>NW_024543091.1:1316250-2632500 GCF_018167655.1 Microtus oregoni | reverse complement strand
TTCTCTCTGTGTCTGTGCTACTGGGGTTATATTTAGGAAGTGATCTCCCATGCCAATGCGTTCAAGTGTACTTCCCACTCTTTCTTCTATGAGGTTCAGTGTGGTTGGATTTATGTTGAGGTCTTTCATGCATTTGTACTTGAGTTTTGTGCATGGTGATAGATATGGGTCTCTTTTTATTCTTCTACATGTTGATATCCAGTTATGCCAGCACCATTTGTTAAATATGCTTTCTTTTTTAAATTTTATAATTTTTGTTTCTTTGTCAAAAATCAGGCATTTGTAGATATGAGGATTTAATATCTGGGTCTTTGATTTGGTTCCATTGGTCCTCTTGTCTGTTTTTATGCCAATACCAGGCTGTTTTCAGTACTGTAGCTCTGTAGCAGAGTTTGAATCAGGGATCGTGATGTCTCAAGAAGTTATCCAAAATATACAAAGAACTCAAGAAATTGGCCATCAAAAGAATAAATAATCCAATAAAAAAATGGAGTACAGACCTAAATAGAGAATTCTCAACAGAGGATCCTAAAATGGCTGAAAGATACTTAAGAAAATGTTCAACATCCTTAGTCATCAGAGAAATGTAAATCAAAACAATTCTGAGATTCCATCTTACACCTGTAAGAATGGCCAAGATCAAAAACTCTGTTGACAAATTATGCTGGAGAGGATGTTGGACAAAGGGAACACTCCTGCATTATTGGTGGGAGTGCAAACTGGCACAACCCCTTTAGATATCAGTGTGGTGATTTCTCAGAAAATTAGGAAACAACCTTCCGTAAGACCCAGCAATACTATTTTTGGGTATATAGCCAAAGGATGCTCAATCGTATCACAAGGACATGTGCTCAACTATGTTCATTGCAACATTGTTTGCTATAGCCAGAACCTGAAAACAACCTACCTGCCCCTCGAGCAAAGAATGAATAAGGAAAATATGTTACATTTATACAATGGAGTACTACACTGCAGAAAAAAATAATGACATCTTGAAATTCGTGAGCAAATGGGTGGATCTAGAAAAACATCATATTGAGTGAGATAACTCAGACCCAGAACAAATATTGTATGTACTCACCCATAGTGGCTTTTAGGCATAAAGCAATGTAAACCAGCCTACAATTCACAATCCCAGGGAACCTAGACAACAATGCGGACCCTAAGAGAGACATACATGGTTCTAATCTACATGGAAAGTAGAAAAAGACAAGATCTTCAAGTAAATTGGGAGCATGGGGACCATGAGGGCTGAAGTGGAAGGGAGAAGAAGGGAGGAGAGCAGAGAAAAATGTACAACTCAATAAAATCAGTAATAAAAAAAGGAAACTTATGAATTAAGATTGAAGGATGGATGTCTTTGGGAGTGAGTCCTTTGTCCTTCTTCTTTGCTTCCTAAATGCCATTTGGAAGTTTCATTTACATAGTTTCAATCTACCATAGGCTCCCTGCCCCAGTCTGTATTACCATGACCCCGAAAGTAATGAAGTCAAACTTCTGGAACAGTGTGCCAAAGCAAATACTTCCTCTGTGACGGTCTTTTCCTGGGAAGATGTTCCACACACATGCACACACACGCCTACTCACCCAAGATAGGGAACTCAGGACAGACCAAAGTACAGATAGCCACCAAAGTCCAACTTGGAGAAACAATGAGTTTAATAGAGTTATGTTCGGGAATATGGACGAAGGGTTACAGAAGTAGAATCAACTCAGGGACAGCTGCATCACCAGGACAAACTCCAGCATAGGTGACAATTCACAAAAGTCTGGAGCACACTCAGCAGATTGGATTGTACCCTTTCCAGGTAGCTTAGTTGCTCTGAACCTCTTGCAGGTAGATCAGTTGTCCTCTGCTTCTTCTAGACAGAAGGGTTCATCTTAACTGCCTTCATTACAGCTTGGCTTGTTTGCAAGTGACACATAGCAGTCTTTACTATTTATATGCTCCCAGGGAGGGAGGATCCTAGTGAGTCTGGTCTGTTTCAATGACTTCCTGAAGCCATTTTGCATTGTGTACTTTCTGTATTAAGAAACTTCCCAGCAGAATAGAATATTTCAATCTCAGAGGAAACGGCTGCATAACACGAAGTCAGGGTACAGACACTGATTCCAAAAAGCAGCTTACGTGTAAAATGTTCAAGCGTTAAGAATATAGTAAGAAATAAGACAAGTAAATTTGAGCCTTGGATGCACAGTTTGGGGGTTAAAGACACATACAGTCTTCTTTTCTAGAGAACAAGTTTGATGGAGATGGCTCACAAAATCCTGTAAGTCCAGTTCCAGGGCATCCAATGCCTGTGACCTCTACAGGCACCACATACACATACATGTATAATTTAGAATAAAATAAGCATTGTTATAGGCCTGTGAGTTATTGTTTCTATAGTGCTTCATGGTAGGATGACAAATCATAAACAAATATATAGTTTCATAAATGTGACATTAGAATAAGAGGTTTGGAGAGTAATTTTTTTTCCAAATTTTTTAATTGAAGCATCAAGAGAAGTCTCTGATAAAGTAACATTTTATCATTTAACATTTAAAGTAACAGCAATTCAAAAGAAAAGAAAGAGATCAAAAAATACAGGTATGCAGGAATGCAGGGCTCAGGGTCTAGCCTGGTGATGGAGCACCTACTATCATGTGTGAGAACCTAGGTTTATTACCATTAGCACTAGTGAAAATTGAAAGAGAGAGAGAGTTTAGTGAGAGGATAATACACAATCAAGATTCCCCCCCCCACACACACACATCTTAAATCTATGTCAAAATTACTTCTAAAACCCCAGACTTCCTTCACTGAGAGAGATGGGGGAAGCAACCACTTTCCCAAGAAGTCTGCACTCCTTAACTTTCATCGACTTGCTAGAAGTATCTAAAAAGCGAGACCCTCAGTGGAGAAAATGCCTCCAAAAGATTAGGTTATAGACGAGTCTGCGGGACTCTTGATGAATTATTAATGTGGGAGAGCAGTGTCATCCCTGGACAGGTGTTCTTGGCTTGGTTAAATGGGTGAGCAAACTGAGCAAGCCATGGAGGGCAAGCCAGTAAGCAGTATTCTTCCGTGGTTTCAGCTTCCAGGCTCCCACCTGAGTTTTTGCCCTGACTTCCCTCAATGATAGATTGTGACAGGGAAAGATAAGCCAAATAAACTGGGTCCTACCCACATTGCTTTTGGTTATGCTGTTTGCCACAGCAACGGAAAGTTAACTAATACAGACGTGGTACACCTGAAATGCATAAGGAGCCACAATGACCTCAGCCTTGTTGAAGTGAACTTTGTGGAAATGTAAATATCATTGCTGCTTTGCACTGTATTTGCTTGTATGTGGGTTTGGGTCACTTTCCAATTACAGTTTCTCATAAGAATAAGCCAGTATAGTATCAAGTCAAAGGCACCAGAAAAACTGAGGCCTCTTTAAATGTTTAAGGTTGAGGCCATGTAATGATTTCTCTTACCTTGCAGCCCAGGAGGTTGCATGAAAAAAGTCTTTCTTTAAATAAGGCCTCTAATGGAATTACCTAACTAGACAAATACACAGCTGGCTTTGCGGAAATCAGGAAGAGATAAGGTCTGGAGCGCACAGTGTATTCAGAGCATGTAAAGCATCTGAAAAGGTAACTTTCAACACTATAGAAAGGACAGCAACAATTAAACTCTCCTTCAAGATGACGGTTAAACAGACGTAGTTACTTAAGAAACATTCAAGGGAATTTAATGAGCTGCCACAAACGGGATTATAAGGCAATGAAAGTTCAAGGTGCATTCTAGTTAAATCCTTACGGTTTCTGGGCCTTTTGGAAAATGGAATGCAAGCGTTCACAGTCCTAGTCGCAGAAAGGTGAAACCATCCGACCACAAAGAGCAGATACCTGGGACACAGGTCGCTTGAGGAGCTTTGCCTTTGCAAACTCCCAGGAAGGCACATTGCAAGAGCTATTCCCTTCATCTTGAGGCTCTGGGGATGCAGTGCTCCATACAGAGGTAGGCCTCATGAACAATCAACACTAGGGTAGCTGAAATAAATGAATTTTCAGTCAGTGAGTCCTCCGGGAAAAAGGAACCTAACCTTCTACAAAACAGGAGCAAACCTTTCAATAATCCCACTCTCAACCTTATTTAGGTAATAAAACACAAACAAAATCTGCGTGCATTATAAGTGCGCGTTGTGTTACTTTGAGATATGTAGACACTATGTAACAATTGCCACAACCAAGCTAAGCTCACTTCTCTGCTACCTTCTCCAGATACCGTTTTCTGTATGTGGAGACAAGTGACAACACCTCTGACCTTCCAGTTTACAATTAGGGCTTCAGTCTTTAGTTATCTTATGTGAAAAGTGAGTCGTTGAAAGTGTATTTTGATGTGGATGTGGAATATCCCTATAAACTTGTCTTTGAACACTTACTCCCCAACTGGTAGCACAGGTTTGGAATGTTCTGGAACCTTGGGAGGTAAAGGTTGTTTTGAGGAAGTGGATAGCTCTAGTATAGGCTTAAGATTTTCTCTTGTCCCACTTCCTGTCCGCTCTCTGCTTCCTTAATGAAACTGTGCTATAAGCTGCCTCCTTCACCCACTGCGTTTCCCACCACTTTGAATGGCATGTATCCCTTCTTAACTGTCAGCCCAAATCAACTCTTCCTCTGATAGGAAGTTTTCTGCCAGGTATACTGTTACAGTAATGAGAAAAGTAACTAAGGACCTTCCACCTCTGGGTCCATCTCAGAACTCAGCAAAAAACTAAATAATACATAAAGAACATTCATTAACTATTAAAATGAATGAATGAGCCATTTTTCAGAAGGTCGACTTTGGGGTGCTCTATGAAGATGTAGTGTTGATGATACATAAATGTTAGGCATTAAACTGCCAAATACCCTTTACTCAAACCGTACAAAACTTTGTGCCCAATTGTGTGAATTTAAGTGGGTTTCCCATTTGCCTCATGAAATGCAACTCTCAGTAAAGTCTGACTTTCAGATTCATGTAAGCATGATGACTTTAGTGCGAAAACGAGCCAAATAGTTCATGGTATACACTTTGTAAAAGATCACTATTGATAGGCAGTTTGTGAAGACTACACTCAGGGCTTCCTGTATCTTTATTTCTAAATCTGACAGTTCTAGCTTCATGCCTTTCACTTAACTTGATCTGTCTCTCTTCTTTTCTGTGCTGCCTGGCTCCTAGAACAGTATAAAACAATTTTAATGGATTTTAACTCTTCCCATTAAAATGAAGAATACATAAACCATGATCTCTTTGGCCTTGTTTGAAAAGATATAGAGAAACCCCAGAGCCTAAATAATTGTGAATGAATGCATAGAAAAAAACAGCATTATTCACTATGCCCAGTGAAGCCTATTGTACTGAATTTTGTTAAAAAAGAAAAACTAAATAATAGGATTTCGTCTAGTTCTAATGACATGGCCAAATGATGCCACAAAACCCTAGCATCACGAATAAGTACACACTGTGCTAGAAAATCAATAGTTTCTCAAGGGGATCCAGGTGGGACTTTCCACAACTTACTGCACACTCGTAAATCCCTGGAGTTTAGGTGCATTGCATCCCTAAGCAAGAAAGTCTGGGCCTCAGCTAGCTTTATAAGCTACCGGGATGGATGGTTGCTTTCTGCTCTTTGTCACCCTTTTTACCTGATTCGAACAGCAGTTACTGCACTAGGAAAAGAAATCTAAGAATAGGTGTTCCTCCTCTTCAAGAAAGCCTGCTGTCTGAAACGATAAGCATAAGTAAGCCAATAAATTTGGAGTTGGTTATTAATATCAAATAATAACCTATTGCCACACTCCACTGAATATTAGACATGTAACAGTAGCAACAATTTTATCGTAATTTCTTGCAAAGAATCCCTAAACAGCTTTTCAGCATTAATTCCTCTTACTGTACTACAGGAAAACATTAGTGAAAGATTAAACTTTCTTTAACTTCATTCTTTTCCCACTGGAATGTCCAAGTGAGGCTTCTCTAAGAGTTTTGAGATGTGTGTGTGTGTGTGTGTGTGTGTATGCATGTGCATATTATATATATATATAATTTATCTACATAAATTTATATCTACATAAAATTATATATATATATAACTTTATCTACAGCTTTTCACATTATCTCAATATGGCAGGTACATGGCCTCTACAACATAAATTCATTACTGTTTTTATGAATGGAGTCATTATCTGGAAATAGTGAGGAGGGGACACCTGTTTTTCATTGTTCATAAACATTTTGGGAATAGTTTCAGATTTACAGAAAACTATAAAAACCATAGAGATCTCCCTGCATCTCATGAACCTTATATCCTGTTTCCCCTAGTGTTAAAATCATACATCAACATGGTATGCTCATCAGAGCTGGTAAGCCAGTATGAGAACACAACTATTCCAGAATACTCCACTCAGACTCCCTTAGTTTCTACTTGAAGGTTTTTCTTTGTTTTTTGGTTGTTGTTGTTTTGTTTTCTGGTCCAGGTGCTTATCCAGGAACCCACATTACATTTGGTTTCATATCTCCTTTGTGAATTCTCTTGCTTTGGGTACTTTTCAAATTTTCTTTGTTCAGTGATGAAGGATGACTGGCTTGGTACTTAATAGAATAAATTTTCCTTGTGTTTAGGTGATAAGTATGCCCTATTGATGTTGACCATAATCACCTGACCTATATAAGGTTACTCAGGCCTCCATACTAGTTGTAGTACTTACGTAGATACCAAGACTGCCCACACTTGAGAGGTGGAGCTAAGCTTCCCTTCACTGAATGCGTAGTATCTACAAAGGTTATTTTGAACTCTACATGAGAAATTTGCCTCCTTTCTTCTTTCACTCAATCATTCAGCTACTCATTTATTTCAGTGCTGTTGCATGGATAATTTATGATATTGGTTATTATCCTAGTTATTGATTTTGCTTTGCAAGTTCTGGCTTCATCCACTAGAGCTCTGTCCCCTTCTATCATGATAACCTGCTTGTAAGCTTCAATTTCTTTCTGAAATAACAATATATCCCGTACTCCCTGTATAAATTTCCTTCTCTTTCTCTAGGTTTAGATTCGGCCACTTATCCAAAGAGCTCAGCTTCCTTCTATTGGAGTGCAGCATTAGAAACCAAGACGTAGGCCCTGCTGGGTGAGAGCCACTGGGCTCGTAAGTGACTTCGTTCCCCTGTTCCTGCCTGAACGCATTTGTCAGTTGGTCTCAGGATATTCCTATCACTGATTTCAAACTTGGTTCTGAGGAGGAAATTATGGCTTCATTTTAGAAACATGCAATGGTTTTAACCACTGCAAAATAATTTCAAAGACAAGCATAATTTCCCTTTTGATTATTACTGCCATTTTTTCTTATTAAAGGAACTGAATATTTAGAGAATAGAGTTCCTAAGGAAAGGACCAGTTAGCTGAGTGCAGCCTGATAATTCAACTAGAAATGACAGGGTGTACCCAAGCCTAGGAGGAGTTTAATACATACTATCCTTATCCAACCCTTGTTTAAAAAAAATTACATGATGGGCCAAACACCCATCAAAGCCTAGTTGTAGAAGAAAAAAGTTGTAACAAAGGAAGAAAAAAAACTAACACAAAAATGCACAAACATTATTATCCTCCTAAATAACTGTGTGTGTGTGTGTGTGTGTGTGTGTGTGTGTGTGTGTAAGAAGATGATTTAATACTGTGTCCCTTTTCATAGATGCAACATCAACCGTGTGATTTATTCAACATCAAGGCTTTGCCTATCTCTTAAAAGCATGTCCTATTGTAGCACAAGACTATGAACTACACAAGGGGAAACTATAACTAATAGTGCAGAACCCCTACTAATCTTTAGAGTTCATCAGTTCTTGCCCAAAGGTTGGTATTTAGTAATCATAGCACCAAGAGAAAACTTGCACGCGTGTACACACGTACACATACACACACACGCACACAAATGTCTTTTTTCTACTTCCTCTTACCATTTTTATTAGCAATATGTATTCCTCATACAAATTAAACAACCTATTAAATAGCATAACTGTGCATCCGATGATATTCAAGTAACACTGATAATAAATTCACAGCCTTTGGGTTACTCACAAAAGTGAAGCCTACTTAGAACTACCAGATTCCTGAAATTCAGAGCTGAGAATCTCTACTGATACTGAAAACAGCTCTGTCTTCTGGGTCACTTAGCCCTGCTAAGTTTATACCCAGACAAAAATTTTTGGCACAGAATAGCTAGTTTCTTTTGAAGCTGTTTGAGTCATTTAGATGGGCTGGCTGGAAGCTGGACACTGTCATCTTGTGCTCCAATATAGCTTTGGAAGGCTGGTCGGCTCCCGTGTATGCCTCAGGCTTAACAGTGTACACAGTTTGGGGTTCAGAGGACATGATCTTTAGCACATTAAACACCAGAGAGAGCAGACACTAATCAATAGAAAAAAATAACTTCTTTTTATTTACAAAACCAAAAATCCAAATATTGGATGCTGTAAACAAAATTCACAATCTGTTCCCTCTAGCACTGATACGAACATGTCAGTTCTGAAGAGTCCATTTTCCATCCTTTTACTGCCTGTGACACACATATTGTCAAAACATTCCAAGAGTGACCCGAGGTGCAGCTTGCTGTGGTAGGACAACTCAGAGCAGTTGATGGGTCTGGAGAAGCGGGAGCGAGGGTCAACAGGAAGCATAGCCTCTTATTGGTCTGCAAAGGTTTGCAGCCGTATCCCCAAGCCCCTCACCATGCCCCATCTGGTACTCCCATCACTTGTTTCCTCGCAAGCCATTACCATGACAAAAATGTGACACGGAGATCCCTCCACAGCACTGAAATGGTTGATGCTGAAAGAAATCTTAAAGAAAGAGTATATTCAAATAGGTGCTATATATGAAAACAGGGTTGGGTTTTTTTTTGGCTTTTTTTTTTTTGTTTTATCTAACACACTTTTTTCTTTCACAACAAAGCTTATTTTTGATAGCTGCTGACAGCTTTCAACATAATACATTTCATTTACAAAATAGTTCACAATATTTATTTATCAAGCATTGCATTGAAAACGAGGATGTGCACAGTAAAGCAACCAACGACAGCGAACAGAAAGGGGTGGCATACACAGTATGTTGACTTTTCGTTTCGTTTCTTGTCTTGGCTTGATGTACAGATATTCTGGCCATCCTTGTGTTTTTTTGGACCCAGGTCAAAACAGTCTAACGATATCAAAGCCAGTGAGTGCTCAATTCCATTTTTCAAAGTCCATCTCGCTGTAAGAGTTCTTGAGGCAGCTGAATTTACTGCAGATGAAGTAAACTTCGTAAGAGGACACAGTCACAGGCTAAGTGTTCTCTGACATGCCAGACTGAACACACGAGAAGAGCCTCCAGAAGGCAAAAACTTCTTCCTGTTTCAAAGTAACAGTGCACTAGGCAGATAAACACAAAAGCAAACAAATCACAGGCACTGATCAGACACAGAGAGCTGTTCTTTGCTCTGACATTCAGGTTTTTATAGGCCACACATCCACAAAGAGAGACATATATTCTGTTGTGTGTTCAACTACATATGCACAGGACTATAGTATGCACAAATAGAAATAAATTATGTAAGGTTAAAGTAAATGCCGAAAGTTGTCTTGAACACAGCCTGTTCTATCTGAATACCATATGCTGGCACTTTCAACTAAGCTACCAACCTTAAAATCATCAAGCAAAGAATATAAATACTTGGGAAAGTAAATGAAAGGCATATTTTCTAATATGGCTCCTTGGAACAAAAACCTGTGTTGTGAATTAACAGCAGGTTGCTGCCGTGGCAGAGCCAGAGATCTCCAGACTTCTCAAAACAGTGAATAACTCATGGATGCAGAATTATCACAAGCAGAAACCAGGTCACCAGATGAGCCTCTGAACCCCAGCAGCCCAAAAGAACTTGCTAAGAAGAGCTAAGCAGACTGGACTGTCTCTTCTCTGATAGGTGAGCGCCAGGCACTCTGCAAGATGAACAATGTTTCCTGGGACTTCGCAATGGATTTCTCAAACCTTGGGCCGTGATGAGGGAAACTGGACTAAAAGGGGTGTAGGAATTGTTCCCTATAAAAGAGAGTGGCAGTGTTGGGGGCTGTGACAGCTTGGTGGGGATTCACAGGGAAGCTGCTACAGCAAACCCATCTGGTTCCTGTTAAGGCTTCAAATACACACGCACAGAAGGACGGTCCAGACAGATTAACCTACACTAACCTGGCCATGAGAATCTGAGAGATGCCTAGGTAACAAAAAAATCAATCACACTGCCAGTGTGAGAGCGCTATGCTCTCCCTTGCTCCGTGTGATTGGGTCTGCAAAAGAAGTATCATAATCAGCACTCACTCATAAAGATTTAAGGAGTTCATGTTATTGTTTCACAATAAGAAGGGAAGGTTTCTAATGCTTTTAGAAATGTATTTTCAGAGACCAGTGTCTACAGGGCTGGGACAGGAGTTAGGATTAGCTGTCGCTGAAATAATCATAATATCAGCTCATGTCACAAAGGTATATAAATGGTCTCTTGGAAAAAAATGAAGTTGGGTTTGATCAAATGTAAAGTGACTTAATTTAATGTACAGTACTAAATATTTTTATGCAGTGTGACAACCAGATCAAACTTTTCATATTGGAATAAATTTATAAAATGTATATATAATATATATTCTATATATAAACTTTATGTAATTGTGCAAATACTCTTTAAAAAGGGTCATTTCACATTTATTAAATTCTAGTGGTCCAAAATGCAGAATGCACTCATTTGTATATTCATTTAAATATTAAGAAGTAGTGTTCAGGTCCCAGAAATTCTTTTGAGCAGTAATGGATTAATTATTCCATCTCTGGTCCATGATTCACAACTTCTATGCCTTAAAGGCATGTGATTCTATTTATTTAAGGGGAAGGGGCTCAGACTCTCAAAATGTCAGGTCAAGTCAATTAAAAAGTGTTCTACCAAAAATTCTCCCATTTGTGAAATTCTCTGGTTCACTGAAAAGAAAAAAACTCACTAAAAATGTATAATCTCTGCTCTTCCTATCAAATATATTACTCATTTCTCTCCAATGTCTTATTTTTATATGGGTTTTAATTTGTCATTGCAGTATGCCCATGTCTTCTATGATCCTACCAAAAAATAAAAATAAAACGCACAGTATTTTAAAATTTCCTATTTGATACATTATTTTATAGGTCATAGACAAAGGAGTGTGTGTGTATATACAAACATATCACATACATGTGTGTGCATACACACACAAACAATATACTCACACATACCCATGATAACATCACACAAAACAATATTAACTTTATATAGGTATTTGCCAAGAAAAATAGGGCATTTCCTCCACCATTCACAAGCTTATATGTTGTTTTATTTTTTTCTTGAGTCCCTGATAAAATAAAATCATCATTAAACCGTAAAATAACCTTTTCCACTTCAAATCCTCTGAAAGCAACAGGCACTTTGATGTGTATTGGTGTGTAACAAATATAGTAAGTCTTTATATATCCTAGTCTATCTCTTCTCCTTGGGGATTCTTATCTGTTAAATCTTTGGTCCTTGAGCACATTCTCTTGGCTACAACGGTTTTTGCTTGCGTCTTCACACTTTAAGAACGCGAGCAATGCACAAAGCTGTAATTAATGTGTCATCATTAAGTTCCACTGTTCGTTATGAGAACAGCATCAAAATACTACTGTTCATTTGGATTGAGCAGTTTCTGTAAGGAGACTGGGATCTTCTAGAGAAAGCACTTGCTGTAAGCCAGATGGTGATCCCCAGGAGGCGTCCCTCTTTTCCCCGTGTTGTTACTTCCTGACCTCCTCAACTCAGAGACAAGGCTTTTCTCCTCTGTATTTTCCCTTTTGTGAATGCCACCTTAAAAGTTTTCCCCCTGGCCTATGGCAGAGCTATGGGAGTAATTGTTGCAAACCCATATTGTCAACAATCAAGCCATTTTTTAAAAAATTCCCCTGTTATCTTGGGAGGACCTGGCTGCTTTAACTAATGGGCCTCTTTTGTTTCAAGATACACTCCAATTGGGTAGAGACCACGAAGGGGGGGTGGCTAAGGGGGGTGACAAGTCGAGATCATGCTCCCTTACCAATGGAAAGATCCATAAGCATTGCCAAGAAATCAGGAGCATGTCCCCAGTGCGCAAGACACATCCCTAGGAGGGATGGCTCATGCCTTTTGTTGTTGTCATTTTGTATTTTTCTTTTTTCTTTTTTCCTATCTTGTCTGCAATGGCTTCCCCCACAGGACATTTTTAAATGATTCTTAATTGCAGGGTAACCAAGTGGAGTATGTCTGCTGCTGGCATGGGAACACTGGCTGAACCTGTGCAATGTAGTAATTGCTAAAGTTAGCATCGGCAACATAGGGGGCCGGCTGGTAATAGCAAGTGACATTGGCCACATTAGGGATGACGTTTTGGTCAGCTAGCACCCGGATTGCCAGCATGGTGATAAGGTTTAATGTCTGCCTCCTTTCATGTCCCATCAGGCACACCGTACTCTCATTGACCACTCCATGAAGGGTCATGAGATAGTCATACTTGCGGTCTTCCAAGCCTACGAAGTGGTTCTGCAGGTAGGATTCCAGCTTTCTCTGCTGCTCCCCAATGTCGGAGAAGTCGATAAAAAACCTGGAACACATGTACCTCTGGAGGGTCTTGATCTCATCAGAAGCGGGCCTGAAGCCCCTCACTAACAGGTTGCAGTACTTAAGCAGGCCTCCCCCTCTTATTTCCTCTGGGTTCCTGGTGGCAATGATCTTGTTGCAAAGGTGCTCAAAGGCTTCGTGGAAATCCCCGTAGACGCTCTCCCCAATTATTGTGGGGTGAAATGTTTCTGTCATTGGGTTCTCCGAACACTCGTAGAAGAGGAGGAGAGAGTCTAATTTGATTTGAAAAGAATCTACACTGAATTCAAACTGCCTCCGGAGGGAATCCACAAACTTGAGCTCCACGTTTTTGCCGCTGTTGTTTGACAGGGATATGAGACTCCACCGGTCAGAGTCATTGCACACTTTAACCATTTTCTGCACATAAGCTTCCTACAATTTAAAAGATAAAACAAGAAGATGAGCAAAACTGGGGGGGGGACAATAAATGCACCTCAGCTTCCCTGCTGAGTATTATTTTGCTCCTTCCTGTTTGTTTTGTCAAGTTTCAGCAAAACACTACCTACAAGCTTAAACAGTCTTAGGAAAACAGGAAAAAAAAATACATTTAACGAGTAGTTTTGCCGTCTGGGAAAGAGACTAGAAGTAATAGTTTGAGGCTTTTGGCAGACGCAGCAGCATACTAAGAGGCTCTGTTGTCATGTCTGACTTCAAATGTTATTTTTTGAAGATGGTCTAATAGGCGCAATATTCACACAGAATCCACAGAAAGACAGACAGTGTTGAGTTCGGCTCGGCTCTCACCCTCCTCTCCAGCCACCCGTTTCTCCTCCCCCTCTCCTTAGGCAATCATTCTTCTCGGTCCCTAGTGCGGCCCTCCAGTGACACTCTACAGTTACAGCTAAAGAGGAACTGAATTATCTTCAGACATATTTAATTAATTATAAAAATGCCACCTAAACAGAAGGGGGGCATACTACTACACCTTCAACCAGTAAATTAACCGGGAGAATCACTAAATATCTGAAACGCTGAAGTCAGTTGAATCCACGGTAGGTGCCTATTCACATTTTCCAATACAATAAAAACCCATTGACTCAATTCTGCTTCAAGCTGCTATTTTCCCAAAGCCTAGATCACAAGATGACTCAAAAAAAAAAAAAAGTATTTACATCATTCCAATCTTCCACCAATCAGAACGTATTCTGGAGAGGAGTCCAGGAAGGAAAGTCAAGAGTTAAACCATATAGAGAAGGAAGAGAAGGGAACGCAAAGGAGGAAGCACGGAGTTGTGGCGTTGAGCTCCCAGAAAACTAAAACACTCCACACTATACTCTCACCTTACTTTACTCGTGAAAAAAAAAAAAAGATTAAAAAAAAAAAGGCGTCTGCACCAGGGTCAAACTAGCCACAGCTAAAGCAAGTCGCTTGTCTTCTGCCCGAACCCCAGCCCCCACCCCCCCACCCCCGCTGTGCCCAAGCCCGTCTCCAACTGGCTTTACCTTGAGGGTGAGCGGTGTGATCTTCTCCTTGTTCACCCCTTCGGGCAAGAAGTCCAACAGGCAATCCAGCACGACGTCCTTCACAGTCTGAAACTCCTCTTCCCCACGCAGGTCAGCGCAGAAGATGAGGTCCAGGTCCTTGTAGCCCAGGCCACTGTCCTGGTGTAGGACATGACTGGCGGCCGAGCCGTTGAGGCGCACGTCGCGGACACCTATGCTCTTCTCCTCCAGGCGCCTCCGCACCACCTTTACAATCAGACTCGGCTGCAGCTCGAGCGTGGGGAAGTTGCCGCGCCCGTGGATCGGGATGGTCTCGCTCAGGATGCCGTCCAGCCGCTGCACTTGCTCCCAATTCAGCACATTGCAGTGCGCCGTGGGGCTTTCGCAATAGTCCAAGCAGCGGTCGCCAAAGCTGCCGCTGCCGCCGCCGCCGAAGTCACCACTCAGGGGGATGTAGGGGCCGCCGGTCAGCTCGTCTTCCGCCATGGCAAAGTACCCTTCGCCCTCGGCCATGTAGTGCCCGCCGAACGCCAGTTGGCCTTGGTCAGTCCTAAAATGAAAGAGTGGGTTTAGGAGAAAGGCAGGGAGGTACGCGGGTGCAGGGATAGGGGTCCTCGGAGTGGCCTGGGTTCCACCTCCCCGCCGCTCGTGACCCGCCAGGAGCTGCCCAGAGTAGCCCTCCTCCCGCGACCAACCCCAGTGCCCGACCGCGCGCCGCGCCCCGCAGAGTAGCCCCGCACCAAAAGTATCTCTGATGCATCTGGAAAGCACAAGCGAGAGTCCCGTCTGTGTCACCTGGAGGCGGCCGCCCCTTCTAGGAGCGCAGGCGAGCGTGGAACCGCGAGGCGGACACACTTCGCAGGAGCTGCGAGTGCGCTCCCGGCTGCGGCCCGTGACTTCTCCGCGCAGACCCCCGCCGCGCCCTAAGCGTTCCCGCCCCTCGCCCGCGCCCCGCCCGCGCCCCCGCTGCGGTGGTCTCGGAGGTGGCGGCTCTCGGTGCCGCCAATGCCGCCGCGCAGACTCGCGTCTCTGGAGCTTTAGCAATTGTGCGAGGGAAATGTCTTCAGTACTTTTTTTATACTGGGCTTCTCCGTGCTTCCGGGGCCCCAGAGAGCGGCGCTCGCCACACCCACTCATTTGCATAGGGCACCGCCCCCAGCGCCACCCCCGCGGGCAGTCGCTGGGTGGACAGTCGCCGGAGCTCAGAGCTGCTGGCTGCAGGCCAGGGTGCGCAGCCCCTGGCTGTGTGCAATAGCAGATGCCTGTGGCGAATACGTGTAGATTTATCTATTTCTGCACGTCCTCACACACACCCCCCAAAGAGGAGACACTTTGAACGCCCCAAATGTGATAATCAGTCATCCAAACTGGATCAGGGTTAAAAATCGCACAACTCCAGAAACTTCCCAAGCCTAGGCTTCTGGCCGGGTGTTGAGCGTCACTGCCGCGCAACTCTGGGTCTCCCGGAGGTTCCTCCAACAATGTCCGTTTGTGGCTAGATCTCTGATTCCACTACAGACCCTGAGCCAAGTGTGGTCTCCAGAGGCAACTTATCACGCACGTCAGTCCCTATGAGGGAGGGGGAGGGCTTGCTGAGAACTGAGTTTCGATTCTGGAAACCTCGAGAAGTGCTGGGGAAGTCGGGTGCCAGCCAGCCTTAGTGCGTATCTAGCTGCTGCGCGCGAGCGGGGAGGGCGCGCGTCACCCATCGCACAGCTCTGCGGGCGCGCGGCCAACAGGCAGGCAGGGTCGCCTAGAGCAAGCCCAGCAGGGAACGAAAGCGGCCGCCAGGGTGGCGGTCCTTAGGTGCAGACCTAGAAGGAAAAGGCGTTCCTCGCAGCCTCTAAAGTTCTCAGTTCTAAAGTGAATAAAAACGTCAGTGATCTAGGTAGGGTCTTCTGGCTTCTTACCAGACATATAGAACAAATTTAAAAGATGTGCAGTTTTCCCCCTCCAGCTTCAGTCGCTACTGTAGCTTAAGGATTGGAAAGGTTATCTCCGTGCTCTGGCAACACGGTGTTTGCTAGAAAGCGCCCCGCTTTTGCTTGCCCACTTCCTCCACCCGCTGTCTCTTTGGAAAGTAAGGTTTAGTAGTCCTCATTCCAGGTAGAGGCTGTGAGCCGCTGCAATCCGGTTTGGGAGGATAGGCCCTGAGATGAATAACCACTTCTTCTGACGCCCTGAACAACTCCAGAAACCCGGCCTCTGAATTTGGGGAGTTCTAGCCTAGAAGCCCAACCTGTGCGGCTCTGAGTTGAGGCATGGGGTGCGGGGGTGTCGCCCACGCAGATCCAGCGGCGTGACAACGCCGCCCCCTGCTGGTGTTCTGCGGAGCCAAGTCCACAAAATGGAGAAACTCAACTAGAGGCCTAGGCAGGGCCTAGGCCAAATTAGGTTGAGGGCCTACGTTGTTCTTATAATCCCCCTGCTTTCTTTCAGAACGTGACCAACCATGAACGCTGCCTAGCAACACATTTCATATATATGAAAGTGTGTATGTGTGTGACAATATCCTGGTGCAGCTCAGACTAGCCTCAAAAATGCAGCATCCTCCTAAGTGGCATGATTACACCCGTGAGCCACTACTTCCAACCTGAGCTCTTGCCACCTGGCAGCCATCAAGTCAAGAAGGCGTTCCATGCCGTGGGGGTTGGGAAACAAAGGGATTAAGAGGTAATGAGAGCCTCCCAAATTCACAACTAGTAAGTTGTGGGTTCAGGCCTTGTACTCCCACACCCATTTGACTGTGAATGCTATTTAGTCTTCATTGCTTGAACGAGATGCCCCTGGCTTAGTTCTTCCTTCTCAGTGGAAACTGAGGCAAGCACTTTGGGGAGAAGCCCAGTGGGAGCAGAGAGTACTATGAATACAGCTCAATGATAGAGTGTTTGCCTAACTCTGAATTTAATTACCCCCCCCCACACACACACACATATGCGCGCGCGCACACACACAGGGAGGGGGTAGAGAAAGAATGAAAGAATGAAATAATTGTAGCTGGAAGTTTTCTCTGTTCTGCTAGTCGCTCTGGACCGGTTTCTTTCCTCCTTGCTAGTTCCCGCAGCTGCTTACGAAATAACCACTCAGAGGCTAATAAATTAAATATAATTGTTTAGTCAATGGCTTAGGCCTTCTACTGTCTAGCTATAACTATAAATTAACCCATTTCTAGTAGTTTATATTTTACCATGAAGCTCGTGGCTTGCTTGACTCTATCTACTCTTTCTGTCTCTCTGTATCTTTGGACTTCCTGCCTAGCTTTACTCTGCTAAGTCATTGGCAGAAAAAACTTATTAATCAACCAATAAAAGCAACACATATACAGAAGGACATCCCACATCATCTCCCCTTTTTTGTCTAAATAAAGTGAAAGTTTTAACTTTAACATAGTAAAATTACATATGACAAAACAGCTATTAAACAAGAATTATGGTTACAATAGTTAGTCTATTTGTATTAGGCAAAATTAAAGGAAATATTCTATCATCTATATTTGTGAGTCTAAAGTTTTATATTTAACTTATCTATTTTCATAACTAAGGAAAACTACAATTATAACTGTCTTCAACTCCATCAAAGATCCCAGAAGGATAGAATATTAATCTGTAATTTTAGTTATATATGACATTTTAAAATGAGTTATATAAGCATAATACCTTAAACAAAAGTAAAAATATACATATAATAAAATCGACCTTAAATCTGTGTCAATAAACCAAGGCTCCTACCAATGTATTCATTTCTCTATCCGAGAAGGAAAATATTTTTTGGTAGATTATCAGGAAATATTTTCTTCAAAGGCTAAGAAGAATTTGCATTGTCTTCAAATAGCATCAAAGTTGCTGGTCATATATTAAATATACTATATTGGAAAAAAAAAACAATGCTTTAGCCCCACTCTCATTACTTTGTGCTGTATTTTAAGCTTCCATCAGAAAGCATGGGAAAGACGAACCCCGAACTAGAGTAACCCATGAGCAGGGCGAGTGCTTTGCTCATACCGGCAATATATCCCGCGGGGCTGAGGAAAATTGCCAGGGTATCCTGACCAGAGGGCCCAGCCAGAGACTGCACTACACTGGCACTGAGTACAGCCTGTTTTCAAGGTGGGGACCCTCTCCTCAGGAGTGAACCCCTTTTCTGCACAGCTGTTCCCCCAGCCTTTTCCAAGAATAGGAATCTTGGCTGAGAAGCAGAAGCAGGTCAAGGAGGGCCTGTTGTGCCACGCCACGTGCTGGGGAAGAGTCCCTGCCGCGGGTGGGGACATTCAGTTTCCTCCTTGCTGGCAGGAGGATTCTTTGTGAATAACACTTCCTTACTAAGAGAGCATTCCCCATTGTCCCTGTTGCCAGGCATGAACTAGACCCTACTGCCTGCCACCCACACTGGGACATCTGGGGCCACTCACTCTTGGCAGTGCCAGCAAAGGCAATTGAATTATTGGATTAAAATATGCCTGATGTATATAGGCTACTTGTTACACACTGTTGAATGGAAGCATATGTTCTTCATTGTCCCTCTTCTGTCGTCAAACTAAGGTAATATTTATATTCTGAAAAATTACTGGAGACTGCGAAGAGTTCAACTGTAAGCACTAATTTGCTGTCTGTAGAAAGCCTATGGAAGTATTAGATGAGAAATCTCTTACTTCTCCACACATACACAGTCATGACACTTAGCATAGTTATTCTGATATTAGATCCACATGGACTTGGCTTTTGGAGAAAGGATAAAACGCTTTAGCTTCTAGGCTTGTTTGTTAATTGACTTTTCCCCTTTAAAATGGAAGAACAAAAAAAGACCATTGGCAATATCATGCTATGAAATGATAAAGTAAAGTCACCACAAGGGTTGAACCCCTTCCTTCAGATCCCCGGTTCAGTCACTAGTACCCACATCGGCAGCTCACAACCACCTGTAAATCTATCTCCAAGAGATCCAAGAGCCTCCACGGGCACGTGTCCTCATATGTGAGACACAGACACACATAGAAATACATAATTGAAAAAATTCTGGAAGTGTTAAAGCCACCACAAAACTGAGCTAGTGAATTCAGACGCTTCCTTAGCATATTTAGACTGCTGCCTGAGCAAGTAAAAGATCTTTATCTGAAAAACTTAATAAAAAGCCTAATATAGATTTTTGAGGAAAAAATATCCTTTATTTTCTTGAAATAACTATTTTATTAAACTATTTCTTCTTGATTTGCAACTAATAGTAACAATCAATCTGAACTTTACACAGTAAGGAAAAGCTCAACTTTGGCCTTCATATTACGGAATTTGTTAGTATTCAACAGACAGTATATTCAGTATTTTAAATGTCGTTTCTTAAATATTCTCCTCAAGTCACAGCTTTGCATATTCTATCTCTATTTTCTGGATTGAAAAAGTAAAGCATTGGAAGGCCACGTTTCTAGGAGAGACGGCAGAGCCTTGATTTTTTTTACCCATCTATATGTGTAGGGGTCATTTATGTCTGGGAGTCTCTTGAATTCTATGAATCTTTGTCTTCTGATACTCTTTTTAAACTTGAAATTGACCTGGAATTGTACTTTACCTGTTTCTTTCCAAGTACTAGATGTTCAGTCTGGCATAGCATTGGAAACTTGCATGTTTAAGCCCGAATCGACCGCTAAGAGCCAAACTGCATCAAAACTGGACTGAAGGGGTTGGCTTCCTCTGTTCACAGGCACGGAAAATGACCTCTGCAGTCGGGGAGAGCTAGCAAGCCAGCAGCTTCAAGGGGAAGAGTGTAGAAACCCCCACATAGGGAAACACAGTGGGAGGTTTGGAGATTGGCCCAAGAACACTGAGCAGCAGAGCCATTTTTTCTTTTTGTTCCCTCTGATCCCTATCTTCCCAAAGATGGCTTCCAATGATAAGAGGTAAACAAACAGGAAACAATTTCCCAAGCTCATATCCAGAAGCACAAGAAAAAGAAGAGCCCAGAAAGCCACTGTGGGGACTCTAATTTCCCCTTCCCATCCCTGTGTTCAGTCTTCCTCCCATAACTACATTGCTCTCTTGGTCTTTCTGTGCCAGATTTTTCCTTCTCTTCTTGATCTTCCAGCTTTTGCGGCATCTACTTATTGACTGTTTGCACCAGCAGAGGCAGGGCTGTGGGAGCACACTACAGCCCTGACAGAAGAGACCCAAGGGCTGGAATGTGAGCTCTAACCGCTGCCTCATTCAGAAGGCAAATTTCAGCAGTCTATGATATCACTGAGGAACAGCTTCCTATCTCTTCGACTCAGAGACCCTAAGACCTCTTTGGTCCCCAGTTATCAATGGATGCATAGCATCAAGTGACAATGTTCTATGTAGAAGTTAAAATTTTCAGAGAGAACTGTTTATAAGAGAAATAAATGGTGCTTGTAAAACAATTTTCATTGTGATTCTTCAAGGTGATAAGAAATGTTTCAAAGACTGGCAACATCCCAAGATATAACATTTCTGTTATTTCAAAATGTATGTTTTAAGGTATTACTTAATATGTTGTTAGTAACTGTATTAATTGCTGTATTTCTGTTGCTGTGATAAAATACTATGACAAAGGCAATTTATAGAAGGAAGGATTTGTTTTGACTGTGGCTTTAGAGGGATAAGAGCCAAGTATGCTGAAGAAGCCTTGCAGCCAGCAGGCATGGTGGCCAGTGCAGGAAGCTGAGTAATCATACCTTGAATTGCAAGCACAAGCTAGAAAAAAAAAATGTAGATGAAGCATTTTGCACTCAAACCAGTGAGTTCCAGCAAGGCTAGACCAACTAAGCCTCTTACAAACAACACCAATACCTGAGTACCAAGTATTTAAACACTGAAGTCTCTAGTGGACATTTCTTATTCAAACCACCATAGTAACCAATAACAATTATCAAAATGATAACAATTGTAATTTTCACTATATTACCTCATTTTTATCTTCAAAACTATTTCTGCTGATTGTAATTTTACAAATGAGGATGGACTAGGTGATTTCTGTCATGTTTGTAAAATTAGTCATAGAAGAATTAAGGCTACACAATTCCCCTAAGCTACCACATTGCTGAGTTTTACTTTTGTATTAGTAGATGGAAAACCAGGGATTCTCATTTACATTTGGAAGAACGTGTTAGCTAGTCAATTAGTCCTTTGACTTGGCTACATCTTACTACTGGATTGCTGAGAATCTTATGAAAAATGTCATTTTCTAAGGTGTTGTTTTCAAGTATTCCTTTGCTCTCTCTGGCTACAGAAAAATAACTCCACAGTTGTAAACCGACAAATTGAAGACAATCCATAAGCAGGTACCAATATTGTTGGAACAACTAATGACATCACATTAGAATCAAACTCAATACCAACTGCCCCTTGATAGAATTCATCATCAGAGATCAGCCAGTATTTTCTGCTACTGCTTCTGATGCTGATTATGCCAATTTGGCTTCCTGATTTGACATCTCGGTGAAATGCTTGCTGTTTCAATCAATGTCATAAATCCCATAGACCAGATGATTGTCCTTGCTCTAGACAAAAGAGATATTCAAATTTGATATTCATCTGGTGAAATATAAATTAGAAATATGCATGTCACCTTCCCAAATACCAGGTGTGGCTAAACTGGCTGTTAATTTATTATACAGTAATTTCCTTCTGTATGTTTGTACTGAAAGATGTTGAACTACTCTGACAAAAGCTTACATTATGGAACACAAGAAACATTGTGACAGATAGAAAGAGGAGCTACACTCAGTCACTCTTCCTTTTTAAGAGGAGTCCAAATATTTGCATCCCTTGTGGAAAATAAGGCTATCTGCTATGGGTATGTTCATTTCATCTTGTCATGTGTCAGCCAGGGCTTACCTGGAACCTGTACTAAGTTGTTGAATGTCCACTGTAAGCTGGTTTTCTTTACATAAGCTTCCCATGCTCAAAAGATATGTTCACAAATGCTAAACAGTTCTTACAATTGTCTCATTTGCTATTGACCAAACAAAATAGCTGAAGCTTGGTACCTTGTAAAGCAAGGAACATACTCAATTCGCTGTTTGGAATGCTAAAATGGATAAAATTTAGCTAAAATGAATAAGTTCTGGGATCTGAGGCCATTTATTTGACTCCTGGAGAGAGCCTCTTGCTGTGTCACTGCCTCATGGAGGCACCTTGAAGATCTGAAGCCAGAGTGATTGATTCAAGGACCCCAAGGCTAAAACATCTTCACTACATTTCCCTCCTAAAGGGCTACTATCCGAACTCCAACACACTAGAGATTTGGGCTCCAACGACTTGGGCTTTGGAAGGACAACCTCAGACTATATCCAAACTCTTTTTTTTTTTTGTCTTTTCTTTTTTTTTCTTTTTTTTAATTTATTTATTTATTAAAGATTTCTGTCTCTTCCCCACCACCGCCTCCCATTTCCCTCCCCCTCCCCCAATTAATTCCCCCTCCTCCTCAGCCCGAAAAGCAATCAGGGTTCCCTGTCTTGTGGGAAGTCCAAGGAACTCCCACCTCCATCCAGGTCTAGTAAGTTGAGCATCCAAACTGCCTAGGCTCCCACAAAGCCAGTGCGTGCAGTAGGATCAGAAACCCATTGCCATTTTTCTTGAGTTCTCAGTAGTCCTCATTGTCCGCTATGTTCAGAGAGTCCGGTTTTATCCCAGGCTTTTCCAGACCCAGGCCAGCTGGCCTTGGTGAGTTCCCAGTAGAACATCCCCATTGTCTCAGTGTGTGGGTGCACCCCTTGCGGTCCTGAGTTCCTTGCTCATGCTCTCTCTCCTTCTGCTCCTGATTTGGACCTTGAGGTTTATGTCTGGTTCTCCAATGTGGGTCTCTGTCTCTGTCTCCTTTCATCGCCTGATGAAGGTTAATATTCAGAGGATGCCTATATGTTTTTCTTTGGGTTCTCCTTATTTAGCTTCTCTAGGATCCCTAATTATAGGCTCAATGTCCTTGGTTTATGGCTAGAAACCAAATATGAGTGAGTACATCCCATGTTCCTCTTTTTGGGTCTGGCTTACCTCACTCAGGATAGTGTTTTCTATTTCCATCCATTTGCATGCAAAATTCAAGACTCTTACACCCATTTACCTAGCACCAGTTTTATACACTTAATCAAAAGACTGTATAACTAACAGGTGAATCTACGGAAGCCACAGAAGACAGGTTTATTTACCCTTATACTTAAGTCATATACTATGTCAAGCACATATGCACTGCCTTCTGTGATGTTTGAGAAAAAGTAGCATGGACTATGGTTACCAATACAAAACTTTTTTTCAGACTTTCTAAAAAATTGAGAACAAAACATATGTAAACAATTTTGAACCAACTAAGATATAGAACACTGATTAAAAATAATATTCCTCAAAATCAGTAAGAGAAAACTCACCAAGTGCAAGTAGAAAAACTACCTTTGAAGTATGTACGTTTTTACCCAAAATGCCAACCTTTATTTTACTAATGTGATCCTAGGGAATTCTATTTTGCTATTAACCAAAGCAAAGGATTCAAACACAGGGAACTGTGCATTAGCTGAGAAACAGAAGAGATGCTCGTATGTCCACCAGAAAAACATCTTACAAGGAGATCAGCTTCCAGCAAGACTCTTTCAGGATCCCTCAGGATTAAAACGGGGTCAGGGTTAATAATCCAAGAAAGCTAACTGAAGTTTATATAAACAGACTATCTCTGAAAGGTGATAGAAGCATGCTTTCCAGGCTTTGAAACTTGTGACTAGTGAAGGAATTGAGTCACTTGTCAGCATGACAAACTGACATTTTTAGTTTTTCTTAGTATAAATGTCTATTAGAACATTAAAAAGAGAAGAAATAAGTAAACTGTGAGTTTTTGGATGATGGGAGACATTTTTGCTCTGTAATTTCCCCCCAGATTTCCATTAAGATTGTAGAAAATTGTGTCCATTATCACTAGCAAAATTGGGCAACCAAATCCCACTCCGTCTGCTCACTGAGGATTCGTTGTGGCCAGTTTCGCCATACCTTTGCACTGACCAGGAGAGGATGGTGTGGTGTTGTGTTAGATAGAAATTACTCTTTTGAAGACACAGGTCTGGTCTATCATCTTATATCCCTGGCATACCCAGAGCATTTTGTGTTCCTCTGTGGATTGTATGGCTTCTTGAGAGAGTCAAAGTACGCAGGGGTTGGATTGGAATCTCAGTTAAAATACTTGTGTCGCATATCTTCTGTGAAAGCCAAAGTTATATTTTTAGTATTAGTTACTGTGCATAAAACAAAATGCCCCCAATCTTCAAGCCACTTGCACGAGAACACAAAGTTCCTGAAATGCTGGAGGCTATTGTTTATGGGAGATAACAAGCCAAGTGTCTTCACTCCAGTTTGCTTGACCCATCTGTCCTGAATGTGCCTGATCACATGGGGGTGGGACGTATACAGGCAGGAAATACGTCAGGATATATGCTTGTCCTTGATTGGATGTAGGCTGGAAGTACCTCAGGTTATATGCTTGCTCCTGATTGGACCTGATGGGAAATGCAATGAATTATAGTATTTCATCCTTAAACCCTTTCAAAACTTGTTTCTGGGCCATTTCCTAGAAAACTGGGTTTGGACCTGGCCAGAGTTCATCTACCTTACTAGTATTTAATTCAAATTTGGCTTTAAATTCTGGTAGTGGTCTTATTCTCGA
Organism: Microtus oregoni; assembly: GCF_018167655.1. NCBI lineage: Eukaryota > Metazoa > Chordata > Mammalia > Rodentia > Cricetidae > Microtus > Microtus oregoni. Next base: position 2,607,704 of record NW_024543091.1, on the reverse strand, counting down.
CCAGTGGAATTAACACCAAGGCCCTGTGTTTGGTTCCCAGCATTGAAAAAAAAAACCTTAAAATATTCAAACAAGAGAGATATCTAAAGCTTATTATAAAATATTTTAGTTAGATTTAATTAGTGCATTGTGCCATGCTTTAGTTTTTGAGGGGTTTGTTTTGTATGGTTTTTTTTGTCTGTTTTGTTGTTTTGTAGATAGTCTCTCACATAATTGATGCTCCCTTCACACCCATTGTGTAGCCCAGATGCACACCACACTCACAATGAACCTCTTGCTTCAGGCTCTCGAGTGCTGAAATGATAGACATGCATCACAATGCCCAGCATGCTTTAGTTTACATTTTACAAGACCAAGTGCAGAAACATAAAAGTTTTCCTATGTAAAAGTAATGACCCTTTAAATATTGTATTACTATTGGATAAGTTATTATGTTAATTCATAGTTCTTCATAAATCAAAGAACTTGATTTATCATGACTAATTATTGTTCCACTTTGTGTCTAAAGAAAGCAATGTTTGACTAAGAAAAAAAAATCTAACATATAAACTAATTTCTTAAAAGTTTTATCTATTATATTTAATAGCCAGGTGTCTAAGTTTCTTGTTTTTAATGGAATATAATGGATGTCTGAGTTGTCTTCTAAATTTAATTAGAGACCAAATAAATGCATATGTTTGTTGATACTATCCACTAGTTATATTACAAATTGTAGTTTCTGCTGCATGAGAAGATGAGCAACCCTAACCTTTGATTCCTTCAATTCCAAACACCGACTAGGACCCTATGAGCTTCACAGGGGTTAGGAGTCCTGAGCTACTCAGTCAGGATGGTATATCTTAGTATATGTGTAAATGTGCTGATAGCTGCTTCATTTCTCTCCCTATATTATTTATTCTTTCATATATTCAGTTTCGTGTCCCCTATTTATTAAAATACTCAGTTGGTTGTGGAATCAATCTAATGACATCATAGGCTGCACTAGGCACTGTTTATAACTCATTATGATTATCCACAAATCATCTACCAGGATCAGTTAAATGGCTCAGTGTTTAAAGGCATGGAAGTATACACATGCACACACAGAAGACATATATGAAGTCAAGCTCATTTAAAGCCTTGTAGCAAATAGTCTAAGTTAAATTATATATATTTTGTGCATCTGATAAAAATGAACTGTAAGATATTCTCCAGAATTCAATGGGCAGATGTGAGATATTATACACAAGACACTGCCCCTAGTTACCCTGTAAGGATTTTATAACCAGCCATGTGGCTTTGACCATAATCCACTCTCATTGGAAGTCAGTGATTCTTTATATTATTTTGCTGCTTTTCATTTTTGGCTAATAAATTCCTATGATATATTTTAATTATCAGTTGCTCTAGAAAATAGTCTTGATTATGATTAGGAACATATCAAATGTAACAAGAGTAAAATAGAATTGAGTTCTACATGTGCTGATGAATGCTCCCTGAGTTCCTGTATTTATCAGTTATGTTTTATACAGAATAAAATAAGCTTTACCCCCACAAAAAGTGGCTGCCACTGTATAGCCTCATAAATGAGATTAGTCAGAATCTGGGTAATAGCTCACATCCTGGCCCCAAAATAGCCTACTTACTTTGTTTTAATAATTTGTACAATTTGGCCTCAAGAAGAAATTGAATTTGTTTCAAAAGTACAGAGGCCTGAGATATTAGCTATATATGCTCCTGTAACTTAGAACAAGGTTTCTTTAGTCTTCCATATGCTTCATTGCTTAATGGGAAAGTCAGCAGCTGCCCTGGGAACAGCAGAATGAATTTCTCTAAATTGAAATGTTTATATCTTGAAGTAGAGGACTGAATGTTGGAAAGCCTGAGATGGGCAACTTTTCCTCCTTCTTCAAATGGATTCTTCTTATGGAAGTTTATAACAGTTGGCCTTTTTAATAGCACACTACCCTTCATTGTATGAGACCACAGTGAACTCTTCAAGGTTGAAACTCAGGAAGAAACATGAGTAGAATAGTCCGTGCAACCATTTTGGAGGAAATAGAGGGAACCAGCAAAAAGGGTACTATAGGAACAACACCTGGTACATGAACTTCAGGGAACATTTCCCTAGAGCTGGATTGCGAAGACATTAACATAAGACTTTCACAGAGGACAGATTGTATGAACACTTTGCAAGCTCATAGACCTCCCAAATGTGCATCAAAAGCCAGAGGCCTACCCAGTGCTCATGAGCATAGGGCTACAAAGGTTGATGGAAAAGCCCAAACCACACAGGTTCCTCCAAGGGGCCAGGCCTGCTGGGCATGCAATATTGGTCTCTGGGGAGTTCTCTTGTAAAGTTGTCTTTTCTAAGCCCCACCTGAACTCACAGGCAGATATATTCTGAATCTCTATCTTCCATTGGCTGCTGGTCAGGAATAAACAGATATGTGCTTATAGATCTGGGACATCTGGGACACAAATAGTGACTTTCATTCATTAGGACACAAGTGCTTACAGGCCCTTCAACAGTACTGTCCTTGTACAAAGCCAGAAAGTTACCTATGATCCTCATGTCAAGAAGAGCCTCCAAAGCTCTGGTAGGAATGACTCAAGAATGTGCAACCCTCTAATTAAGTTCTGACCCAACAAAAGTCCATCAATAGAACCTTCAGTGTGGGAGCTAGCTCTACCAGCAGTCTCTGACCACTGCCTTTCTGTAGCCACTTTGATCACTACCACTATAACTTTTAGGCCATGGTGGTCTCTGAATCCTCAGCATCTGGGTAACTAAACTTCACCTTCATTCATCTCAGCAAAGTTGTGACACACAGAATTTTTCTAAATTAAAGTGACTCAATACAAAACAAAAAATGAAAAGGTTGTCTCTGTAGACATGATGAGTCTTACAAAGTCACATTTGTCAAGTTTATGTCCTTGATCCTAAAATGAATATGATCCAGGCTCAAAAGACTGGTTTCTGGTGTAGTCTCCCCTCCCACAGGGCAGAAATCTTGCCTGTTACTTGAACAAAGGTTTTCAGGTAACATCTTTTTTTTTTTTTTGTTATGTGTCTAAGTGTGGGGGATATATGACAATGGGATGAGATGGATAATTAAAAAGGGATGTGCTGCTGAAGCCAGCGTGGTCAAGAAATGCCCTAAAAAAAGAAAGAAAGGGAAAATCAAGAAATTAAAGAGAAGTAACTCCCAGCTATGAGAAGTTAGGGAGTGATCCTGGCCCAGAGGGCAACTTGTACCCAGGCAGGCAGCAATCTGATCTACTAGAGGAACTGAAAGGAACTGTGCCGAGCCAGAGAACCCAGAGCAAGGGGGTGGTGACGTGAGATTAGATTAAAGAGAAAGTCAAAGGTCAGATCTCATAGGTTTTAGTGAAGAGTTGGGTTTTATGTAAGTTCCACAAGCCATTGATGGCTATAAACAGGAATAAAATGATTTATCTTTAGAGATCATTCTTGCCTATAGAAGAAATTAGGAATTGAGAGGAGGAAAACACAAAGTGGCCAGTGCTGGCTGGGCAAAGAATGATTCGAGGTTGGATTTCAAATGGTAGATCACAGTCCATTTTCTCATATTGCTTACTGATTCATACATCTAAGTATGATGTACATCTAGATATACAACTGTGCGGTGAAACAAAGGCGTTAACAAACATCCCTTCAAACATAGGCTAGAGTCAGCTAGGAAAGGCTGGCAAGATATGTTTGATTGCACTTTAAAACAGCGCGGGTGAGAGTCCTATTAATTGTTGACTTGACGGAATTTAACCACCATCAGAGAAACAAGCCTCTGGGCATGCAGAGGAGGGATTGATTACCTTGGTTAGGATAGCCTCTGCAGGCCTGGGAGCGATTACCTTGGTTAGGACAGCCTCTGTGTCTGCCTGGAAGGGATTACCTTTGTTAGGACAGCCTCTGTGCGGGCCTGGGAGGGATTACCTTGCTAAAGTCAGCCTCTGGACTGCTTAGGGAGGATTATCTTGACAACTGAGATTTGAAGGCCCTTCCTAAAAGTGGGTGGAATAATTCACTGGGTTTGGGTTCTGAACTGGATGGGAAGGAGAAGGAGAGCTGAACACTGTCATTCGCCCCACTCTGCTTCCTGATTAGAAATGCGATAAGACCAGCTGCCTCAGGCCGCTGGCTCCTTCACTTCCTCACCAGGATGCACTGTGCTCTGCAAGAGCAGAGCATACCAGAGCACACCCTCCCTTACCTTGCTTTCTGTCAGTGTGTTTTACCACTACAGTGGGACAAAACATTAAGACAATAATTCTTATATTTTACATTCTGCAAAATATGATTTACAATAACTTTTGAGGGATAAAAAATGTAATAAATTTGTACCAATAACATAGGAAAATGGTATAGAACCATTTGTTTTTACCTCGGAGCACTTGTAGAGTATTGTAATATACACTGATAGTCGTCAGTAGGTAATTCATTCACCTTTCAATAAGATAATACTTTCCTAGAATACTGGCTATTTTCAAAAAGTTTTGTGTATAGGAGGAAATTTTAAATCTTACATTTATTTTGGGCCCAAGTTTAACTTTGTTTGGTTTTCTCGCAATACAGTGTAGATGATTCAGTCACACATATCACGTTACGACTATTTCAAAGAGTTCAAAAATTTGCATCATCGCCACTGCGGTGAAAACACATAACGCACTGGGTTAAATACTCCGCATCTGTTTCGTTTTGTTTACTAGGAGACAGAATGGCTTCTCTCCGAGGAGGTCACCTTAATGAGTCGCTTTGCCCAGATGTACTGGAGCACATGGGATTTGACCTGACGACAAATAGATTTATAATAAATCATCACTGAAAATCACAGATGGGCCTTGTAAAACAAGGAGGCACAGCATGAGCAGTTGGCAGCTGCACACACCCTCTAATTACAAAGTATGCCCTTACCACAGGTCCTTCCTCCTGTGCTGACTGCAAGAAGTCTTTCCATTTTATACACAGAAGCACACATCCTCTGTCTACAAACATGTTAAGACCCATATGGTCAAACAACCCATTTACAAATTGCTAGACGGGGCTAGCATCAGCTCCCTGCTCCCTCAGGCCTTTGAAGAAACAACAGTTTTTTCCTTCGAGGGGTCCCTTTAACCCCTGTCCTACATACACCTCTCTTCTCCTATCCAACACCAGTCTTCTCTGGGCTAGGTGACAACTAAAGACTACAGCTATATTTTATTTTATTTTTGTTTTTTGGAGTCAAAATCTCTTACGTAGCTCTTGCTGTCCTAGAACTCACAGAGATCCACCAGCCTCTGCCTCCCAAATTTATTCACCGACACACCTGACCTGCAGCTGTATTTAACAGTAGACTCTTAAAGATCTTCTATGAAAATAAAATTAGTATTCAGTAGTAGAAATGGGAACCATTTCCAGTTGTTTTGGAGATGCCCGAGTCATTACTTTTCAACCCAGACCACCCAGTTAAAGGCAAATACTGACACTCCATGCAATGCTCCAAACTGTAGGTGAGTTCTTGCCTACCTGACTAATCCTGCTGCTGACTCTATTGTTTGTCACTCCTACGCCGGAGGAGCTGCAGAATATCAGTCAGCAAGGCGCTGAACTACAGGGCGGCTTCTCAATCTGTTTCTTCATTCTCCGGGTTAGCACTTCTACAGAATTTCAGTTTGTTCTTTGTTATTCACTGAGGAAGTCTGGTCCGTTTGAGAGCTTCCTCTTAGAGTAGATAAGACTAACAGTTTGGGGGCCAAGTAGGATTAATTATCAGGAAGCTGTTGATAGTTCATCAGTGACCTGTAAAAACCTATAAGAATAAGGTTGATGAAAATAAAGGGGTCTATTTAAAGTCTGGGTCACATAATATGTCACTGAGGATCGCATTATTTCAGCAAAGACGATCTTGCAGGCAACTCTCCTCTTAAAGGAAAATAGCTTTTCTGCTGGAAAGTTTCCAAACCACATCATTGCAAAACCCAAACACTTCAACCCATTGGACACTAATGTTCAACCGTGTGTTCCTAGTTATCTTAAAACCCTTTTCCTTGGTAATTATTTTTTTGTTGCTGTTGTTGTTGAAATCCAGGTGTCACTTGGCATTTAATCCCAATTTGAGCAGGCTTTCATTGCCTAGAGGTTAATGTTTTACACCTTCTCCGTTGGAGACTATATCCTGCACCATTCCCTATGATTAGAAGAAACTATAATCAGCATTTCAAAGAGTTGGGGAACACAGCACAGTGGAGGGCAGGGTTGGACCAAGGCCTGATTGTGAAATGCTAGAACAGTTCAAAGCTCTTAGTGTCTTTTAACTCTTTCTTCTTCTAATCTCCTCTTCATTTACTTTAAACTGTATAACCATCTGAACCTCAGTTTTTTTAAAATATTTATTTATTATTACACAGTGTTCAGACTGCATACCAGAAGGGGGAACCAGATCAAATTACAGATGGTTGTGAGCCACCATATGGTTGCTGGGAATTGAACTCAGGACCTCTGGAAAAGCAGCCAGTGCTTTTAACCTCTGAGCCACCTCTCCAGCCCCATGAACCTCAGTTTTTTTTTTTTTTTTTCCTGTGGTGGGACTCCCTGACATGACAAAGCATGTTAACTGATGTAGAGTGGGGTATCAAACAGCATCCACCATCTTCATCATCCTCCTCATCCCCGGTCTCATCTTTCCAAGTTGGCCTCTTCCTCAACAATGTGTTACTGCTGAGATAGGCATCTCCTCTAAACCCACATTTTGAAATATTAGTTTTGTAGCCCATCTCTGAGTTCTCAGAAGTAAGGGGCACTTAATGCTATTTTATTACACAATGACATTGCTCAAAGAAACATTTGTTCTGTAGTAACTTCACTCTTAGCGACAACACAGGAGTATGCTTCCAGTTCTGATATTTTAGGCCTCCATAGCTGGAAGAAAAGAGCTGTGATGTGGATGGGGAAAGTGATAGCAGCTACCCGTTCACTAAACACTTGATGAAAAACAACAATACCTTGAGTGTAACATGGGAGCTAGACAATGGCCCAGACCTGACCAGCTTCTCCAGGAACTAGCAAGTCCAGGTTGGGCCAACTCCAAGACCACATCCCTGACAACCCAGTGGTCTGCATTCATTTGCCTGCTTCCTGCCACCAACCATTCAATGACAGCTCTGTTTAGTTTCTGTTTCCTTACAGAAGGTTTTGGCAAGAGAGGCATCAGGATGTACGGAATCTTAATCTTCTACAAGTATAGGGCCCCCGTTGGGCCCTACAGTCATAGAAATGTAAATGTTTACTGGCCATAATAAGTGGAATTACTCCAAAGTATACACTTTTAAGAGTTAGCTGTGATAGTTAATCTTGATGATCAACTTGATGGCGCTGAGAAGCATCAAGGAAATTAGCAAAGCATACTCATGGGTGTGTCTATGGTTCTGTGTCCAGAGAAGGTTCACTAAGGGTCAATATTTGTCCTGCGTGGAGAAACAGGATCTCACAGCTAGAAAGCTGGATGGGATGGCATGGCAAGCAGAAAACGAGTATGCACGGGTTTTATTTCTCAGCTTTTTGGCCACCATATGAGCGAATGTGACCACTACATCCTCTCTACCATGGTGGACTGCTATCTTAAAAATCGTGAACCAAAAGTGAGTCTTTCCTTTGGTGAGTTGTTTCATTTAGCATTTTGTCACAGAAATGGAAAACCTGACTAATACAGTATAAATATATAACACAAAATCCAGAGAAAGAGTACGTGTGTTCATTCACTTTCTGATACACCTTAGGGCAGCATTTTTTCTAAAGGTTATGTTTTGGGTTGCATACTCTTTGATTGCCTCCTCGTGTATTTCGTGAAATGAGATAACTTGTCAGTGGACATGACTTCATTAAGAAACAAAACCTTTGATTTTAGCTTTTCACTGAAGAACATACCACAAAGGAGATTCAGTGTCTGAATATTTTAAACCTTTACTCTCCCGTACTTCATACTTTTGCAGACTGCATTCATATCACATTATAATCTCTGATCCTATGTTTTCATTCTGCCACCCAAAATGCCTGGGCAAAGGACTGAAAGTATGTCCATGTAAACAAGGCAGCAATTATCACTGTATCTGGAAATGACTGCCAGTGGCATTAATGCCTCTCACTGAACCCAGACAAAGGCATCCCAAGTTCAATTTTCTATTAACCAAAAGCCTCAAATGCCCACAGACAGTCTAAATCTCCCTAATATAAGAAACTAAGAAGAGGAATTTGATATGCAAATGTTATGCCCAAATTCGTGAGTCCCCACAAAAGCCAACAAAGGAGACCAAGTCCCACATGTAAAAGCAAAGAGCCTCTGTTTTAATCAAGTTTGTAAACATGGTCTATCTGCGTGTCCAACATATTGGAATATCTGGAGAGCCCTGAGCTCAATTAGAATTGGGTTTTTATAGTAATAGTAGTAAAGGTGGGGGTGAGGGGTCTCTGAGGTTCAGGACCCCTAATTGGCTGACATTTGTCTAGGGATGTCCTGGTGAGGTGTGCTGGCAGGTGATCCTATCTACAGCAGTTGGAATGTTAGGCATTTCCTTTGAATGGTCTGCTCTTGGGTGGGGGTCTCTCAGTTTGTGGTGTTTTCCTGCTACCAGGTATTGCTTCAGGGTAAACTACTGAGACTGGGGGGGGGGGGGTGTGGCTCTTATTTAAATTTATCCACGGCCAGAATCCCAGGTGATAATGGTTGGAAGTAAAGAACTTCTTTTGGGCCCCTACACAAAGACATTGAAATTTGATGGGAACTAAAATGTTTGACTTTTATAAATATCACAAAGGCATGTCTAAATAATCAAGTGTCCTAGATTTCAACTTTAGCTTCAGAGAAGACCCACCTCTGCTCTGGGGAACTGTCCCACAGAAGATTCTGCCCTCTTCTAGTCACAGGAAGAGCTCTTTGATGCAGAAGCTCTTCATATCACAATGGCATATATTATATACAAGGACTATGAAAACTTACTAAAGTCCATTGTCCACTAGTCTGAGGCTGCCATAGAGAGGGAGATTATGTTGTAAATTCTTTAGGGGAAGAAAAGAACCAGACTTGGCTCCTTCTAAAACCATGTGCTATGGCTTAGATAAGTCTATATGTGAAAAGACCTGGTTCCCCCGCCTGTGGCACTATAGGGAGGTGATAAGGGAGGTAAGAGGTTGTGCTTTGCAGAAGAAGCTAGCTTGCTAGGGGTATGCACACAAAGGGGTATTAAGTGCCTGAACATTCTTCTGTCTCTCATCACTTCATGGTTTCCATGTGATTAGCAGCATCCGTCATGCACAGCTTCACCACAAGCATAAAAGCAACTGAGTTAATGGACAGTGGGTTCAAGCCTTTGTAACTGTTAGACAAACACATATGTCACTTCCTGGATGCTGGGAATTGAGTCCAGGGCTTTTTTTTTTTCTACCACTGAGATAAGTGATCCATTCCATAGAGGTTTTTTTATTTCTCTTATAAGCTGTTTTAATGTATTTTTCAAAACTTGGGAAGAGAGCTGAGATCATTCTGTGACTTTTCCGGGGAATACACAAACGGCCATTCATCCCAGATAAGGCAGTAACAAGAGACCAGTGAAATAGCTCCACTCGGGTCAAACTAAGTTAATGGACTAGTAAATTACTGGGGTTGCTTATAGAAACGTAGAAGAGGGGTTATTTAAAGGGCCAGGGACACATCAAGGGCAGCTGCATCTCTGAAAACCATTAACACAGCGTAATTGATCATTGGTGAAAGCTGCAGCCCTCCAGCTTTTGGCATAGATTTTTGGATAGATAGGTTAGCTGGAGAGTTTCATTTCCTCGAGGATTGCTCACTGCCTTTATAATCTGGAAAGTTACATCTTAAATTAGCCCATAATTCCTGTCTGTGTTAGTTTAGCCACATGGCTTGGTACCTTTTATCAGCAAGCCATTCTCGTCTTGCTTCTTCTTGGTCTGGGTGACAACTGCAGACTGAGCCTTTGTAAGTTTTGTTTGCTTCCGGAGTTTTATGAGCACCTCTTCCCTCCAGGAGGGAAGGTTTGATTTCAGAGGAAATAGCTGCACAGCATTCCACCCCTTCCTCCAGTGATTACGCTTTTTCTTCCTTGTCTTCTGCTTCCATCTCATTCCCAGCCTGGTTTCTCAAAGTCTACAACAAGTGTATACTATCTTCAGCAACAGGGAATTTCTCTCTAGAGCTGTCATACAAGTGACAGCAGTGTTTTGGGTTTGGGAGAGCTTGGAGACTTCCCTGATCAGCAACAACTCACCTAGAAGTAGCTCATCCCTGTATTAGGATTTTCACTGAAAAATTTAAAACTCCTGGGAGTCCTCCTTTTCACTCACACAACATTTCTTTGCTTAACTCCTTAACTGGTGTTTTGACTGTTCTTCTAAATATTCCTACAGATCTATAAGATACTCGGGACTAGGATTATATAAAGAAACCTTTTACAGAGGCTGGGTATGGGATCTGCTATCTCTGTAATGTCCACTTGAACCAAGTTGGTCTTGGATGGCTAATGAGATACTAAAACAGAAACATCAGCAAGGTTCAATACCACATGAAAAGATTCCTGTAGCTTGTATAAAATGTTTCTTTGAGAGAACACGGTTGTCTACAACAGCATGATGGGATAAGTTAGACCATCCAGTGCTTAGTAATCCATGCCCCTTTCCATGAACCATCCTGTATTCCCATTCTCAGGTGCTTCTGCCACAGAGCTGACATGCATCTCCCCACCACTGATGGCGTTTATAGGGATGTTTTGTGCTTCTAAGACAGATCAGACACAGGGAAGAGCAGGGCTGCATCCTAGTCTTCCACGCCTACTTCTGGAACCTTTGTTCTGACAGGCTCTGAGCCAGCACTTTGGCGTTTGCCTTTCATTCAAGCACGTTTGACTATTGAGAGTAGATGCACCGTCTCTCCTCACCAGTGTACTTTCTTTGTGAGAAGTAATAGGCCCAGCATACTCTAAGGAAATAATTGCTCACTCATAGGACGGGCCTAATCTGTTCCACTTGCACAGTTTAGTAATTTGCTTTCCACGAGCTGTTGCTCAAGCCTTAAAGCTTCCTGGAAGCTCACTAGTACAGTATTTGGCTTTCTGCTAAGTTGTTTTCTGCTAGGAATTTCTGGCCGCACACAAATCTTGCCACATTTGCCTTTGAGTGATATAAACAGACCCCATCGTCTGCTCTCCCTTTCTCTCGTATTTTCCAGATTGTTTTAACACTTTACCAACTCAGTTTACATACTTCTCTAAGTCACTCAGATCGGCTACTGTGTTTCCTGTCTCCTAAGATTGCATTCCACAATGAGAGTCAGAAAGCTATGCAAGCCCTAAGTTCCAAAGTCCTTGCTGAATCAATCACTTTCTTTAATCTCCTGTTAACACAGATTTAACCCACTCGGTGAAAATGAACTGGGTATCAGCTATATCTCTCTGTGCTCAATTCTGGAGTGCCTACACCTATTTTCTTTATTGTCTTCCAGTCCCTATTATTTGTGGGGACATCTCAGCCAGTGATAACCAAGTTTCTCTAATGCTTAGTATGATCCAGGCTATTAGAGACTGAGTTCCTTCATGTTGTCTCAGATTATTTACTTTTTGTCCTGAAGCAGAATGGATAAAGATATTACCCTGGTTCTCTGCTTCCACATTCCTCAAACTGATCCCACCCTTACAAAACAAAAAGCAGTGAGAGACTTTTTCATTGCTTTTTTAAGAAGTCTCACAATTTCTGTGACTGGGCCATAAATTAAGGTCCCAGCCTGCACGTTAACTCAGGTACTCTTCCTTGCTCTGTATTAAAGGTGAGCTTGTGGATCTGTGTTACCTTCATCTTCATCCCTATCTGATTCTTCTCAGGAATTCCAGGAATTCTTTAAAAAATGACAACAATTGACGCCTTTTCACCTTACACCCTGTCAGCTGGAAGAAATAGCAAGCAAACACCCTCATCTCTTCTTCCTGTTACTCATTTTCCCATCCAAATCAAAGGATTTTTAATGTAGCCTTAAGCATCTACACGTCTTTTTCCCATTGTGACTCCCTGCATTAGCAGGCATGTTACTTCTGGAAAGACAACTCAGCCTCAGCTGGATGATTTATCACCGGCAAAAAACTACACCAGTGTCCTTCACGCACTTCATAACCTCTTTCTGATTCTATTCCACATAAGCTGCTTTCAGGGATTGAAATCTATTCTCTAATCCATCAAGTGTTTGGGGGCCAGTTCCATACCTACAAGGTAGATCTTATTCACCTTGGAAGTATGCCTCCCCATAGAGCATAAAACACTGGCTCTCAAACTGTGGTTCACAACCTCTTTGGGGTCTCAAACAACCCTTTCAGAGGGGTTGCCCAAGATTAACCAGGAAACACAGATGTTTATATTACTATTCACAAGAATGTTGAAGATCTCTGCTCCTGTCCCACTCTCCTCAATTCCAAGCCCTGTCCAGATGTTTAGCTGGGAGCTCAGCTTCACTCCTTCCATGATGGAGGTGGGTCTTCTATCTATTTGTTGCTTTCATTGGTTAATTAATAAAGAAACTGCTTGGCCCTCTGATAGGGTAGAATTTAGATAGGCGGAGTAGACAGAACAGAATGCTGGGAGAAAGAAGCAGATTCAGGCAGTCGCCATGATTCTCCAACTCCAGAGAGATGCAGGTTAAGATCTTCCCTGGTAAGCCACCTCATGGGTGACACAGAATATTAGAAATGGGTTAGATCAATATGTAAGAGCTAGCCAATAAGAGGCGGGAACTAATGAGCCAGGCAGTGTTTAAAAGAATACAGTTTCTGTGTAATTATTTCAGGTAAAGCTAACTGGGTGCCAGGAACATAGCCCGCCGCTCCAATTACTACACTTCCACTTAACACTCCACCCCTCAGGAAGCCCGCCAAGGGTGAGCTCTGCCCCTGGAGCTGTTCAAGACCACACCTACAGGGTATTTAAGACCTGGTCACCACACCTACCATGTGATTCCTCTCCTGCCTTTCCAAAAGTCACCCGGGAGTATTTTGCTTTACTCTATTTATTCTTTTCTTATTAATTTGGTTTGATTTGGTTTATTTCATCAGCAAAGGATTCCCAATAAGCGGGGATCCAATGCTTATCAAACAGTAGTAAAATTACGGTTATGAAGTAACCATGAGAATAATTTTATGGTTGTGAGTCTCCACAGAATGAGGAACCATTTTAAAGGGTCAAGGTTACAGCTACAGCATTAGGTTAGTTGAGAACTACTGCCACAGAGAAAACCAGCACCCCAGGAATTCCCGATAAGGACAGACCACCTTTAGAAAGCTAGATCTAAGTTTCCCATCACAAGAAGTCTACAATGACAACTACCAAACAAAGGAGCACACAATTGCATCCCATATCGGGAAAGATAGCCAATTTGAGATTGCTCCCAGTGAGTGAGGATGCTCCACCTCACACAGATCAGTTGCATATCTCAGAATTTCTCACAACAGCAGGCAATCATTCTTCTCCAGCTTGAGTTTGGGTCTATTGTTCTTTCTAAAGATACCAGCTGTGTCACTCTTCTTGTGACAATGAGAGCAAGCATTCATGCACCTAGATTTGGCGATGACAACAGATTAAAGAAATGCTCCTATCCAGGTCTACCTTAGTAAACGTGTGAGTTTGTTGGAGTTACTGAGAAGAATGTGAGATGTCACTCACAGGAACACAGACAACTCAAAGGCAAAACTGTATCATTGAAAATCCCCAAGAAGCATGATGCCCATGAAAACGTCATCCCTGGATCACACCATTCTTGGGGAAATATGAACATCTACTCACCCCAGACAGAGAAACGATGGAAGACCAAAGCACCAATGCCACCAAAGTTCAACTGGGTGAACCAGTGAGATTAATTGAGGAGTGGCCTACAGGAATATGGGTAAAGAGCTATTTACAGGAGCAGGCCGACTCAAGGACAGGTGCAGCATCATCAACAGCCCACCCTAGCATGGACGACTATTTACCAGAGAAAGACAGAAAGCTGGGATGCATAGCACAGCCTGCAGGCAGCTTTGCAGGTTTGAGAGTGTCCTTTGCAGGCAGCTTGGGTGCTCTGAGCACCTTCTAGAAAGTTCCACTTGTCAGAGAGTCACTTTCAGCGGTCTATTCTGCTTATATATTCTTGGGGTGGAATTGGGGGATGGTAATTGGATCGTGTCCAGTGGCAAAACCTAAAGAAATAGTTATGCAACAAACACAGCATACAAGCTCAATTTTCTTCTGCTCCCTCCTGCAGCCCTCCCCAAAGTAAGGTGATGAAATATGATTGATGGGGTTAAGAAATCTTGTTAAGCTATTCAATCATTTGTTTATTTTACTTTATTATTATTTGCCTCCAAACAGCCACTGACTAGCTGTGTGATGTGGGTCAAATAAGTTGGTTTTCCAAGCATGACAGTCATCCAACAAATGGAAAAATAAAGTTGCAGTTCTGCAGTTATGTAAAAGATTAATTTGATCACATGCATGCTTGCACATGCACATGCATACACACACATACACAAACAAGGGAATGTAGGTAACTAAGATAGCACTGTGAACATTATTGTTTTATTTCAAGTGATTACACCAGGCACACCAAACATGTTCTGGGGTGCTGAGCTCCATGAATGCCAAAAGGGAAGTTGCTGGTTTTAGTCTCACTTAGCCCAGAGGCCCTTGGAAGTACTGCAGCCAAAATAGTCCACAGACAGACTATGTAAATAATCATGAGACTTTCAGTGGGAATCAAGAATTCCTGCATGGCTCAGATTTTCTCCTGATGGCCCTGCCTCTGAAATTTCATGACACTTAGAAGGTGCTTGCCTCAGATAGCTTAATATTTGAGAAATAACATCAAGTCACACTTGATAATGGACATAAGAAGCTTACAGGGTGCCTGACAGGTAGTCAAAGCTCTATAATGGGTTATAAAATGTTGTAAAGTTTTCTATCCTGAGGCCTTGGGCACTGATGCCAGGGCCTACAGCATATTCTGTGTACCCCAAGACACCAAGCAACATAGCAGGCCAGAGTATGTTTTACAGGGCTTGTCTCTAAAACTAGACCACTCTAGGCCACAGACATTAGCTCTAGTGTAAAAAGTCTGACTGAAGTGAAGCTATCCTAAAAATATGACTGACGAATTACTGAAATGATGGACCACAAAGAAAAGGGGTTTTCTCCAAAAATCTCATGCTGGAAGAAAAAAAAAAGGTACCAGCCAAAAGAAGAACTTGTCTCAGAATGAGATTTCACACAGTTCTAACAACCTGTCTGACCACCTTACAGGATGAGACTGTAGCCCAGACAAGAGTGGGTGAGAAAACACCGTGGCCTTGACTGAGACTCTTTAGGCTGCACAACTTCTGCCTTCCATTTAAATTTAATCTCACTTCAGGACCCTGAGGAAAGGCTTGGAAGGTTCAGTGTCTCTTTGTCTCCCTTCCCAATGTGACTACAATGAATAGATCTTTTTTTCCCATTTGACCTTGGCCTTTTTAGTTGGCTTACCTGAGAATAGGTGGCTGGACCTGACTTGGGGCACAGGTTGTGAACCTCAGGTTTAAAAACTCATTATCTTCAAAACCTTAAGATAGGAAAATTTTCTAGGTCCTCATTCCTTTTTTTGAACACAAGTACAATTAATGTATCTACCTTACAAAATTGCAGCAAGTACTAAGTGTGTATCAGGAGATGATATTTCTAAAGGGTCTAGAAAGGCTCCAGGCATGTGGCTAGTTCTCAACAATGGCTTCCTCCACATTCAGCACGAAATCTGGAGGTGGGGTGGGGGTGGATGCCGCAGACATTGTTTTGTACAGATCTGACCCTCAGAAAAGAAATAGTAATTAAAAACATAGGTTTAGGAATTGTCTAGTTATATTTGTTTCTTGTACCTAACATAACAAATTATTGAAAACATCAATTTAAAGGTGGGTTGGAAAGAATGATTTTAAATTCTCATGGGTCAGGAGATCAGAAATCCAAACTTAGTATTCCTGAACCAAACTCATAGGAACAGCAGAGACGTGCACCCTCTGGAGAGGCTCAAAGATTCTGCTCCCTGCGTCTTTCAGCTCCTGATAATTAACATGTCTTGGACTAGAATTGTGTCACTGCAGTTTTTCCTATGAAGTCACATTGCCTACTGTATTATCACCAAGTCTTTCCTTTTCCTTACAGATGCTTAATGGTGGCATTTAAGACTAGTCAGATAAATCAGAATAATTTCCCCATCTCAGGAACAGTAATTCACCACATCCATAAACGTCTTTTACATTTTTCTCAATAGAATAGCAACTACAAGTGTCAGGGTGTAAGAACTAGAATCTTCAGAGGCCATTAACTCAGCTTACTCAGTATAGAACCAGGGACCTATTAACAAACAACAGGAAAGTGAAGGAACAAAATGAAGAGAGGGACAGTGAGAGTGGATATCTGAGACCCCAAAATACAATGATTTCCACAGAAGACTTCATGTTCAAAACACTTCAGAGAACCAGTGACAGGATGAGAAAGCTGACTGAGTGCAAGTAGCAGGAAGGACATCAAATACTTTAGCCAAAGTGAATTTATTGGTATGGAAGAAGAAAGCCCAACTCTGATGGACAATGGATAGACTCACTGGATGAAGCACAGTGAGCACAGGCAAAGGCACTGGAACAAACACACAGCTCAACAGCCACTCCTCTACCTCGTGTTCGTTTCTGCTTCCTTTAGATTTCCAACAATAAAAGCTCACCAACACCCTGAACTGACCAAAGTAGGCACGACCCATGATTAGAAGGGGGAAAAAGCCACGCCTTTCCGAATAAATATGTTTATGTTCAGCTCCGAGAGAGCTCAGAGGAAAAGGTTTATTTCCTCATATGCACCTCTTCTCAAAGGTGTGTTAATGATCAGTGAAGCTGTGGCAGTTTCAGTCATTAGTACAAGAGCCAACTTGTTTAGCTTTTTCCTACTACATAAGCATTAGTTGTCAGTAATCATTGCAGATCATAAAACCGTGTGGTAGGAATATGATATATGAGGGATAATAGAGATTTGAGGTGATTAACATTAAGTTAATATTTGCATTAAGTTACATAATAAAACAATTAATAAGATTAGTATACAAACGTGGCGCCTTGTATTTTATAAGCATCGGTATAAACACTGTGTGGCAGCTTAGTTAAGGTATTGAGTGAGAGAAGATGTACCAATATGGCAGCACTGTTGTTGTCTCCATTTCACAGATGCAGAAACTGCAGGGCAAAGGTAAATGAAAACTACACAACTAGGAAGCAAGGACTTTCTCAGAAGTCCCCTCTCCGGGCCTGAACCCTTCTAACATTTACAAGAAAACATTCCAACAAAATTTATTTTAAAGTGACTTACACAGAAATAGGTTTTGCTTGTAGGACAAACTTACGATGCTCTAAATCCTGATCCATCGTTTAGTTCATGTTTCCTGGGTGCTAACACAGCCCACACTCCTCCAGAAACTGGAGTTTCCAAGATTAACACAAATAGACGAACCCCCTCTCCCAGCGTCCAGGAAAGCTGCTAACATCTTTCAATTTCATTCAGCGATCATAGAGCTAAAGTTAATTTAATTTTCCCCATATTGTATATAAGAAATAAAACACACTGACAGGACGGGGGCTGTGGTAGAAGCTCCCAGTATAGACTCCTGCAGTCAACTTTCTAGGGAAATTGTCAAACTGAACCTCGGAGAAAATCCACAGTGGGAAATGGTAATCCATGTGGGGAGGGGCTTTCAATTGTCCCACAACAACATCGTCTGACATTGGTTGACTTTCTATGACCCTACGTAGCAAATATCTGGAGGTAGGAGAAAACTGATAGGACCTTAGCACATCCTGTTTCCCACCCACCCACAGGAAGGGGATACAGAAGAAAAAAATCCGAAAGTCAGTTATTCAGAATAAGGCAGCCAACCTGGTCTTCAGTAACAGGACACACTAAGGCCACGGGTCTGAAACTTCCCTCGTGGTACCCATTTCCCAAGAGAATCCATCACTGCAAAAGTGGGCATCTGCACATCCTTATCCCTGGGCACATTCTCCTAATAACATAAAGAACGATATGTCCAGTTGAGTAGCATGCCCTGTCTCTATATCGGCTAATGTTAACTCTAGTAGAGGTCTTTCATCATTTTTGAAGAAAGTATCCCCATCCAAGAGCCTTCCTCCCTCAATCACTCACTCTATTTTATTATATTATAATTTATTTTTTCCAGATTTTCTCAGGTTTCACTTGAGAATGGGGTGATGATTTAAAACTGATTTTAGCAAATATACGCCTTTCCAGAGCACTTGGCAGAAAGCTTAACCGTACAGAGGAGGTAATCTAGAAAAAAATCTTTATACAGAGGTTAGCTTCTGACAGTCTCAGAAGAGCACTCCTTCCCAGGCTCTTCCCCTACCTATGGGCACCAACCCTTGTAATGGTCCTCTCAATTGCTCAAAAAGAAATGAATCTTTCCACTGATTAATACCAAACCAGACTGTTGTCCTCGTGTTTGCCTAGGGTTAGGGATCTGGTGGTCTGAGTCTAAAATGTAGGCAAGGGCATGTCTTATCAGGAGACAGAACAGCCAGGCCAGGGAACAAGGCAAAATCACCAGTATGTGGTTAAGCTAGCCTCCAAGTAGTATTGAAGTAACATCCAGACCACAGCAGTTACTGGATTTGAAATCTGGCTTTATAGTGAGCCAGCCATTCAGAAAGTAGCTGTTATTTCTGACCAATGACAGCTGATAAGACAATAACAGCAAAGAGCAACCTCATTCTAAACCCAGGCTTGCAGCAGCTCTGCTATAACCCAGCCAAGTGTCCAGGAAGACGACAGATAGCAGCGGTTTGAACAGTGTGCCCTCTGCTCTTACCCATCCAGAAGGTTCCCATTCCCTTTCTGTCTCACCTCATCCTGGCTCACACTGCTGCCCAATGGGCACCTTTCCTCATGCCAGGGTGCTTACTCTCCACCACTTTTCCATTAATAGTCTCTGCTGAAGCAGTGACTCCCAGTTTAGCGAAACACTTCCTATGATTTAATTTGAAATCCAGTGAACTCTACCACTATTAGGACCAGTTACAGTTCATGGGAAGCAGTAATTAGTGGCTATTATTAGCCAACTAGTGTTGCCTTTCTGTGGATAGGACTCAGGTGTTGGAACAAGAGCAGCCAAGTAAGACTAGGAAACCATAGTGAGCAGGATTCAGTCAGCAGCCATTTTGACAGAATCCAGGACTAGAAAAGCGCTGATTTTTTTTTTGAAAATCTCACAGTCTGTGTAATAAAATATCATTGTATATTTATCCCCCAATTGTCTCCAATTTCTTCTGTCTTCCTAACATGTTGTAGGGATAAGTCCCGCCCCTTAGGGGGCGTGTTCGCCTCGGGCTAATGTCTGCCTATAAATTTGGTGAGCTTGCTCCAAGCTGTCTCTTCTGACCTCATTACAGATGGTTGTGAACCACCATGTGGTTGCTGGGAATTGAACTCAGGACCTTTGGAAGAGCAGGCAATGCTCTTAACCACTGAGCCATCTCTCCAGCCCCCCCATCTCTTGGGAGGCAGAAGAGACAGCTTGGTTCTTGGAGAAGCTATAGTACAGCTCCTTATCTTGGCCTTTGGATGTCCAAATGTATTTCCTGGCACCATCCCCCAAGACTTTAGAGTCTTTATAGTCAGGATTCCCCTATTTTACATCTCCTTCCTACAGAATATGTTCTCTTCTAGAAAGCAGCATACACTTTGCTAAGTGAGCTCACACCTCAGACTCCTAAAGGTCACAGCAGCCAACAGTCAATTTTAATGCTTTCTTGAATTCCCCTGTGTTCTATGTACGTCACATGAATTGACTGTCAAGTAGACAGGTCAGGCTCTCCCTTTTGAAAAGGAGGAAATAGACTCAATGATTTAGCCAGAGCATCTGTGCAGAGTGCAGGGGCTGGGTATGAGGCTGCCAGTATGCTTATAGCTGCTGCTTACTCTAGAGACTCTGAGTAGGGTTAGACTTCCACATAATCTAAGAGTTTATCCTTCTGAAGTGGCCATCCCAGTATAGCCTAGCCCAAATAGAGTATCTCTTAAGAAGTAATTTAAGCTGAAAGCCAAACTTCGTTTGCCTGCTTTAGGAGAGAGATACTTAGTAAAGGACCATTCTACATACGTTTTTGATGGACTGAGACCTTTGAAAGCATGCCTCCCTTCTCAGAGAGGATTGTTTTTGAAAAAGTTAAAAATGAAAAGTCTTTTATTCTTTGTATGCTCAGACTGAGCCACCTTGTTTTTCCTTCCCATGGGTACCCACCTTGGTGCTTACTCACAGTATTAACCATGTTCATCCAAGGTGATAGCCAACATGATCTCATCAAGTTCAACCAGGACATTCTCCAGTCATAGGCCACATCCATCAGTAAAATCTTGTTCCATTGTCAGGCCAGGAGAAGGAGGAATAAGCCAAATGACCACTTATTAAGAATTTCCCGAGACGTCGAGCCTTTCCACTATAGAACTTGTCAAGCGAGCCTAGGCCACCGAGAATGAAGACTCGGATGAACTAAAACAGCCAGAACACATCTTTGGTTTTCCTGTTTTTGCCATCTTCCTGAAGCTTTGAAGAATGTGTGGAAAGAAACTGTCACCTATGAGCTCATGTTAAGTAAGTCACCATAAGCAACCTCTGTGAACATCCCCTCAACACTTGTAGGCTTTCTGATGTTCTAGTTCTCACCCCTTGGGTGGGCTCTGGGGCCCATTGGCTACGTTTTTGGCAGGAGGAAGACAGCCTGGTCTAATTTTAAATCAGAGTTAATAGCAGTGTAGCAAGGACAAAGACACTTTGGACTCAGTTACTGTAACCAAGGGCCCATCATTTGAAAACATTTTGCAAAACAAGTTGGAATTTCTAAGCTTTTGTTTGTTTGGTTAGTTTGTTTTTGTTTGTTCAGATGTTCCCTTTATTCTCAAGCATAATATTCTACTTAGCTTTTTGCTTTGATACTACCTTGGAGTGAGTAAGACAGCAAGTCCCCAAGTTCTTCTTAGATTTGCTTGCTTGCTTCCTTGTTTCTTTTAGTTGGTGAATACCAAACCCCTTTGTTTTCAAATCAAACAACTCAGGTAACTATTGAAACAGGTTTTTCAAGACATCAGACCTGGCAAAATTTTTCCAGAATTCCTACATATCTTTGAAATGTCTTTTATGTACCAGTGTGTAGGAAAAAACAAACAAACAAACAAACAAAAACAAAAACAAAAAAAAGACCAAGAGTTTCAAACTGCTCAAGCTGAAATTTATTTAGGGTACAACTTCTGACCCTCTAACAATTTAACTAGCAGGACAGGCTTTGAGGAGGTTTTAATGTGCACAGAATCTGTCTTCCAGGAGAGCAAAAGGGATAAACAGGCCAGGCTTTCAGAGTTCCTTCAGAAGTACTTTCTTCTTTTATCTCTATTCTCCCCTTCCCTCAATTTATTCTTTCTTCTTTCTACCATGTTCAACTTATTTGTTATCCAGGAAATAATAAAACATTTGAAATTTGGGTTAAAAAAATCATGGTAACTATTTCCTATTGGCCTTGGACTCTCTCTTGTTCAAAATGAAAGCTAACTCATCTTCTGGCTGTGAGCATGAGGCGAGGGAACTTTTGAGCAAGTGAGACTATCCTGGTACACAGTAAACACCAAACTGGGTCAGAGCACACCCTGTTCAGGTGATCCTAGAACTCTATTAATTATGAAAGAAAAATACTTCCAACTAGAAGGAGGAACAGTATCAGATTTGAAGTTGATGTGTTAATCATGGCTTTATTTTGATCTGAGGTAAAGTTGGCTTCATATATTCAAATTCATCTAAATTTTTTTGAGAATTCTTCAAGTATCTCAGTCTTGGTTCTCGAAAAGAAATCTCATCACTTGGGTGAGTTCTCCTCCAGAAAAAAAAATCAGGTAAAACAGAATTTTCATCTCCTTTTTTTCTCCATGTGGATTTAAAAGATATTACAATGATAAAACAAAATATAGTATTTAAATAAGATTTGAGTTTTTAAACTTTATGTTAGTTCACCAATAAATAATAAATTATCAAAAGGGGAGTAGAAGGTATAAAAAAAAAGCCTAGTGTTGATTGAGCTCAGACTAGACCCTGTCCCAAGAAGTTTTCCTATGCAGCTCATAGCACTATGATATCAGATGCTCATCATTTAAACTGTACCATTAAAGATACAGACTTGCTCAAGATTACAGAATTAATGAACAATAAGTTTTGATTTGACCCTCAGGAATCTTACACCAGGTCACACAATCTTAACCTTTACATTACCCATCTCTTCTTTAGTTTTAAGACATTGACTAATCAAACAGATGGAATCCTTATTTGAGAAGCATTTATTAAAAATTAACCTTAGTGTAGGTCTGTAGTATATACATGAAAACAATGGGCGATAGCAATTGCGCAATTAATCAATAGATATTTTAAAGTTAAAACAGATAGAAACTGTATATCTGAGACAGTCTGCTAGTTCTTGTGTGAATAGAATTACCTGGACCAAGTTGTACTCAGTAAATCAACAAGGAAGGAGTTTGTTTTAGCATGACCTAGAGTTATTCTGCCAAATGCTCTTTCTAGTTCACTTGGTAGTAGCCTATCTCTCTGGAAGATTAATTTGAGGACATTCCAAGTTCTCTATGGTCCTTTGTTTATGGAAGAAAAAGGAATAAGAGCCAAAGTATCCACAGGCTAAAGGGCCTGTCTTCTAAGTAAACACCCTTTCCAAGGGCTTTGACACATATGCTATTTTCAGGATTCTTTTCGAGAACCTTTGCCATTTAAAAAGCAAATGTTAAGAACGAACTGAACTTCCTCTGTCTGTGCCATAAAAATCAGCCCACATCTGCCTACTGCTCAGTCATGTGGATCAGGTCCACTTGAAGTGTAAGAGAAACCTTCTGAAGTGTTGTAGGTACTGCATGAACTGGAATAAGAAGCCAGGCATGATGAGTGGGCAGTGCAGATTCCTGTTACTGTTTGGAAACACTGGAGGTTGGTTTGTTTCTATTTTGGGTTTATGTTTTTGTTGATAATGATGTTGTTTCATGTTCTCCCCCTGCTGATGGGCATTTTAGAAGGTGTAGCCATGAATAACCCAGTGAACTCTGACAGACTCAAGGAGTCACGCTCTAGATGTCATTTCATTTAGGGAAAGGTTAGGGAAGATTAAATAAATTTGAAGCAGGTTATCAACAAGTATCCAATCACTGGTAAATAAATTATTAAATAATTTTAAAAGAAAATGGTAATTATTTTATTAGTTAATGTTCAAATTAAATCATCCAAGAAGCCAGTTTTCAACGTGGAAGGTCAAGGGAAATGATGCAACTGAGCCTCTAAACTAACTCTGCCCTGTTGAGGCTTCAAGGGCAATAAAACTCAATAATCAATCAGTTCTACAATGGTGTTTTTACTAGGAAGCCTCTGGACCAATTGCATTGATTTGACTATAGACAAATGTTGATAACGTTGATTTAACCTTTGAGATATCTCCTGGCCTAGAAGCAGCTTCAGAGCCATTTAGAAAAATAGAAAGTTAAGAAATAGTTCTGTAAATCAGAAAGAGGAGATTTTATTAACTCTTGGTCTACTCAGGTAATTAGAGTAGAAAGTCACATTTCTTAAGATGGTTGCAACAGCAACCCCATGCCTTATGTAGCTATGCAATCTATTCCTTACTTTTGAATTTGTAGACTTATGACTTGCAGGTAATTACAGCAGATCACAGCAAATGTGGTTGCGACTTAATGGTTGCCAACGTCCCATTTTGAAAAAGTCAATGTAGCTCTAAGGTCACTAAATATTTGATTTGGGGGTATCTTGGATTGCCCTATATAAAAATTTCAACTTTACTGAGACAACCCTACTGGGGAAAAACCTAAGCTGCATAAATATGTGAAATAATAGTACCCGAGTTCAATGATGTCTAATGAGAACACAATATGAATGGCATAAGCAGTTGTAAACTTAACATTTGTAATGCTTAAACACTTAAAATGTAAAATTAATTAAATAGGATTATTTCAGTGTAGAATCAACATATAGATCACTAATAAGGTAGTTCAGTATTTTTTTTTTCATTCTATCTGTGTGAAACATAATGTGGGGGTTGACGTAGAATTCCCCTCTGTATGCTGTGAATATCATTGGTTAATAAAGAAGCTATTTTTGGCCTGTGATAAGGTAGAGTAGAGCTAGGTGGGGAAAACTAAACTGAATGCTGGGAGAAAGAAGGCAGAGTGAGAAGAAGCCATGGAGCCTCACCAGAGTCAGATGCCTGAACTTTGCCCAGTAAGCTACAGCCTCGTGGTGATACACAGATTAATGGAGATGGGTTAATTTAAGATATGAGTTATCCAGTAATAATACCCTTAAGATATTGGCCAAACAGTATTGCAAATATTATGATTTCTGTGTGATTATTTCCAGTTTGGGTAGCTGGGAAACAAACAAGCAGCCCTACAACGGGGGGATAATGAGGTTTAAACTTAGGGCCAAACTCAGTTCAGACTAGCTGAGTTTCAAACATTCAGTGATGTGGTGAATACCATTCCAGAAGCTTCTATCCTCTAGTCATCAACTTCTCTCTACCACCAGGCAAGTAATAGATACTTCCATGAATGGTAAACAATGTAGCAGCCTTTCTATGGGAGCAACACATTATACAAATATAACGTGTTCAGTTTGGTATCACAGTTAGCATTGCCAATAGAATATAGATGTCAGTAGAAATACAGATTTCGAGAAAGGATTTGTGCCTTCTGCTCAAGCTAGCTTGAAGGAGAAGCTAAGACTCCAGCTGTCTTATACATGGTCCATACATTCAGAATGGCCCCTGTCTCTTTAGAGATTCATGCAATCTCTTAACTGCAACTTTCTTCACCAAAATACCCCAAGAGTGAACTCTAGGCCACATTCTAACCTTCTACACTAAAGCTTAGATTAAAGGCATGCACCACCACGGCCCTGCATCTATGGCTAGTTAGTGTGGCTGCAGGGATTAAAGGTGTGTGACACTACTACCTGGCCTATCTGGCTGACTAGTACAGCTAGCTTGATTTTCAGTCAAGATTTATTTATTGAAACGCAAATAAATACAAATTGTCTTTTTGTAGTCTAAGTCCATTTGAAAATTAAAGCTAACTTTGGAATTTGAATGTAGCTTTTTAATTCTCTAACGCCAAGCATGCTTATTAAAGTGAAATCCAAAATCTCTGTCTCATGTTCCTGATCTGGGACAGCAGAAAAATAAATATTCAAGGATTATTTTATTGCCACTAATCTCACAATCTTTTGGTTTTATATTGACTCTTTAACAGCTTTTCTTAATGTATAAATATAATAATATAAATATAATCTCAAACTTTTATAAGCTTAATATGTATATGTTAACATATACATATTAATATCCTGACAAAAAGTTAAAGTTATATCTCTCTATAGATATATGTAAGTATCTATCTATCTATCTATCTATCTATCTATCTATGTACATATACATACATAAATATTTTTGACCTTCTGTCAGGATATTAATGCTCATATAGAGTGCTAACTAATTCTATCTAGAAAACGGTTTCATCTACCTTCCTATACATGATTTTGATCTTGAGTTTCTATCAGCATTTTGTAGGGAACCATGAACATGCCTAACAGTGACCTTTGAAGTCTCCATAAAATTGATAGGGCCCCATAACGATTCTTCCAGGACAATAATACCACTAAACTGAAAAAATAGCATCTAAAGATTGACTTTGGACTATAAACTGCTCAGAACAATTTCAAGGTAACTAGCTGAGATGATCTAGCCTCACAGACTACTCTAGCCAGGGCCTAAATTAAGCCATGCACTTTCCTAATAAGGAAAGCCCGAACAACAAATGATACAGCTACCTCTCCCAGGACTTAACAATTAACCCAAACTTTTCTTTTCAGAATCCCCTAAAAATATCATTGCCCCAAGACAGCAGGAAGTAAATTTAAGATTATGATACCCACATTCGCAAGAGGAGGGGTCGGTGGTTTTTAGTCATTCAACGGGTTATGGATATTTGTCATTGTTTCGGGAGGTGGTTGCAAGTTGTTATTGCTTACAGTCAAGAGGAAAGTTGAACAAAGGAGATTAGATTCAGAGTTCTTGTTTTCATACAGATTTGCTTGGGTACAGATATCATAAGATAAAAGGGTAGATTTTTAAATCTACTCTAAAAAGAAAAAATGGAGGATATAGATATGATAAGACAAAAAGGTAGATTATCGAATCTACTTTAAAAAGAAACTGCTAGTTTAATATTTTACATTGGATTGGACTTTTGTATACTGTATAAAAATTTTGTATATTAATACAAATTTGAGATTAATTTTGTTGAAATAAACTTCTAATCTTGTTCAAGGTATTGAACCTATACAACTCATTTAACAATGTATTGCAAATTTCTAGCTCTTGAAAATTATTCTTACCAACTTTTTAGAACAATAAAAAAATAAAGGTTAGTAGTTAGTCACCTATTAAAATCAAACTTGTAGTCATCTGATGTATGTTTTCATGATCAAGCAGAAATATATTTTAAATAGAGGTTGTCTTGAAACACATTAGAGATCTATAGAATATAGCATTTAAGATGTTTTAATAACATTTTTTTTAATGACAGCAAGATATACTTGCTTCTGTCAGCATCAGTCTACTTCAGAGAAGATAATGGCATCAAAAAAATTCCACATGGGTTTTTTTTTTTTCTTTGTGGCAAAAGTAAGTCACTGGGCAAGAAAATGTTCTTGCCTTGACTGCTGACAGTATGTACAAGCAAAAGGATACAAAAGAGAGTGACTCCCAAACCTTTCAAGACAAGGCAGGACAGTTCTTCAAAAATCCTGCTTCATGGGAAAGTCTGTTGAATATTCTAGACTTTTAGGCTGAAGATGGATGCTCCAGGGTTGCAGAGGAACTTTGGGTGACTGTCCAGTTAGTCAACCATTTCTGTCATTTCTCACATTTTTTTTTAAAAGTCGCTTGCTTACACTTCTTGCTTTCTCAGTTAGTATTATTTCCTTCTCAAGTCTCTGAGGTAGTTAAAGACTAGATAGTTAGAGTTATAGTTTTCCTTATTTACAAGACCCATAAATGAAATCCACCAAACAAGTGTAAAATATATAAGGTTGAGAGATATCCAAAGATAGTTTGGGATGGTAATGCAAATATCATAGAAAGTAAATGAGGTACAAGACTTTGGACTCTTCAAGGTAGGATAGATAATGGAATATATTCTATGAATTTGTCAAATGCAAATGGACTAGACATTGTTGATGTACTTGTTGCCTGTATATATTGTATATAGTTATTGTATTTATTGTATATAGTTTTCTTATATTAGTTATAGCTTTCTTTTTTATTTTAGACAAAAGAGGGAAATATAGGGATATTTTATTTGTGTTTTAATAAATAAATCTTTCCTGAAGATCAGAGTGCAAAGCTAGCTACACTAGTCAGTCATACAGGCCAGGTAGTGGTAGCACACACCTTTAACCCAAGCAGCAACACTAGTTAGCTAAAGAGGCAGGGCAGTGGTGGTGCACACCTTCAATCCCAGAACTAGAGAGGAATATAAGACAGGACAAGACAGCAGCTTAGAGTCTCAGTCTGCAGTCTGAGGTTTGGTGGAGAACATTGCAGTCTACAATTACGTTGAGGACAGGATTGCCCCTTTGTTTGTCTGAGCCTTGGTAGAGGTAAGAACTCTCTAGTGGCTTGGCTGCTTTGCTTTTCTGGTCTTCATCTTAAAACCCCAATGTCTGTCTCTGGGTTTTTAATAGTTGTGTTAGTGATTTAGTTCATTATTATCAAGGTGCCACATGTTGGCATGCAGGCAGACATGATGCTGGAGAAGTAGCTGAGAGTTCTATATCTTGACTCACAGGCAATAGGACGGGGTTTGTTATAATAGGTGTTACTTAGCCTGCCTCCAAAGTGATACACTTCCTCCAACAAGACCACACCTATTCCAACAAAGCCACAACTGTAGGGATAAGTCCCGCCCCTTGGGGGGCGTGTTCGCCTCGGGCTAATGTTTGCCTATAAATTTGGCAAGCGTGCTCCCAGCCGTCCCTTCTGCTTTCCTGGTCTCCGCAGGAACGGTGGTTCTGTACGTCTATTTCGCCATTAAAGCTATATATATATATTTTTACAATCTGTCTGCATTCGTTTACGCCGTTACACACAACTCCTAATAGTGCCACTCCCTGTGGGGGGCCATTTCCTTTCAAACCACCACATACATACATGCATGCATACATAGATACATATGTGCATTTTCTGGGATAAACATTTTTAATTCCTTCAATTGTTCATTGCTAAGTCATGATTTTCAGAATTGTTTTTAGGTTTGTTTTTATTATTTTAAATTGCGTATATGTCTTCATGTGGGTCTTTACACACAAGTGCAGGTACCCACAAAAGCCAGAGGTGTCAGATGCCCTGGAGCTGGAATTACAGATGGTTGTGATCTGCCTGATAATGAAAATCAAACCTGATTCGCTGAGAGAGCAACATGTGCTCTTAACTGCTGAGCTATCTGTCCAGTCCCTAATTTTCAGGATTTTAACCACCAAACAAATTCCCACATTTCCCTTCCTAAGCAATAAGATTTAAAATAATTGGAATGGACGATGGGCTCCAAATGTGGTCTGGCTCTCACGCTCTTCAGTGGTACAGCTAACCTTATCATAGATGGCATGTTTTCACTAATGTAAGTAAGTTGCTGCTGCCAAAGGCATTTCAGTGAAGAAAGACTTCCTTTCATCCAAACACTAATATTCCTTACTACATCTACATCTTCTCAGTATCTCTTAGGAAGGATTTGGAGCTAAACTCAGAGAAAGTCAACTTTAATTTCAACCATCAGCTTATTAAATGTGAGACTTTAGGTAAGGTATTAAAGTTTCTGTTATATTTTTGTCACTTCATAAGTAAAAAATGATCCATGGCTCAAGAAAATCTACAAAAACACTAAACATAAACATTTTATCAAGCTAACATTAGGATGGGATATTCTTATTACCATTTATCTTCCTAGTTTAGGCTCACCATCACTGCTAGCAGAGGGTTTTATCCAAATCTTTACACTGTCTGCTTTAGTCACTTAATAAACATTTAATATCACTTAATAAACATTTCTTAAGCATTCATTTTCTACATTATCTTATCTCTGAAAGTCTACTGGTCTTTGAGAGTCTGTAGGTCATTCACCAACTGCCCACAAATATGTCAGTCCTTAAGCTAAAAGGTTATTTGACGTAAGTTGTAGGAGTCTGTTCTATGAAACTGATGATCCAGAACCCTGGGTCACACTGCCCAGAGAAGTCACAGCAACATCAGACACACCCAACTCCAATGCAGGGGCTGGAGGAAGGAAGCTGCTGTCAATTTCCAATTCTTCCCTCATACCCAGCACAGACAGAACAAGTCAAACAACCACCTATCAGAAATTAAAGAAAAAAAAGAAAAGAAACCTTTAAATTTGTGTAGATGAGACTGGCAAACAGGCTGGAGCAGATAATAGACCTTCCAAGGGCCAAAACCTTATCTTTGAGGGCTTCCCTTCCCTGACCAGGCTTTCAGTGGTCGCAGACAGAACAGACTGAAACACCTGAATTTGTGTCTCTACCACTGGACATACACCCACTGAGAACTTGCCAAGAAAAAAGCACAGTTATTGATTTCTTTTACTTCGTGGTGAGGCCCTTGCGTACTGCCATCTCTGTGACTTGTCTCAACTCTGACTCTGAATTCTCTGTAAGTGACATGTCAGGTATGACAAAGGATTGTCAGGAGCAAACTGGAGTGAGTGGATATATTGCAGATTTGTCCTTGGCTACAGGCCTCTGTGCTCTCACAGTCCCCGAGGATTAGCTAGTTCAGCACACTCAGAGGAGAGGAGTGGACATCAGAGACTGCTCAGGACTCATGATAAATTAACTAATTTAAAGGCAGGAGAGTCTGTGAGCTCCAGTTCCCTAAATTATTTCATTCATAATATGCTCAAGCAGGCAGAATAACTGTACCTCCCCCCCCACATAAACAGGTGTACACATATCGAGTTATAATGTGAGACAAACTGGGATCCACCTGTCCTAATTTAACTCATAGAAGTTTATATTTGTAAATGAAAACTAGATGGGACAATTTTATACTTCTTTTTTGTTTGTCTTTTTTAACAGAAATAAATCATCTGAAATTGCTTAATGGACTCACCATTATTATGTATACCAGGGATTAACTTTGTATAGTATCTTGCCAGTCCATCATTTTCTACAGATATATAGGGTCTGGTTCTGGTACAACTCTATATAAAGCCAATATTGGAAATAACTTTAACAAACTAGGGTGTTGATAATGAAAGTTTTTCATAGTAGACATATTTGCAACAGGGTGGGAATAGCATGAAAGAAATATAATAATACGAAGTATATAGCCTTTAAGCAGAATATAAAATTAGTTTATGTCAACCCAAAGACAGTCAAATGATATGTAGGGGCTGCCAGCAAATTGGTTTGGCTGCGTTTGGAGCAGTTATGTGCCTGTATTGGTGCCATGGGATATGAAAGGGTGGTCATTTCCTTGGAACATTTATATAGGAATAGAAACAGTCCCTCAACTTCTTCTTGCACAGGGCAATATGCCAGGGAGAAAGCAATCTGGGAGCAGCTCATTTCTACAGACTGTTTACAGGGAGGTTTCCGAGTGAAATATGCATACCTCCTAAATAAAGAATTGGTTGAAGCTGGGGACACAATCCCCACTGTATAAGGGAGGGCATACGTGTTCACACTCCAATGAGCTTTCCATGTGAATCATTTCATAAAATCAAAGCAAGTATTTCACTGAATCACTCAGTTGGGAAATAAACACACTATGCATTTATTAGTATTTCATGGGCACTAAACACATTCCCATATTTGACTCTCAACCCTGCGGTTATACTGCTGTTTTTTGTTTTGTTTTGTTTTGTTTTACACCCTACAAATGAACAAACTCAGCCTAGAGAACTGAGTGAACTCTTTTGGCTTCCTCAGCTTCTGCATGCTGATGCTAGACCTCTGACCTAGACTAAGATCTTAGTCTCCAAGTTCTCTTTCTACTGGACTGCTTCAGGAAAATATGCCTTATACTGACAGCCTCTGGGGCAGCCTTATTGGCAGAAGCAGTTTCTGTTAAGATGGTTTTTTTTTTTAGCTAATTTAAAGAGTTGAACATTTACATAGACATCTCTGTATTAGTAAGAAATGATTGATTGCAATGCTGGAGAAGAAACCCAGAGTGTTGCACATGGTAAGCAAGTTCTCTGCCATTGAGTGAACATCTAATCCCTAAGAGCATATTCCAATATGATTGCTTTGTTGAAAATGCCTGTTATAGACATCAAGGCAATGGGCTCTATGACAGAAAAAAGGGATACTCACTCACTCACACACACACGCACACACACACACACACACACAAACACACATACACACATAGTCTTCACTTTGTTGAAAATGTCTGTTATAGATATTAAGGCAATGGGCTCTATGACAGAAAAAAGGTATACTCATACACATATACAAACACACACACACACACACACACACACAGTCTTTGTATTTCCACAGTTCTTTATTTGAACTCAAATGACACCACACCATTAACTTAGTGAGAGCGAGAAAGATTTATTCTCAACATTTGGGGTGAAGATGGATTATGTAGGCAGCACAAACTGGATTTGCTTTGTACTTGACTTGAACAATTAATCCCACTTCGGATTTAGTTTCAAGAATCATTCTATCTACTATAGTTTCACATTTTTCCATTTTCTAAAGCAGAGATGTTTACTGCAATATCCACCGCACCCTTGAATTTCAGTACTGGACTTTCGGTTTCCTTTTTAACAAGTGAATGGTGATTTCAAACAGCACGTTCTAGAGCCATTCGGACCACAGCTGCATAAGTACTGCTTCCTCTCTGTTTGTTCGTTAATTACTTCATGTGAAATGCTTTTCCCTCACTACTATATTCACATCTGTGTGTGTACGCAGAAGCATGTGCGTGTGTGTGTGTGTGTGTGTGTGTGTGTGTGTGAGCTCACACTTAGTGCATATATAAGCCATGCTCTTTTAATTTTTTGCCTAAGTCAGCAGTTATTACCATTTTTTGACACTTTGAAAACTCACTAATATCAATTCCAGATAGATTTGTCATGGAAGTGCCCAGTAGCTGCTTAAAAGCTTCTGGATGTGGCAAGTCCTACGCCTCTTAGAACCTGCTTAGTAACCAAGGTTGGTTGCTTATTTGTTCCTTCTCAACAGGGTCAGTTTTCCCTGAGTTCATTTTACCTTAGAGAATCAAGTGTGACAAGTTAAAACCTTGGCAAGAAAACAAAACAGTCATTCTGTAGCTCTTTAAAACGACAATGAATTGTGTTATTGGCAGGGTAAGGGAAAGTCCGTCGGTGATGACGTTAGCAAACTGGGCTTATTGACATTTCGATTGACACTCCTGGGCAAACCTAAGTATTGTTTACTAAGTCCAGGAAACTGAGATTCGTAGGTTGGATCTGGAAAGAAAAGCCCTACAGTTCTGTCAACTTTTAGTTTCTTACTTCTCAGGGTGATGTTTCAAAATATTGACAGGGCTGGGGTATAGCTCAGTGTAGAACGTTTTTGATAGAGTATAGTGGGGTTCTGGGTTGAATTCCTCAGCCCTTTTAAAGCAATCATTAAGATTTTTTTTTTAATGAGTGACAAAATTGACTCTTCTAAATCACAGATCACTTCTTACAGAAAGGTGAGTATTTGGAAACAAATGTTGACAAAGGTCTTTTTGAGCTAAAATTCATCACACACGACACTCAGAGAGCATACATTAGCTACAGTTATTTCTGTGGAACTGGACATACATTCACACAGTTTGCTGAGAGAATGATAGAACAGTTCTAGGTGAGTGGAGAGCAATGATTCTGAAGAACTTGGTAAAGGAAAGTCAGTGAGTTCGAGGAAATGTCAAGTCTCCAATTTCAATTCCTGTTAGTCTACGATTTGTGTAAAACAAGTTTTAACTTGTGTGGTTAGAATAGTTTTAAGGAAGCTTAGATTGTCTCTTCAGCATGCTTCTAATAACAACTCAGTTGAGGGTGAATCTTTTGGGAAAGCTGGTCTAGACTAGAAGGAACTAATATTTAATTTTATGTCGCTATTGAGCAGTTTTGAACTTACATAGTGACCACATGGTCGTAATACCTTTTATCACTCTGCATAGAAACATATTCACTGATTGATTATGACTATGACTGAAACTGAGAAGTGCAAATTTCCCTAAGAGATGTCTGAACATTTATAGAATAACTATCTGTTGAGTTTTGACTCCACAATCATAGAGTTAGATCTCTTAAAGCAGGTCCCCTGGGAAGCAGATTTGTCTACTTCTGATCCAGATACCCCCTAATAGGTTCATCCATCCTCCTAGAACACCCATACACTTTCTGCCACTCATCATAGAAACAATTGTCCTCACTTCTGGATTTAGTCTTATCTAAGACGTGAATCCGAGAAAGCAAGAAAGGCTACTTTGCAGCTGAACTTTATCATCTAAGCAATTCATGTTAAGTCAGAAAACTCCTAATCATACAAGCTGGAGAGCTTTAAAAATTGGGTGGAAAAGAACACCCAAACTTTAGTTATTGTAGTAATAAGGGCGGCGGGGCTGCGCTCCCAATACCCCAGCCACCTGCCTAGCTTATGCCCCGAAATAATTACACGGACACTGTATTCTTTTAATCACTGCTTGGCCCTTTAGCTCTAGCCCTTACTGGCTAATTCTGATATCCCGATCAACCCATCTCTAATAATCTTCTTACCGGGAAACATTCAGCATGTCTAACCTGGCGGCTTGCTTCATCGCATGTGTCTGCCCAGGAGCCAGGAGCATGGCGTCTCTCTGAGGCGTCTGCTCCCGAGAGGAGAGCTGTGGAGTCCGACCTCACTTCCTCTTCCTCCCGGCGTTTTGTTCTGTTTATTCCACCCACAGGGCCAAGCAGTTTCTTTATTGCTTAACCAATGAAATCAAAAGATTGATATATGACACTCCCACATCAAGTTATAAAGTGAGACTTTTCAATACAGGAATACTTGACACTCAATTTATTCTAATAGCTTCCCCCCCCATATCTGAATTATTGCATTCCGGTGTGCTTTCTCTTTTATTTTAAAGGTAAATTTATTACTCATCATAATATAGCTTTATTAACCCCAAGATAATGAAATGTGAAGCACTAACAATTTATGAACTTCTTATGCTCAGAAAATACACTCGACCTAACGGGGAGGCTTGTGCATAGCAGAAGGCAGAGTTTGTCGTCTGTGACTTGCGTCACTCAAGCCCAGTGCCTCTGCCCTGGGCCAGCTGTCATCTCTACCTTCAGGAAGCAGCCTTAATCAGAGGCTCTGTCTTCATGGAGGAACAGCAATGCCAATCCACTTTAATCAATTATTTAACGCATCATGCTCATAGGCTAGCAGGATAAGTAAACCTTTCACTCTCCCACTGCCAGAAAAACATCCGTATTCATAAACAATATGTTCCAGGAAGTGCAATCTACCTGCCATCAATAAAGCACCACTCAAGACCTTGGAAACTGGTGAGTCAGTGACGGTTATCCTGTTTCTTTTATTGCCTTTTTTGAGGACCATTGTACAAGAAAATTTAAAGCCTAAAAAAAAGAGTTCTGCCAATGCTGCACTGATGGAAACTGCACTATTGATTTCCACATGCCTCATGATTCACTCAGAAAATTTCTCTATTTTGCCTCCATGAAAATGGAAGGATAAATTATATCCCATGGTGAGAACAAGAAAATAACATTTACATTTTAAAACAGGGGTTTGGGGCTGGAGTGTCTGGGGTTTGTTCCTAGCATTCATTGAAACTTAATAGCAATGTAACATTGTGCAAGTTCCTTGGCATCTGTTTTTCAATGTTAATCCTATAATTGAAGATAAAATTATTAGCTATTGAGTGGTACGTAGTGAAGATTATGTAGAGGAATACAAGATGAATACTCTTCAAAGAGTATATATTTTATAAAAGATACTATACTATACCTGTCTCTATATTCATCCCAGATGTCCAGACATTACATAGGTAAGATATTTGTCTCCACAAAGTCAACACAGCACAACTTGTGCTAATACATACCTGTAATCCTAGCACTTGGGTAGAAGAAGCAGTAGAATCAGGTATTAAAGGTAATTCTCAGCTACAAAATGAGTTTGAGTCAGCCTGGACCTCATGAGACTATATTTCAAAGATAGAATGATAAATGATAGATAGATAGATAGATAGATAGATAGATAGATAGATGATAGATATACAGATGGAGAGAAAGAACATGTTTGTGAGACCATATTTCTCTTTGTGATGACTACAAAATTCTTAAACCAGAAATCTCCTATGTCTTTTCATCCAGAAAGTAGGAGCACAGCATACCGAACGAGCCTATTTTTGACATGAAGGAGACATTGATTTTAGTCTACAATTGCTATTAACTTGCTGTGACCATTCCAGACTTATCTCTACCTTTCTGTCTTAGTGTCTGAACTACAAAATGAATGAAATATTCTAGTCTTTTCTAGACTGTACTACCCTACTATCACTCAACCTTTGAAAGATAAATGGAAACTGTTAAATGAATTCAGTCACTGTGAGAATGAGCAAAGAGGATGCTTTTTTCCCTTGAACATTTGTGTGCCATGTTTTATTATGGGCTCAAGCTGGGGGTATGGAATTTGAACAAGACAAACAGGCATGCTTATCTCCTGGAGTTTATCTTCTAGAGAATAGAGTCCTTTAATGAGTAATTGACTAACAAATAAACAGCAGAATTCCAGGCAGTGATAGGGCTGTGAAGAAATTCACATATGACAAAGGATATAGGGAAAAGGTAGCTTGATAGTTCTCTCTTCCGCACACCCCTTGTGTTGGAGGTTAAAGGGCAAAATAAGGCAAGCATTAAGAAGACTTAGAGAAAAAAATAGTCTAAAGATCAAATGGAACTTAACTTCCTAAGGTAGAAATTAGACTGAAAAAGAACAGTAAGAAGAGATAGAGCTTGGGAGGGTGTAGGAAGAAATGAAACTCAAATGGCAGGGTAGGCTCTATAACGCCCAACTACGGCAAGGTGTTAATGATTCATTGTGAAGGCAGCCAAAGTCTCTGAGCAAAACTAAACAAGAGGTGTTGTGGGATTGGCAGGATGGATTGTGAAATGAAATACAGTCACAATTTTCTAAGCAGGTGGCTGAACCATTTACTTCATTACTTCTGTGATTCTAAACCCTTGCCTCCACTAAGCCCTCAAGTGAGAGATGGATCATTTGCTCCAATAATATAACTCATAATTGCTTCTTTGTAGTACTGGAGAAGTAGAAATCCTTTTTGCCTCTGTCTGAGGTCTGATGGGTACAGAAGTTGAGGTGATGAGAAACCATCGGCTATCATTCTTTCACCTCTCTCATGCCGTGGTTTAAAGCATTTTTATTCTTACACGAACTGAGAAGAAAACAAAAAGAGGACACATACTGGAAATCTTTTTAAAAAAAATACAGACTCAGGGAGCAAACTCCCAAGCAGATATCTCCCATGGAGAGAAAGTTACAAATGGGAACTGACAGTAAAAATAATGCCCAACTCAGAGTCGCTGGGAATGTCAAATGAAACAACAGAGAAAGTGCCTGGCATGGTAGTTGGTTCTGTTAAGTACCCAGCTGATGAGGCAATTTTTTTTTTTTTTTTTGATTTTCGAGACAGGGTTTCTCTGTAGCTTTTGGTTCCTGTCCTGGAACTAGCTCTTCTAGACCAGGCTGGCCTCGAACTCACAGAGATCTGCCTGCCTCTGCCTCCCAAGGCAATCTTGATTCTCCACCATTCACCTGCCCACTTCATTCACATTTTGTGAGATTTCCACTATGCTGTGTTCACAGATGTCCAGACATTGATCCCATACAGAAACAGAAGACACTGTAATGGTATTAGTCATGTTGTTTTGTTTCCTTATTTCTCTGTAAGTCAGGTATATATGACCTATCTTCTCTAGGCCAGTCAGATAGGTATGGTACAAAGTTATCAATACAAAGATTTATTCACAACCAGACTGTTGGGCCTAAAAGGTGAGAGATCTTGTGCACTCCTGTTCATCTAGTACCACTTCTGCTCAAGGTACTTTGAAAGCATCTTAGCTGTATTTTTGAAGTTCAGTCCTCCCCCTATGTGACACTGTGAAATTCCCTCCAGTTCTTTCCCCTGAGATTCAGATGACCATTATGAGTTTTATTTTGCTACTGCAAAATAAACAGTAGTGAATACAAGATAAGCTTTCTTCCTTGGCTCCTTTAATACCATCTTTTTTTCCACTCAGTTGCATCTTCTGTGAGTGAACTAATAGATGACAGGATGGTGATAGCACGGGCTTGCTTAGTTTGTAACCAAGAATGCAGAGAGGTTTCCTTTTGCTAAGGAGATTTATACTAAGCTCCTCCTCTTCCAAGAAGCAGGAATGTAAATCTTTCCAGTATACATACTCCATCCACTGCATGAGACTAGGCTATCAAGGAAAGCAGGGCTAGCCACTTTCACCTAGCATCTGACTGACTGAGTGCGTGCCTTTGTCTCCTGGATTGTTAGCACCTGTAAAACAGATACTGTGTGTCTTGGTTAGGGTTTCTATGGCTATGCAGAGAAACCATGAGCAAGGCAACTCTTATAAAGGAGAAAACATTTAATCAGGGTGACTTACATTTTCAGAGGTTTAGTCCATTATCATCATGGTTTGACATGGTGGCGTGCAGGCAGACATGGTGCTAGAGAAGGATCTGAGAGTCCTATATCTTGACTTGCAGGCAACAGGAAGTGGTCTGAGACACTAAGTGTATCTTGAGCATAAGAGACCTCAAAGCCTGCCCCCACAGTGACACATTTCCTCCAGTAGAGTTACACTTACCACAACAAAGCCATACCTGCTAATAGTGTCACTCCCAATGAACTTAGGGTGGCCAATTATATTCAAATACCACACTGTGTTTCACTAAAATTGACTTATATTTAAATTAGTATTTGATATATTAGATGAGCTACAATTATCTCCTTTAAAATCTAAGATAGTATAAATAATAATTAAAGCTCATTTCAACTACTGCTTTTAATCCTGGCTCCTCAAACTCCCCAAAGCTAGTCCAACTCAGCAGATCAGCATAAGGGTACG
Organism: Microtus oregoni; assembly: GCF_018167655.1. Classification (NCBI taxonomy): domain Eukaryota; kingdom Metazoa; phylum Chordata; class Mammalia; order Rodentia; family Cricetidae; genus Microtus; species Microtus oregoni. The sequence goes on along the minus strand of NW_024543091.1, from coordinate 2,569,345 downwards.
ATTCATAGCTTCTAAACTGTCAGCAAATAATTCATCACAGTGTGAACAGCAGCACATCCTGATAGAGCTGTACAGGAGCTACTTGGGAGGGTATTCTTTCAGGGCTGTTATCCTTTCAGGGCTGTTTGCTATGCGGTTGGTGATAATGGAGGGAGTCCTTAGCAGTGAGTGTATTACCTATATAATGAAGTGCACGTTGCATGCTGGACACGGTGCTTTATACCACTACTGTCGTTAGGTCATCGTGTCTCACAGTCCTCTCCACATACGACTCTGCTGCACTTTTTACAAATTTCCCATTGTGTGGATATGTCACCGTTTGTTTTTTCTCATCTTTTATCTTAAATCATTTCTGAATTGTCACTATTATAAACGATACATCCACAAATGTTTTGTTATGTGCTACATCAGGTTTTATGTGCTTTCTTAGATGAATAAACAAGAATCACTGCCTTTCTCTTTGTGTTCGCCTCGCTTAGTCTACCATAATGCCTGACTTGTAAGCAGCCTCAGGGGACTTTGGGAAGATATACTTAAATGGCTCTTGCTCAGCAAACTTCTCTTGTCTTCATTTTACTGGATGGAAAGTCAATATAGACTCTAAGTAAATGGGAATCTCCACTCCTGCAAGTGTTAAGCATCAAAGTTCTTAATTCTAGAAAAGGCAGGATAACACATCCAACTTTAATTATCATTCCTTTTCTTATTTTTTATTTAAAACGTTCCTATTTTCGTTTTACATACCAACCACAGATTCCCCGTTCCTCTTCCCTTTCCTCCATCCCAATCTCCTATTCACTCCTCAGAAAAGGTAAGGCCTTCCATGGGGAATCAACAAAGTCTAGTATATCAAGATTTGAGGCAGGATCAAGGCCCTCTTCCCTGTACCATGGCTAAGCAAGGTATCCCTTCTTAGGAAATGATTTCAAAAAAGCCAGTTCAAGCACTGGTGATAAATTCTGGTCCTCCTGCAAGTGGCTCCACAGACTGCTCAAGCCACAGAACAGTAACCCACAATTAGACTGGACTTCAGGATATTGGCCCAGTGCTTAGCTTTGGATCTCTGTATCTGCTTCCATCAGTTACTGGATGAAGGTTCTATAATGACAATTAGAATGGTCATCAATCTGTCAATCACCATTTTTAAAATACACAGAAAACAGAATGTAAAATATCTCCAATAGACATAACTTTTCTATCAATAATTAGAACCGTGCCTGTTTTAATTCTTCTCACATATATTATATACTGACTGCAATTTTCCCTCCCTCCTCTCTCCCCAGTCTCTCTCCACCACCTCCCCTTTCCCCAAGATCCACCCTTTTTCTGTCTCCCCACAGAAAGAAGCAGGCCTCCCAGGAAAACCAACCAAACATAGGCATAGCATGCAAGTACAAGGCCAGGCCAATACCACCACATCAAAGCTGGACAAGGCAACCCAATAGAAGAAATGGGTCCCATAAGTAGGCAAAAGAGTGAGTAACTGCCCCCACTCTCACTTTAAGGAATTCTACAAGAACACCAAGTTACTCAGCCATAACATATACGCAGAGGACCTAAATTAGACCTATACAGGCTCCCTGATTTCTGTTAGCCCCCATGAGTCCAGCTCAATTTATTCTATGCACCTTTTTCTCCTGGCATCCCTGACCCCTCTGGTTCCTAGTCCTCCTCTACATGACTCCCCAAGCTCTGCCTAATGTTTGCCTGTGGGACTCTGCATCTGCTCCTATCAGTTGCTGGACAAAGTCTCTGTGATCTTTAATGAAGATTCTACAGACCCAAAGAGGCTAAGTAACAAGGAAGGCCGAAGGGGGCACACAAGGTTCTCCCTGGGAAGGGTAAAAAAATGAGATTTTGTGGGTGGACTGAAGACAGGTGGGGTTGGGAATAGGATGGACAGGAATAAATACTGAGTGAAATGACTGGAATTGGGGGAGGGAACTCCATGGAATTTACAAGAGTAACCCCAGCAAAGACTCCTAGTAAGGGGTGACACCGAGCCCAAATGACCATCTGTAACCAGGCAATACTCAAGTGGAGGGATTGGGACACCAACCCAGCCTCAAACCTTCAACCTACAGCGTGCCCTGCCCACAGAACATCCTGGACCAGAAGCTAGCAGAAGCATGGGTTTTCCAGCCAACCAAATTCAGCGTTTCTTTTCCTGTAGTTCAAAAGCCTCCCTGACAGAGGGGAAATGATTGTTACCTTAGTGAATAGACACTAATGACACGTGTGTAATGTGTGTCTCCTCCACTGCTCCTGTCGTTTCCCTCAATTTCATCCACTCCCAGCACAGGCACACAAGACCAAACACTGACTAATGAATTATTTCTCACGGGAAAGATAGTTAATTTCTCTGACCCCCATGCGTCACAATCCAATGCATCACCCTGGATGAGGAAGCAGACCTGTGGAGAGGAAACCACAAGCAAGGCAAATCTATGCAAAGTCCCGTGATCCGAGGCTAAGTTCACTTTTGATGGAATAAAAAGGCACTCCAGGGATTTAGCTATTATCCCACAACCGCATGCCACCGTGCCCTCAAATGTAATTAGAGCACAATAATACACATTCTTGGATGTTGTCTTTAAGCGGTCCTGAAAGCTGGGCAGGGGATGAGGAAAGACTGTCAAGCATGGAGAATAAAAATAGCAGAAACACAGGGCAGGGAACCCTGACTGCTCTTTGGACTGGAGAGGGAGGGAGAGAAGGGTGGGAGGAAGGGGAGAAGGGTGGGAGGAGGGGGAGGGAAATGGGAGGCTGGGAGGAGGAGGAAACTTGTTTTTTTTTTTCTCCTTTTCTCAATAAAAAAAAAATAGCGGAAACAAAGTGCAACATTGATGAAGGAAAATCTACCCTTTCGGCTTCGTTTCTCATTATAGTTTCTAATTTTGCTTTTGTCACTACCTTAACTAATTGCCAGACATCAATCATCCTTTCCCTGGATAGTTTGCCATCCATGAGCTCATTCCTGTAGGGCTTCCGACAGTTAGCAATCAAGAGGTCATTCCTTGTTTTAGCCATTACCAGGGTTTCAGTCTGAATTCCTGTTGAGGGACCCATCATTGTGCTTGGGGGGACCTACAGAAAAGCACTGAAGACCGAGTCTTTATTGGGGATGCGTACTTTCTAGGTATGTGTGCATTGTGTGCATACTGCTGTAGGTCTTGATGTCTTCTAGGTTGTGGCTACCTGCAACCTTCAATGTAAATCTTTTCTCTAAAAGAGTTAGTTCCTTTTTCCTTGCATTCCAAAGGACCTCCCTTGAAAAGTTTTAAAATGTCGACACAATTTTCTTAAGATCATCCTCTTTAAACATTCAGAATCTACTCATTAGCATAGAGTTCTGTGCTTGCTTTTCACTTCAGTTATTTGTTTCTGGGCCAAGTGTTAAGTCAGGTTAAAGGGCAGAAGAACACCTGCTGAAGCATACATGCAGTGTGTCGTCGAAAGGGGTGTGGCTACTGTCTAGTGGATAAGGTGACTTCATACATGACTATTTTCTGGAAAGTTCTCCCTAAACTCAGCAATAGAATTCTCGAAAGTTCTCAGACATACCCACTGGTGACTCCACCAGGCTCCAGTGGTCACACAGACAGCCCTGGTTAAAGCAAATGGGTCAAAAAAACCAAACCAAAAGCCATGACAACTTGGAAAGTGATAGGTCGAAAGGATAAAAGGTTGACAGGGATGGGAAAAGACATGAGGGAATGGGGTACAAGTAATTGAAACACCCATGAAATTGTCAAAATGACTTAAAAATAGCCTGTTCTGATTGATTCTTCAGATCAATTAGGATTCTTATGGGGCCAGGAGGTTGGGTTAAATGAAAATCTTAGGAAAATATTTTTCTGAATCTCTTCTAAGCTTTAATTATTCTTAAAGTGCAAAGAGGAGGAGGAAAAGGTCAGGCATATTAAGGCTAATGTGAGCTAGAGAAAATGGCAATGTAAAAGACTGTGAAAAAGAGGGAATACTTTGTGGAAATGGGGATGAGTTAAATGTTCCTGTTTCAGGGGAAAATGAGGAAATGGTGGGGGAGAGGAAGGAAAAGTTCACTAACTTAGAGGATTTAACTTATATTTCTACTTGTATAATGCTCAAGTAATAAAGAATTGAATTAATGGGGTGATTTTCATTAACACATGGAATCAACAAATGAAAATGATCAACAAAATGAAAAGAAAATGTACAAAATGGTAGGGGATATTTGCAAACCACATTGTTAGGAAGAAAGGATATTGTCTAAAACATTGAGGGGTTTCTACAGCTTCTCAGTGAAAATGAAAATTAAGAGTCATTTTGGAAGCAAAAGTTTCTCCATACCTTCCAAACCTTTGGCCTATTTGAATAAGGATTGAAGCTTCCAGGCTGCCTGTTTTCACACCCATATTTAATAAATTGTCCCTTATAACTTATATAATTAAAGAAGGAACAGCTAACACATAAAAATCTGCATTTTTCTCAAAAGTGCCATCATGTATGCTTTATTCCAGATGACTTTTCAGTAGACATCCTGGACATTTACACGGGTGATACCTCAAACACCAGCACAGGGCATGCTCACTGTTCCCTGTTTCATACCACCTGGGTACTATTACTCCTTTTGCTGGAGCTCTTTCTCCTCCTCCCCTTCCCACCATGATCCCTTTTACCTTTCCTAGTTTCTGTGGCTAATCCAGATTGTAGATCATATCTGTAGATTTGGAGCTATGAACCATAGATGAGAGGGACCATGTGGTTTTGTCTTTCAGGGTCTGGGTTACCTTGCTCAATGCAATGTTTTCTAGGACCATCCATTTACCTGCATATTTTATGTTTTTTAGAAATGAATAGAATTCCATTGTATAAAATGTACCATATTTTCATTATCCATTCATCAGTTGAAAGACTTTCAGCTTGTTTTCATTTCCTGGCTATTTTGAATTGAACAGCAATGAAGATGACTGGGCAAATATCTGTGGAGCAAGATACCAAGTTCTCTGGACATATGTCAAGGACTGGGATGGTCGGGTCATATGGTAGAACTATGTTTAGCTTTTGAAAATTCATAAAAAAAAAGAAAATTCATCACACCTCCTTCCAGAGTGGCTGTACCAGTTTGCAGTCCCAACAGTGAGCGAGGGTTCTCTTTTCTCTACAGCCTTATCAGCATTTATTTGGTGCCAATCGTTTCTTTGGTCTTCACCATTCAGAATGGGGTAGGATGAAATCTCAAAGTAATTTAGTTTTAATATCCCTGATGGAGGCATTTAGACTAACTTCCTCCGCGCCCTTATCTTCTTAATTTCACAATAGCCTTTGCTGGAGAGTCTGTGGAGGAAGGGGTACACTCATCCATTGCTGGTGGGAATGCACACTTGTGCAACCACTCTGGAAAGCAGTGTGGCGGTTTCTCAGGAAATTTGGGATCAACCTACCCCTGGACCCAGCAATACCACTCTTGGGAATATACCCAAGAGAGGCCCTATCATACAACAAAAGTATATGCTCAACTATGTTCATAGCAGCACTGTTTGTAATAGCCAGAACCTGGAAACAACCTAGATGCCCTTCAATGGAAGAATGGATGAAGAAAGTATGGAATGTATACATATTAGAGTATTACTCAGCAGTAAAAAACAATGACTTCTCGAATTTTGCATACAAATGGATGGAAATAGAAAACACTATCCTGAGTGAGGTAAGCCAGACCCAAAAAGAGGAACATGGGATATACTCACTCATATTTGGTTTCTAGCCATAAATAAAAGACATTGAGCTTATAATTCACGTTCCTAGAGAAGCTAAATAAGAAGGTGAACCCAAAGACAAACATGTAGGCATCCTCCTGAATATTTTTTTTTCATCCTCCTGAATATTAACCTTCATCAGGCGATGAAAGGAGACAGAGACAGAGACCCACATTGGAGCACCAGACAGAAATCTCAAGGTCCAAATCAGGAGCAGAAGGAGAGGGAGCACGAGCAAGGAACTCAGGACCGCGAGGGGTACACCTACACACTGAGACAGTGGGGATGTTCTATCAGGAACTCACCAAGGCCAGCTGGCCTGGGTCTGGAAAAGCCTGGGATAAAACTGGACTCTCTGAACATAGCGGACAATGAGGACTACTGAGAACACAAGAACAATGGCAGTGGGTTTTTGATCCTACTGCACATACTGGCTTTGGGGGAGCCTAGGCAGTTTTGATGCTCACCTTACTAGACCTGGATGGAGGTGGGCGGTCCTTGGGCCTCCCACAGGACAGGGAACCCTGATTGCTCTTTGAGCTGATGAGGGAGGGGGACTTGATCGGGGGAGGGGGAGGGAAATGGGAGGCGGTGGCGGGGAGGAGGCAGAAATCCTTAATAAACAAATAAATTAACAAAAATAACTCTAATGGATAAAGATATTAGATACTTTAAAAGATATTTATTATCAATTTTTATTTCTTCTTTTGAGAATACTATGTTTAGATTTGTAGCCCTCTTTTATTTTTAATTGGGTCATTTGTTTTCTTTATTCTTTGTTTTATGAGGTTTATTTACAGGGTTGTTACAGGTTTATATAACAGTAAAAGCAGAATGTTCTTTTTTATAAGGTATGTATGCCTGTCTATATATGTACAGGCTATCACTGTTTTCATTTTCTAATTGTAAAAATTTAGATTAAAGTTAGGCCACAGGTGTTTAAAGGCAACTTTACCGAAGAGCCTATGATATATACAGTTTTTAAGCACAAAATTATCAGCGGATATGCAACAAAAGGGATAACTTATATTAAATTGTAAGAGTGTGTGTAGGCATACAAAATTGGAATGTTCCACAATTGTAGAAGACAACCAACTGTCACAAAACAGAATAATCATCCTTAAAGGAAACAGAAACCCTGCTATTGGATAATCCTCGTCATTCAAAACTCTTTCATTCACACTGCTGTCATTTTAAATACACACAATGGGGAGCTTTGTGTTTCCCAGGGAGATCTTCACACCATGCAACACTTTGAGTTATTCTAATTTAAAGCTCAAGAGTCTGCTGGAACACATCAACTGTGATGACTGGCTAAATGCTACTAGTACAACGTAGACTACTTTTCTCTGAATTTGCTGAAACCAGCCGTCCAGTGTAATGGGGTTGAGCAATGGAAACTCTGGGATGATTACGCCATGAGCATTGATGAATGGGGTTAACTGTGATAAAAAGGACACAACCGCTGTCATGCTGTTTTAGCTAGAGGGCCTTACAGAAGCCCTTCAGGCATCTAGGAAATGGCCTTGAAGACACTGAGTTTCAGATTTTGGACTTCCCAGTATTCAGAATGTGAGAAAACCTGTTTGGAAAGCAGCTGGTCTGTGATGTTTGTTATAACAGCTAGTACCAACAGAGACAGACTACAGCTAATCGAATATGGCCCAGAAATAATTTCAGTGTCTCTGGATCAATTAGTTTCAGGAACTGTTGTGTCTCTGGCCTAGGTCTTTAAATCTGCTTCAATAAAAAGATATTTTGTTTTGTTGCTGTTATTGCTATTTTAAAGCCAGTCATGTTGGTGCACAAATAAATACATAGTGCTAAGAAAAATAAAACAGTAAGATTAAGTAAAATGTTTTTTTGTTTTCTTATACCAATCCCACTCCTCTGATGCAGCTACATGTAAGGAATTCTCTCTGCATGTATATATAAATGTGTCTTTTAACACAACTCAATTAGTACTCTTCTGCCTATTCCATAATCCAAGTTTTAAAAATGAGACATTTTTCTTATCAAAACAGACATCTTTTATTTAACGAGAACAGTGGTTTCATGCAGTCCTTCTCTCCCATTACAGACACTCACGACTTTTAATTGTATAAATATACGGAAGCATGTTCTTGCTAACAGGTCTGTCTTAGTTTTCAGCTTTCGTTGCCAACTACCCAGAGCATGCATGTGGGAAGAGCACACCCTCAAGCGCTCTGCCTTCTGGACTTGATCTCAACAGCCCCCATTCCTTCCCTGTGCTGTCAGCCTCACTACTATTGCACACCATAGTCTAGCCCAGTTGGCAAGTGCAAGGACACACAAAGCTGACCCAGTAGAGGAGGCTCTCTTGGCATGTCAGGACATGGGGCAAGCCATAGCTCTGTCACAGTGGATGACTGCCGGTCCAACAAAACAATTCATGAAGTACACTGGGGCTGTCCTACTCTGACACCTCCTTATTTGGGTTTCTTCTTATAATTTACTCTCCAAAGGGTGCATATTTATGGCAATATACATATAGGTTACAGCTGTCTATGTATATACCATGTGATTTTCTTATTATAAAAAGTACATTATGCTATTTTTGTGGTGAAAATATAGCAAAATCTTTCTTCTTGCTCTTTGGACTGCACAGCACATTAGCACTATCTGTACTCACCCTACCGTACAAACTCTTCAGTTAGGACTTTGGACTGCCATAAATGCCAGAGGCAGTACTTCTTAGTATCACCAAGAGTAAAGCAAAGTAAGCCACCAAATAAATAAACTGTTTAGGATTCTTTTGTAAGTTTGTGATAAACGTCAGAATTTTTGGAGGGCTGAGGAAGTGGCCACTCACACACTATGCACATTTATATATAGCCTACAAGTTTATTTAACATTGTCCATATATCCATGTGTTCAGGGTTGATCAATTGGGGAATAATTTGGTAACCCGATCTGGAGGAAATGGATTCTCCTTTCACGGCAGTCACTGACTGCCTGTAGCTCTTCATCTAGGGGTAGGAGCTTACACCATTCTTACTAAAGCTCAGGAGACATCACAGAAAAGGGGGAGGAAAATTTGTAAAAGCCAGATGATCAAGACATCTGCTGTCAGTTAATGCCCCCTAGACATGGCAGGAAAAAGGTAGCCATGAACACCCAACAGCACGGTTGCCAGAAGATGGAAGTAAAACGACTTTTACTCTGGCATAGTAATGCACTTCAGCAAATCCAGCTATCCCAGAGGTTGAGGTAAGAACATTCCATGTTTAAGGCCAGCCAAGCCATCTTGGATAAACCTCATCTAAAAAACAAGCAAGCTAGTGAATAAATGAGTTAAAATATTATTCCTTCCTGCCCTGAAACCTTGGCAGCTGCTTGGCAGCCTTGATACGGTAGGCATAGCACAGATCTTCTATTGATTTCTGGGCAGTTCTGGAGTCCTGAACTTCTGGAACTGACCAGGACGTCTGTATTGGATGCCCACGGACCGCAGCTCTCCTCATACCACCTTCTGCTAATACTTTCTTCACAACAAGACTCACTCATCCGATCTTTAAGACTTTCATGGGTCTTGATTTATGTTGGGAGAATGCAAGGCTCTTCCCAGAACCAGTGAGAATCCTAGGAAAACCACTTGCCTCTCTCCTACCTGCCCCATTTTATGTAAAGATCAGTGGTAACAACAATTTCTCAGGCTGCAGACAGAAATATGTTTTGATACTAAGCTCTTTGACTTCCGACTTCCTGCATACAGACTCATGGTAACAGTTCTGCATTTTTCCTTTTCACTATTTGGTTTAAAGCCTTGCTGCCAACAACATAATTATGATAATTATTTTCTTTATAAATTTGGTTCAGGCACCACAGTGTGTTTCTCCCTTGTACTCCTCTTAATAGTTACAAGAACATTATGGGAAAGAAGCTGCTTTTTTTATTGTTGTCAGAATAAATATTGTCTGAATATCCTGTCAGGACATCAGCGGAGAAAAGACAGTACAACCAAGCACTAGATTCAGGTTTCAGCTGTAAGTCTGTCCCTCACTCTGCTATGCTCTGCCTACATCCTCCGCTACCTCAGTAATCCTACGAGATGACTTTTCACTGGGTGTTCATTGACTATAGAAGAAAATACAAACCTCTTGCATTAATCCTGGAGACAAGTTTCTTTTGTGTTCTCCTGAGCTTATCCCTCATTCTCTTTTCCTTAATATGATCAGATTCTCATCCATCTGCTTATAATTTCCCTTTGATTTCTGAACAATGAGTTGTCCTCTGCTACTTCCTTTGTTTTTGTCCTTTTTCTGTGGCCACACATTTGCTCCACGTTTAGTCTATAGCATCCCTAAAAATAAGAGTAGAGGTTTTATACATCTTTTTACTCATCTTAACACCTGTCAAATGTCTTTCATGCAGTAGGAACACAATTCTATTAATTAATGTAAATTGACTAGATCAAACCAATGTTTTATTTATGTAATACTCAAAGGAAATATATAAATTAACTCTTAGGAGCTCCATATGTAATTTTCTAGTATAGTATCCTTCATAAGACACCCCCTTGGTAATCTTCCTCTCTCTCTCCTCTCCCTCCCCCCTTCTCTCTAGATTGAGAATGTTCTTTGAAACCATTAAAAAGGGCAATGGACACTAGGAGCTGAGTCATACTGTATGCTCTAGAATTCCCTACATGTCTTCAGTCTCACTTTCAAAATAATTTTCAGAATATTCTCCTAAAGAAAAGAAAAAATAATGAGAAGTATAACAAAGCTGAGAACAACCCAAAGAACTAGTACTGTGAATGTGAAAATTATACTCATTGTACTACCTTGAATATCTTTTGCTTCAGCAAAAGACTTGAGACACATTCAGTTTCTGAATGCCAGGACTATGCAGAAGGAGGGAAAGGAAACAGATAACATGCCTAGGAGACTTATGATCAGTGCCATTTCTTATTCCTGTCACAGACCTACAGTCAAGGTGAAGATAGTGACCACTGAAGGAAGTTTCTGGAGCTAGCCACCCACTCCCATGAGTTCCTCCATATCACTGGGACAAGGGTGTGATGTAGGTTATATGTCATATAATCTGTATGATGAGACCATCATGGTTCCTGCAGTCTATCATCAACCAAAAAGTCATCTGTAGCACATGAGTTTATAATATAATAATATCCTTTCTCTTCCTTAGATATTCTTATCAAATTTGTAATTGGATATTTTTTCTTTATTCCTGTAATCTTAACACCTAGATCAAGATCAGGCACAATGACTAAATACTAAATCAATGTCTGAATGAATGAGGTAACAAGGATACTTAGGAAAAAAATAAAGTTCTATATAAATGTAGTTACATGTTCCCTTTTAGGAATATTCCCTGAATAACCTTCAAAAGCAAGATGATGGAGAGGAAGGATCCCTCCTAAATGTTAAAACTCACTTGAAGAAATTTGCAATGTTTCATTTTTTCAAAAGCTATGAGATAATTTCAGATTATATTAAGCTTAACATTTGTTCCAGCATAATCTGAAAAACAAACATATCATGCATCTGTTTATAATACATCTTTGTATGTGTGCATTGTATGTTTGCATATGTTTATCCACATGTGGGCACTTAAGTGCACAGGTGAGCACAAAGGCCATATGTAGATGGTATGCATCTTCTCTCCCTCCTATTTTGTGAGACATTGTCTCTGATTGATCCTGGATCTCATTTTTTTGCCAGGACTAGCTGACCACCCAGCTTCTGGAGCCTTCATTTTCTGCTTGAAAGTGCTAAAACTACAGGCTTTTGCTACCACTTCCAGCTCTGTCTGTAGTTCTAGGACTCTGAATTTTAGTTTCATGCTGTTGGGGCAAACACAGTACAGACTATACCACCTTGTCAACTCCTGTTGGCGACATTTCTGTGTGCAGATCACATTTATGGATTTTGACTTTCAATGTTAGCAGAAACGGTCTCAGCCTATTTAGTTAACCAAATAATCGAGCCCTGCTTATTAATTCAGAACAATAAAAAGAGCATTTTTAATATTAAAGAAATGTTTAAATGAGAAATCCTTTGCTTGAGTTTTTTAGACTAATTATCTAATTCCATTCTCTAAAACAGACTCTAGAAATAAATATTATAATTCCCAACACCCAGACTAGAAATCTGAGGATCAGAAATGCAATTTAATACGGAGATAAGAAACTCTGTTATGTCCTCCTGAGCCTATAGATTTTGTTCTTTTTACCTTATACATAAACTATTTCATCCCCTCTGCATATTCTTTATATTGATTTTAATTGGGGGTAAGATTGGCAATCTATTAGGGGAAACATTGTTGAAAACAACAAACCTTACCTCCTTCCTCTGATTCTTCTTATAGAAAGCAGTATAAGCCAAGAAGACATTTTGGTTCTCCAAGAAAATCAAAACTGATAGGTCTGTCATCAGCTGTGGTTCACCAGGTAGACTTCTACATTATCCATGGTGGAAACAGGTCAATGATTTTGCTAATGAAGACCTGAGGTACCACTTGGCCCTGGTATCTTTCATCCAGTTCATGTTGGTGCTGGTCCATGGCTGCCTTCCCAGAAACAGCACATTCCCAAGCCAAACTATTCTTCTATTTCATATTATGACTGCTTTAATGGAGGAAAGAGTCTCAGAGCAAAGGAAGCCAATATAGGCTGTATAAATAAAGTGCATTGTAGGCTTGAGAGTGAAGTAATGTCAGAGGAAGTTTGAAATCTTGCAAAGTAATAACAATTGTGAAGTTTAAGCATAATCACAAGCCATGAGACATACAAAAGACAAAGATATCACAACTAGTAGAGCCAGGACAGATCTTGGTATCAGTATGTACAGAGAGGTAAGAAAATGGTTCTTGGAGAATGCATATGATTTCTTCTTTTGGAGGCTTGCAGGGGAGACTTTAATGCCCCTTCCTTCTCTACTTGCCCAAGTTGTTTGGTTGTTCTCTTCTATTTCTAGCCATTTTTTCTCTCTCTAATCCTCAAACTGAACTATGCTTACTGAAATGCAGACAGCTGATGCTGTAACTGAAGCAAAGCCCTGGAATTTTGTTTCTGTGTAATGTCCATGCTGAGGGTTTGGAAGCTCACCTCTGCAGCAATGCTGTTGTCCTGTGATACTGTGTTCTTTAATATGGCCTGAAACAGGAATCAAACATCTAGTATCTTAGAAAGTAAGTTCAAAAAGAAGATTTCCTCTCTCAAACTTGTTCTATTACCTTAAACTTCTACATGAGATTCATTTCAGAAATATAGTTAGTTTATGCTTTTATTTTTTTGCTGACTTTTGGAATTTGAGACAAGTTAGTTCCTCAAATGTTATCTGTATTTATACAAACATGCAAAAATGAACTTAGACTTTTGCTTTCAGGGTAAATTATAATTTTATTTTTCTTATACAAGTAAATTTGTTGAGCCACAAAACACAGTGATGTGGGCAAGTCTATGCATTTCATTCAGTTTATGTGGCTTCATTCAAATTTATATTTTGATGTCTATTTCATTCTCTCATACCTATTTTATTTTATTTCATGCTGATGGTGCTGGGGCTCAAGTCCAGAGCCTTGGGCAGCTGAGAGTGTGCTGTACTGTGAGATACTTACATCAGCACAGGATCGTGAATTCTAAGACAGCACTGCGTACAGTATAATCTCTCCATTGATTCTTGAGAAGCAGTAGTATGTTTTAATCTGGCAAGTGTAAATTAGTCTATGAAAACATCCCATGACTGTATTAAGGACACAGAATTTCTTTTTCATTTAGAAGCTTTCTAAAAGAAAAAAATATTAAAATAAGATTCCTATTTGTAAAACCATGCCCAGCATTGTGACATGATTCTAATCTCAGTACTGAGAAGTTGGGGAAGAGGGGATCCCTGGAGCTCACTGGCCAGCCCAACCTACACAGCTCAGCAAGCCCAGGCAAAGGGAGATCCTGTCTTAAGAAAAATGGTGGATGACTTCTAAGGAACAACAACAGAGGTTGAGTGCTGGTCTCCGTGTTCAGGAGCACACTTGTGCACTTCCCTCAATGAGACCTCAAAAATTCTGATTTGTAAAAGAAAATTATATTCCAATTAATGATGCAATAAGAAAAAGTTAGATTCTTCTTGTTCCCAATTTGGATAAGCGAAGGACAGAGGGGTTAGTCAACTGGTACAGGCTCCCTGATGCTGTGACTGCGCAGGAGGCAGAGGGATGGGAGTGAGCTCACCTGCACTGAGGGCAGAGCTCTTCTCTTTTACCAGCATCCCTGAGCCTTTAGAAATTATTCATCTTGGCTCTCAGTACCCTTGACTGGTGACCCCTACAGGTGCCATTGCCCATCCCCTGGAGTGATTTTGTCCTTCCTCGTTAACTTCTGTCAGTCAAATGATAGGATCCAGACTATAAGAAACATGATTACCATAAACTTTATTTACTTGTCCTAATCCTCTGGCACTCATAGTAAAATCCGTCTGCTTTTCCTTTTTTCTCCCTGTCTATAACAAGAGTCTTGACAATTTGATCCAACTAAATATATTATGAGGATCTAACCAATCCTTGGGGGATTTGGTTGTTGGGTAAATATGGCTAAATTAAATGCACTGAATTGGAAAGCTGACTTTGTGTTAGATCTTTGTCAGTGGCTTTCGATGTTTATTAATTATAAGCAATCAAAGCACTTAAGAGCAAGTGACTTCTTGAATGACAACCATCAGAGTCTTCTCAGACAACATTGTCTATAGAAACTTCTCCAGAGTCAGTGGCAGAAAAGATCAGGCAACCACTGCGGGTCAGGGAAAGATGGGTAGCTCTATTGACTAGTATTGCTCTTTCCACATCTCTTGAATCCTGTGAGGCTGTAAACAGTGTTGCTACCACTCTAGAAATTCCATGGGAGCAGAAGCAGCAATAACTTCAAGGGCATCCCTTCCATGGAACCTATGGAGCTGTCAACCAACCAGCCCCGTCTTGGGGGATACCTCCATCTGTTATCATGACAGTCATGAGTGTTTCAGTCATTGTGGGATTACTCTGAAGTGCTCTAATCCAGTTTTGCATGGCTAATAGAGTCTTTAGTCCAGTTGTGGAAATAGCCATAGCTGAATAGCCACCAATCCAATTGCAACCCATGCTCCCTGAGACTGTTCTTTTGCTGCTGTGGCTTTAGCTACTTTGAGATGGTTCTAAGAGATGTCATGTTAGTCATGGTTAATTCATGTCACCCTTCAAGCCACAACCGCCCCAGATGTTCCCACCAAAGCCCTAAATCAACTCTGGGAGGAACATCTTTCTCACCCAGAGGACAGATGGAACAGCCAAGCCAAATACATCTCCATAGAATGTGTGATTCAACAAAATGTTTGTGGTTAGCAAACAATATGCTGTGTGGCTATAAAAGTGCCTCTCTATCACTTCCCTCTGGGCAATCAAGAACACGTTACTCCTGTACACTATGCTGGCCCACTCCCTAGTGCTACAACATGAGGTCCCTACCAAACCTCCTTCTAATGCTTTTATCATTTATTTGTGGCCTTTATCATGGGTGGAATGGACTGGGCTGATAAGGTGAACAGGGAACAACTCTTGGGGATGGCAGTCCCAGACACAAGCAACAACAGCTAGGAGATGCAGATAACCAGTTCCAGAAGGTAGCTGGGGACATAGATTGGATGGCCAAGACTGTGAGTTTGGGAAAAGGAAATGAATAAAGGCTGTGAAAGCAAGAGAGCACTCGGAGCTGAAACTGTGGAAGAGTTGCAAACTAAGGCTGTTGAATAGCTTCCAGACAGCTCCGGAGTGATAGCAGTTCTGTTTGCCAAGAAATAACTCAGAATTACAACACTAAAATCTACAGCACTCTGAGCGGCAATACTAGGTACTGGGTGCTGAGCAACAGGCTGTGAAGACTAAAATGGTAAACATGAAGAGGATCCTGGTTCTCTAAACTCAGAGTTGTTCATAGAAAGGAAGCAGCACTCTGCCTGTTTGTGATTTTCATCCAAAATGAGCAAAGGAATAATCAGCCAATAGGCAACACCCCACCCCCAGCTTCCTTTTGCCTGGCCATTTTAAGCCCTAACTCACCTAAACAGAAGCTCTGCCATTCACACAACTCAACTATTTAGAGAGTCCAGAAAGAAATAGAGTGGACTGTTTTATTTTGGAGCATTCTGTCCCATCAACAACACAAACATTTATTCTGCACTTTTACAGCTAGGATGAGGAAATAATCCATAGCCTGAATCAACACCCTTTTATAAATAGAATGATAGAGTCTAAATATAGATCAGCATTATTGACTACACCAAAATCAGCACAATCCCAGTATACTGAAAAATGGCCACCTAGCCTTTGGCTGCGTCAGTCTCTCTGGGGATTCCTAGATTCTAGCAGAAAATAGTATGAATGCTGGCAAGTTTGATAAGACCTCAGACTGGGACTTACGAGTGAAACGTAGCCTGGGGACCTAGAAGTGTTACTTGATTTAATAGCTTCCTATAGTTTCAATTCTGAACATGTGCAGAAGCCTACAAAGGGCAGGGTGGGAGGAAGCGGTGGAGACATGCTGACACTCTTGTTCTTGTTTCTAGCTGGCTTAATGTCATTACTGTTTAATGGTTGTAAACCACGATTGTGTTGGGCGAATGTTACATCAGAAACCAGCGCTGCTCAGCAAGAGAAGAAAACCATTCTTAAACAAAACATGGGAATGAGGAACTGAAGTTGCCTTGAGCCTGTCTTTGATTTAACGTGGAAAACAAGGTTGAGAAGGGATCAACTTGTGCCATTGAAGAAAACAGTCACATGTTTTTCTTTTACAGTATATTTGAAACACAGAGACCTCTTGGCAGAGTGGCACCCCCAGTCATGTACAGATACCATGACACAGAGCAGAAAAGGAGATCTGTAATCTGCTTTCCTCATGATACAGCTTCTGAAACCTTTCCTGTCTGTTTCTTACATCCCAATCTTTGCCTCCCCTACTTTCCTAACCCTTAAGGGTATCCCATGAAGAAATTCCAGTTTACAAATCCCTTAATCACCTATACCCCCAGCCTCATCAGTGAGCAAGTAATTCATTCTCATCTGTGGACCCGTTTGTAACCAAAGTTAGAGAACATAGGTTGAACGCAGCCTTCCCATCCTTAGAGTTTTTTATGTGTGGTGGCAATGCTGGTTTCGAGATGTACCAGGCTCCTAAAGAGCTGATTCAGGAGTAGATTTTGTTTCTGTTTTGCAAAGCCTAGTGGTAATTGGGGAAACAAGTATCGCTGTGAGGGAACTGAAAGTGTTTTCTTCTAGAAAGCAGGTGAATGAGCTGCATTCTGTGGAGAAAATCTGAAAACCAAACAAGAAATGGAAACATAGCCAAGGATGGGAAAGGAAGGGTGAGAGATGGTCATTGTTAGAGCTCATGCTGTTAGAAGGAGGAGTCAGGCTTTGGGCTGTAGATCACTCTGACTCAGTGATTCCCAGTGTTGGCTGCACAGGAGACTCTTGAAGGAACTCAAAATATGCTCACTCACGGGCATAAGTACTTCCAGGTACTCTAAGTTGAGGAGTCTCAGCATGGAACTAAAAGTAGGGTGGCAGTATTATCCAACCTTTGGACACAGGGACACAACATAGTCATCTACAAAATTCATGCTTCAGAATCAAATTATGTATGCAATTAAATTATACACATAATCAAATTACACACAAAAAATAAAGTTAATCCCCCACAAAATATCTCATATTGTTTTAAGAAAGTTTATGATTTGGGGCTGGGTCACCTCCACAGCCATCTTGGGGGTGCATTTGGCCTCTGGGGCACTGATTGGCATACCTGCTTGTGTTTAGAGGCACCCCTCCCAGTTATTATTTCTAAGATTCAATGATTTGACTTACATGGGTGAATTTTGCATAAGTGTCTTTAAAGCTTGGTTCTGACTGACAGGATTACTAAATCAGTATTCCCCGAGTTTCAAAGCAAAGAGAAAAAGAAAGGAAAACATTTGTCGATGCTTGGGGGGGGGAGGGTGCAGTTTGGGGGCAAGAATAGGTCTTTGAAGTGTGTGTGTGTGTGTGTGTGTGTGTGTGTGTGTGTGTGTGTGAGAGAGAGAGAGAGAGAGAGAGAGAGAGACTATTATTTGGGATGGAACCTAGGAGCTCCTCGTGGTAAGCAGGTACACCATAACCAAGCTGTATTCCATATCCTCTTTTTTCTTTTTATTTAAAAACAGGATTTCATTAAGCTTTCGGGGATGGACTTGCTCTCACTCTCTAACTCAGGCTAGCCTGGAACTTAGTGTCTGCTTGCTTCAACCTCCCACGTAGTTGAGACTACAGACCTGTACCTCCAGTTGTGCCTCTTCAGATTAATTTTTTTTTTAATTCCAGTAAGATGAGGAATGAGGTCCTACAGCCTGGAAGAAGAAGACTCACAAAAGCATGGTAGAGGGAAGTAACCTATGAGCAGAATACTTCCTTCCTTTTCAGATTAATTCAACAGCCAATTATTGCATATGTAATCCATGTCTTACACTGTTTCATCCACACAGACAAGACAGAATTAGAGAAAATAAGGTTGACTTCCTTTTCAGGTGCTTAAAAGGGAGGGTGGTCTCTTTAAACTTAAATGTTACTTTAAGTGTGAGCCAGTGGCAAGGGATGACCCACACAAAAGTTCTCATAAACTGGTCAATCCAGAGACAAAGAGGTATAGTGTGATATTAGTGCCACTGGAGGAAGGTATATGTGTAGGGTTGTGCACGGTATCATGTTCTTTCTCAGCAAAGTACAAGGTACACTTGCTGATGTAAAATTTCATTAGTGTTGATTCTTCAGAGTAAACAATAAAATGAGAAAAAAACCTATTTTTTAATACATAATAAGTAGGAATCCTAGATAAACCTATAGAATGCATTGAATATTTAATGTGCTAAAATTGAAACACTAACTCATATCTCCAATGTGAAGTGACCCAGTGCTCTGTGTTTTAGTAGTTGTTTCAAACCCTTGGTAGAAAGTTTCATAAATTCCCAAGTATACATGTGTAGTAATAGGAGCGGTGTGGCTGCGTCCCCAGCGCCCTGGTGGCTGGCTAGCTTATGCCCCGAAATAATTACATGGACACTGTATTCTTTTAAGCACTGCTTGGCCCATTAACTCTAGCCCTTACAGGCTAATTATCATATCCCGATCAACCTATCTCTAATAAACTGTAGCACCGGTCTTACCGGGAAAGATTCAGCATGTCTGACCTGGTGGCTTGCTTCATCGTGTGCATCTGTCCAGGAGAGAGGAGCATGGCGTCTCTCTGAGCTCACTTCCTCTTCCTCCCAGCATTCTGTTCTGTTTACTCCTCCCACCTATTTTTTAACCTATCAGGGCCAAGCAGTTTCTTTATTGCTTAACCAATGAAATCAACAGATTGATATATGACACTCCCACATCATACATGCAAACTTACGAAGATTCTAACTCTCCCTAGACATCTCACTCCCTGCCATTTTTATTCTTACCAGGAAGTATATGAACCAAGAGTAGCTCGTGGAGTAGCTCGGGTCCCTGGGTCACTGGGTTCTTTTGTGACAGGGATGGATGTTGGAGTAGAAACTGTAGATTCAAGCTGGGCGGTGGAGGTGCACATCTTTAATCTCAGCACTTGGGAGGCAGAGGCAGGAGAATCTCAGTGAGTTCAAGGCCAGCCTAGCCTACAAACCGACAGGCAGGACTGTCATAGAGAAACCCTGTCTCAAAAAACCAAAAGAAAGAAAGGAAGGAAGGAAGGAAGGAAAGAAAGAAAGAAAGAAAGAAAGAAAGAAAGAAAACTGTAGATTCGATTTGAGGCCAGTTCCAACATGTTATAAACTATTGTAGCAGTTTGTGGGTGTGGTCTGGTACCTGCTGCAGCTCTAACATCTGAGAACTAAATAGAAACACAGATTCTCAGGTTCCACTGGGAGATATTGAGGCAAAAACTGGGAGAGGGATCCAGTTATCTGCAAAGTATACACTGAACGTTGAAATTTGAGGACAGCTAGGCCAGCGGTTCCCGGTCCTTGTTTCCTTGGAATGAAAGTGAACATGTTGAGATTTCAGCTGCTCAAACTGAAATGATAACGTGAGTCCATTCATCAGAAAGCGTTGTTGGCATGGAGGCATGAAACGAGAACTTAGCTGCAGTGCACACAGGGTTTGACTGGGAGCATGGGACTTGAACCAGAGACTTCTGGCCAGGAGCTTCAACCCATGACAGACAGCTGTAGAAGCACAAGAGAAGACTGTGAGATATGGCAGATGTCATCTGGGGGCTTTTGCAAGACATTCTATTCACAGTGAATATATTTACTTTGGCATTTTACAGAAAAGAGAGGCAGCAACAATAACATAACCACTTCCTGGAAGATACAGTGCAAGGGCGGACTTGTGATGCTTTGAGAGGGGCTCTCTACCTCCTGGTGATTTCCTGCCCTTCATTTCCTGTGGATGTTGGGGCATCTTCCAGGGTGGGTGATTAAATCCTTGTCAAAGCTGATAATCTTTGCTTTGTTCTTGTTCACAGAGGAGGCCAACTGTGCTCCAACTGTCATTATTAGCTTCATTTCCAGTGCACAAAGTTGAAGGACTGTTACGGGAGAAACAAATAGACCCCAGGAAGAAGGCGTCATCCTTTTGAAACCTTCTTACCCCATCCAAACACCTGGCCCAGAGATGGGAGAATTATAGGGATCCCGGCTGAGAACTAATGTTATTGATTTCCTGCTAATCGGATTTTTCTTGAGTCCGGCAACAGTCAAGTGTTTACAAGAATTCTCTTTTCAAAACAACTCCAAAGTCACTCCCAGCAGAGAAGCAAAGAACCAGGAAATCAATAATGCAGAAACTGCTTCTGAGGCGTCCATCTACCCAGCGACGGGGATATTTATTTATAGAAAAACTGGCCACTCTAGTTTAGTGTGGTAATAACACGGTACAGCTCGTTCAAAGAGTGGCATAGTTGAACACAGCCTTGCATTATACCCACCGTAAATGGTCTCTGTGAGGAAGAGCCTATAATTTAGAGAGATTTGCCATGAATGGTAAAGCCTGGGTCATTGTAACAGATACTTTTTACCAGCTCTATTTGTGGGGAGGGCTTGTAAAAAGGAAGGAAAAAGGTTAGCTTTAGGAAACTTGGAAGGGGAAGTGAGCTTCATTTGGTTTTACCTACATGAGAGCCGTTTTACACCCAGCACGAGATTTTTATGGCTGAGCTTATTTATCACAAAGACACACACACACACACACACACACACACACACACCTAGAAAACTACTTCTTTGCTGTCCTGCTTACACACCACATCTTTTTATTAGCTCCTTGAACATTGGGGACACTGGGGAAATACAATTTTTTCAGTTACATATTTCAAATTTTATTTTATTACTTTTACTTATTAACATACATAGTATTCTATCTTAAGAAGGAGTATGTGTGTTGGGGTGCTTGCTCCAGGCCTGAGGAAGATGTCGAGTTTCAAGAAGCTTGAGTTATAGGAGATTGTGAGTCATCTGATATAAGTTTAGAGAACTAAATTTAAGATCTTTGCACAACGAGCAAGGCTCTCTAACTGCTGAGGTATCTCATCACCTCTTTCAAATATACTTTTTAATTTTAGGAATTATTATTGTTGGAAGTCAGTTTTCTAATTCAAATGTCAAACTATTTTCTAGGGAGCTCCTTGGGACACAGTACTGTTGACATTCTGTGACATCACGTTGATCTTTGTCATTGCTAACTCAAGAGTAAGAAGTACAGCTTATACACATGACTACGTCAAAACCATCTCCAAAGAGTTCTGTGAAAAACTTATCAGAATTTTAAAAATCATCATCAAATGAATATTCTGTGTGAAACTGGCAATCATTGGATTCGTCTCTGTTTACACTGATGCTGTTTTCAGTGTCTCTCAGTCACGGTGGAGCAGTCCCAAGGATGACAGGAATTCTCTGGAAGCAGATTTTGGGAAGAGACATCCCATTGTATAGTATGTCCAGAATACAAATATAAAGGAATGAAAGCACACTCTGGTCTGGATGTGATGGAGAAATACAGGAAAATCATTAATAAGTGATAGCTTTTGGATCTTTACCTGATTTTAAAATAGACTATACTGGTGTATATGACTTAAGTTTTTTAAAAGGGTAGTGTTTACCATACAGCTTGAAAATATAAAATTGACTCCCATGACCCAGGAGTAAGTAATCAGTTACAGCACACCACTGGTTTTCTGGAAAGTACAGGCCATATTTATGAATGAAAGGAGAGTCCAAGTGACAGCATTAGAACCTAGTTCAGTGAACAGCAGAGGAGAAAGTAACCAGCCTTGACCAGAACTGAAGAATAAACGCCAGGTGGTCAGATTCCAGCCCCAGCTGGAAGGCCAGAGATCACTAGCTGGTAACTGAGACAACCTCTGGTGGGTTGAAAATGTTCCTTGCTGGAGAGTTCTGATACCACTGTCCAGTAACTTGGAAAAAAGCAGTTGGACCTGAGATGTGGCCACTGTCTTTATGGAGGATTAGTGAACTGCAGCTTATAGCTGATGACATTCTTTCTCCTTGGCTCCTTCCCTTAGAGTGGGCCACTCATTGTGATTTGAACATGGAATCCTAGATGGACTCCTGGGTCAAATGCTTACTTACCAACCTTACCAACTGGTGGCTTTATGATTGCAGGCAGTAGAACCTCATTGGAGGAAGGAGATCAGTGGGGAAGGGCTCTGTAGGGGTGTATTTGCCTTTCAGCCCAGTCTTTTCTCTCTGCTTCCCGACCACCATAATGTGAAGAGCTTCCTCTGCAACACGCTGCTGCCACTGTGTTGTTCTGCCTAAACACATCAAGAAACCATCGACAGTGCTTCCTGAAACCAAGAACCAAAGTAAAACTTTCTTGCCTGAAATTGTTGTCTTTAGTACATTGACCACAAATCTGCAAAAATAACAAACACATGTACACACACACACACACACACACACACACACACACACACCACTTTTCTAAAGGGCCCCATTAATATACTGTCCTTACCAGAATGAATTAACCCAGATAATAACTCCCTCATTCTTCCAGTGTTCTGGTTAAAAGCCATAGCCTTGTTTTGCTTGCCCTTTCTCTCATCTCCAAGCCTATCTAATGACAAATCTTGGTAGCTTTTTCAAAATATATCCAGAAGCTTACCTCTTTAATAAATCCAACATAGCTTGCTTCCATGATTTCCCCCCAGCTAATTGCAATAGTTTGCTGCTTCTGGCCTTTTTCACAGGATCAACAATTAGCTTTTACAATTTAATCTGAGTCATGCCCTATCTCTGGAGAAAGAACTTCACCATCTTCTCCTTTCATTTGCAATAAATTCTTTTCATCATGTGCAAACTTCCCTGAAACTTGCCATGACTGCTCCTTCCATCCACTAAGCTTCTCTTACATAACATTGACTGACACCTCTATTCCAATTTACCATTGGACCCCAAGCCTTGATAATTCAACCCCTTTTCTCCACAGAATTTATGACTACAAAAAGACCAAATTTGACTTTAGTTTAGTTCTATGTTTTTCTTCCTACCAGAATTTAAGCTCCTAAGCTTATCACAATGCCTGACATGAAAGGGCTAACTAAATGAATGTAAGCTAAAGAAACAGATGTTGCTGTGGTCTGAATGTTGCCACCCCTACCCCACCCCCACCCCCCGAGGAAAAAAACATGCATGTGAATAAAATTGAAAAACTGAAACAGTGTCTAGAAGTGTAGTGGTTGCGGAGATGTTTAGGTCACTAGAGCTCCTCTCTCATGAATGAATTAATGCTAGCACAGAAGTCCTTATCAGAGAGAATTTGGAACCTGTAGATGGAGTTTTTTTGGTGGGACTACCAGCTCCCAAATAACCACATGGAGACTGGGTACTTCTTAGTTATAAAACCTCAGCTGATAGTTTAGGCTTGTTTGTAGCTAGCTCTTTACAAGGTGTCCCATTTCTATTCATCTATCTGCTGCCCGAAGGCTTGTTTACCTCAACCACATACTTTCTGTGCTGCTGCTTCCACATCTGGCTGGCCACTCCTGAAACTGCCCTTCTGCTTCCCAGCACTCTCTCTGTCCTGAAAATTCTGCCTGCATACTAACCATTTAGCATTTTTTAATCATAGTTTCATATATTCACACAGTGAATATTCCACAGGAACTTTCACAATTTAGCCATTTAAGGGCAAAACACTCCTTCGCTCTAGAAGATGTAGCCTCTAATGTACCGTCTTGCAGCTTGAATGCAGCCCTTGCCTCCCACCTGTATTTTGATCTTGGATTTCTTGATCTCCAGGGGTATGAGAAATTAAGTTCTATTATTTGTAAGTTGCCTAGTCTGTGGTGTTTTACTGTTGCATTGGAAATTATCTAAGACAGATATTCTTCCCAAGAGAACTGAATGCATTTTAAAGATGAAGAAATGGATGGGATAGGAAGAAGAAAAGAGGAGAACAGTGCATTCTATATTAGACAGCTCATACTTAGCCTCTTTAGGTTCCCTGGTGGACTCAATGACAGATGTGGAATTTGAAACAATTCTCATTCTTATGACATGGATGATAGGTAGTATAGAGGAAAGATCTCCTGTGAAGATCTTTCTTTTAAGAAAGGTACTCCTTTTAAATTCGGGTAACTGCTGTGACTCTGCCTGTTATTATCTTCTTGGCCTGTGGCTTAATCCATCAAAGGCTTTCCCAGCTCTTTCTCATTGAGGTCATGGAAATGGCTCCTATGGTATTTTCCCAGCCTTGAGTCTTAACTGATGCATCTAAAAGCTCCTCCATTGCTGCCTTCTGAGTCTAGCAAGTTCAGACCACCCTTTCCATCTCCAGTTTCTTTGTTCATGCTACTTCTTCAGCAGGAAGAACACAGGCAGCACAAATTATACTCTACTACTGTCTTTTAAGGTCCAGTCAACTGTGTGTTCATTTGGCCATCCTCTTCTTGCATAATGGCAGGATGTCTTAGAACACGTTGAAGACTCAAAAAGAAGCCATGTTCACCACAGGATTATCATTATTTCATAACCATATTAGGTCAAACTTTTTAACAAAAATAGACAGGTGTTGAGACACAATGATTTCTAGGAGCAGATTCCTCCGCCTGGATCTATTTGTTCTTCTTTCAACTAACAAAGGGTGAGATACCCCCAGCTCCTGATGTCTTTCTTGATATAAGTTACATTATCCACATAAAATAAAAATTGCTGTGAGTATTTATTGAGGCATAGAGTGCTAATACAGTGTCTTATGTGTGGTAAGCACTCATTCAAGGTTAGTGTTGACTATTACTATTTTTGGCTATTTAAAAATGAAAATTGTCAGCTAAAGTGATGTGATGGATTACTAGTGTTTCTCCCTCTAGACTTACTATCCAACTTCTCTACTCCTCTGCTGTCTATGAGACTAATATGGACTCCTATAAATGGCTTTCCTCACCCTTGGGCTTCACTGAACTACTTGGAGTGCTAATGAAATCTGGGCTCTTTCTCTTAGCTATTTTCTTCTCCATGACTCATCTTTACTCTGTCAAAAAAAAAAAATAAGCATGGTTTCTGTCAGATATCAAAGGATTGGCTACTTACTCTCTAGGTCTAGGGTTGATAGGCTCTTTGTCCTTTTAATGATAGCTACCTGCTGTTTTGAGCTCTGGGAGACACTGTCATGGTTTGTGTTTCCCCTCTCAACTACCTAGTAAATAGTCCTTTTATTAAACTCTATTCAGTTTGGAAGCAATGTCTGCTTCTTTCCTGAAACACAGTTGATGATGTGTTTGTCACAGCACTTTGAGACATTACAAGACATATGTCTTAACCTACATGCTTATTTGTCCCTAGCAACTAGCAGTGCAAAACACAAGAGTTAAAGAAAATAAACAAGACCAACAAAATCCCCATCACTATTACGGACTTCAAACAAAGAGCAGCAAAAGCCCAGTGTTATCTAACACCTAAACAACTGATAGGAGCTCTCAGGTCAACATTTCTGTTACTGAATCATCATCTCTCCACCGTCTGTCTGGCTATGCACTGATTTCAAGAATACTGCAATCATTGGCTGCCCATGTGAAACTTCATGTCATGTTGAGCTCTCCTTGGGATCTCGCATATGCATACAAAAAGAACAAGAAATAGCACAAGCAAGGACACTTGATGGTGTAGGTGGCATCGCCTACCTGTGTACCATTTTATTTTAACATTGCCCTTCTATAATCTTATCTCCAATCATAAATCACTATCTGAAAAATATTTTATCCCTTTGAAATTATAAAACAGAGACAAATTCAGCAAAAGTTTTTTAAAGCTCTTGGCACATAGAAGTCAGTGGATACTTGTATAGATGATAAATAAATGGACAAAGAGGAGATTTGTAGAAGGCATTAGCTTCTAAATAAGTATATACTTTTTCCAAGTTCCTTAAGATGCAAGTTAAAAACACATCAATTAAAAAAAACTGGCATCTAAAACAATGAATTGTTTTCCGTTTCATTATTTGTCTAGTCTTCAATAAACATTAGCATTTCTCACCAGATAAAGAACACTATCACATGCTGAGACGTACTTGGGAACTGGAGTTCCACAGAATGCTGCCTCTGTGCGCTATCCCCATTACCCTCAACTGCAGGCAGCTCCTCTCAGCTCCACTTTAAAGCTTTTGCCACTTTCACCTGTTCACTTAAGTGCCTGTTGTTTCCAGCAGTAACAGCACCAGTGCAGTAGGCCATTTGAATCAGGCCTATCAAACTTCCTCCTGGAGATAATCGATGCTAATGAGGCATGGAGGCATCCGCTTGAAACACTGGTAGAAGTTTCAGTTTCTTTTTATGGAAAAATAGAACTTCCAAACTTGATCAGGTGTGAAAGCAAAATCAGTTCTTCCAAGAAAAGGAACTGGTCGAAGTGACAATAATAGTGACTGCCATAAAAGCATCCATAATGTGATGGGGAAGGCAGGGTAAGTAATTGAGATTTGTGTTTGTTATCCTGTGGTCCTGCCCTAATGACTTCATGAGAATTGACTACGGTGAGCAAACAAGGGTTCTAAAGAATGAGTTTATTGATTAATTCATAAAACATATGGCCAGCTTCCTCTGCCCAAAGCATTTGTGCAAAGGAAAACAGAGAATAAATAAATGGCATGGTATTAAAGACTGTTTTGAAATAGATCAGAAAGGTCAACAAATTAGGTTTTCATTGATCTGAAAAAAAGAGGAAACTCCAATTATATCTCAGGCACATTTGCAAATAGGTAAAGTTCATTGGAAATGAAGACTTGGGCTCTCATTGGAAGTCAATACTGTCAACCACGCTTTTCTCACCCTTTTGTAAATTATCTACAATTCTGCTCCACAAAGTTCAAGGTGGAAAATTAACAAATGCACTCCCTGGGAAGAAATTAGCCTGTTTTTCTTTTTCTCTTGGCCTGAGGTATGCTATCAAACAACCCCCAGATTGCCCCGCTTTAGCTTAACCTTTAATTGTCCCCTTCACAGGTGGACTGCTGTCCCCATGGCTCTGTGATGTTGCTTGCCTCTTTGATCTTGTTCTACTTTCATTTCAAAATGTACTTTTAACATGACGCATTTCTCCCACAGATAAGAGGGTGCAAAGGAGGGAAATCTACTACCAGCAATTAAATTTGCCAGCCAGGAAATGCCACATAGTACCTGATGTCCAACAAGGAAATTGGACCTATTCCTGTTACCATAAAAGAGTTGTGGGGTTTTATGCAGCTTTGCTTGAATTCCCATACCATCCAAGTCAAGACTAGTTAACCCTCTGTTTATTTGGTGTTTCTGTCTACCCTGAAGTATATTAGCATTGACAAAATATCATAGTAGGAGGTTGACCCTCAGCTGCTCAATACACAATTGTCCGAGCCTCACTTACCTAATTTTTCCAGATGAGGATTACAGTAGCATGCTATCTCAGAGGCTTGTGAGACTAAAAGAAACATTACATGAAAAGTGGCCAGCATTGGGTGAGCACACAATGAATGGTAGCCCCAGACCAAAACTACAGCAGTTACTCATTTCACACCTTTTCTCCCTCTCTGAGGTGCCTGTGAGATGGGAAGACTGAGAAATACTGGCCTAGGGCTGCACTTGGGGACAAGAGAGTGTCGAGTATATAAGTTCAGTGTGGTGGCCATGAAGTATCTAGATCACTAGGGTGGATGTTTCTGACCCCTGGAAATGTTGCCTTTTGATTGTACTTTAGTGGGAACTTTGAAACTTCCATGGACATGATAGTGATAGACAACAGGCAATCTAATACTCTAGAACTATTTCAAAACTGGCTTAAGTTGGGTTGGAATATAAATAAGGCTTCTTTCAGCTTTGGATATAAAGCCTCCATAAAGCTTCACCCATAGGCAACATGGACCTTCTTAACTTCTCCTACAGAAGACATGAAAATTTAGTAGACAAGACCTACTATGAAAGTTTTTGAATTTAGGTATCACAATTACAGGAATAACAGTAGCTATATAACACATAGTTGCCTGAACTTTAAAGTGGTCTGATTTGCCAAGCAACTTTTAAGTATACGGCATACAGAAAGCCCACAGATGGTCCACGATCTATCACCCTGCTTCTCACTTGTGGCTTTTCCGAAAGAATCATGTCAGTAGCCAAGTAGTGCACTCGTGCATATAAGCTATGTATTTTCTCCAGAGACATCACTGCTTCTTCTTGCCAGTGTTTTCACTTTTTTTTTTTTTCTGAGACAGGTTCTCATATAGTCTAAGCTAGGCTTCAATTTACTATTAATAAAGAGATAAAAATGGTAAATAGCATGAATCAAACATCAAGTGTAGTATACAAAATATTAAGTAGAGGCACATAAAAGCAGATTTGAGGCTAGCAAAATCTTATTGGAGTTGGAGCAAAGTAAGTTCAGTTTATACACTCAGGAGAATGAAAAGAACAGAGAATGAAGCAGAGATGCCAGAGTTGCAGAGAGCTGCGGAATTCCCATCAAGTATACAAAACGATATGATGACAGCAGTTTCGGGACAAGAAGAGAGCAAAATAGGAAGAAAGAGTATTTGGACACATAATAGCAAAAGGTCTCAAAATTTGATTTAGAAAATGAATCTACACATTTAAGAAGCCACATGGATACAAGTAGTACACTAGATATAAGAAGATCTATTCGGAGAGTCATGAGAGGGAAACAGATGGCCAGGCTTTTGAAAGATAAAAGAAATGGAGAGAGAGAGAGAGAGAGAGAGAGAGAGAGAGAGAGAGAGAGAGAGAGAAGCCTTAGACCATGTTCACAACTGATTTCTGTCGAGGTCTAATTGTGAGCTGTTGAGCCAGAAGATAGTGAGATGATGCACACAACGTGCTTTGAGGAGACTGGGAAGACAGCTCAAAGGTAAAGGTCTTACTGTCTAAGAGTGAGGGTTACAAGTCCGATCTCCAGAAGCCACATAAAGCAGGATGAGTATGATGCACCTTTATGCCCAGTGCTCTTACAGGGGGATGGGGGGATAGAGGCAGGAAAACCCCCAGAATCTCAGAAAGACCCTGTTTTAAAGACTCTGCACATAGTAAACAAGCAGTACATTGTAATGCGAATGCACAGTGTACATTGTAGTCTCTAGGGTGGGGAGTTGCTGTTGTGGGCTTAGAACCCCTTGACTAGTGATGTTTTGTATCCATGTGTGCCTTCCGAACTCAATAGTCTCTTGTGTTTTGGGGCCCTGGAAATGGTCTTTCTCAGGGGCCTTAACTAATTCCATTTGAAACTTGAAGACACCTATGTCTATTTGATTTACTATTGCATACTATCTCACTTTTAGCTTCTCCTCCCAGCCCTTAGTGGAGGAAACAAAAAAGCAAGAAAGGAAGAAATAAAAGGAGAGAGGGAGGAAGAGAGGGGGGAGAATTGAAAGAAGGAAAGAAAGAAGGAAGGAAAAAAGAAGGAAGGATGAAGGAAGAGAAAGAGAGAGGGGAGAGAGAGAGAGAGAGAGAGAGAGACGCAAAACCAAAATAAAACCAAGAGCCTTTGTTCAGGGATCTCTGAGTGAGGCGGGGCCTTTGTGTGCCCCTACGCTGGATCTCCTATTATTCTGACAGGAAATTGGAATGCTGACTGGGGGGGGGGGGGGTTAGAACACTTTCTGTGAAACCTCTTGCCTATATAATCACTGTGAGTGACTGAAGACTTTAGGTATGTTTTAATTGACCACCACAGACCGCAGTGGCAATGGTGAAGAAAACCCCGATGCTTATATGAGTAGATACACAGAATGTGCTTCTCAAATATCTAGCAAGGTTTTATGACGATAAACTGAGACTAAAAATGAACTTCCAGGAGCTGAGAAAGACATCTATAAAGAGCGGACTGTTACTATCGTGCTTAACGGTTAAAAACTGAATGCTTTCCATTTAAGATCAGAAGGGCGAAAAGTCTATCCTCTTCATCACCACTTTTTCCCAGCATAGCATAGAACATTCCAGTGAAAATAATTAGATTAAAAACAACAGAACCAGCACCACAGTTGGATCTAAAGGGTTGACCTTTGCCCATGTGGTTGAGGCCAGGCATCTGTGCAATTAGAAGACGGAATTGATCGGACCGAGTGGAAGGTAGGTCACTGGATTTATTTTCTTGAAGGAGATATTGAGACCCCAGTCTCCACCCTCTTTACTTTATGGCCATCCTGAGGTAGATAGGCCCTCCCTCAGTCAAACTTCTCTTACTGCTACACTACGCTACCACAGGATCAAAGCCTCCGAACATTTTAGTCAGGCAGCTTTTTATTTTGGTGGATTATTGCAGGTACTTTATCCAGTGAATGAAAATTGACAAACATCAAAACAAGGAACCCAGACTACCAAGGGCCATATTTATAATTTTCTTATTTACGTGTGTGTCCTAGCATGCTAGTGTAAAAGCACGAGTACAGGAGCTGAGGAGACCAGAAGAGGGCATCTGGTGCTGGGAGCAGAACTGGGGTCTGCTGGGAGAGCAGCAAGTGCCTTAACTGCTAAGCCATCTCTCTAACTCCAGAGGTCATGATTGTATAAATAGAAAATTCTGAGGGATAGTATGAAAACTAATTGACTTAACCACATTTCTAGACATGTGAGCAATCTGCAAAGACCCATTTATTTTATATATTAGCAGCAAATAATTAAAAAATTAAGACAATGAGCATTGTAGACATAAGACTAGTCCACATAAAACCAGTTTTGAAACTTTCATCTCACCAAGATGGGCAGGGTTAGATCTGTAACTCAGTGGTTTAGTTCTTAAATAGTGTGTGTGTGTGTGTGTGTGTGTTGTGTGTATTGTGTGTATTGTGTGTATTCAGTTTGACTGACCAGGTAAAAAGATGAACAAATGCAATTGTATTGAAAGATGTGGGGAAAAAAAGAGGGAGAAACCTTGCAAAACGCCGGGAGAAATATAAATCGTAAGATACTTTAACAACTGTGGAGAACTGTTTGATAGCTCCTCAAAATCCTAACAGTTACCATACAGTCCTGTAACATCATTCTGAGGTATAAACTCAGGTATATTGATGATTTATATCTATCCAAAAATGTATGCCCAAATGTTTATAACAGCAGTATTCAAAATTGCCGACATGCAAAATCAATCCAAGTGTTCATCGGCTGATAAGTAGATACAAAGTGTGGCATATACCCACATGATATGTTATGTATTCATAAAAGATGCTATGTGCATGCAGTAGAATATAGGAGAATCACAAAAAGTAGTAGTGTTTCAAGATCCAACACAGCTAAAGCTTGAAAACATTTTATTCAATGAAAGAAAGTAGACACGAAAGACCATCTAGTGTACAATTCTGTTCATGTGAAGTATTAAGAACGGGCAACTCAATGAAAACAGCAGTTCAGAGGCCAAGTTTCTTGGGAGCTAAGAGGAACAGGAGGATGACTGGTAAAGCAAATGCAGTTTCTTTAGGGTCTGGTAAAATGTTTGAGCCTCATATAGAGGTCATGGTCTCATAACCTTGTGGGTGTTCTAGAAAAAATGAAATTTTACCCTTAAAATAAGACTTTTGAGATATGAAAGGAACATCTCGTTTTTTTCAAAAGCCTTTCAAAAGTGTAAAAAATTAAAATTAAATCCACCACCAACCCTATGATCTAGATACAAATACAATTAACATTTTAAAATGTCTGTTCCAGTCTTTTTTCATACACACACATATATACATATACACTTATGTACACACATATATGCATATACATATACACACATATTTTGATGCACTCAAGCACAGATCATAAGTATAAAACTAGTTTTCCCCAATGACATATTATTGGAAATGTTACAGGTATTCAAGAACCAATCAGAATAGAGACTCTAAGGAACCCTATCTCTGGAAGAATGTGTTTAACTTTTGGCCAACAGGAGTAGTCTATCCACTGCTTGCAATCACCCATTAAAATGTTTTCCAGGGCCAAGTCTTAATGTTAACCACAACTTCGAGGAGCAATGACATTGAGAAAAGAGATTTACCAAGTGTTCTACTGCAAGAACGCAGCTTGAGTTGCTACTTTACGAAACGTTTCTCCCTTTCCCTCAACATTCTGTTCTTTCACAGGTATCAACCCACGTCTGTTGTCAAAGGCAGCTAACTGGGTAATGATTAGCCATGATTTTTGGCATGCTGGTGTTGTACAGGGGAATTGCATGTTGAACAATAAAACCCTCAGGTACTATGCTTTTATGTACACTTGCTGTCGTCATATGAGAAAGTCTAGCCCAGTTGTAACAGGGCTTCTTTTTCTGTTTATATTTCAGAAGCTAGAATAATACATCATCTTTTCTAAGTGTATAATGGCTCCATAGTCTTCATGGACTGATAAAAATGAGATATTAAAGCATCAAATTAAAATATGAAGGCACGAAGATCCTTCTGGGACACTCAGCAATGCTGAAGAAAACCGTAGCTCTCTATGAAAGAGGTCATGGGTTTGACAGTCCAAGTGTCTTAGAGAATGGTTTAGCTGAAACATATACTATAGGTGGTTGTCATTGGAAAGCCTTCACGTAACAGTTTGTTTTACAGGCCTCTGACAGCAATTGATTCCTTACCAGTTATGCCTGGATACCGGCTGGATTCTTTGAAAAAGGCTATCAACTCACCTTTAGTTAAATTTGCTCAGACCCACCCAGCAACTCAGTGGCAGCTTGGAAGCCATGTTCGTTAATTCACGGGCTGCTTCTCCTACTGTAGGAACACAGCCTTTATAATGGACCTTATAAACAAACAGATTTTATGTGAGGTGACTAGTTAGAAAAAAATATGACCTTTCAAATTATATCGCCATTTTCCACATAAAAGCCTCAGTCAGCCTCTTAATTCATGTGACCTTTGGAATCCATAAAATCACTTCCCAGGGAGACTCGATGTGGATTTGATTGGGGCCTGTTTTTCTGACCTAGAGTGAGGAGGAGCCAGCCACCTACTGCAGTCCAGGGATCAGTGGAATTCGCTCTCCCTCAGGGAAAATGCTCAGCCCCCAGAAGCCATCCGAGAGCCCTGTGATGCATTGCTAAAGACTGCTGGCTATGCTAGCCACACTTAACATTTGTCTCTGGATGACAAGCTGAAGAAAACCTTTAGATTTGCCAGATGTCTGCCTGAAGATATTCCAGAGATGCTGACAACCGCAGGACGCTAAGATTCTGCAAGCGTGAGCATTAGGAGAGCAGAAGAGTCTCTTTAGCGGGATTCCTCTCGGCTCATAAGGAAGCTTTACATTTGAACTGGTGAATGACTAGATGAAATGAGAAAACATAAACTTGGAAAATACTCTGTAATATCTTTAAATTACACTTTTTTTTTCAAATAAATATAGTTACTTTACCCTATATCTGCATTACAGGAAACACAAAAAAGTTTGAAGGTATGGATACATTTTTAATTAACATGTTAAATTGTATGTTTGTTGTTCAAATTTCCTTCTTTAACTTTTTATTTTAATAGCTCTTTTTCTCTGTTATGATTCAAGTAAAATATCTTGTATCTTTAAATAATAAACAAAATATCTTATATTTAAGCACAATGTCTTGTATATTTAAGTAAAACTCTTGTATCAGAAAGTGCCCTTAAAAGTTGTTATATTTGTTGTCTTCATCATTGTTATTGATGATGATGCCGAGGTCTCATTATGTGGCCCTGGCTGGATTGAAACTCACTTAGAGAGGCCCAAGCTGCCCTCTAATTGAACCTGCCTCTGCCTCCTGAGCGCTCTGAGTGGAGGTGCGAGCCGTTCTCCTTGATCTACTGATTTTTCTACCTGAATGATTTCTTATTGTATCCATATGTACTTTATTTACTTCCTTTAACTCACTTCCAGGAATATACTGTACTTGGGGTAATTTCACCCCCCACTCATTACACTCGCTCGTGCCTCCCTCTTGTCCACCGAAACCCTCTCAGAAACTTCCCTCATGTTTTGACGTTTACTTTGTAACTGAGCCCACTTGTGGTGGCTTGCACGTGCTGGAGAGTTGGGAGTTAGCTACTAGAAGAGAGAAATTTTACCGGTGGCTATGCTAACAAACATGACACCCTGTCCCTCAGGACCCATGATCTGCTCCCAGTCGATCGGTGGCACTTGGGGTCTCATGAGCATCTCTCCCGTGTATGGAGAAATGTGATACAGGTGTTCTGCAGGTGTTGTGTAGGTAGCCATAGCAACAGTGAACTCATGAGTACAGCGGTCTTGCTGTGTCCAGAAGGCACTGCCCCCCAAGTCAAAGGCTCTCATGTCTTCTCTGTCCCCTCATTTGTTGTTCGCTGAGCCTTGGAAGGGCGGTATAGAGGTCTTGTTTAGGAACAAGTACTCCACAGCCACTTGTTCCCACAGTGTGAGAAGTTATGAGTCTCTCTTTACCACTGACAACCGCACAAAGAAGCTTCTCTCAGGAAGTCCGAAAGCAGCTCTACTGCTTTTTAATCCTATTTGTGGTCACAAAACATGTTGATGTTTTCTCCATGTGACTACACATGCTAAAAGTCCCTCATCTGAAACTTATATTGCAATATTCAAATGTAGTCTCACTTACTGAAGTGTTCAACTATCAATAAACACTTAGAACTTGTAACTTAATATTATAATAAATGACCCTCCCAGCACTCAGGAGGCAGAAGCAGGTTTAACTCTGTGAGTTCAAGGCTACTGTTTTCTTTATACTATATAGAAAGTTCCAGGCCAGGGCTACATAGTAAGAACCTTTCAACCCAAAAGATACGATTAACATGTGTTGCTAAAAGATTTATATGCATGCCAGCCTGTTTTGTTGCTTGGAACAAAGTTATAATGTATTTTAAAGTTGAAGGTACATATTACCACAGCCTTCTCCAAACATATCACAGTCTCTGGACATATCAGTAAACATTAAATTTGAACTATGAACCATGGACTGAGGGTCAACACTGTGTTTTTACCTGCATGCCACTGACATTCCAGAAGTTTCTTGGTTGATAATCTTTAGTAACACCTAAGGTCTGTCTAAATTAAGGCATAAAACCTTGAAGAGGAGATGATAGGCAATTACATATGAAAGGCAGAATAAATGATGCTCTCAGCTTTAATGATTTCCAGAAGGTTTTGAAAATCTTTTCATCTTGTGCTCTATTACCTTAAAGCTTAAAACAATGTTGGAACACTGTCATGTTATCTGAAGGGGCAGTTTTTCAAGATGTCCTTTCACAGCTCCTGATAACACTGATAACACTCCTGATGAACTTTCTTACCTGGGGGAACAAAGAGTTCTTTTCCGTTTCAAAGATATTTCAAAACACTAAATTTTACTAAGTCTTACTATCCTCAGAAGCATCCTGAGACAGCTTTATCTGCCTGATTTTTTTTTTTTTTTTTTTTGTAATGCTACACCTAGGTCTCATGTATGCCAGGTGGGCTAGCACTGAGCTGCACTCTGGCCCTGCCCAACTGTCTTGTGAATGACTGGTCAGTTGCTGGGCTCAAAACGAATAATCTTACCTGGTTCTGTTCAGTCCTTTCTGACACCATTAAACTTACAGGACAGATGCCCATTCTTTCTACACTGAGGCTAGAAAATATACATAGGCAATTCAGAATCAAGGCTGGAAATGACAGCAGATATGGAACAGCACTGAAAACACAAGCCCTTCTAAATGTGCTGGCTGTGAAGATGGAGGACTTCTGAGTGGGGCTGAGAGCTGTGCCTCCTGCAAAGAGTGGCAAAGAGCCAGAGGCAGCACCATCAGGAAGTGGAAGCAGCAGTATGGGCTCTGTCGTATCTGTCGGCCAGTCCTAGAGACCTATCCAACTGACTATCATGAATGCTTTTTATGGAAACGAGATAAATTGCTTGCGTCATTGTGGCCATTTCTCTTTATCAGAGAGGTGGAAGAGTCTATGAACTGCAGATGTCAAGCTGGTATACGCTAATGTGTAATCATTACACACACACACACACCCACACCCCCACCCCACACCCCCCCACACACACTGAAATCTATTCTTCAATGGCCTGGTTTTCTTTTTTACTGAATCAGATAGACAGACACAGATATTGACTAGTTGTCCAGAGGTGTGTCTGTGGGGCTGTGGCACCTCCTTTATTAGCCCTTTAGGTTTCAGATCTTTCCCAACTCAGGTACATGTGTGAGAACTCCATTCCTCACGGTCTGTACTTCTGTGACTCATCACAGTGTGAGAAAGGTGTGGAAAGGAGGGTGTGCCAGGAGAGAGGACTTTTTCATTCTCTATCCCCTAAACCCCACCTTTTCTTTCTTGTTCTGAGTGGATCCTTCTTACCTCCCCCCCCCCCAATTCTTTCTTCTTTGTTACCTATCAAGTTAAATAACAGTGCTGTACCTTGGGAGAACTGGGTGTGTAGGGCAGCCAGCAAAACAATCCACTGTGTTATCTCTTCCATCACCCTTATCTTACTACTGTATTTAATTTAGAAGGATGGTCTGGCTCGGAGAATGGCCATACTTGCCCAGATTTCTCTTCTCCCCCTCCCCTCTCCTGTTCCATTTTGCTTACTTCTCACTTGCCTTCTCCCTACCTGTCCAATTCAAACATAGTTTGTTCCAGATTCAAACATAGTTAAATTCCTTGCCTGAGTTTATCGTTTAAAGATTAATTGACTATTGTGCTGTTGCCTGATGAGAAAGCAGAGGATTGTACACATGCAGGGAACCCAGTATCATCATGGAAAGAGAGATGAAGCCACATTGTTGAGAGATGGTAGCACTCCTCTCATCTCCTCTCATGGTACCATTATTCTCAGGGGCAAAAATACGGAATCTGTTTCCTAGGTTTCATCATCAGATGAATGGGTGGAGATGTAGCGGGTCTGTAAACACAATGGAGACTGTTCCACCTCTACAAAAGGAAGCCTGCCATTTGAGAAGCACAAATCAACCTGGGAAATATTAAACGCAGCCAATAAGCCATACACTGAACTACCAATATTCTATGGTCTCACAGAAGCTGAGGAAAACAAGCAGGCTGAGGAGCAGTGGGGATGGATACACTTAGGAAATTGTTGGTCAAATGATACAAAATCTAAGTTAGGCCAAAGAAATAAATTTAGAAATTTCATTGTACATATCAAAGATTTTTTCCATTAACCCAAAATCATACACTTGAAAATTGATAAGAGAGTATGTTTAAATGTTTCTACCATAAAGAGAAAAATGACTGTTGATTACATTGATTCAACCATTCCATGATATATGTATATGTCAAAACACGATGATATATTCACAACTACACAGAATCTTTAAACTAAATACATTACAAAGTAAAAAAAAAATAAAATTACTTTTAGTGTCACTGAGACTGGGTCAGAATTTTGGCTGTACTCTTCACAGAGATAACTTCTTTAACCACGATGAATGTCTGCTTTCTCATCACTAGAATGTAATCAATTAGGCAAACAAATCTAAACAAATCATCATATGAAAATGAATACTAAAAAATGACCAGGTTCAGGGCCACTTCCCCTTTCTCTGCTCCTTAGCTTTATTCCTTTCTCCCTCCCAGAGCCTCTTTGATCTTATACATGACTTAGGCAAAATTCAATAAACGGTTATTGACTCACTGGGATGACAATGCTAATGAACAGAACATGTCAGTAAGATGGTCTTTGTGATTGGTCCAAACACTTGCTTGGCATGAGGACTTAGGTCTCCAGAACTCTGCAGGACAAAAAGAGGAATATAGATGATAAGAATATTATTAATGCTTTTATGTGTGACTGCATATAATTAGACATATGAAGTAGCTATCTATGTTGTGATCTTGCCCCTCTGCGTCGTTGTTTTGAGAGCTGCATCGCCATTTGCTCTCATCTGTTTCCCTAGAACACTCCATAGTTCCTGACACATAGCAAGTAGATGCTCAAGCAGTATTTGCGAAGAGGATTGATGGGGAGGGTGTGTGCAGGTACTTCATGAGCTCACATTTGCTGCTCTTCTGAAGTCCTTTTCAATGCTGGAAGGGACTCAACATATTTCTTACAAACTTTTCCTGTATAATTTGGTGAATCTCTGAAAAACAATCGTATATCTATCTTAATTCTTGGTGTCGAATTCAATATTAGTACAAAAAAAAAGTTTCTGTATTAAAACCAAACTACAGTGTGAACACAGGAAGAGATCTAGAAAGAAATTAATGTCTTTTTTAAATAGGCAGACTTTGTGGGTCATGTAATATTCTGCAGAAGCAATTTGATGCCCTGTTGCCAATTCCAGTATCACCTATCTATGACTTTTCAACAGTCATGTTTCCCCGGTTCCCTTCTTAACATCTCTGTGGAGTTGTCGATACAGGAGCACTCCCTCCACAAGCAGAAAATGACTCACACGGCAGCTGACATCAGGGGTTTGACAAACAGAATAAAAGGTAACCAGAGTGCAATTGCTCGGCTGGCGTTACTCAGTTACTATCTGGTCATCTTCCCTTCTCTCTTGGGCTTCTGGAGGTTTCAATTCTCGTTAATGGAGGCTTGGAGTCATCCTGATTTGTCTAGTTCTGTAATATATTGAGTCTAACAAAAAGGTAGCTATTCATAACGACAGAAAGCCAGTGTTTAAAAAGAACACATGATAGAGACGAGCATTCTGAAGGAGGACAGTGTCTGAAAATTTTATTTAACTTATTTCAATTCCCTTTCTTAGTAGTATATGGCTATATATAATTCTTCAAAAAATATTATTGGTTACTAATTGAATAAATAATGAGCTTTCTTAATTAGTAAAATTTGTCACAGTGCATTCATTTAAAAAAAAAGAGCTAACAGTATCCTGGTTAGCTTTAACAGTCAGATTGACACAGTCTAGATCCCCCTGTTAGGAGAGCCTGGATCAGAATGACCCCATATGCTGTGAGGGATTGTTTTGACTGTTCCTTGGTGGAGGAGATGGTATCATCTCTAGGTACATAGCCCGTACCTACTCAGTGTAAAAGAGCTATGTGGACATAAGCTGGTCTGCCAGCCAGCCAACAAGCAGCTACCTCCATGGTACTTCCTTTATTTTCTGGCTCTGAAGAAAGTTCATTGGTCAGAGGTAAGGCTGTATAGAAGAGCAAGCAAGCCTGCCTTGGCATTCCCATTGTGACTTCTCTCCATGATGGATTGTGATGGCAAACTGGAAACTAAAGAAACTTTTTCCTCCCCAAAGATGCTTGTAGTCAGAATATTTTATCATAGCAACAGAAAGAAAACTGGGACAAACACTAAGACATTTTCCCAAGAAGTGTAAGAAGAATCATCTAAAGACTGTCAAAAATTGATATAAAAATAGAACACAAAAATATGTGACTTTTCTTTCCATTTAAGCCGTGTTAAAAGAATTATTAAAATCAACTTGAAAAAATTCAATTCTCTCATCTAGAGAGGAAATCAAACATTTTTAAGGGAAATCTATGATAGGGGTGGTAGGAAAGAGAAATTAAATGTTTAGAAATACAGACAAAGCCCAGATATGTCAATCCTTAAAGGCTCACAATGTGTTACGCAATGACTTTAATATATAAGCAAATCCCTGAGAGAACACATGAGAAGAATTAACACCGAATTACAGAAGAATCCAGAGAGACATGAAGGAGGAAGCTGCCACTGAAGACTTTTTTTCCAGGGCATTGAGGCAATCCAGTCTCTACCAAGCAGAAAATTTATTATGGAAAGCTAGACACACAGGAGTATGGATGGCTATCTGAATCCCCCTGCTCATTACACATCTGAGACTATTTGATAAGCTTTAGATTAACACATTTCTAAGACAACATGACAATGACTTCAATTACTACCAAAGTCATTATTAGGATTAACAGTCCTTTACTTTTATAATCCTACAGAAGTCAGAGGAGGAAGGGGTAAGTATATTATGAATATATTATATTCATGCATAGCCTTCATAGTTTTTATTATTTCTGAAAAAAATGTTATTAAAATATCAATTATCCATTCATAGGCTATAGGATAGTTTGGTTGTTTCCATTTCTTAGCTAAGAGTGGAATAGCTGGATAATATGGCAGATTTATTTCATATTTTTGAGAGTTTTCCACGTTGACTTTCAGAGTGGCTGGGCCAGTTTGCAACCCATTCACCAACAATGAATGAAGGCTCCCTAAGTGAGCCTTTGAGAAGAATACATTATGAAGGTTCCCTAAGTGAGCCTTTGAGAAGAATACATTATGGCACCATGAGACAGAGAATTTGCAAGTTCCCTTCATTTAACGGAACAGAGGGTTCAGAAGTGGGATCCACCCTGAAATTGAAAAATATTTTATTCTAAAAGACTTTATGTTTTAGCAAAATTTATGAAATAATGCAATGGACCCATTCACTCATCACTACTCTTCAACAATCATCATCAACTTACCAATTTTGCTTCATTTCCGTTTTTATGTTTTTTTAGATATGCAAATCTCGTGTCAGACATCAACTCCTTTCTCTTAGTAACAGTGTGATCTCTTGTGACATTTGCAAACATCCTTACTCTTATTTTACCCTCCTCTAGCCTTCTTCTGCATTTATCTCTACCCCTCCCTAATTAAAGCCTCACTGATGTGGGAATCTTCTGTTTTGTGTTGATTTCGGTGGTTTAATAAAGAAACTGCCTAGGCCCATTTGATAGGCCAACCCTTAGGTGGGTGGAATATAAAGAACAGAATGCTGGGAGAAAGAAGCTGAGTCAGGGAGTCGCCATGATTCTCGCACTCCAGACAGACGCAGGTTAAGATCTTCCCTGGTAAGCCAGCTCGTGGGGCTACACAGATTATTAGAAATGGGTTAAAGCAATATGTAAGAGCTAGCCAATAAGAGGCTGGAACTAATGGGCCAGGCAGTGTTTAAAAGAATAGTTTCCGTGTAATTATTTTGGGGCATAAGCTAGCCATGCGGGTGGCCCGCAGTTCCCTATTACAACACCCCACACCCATTTCTCATTCAGATCAATTGTGCCCTGGCAGTCCCTTTTCTATTTCTTCTTCACTCCTCTAATCCTACACTTGTTCACTTTTACTTTTCCAATTTCTGTAACTATTCCAGGCTATGCATCTTCAACTGATGAGGGCATCTTGTCTCTATTGTCAGTACAAACGGATTCGAAAAAGCATCTTCTTTCAGTAGAAAATATGATACTGATGAAGTTTTCAACGCTCCAGTGTAATGTATATAGGGATGAAACAGACCTCTAGATGAAAAGAGTTATGGGTATCACACCTTTAAACGTTGACTCTGAACATACTATTCTGGATGAGAGCCTCTTGAGCATTTTAGATACAGATGACAGAGTCCAAATGTAGAGGGAGGTAGCATGTACAGCTGCCTGCAAAGGAGTACATGTCTGGATTCAACCCGGAGATACAGCCACAGTGTGTCTTGCATGAAAATGTAAGACAAAAAGTCTTCCCCCCTTTAAAACCATTAGGCAAAAAGAAGATGGACAAGCGAGAAAATCTGGTGCCAGCAAAGCAGATAGGATATTTTCACTTGAGTAATGTCTGCAGGCAGTTTATAGATGAGGCACTTGGGAAGCCAATTATGTTCCCTTCAAAACACTTTGTCCAGAATGTCCACCCTAGTCTCACTTGTGTCCCAAAGGTCAGGGTAGAATATTGACCAAGAAGTCAAGTTCTAAGAAATGTCCTCAACAGTTACGGAAAAAAAAAAAATCCTAGGTAAAAGGTTCACTAGTCTAATTTAAAGTCAAAGGAAATATAATCTTGCCAAAAATTTGATTGCAAAATCTTCATGAAGCGTTCCTAGTCCAGGGCTACCAAAATTTAGCTGAACTGCATGAGGGGAAGACACAAATTTTTAAAACACAACAAACAAACAAAAATACAAATCGTGTTTCTGATTAGCCATGTATTCCTAGTGAGTCCTGCACCTGCTCGCCCCTCGGGAGCGTCTCACCTCAGCCTTCTCAAGCCACTGTGCAGCTGAGGGGTCCCCGTGGAAGCCATCCAGGCAAGTGCTGACTCAGGTTCACCAGGATCCGGAGCTCACCTGGAAGAGGTGGTCAGGGCACCTCTGATGTGAGAGAGCCGAGCGTGCAGGGCCTCTAATTAGATACCAGCGAAGTAAATGACTAGATTCATGGGGGTAGGCTATCATTTTACCTCCTGGATAAGAAACAGAGAGATGGCACAGATATGATTCCTCAGCAAATTGGCAACAGCTGCCAAATTGCACACTCAGGAAGCCCAAGACAGCAACTATTCAACAGATATTCTGTGCGAGGCCTAAAATTTTCCTAAGACAGGTTTTTGTGAATTTTGTGTTGTTAATCATCAGGTGGGCTGAGGGCCAGGTTGAGCAGTGTGGATTTGATGTGACCTTCTCTTTCCAGCTGGATCACACTGATGCAAGAGCCTGAAAAGACAGATCACTCAACGTACATGGCCTTCTTTTCTTTTTAGCACCACTTCCTCACCTGTTACATGAGACCTTGAGATATATGCCTAAATCCATTTCCTGGAACTGATCTGAAAATAACATAAATAAGAAAAACACACTTTGAAAGTTGACAATGCCAAGCATAATCTTTATTACGATGTCCTTTAGGCTACTGAAATTTTACGCCTTCATTTTCTGTGTCTTGTTCTTATTTATGCAGTAAAAGAATATTTAGTATTTATAAAGACAGAGGAAAATTTTCAGATTTAGCAGGAACAACATAATTTGACACTAACTCAAGATCATACTTAACTCTTATATAATGTATTCGTCAGGGCAGTGGTACTAAACCTTCCTAACTCCATGATCCCTTAATTCCTCATGCTCCAGTGACTCCCCGCCATAAAATTATTTGTGTTACTACTTCCTAATAGTAATTTTACTACTCTTATGAATTTCATTGTAAATTTCTGTGTTTTCTGATGACCTTAGGCTATCCCTGTGAAAAGGTTGTCAGACCCCTAAAAATTTTGTGATCCCTAGGTTGAGAACTGCTGCTCTAGAATAGAACACACATACACATTTATACATAATACACACACAGACACACATACATATAATGGGGATTTAATATGGTGGCTCACATGTTATGGTCCAGCTATTCCTATCTGTCTACCAACAGAAACTCTGAGAATTCAGTTCTGTTGACAAGGCCAGACATCTCATATGGTCTTTGGTATAAGACAGAATCCTGAAGAATAGGCTCTAATGCCAATGAGAGCAAGGGCAAGAAGGAAATTTTTTTTCTTCCTTGTTCTTTACATAGACTGCCATCAGAAGGTATGGCCCAGATTAAAGGTGGATCATCCCACCTCAAAAGATATGGATTTAGCTGGGCGGGTGGTGACGCACGTCTTTAATCCCAGCACTTGGGAGGCAGAGGCAGGCAGATCTCTGTGAGTTTGAGGCCAGCCTGATCTACAAGAGCTAGTTCCAGGTCAGGCTCCAAAACTACAAAGAAACCCTGTCTCAAAAAACAAAAAACAAAACAAAACAGCACAACAATAAAAAAAGATATGGATTTAAAGTAGATCTTCCCTCCTCAAATGATTCAATTAGGAAAAAATTCTTCACAGGTGTACCCAGTTGTTTGGGTTTTAGTTAATTCCAGATGT
Source organism: Microtus oregoni (assembly GCF_018167655.1). NCBI lineage: Eukaryota > Metazoa > Chordata > Mammalia > Rodentia > Cricetidae > Microtus > Microtus oregoni. The sequence continues at coordinate 2,525,496 of NW_024543091.1, read as the reverse complement.
AGTCAAGTTGATAACCAAGAATAGCCATCATACACATTGATAAGTTTTTTATATATAATAATCTTAAAGAAGAGAAGAAAGTAATAAAGAAAATAAATTCAAAAGTAAATTGCACTTAAAAATGTTAAAAAAAAAGCAGATCTCATGCTCTCAAGTTAATCGTTCTTCCCACAATTAAATAAAATGGAAAGAAGAAAATAAATAACTTAGACCCTTCTTGGATCCACTCTAGCAAATACCTTTGTGGACTTCAAGGAAGGGATGGCATAAGAAATGACAACAACTTACACTGTATACTGATCTTAAAATCTGCTGAAGACGGGGGCTTGGCCCTTACATTGCTGATAGGGAAGCTGTTTGGGAATCTGGATGGATCTTTTTACTGACCAGAAGACTCCTGGAGGGAGACAAATGAGTGGTCTCATCCTCTGTGTCCCACCCTCCACTCTGCTTCTGCACACATGCATTTGGGGAAGAGAGGAAGACGATGAGACTGTAGCTTTAATGAAGAGGGAACATGGTTTACTTGCCAATTTTCTGTCTAAATCTAAGTTCCTAAGAAGAAACAGTCTTCCACAGAACTGTTACTCGGCAGTAATCCATTTCTGCTGTCACAGTGAGTGGCTCCACAACCAGGCTTTCAGGGTTCATATCTCCATCGAACCAAGCATCACCAAGCATCGCATGGACTTTCTCTCTCTGTGCTCTCCTATGTCCAGTGGGAACATTGTACAGTTGTCATGCTTTGATGGATTACGCACAGAAAGCCCCTAGAAAACAGTGGGTGCTTAACAGATATAGTGTGTTTAGAAAACCACGTTCCTGTTTTTTACTCTTCCTATGTTTTAAATAAGAAGTATCCAATTCACAAAAAAAAAAAGAAAGAAAGTAAGAAAAAGAAAAAGCAGGAAAAGTCTGTGATTTTTACTAGCTATGGAATAAACATATTTTAAATTTGACTTAAAATTGAAATGAAAGATTTCTGGTAAGGTGTTCCGAGGCCAGAAGGCAGAATTGCCCATGCAACTTGAAGCATTGTAAACAGAGGGAACCCTGTGAAATCAGGACCCTGAAAGCACTGTTAGAGACAGTCTTTCCAGAATCCAACCCTGGAACACAGATCACAAATATCCAGTGTATTTAGCTTTTGTTAGCTGTTCCATAAGCGGTAAGCTTTTCTTGAGCAAGTAAATGCTAAGAAATCATTTGGAAGAAATAAATTCTGTCATGATCACTGCATTATGTATAATCTAGAATAACTAAGAAATGACTTCAATCTCACATAGAAAAATGCCCATTTGGTCAGATGTTGTACCACTTGTAAGAGTACTCATCCAAACAATAGAAGTATGAACACCATCTGGCGTGTGTGTGTGTGTGTGTGTGTGTGTGTGTGTATTTGTGCATATATATTTATAAATAATTCACTAAATTATATGTTTAACAATTTAACAATAAGGGAACTAGATAATTTTTGTGTTTCATCTGAATAATTCTTTAGTTGTATATCTTTGTCATGTTATATATTGATACTTACTGAATAAATTCAAACTGGAAATACAAATATACAAAGCATAGTATGCCTTTCGTTGAAACAGTCAATTTTGATTGGACTTCCTTTATTTGTAATGTATCTTATGTTCCTTCAACTCAGGCTCTCTTCCTTCCCACCCTCTGCATAAGGAAAGAGAAGATAATGAAACACCCATCTGCCTGTGCTTCCTGATTTCAGATACCATGTGACCAGCTATTTCAAGCTCGTATGTTATGACTTGCCCACAGTGGTAGACTGCAACCTCAAACTGTGAGCCAGAACTTATCAGTCCTTCGTTAAGTTGCTTTTGCTAGGCACTTTGTCACAGCAATATGAAAATAACAAGTGCATAAATTGGTACCCACGTGTGGGGCTGCTGTTGTGATTAATCTGACCATGAGCTTCCTTGCCCTTTAAATCTAATTTGTAGGAAGAATGTGGAAGAGTTTGGAACTTTTAGGGGCTAGAGAAACGCTAATAGGCTATAGGTCATGCTTAGGGGCTGTTTTGGTGGATATTATGAAGACCAGAAAGCTGGGAGAAATGTGGACAGTGAAGCCCTAGTACAGTGGGAGATAAAGAATCTGTTGGGATCTGGGTAGGGGCTACATCCTCTATTACGAGAAAGAATCTGAACTCATTCTACCCATATCTGAGTATGTGAGTGAGACTGAGTTCAAATGTAAGGAGTTAATTTGTTTGGCAGAAAACAGTACAATATAGATGGTATTTGGTTATGTTATGGTCACAGCTTACTGCTCTGATCCAAGTCTCTAGTGAGGAAAGCAGCATGTGGAACAGAAAGGTATGAAAAATGATAGATTGCTTAGGAAGGGAGGAGTCTAAAATTTTAGACAAGGCAGGTGCTTAGAAGTCAGTCATAACTGTTAAAAATTAGAATTACTAAAGAGAAGACCCATACTCACAGGAAATATGCATAGACCCCACCCACCAAAGTTTCCATTTTGTGAAAATGCAAATTCATTCAGAAAAAGAGGGCTGGAACAATGTTTCTCCATGGTAAATTAGTGGAGGTCTATACAACTAACTATACAGGAGTCCAGACCACATCTGTAACTGGCAGCAGGGTTTGCTAGCATTGTCCACATGGTTCTGGTTTTTAAGAATGATGAACGCAAGAGTGAGAGTATCATGGAAGCTTGTTTCAAGGTTTCACGAGACCACTGACACCAGAAAATATGCATCAGAGTTGAATTTCCTGAGAGGTGACTATGAGTGGCCACTGCATAAAGCTGAGAAGGTAATGCTCACATTTCAATAGATGCCGTAGAATGTAGTAGATATCAGAGCTACGGGATATCCATCAACAAAGACTGATTGATGAAGGTGAACCAGTTTATATGTGTAGTTGATATGTGTACAACTGTTGGAGGGCTAAGGCTAACAATGTCCTTTAAAGCCAGATAATTCTATCATTTGACCCACATACTGGATATGTAGCTGTAGAGTTTGTGTTTATCCTGCTGTTTTGATATTTATTGCTTTAGTCCAATCTTTCTTCATTTTACACACGTTCCAATATTCTGGAATGGGAATACTTATTCTATATAATTACACAATGGACATACACAAATGCTTTTTGATGTTATAAGGATTCTCAAGGGACTACCTGGCTCTCAGAAGAGACTCAGCACTTTTGAATAATGTTATACCTGGTAAAACTATGGGGACTTTTGACACTGGACTCAGTGCACTTTGTATTCTCTGATGATCGTGAGTTTATGGGATAAGAAGGGGGAAGTCTAGGGGGCTGGAGAGATGGCTCAGAGGTTAAGAGCACTGACTGCTCTTCCTAGAGGTTCTGAGTTCAATTCCCAGCAACCACATGGTGGCTCACAGTCACCTGTGGTGAGATCTGGTGCCCTCTTCTGGCCCGCAGGCACACATGCAGACAGAACACTATATACTAAATAAATAAATAAATCTTTAAAAAAAAAAAAAAGAAGGGGAAGTCTGTCCTGCCCAGCCCCACAGTCATTCAATCCCAAAGAAACATACAGAGGTCTACATCAATTATAAAATGGTTGGCCTATTAGCTCAGGCTTCTTATTAACTCTTATATCATATTTCTTGTCTGTGTTAGTCATGAAGTTTGGTACCTTTATCAACGAGGCACTCTCATCTTGCTTTCTCCAAGTCTAGATGACAACTGCAGACTGAGCTTTTCTATTCCCAAAATTCTCCTGTTCTCATCTCCCCACCTCTATTTCCAACCAGGCTACTGGCCAATCAGCATTTTATTGAAAATAATACAAGCGACAGTATAACCGACCATTCTCCCACAACAGAAGGCTATTGTTTAAAAGTGATTTGTTTGTGTGTTAAGTTGATATGAAATATGAAATAGACTATTAGTGGTTAAAAATGATATTCGATGTGATAGGGTCTAGAATCTCCTAGGACACACCTTTGTGTATGTCTTTGAAGAAGGTTGAGTATTGGTTGATGAGTGGGAAGACCCATCCTTGTTGTGTGCAACACCATTTATCCCTTGGAGTAACATTGCAGACTTACTTAAAAGGCTAAAGCAAACTGAACACCAGCATGCATCTCTTTCTGCCTCCTGGCGGGGAATATGGTGTGAGCAGCTGCTTCAAGCACTTGTGCTGATATGGTTCCCCACTAGGATGGAGTTCACCTTCAGACTGTGAGCCAAAATAAACCTTTTCTACCTTAGGTTGCTTTGGTTATACATTACAGTAACTTACAATGTAACTAATACAGTGGGTTTTTCATAAAACCATCTTGTTCTCCCCACTCTAGTAAGAGGTTCCTCCTGACTCCCTACTCAGGACTTGAGTCTTCCTAGCATCCCGAAATAGTCAAAATAACAGAAGACACCGGAAGCAGTTTACTAACTTCGGTACTGCTTTCCATCCCTTTGTTTTTATTTGTTTGTTTTGTTATCATGCTTTTCTATATCCCTTAAAGAGAAGACTTATTTCCCTCTACTTTAGGGACATTTATTTGGAATGAGAAAAGGACAACTGGCAATTATAATTTAATGTATCAAAATAGAAAACCGTGCCAAAGTCCTTAACCAGATGCAGATTTGGTTGGAATTCCAGAGTTACTTCTGAATTGAGGTCGTGGAAAGTCTGAACCACAGCTTATCTTTTATTTATGATCCTGTCCTGAGGGCCACACTGAACTGATTGTTCACAAGGCTAAAATTTTGGCTTAGAAAAGTTCTGCTTCACAGAACAGGCGTCAAGACAAACTCATGTTGCTGGGTTTTGTTTGCTTGTTTGTTTTGTGTGTGTGTGTGTGTGTGTGCACGCACGTGTGTGCGTGTGTGTTTCCCCTTTTCATCACTGCTGTGTCTGTTTTCTTCAGTTCAAGACTCGCAGATCAGTGCACCACATCCTGACTGACCGAGCTGTCTGCAAAAGCAGACTATGACAGAGGCAGTGTTGGATGGGCATTCCTGCGATTGAGTTGCTGATCTCTTTCATTTCCTTCATTCTCTCTCTCCTTCTTTTGTTTCATAAGATATTTTGGCATAATAAATATAAAATATTATTTATGGCCTCTCACCAGAAGTGGTCTGAAACATTTCAAAATTCCAAATTTCACAACTTAAAACATGGATATAAGCTCCAATTTTAGAGCAAAATGTCCTGATATTAGAACCATATTTCTCTTGAGTGATTTGCAAATGTTTAAGTCACTTCCTGTGGGAATGTGTATCCTAGATGTGGAGCTGGACAAACTGATTCAGTCTTCTAGGTCACCAAGAGACAATCAAGCTGGCTGTTATACAGTAGTAGCCCTGTGACTTAACATCAAATATTTGACTCTACTACTGCATGAGAAAGCAACTGTGCTTTATTGGGGGGCTATTTAGTGTTTGACTGAGGAATAGACCTTGCATTCAATTTGGGTTATTTAAGGAAAGATTAGCAGAGCAACTATGTATGCGAGTAAGGTTATGAAAGAGTCACAGGCTGTAAAGCTGTAATAGCAAGTTGAGAGAAGGGTTTGGTTCCACCTTAAGGCAGAAGACCCAAAGTGGGGAAATACTGTGAGAATCAAGAGCCAGATGTCAGAGATAGGAATTGGCAAGAGCTTGACCTCCAGCCTAGGCAGCCAGAAGAAGTTGGATACAGCCAGGCAGAATGCACATGTTGAATTTCACATACTGGAATCTGATAATAAGGGAGTCTTGTTTGTCCAAACCACACGCTTGAGTAAGTACCGGTATGGACACTGGATCTGAAACAGAAAAGTGTAAGAAATAGATAAAAGGGCTGGAGAGATGGCTCAGTGGTTAAGAGCACTGATTGTTCTACCAGAGGTCCTGAGGTCAATTTCCAACAACCACATGGTGGCTTACAACCATCTCTAATAAGATCTGGTGCCAACTTCTGGCCTGCAGGGACACATGCAGGCAGAACATTTTATTCATAGGTCAATTCACTGTAGTGTTCACTTAGAAGTCGAGTGTCTGTAGATTTCTTTAATTCAACTCAGATCAAGTTTCATTTTTTGTTTTGATTTTGATACTTTCATTAGCTTAAACACAATGCAGATATTTCTCACTAGCCATTAAAATAATGACATCCCTATCTGCCAAAATCTCCCTATATTACAAACACATGTCCAAGAGTCCTTTTTAGGTTCATAAGTGGCTTTTATTTGTTTTTATTTGCATATTTCACACCCAGCATCCATTCTCACAGTGTGCACCTGGAACAATAATACTACATGTGTTTAACTACAAAAATAAAAACATTAAAAATACAAGGTTTAGCTACTCAGGGATTTATTTAGTTTTAACTATCAGCAACTAGGTTCTAAAAGTAGATTAAAACATGGCAATTTTCATATATATGGTGACCAAAGCTTGCTGCTGCCCTATATACAAGTGTGTCTCTTTCCTAACATTTATCGAAGTATAACTGAGGAAGTAAAATTGTGTTTATTTAAGGAGCACAACATAAAACACTGTCCATACACATGGCTAGTTTGCACACTTTTCTTGTTCTTAGTAGTTTGTCTAGCTTAAAATTGTCAGATTTTTATCTTCTCATTTGCAAAGATGGAGTGGGTAAAGCCTGCTCATCAAATAGACAAGGAAACTTCACATCCCTACCAAATGTAGTGATGACAAGATAGCACGGAGAGAGCAAGAATCCACAGAGAGGCTAAAGTAGCTTATGCTCACTGGTGAGGAAAAGACAGTACAAAAGTTAGCTTTGGTGGATTGACTAGTCTGGTAAGGGAAGAACTGAAAATATCATGGCCTTCTGAATAGGGTAGTGTCCCATCATGATCCAGGAAGCCTGTAACTGCTATAGCAGGTAAGTGATAAAGGAAGTCAGTCAGAAAAGCAGTGCCTGATGGGATCGAGGAATGCGATGGCAGCAAATGATGCAACATTCTCAGTGATAAAATCAGTCAATCCTGTTTCACACAAGTAAGCGGCTACTGGAGCATAAAGAGACAATCCAGAAGCTCATAATTAGTTGGCACACTCTTCTTATAGAGTCAGGAGGACAACTGAAAACTAAAGTGCTAAAGAAAATCAATGCAGGGACCAATCTGTGGTCACCATGCCTCACTTAAATCACAACCCCAAATACATTGTTCTGAGCTGTGACTAGCTATATGCATGCCTAAAATTACCAATGCTTATTTTAATTTTTTCAATTAACTATCCCATTTATTTATAAAACCATATGTTAAAGCTATTTTTAAAAAAATTATTAATTGAATTACATCCTCCCTAAAATTATATTGAAGTCCTAACACCTCTTTCCCATGTCCCACTCATAATGATCTTATTTGGAAACAATGATTACAAATGCAATCAGCTGTCACCAAGTAATGGGGCAGGACCTTCATCCAATAGAACAAGTATCCTTAAAAATGAAAGGACAGCCAGCCAAGGACAGAACACTAAAATGGTAAGAAGTCAGAGACTGAAGTGCTATAGTCACAAGACCAGAGGTGTGATGATTGATTGGTTCATTGATTGACTGATTGATTGATAGCAAACTATCCACAGCCCTGGAGTGATTCTCTCTACAGGTCTTAGGGAGAGCGTAGTCCTTATGATATTTTGATTTTGAAATTTTACATTCCAAAACGGTGAACAATATGGTTTTTATTTGTTTTAAAACATCCAGTTTACATCAGTTTGCCAGGCAGTTGTAGGAAACTAACAGAGAAAAGCACCACATTTCAAAGAGTGTTATTTGAATGGAACGTCTAGTATGCCAGGCACTGTGAAAGTATTCTGCAGCCTGTGCCTAAGCAGATGTCAATATATCCCACCTATTGTCAGATGAGGAAGGAGAGAGAAAGATGGCACACAGGCATGCCACTTTGATTACAAGTACGTAATTTTCACTAGAATTACTGCACAATATCAATCATTACCTGCAGGTTTATGTCAAGTCTGAACAAAATTGAGTAACTGTGGCATTAGTCCTTTTTTAACATTTTCTTCCTTCCTTCCTTCCTTCCTTCCTTCCTTCCTTCCTTCCTTCCTGTGGTGCCAGAAATCAAACTTATTAGGTCATGCATGGAGCTATACCCCTAGCTCTCACTCCTGATGTCACCATGCTTCATTCTCATAGAATCTCTGATATTCTTGACCAGTGATTCTCAACCTCACTGTACATCAGATTAACCTGGGAAAATTTTTAAAGATGACTTCTGCTTCCAAAATTAAAAAGAATGATAATACAGGATACTTGCATAATTACAGAGGAAAGTCTCCTCTTACCTTGCTGATAGGAATGTGACTATGAATATCTTTTTCTAGAGAAGAGAATTTGGCAATATCTATCAAAAACATCATAAGGCCAAGATATCTCACTTGTAAGAATGTGCTTTGAGCTTTAAATTATTGTAAGTACAAGAGAATTGTAGGTAAAAACTTGCTCACTCTGTCATTATTTGCTGCAACAAAACATCAACTCACCAGATGTTGTAGGGAGCTGGTTGAACATTGAAATTTTTTTATTTATTTTTTACAGTTTTGGGATAGCTACCTGAAGTAGTATACAGTTTAAAACTTTAATGAGAAAATGAGGACAACTTGCATAAAAAGGAAATGAAACAGTGTATAGAGGGGTATATTATCACACATTAATATCCATATATATATATGTATATATATATACATATATACTTAGGTATTATACTTTTTAACTTCCCTAAAACAAAGTAAAAGAATATGGATGTAAATAACCAATACACATATGTGGCTCCCTTCCTGGGTCCCAGAGGAATGGGAATGGGTGTTATAAGGAATTGGGAAGAACATAGGTTTCCTTCAGTACAACCTTTAAAAATGGATGTTTTGCCTACAAACAAGTATGTCTGTGCGCGATGTATATGCCTCATGCCCATGGAGGCCAGAAGAGGGCCTTGTTTTTGAATTATCACTGAATGGAAATGGTAGTTCTTAGAGAAACAGCTGGTTCTGTATTAGAGACAGATGACATATAAGATGTGCACACATAAAATTAGATAACTAAATATTTTGAATGAAAAATAAATTAGCATTCACCACTGAACCAGGCTGCAAAACCACATGAAGTAACATACTAAGCATGTCCTACTATGTTATTGTTGACAGAGGTTTCTGTTCTGTTGGTCCCACAGTCATTCAGCCCCAAAGAAACATGCAGAGGTCTACATTATTTATAAACTGGATGGCCTATTAGCTCAGGCTTCTTATTAATTCTTACATCCTATATTAACCTATAATTCTCTTCTGTGTTAATCACATGGCTTAGTACTTTTTATCAATGAGGCATTCTCATCTTGTTTCCTCTGCATCTGGGTGATGACTGCAGACTGATCCTTTTCTCTTCCCAGAATTCTCCTGTTTTGGACACCCTGACTAAATGTTCTGCCTGGCTACTGGCCAATCAGCATTTTATTAAACCAGTACAAGTGACAAACCTTTACAGGGTATAAGACCATTGTCCCACAGCACTTCCTTCCTTTTTATTTAAACAGAAAAGAGAAAATGGTATGAGAGGTCCTTCTGTATATGTGTTGCTTTGGTTGGTTAATGAATAAAGAAACTGCCCTGGCCTGTGATAGGGCAGAGTAGAGCTAGGCAGAGAAAACTAAACTGAATGCTGGGAGAAAGAAGGCAGAGTCACAAGAAGCCATGTAGCTGTCACTGGAGAAAGACATGCCAGAAACTTGCTGGTAATCCACAGCCACATTGCAATACATAGATTAATAGAAATGGGTTAACCAAAGATATAAGAGCTAACTAGCAATACACTTAAGTGATTGGCCAAGCAGTGATTTGAATAATATAGTTTCTGTGTGATTATTTCGTGGTCTGGGCAGCCAGGAACAAACAAGCAGCCTCCTACTATATGCTATGACAGCATGAATATAATGACACCCATGTAGAGTTCTTTTTAAAATTGCTTAACTTGGATCTTCCCAAGAACATGCATTCAGGCAGATTCAGAAACATTCTGTAAGACAAGTCTGAACTGTCCCAAACTGGAAATTACATCAAAGCAAAATACAAGTGGGAAATTGCTTTGGAGTAAGACGTTAAAAACAAAGAACAGTGGAAGCAAGGAGTGTGATCTTTGACCTCAGCTCAGACTTTCAAACCATGTAAAATATATATGTGGGGGGAGTAAGGAAGGGTGGTGGACAGTGAACAGTGGAGGCAATTTTGGTATCAGTTTGAAATCTTGTTGACTGAGGTGCAGAGCTCTCAGATAACATGGTTTGTGAGCAGTAGATTTCAAAGACTTTGGCTTAAAAAGATGAATATATTTCTAGATCCCTTCAGGAAATAAAGTCATCAATGTACACACTTTTTAAATCACAAGATAATTCTAGTTCAAATCCAATACCACAAGGTTTTTCCTCCTCTTCTCCATTTCATATATATATGCTATTTCTTACATGGTGTGGACCCTGAATCTCCATGATTTTGGTGAATTTACTAATTTATTCTATCCTATAACATACAGATCCTTCAAGAATATTTATTTTCAGGCCCAAGGCAGTGAACTCCACAGGAGCAGGACTGAACCAGTGACCTGGGCCAGAGCAGGCCTGAGGCAGTGATCGCCACAGAAGCAGGACTGAGTCAGCAACCAAGTCCAGAGCAGGCCTGAGGCAGTGAACTCCATGTGAAGAGGAGCAGATCCAGATCACGGACATTTGCAGAAGCAGGACTGGGCTAGCCACATAGGCCGGAACAGGCTTGAGGTGGCCAGCTCTATGGGAATGGGATTAAGCCAGCGACCTATGCCGAAATGAGTGGGCCTGAGACTGCAAGGTCCATGACAGCAGGAGTGGCTCCAGACGAGGGACATTTGGAGAGGCAGGGCTGAGTCTGTGGCCTGGGCTGGAATAGATCTGAGACAGCAAACTCCATAGGAGCAAGTACAAGAGAGCAACTGCTGAGCAGTGGGCCAAAGCCAGAGACTGCAGGTTTGGGCATGAATCTGGGATCTTCCAGGGAGTAGACCTGAGACAGGACCCCTGTGGATCTGGGTGTGAGTCTGGGAACTCAGAGGGAGTAGACCTGAGCCAGGTACTCTGTGGGTCTGGGTGCACCTGAGTTGGGAACTAACAGATGTTATGACTTAAATGGATTTAATAGACATCTAGAGAGTATTCAGTCCAAACATAAAAAAATATACCTTCTTCTCAGCACCTCATGGAAACCTCAAAACAAACCTCAAAAGATATAAAAAAAAATTGGAATAACCCCATGTATATTATCAGATCACCATAGCTTAAAACTAGCAATACTAATTCCAGAAATCTCACAAACACATGGAAATTACACAATGCTCACCTGACTCATCAATGTGTCAAGAAAGAAATAAAATGAAAAATTAAAGGCTTCCTAAAATTCAATGAAAATGACCACACAACATACCAAAATTTATGGGACACAATGAAAGCAGTATTAAAAGGAAAGTTCATAGAACTAAATGCCTACATAAAGAAGCTAGAAAAAATCCACACTAGTGAATTAACAGATCATTTGAAAACTTTAGAACAACAATAAGCAAACTCACTCAGGAGAACTAGACAGCAGGAAATAATCAAATTGAAAACTGAAATCAACAAAATAGAAATAAAAAAAAACAATCAATGAGACACAGAGTTGATTATTTGAGAATTATCCACACTAACCAAAAGACAGAGAGAGAATATCCAAATTAACAAAATCAGAAATGAAAAGGGGAACATAACAACAGACATGGAGGAATTCCAGAGAATCATCAGGTCATATTTTGAAAACTTGTACTGTACAAAATTGAAAAACTTAAAGGAAACATACAACTTTCTGGATAAATATTACTTACCAAAATTAAATCAACACCAGACAAGCAAATTAAACAGACCTATAACTGCTGAAGAAATAGAAATAGCCATCAAAATTATCCCAACTAAAAAAAGCTCAGGACCAGATGGTTTCAGCTTTGAATTCTACAAAATTTTCAAAGAACTAATACCAACACTCCTCAAATTGTTTCACACAATAGAAACTGAAGGAATAAACTCTTTTTATGAGACTACAATTACCCTGATACCCAAACCACAAAAAGACATTACTAAGAGAATTACAGACAAATCTCACTCATGAATATTGATGCAAAAAATACTACAGATTGGCGCCCAATATGATGGACTAAACCCACTTAAAAAACCTGAGAAGACTTAAAAATAAGGGAGCGAGAGTTTAACACAGATTTTTGCTGTTTGTTGGCGGCGTGCTGTAGAGAGATTTCCTGATTCGGCAACAGTAGCAGAAAAAAACGCTGTGTCATTTTAAAGCGCGACTTCCTGGGGCTGTGCCGCCATTGCAATCTCTGTCTGGCTCCTGTGGGAGACAGAGCTTTTGAATAGAGCCTTTGGAGTAAAGTGCTACGATTTGTTTGATGGCAACTAGACTCGCTGTGTTCTCGGGTCTGCTCTGCTTTTTAGAGGCAAGCATGCGCTTTCTTCTAAGAGAAGCTTCCTGACTCAGCTTTAGCTACAAAGCTTGCAGCTCTTTTAAGAGGTCCTGCCACGAAACACTTAAACGGTGTTGACAAAAAGCTGAACACATGCTTTTCGGTTTTCAGCCGTAGCAGGAAAAAAGCTGCGCCGTTTAAAAATGCCGGCTTTCTGGGCTGTCCTGCCAGGACAAACTCTGACTCTTTTACGCAGGCGGTTTGTGCGGTTTGCAAGCACAGGCTGCTGAAGCTCGCTTGCTGGCTACAACCAGTACCTCAGTCATGAGGCTGGAAAGCTAAGGAACGGGCTGGATCCAGCCGGCAAAGCCACGCCTTTAATCCTACTGATATTGCTTGGTAAATTAAAGACTCATGTGGTCAGAAAAAGAGATATACAGTAAAGAGAGATTCAAAGACAAAGAAAATTTCTAAATGATTTGAAGTGTGTTAAAAATATATGCAGACTAAAATTTAAAGTTCTTAAAGTAACAAAAAAAAAGGAAGAGAGTTGTTGTGTGTGGTACACACCTTTAATCCCAACACTTGGTAGGCAGAGGGAGATTGACCTCTGTGACTTCAAGGTGTGGTAGCACACGCCTTTAATCCCAATGCCTGGGAGGCAGAGACAGGCGGATCTCTGAGAGTTCAAAGACAGCCTGGTCTACAGAGTTACTTCAGGTCAAAGATACAGAGAACCTGTCTCAAAAAGCAAAAAGTTAAAAGTAAAAATAAACAAAATAGAGGTTAAAACAAAGCTGTACAAAGATGGAAAATACACAGAGAATCTTGATACTGTATGCTATTATGCTCTCTTTGAATTATTTGAATGCTGAGGAAGGAGCAACAGCTGCTAAAAGATATTTATTTATAAATACTGCTGAACTAATCCAACATAGATATTTTGAATTTGGATCTAAGGATATGATACTTTGGAAAGGAGTTTCTTATTTTGTTTTCACAGAGGATGAGACGCTGTTCATTTCTTCTATTCCGATTTGGTATGATGGACCACGTCCTCCTGAATGGTTCCTGTGCACGCCTTCAAAAAATTGCTTTGCTCAACTGCCAACTGAGATGAAACTAGCACACAGGTTATACCATGAAAGACCTAATTAACGACCCCTCCATTCAGCAGGAAGCAGTTTGGAGAGAAAAAACTGTGCCCATATTCCCAAATATGGTTTATAAACATTCTTTTACATTTTAAGGGGGATATGATATAGATATGAATAATTTACATTAGTATAGATTTTGCTTTATTGATAGAGATTTAAGGTCAATTTTGTTATATGTATAAGTGTTTCTGATTTTGATTAAGGTATTGTGATTGTGTAGTTCATTTAAATATGTACTGTATAAATAAGAAATATAGGTTGTTAATGGATAATCATCGATAATAGTAAAGCTTGTAGTCATGTTAGTTAGATTTTCTAGATATATAGAGATATATTTTAGATAGACATTCTTCATGTCTTTCAAAGATTACAGAATAGGACCTTTAATGTTTTAATAACTGAGGACTTTTCATGGCAATGAGACACTCTGCTCCTGGCAGCACCAATGTACTTCAAGAGGAAGATGGGCATCAAAGAGGCACCTTATGGAGTTTGATAGCCATTTGGGCAAGAAACTGCTCTTGCCTGGACTATTGTATAAACTGGACACAGAGAACCCACAGAGAGAGGACTACTGAACTTGCCTAAGGTGAGATGATCTTTCGGGGTTCCTGATTCATGAAAGAGTCTGCGAGACATTCTGCAGGACACAACAGATAGTGACTGAACTGACTTTGAATTTTCCTGCTTTATGGAAATGTCTGCTGGATAGCATGGACCTGAAGGCTGAAGATGGATGCCCCTACGGTACAGAGGAACTTTGGGTGACTGTCCAGGTAGCAAGATGTCTCTGTCATTTCTAGAGTTTTAAAAGTTGCTTTTTTCTTGTTTGCTTAGGTAGTATTGTATCTTTCTGGAGTCTTTGATGGAGTTAAGAATAGTTAGTTATAGTTTTCCTTAGTTATGATAAAGATTATTATAACTTTTACTTGATAACTGTTTTGTTATATGTAATTTTGCTATGTTAAAGTTAAAGCCTTTTTTTTTTTTTGTTTAAACCGAAAAAGGGGAAATGATGGAGGAAGGTCATTGGCTAATAAAGGAACTGCCTTGGCCAATTTTATTGGTTAGAGGATAGGTGGGAGGAGTAAACAGAACAGAATGCTGGGAGGAAGAGGAAGTGAGCTCAGTCTCGACAGCTCTTCTCTCGGGAGCAGACGCCTGAGAGAGACGCCATGCCCCGCTCCCGGGATGAAGCTCCGACACAGGATGGACATAGGCTAGAATCTTCCTGGTAAGCGCACCTTGGGGTGCCATACACAGATGATTAGAAATGGGCTAAATTAATATGTGAGAATTAGCCTAGAAGAGAATGGGCCAAGCAGTGTTTAAATGAATACAGTTTGTGTGTTGTTATTTCAGGCATAAGCTAGCCATGCAGGCAGCTGGGGTGCTGGGGACGCAGACCCACTGCCCTTATTACTACCTAAATAAAATACTGTTAAATTAAATCTAAGCACACATTAAAACCATCATCCACCATCATCAAGTCGGCTTCATTTCAGAGATGCAGGGATGGTTCAACATATGAAAATCTGTCAACATAATCCACCATATAAACAAACTGAAAAATAAAAATCACATGATCATCTCAAGATGCTGAAAAAGCTTTTGACAAAATACAACATCCCTTCATGATAAAGATCTTAGAGAAAGCAGGGATACATGGAACATAACTAAACATAATAAACGCAATATACGGCAAGCCAACAGCCAGCATCAAACCCAATGGAGAGAAACTCACAGTGATTCCACTGAAATCAGGAACAAGACAAAGTTGTCTACTCTCTCCCTATCTATTCAATATAGTTTTTGAGTGCCTAACTAAAGCAATAAGATAACAAAAGGATAAAATCAAAAAAGAAGAAATCAAATTCTATTTGCTTTATGATATGATAGTTTACATAAGTGATCCCAAAAATTCTACCAAGGAACGTCTAAAACTCATAAACACTTTCAGTAATGTAGCAGGATACAGGATTAACTCAAAAAATTAGTATCCCTCCTGTACACAGATGATAAATGGGCTGAGAAAGAAATCAGAAAAACATCACCTTTCATAATAACCACAAATAGCATAAAGTATCTCAGAGTAAGTATAACCAAGCAAGTGGCAGATTTTTATGATAAGAACTTTAAATCTTTAAAGAAAGAAATTGAAGAAGACACCAGAAAGTGGAAAGATCTCCCATGTTCTTGGGTGGTAGGTAGAATTAACATAGTAAAAATCGCAGTCTTACCAAAAGGAATCTATGGATTCAATGCTATACTCAGCAAAATTCCAGCAAAATTCTTCACGGACCACGAGAGAATGGTACTCAACTTCATATAGAAAAGCAAAAAACCTAGGATAGCCAAAACAATCCTGTACAATAAAAGAATTTCTGGAGGCATCAAAATCCCTGACTTCAAACTCTACTACAGAGCTACAGTACTGAAAACAGCCTGGTATTGACATAAAAACAGACAGGAGGACCAATGGCATGGTATCAAAGATCCAGATATTAATTCACACACTTTCAAGCACCTGAAATTTGACAAAGAAGCAAAAAATATCAAATGGAAAAAAGAAAGCATATTCAACAAATGGTGCTGGCATAACAACACGTAGAAGAATGAAAATAGACTCACATCTATCACCATGCACAAAACTCAAATCCAAGTAGATCAAAGACCTCAACATAAAGCTAGCCACACTGAACCTCACAGAATAGAAAGTTGATAGTACACTTAAACACATTGGCACAGGAGACCACTTCCTAAATATAACCCCAGTAACACAGACACTGAGAGAAACAATTAATAAATGGGACCTCCTGAAACTGAAAAGCTTCTGTAAAGCAAAGAACACGGTCAACAAAACAAAACAATAGCCTACAGAATGGGAAAAATCTTCACCAACCCCACATCAGACAAAGGTCTGATCTCCAAAATATACAAAGAACAATTTCTCCTCAAACAGTTCTCCCTATATCAGCATTGTATCTTTATATGATATCTTTATATCAGCATTGTAACTACAAATTTGGGGACTGGAAATGTTCAGAACTTAAAGGAAAAGGGCACAAAAGTTCAGTCAAGTTTTGGTTGTAGCGGATGTTCTGGGTCTCCCTGACCTTTAGTTTTTTTAAGTTTGGTAGTTTCTGTTTTTTAGTAACAAATGAAGTCCCTCACAATGCACTGAAGTGAAACAATATGCATAAGGAGTCAAGTACCAGATCTATTAATTTCACAGTATGTCATTTCTTGTTCCTGTTCTTATGTTTATTGTCCTGTATCCTGAGGAAAGACTATCAACAATCTACGTCTGTAAATAAGCTGTACCTCTCCCTTGCCTCTGTCAGCGTTCCCAAGAGTCAGATCAGATCGCCCTCTTGCACACTATTTATCCATAGTACTGAGTACTGTGCTGTATTAGTTGTTTTGCTTCTCACTGTAATGTATTACACAGCTAAAGCAACTTTTCAGAGGTGTTCAGGGGAAACTGAGGCAGATGGCAGGCAGTGTTGTGTTGTGGCTCATTTGCCTGGATGGAACAAGAAACAGAGAGAGAGAGCATGAAGAACCTTGGATAAACAATAACACATAAATCCTGATCCTTAGTAATGAGACCCTACTCCCTGAGGGCTCCACAACCCTCATCCCAAACAGAACCATTAGCTAATGACCAAATGTTCAAACTTATGAGGGAATTTTACATTCAAATTAAAACAAATGCTGAGTAAGCAGTCTTGAGATTCATCTGGCTTTTTAATAAAATATATTGGTAGCCCAGATCAATATTGCAAATCTTAATATTGAAGGGAGAGTCATGGTATCGTTGACTTCCAACTAGGGGATGGCTGCCATCTGCATGCCAGGCCATACTACTGGTCTAGGAAATATTGCTGTTATCTGAACTCTTGGAATTTCCAACTATTCTGTCAGTGACTGTCCACAAATTCCACATATAAATTTATCCAGATAACAATGGGTGTGCCTTCCTGACCATGAAGTGCTAACTACTGAATAGGCAAGCTTCCAGACGCCGGAAAACTAAAAGCATCTGGAATGTTCCTGCTTTATAAGGACAGTTCTGCCACATACAGGAGAAATAACACCCATACTGCCTGAAAATATTTGTTAAACACAACAGGAGGCAACCAGGGACAGACCAGAGATAGATTATGATTTGAGGAATTCTGTCAGTCACCATAGAAAACCACCTGGAAACAATTTTAATGTAGAAATTTGAGAATTTGGGAACTGGTTACAATACTGTATTTTTTCTGTTCTTTATAATTGGACCAACTGTCAAGAGAACTGCTATGCGGGAGCTTTAAACAGCCTAGAAATGTGACAACCCGTGTAACAGCCAGCAATGACAGGGAGAAGAAAGAAAAGCCTCCACACAGAACATGGGATGAAGTTCAGTGTGCCACGCAGAAGCCTCTCGACAGGTTCTCACACTCTAGTGCTGAGTGAAGGAAATTCACAAGTCGCTTTTCCAGTCCCTCTCAAGGCCTCTATGTAGAGTGACAGCCAACCGGGAGCCCGTCTTTTATCCTTGATAGGATGTCTGATTTGTTTCATTCCATGTTTGGATTCTGAGATAATTGCAGGTTTCTCAAATCACCGCAAGAAATGGGAATCTAAGACCAACCTTCATTCTACACGCTGATGAGGGGCTCCTGGCCAAAGCACAGGCGTCTCCAGACCACAGCAGCACTTACGACCGACAGCCACCAATGGTGCGGCTCTTAGCAGTGCTGCCAAGCACCAGCAGTCCGGTGGCCACAGAGCCTTCCCCTCTGCCTCCTTGTGCAGAGCCATTCATTTTTACCCACTTCATCAAACAATGAGGTTCTAATAAAAGTGCCTGGGTAGGGAAGCCTTGGAGTTTTATGAAAATATTTTCATTAGCCAAAATAAATACAGCCATACAGTATTTTTTTAGGTAGACTACTCTTTATTTAGTTTGCATTTTGCTTATTTTGCTAGGCGCAGGAGAAATCTTTTTTCTGGCAAAAAAAAAAAAAAAAAAGAGAGAACTGTGCAGAAAGAAAACATGGGAGAAAAAGAAAGAATTGTTGGAACATTTTATTCAAGCTTCCTCCTGAAACTTTATCGGGCAAGTCATGTCAGAAAACATAATGCATAATCTGCTAAAAAAAATTAAAAGTAGGAATTTTTATTATCAGCCTCTATGTCCTGACCAGCACTTTCTCCTCTCATTTGTGAGGCCAAATTATACACTGATATATATTCTTTCTCCCAAAAATCTTTCATGATCCATGGAGTTATTCCAAGATTTTAGAAGTTGGACGACTCCTGGGTCCATCATGTACTTTGTGAGAAACACCATTATTCTGTGAAAGGAACAGAAAATTAAGACCTAATTCTTCCTGTAAATTTTTCTATGATGCAAATAATCAACTAAATTTTAATGGTACATTAGAAATATTTATGTCTTACCTATGTCTCTTAATGAGACAGAATGAAAGAAGAAGGGAAGGGAGAGAGTTAATCTTTGAAATATGTCACTAAATTGATACTGTGGATTGGATTTTATCTGTATGTCTTACTTGCTACCTGAAGACTATATGACAACTCTAAAATCCCTGTTCACTTCTCATGTACTTATCTATTTGATGTTGGTTAATATGTTTATAATGCATATTAATATGTGTGTGAGAGTGTGTACTTAGTTTGCACGCATGTATGTGTATTGGATGCAGGTCTAGTGTGGCCAAGACTGGAAAAGGGTGCTGGCACTGCTGGAACTGGAATTATTGATGGTTTTAAGCTGCCATGAGGCTGCTGGAGACCAAATCTGGGTCCTTTGCAAGAATAGCAAATGCTGTTAATGGCTAAGCTAGCTTTAGAGTTCCCTCACATTTTTTAAAGCATTTGCTAATCCTTCTGACTGGCAGTGGTGGCAGTGGGTGACACCCAGCAAATCATCCACAGTCATTAGTTTCTATTCAAGTAACTATTTGAATTAGTAGGTTTCCCACAGTTCAGCACATACCACGGTCATTTCAAAGGCCTATTAAACACAGATCTCTAGGCCTTGTCCCCAGGAATTCTGATTCAATACATCTGAAACCAGCTCTCAGACTTTTTGTACTTCTAGCCAATGTAGTGATGGTGAAAATATTTGTGTGCACTTCCTCATTCCAGCCAATGTATATAAATTTCATCTCTAGCTCCCATTTCAACTAGTTGGTAGGCTCTTTTGAGAATATTCTAAGAGAGAGAGAGTCACATTTGGAGTGAGGAATATTTAACATTTCTGACCTTCCTATAACAGGTTTCCCCCTCCTTCTTTGTGTATGTGCATATCACATTCAAAGTCTTAAATCAACTTCACATCCTAACAACCTCACAACGTGTAGCCTATCCTTAGACAGGCTGAGCAGAACATCTCTATGTACGTCCTCTGAGCAGTTCCATAACACCTACACAACAGAAAAAAAAAAAACCAGAGTCCCATGCTTGTTTATCAGCTACAGAATCCTCTGAAACACAGAAAACAAGTCATAACAATTTATCTGACCATGTCCTACCCCTTACTGTATGTGCTTTTCATTGCCCCAAAAGTCTGTGGAACAGGTAGGTTATCAGCAGAATTGAAATGAAGAAATGGTCTTTAGAGAGTTTTCTTCAGTCGTTTTCCCAAGGTAACACAAAAAGAGTGTAAACAGTTTATAATCACAAAAGCTATGCTCTTCACTGTTGTAGAAGCAAGAGAGAGAAGCAAACATTTTCTCTGCTTTGAAAAAATCTAATCAAAAGCCATGCTGCATTTTAGGGATATGGACATTTCAGCTCATGGAATACACAGAAATGTTATTTTCCTATGTTAAATTCCAGTATGTGTGAATGGAGTCCTGTGCCACTGTGGAGTAAACTCTCCTAAATGTGATTCATAAAAAGAATGCCCTAGTAAAGTTATTCAATAGCTTTAGTAGCTTCAAGCTAAAAAGAATGTATCTTGGTGTTCTGAGATGGCTCGGATGTTAAGAGTACTGGCTGCTAGGTTTGATTTACAGCTGAACTTGGTGGTGGCATATAACTGTCTGTCACTCTAGTGCTGGGGGATTAGATGCCCTCCTCTGACTTCCAAGGGCACCAGGCATGTACACTGGTATACATACAGCATAAAATAACAACAAAACCCCAAATAACATATATGGATACACACACACACACACACACACACATATCTGAGGATATATACATATATACATATATAGATAATGACCTAATATATATATATATATATATATATATATATATATATATATATATATCTTATGAGATATAAGGCTTACAGTTCAGAGGTTTGTCCATTATTGTTATGACAAGAAACAAGGCAATATTCAGGCAGAGACAGTGCTGGAGAATGAGCTGAGAGTTCTATATCTTGACCCATAGGTAGCAGGGAGAAAACTGACTTTAGCTTCTGAGACCTCAGAACCTGCCCCACAGTGAAATGCTTCCTCCAACAAGGCCACACCTTCTAATAACGCCACTCCCTACAGTCATAAGGGGGCTATTTTTATTCAAACCTCCACATCCTACTCCCTGGCCCTCATAGGCTTATAGCTATATCGTAACTCATAATGTGTTTAATCCAACTTTAAAAGTCCCCATAGTCTATAATTGTCCCAATATTGTTTAAAAGTCCAAAGTTCAAAATGTCTTCTGAGACTCATGCAATCTCTTAAACTGTACTCCCCTGTAAAATCAAAATGCAGATTACATACTTCCAATATATAATGGCACAGGATATACATTACCATTCCAAATAGGAGGAAAGGGGGCATAAAAAAGAAATACTGGACCAAAGCGAAACCAAAAACTAGCTGGCAAAGTCTAAACTCTAGGTTTTCATGATTGATGTCAAAACGCTCTTCAGATCTCCAACTCCTTTCAGCTTTGTTGACTGTAACACACTTCTTTCTCTTGGGCTGGTTCCAACACCTGTTAGCATCTTTCTTCAGCAGGTATCCCACACCTGGCATCTCCAACATCTTGGGGTCTCTAAGACAATCCAGGCTTCACCTTAACAGCTTCACACAATGGCTTCTCTAAACTCCACTCAGGGATAGCCCTGACACATGAATGGCCTCAGTGGCGTTCCTCAGTCAAGAAGTAAGATTCCATCACCCCTTTCTCCTATTCTTATCTCTAAAGCCAGAACCATGTAGCCAAAGTTGCCAAGTTCTGCTGCTAGCTGGGGTTGAAACATAGCCTTCTTATTCAATCACTTTTTTTACCAGCTTTCTGGTCTTGGTGGTTTTCTTTACTGCCCAAGTTTGGCTGTCCTAGAACTCACTCTGTAGATTGGACTGGCTTTGTACTCAGAGATTAGCTTTCCTCTGTCTCCTGAGTGCTAGAATTAAAGGCATGTACCACAACCCTGAGCCCAAACTGTTCTTAGTTCCTTTTTACAAGATGGAGGCTTAACTTGGTGGGGTCTTGGCCTGAGGTCACCACTTCTTTTATTCCTTTTAACATCAGGCTTTTGTTTAACCTTTTAATATTCTTGAACACAGATTTCAGCTTCCACTTCCTGGTGTCCCTTTTCTCCTTGAACTGGACGTTTTGTAATTTTCCTTGCTTAACTCGCTCATTTTCATTGTAGATCTTCATAGAAGTGAACACTAATAACCACAAGAAAGAGTTAATTCCAGACTGTTTTCATATTTCCTTTACCAATGCAACTAATCCAAAACTTTCCAGTTGAGCTTCAGGCAGACTTTTTGGACAAAGGCAGAAAGCAGCCATGTTCTTATCAAAAATATCCCAAGAAAAGTTTCAGGCCACATACAAATAATCTTCTTCTTTGAAACCTCTTGAGTCAGAACCCCGTAGTTCAAATCACCTTCAGCACCGCTGTCTGTCCATGTTCCTACTAGGATGGCCAATTGAGCAGCACTTAAAATGTTCAACTGTTTTTCTAATCCAAAATCCCAAAGTCCACATTCCTAGCAATGTAGGGTCTATCACAGCACTACCGCAGACCTTGGGACCAACTTCTGTCTTAGGGTTTCTATTGCTGTGAAAATACACCACCACCAGAGCAACTTTTATAAAGGAAAATATTTAATTGGGGCTAGTTTATAGTTCAGTGGTTTATACCGTTATTATCATTATGGGAAACATGACGGTATGCAGGAAGACATGGATCGGAGAAGGAACTAAGAGTTCTACATCTTGATCCACAGGCAGCAGGGAGAAAACTGATGAGATTTTGAGACTTCAAAGGTCACTCCAACAGTGACAGTACTTCCTCCAACAAAGGCACACCTCCTTATAACACCACTCCCTATGGGTCTATGAGGGTCATTTTTATTCAGACCACTACACTCATGTAGTTAAGGCTAACCTCAAAATGGCTATGTAGTCAAGGAGGATGGCTTATTGATTCTGATCTTCCCTCTTCCTTTAGTGTGCTAGGATTGAAGCGGGTATTGTGCCACTCACTATTACAAGTTCATGTAGTACCAGGGATTGAATCCAGGGTTTTGTCCATGCTAGGTAAGCATGCCACTTTCTAAGTTACATTCCCCATCTGATGACCCCAGATTTTCAACTTAACTCATTTAAATTTAATTCAATGAGGAAGAGACTTGGTCAGTCATCCTCATCAACTTAGACCATGAAACCCAATATGTACAATAAGAATAAAAAATATATATTTCAGTGCTTTGCTGATCTTTAATATTAGAGGGCTTTTGTTTGTTTCTATTTTAGCAAATATTCCTTGCTTCTCCAAATTCACAATAAAATTAATTGAATTTAGGCATATTGATGGTTGATATTTTTATATTTGACACTTTGAAGAAAGTGTATTCCAAAGCAAGCCAATTCATTGGTAAATTTGGATGTATGCTGCAATGTAATTTAATAATAAAGGACTATTGTAAAAATCCTTTTTTCTAAGTCCTGGACAATAGTACTGGTAAAGGCAGGACTGCCTGCTTTTATATTTATGAAGATGAATAATCAAAGTCATCTAGAAATGTGCTTAATTCTATTCCTTTAAAAGAAATTTTTCCCTTTTTGTAAAAAAAAAAATTATGGGTCTCTGTCTCTATCTCCATCCATCACCCGATGAAGGTTCTATGGTGATATGCAAGATATTCATCAGTGTGGTTATAGGATAGGGCCATTTCAGGTTCCTTATCCTCAGCTGCCCAAGGCACTAACTGGGCACATCCCCCTGGGCACCTGGGAGCCCCTCTAGGTTCAGGTCTCTTGCCCACCCTAAGCCGGATCCCTTAATTAAGATATATGCTTCCCTGCTCCCATATCCATCCTTTCTTTATCCCAATTCCCCAAGTTCCCCCATCCTCCCCTTCTCACATTTCTCTCCCAATCTCCCCTTACCCCCATCCCACCCCACCCCCAAGATCCCAATTTTTGTTCGGCAATCTTGTCTACTTCCCATATCCAGGAGGATAACTATATGTTTTTCTTTGGGTTCACCTTCTTATCTAGCTTCTTTAGGATCACAAATTATAGACTCAATGTCGTTTATTTATGGCTAGAAACCATATTGGAGCACCGGAATAAGCTCCCAAGGACCCAATGAGGAGCAGACGGAGGGAGAACATGAGCAAGGAAGTCAGGACCGTGAGGGGTGCACCCACCCACTGAGACAGAGGGACTGATCTATTGGGAGCTCACCAAGGCCAGCTGAACTGGAACTGAAAAAGCATGGGATAAAACCGGACTCCCTGAACAATGAGGACTGATGAGAAGCCAAAGATAATGGCACTGGGGTTTGATCCTACTTCATGTTCTGGCTTTGTGGGAGCCTAGCCAGTTTGGATGCTCACCTTCCTAGACCTAGATGGAGAGGGGAGGACCTTGGACTTTCCACCTGACTGCTCTTCGGTCTGGAGAGGGAGGGGGAAAGGAGTCGGGGGAGGGGGAGTGGAGTGGGAGGAAGGGGAGGGAAATGGGAGGATCGGAGGAGGCGGAATTTTTTTTCCAAGAAAAAATAAATTAAAAAAATATTAAAAAGAAAACAAACTATCTTTTTGCATTTTACATACCAATCCCAGTTCCCACTCCTTCCATTCCCTCCACCTTCTATGTCTGTGAAATTTCTTTGAAAATCATATTCAAATTTTTGCTGATAAAAACTAATCTGGTCCTGTGATGGTGCTCTGTGGATTGTGTTGTGAGTTGTTTCTCAGATTCCTCACTCTTTGGGAAAGTGCACTCTGTCTTGGGCACTGTAGAGAGGAATGGCCTGGAATTTGCCCTGCTATGCACCTTACAGAGCTGACATTGAGATCAAAGAGATTTCCGCCTGAGAAAGAGGTCTGTGGACAGCGGGGTGGCACAGCTGATGCCAGTCAAGCCCGGGAGGCTTCCCAGTCACCAAAATATCATTGTCTAACTGACAGGAACAGGAATTGCAGGACTACGGGACTCCAAAGACCAGTGGGACATTAGAGAAATCCCACCCTCACAACTTTATTGAACTGAAAGAGAAAGAGTACATGGGATTGTAAACTCGGCTGCAAATAAATAAATAAAGACCCATTCATTAATATTGTTACAAATAACTAAATAGCATTATCCAAACCCTTTTAGTGCTGATCTTTTCAAAACATAAACTCAAATGACAGAGTAACCAGGAAGAGGACAACAACGGTAGAAGAAAGTTTCAGAATTCTAGAAGTCAGAAGTCAGGTCAACTTTTAACTGCAAAGCAGCAAATGAGATTTACGAATACATTTGTTTTTTGTTTTTGTTTTGTTTTCCTTGCATATAAAATAACAGACTAGAGGAAAAGCCACTGAAAATACATGAAAACCATTCTATTGCAAACTTCCCAGTCAAATTCAGCCAATGGCCTACAGAAATGACAACTTGCAGGCGGCAGGGGCAAGGAGGGCAGCAAAATGGGATCTTTCCTGAAAAATTAGCAAGGAGCCATGGGGCGGGGGCTACAAAAGAGAAAATTGTTGACTCTACACTTTGGCCCATGAAATGAGTGAGATCCAGCAGGACTCGGAACCATTCAGAGCTTTAGCACTGACTTATGAAGTTGAAATGAATAGAAAACAGGTATTATCTAAGCAAATGCATCCTAGGACTACAAGTAGGACAAATGCAATAATAGAGAAAAAGCTAAGAGTTAGAGAAGAGAGAAAATGCCCCTATAATTAACTGGGACATCCACACAAGGAACTTATACTCCCATATTTATTGACACAGTGGGTAAACATTTGCTTTTCTTGCCAATTGATGCAGGAACTTGAACATATAGGTCCTTGTTTGCTTATAAGGCTAGCAATGATTTTCCTGTAACACGGGAGATGATCAAAGTTGACTTTGGATACTAACAGAAAGCCTGTGTATCTCTGCTCTGGGAGGAGTAGATGGTTCCATTACCGAGAGACATAGTGTTCTCTGTGTCATCAGGCCCTGTCAATGTGTTTGTTCAGGGAAGGTTTAACAATGTTAGTAGTTACTGTAAGTAGGCAGCTATTGTTTTCCTTGGGGATACCTGACACATTTACAATGGCACACACATAGAATTCAAAGGAGAAAATTATAATAAAATTAGAAAGCAGTGGGTGGGTTTTTTTCCTTGTATTCTCTATGTGCTTGTCATTATTTCCTGGACATCCATGCCCCTAAAGATTCAGATTTTATTAATATTACATAAAACTACATAGAGCTTACAAAATATTAGCTTGCATTTCTGAGGTTATCTCATCCTGCCACCACTTTGTTGCAATGTGTATAGATGTTTCTTTAATGTACCTCAAATAATTCTCTGTTGTATCACTCACCCAGTCCCCCAGTGAAGGAAGATCATTCATTGTTCACTGTACAATTGCTAGTCTGTAAATGGAAACTGGATTTTCCTTCCTAGCTGTCCAGACCCTAACATTCACACAGAAATTATATTAATTACAACACTGTTTGGCCAATGACTCAAGGATATTTCTAGCTAGCTCTAATATCTTAAATTAACCAATTTCTAATATTTTATATTTTACCACAAGGTTTGTGGTTTGCTACCTCTTGCTTCTTGGGTGGCTACATGGCTTCTGCCTAACTCTACCTTCTTTCATCCTCTACCTCTGCTTGGATTTCCCTTCTTTCTATATTCTTCCATAGGCCAAAGAAGCTTCTTTATTAAGCAATGGTAATAAAATATATTCACAGCATCTAGAGGGAAATCCCACATCACTATTCTGCAACATACAATAATTTCCTAGCTGCTCTATCGGGTGCTTGGAGTAATAGAAGCAGGATGGGATCCCATTTGCTTGTGCACCCCAGAAGCAACACCCTACTATCAAACTTTATTTTTTCTCTCCACACTAGTGAGTATAGTACCTTGTTTTCATTTTAGATTATATTTCTTTAGGTATGTGCAGAATTAGCTCTATTTCCTATGGCCTGCCTTTTATTTTGAACTTCTTTAAACCTTTTTTTCATTTCATGTAAAGCAGGAGACAAATGGCATTTTTAACAACAATTTAATTCAATCCCAATGTACTTTATTCTCTGTCTGTCTCTTTCTCTTTCCTTCCCTCCCTCATTACATCTGTCATCGAATCTTTTACACTTTTCCTGTTAGACTTTCTCTCTCTAAGCCCCTTATTCTCTGGACCAGGCATCCCAAGCTTGTGCTTGCATCCTGCTGCAAGAACAGCTGCCGGCCTCTTTTTCAAGTTTTTGGTCTAGGCATGGGGACAGTGCTCATTACCCGTCTCCTTCAGATTCTATGGCCTTTAGCTGAAACCTGCCTGTTCTGACCGAGTGTCCCACATCACCTCTCAGTCCTAGACTTGCTGGAGAGGCTGCACTGCCCACGGTTACACTCTGAAATGTAGGAAATGTCATCTAGATGAGCTATAGGATGGTGGTGCTTCTGTAGCATTTAAATAATTGCTACCTACTCTACCCCTCCTCACTCATCTTGCCTATATTCAGTCCCTGATGTGTTGTATTTTAACTATTGAGAGAATGAAGAGAAAAGAAAACCTGGGGGAAACGTTCCTGTTTAGTTCATGAAGTCCACTGACTAAATGAGCAAAAGTTCTAAGTTTGTTTTTCCACCAATTGGCAGCTATATGATATGGAGTCATGACGCTATCAAATACAAGCATAGAATTTTAAATTTCCTTTAAAGTGATGTTTACTTATTAATAAAATTGGCGATCAACTAACTGAGCCTAACTCAATCCTTTTTTTCATTCTCTTATGTCCTCACTATGATCATCTGAATTTCACTAGCAGATGATCCATGTTTAACCTATCCTTCCAAATCCTTCCTGAGTAATTTTTCACAGGGTTATGATATGTAAATATAGCCAGAGAGATATCCCGGGGTATCAAGAGATACACAAATACTCACTCCAGAACCGAAAAGAAATATTCACTTGCAAGTCCCAGCCTGTCTAGACTGATGTCCCAGTGCACTGGCTAATGATAAAAGTAATGAATGGGATTTGGAAGAAAAATATATGGTAGAGAAAAAAACACAGAAACTTACATCCTTTGCAAAATGGACATGGCATAGAGCTTGAGAATTGTGTGACCACTGGCTGTTTACATGTGGTCTGAGCTTTTTTTTTTTATGTTATCCTGTATTTAAATGTGTATAGGTTCAGCCAGAAAAGACAAAGATGAACATCAAAGTTGTTGCAATGCCAGAAGAAAATTATAGGGTGTTTCCAAGTTTGAAAGATCACTAGTTTTCACTATTGGTTTGAGTGACGAATTATCCATAAATAAAAACCTTAGAGACTCTGACCAAAAACATACACTGTGCTTACAAAAAGTACAAGTTCAGTGAGTAGCTGCATCTATCACGAAAGACCAAATGTATTCAGTTAAGAAAATCTGACTTAGAGGAACCAAAAGCATTGCCAATCCATTCTCTAATGCTAGTTTGTTTGTATAACACACACACACACACACACACACATACACACACCCTATGGCCACACTACCCAGCCTACTATAAGCCTCCAACACACTCCAAGCGTGGACACACGGCTACTAGAACAACTTCTTTAAACTAGTCCTAATTCAAATACAATCTCACTATTCTAGAATTCTTATTTTTAAGCACTAAGCTACTTTCCCATTCTTAGCCATTAACTTGAACTAAAAGAGAAATAAGAGACTAACAAATATTCATTATATTTGATATAAAAAACCAAACATAAAATCTTTATTTCAGATATGAAAACTATTGTATCTCCTTGAGGAGATTCATGTGAAGCAGAATGACTTTGTGATGCTTACACTAAAAAGTCATTCTGGATAGGACTTGAGATATGGCTACAATTCAGAGAAGCACAGAAGCAAGAGAAAGGCATTCTGGGAGGTTCAAAGGGAGGATGAACACATGTGTGTGCACAGGGAGAGGGCAGATCCATGGTGTCTGCGAAATAAGCAAGAAGCAGGAGCTGTGACCTAGAACCCATTTGCAGGGATAACTGATGATTCCAAACAACATATCAAAGTTCATTTAGTATCAGCATAAAGGATAATGAGAAAGTAAAGGTGGTTCTACATGGCAAGGTGGTTGAGTGAACTGTTGGGAAAGCAAAAGAAGATAAAGAGATTCAGAATAGTTACATTCTAAAGAAATGTATTCCACATAGATACCAAAATGGAAGGGCTTAAGACTCAGAAAATATTAGAATGGAAAAAAAATTCTGGCAACATCTAAGGACGGAGCATTCTCTCTCTCTCTCTCTCTATCTCTCTCTCTCTCTCTCTCTCTCTCTCCCTCTCTCTCATGGTTTTTTGAGACAGGGCTTCTCTGTAGCTTGTAGACCAGACTGGCTTCAAACTCAAAGAGATCCATGTGCCTCTGACTCCCGAGTGCTGGGATTAAAGGGGTGTACCACCACTGCCCGGGTGTGAAAATAATATATAAAATTCTTCAGAGAAAACTTTTGATAGAAAACTGCAAAAAAGAATTTAAATAAGAGTCTTTTCATATTGAGGTTTTAAAACAGATAAAGAATTCCCTGTAGAAAACAAACAAACAAACAAACAAAAAAACAGAAGGAAGTCTCAACTATTTCAATGAACAAAGAACTTAAAAGAATAATCAACAGTAGCAGAAGAGAAACAGAGAGTCATTGATGGACAGTCTTTCAGCAATCTGTGTTCAGTCCCTCCAAAAATAAGTGGTTAGTATTTAGTACGGGCCAGACCCTGAACTGCATACTAGAACTAGACAGGGAACAAAATAGATATGAACATGAACTTCAGATATCCTCAGACGGTGAAACAGATGGGATATCACAACAGTGTGATAAGTGATGGCTAAGCCTGGAGGACATGAAATCTATCCATGAGATCTCACAAAAAGCTACCGGTGTGTGTGTGTGTGTGTGTGTGTGTGTGTGTGTGTGTGTGTGTGTGGTGTTGGTGGTGGTGGTGGGGCTTTGTTTTGTTTCATCTTGTTTTCTATTTGTAAGTTACATTGGAGTTATTTGAGAAAGAACAGAAGGGAAAAGGGTAATCCAAGAAGAGGAAAGTGTGTTCATAGCTCAGGGCAGATGAAGGGAGCAAGGACAGGAGTAAAGGTCACACTGTGAGGAGCCAGCCAAACTGAAAGATGATTGTCAGCTGTGCTATCAGAAGCCCCAGTAGGAGCCACTGAGAGAGAAGATTGCCAGAGTTGGACTCTGGGTCCAGGAATATTCCTCTGGATTTGGTAGGGCAAAAGACTTGTAGAGAGGTAAGCTGGGAGAGAGAGGCCGAAAAATGGTTAGGAGAGGCAACTCGGTGAAGGTAAAGACAAGGTTTGGAGTCCAGAAAGAAATGTGCAACCTAAAGACAAAGGATTTAAAATAGTGTTAGTGAAGGGGCAGTCTTGTCACTAACAAAGGCGAGTTTGGAGTTTGGTGTGATGCACGAGGCTCCAACCATGTTAGGGAAGCTGTACGCACAGAGCCAGCAAGAGCTACACAGTTTTATCCGTGCTCCAGGATAATTAAGAACTTGAACTTACCCTGGGGCTGAGGATTAGTGTGACATTTAGAGCGGAGGTTATAAAGTTTTATAGATAAATAATTACCCTGGAACTCCCCATGTTTGGTTTCCTATATCCAAAAATGGATTAACCTACACCCTTTACCTCGAGCAAAGGTCGAAATCAACTGAAGGAGAAAAAGTAGAGAAGCTGAGAGACTGGAGAAGCGGCTCAGTGGGCAAGAATACATACAGGTCTTGCAGTTCAGCTTCCAGCCCAAGGGATCAGGTACCCTCTTCTGCCATCTGTGGGTACCTGGATGCACATGCATATCCCCCCCCCCACAAACACACATGCATAGAAATAATTTAAATATTTTTAAAAGAGTGGTTGAATTGTCCTAGAAAGACCAAAAATATCAGAAATTCCAGAAGGAAATAGAGATTAACAACTAGAAAAAAAATTAACCATCATAAGTTGGTGATTTTAACCTCCAATGCACAGACAATCTCACATAGAGATTGACATCCCTATACATATTATATAAGTACAAATTATCATGAATCTGGCTGGTCACTTGGCCTGTTTTGTTCACTGATTTTTATACAAGGTGGTGGTAATGATATACAGCAGATTTTAGCAAATGTATTGATTGAATGGTTGAATTTATTGATAAAACTTAACAGACATAGTCTGCCAAGAGGGGAGAATTACCGATGATCATAGAAGAAAATGATGTTTTAGCTTTAATTTGGAAGATATTACTGATGACCTTGATGAGAAGTAAAGGTGTAATAGAAATAATGGATCCAAATTTTTTTTTAAATTTTTTATTGAGAAAAAAGTTTCCGCCTCCTCCCAGCCTCCCATTTCCCTCCTCCTCCTCCCACCCTTCTCCCTCTCTCCCCACTCCTCTCCCCCTCCCTCTCCAGTCCAAAGAGCAGTCAGGGTTCCCTGCCCTGTGGAAAGTCCAAGGCCCTCCCCCCTTTGTCCATGTCTAGGAAGGTGAACATCCAAACTGGCTAGGCTCCCACAAAGCCAGAACATGAAGTAGGATCAAAACCCGTGCCATTGTCCTTGGCTTCTCATCAGCCCTCATTGTTCACCCTGTTCAGAGAGTCCGGTTTTATTCCATGCTTTTTCAGTCACAGTCCAGCTGACCTTGGTGAGCTCCCAATAGATCAGCCCCACTGTCTCAGTGGGTGGGTGCACCCCTCGTGGTCCTGACTTCCTTGCTCATGTTCTCCCTCCTTCTGCTCCTCATTGGGACCTTGGGAGCTCAGTCCGGTGCTCCAGTGTGGGTCTCTGTCTCTATCTCCACCCATCACCCGATGAAGGTTCTATGATGATATGCAAGATATTCGTCAGTATTGTTATAGGATAGGGTCATTTCAGGTTCCTTATCCTCAGCTGCCCAAGGAACTAACTGGGGATATAGCCTTGGGCTCTTGGGAGCCACTCTAGGTTCAAGTCTCTTGCCAACCCTAAGGTGGCTCCCTTAACTAAGATTTGTGCTTCCCTGCTCCCCTATCCAACCTTCCTTTATCCCAATCATCCTGTTTCCCCAAGTTCCCCCCATCCTCCCTTTCTCACTTTTCTCTCCCCATCTCCCCTTACCCCCATCCCACCCCACCCCTAAGATCCCAATTTTTTCCCCAGCAATTTTGTCTACTTCCCATAGCCAGGAGGATATGGGTAGCTCATAAACCTCCAAAATGGTTTTATTGAGGCAGTGGTGCACAGACTATCGGTAACATACACCAAAGCTCACAGCTTCATGGCACAGCTCCCTGGCTCTTCTACATCAGTGTATGGTATTTAGTGCATATATCTGATAGGCACAGAGAAACTAGAACATCATGCTTTGCTATTTGATGTGTACCAGAAAAGACTTTGGCTTTGGGTCTCAGCTTAGTATTATTTTAGCACACAGGGGCTGATATAAGACACTTGCCCACACACCGTCAAGCAAAAGGGCAACTATACCAATCATACCTAAATGTTAAGATTTATGAACTAATAGAAATCTACATTTCTTTCACATGATGCATGTAACAATAGACTTCCTCTCTGCAGGCTTATTTGATCATTAGGAGAAATCTCTCTATAAGGAGGCAAAAGTATTCTACGGATGGGTAACTTAAACTCATAGAGCTTGGAGGATTTACTCCCGATCACTTCATTAAAAGCAAAGCTGGAAACAGAATGGTATGTATCCATCCCAAACTGGCATTCTTTACAGTACCCCACACAGCAAGCCTAAACCACAGTTGAGTCACATTTGAGAGCATGGCTATGGCCCATGGAGTACAAGCTTTCAATCTGGTGGTTTAAGTAGCACAGATCTTCAGCCCAGTGACCCAGTGCTGAGTTTCAGAGGATTGTGGAATGCTGGGTCTGATTCTCAGCCCAATGCTGTACTTTTCTAGAACAGTAGGCACCAACAGCCCTGAGTCTGCACTTCGTTCAAGGCAAGTAATTGCACCGAGGCCGCATTGGAGCATCGTAGCCCTAGACTTCTACTCACTTGCTTTGTGGCCCCAGCCCTGGATGAGCTCATGGGATATACAATTCATCACTCTTTTGAAAAACATGATGGACTTCCAGAAATCTTATGCAATAGAAATAAGCTGACCTCTCTCTCATTCAGCCACAAATCCCACAAATACAACTTGATATGGCTTTCTGATGAAAACACAGTTCTGTCCTGTTTATTTGAATTTGCTAGCTATGAGACTACCTGTCCAACCTGGACCTCAGTTTCCTTATAAATCAAAAGAAAATTAAGACCACCTGCTAAATTATTAATTTGGTATTTTAAATATTGAGATGTTATTGACATATATCTTAAAATGTGAATATTGGAAGCATAAAAGACAAAGGTAAATAATAACATCAAATATCAGACATGACAAAGCTGGGAGATAGTAGAAATACATTTAAAGTTCAAGTTTCCATATCTTTTGCCCTGCCTTTCTTCCACTCTGAGGTTTCTTGAGTCCTTATTCATTTACTCAAGGAAGCTTAATTTAGCTTTGGTTTGATTCAGAGACTTCAGGATTGGTTAAGAGAGCCCTCAGAGCCTCTTAAATGCCACCTTCTATTTCCTGGGCAAGAGTGCCTGGGCTGGCAGAATCCCACAGCCCAGCAGGGCAACGGTGGTTATGGGAGGAGCTGCCGAGGGGGTGCTGTTTCAGCTCCTGAAATTAGTGCCTAGAGAGGTGGAAATTCCAGTAGTCTCTGATCAGATGGTCCGGAACTGGAAATAACAGGAGTGAGAAGTTCATGAAAGAGAAGGCTGCAATCCCAGGAAGAATTTGCACAGGAGCCCACCACTGTGTGCGGGTGCTGAAGAGAGTGGTTCCTCTCAGTTCTCTGCCTCCAGATCTGGCTTCTCTTGCTGCTAACTGAAAAATCACATAGCACCTGTGTCTAGACTGTAGGACCACAGCGACATCCCTGCCCCACCTCAGCCAGTCTCCCAAACACTCCAATTTCCTCTCTCTCGCTTTCTTCCTGTTCCTGTGCTCTTTCTGAATATTATTCTTCTACTTCAGTACACACTTCAGAAATTCTAGTGGGGCCACTTGAGATGACAGACAGGGAGTAAACCAAAAACAAAGTATATAAATGAAATATTTAGTTTTCATACTGCCGGGAAAGGAGGGCCTATGATTTTGTGCAGCAGAACAACCAGGTAGCTGCAATGGGCTACTTTTTGTTTTGTCAACATGGTTTCTCTGTGTTGTCCTGGCTGTTCTGGAACTTACTCTTTAGCCCAGGCTGGTCTTGGACTCAGAGATCTGCCTACCTCTGCCTCCTGAGTGCTGGGATTAAAGGTGTGCACCCACTACCACCCAGCTGGCTTCTTAAAGACCCTTGAAATCTCAATAAGACATTTCTACATGTGTTAACATCTTATGGGCATTCAGCCAATGACTGGTTGAATTATTTAAAAGTATAATCTTCAAACCAAAAGTGACAAGTTACACACTATATGTCAGAACCATAGTCAGTTTTTAATATCTCTCTTTATTTGATACACACACACACACACACACACACACACACACACATGGGCATTCAGTTAATGACTGGTTGAATTATTTAAAAGTATAATCTTCAAACCAAAAGTGACAAGTTACACACTATATGTCAGAACCATAGTCAGTTTTTAATATCTCTCTTTATTTGATACACACATACACACACACACACAGAGAGATTTGGGGCAACCAGTGACTTCTGACAGTAAGGCAAAGGGCTGGCAGCCAGAAGAGATGGGGCTGCTCAGTGAATGGTGGATTTCTTGATGCCTTCACCTGAAGGGCCTCATGATCTCACACCTCAGGGGCTGGGACAGGTTTGTCCTGTCCTTTTTATCCTCTGTCTCCTTGAGGTTGTTTTAGACCTAGACAACTGGAGAAAGTTCTTTCCTTATGCTAAATGCAGTAGTCTTCAAAATATGGCACTGTAAACAACTTCCCCCTTCTTTTCTCCTCCCCCTTTTCCTTTCTGTCCTCATCCTCTTCTTTCTTCTCCTTCTCCTCTGCTAGGGTTCATAAATTCCCACACCTCAAAAATACATAGAGATGATTGCAAAGAAAAATAAACACACTTCTGCCTTCTGCAGACATGCGTAAGTCATCATTCCCTGTGCTCGTAAACACATGTTGAGCCGGCCTCAGCGTTCCTGCCCAGGCATGGCTGGTCTATATTTTTTCTTCTTTCTGTGTCAAATTTTACCTTTCATCTCTTATGAAATTGTGCCTTCAGACTCAGCTCAATATGTGGTCATGTAAACAAGAATTTTAAAAGGAACTCTGTGCCCAGGACCTGTGATGGACCAAACAAGCTTTTCCCAGCTCCCCAGATCTGCTCCCTACCTTAACTCCTGGAAGTCAGTGGCGGCTCCTCATATCATTACATTAATTAGGCAGGGCGAAAGCACACTCAAGCCTTCTTTAAAGGCAGAAAACTAGAGATTACCATTCTTTTTATGTGTGTGAGGTACTTATCATTGCCTCACGTACGGGGCTGCTTGTCTGCCTTTTAAATGTTCCGTGCCTGAAAGTGCGTTATTCCAGAAGTCACTAAGTGAATTGGTCCTTGTCAGATTTCAGATGCACACTTTCTTTGCTTCACACAGAAGCATCTTTAGGAATGATTTTCTTGCCTTGGAGTTCCTAGACCTAGAAAATGTTAGAATGTTCTTTCTATCATGTTCAATACAATAATCTTCAAAATTTAGCACCACAAGCATCCAGCTTACTCATCTCTTAGTTATTGATTTGTAACTTATAACTGGGTTGGGGCTTTCCCTTTTCTGAGATACATTGTAAATGTGTTACATCATCCCTGCTACCTCTAAGTTCATCTCTAACTTCACTCAGCTGCTTTCTCAGCTCCATCCTTCATTGCCTCCTGGGGGGATTGACCATGTGCTGGATACACACAGTGAACACAAAAAATGAGACCAGTTAAGCTCTGCGTTGATGTAGAAAGAGGGAGAAACAGTCATCACACGTATCCCGTGATACAGTATAATAAGATTTATCATCTAAGAAAAAAGCAATCACTTTTATGGAATTTCACATCCTCATAAAGAGCTGGTAACTGTTTTGGAGTGTCTTTTGAAAGCAGCCTTCATAAATGACAAGACTTGAATTGGGTTCAAAAACTGGAGAGGAGTACCTAGCACATTAGAGAAGAGAAGGCATCCCAGAAAGAGGAAGTGTCAGTGTTCGCAGATACCTAGTGGCCTAGCGTTGTAAGCAGGCCAGGATGGAAGAAGTGAACATGGCTAGACTGGATCATGTGTAATGTGGGTCTTGAATATTCAGCTGTCTTCCTATTGCCATGTCAACCACTACCTGTTTGCTGAATGTGTCGGCGCAGCTTGAAGATTGGGAGGTTCTCCTTGTCATGCTGTTCTTTCATTGAAGAATGTCAGTTAACTGATATTAACAAATGGTTCCCTCCCAACCACTAAGTCTGGTTAATATTCTCCTCTGCCCTTTATCGTGATGTAGATAACTCAAGCCTTCCTCTTCCTTGTCAAATAAGAGGCAAAGGACTCTGTCAGTGTCCTTCTTACAAGCACCAAGGCAGAAATCCAAAGCAGAAGCTTTCTATTCAGAACCTTTCTCCGGAAGACACAGCCGCAAAGACTGCTGGGTCATGGGAGGACAGGGGGAAAAGCAGGTTTGACAGGATGAGCACTGTGACTCTGGTAGACCTGATGTGCACTGTAAAACTGCAAGCCTCCAGGGTTAGCAGCACAAAAGGGCATTGAAGCACTCCTTGCACTGTCTGAATGAGGAAAATGCACCCAAGGCCAGCAGGCAGGGAGAGGGGATGGCATCCTTTAGAGCTCAAACTCAAGCCGAAGTGATGGGGCAATGATTTTACCTCTGAGTTGCATGCACACGGCCCCCGGAGTTCTTCCTCATAGTCTTGGGAACCTGGTCAATACTAGGAAGAAGGAAGACACACACTTGGAGGCATTGGTGTCATTGGGTAAGACGGCATGTGGCTGGAGTGAGACAGAAAACTCTTGAGACATGACACTTCATTCGGCTTCCAAGCCTTCGGTTCATTTGGACGATTGGATCTGACTTTGGCATCAACTCTGTCTGGTAATCCAGAAGAGGCAAGAGTGGATCAGGCTGCTGCAAAGAACACGCTTTCTTTGATTATTTGTTTGCTTTCTAATGGATGGAAAGAGAGAAAATGAAATCCTCATCCTTCAGCATTGCCGAAATTCTGTTATTAATGAACAAGGGCCTGAAAGGCACGAAGCTCATTAGTGGCTTCTGTGGAGAAGTCTGGGGTTCTGGACAGGAGAAGGAAATGGAAAAGCTGCCAGTTAACAGTGGGGTCATCTAAATCATCACACTTAGGAGGC
The DNA here is from genome assembly GCF_018167655.1 of Microtus oregoni. Taxonomy (NCBI): domain Eukaryota; kingdom Metazoa; phylum Chordata; class Mammalia; order Rodentia; family Cricetidae; genus Microtus; species Microtus oregoni. The sequence continues at coordinate 2,487,998 of NW_024543091.1, read as the reverse complement.
CTGGAAAAACAAGACAGAGTGTTACCCTCTGCAGAAAAATAACAGTGAAAGAAAGCCGTTATTGAGTATATATGTGGAATTTCTTAAGTAAGGCTGCTAAACAAGCAGCTGCTATTGATGAAGCAAGAAAGATAAACAGGCCTTCAGCATGGTCACAAGGGCAGGGAGCGTGGGCTGTGGGGTAGAGGGCATTTGGAATTCTAGGTCACCTAGTCAAATACACCCAGGTAGAGTCAACTTAGTAAAAAAAAAAAAAAATCGACCTATGGCCTTTGGTATGTGGCAAATACCAGGCCAACCTGCTACAACAGTACTTAGCATATCAACACTTGGGGCTGAGGATATAATTCAGTTTAAAAAGTTCTGCCTTGCATACACAATCTCTCGCATCAGATAAAGTGGACATGGCTGTACAATACTGTAAGGTCGGTATAGGAGAGGTACAGGCAGAGGGATAAGAAGTTCAAGGCCATCTTCAACTGTATAGCTGGTTTGAGGTCTGTGTGGGCTACAGGGGACTCCATTTCAGAAGTAAAACTGTATCAAGCATGTTCAAGGGGCTGTGCTAAAAGCACTCCACCTTTCAGAGGACTTCCCATGCATTTGAAGAACAGGGTCAAATCATGTCAAAAGATGAACACTGTAGTTCCCAACATCGCAGCAAGGCTGCAGGTCCAAATGGTGGTGAATGCGCAGGCTTCAAGGCAAGGCAGGCTGCCAGGATGTAGGCCGGTTAATTAGACTACTCAGACATGAACTTACACTCGAGTCGAACAGAGTTCAGAAGTCAAGATTCTGAAAAGAGAAGAAAAACAAGGAAGAACTTGGGAGGCAGTGACCTGTCTGTGATAGCACAATGAGTAATGGTTCCTCAGACTCAGGACTTGGACTCTGCCTCCTCCATGTGACTGGCAAGTTATTTAGTCTCTGCAGCCAGTTAGACCAAGAATAGAATAGGGATGGTGATACCCAGCATAGACTCTTGGGAGAATCCAACCACGCTCTTCTTTCTTTCCCTCGGACCTGCCAGTAAGGTGCACAGAAGCACAGGCTCCTGTGGAGATGAGAGGCATTGGATCTCTATAGAGCTGGAGTTATAGGAGGTTGTAAGGTACCTAATCTAAATACTGGGGACCAAACTTGGGTCTTCTGCAAGTGCAGCATCCACTCTTAACTATTGAGCCATCTCTCAGTCCCAAGGTTATACTTAACTTTTGTCTGGTTTTGCTTTATTGTGAAGTTTTACTAGATCATTGCCATTAGTTCATACCAGTTCCACAGAGGGTTTCTTAAACAGCTGACTGGTCTCTTGGAGGAGGCTTCAAACTGACACTTGGTTCTCATTTTCCCTGATCCACAATGTGTTTTAAGGATGCAGTGCAGCAAAGTCTGAGGTAGAAAGATTGCCTTGCAAAGATTGACTGTGGGACCACCTTCCCTCCTGGGTTTTCCTTTTGAACATGAAGAACTATTAAAATTACCCCCAGTTGCGTTCATTACTCCTTTCCAGCCTTTAGCTGCTTTTTACTTACTGAACCAAGAAAATCTAGGAGTTCTTAATGTTAACTGTGAAGAGAACTTGGGGATTTAGTTCACTGTCCCCTCTAACGTACAGGTCTCTACCACTGTAGCACTAAGACAAATCGGAATTTACCTAGCACTTGTGTTCAGGGCAAGGTATGTCCATCCCATGAACCAAACTAGATACGCCTGGAAGAGTATGACCTACGAAGGAAGAGATCTACCTACACAGCCACTTCTACAAAGAGGCCACCACTCTAGAGTCTTGGCTCAGTGAAGTAGTATTGCCATACTTCAGGAGGCAGGAATAAAATGTCTCTAATTTGGCGTGAATAACAATATGGTGTAAAAAGGGGAGAGGGGTACAAAGAGTTGAAGCTGAATGTGCCCACAGTCTATGTTTCCAAAGTAATGTTTGCAATGCAGAAATCCCAGATCCCAGAAACAGGAAGACAACTGGATGGGGGATGGGAGCAGGCCTAGATGATAGTGCCTCTAGACTAGCTAATGGGAAGATTATGCCTTGTGTCTCTCTTAATGAGACAGGAAATCTAAAGAGCTTGGTGATGAAGTGCCGATGAGGTGCCCTGCTACAGATCGTTACTTACCGCCTTTCATTCGCTAAAGTATAAATAATCAAAATGATACATAAATTTAATTGCCGGTGTCATGTAGTTATTTTTGAGAAACAGCCACAAATCTGAGATGTAGTATTTAACAAACAGCTCAGGCTGCCTTCTCAGACTAAACACATAGTGTGTTTTCCAGGCTGTAATTTTATAAAAACGAAATGTCTTTAGAGAGAGGACAAGCTAGTGCTGTTGCTTTAAAAGTCTCTTTAAAGAAAGCTGCTTTACTCTGAAGCGTAATTAAGACATGGGGGGGGCGGGCATCTAATGTGTTCTGCTGGCTAGCCCTGATTGGCCCCATGATGCGTGTTATGATCATCATTCCATTGTCCTCTTACAGGAACTTGCAGCTTCTACTCAACTGACTCTGGGAACAGATAAACTGCTTGTCTCTCTGACAACAGAAGTATGCAGACATTTGAAGCCTGGAACCTTTTATACTCTTTCAAATTATCCAAACGCTAAAGGCCAAAGGCCCTTTTGCACTATTGAAGCTTACTGTACCAGCACTTAAGCATATCTGCATAAGAGCTGCTTTAAAAGAAAAAGCAAAAATAAAATTTAGGAAGCAAGCGTTATTTTACATATTTACTGATCTCTGGAGTGTCTGGATTACTAAGAGGGATTGGATTCTCTGATCCACATTCTGTCTATCCTACTGTAATGTGTTTTGTTTTCTACTTGATGTATATGGAGCATATGCAACCTCACACAGATAGGGAAGGAACAAAGGGGAAAGTTTTCAATGCTTTTCTCAGGAACTTATGGGTGATGTTCTGCCATTCTACCAGAGCCCAGGAAATGGTTGCCTCTGTAAGATTAGTTACAATAAGGAATCTGAACTACCTTTAATGAAGGTTTAAGACTCTTTCTTATCCTAAAATTCATTGGTCTGTCATATATTTTATGTGAATCTTTTGTTCATGATTTTAATAAGACTATACATATGGAATTTGTACTTAGTCCTATAATATCCAAAAAGTTCATACAGATCTGAGGCTACAGCATCACTGTAAGGTCTCAAGATATAGGGAGCTTTTGAGCTACTGGTGATGGATGCAAATTTTCAAAACTTATGGCCTTCTCTTTAAGCATGCAATTTGACACTAATAATTGATATGGTGGGTTATTTTCATTGCAGAGACTGGTTCACTTTTCATTTTATGGAGAAAATGAGTGAAGTATTAATGTTCATGGTTTGTTAATCAGGTAGTTTTTCAGATAAAAATGGAATTCTGTGAAAAAATGGCGCTAGTAAGATGATAATCTAGAACTTCCCACGGGAAATAACTATCATACCGTGGTAGAGCACAAGAGAGGTGTATATGTCCAACGAAGGGAGGATTAAAGTGATGAACACTCGTGGATGAAGGAAATAAATGTAGTAACTATTTTGTCACTTAACCAAAGTTACGAGGAGATTTAGTCATTTTATTTTTGTTTATGTTTCTGTTGTGTATTTTATTATATTGAGTAGTAAACTACAATCTGGAAATACTGCCTGAGCTGTGGTCAAGGTGCTGGTAGTTTCCAACCATGTATGCAGCTTTTGCTTTCCCGGGAGAAAGTGAAGCAATGTGGAATTTAGGTTATGCAGAGAGTTAGAGCTTGAAATTACCAAGGAAATGTGTCAGGGAACAGCAGCAGTCCAAGAACAGCTTGAGACTTCTTGTTATAGAATATTTCCATAAAATTTTCAAGCTAAAATGTTTTGAAATTAAATGTAAAGAGCAAGAATATCTAGGTGCATACCAGCAACTAAAAGTTTTTTATCACTGTTTTGTATTGCTAACATGTTCCACAAAGCAGTTCAGTCAATGGTAGACCACATTGAAGTTAGTTGTCCCTGAAGCTCATAGTGGTGGTTAAAAACTCCTATTGCCCAGTGACATCATAGCCATCTTACTGTCTTACTGTGATGCTTCCCATGCATCCTTATGATGCTAGTGTAGACAAGCCTACCATACTGGCAGACATACAAAAATATACATCATTCACGGTTATTTATAATACTCAGTGGGTGATAATGATAAGTGGTCTGCATATTTATTGTATTATTCCCATTTATCATTGCTCCTACTTTTAATAAGTCAAGTTAAACTGACAGCAGCCTCATAACCTCGTCAATTGTACCCCTGGATGTCATCAAGAAGTCACAGTGAATGGCTGCTTATACAGGGCCTGTACAAATTTAATCCAGATGAGGTCCCGGTGCTGAGAAGGAGAAATGGATATAAGCCCCCATCCCTAACCCAGAAGGTCTCTACAGTGAACAACTGCTTACTAAGAAAAAAATAGTTTTCTCCAATAGTGTCTGTCTTAGATAGAGTTTCTATTGCTGTGAAGAAATACCATGATGATAAAAACTCTTCTAAAGGAAAACATTTTATTAGGGCTGACTTACTGTTCAGAAGTTTAGTCCATTATCATCATGGTGGGAAACATGGTGGCACACAGGCAGACATGGTGCTGGAGAGGTAGCTGAGAGTTCTACATCCAGATGAGCAGACTGGTCCTGGTTTGAGCACTTGAAGAATCAAAGCCCCAATGAAACTTTCTACAACACCACTCCTACTTCAACAAAGTCACACCTACTAATAGTGTCGCTTGCTATGAGCCTATGGGGGCCATTTTCAGTCAAATCACCAAAGTCTCACTGGGTATTCAAACCATACATAAGGGTAGGCTCCATAGCCATCAGTAAATGGGCAACACAAAATGAACTCAGTGATATTTTTGCATTTTTTAATATTACGACTCTTTTGCTTGTATATTATTAGGGTTTTTAATGCTGTGTTTTTATGGATTTTGTTAAGTGTGTGTGTGTTTGTTTCTTATAGTTTTTCTTTTGTTTTTATTTTTATTCTACATACAAAAAACACATCTAAATATCAAAGATTGACATTACCTCAGGTCAAAGGGTTGGAAAAAGATATTCTGAACAAATGGATCAAGAAGCAAGCTTGTCTGGCCATTTTGAAAGCTACCAAAATGGATTCGAAACCAAAATTAATCAAAATAAATGAGAAGGACATGACATATTCATCAAAAGAAAAACATTCACCAAGATGACATTTCAATTCTTAACATCTATGCTCCAAACATAAGGACAGTCACTTGACTACTGTATCTTAAATCACATATTGACTCTCTCACACTGATAGTGGGAGACTTCAACACTCCAAGTTCACCAACAGATAGGTGATCCAGACCAAAGCTAGACAGAGAAATGCTGAAACTAACAGACGTTATAAACTAATGGGATCTAACAGATATTTACCAAACATTTTACCCAATACAAAAGAATATACCTTCTTCTCATCACTTCATGGAACTTTCTCCAAAATTGACCACAAATTTCTCCAAAATCAGACATAAGGCAAGTCCCAACTGATAGAAGAAAATTGAAATAACTCCCTAAGTCCTATCAGATCATCACTGGTTATAGCTGGGTTATCAATAGTGACAGAAAGTTTACAAACTCATGGAAACTTAATGGTTCTCTATAGGATGGAAAATGGATCAAGACAGAAATAAAGAAAGAAATTAAAGTCTTTCTTGAATTCAATGAGAAAGAATACACAGCATACCCAAACTTATGGGACAAAATGACAGTAGCACTAAGTGCCTATATTAAAAAAAAAAAAGTTTAGATATTCTCATACTAGCAACTTAACAGCATACCTGAAAGTTCTAGAACAAAAAGAAGTACAGTCAATAAGAGTAGACAGTAGTAAATAATCCATCCAAGGGCTGAAATAAACAAAATAGAAACAAAAAGAATAATATAAATAATCAATGAAACAAAAAGTTGGTTATTTGAGAAAATCAACAAGATAGGCAAGCTCTTACCAAACTAACTATAATATGGAGAAAAAAACAAATTTATGAAATCAAAAATGAAAAGGGGATCATCACAAGACACCAAGGAAATCCAGAAAATCATAAGGACACACTTTAAAAAGCTATATCTCACCCAGTTAGAAAATCTAAAATAAATGAATAATTTTCTTCATGGGTATCATTGACAAAAGTAATTCAAGATCAAATAAACAATTTAAATAGACCTATAACCCCTAGTTAAATAGAAGCCATTAAAAATATTCTAGTTCCTTCAACAAAGTCCAGGGCCGGATGGTTTTAGCACAGAATTCTATCTGACTTTCAGACTTTCAAAAATGAGCTAAGTCCAATACCCCTCAAATTATTCCACAAAATAGAAACAGAAGGAGTATTGCCCAATTCATTTTATGAGGCCACAGTTACCTGATTCTAGGGTGGTCCTTGGACTTCCCACACGTCAGGGAACCCTGATTGCTCTTCGAGCTGATGAGGGAGAGGGACTTGATCGGGGGAGGGGGAGGGAAATGGGAGGTGGTGGCGGGGAAGAGGCAGAAATCTTTAATAAATAAATTAATTAATTAAAAATAAAATAATAAAAGAAAAAACATTGAGAAATATTAATGACAAAAAATAAATAAACTACATAAAGACTCAACAAAAAAGAGAATTACAGACCAATTTCCCTTATGAACATAGATGTGAAAATACTCAACAAAATCCTTGCACACTGAACTCAAGAGCAAATCTAAAAGTTTAACCTCCATGATGTAGTAGACTTCATCCTAGAGATTCAGGTATAGTTTGAAATAGAAAAATCAGTAAATGTGACAAGCAGTGGTGATACAAGCCTTTAATCCCAGCACTTTGGGAGGCAGAAGCAGGTGGATCTAAGTGAGTTTGAGGCTAGCCTAGTCTACAAAGCAAGTTCTAGGACAGACAGAAGTATAACACAGAAAAACCCTGCCTCAAAAAACCAGCTCCCCTAAAAATATCAGTCAATGTAATCAAACATATAAATAAACGGAATAAAAAATAACACTATCATGTCATTAGATGCTAAAAGAGCCTTTGACAAATTCCAACACCCCTTCATGATAAAAATCCTAGAGATATTAGGGATACTAGGGACATGCTTAAACATAATGAAGGCAATTTACTCTAGGACTAGAGCCAACATCAAATTAAATGAAGGGAAACTCAAAGCAATTCCATTAAAATTAGGAGCAAGACAAGATTTTTCACTCTCTTAATATCTATTCAATATAGTACTTGATTTTCTACCTAGAGCAGTAAGGCAACTGATGGAGAGTGGTGGTTACAAATTGGAAAGGAAGAAATACAAGCATTGTTATTTGCAGAAGTTATGATAGTATATATAAACAACTGTTGATGGGAGACACGATTGCTCCTGGCAACACCAATGTACGCCCAAGAAGATGTTGGGTATCAGAGACAGTCCATATGGAACTTGTTCTCTTCTTGGCAAAATGACCTGTTGGGCAAAGAACTGCCCCTGTCTCCACTGCTGACAGCAAACACGCTGTCCATTCTGGATGAGCAAGACACAGGAAAAGCAATTGCTGAACCTTGCCAAGACAGGGTAGGACAGTCTTTCAAAAGTTTCTACTTCTGAAAATGGTTTGTCAGATATTCTAGACCTATAGCCAAAAGTGGATGCCCAACATTGCAGAGAAACTTGGGTAACTGTCTAGGCAGTCTGCTGTCTTTGTCACTTCTTGCATTTACTCAGGTAATATTACTCAGGTCTTTGACAGGGTTGAAGACTAGATTGTCCTAGTTGCTATCCTCTAATATCTTAACTAAGAGAATTTCAGGTACTAGATTCAAATTCTTCAGGATAGGAAGTATTAGAGTAATCCTTGTAATTTGCCATTCACCTATGACCTGGAGATTTATTATGTGTTTCTGAATTGACATGGTTGTTGATGGTTGTGGTTCCAATTTTGCTTATATTATTATCTTTTCCTTCTCCTGGACTATATATACTTGATGATCATTCTTACTGAACATAGTTGTGTATTAGGTTTACGACTTTCTTATTTAGACAAAAAGGGAAAGTGTAGTGGGTATTTGCACTACTTGGGCTATCTGGCCTGATAGAGGTGGTCTTCTTGACTGCCTACATGACCTCTTATAAGGAAGAAGGAGGATGGTCACGCTTCTTCGGTGGTGAAGACAGGGTCAAGTGGTATGAAGCAGAATGTGATTGGTCCTCAACTTTTCAAGGATGCTGCAACTGGATTTATTTACCATATCCTGTATTCAAGAATGTAATTCCCCCTTTCTTATCTTAATAAAAGCTTCACAGCCCTTAAACAGATGCATGTGGATTTCTCATAACAAAGAGCCCCAAAAGGTCTAGTCGGTAACTCTAACAACTGATAAACACCTTTAACAAAGTGGCTGGATGCAATAATAACTTAAAATTTCAGTAGCCTTCCTATATATAAACGCCTATATACAAATGGCAAATGGACTGAAAAAAATACAGGAAGCAACACCATTCACAATAGCCTCAAACAATATAAAATATGTTGGAGTAACTCTTATCAATCAATGATACAATAAAAACTTCTGAGACTTTGAATAAAGAAGGTGAAGAAGTTATCAGAAGATGGAAAAATATCCCATGCTTATGGATCTTTCAGATTAGCATAGTAAAAATAGTCATCCCACCAAAAACAATCTATAGATTTAATACAATCCCCATCAAAATTCCGAAAAGAAAAAATCTTTACAGACAATGAAAGAGCAATTCTCAACTTTGTATGGATAAACAAAAAAATCCAGTACAGCTAAAACAATCCTAAACAACATAAAAACCTGTTGGAAGTATCACCAATCCCAATTTTAAGTTGTACTACAGAGCTATAGTCATAAAAAACATGTGGTATTAACATAAAAATAGACATGTTAATCAATGGAATCAAATTGAAGACACAGACATAAATCTACACTTTATGGACATCTGATTTTTCATGAAGAATTCAGAAATTTACTCTGGAAAAAAAGAAAGCATCTTCAAAAAATGGTGCTGGTCTGTATGCAGAAGATTGCAAATATATATAATGTGGGAATTCCTTCTGTATATGTGTTACATTTGTTGGTTGATGAATAAAACTGTTTTGGTCAATGACTTAGTAGAGTAAATCTAGGTGTGAAATCCAAACAGAAATATAGAAAGAGAATAGGCAGAGTCAGGTAGATGCCATGTGACTGCTGAAGGAGAAAGACAACGAGAACCTTGCCAGTAAGCCACAGCCTCATGGCAATACACAAATTAATAGAAATGGGTTAACTTAAGATGTAAGATCTAGCTAGAAATACTCCTGAGCCATCAGGCAAACACTGTTATAATTAATATAGTTTCTGTGTGATTATTCAGTCTAGACAGGCAGAAAACCAATGTGAAACCTCCGTCTACTAAATGGTGTGCAAGCATTTGGGCTAACTTGCATGGCCTGCCACCTACTTTGGTCTGGGTGTTTGTATGCCTACTCAGGGTCATGAGGAACATAGCTGAGAAGATGCTATGTGGCTCAGCACTCCCAGCCTGGGAAAACAGAGGGATTGAGTCTGCTAGGCATGCATAGGCAGGAGAGCATGGTGGATTCTCACTGCCATACGGAGAGTTATTTTCAGGTTGCACAATGTATAACTGATGTAGGTGGGTCTTCTATCTATCTGTTGCTCTCATTGGTTAATTAATAAAGAAAACTGCTTGGCCTGATAGGTTAGAACATATGTGGGTGGAGTAAACAGAACAGGATGCTGGGAGGAAGAAGGCAGTGAGGCAGACACTATAGCTCTCCTCTCCAAGATGGACTCAGGTTAAGATCCTTCCTGGTAAGCCACCACCTTGTGGTGCTACACAGATTATTAGAAATAGGTTAATCAAGATGTGAGAGTTAGCCCGTAAGAGTATAGAACTAATGGGCCAAGCAGTGTTTTAAAGAATACAGTTTCCATGTAATTATTTTAGGTAAAGCTAGCTGTACGGGAGCTGGGCGGGAACGTAGCCCACTGTTCCAACTACATATAACATGGCAGATTTAGCTTTTACTCAGACAAACAAAAAAGGTTTATGTGCTGTACTGTGCTTCCCAGCTCCCACCCAGCAGTCGCAGAGCTGGCTATAAATGTACCTCTGCCATATTGAAAGGTCAAGAGAGGTGGAACCAGCATCCAGGGCTACTGCAACCACACTGCTTACCATTTTAAAATGCTCCTTGTCAGAAAAGGATTTCAGAAACACAATAGAACAGATTCAGACACATAAGACCTCTAAATGATACACAGTGTGTTTTTAAATATACTGTATATAGGATTAGAAGAAAGAGGAAAAACAGCATAGATAACGATAAAAAGAAGTAAACAGTGTTAAAAAATAAAATGTCTTTAAAGAGATAGTAAATTAATATAAAAGAGTACAGACAGACATAGATAAAAGGAATAAAAATAATACATACTAAAGAGTAATTGAGAAAAAAAAATCTAAAGATAGAAAATACACAGAGAGTGTGGATTTTGTATACTATTGTGTTTTCTTTAATTTTTGACTATTAATGAGCTAACTGCAGAGAGACATTTGATTGTGGGGGCTGCTAAGCTAAATCAGCATATGTATTTTAAAGGCATCTTGACTTGAAAATTTGAGCCTAAGGATATGTTACTTCAGAAAAGAGGTTCTGCTTTTGTTTCCACAGGAGATAAGAACATGTGAATTCTTTCCAGACTAATGTGGTTTGATGGGACAAAGCCATTCAAAAGGTATTCATGAACCATAAAAATATTTCATCCAACAAACAGCAGAAAGCACTTTGGAGAAAACAATGCAGAAATTCCCAAAATGATTGTTTATAGACTTTGGTTTATTGTTACAAATTTAAGGTCAATTTTGTTATATGTATATCTCTACTCTCATTTAAGGTATTATACTTATACTACTCATTTAAAAATGTAAGAAATACAGGTTAATAGATAGTTATCTATAATAATCAAACTTTTAGTCATATTAGTTAGGCTTTCTAGATATTCAGAAATATATTTCAGATAGATAGATAACTTCAGAGACTTCAAAGACCTATGGAATATGGCATTTAAAATGTTTTAAGAACTTAGATTTTTCTCAGCAGTGAGACATGTCTGCATCAATTACTTGATAGAAGTTGATACACATTGAAAAAGCTTTTTTCAAAATTTGTCTTCAATGTGACAATGCTAGTCATTTGGGCAAGAAACTGTTCTTGCCTAGACTGCTTGATGGTATGCTGTATGAACTGGACATGCAGGACCCACAGAAAAGTGGCTATTGAACTTTCCAAAAGACAGGATGGTCCTTCAGTGTTCCTTCTTCACAGAAGAAACTGCCAGACATTCTGCAGGACACAGAAGAAAGCAGCTTATGAACTTTGCCAGTATAAGGCAAGTCTTCAAATTTCCTGCTTCACTGAAAAGTCTGCCAGACAGTATAGCCTATAGCCTGAAGATAGATGCATCAATGTTACAAAAGAACTTTGGGTGACTTTCCAGGAAGTGAGAAGTCTCTGTCATTTCTAGAACTTTTGAAGTTGCTTACAATGCACTGTTTACTTAGGTAACATTTTATCCTTCTGGGGTCTATTATGGAGTTGAAGACTAGATAGTTATAACAATAGTTTTTCTTAGTTATGAAAAAACATAAATTAGATATAAACTTTAGACTCACAAAGATAGGACAAATGATAGTACATTTCCTTTATTTGCCAAATGTAAATGAATTAAGTATTGTAACTATAATTCTGGCTTGATAAATGTTTTATATGTGTAATTTTATTATGCTAAAGTTAAAATATTCCTTTTTAATTAGACAAAAAGGGGAGATGATATGGGATGTCCTTCTGTCTATGTGTTACATTATTGGTTGATGAATAAAACTGTTTTGGCCAATGGCTTAGCAAAGGAAAGCCAGGAGGGAAATCCAAACAGAGATATATAAAGAGAGTAGGTGGAGTCAGGTAGATGCCATGTAGCTGCTGAAGGAATAAGATGCAAGAACCTTACCAGTAGGCCACAACCTCATGGCAATACACGAATTAATAGATATAGATATGAATTAATTTAAGATGCAAGAGCTAGATAGACATACTCCTGAGCCATCAAGAAAACAGTGTTGTAATTAATATAGTTTCTGTGTGATTATTTAGCCTAAACAGCCAGGAAACCAATGCACAGCCTCCAATTACATATATCCATACATATTACCCTGCACAAAAATCAAGTCCAAGTGGATCAAAGGCTTCAACATAAAATCAGACACACTGATAAAAGAGAAAGTGGAGAATAGCCTTGAGTACTTTAGCACAGGAGACAACATTCTGAACAGAATGCCAATAGTGCAGGCACTAAGATCAATAATTAATAAATGGGACCTCATGCTTCTATAAGGCAAAGGACACTATCAATTAAACAAAGTCACAGCCTACAGAATTGGAGATGATTTTTTAACAACTCCACATCTGATAGATTTTTTAATAACTCCACATCATATATATATATATATATATATATATATATATATATATATAGCTAAAATATATAAAGAACTCTAGAAATTAGAAATCAAAGAAACCCAATAAACCAATTTAAAAATGGAGTATAGATCTAAACAAATAATTCTCAATAGAGGAGTCTCAAAAATCTGAGAAACCCTTAAAGAAATGTGCAACATCCTTAGTCATCAGAGAAATTCAAATCAAAACTACTTTCAGATTCCATCTTACACTTGTCAGAATGACTAAGATCATTAATTCAAGTGACAGCTCATGCTAGCAGGATGTAGAGCAAGTGAAACATTCCTCCATTGCTAGTGGAAGAGCAAACTTGTCCAACCATTTGTGGAAATCAATATGGCGGTTGCTCAGAACTTAAGATAGGCATCTTACCCAGTCATCATCAAAGAGGCTTCCTCTGGCAGAAGCTAGGAGCAGATGTAGAGACCCACAGCCAGAAATTATGTGGGGAGAGTCTAAATGAAGGTCTCCATCAAATCAGATCAGGAAAACCCCTGAGGAGGGACAGGAAAGACAGTGGGGCTCAGAGGTGATGAAGGACACAGGAGAACATGACACACTGAGTCTACTAAGCAGGGCTCATATGGGCTCACAGAGTCTGAAGCAGAAAGCATATGTCCTGCTTGGGTATGCATCAGGTCCTCTTAGCATATTGTGGCTGTTATCTTGGTGGCTTTGCTTGACTCATAACAGTGGGAACCAGTGTGTCTCTGAATCTTTTGTTTGTTTTTAAAACTCGTTTTCTCCAATTGGGTTGCCTTGTCCAGTCTCAATATGAGAACTTTTACCTAATATTATTGTTTCTTGTTTTATTGTGTTTTATTGTTGTCTCTTCAAGGCCTGCTCCTTTCTTAATAGAAATAGAGAAGGAATGGGTCTGGGGGAAAGGGGAGTTGTGGGGTAGTCGGGAGGAATGGAGGGTGGGGTAACTGTGGTCAGTTTGTATTGTATGAGAGAAGAATCTGTTTTCAATAAAGAAAAGAGAAGGAGCAAAATCAATAATTTTTTTAAAAAAAGATGTCACAGTGAATGGTGCATCATTTACATAAACTACAAATATATGTCGTGACACTCACACAGTTAAGTAACTCACACTATAAATCCAACAGAAATATCTAGATACAGAAATGGCATATTTCCAAACTAAAGCCTTGTCGTCTTGCCCCACTCCTCTGTACCTGATTCTTGGTGACTTAAATTTCTCCATGCCTCAGACCTTGCAACTGTAAGATGGAAATATTAACTGCATGTAAAACATCTCATTTTTCCACAATTGCAAGTTTTCACTGAGAACGTTTATGACTAATTCATGTGAAGGTAATTATTATGCTTTTTGTGTTAAAAATAAAACTGCCCAGGGTGTGGTGGGGTATGCCTATAACAAGAGACTGAGACAGGAAGATTGCAATTGCTGTTAGTTCAAGACCAGCCTGCAGCACATGGAGAATTCTAATACATCTGGGTTGAAGAGTGGAATTCCTTCTCAAAAGTAGTTATATTTTAGTATTCCATGTATGTATATTATATGTAGATGTATATATATATAGTATTTATGAAAATGCACATAAATGTATCTTTTTTTAATGTTCTGCCATTGCAATGCAGTCTGATAGTTTCTTTTTTGAAAGACATTTTAAAAGAAAGTTGACTGTGGCAGAGCAAGATTTGAAACGAAATGTGAAAAGCCTTAAAATTAACACCTGCTACATTTTTATCTGTAGACAAAGGACAGGGCCAGCTCCTGAAATTTGTTCAGGGTGATTGACTGCCTCAGGATGATGAAAGTCACCAAGAAGAAGGCTGGGAGTTTCATTATGCGACTTAAGACTTTAATGATTGAATCACATAAGGTGTTGCTCTTGACATGCTTTGACATTTTCCTTTATTAGAAATATTTTCAAAGAGCAGAGGAACACTAGCATTAGCAAAAATATTTAATTTTGCCGAATATTACTCTGAGTGTCAGCTGGCATGGGATGGGCTACTGCTCAGTGTGAATTCCTAACCCTGAATGCAGGCTTTGAGATAGAGCCAAGTTTCACAGACTTCAAAAAAGTGTTGCCTTTCTTCTGGCGTGAACTTTAAGAAATGCCTTTGCCGGTGTTTACCCAGTTTTAGAGGGGCTCCATGGTTTATGATCAGGTTAGCCTCATTTCCTCCCAGGGCCTGACTCCCAAGTCCACATGTGGAAATGGTCTCTGTTCCAGAGCATCAAGTGTGAAGCGCTGCTTCGGGAGAGAGAAGTCAGACCCTAATAAAAGACAGCCGAGCTAAGGGAAACCAGATTCAAAATGAAATCCTATTGAGCATGTTTAGTGTTTAAAAAAAAAAAAACATTTGAGTGATTCTATTTTAGCAATATTTGAAAATAAATTCTCCCATGCCCACTTACCTGAACCTAAGAAAACATCAATATGAGCTTCAGGCAACAACGTCATATTAAAAATGAAAACGTAGGATGCAGAGAGCTGTGGAAACCATGGCTACATCACCTTCTATTTTTCTGTTGTGTACTTCTGAGCTGCCATTCATCTTGAATGTATACAAAAGAAATGACTGGCAAAACTCTCAGGAGCTGAAAAGGACCACATAAGAAGCTGGGAATGTGGCTCACCTGATAGAGTCTTCATCCAGTTTACATACGAACTGGTGTTTCATCCTTAACACTGCATAAAATTGGGTATGCTGCACAGGTGGTAATAACAGGACACTTAAAGAAGAAACAGGGAAATCAAAAATCCAAGATCAGTTTTCGGTACAAGTTCAAGGCCAACCTGGTCTACATAAGACCTTGTCTCAAACCAAAACCAAAAAAAAAAAAAAAAAAAAGCCACCAAGAATGGGAACATGAACGTGGAAGATGACATGTGCTTTATCTAAGCAGATTATGGATGCTGACCTAATGACATTTAACTTGGACAGAACAATATGATGGAGACGTGTGTACTATGATTACCATTGGCCAGAAAACCTGATAAGAATGTATCTGTTCCAACCCAAGCTATCCACCAAGGAGTCTTACTATGTGTTTATTACATGCCTGCTCCTGTGTTAGCATCTAAGCCTGGGTGACAATATTCATCCTGACAATGTTATAATTTATGCAATAAAAACAGAGCACACGCAGAGGATGACATCCTAGGAAAACAAGGTCAGCAGTAGCCGGGAGTTTCTTGGCTGTGGAAAGGGAAGATTATGAAGCATTGCTAGGCACCTGAGCATCATCAGCAACTGTGGATCTTCAAAGTCACACAGAAAGGCAAGTGAAGGAGGGTGTCAGTGAGCAGAGAGAGCTCAGGATTGAGAGTCATTGATTAGGAGACAGTTCAGAGAACTGCAGCCTGCTTTGTGCTGGGATAGGTGATGCCATTCTTGCTTAGACTCTACAGTCCCCTTGAGTTCAAGTTGATCCTGGTAGAAAGGGACAGCTGGAAGTAGTATTTCACTTTTCTAACTTTCAGAGCATTTCTTGCAGTCTAGTATCTGGGGTGCTGCCCATGTTTGTTTTTGCACCTCCTTGTGCTACACAGCAACCCTACATTCTGCAGGCCAAGGCCAGAGAAAGCATGGGAGGTAAGTTCCAAAAGCTGACAGTGCCAGACTCTGGATATAAAGAGACATCGCTCTTGTCCTCTCTCTTTCTATCTTGGCAACAAGGAAAGAAATTTCTCTGCAATGTCATATTTGAAATTCTGCCTAACTTTCACTAAAGATAAGAGAGTTTCCAGCCCTAGAAGCTTTGGGAGGACACAATATCTGAGAACACAAGGCATGCTGGTTCTATTTATGTGGTTCTGGTAAATGCTAACCCCTTACTATCATTTTTCCTCCACTATTGGGTCTCTGCACATTCCAATAGTGGCTATATTTAAAAGAAGTAAAAGGAGGAAGAGAAAATAAACCTTGAGATTAGTTGATCAAGTAAGAGAAATGGTTAGGCTTTCCAGTAAATAAGAAAAAAAAAAGACCAATGGAAAAAAAGACTATTTGGACACATCTGTCTTCATGCTCCACATCAGAGATGTGATGTTATTACAGAAAACCACAAACCCTTTGCAGGGGTCTTTGCGAGCTGGGCTTCAGCAGTCTAGTCTTCTTACCTACCACTTAAGCCCTGCTGTAGTTCTTGAAACACCTGGAAAAACGAAAACAAAACCAGTCTTATTGTAGCTCTTGAAGAACAATTTTGTAAATGTCAAAATGATAGCACAAAGGTTTCCTTAGAACTAAAATGTGAGATTTCAACATCTATCTCTTCAAATACGTTGATAGCTATCTCTACAAGGTCCTCAATATCTCTGCTGTTGGTAGAATATATATATATATATATATATATATATATATATATATATATATATATTGCAAGTTACCTGGAGAATGGAGAAAACAGAACTATGGGTAATTCAAAGCCTCAGTCCTATAACTCCTCAATTCATCCCAGTCACTGCTGAGAAACTTCAAATGCTCACCATTCTAGCCCTTAAGAAGATGTTATCATCTCTTAGAGGTCTCACAAATGCCTTTCAGTTAAAAGCAAATCTCACAGTCGCAGCTGTCCAGACCCACGGCTGTAACATTCATCTGACATTTATTGTATACCGAGTACATGATCAGACATTATTCAAGTGTGGAGAATGTAGAGGTGAAACATAAACTTGTAGTGTTGAACAACACCATTTTGGAAACAAAATGATACCTACATGGCCTTCCACTGATAGGCCTCACTGGCATTATGAGAGTTTGGTGGCAAGACCCCTGATACCTAGAGCTGAGAAGTTTGGAAGCTTTTCTTGAAAAAGAAATAATTGTTCTTCAAGAATTATTGGTGCTTTGTTGCTGAGGATTTTTGTTTTTTGTTTGTGTTTTTGGGGTGTTTGGTGTGTGTGTGTGTGTGTGTGTGTGTGTGTGTGTGTGTTGGGTTGTTTTTTGTCAGATAAATCAAATCCAGGTTCAGGAGACAGTATATACAATCCACAAGGTCACGTGAGTACAGCAAAATATGTATGGCATGTGACAAGACCGTACTGTTGAGAAAGCACAGCTTCCTAAGACCTCTGAGAAGAGACTGGAACTCTGCTGTAATAAGGTCACATCTGTTGTAGTAATAAGAGCGGCGGGCTGTGTCCCCGGCACCCGGCCGCCCCCCACAGCTAGCTTTACCCGAAATAATTACACGGAAACTGTATTCTTTTAAACACCACTTGGCCCATTTCTATCTAGCCTCTTCTAGGCTAACTCTCTCTCGCACCTGGACTAGCACATTTCTAATAATCTGCTGTAGCCCACGAGCTGGCTTACCAGGAATGATCTTAACCTGCGTCTGTCTGGAGTGTGAGAATCATGGCAACTCACTGACTCAGCTTCTTTCTCCCAGCCTTCTGTTCTGTTTACTCCACCCACCTAAGGGTGGGCCTATCAAATGGGCCTAGCAGTTTCTTTATTGCTTAACCAATGAAATCAACAGATTGATATATGACACTCCCACATCACACATCTATGACTTTAAGCCATTGAGTACATAGATGCAAATATTCCATTCTTTGTGTTTTATAAAGATCTTTGCAAAAATTCTATGCAGAATAATTGCTGGAGGAAGGGAAATATAAAGGTGATTTGAGGAAGCCAGAAGGTAAATGAGGCTTGGACTATGACATCCATGATCAAGAGATACAGATATGAGAATATGAGACTTAGGACAGAATTGTAGGGTCATGTCACACTCTGGATTGAGGCACCATGACTGAGGGTGAGGGAAAGCTTACATGACACCCAATAAATGGTTTTGTGAATTTGGAGAACCATCAGTTCCAGAAAGAGAAAAGCTCTCTTGTAGACTTGTTTCTTTTTAGAATTGCTTTCTATAACGAAATCTCTATTGTGGAGCTGGTACCTAGCAAGAGGCACCCACTGGAAACAAATTAGCACTTTAATTACATGCATACTAATTAAAAACATGGAGTGAATGAGACAGCTTGGACATTAAACCTCAAACATATGATCAATGATGTAGGTGATGAATTGAAAGAGTGGGGTCACAAAAGCCAAGGGAGAAAGGAGGGTTACGAAGGCAGACATGCAAGCGGTGGTGGTGTATGCCTTTCATACCAACACTTGGGAGGCAGAGGCAGGTAGATCTCAGTGAGTTTGAGGCCAGCCTGGTCTGCAAGAGTTAGTTCCAGGACAGACTCCAAACCTACAGAAAACCCTATCTCAAAAAAAAAAAAAGAAAGAAAGAAAAAAGAAAGAAAAACAAAAAAGAGAAAGAAGAAGAAGAAGAAGAAGAAGAAGAAGAAGAAGAAGAAAATCTGGAATCTCTACACAATAGTCTCATTGGAGGGTTAACGGCAGAGATCAGCACGTGAGTTTTCAGAAGTGATTGAAAGACCAGGCATGTTCTAAATGTGAGTATAGTATCTATCTCCTCTATGAGAACAGCTCTCACATTTTAGTGATTTAACACAATCCAGATTTAATCTTAATTGTGCAACATAGCCCAGCGCTCATGAGAATGACTGCTGATTACAGTCCTGAAGGGGCCCAAGCCGATGGAGAATCATTTTGGCAAACCACTTTGCAGCCGCTTCAGTAAGAAAAAGAAACCCTTGTGCCATTTCACAATACCTGTCTAATCACTCCCATTTCACTAGTCAAGGCAAGTCCACCTTAAAACTGCTCAAGATTGCTCTATATACCAAGCTGGCCTCTGATTAAACCATTTCACTAGTCAAGGCCAGTCCACCTTAAAACTGCTCAAGATTGCTCTATATACCAAGCTGGCCTCTGATTAAACTATTTGCCTACATGAGTCCATTATATTTAAGTTAATATAAACTATTTTCCAATACGTGAAGGGTTACACGGCAGTACCCCCAACATATGCCCCAACCTGGATAGTACTGAACCCTGCATGTATCCTATGCTTTTTTCCCACATACACATATTTACAATAAAGTTTCTTTTTTTAATTAAGCACCGTAAAGTTAGCAACAATAAAATAAAAAGATTACAATGATATACAGTAGTAAGATATATACATTTAGCATCTCTTTCAAAATATCTTAAATGGTGGATTCACCCTTCCAATGAGATAATATAGGTCAGACAAAATGAGATGAAATGGGGACAACGGCATTGTGTCATAGCACTAAGCTGCTAATGCTGTGTATTCAAGTGTCACTCAAAGACGAGCATGCAATCTCCCAACAGTCAGTCTGACAGCTTCGAAGTGACTGGTGGGAGGGTAATGCATACCATATGGACTTGCTGCTGAAGGAGTGATTCACACACAAGGCAAATTGGAACGAGATGCTTTAAGAATTTCTTAACACTACTCAAGATGGCACGCAACTTAAAACTTTTAAATTATTTCTGGAATCTTCCATTTAGTATGTCTTGACTGTGGTCTGCCATGAGATAGAAACCACAGCAAGTGAACTATGGATAATAGAAAACAACTGGATTCACTCGTGTTTCCGTGATTGGCTGAGTTTTGTGGGATCTGTCCTTGATTCTAAAGGGCAGGAATGTCCCCACCTGTGTCCTTTCTTCTATGGGCTCAGCTGGCAGTAAGGATGGGCAGTAAGCCCATGACGCTCACTGAGCAGTTGGCGTCTCTGAGAAAAGACATTTCAGCCAAAGTTTTAGGGGGCTCAACACCCTATCCCCCAAGCACACAGAGTGATTTGTATGAGGGTTTATAAAGAGAATTTCAAACTGTGCCCTCCCCCCAGGACTAAAATGACAGGAAGATAAGCAGCAGTGGCCCTGTTCTTATGGAAATGTCACTCCTTTACAGACATCATGGTAATGGTGATTATTTGCTTTCTGGGGCTTGCCCAAGCCTGCCAAGTTCTCACTTTGAAAGCTTGTAGAAGAATCCACCACAGATTTGTGCACTCATTTCCATATGCAGAGAAGTTGCTACTGAGAGTTAAAGCCTCCTCAAGGAAGCTCTTGACAGATGTGTTTATCATGCCTGCTTCACAGTTTTGCCTTTCATTCTCTTCTAGTCTGGCCCTCCAGGACCATCACCATTCGTAAGCATGTTGCCTCACTTGGTGCACACGACAGTGTGGTCTGTAGGATACGTGTGCTAGCTGGTGCCTATGTCAGAAAACTGGGTCCGTTACCATCTGATCTACAGAGCTGAGCAGCCACAGATATGCAGACTCTGGAGGAGTCTGAAAGGAAACCAGGTGTGCACGCATTCTGGTAAGGATTTCCATTATGCTCATAGCTGAAAATTTAGATTCAGTCATTAAATTTTTGAGCCAGGCAGAGTCACAAAACCACCCACACACAAAATAAGTAGGTCAGACAAACCAAGGGGGGGGGGACTTTTTGAAGAAAAAGGAGACTTTGTCAAGAGAAGTGTTTAATGAGAGCATAAGTGAGACAGAAAAGACAGTTTAGGATTAGGGAAAAGCTAAGCCACTGCCCTTTGGGTGTGTCCTGTGTCCCACTGAATCTACTAAATCTTTTCCATTCAGGTATGAAAACGTAGTTTTGTGTTGTTCTGTTAGTTTCAACTCTGGGTTCAGGGTAGAAGCTTCACAGCCAAATGGTTATCATAAATAATTTCCCTCTAATGTTGCTTCCAGTTAACACTTACCCATTTAGAGTCGGCACAATGATGCCACATGTGGTAAGCTACAAATGAGGGGAAGTAGAGTGGGCCCTCGTGATCAGAAAGCCTGCTTTCGCTCAGGAACTGGCATCTGTGACTCTTTGGTAACTAGACACAGCCAAAAATATCAGCTCCTTGGCTTGAGGTGATCCTACTGCAGAACAGTATGGAATGTGATTGAAGGCAACAGGGCCTATGTCCTTCCAGGGTGCAGGCTAGGCTCAGTGAACTCCTGACTGTGAGTTCTGTTTTCCCCCATCCCTTTCTTCACTGTTCCCCCTACTCCTTGCTTTCGCATTTTCTTACCTTTTCTTTTGCTCTGACAAGTTTTAGTTCTGTTAATAAATTTCAGAACTCCTAGATCGTCAGTAGACCCAGCTACTATCATTGGCTTTTGGAGAAGATGATATGAAGTGGAGAACCCAAGAGGGCAGATACCAGGGGTACTTTCCCTGACCTACCCTGACCCACCCTGACCTTCCCTGACCTTCCGAGAAGATGATTGGAAATGGAGAACCCATGCGGGCAAATAAATATCAAGGGTATCTTGACAGAACAAAGCACTCAATAAATGTGACAAGAAGTGTTTAATATATTGCCTGTAGTTAAAAACATCTCTCAAGTTTTCAGGTGAAATTGTTTATGAACATTGCCAAGGTACTTGATCCCCCTCCTCATCTAGCCCCCTTCTCCCAACCTTCCTCTAGCACATGAGAACTGTGCTCGTGGAGTATCACGACTCAGACTACTTCTAATCACGGGTCCAATCAGTGAAACCAAAGGAAAGAAGTAGAAATAGAACCAGGAAATTGTTTTGATGTCCCAAACTCACTCAAAATTGGTTAAACTCGGGCTGTCGTTGTTGTTTTTCCGACATTTTCCACAGAAGCTCAAAAATCCCAGGACTGAGAGAAAGAGGAGGAAACATGCAATCAGAAATCTGTGGGAAAGAGGAATGTGAACTCGCATTACTACACGACTGCTCAGAACTGTTGCGAGAGAGTGGGTCCAAAGAGCGACAGGAGGAGGCTCGGGGACACTGCTGTGTAAGAAGCAGTAGATATTTCCTAATTTCCTGATGTTCCGAGGTATCACTCCAAGTTCCAGTGGCCAGTAGCCCACTCAAAGCAAGGTAATAGCTACTCACAAAGCTCTACTGTGACTAATAAAGCCCTCGGACCCATTATTCAATTTGTTTGTTCCATGACGTATTTTGACTTTAGACACTGACATACAAAATAACCTACTATGAACTCAGACTGCTATTTTAAATTTGAGGCTACTTTTGCCAAAGCCGCAGGATTATAGAGAAAACTCATCATTAGAAGAAGCAGCATGCCACAGTTCAAGTCACTTGAGACACCCAGTCTTCTACTACCTTGCACAAACAGAAATAGGAGCTGTGTTTCCGGGTAGGATCCTCAGAAATGCATGCTACCCTCCCACTTGAATCAACACGAAAGCCAACCACATAGGACACACACCTGTAATGTCTTAACATCCTAACCTGGAAAACAGTGTCTCATTCTGTTTACAAATAAAATGAAGTGGCCCACACCTTTAATCTCAGCACTTAGGGGCAGAGAGGTAGGTGGGGTCTCTGAAATGGAGCTAGCCTAATCTACAGAGTGAGTTCCAGGAAAGCCAGGGCTACACAGAAAAATCATGTCTCAATAAATAAATAAATAAGAATTTAACTTACCATTACAATCACAATTTGTGTTTTGTGAAATTCTTTTGTTTGATTGTTTTTACTGTTTTACCACTACATATTAACACTGGTAATCAAGACTTTTTTCCCTGTTCCTATATTAACGCAAGAGTGTCCATGAGATCCTGCCCTTAAGAAGTTAGTATTTTTCAAGGAAAGAGAGTTCAGAAAAAGAACACTGTAAATGGTTGATCCAAGCCCAATGTCACCCTTCTATTCAACTTTAGATAGACCTTTTAAATCCAGGAGCGGCAAAACTTCCTCATTCATTAGCACACACAGAAATCTCAAAATACCAATAGACAACAAGACAAGAAGTAATTATGAAGACAAAAATTGGAAGCCAAATGTAATGTTCCTCCTGTAACCACAATTTAATAAGAAAAAAATTTAAATAAGTAAAATAATCTGTAGATCAAAATGTCAAATATCTCCTATATTATCAAATCTTGTACAAATAAATGTGTTCTAAAACGAAAAATAATTTTTAGAAAAAACATGAACTGATTGATTCTTCCCTGCCATCCAAACTACTTGGTGGGAAAAGAGCATGAATGGTTACTTCTGCCTTCCTGCAGTTTGCTTTTTAAGGGAGTTTCCTGGTTTTGTTGATGTGAAAAATCCCAAGTTTTCTCTCCTAAGTCAATGTTTACTTTTTGGAAGTTTCAAAGGCTAATGATTTTGTTATTGTTTATAACCTAGTAGAGAATAAAGATCATGAGAAATTTCCCATCTCATTAAGGCACCGAGTAAACAGGAGGAATTAGTAATAGTCGAAGGGGTATAATTATCTAAACAAGGGCCTAATTTAATCCTGAAACAAACTTTAAAATACATATTATTATCTTCATGTAGAATAGCAAAAAAAATGACGTTTTCATGGACATAAACTAATGTGCCATGGGCTCCCAGCAAGTGGTCAGTGGGGCCTGAGCACGGATGCCCTCCCTGCTCACCACCCTATACAGCCTTATCAGGCTTAGTCTGCGTTTTCCGATGATGCTGAATTACTGATCCCCACCCCCAAGAGACGGGTAGTTATGTTAGCAGTAAGGAGGCTCAGCAAAGGGCTCAGTGAAGTTTCATACAGATCTGAAGAGTCAGATTTGCATATGTGAGTCATAAAGTCTGTCAGAAGCAAAACTGTGGAGCTGGCAGACATCATCTTGACAGCCTCCGCCCTGTTTTCCCCTGAGGCACTCTGACTGCCTGTTGATGCCTGGCTCCTTCAGCAGCCCAAGTCCCTCCTGCCTTCCTTTGCCTCCTGTACAACAGACTACTTTGTATCATAATTACCTGTGTGTCCTCACCAAAACCTACAGCAGACTAGAAGTGTAAGATATTGAGAGTCTCACTTCCTTCTTCCTTGTTGTACTGCACTCAAAAGAACATGCTCAGCTAAGAGTTAGAGTATCAATTTGTGAACACTGACTGCACCTACCTCACTCTCTTCCCCTAACTAAAGTATCTAAGCCCTGCATTTTTCGTTACACAGTTCTCTGAGATTTGCTTCTTAATGTGACAAATTAACAACACATTCTGGTAGCTCACAAGGAGATGGTTGGCTGACCCTTTCAGATCTTATAAAGCAGTATTATTGTGCATGTGAATAAGTACACTCAAGAGTAAGTATCCAATCTTGCCTTGTGCCCACTGGGCTACTTTACTTGTGGGTAGAATATTGATAAAAATGAATATAAAACAAAAAATCCCTCTGGACAATCCAGCACATCAGTATACACTGAGCACTGGTTAACAGCACTATAAGGAGGGAACTACAGGTTACACCCTTAGTTGTCATTTTGTTGAGCTCTCAAAATGAACCTTGAGTCAGGTGTTCTTTTTATGAAAAGGAAGGGGTGCAGAGATATGTTACCCCACCGACAGACATGAACCAATGGTCCAGGAGGATTCCACTTTGGCCTGGCAGCAACTTTCTTTTTGCCTGAGCTCTCCACGGCTCAAGGTTGTTGTCTAGACAGCAGCTGGAGGACTGGAGACTTATTACAAGGAAAGTTTGCCACAAATTAGTGCTGTGAACTTTCTCAAGGAGACAGAAGAGAAGAACCTTGAGATAGAAGAGAAACCAAACTCATTTGGGGAACAATGGCAAAAGCTTTGGCTACAATCCCATTTGCTACCTCATCAGGAACACCCCTTTCCTTGCCATAGCAAGCCTTCACCAGGGTTCCAGGATGGTCCTCGAATCTACACCCACTGCAGAAATGCAGACAGGGATGGTCCTATAGCAGCAACTTCAGGAAAGACCACATCTGGTAAAGTCACATCAAGGTATTTGGATTCTGGTTAAAAATTGCAATATAAGCACCCAAACCCAAAAGAAGCTTGATTGGTTGTGTAGGGGTAGAAAGACAACCATGTGGAAGAGAGGAGAAGCCTCCTGTCTAAAAATAAACCATGTTACTTTGGTAGCTCTTTAATCAGTTTCTCAAATTTCTCGGTGTCTACGGATGATGACACCCAGTGTTTAAGATTGCGGGAGAATTATATGGGAGGATGTATATAAACCACACAGCAGTGATCCCGTGAATTACCCCTCCCTTTTTGAAATACTGACAATCAGTTCCAAGCTCACTAAGAGGCATTCATACTGAACAGCCTCAGTTATTTTGTGGTACCCAAATAATGAAAGCCGGACTCGGTGTGGAAGGAAGTTCAATCTCCTGTGATTACCTTGTGGGTATGAAAACCAGAGAGCTCTGAACACAGGGCGACTCGGAGCTGTTTAATCACGGGCTGAAAAGCTGCTGGATGTCAACCTGGGAGTAAAAGTCCATTGCTTTGGCAAGGCGCGGCTCACTTTTTTGGAAATACATTATTTCCTTTATGACTGAAAATAATGTGTTCTTTTTCCATAATCTGGAAAATATTTTTCAACCTTTTTATGTATCTGTTTACATATTTAGTCCTGTATTTGGGAATATAGAATGAAGGAACTCGCACATACTAGGAAAAGGCTCCACCACTCAGCTATAGCTCCACCCTTCATACCACTTCTTTCTTTTTTTATTTTTTATTTTGAGACAGTTTCTAAATTTTCCAAACAGGGTTTAAACTCATGTTCCTCTTGCCTCAGTATCCTGAGTAGCCAGAATAATAGGACTGTACCATTGGATTCTACTTCTTTCTTTTATAATTAGTATATTGATCTCAAACAAATGAATTTTGCTATGATATTTTCATGCAAGTACCAGGATGCACTAGAATGATGTCTGAATGACCTTTAAAAAAATCAAAATAAAGAAGACTGAAAATTATTCCGAATCCCAGTGTTAACACTGGGTTTGTGCCCTAATCTTTCTCTCGTGTCCTGGGATCTCAGTGCACCTATGTGCTTATAAATATAGAGCAAATCCAATTTTTTTCTGTGTATCATGCATAAAAATGTTATAGCATGCAAGTCACATAAACACTTCATGACAATTAAACATTTAAAAGTTTTATGAAGCAACATTTGAATTTATCTTAAGATTTAAGCATTGGTATTAAAAGGAGGAGAGGGACAGCCTGAGCAAGCATAAGCTTCTCAAGATAGATGTCCAGACATTCTTCCTAACGATGACTTCTAAGTGTTGTCTCCTGTTATTTTTATGACTTTGTCATTTCAGTAAACAGAACTTTAAGTGGAAGTTAATTGTCTTTAATGTGATTTAAATAACAGCAATTAATGCCCTTTGCATAGGATTTTATGCATAATTCTGATAATTTTCTAAAATAACTTCATTTTCTATGACTTTTTTTTTAATTTGCTGAAAAAATACAATATGCAAGTTCATAGATTTTGGTACATATTTTAATATTATCTTTTAATGTACCAGTTTTGATTATTTTACTCTAATCTACATCTAAGTATTATCATAAATACTTTATTATCATAAAGGTCTACTGGCTTACTATGTTGAAAGGAAATATCTGCTAAATTAATACTGCTGTATGCTTCTTTTCTCATATATGACTTCAAGTATCTTCATGTATATTTTGAACATTTTAGAGCACTGTCTAAGCTCATGATTTTTCCATGATTCAATTGGTCTTTACCAAAAATACCAAATGCTTTGGAAGAGTTCTGGAGACATATAAGGCATAAGTCATTTTCCATTACACACATTGTAAAAAGTTCCCTATTTATCAAACTTTAAGTCAGTTTCTTAAAGGATTTTAATTTTTAACATACATACATTGAGACATTTTTTATTTGGTCAGATTGACCAACCTTTCCAACACTAAAAAAAAAAGTAATATTTACTCAAAATAAATAACTTTGAAAGGTACAAAAGCATGCACTTCAGTTACTGTAAGATGTAGATGAAACACCCTCATTCCACGTGACTAAAAATTGTGTCTCACTTCATCAAGGATAGTCTTCAAAATGCTATTTTCTGAAGTATGGCCATCAAGATACTTTCTTCTGAAGTACAGTCTGAATGGTCACAAAGAAATATACCTGTGGAAGGAAAATAGTAAACATTTACAGTTCTGGTATAAGAAAATTAAAGGTGAGGGCAAAATTAAAAATAAAATCAGATGACTAGCACATCCTTATAGTGGGGTTCATTTTACCAGGATGACAGAAGCAAAAGTACAAGTTGAAGGGTCGAAGTTGAAAAACTACTCCAGGGTAGACAGAGCTGCCACCTGGGGCCATGGAGACATCCCAGCCTATGCCAGCAACTAGCCATGGTGGAAATCCATGGCCCTACTGCAGTCAGGGACTGTGTTGATATTCTTGGTTCCTGGTACCATTGTGCAGTGCAAAAACCAGGGTCCTGGACTGAAACCTGAGGCTATGTTGGTATCCCAAGATCATGCTGTTGCCATGACCATGCAGAACTGAGTATCCTGTGGAACAACCCAGGGCTTTGATGACACCCAAATCTGAGGTGAAGCCTGAGGCCATATCTGGGTCCATGGCCCCATTGTAGCCATGGTCTGTGTTGATATCTATAACTCCTGAGACTATCAAAGGCCTGGCAGAAGCCCAAGATCTGGGCCACCAGCTGGACTCATGCTGCTCTCCAAGGAACATCTTGTAGCTGGGAAAACCAGAATGAAAAACTGGGGTAATTTCAGCCTGAGAGACATATGCAGTCACCTGGGGCCATGGTGACATTCCTGTCCCAGGATGCTCTTAAAGACCATGTCTGGGTCTGTGGTTCTACTGCAACCTGGCCATGATGTCCATGGCCCACATTGCCACCAAAGACCATAAGAACCAACCTCTACCTTCCCACCCCTACCTCTGGACCACCATCTATGGCCATGTAAGACAAGTCACTGCTGGGACCATGCCAACCTCAGTAGCCTTCTCTGCCACCTGTGGCCATTGTGTTGTCCAGGCCCAAACTTCTGCTGAGGGCCATATCTGGGTCTGTGGCTCCATTGCAGTCATGATCTGCAATGATGTCCAAGCCCCAGGTTACCTTGGTGGGAGAGATACAACAGTCAATATTAGTAATCATCTTATGATTAGTTTTTCACCTAACTTTAGTGCTTAGGCTATGTATAGAGTAAAATTTAGAGTTCCAGCTAGAGTCTGATTAGTTACTGGATTAGATTTAGGTTAGGGTTAGATAAGGTTACGCTTAGGGTTGCACAGGGTTAGGGTTAGGTTACATTTAGGGTTTGGCAGGGTTAGGATTAAAGTTAGGGCTTAAGACAGTTTTGGGTTTATTTCTAACATTGATGTTTGAGTTATTGGTAAAGTTGTGGTTACACTTAATGTTAGGAGTAAGGGCCTGGCTAGGAACAGCAATGGCATTGTTTCTTAGGTTTATCTTGGAGTTAGCCTCAGTGTTACGGTTAGCACTACATTGTTATTAGGGTTACTGTTAGTCGCAGGATCATTGTTAGAGCCAGGTTTGGGTTTAGGGTTAGGACTAGTGGCATGGTCCTGGGATTTCATGTGGATTAATTTAGATCAGAGTTAATGTTTGTCTCATGGGTAGACTTGGTGTTTCATTTCTATGTGGATACATTTGATGTTAGTCATTGATTTATGGTTAGTTTTAGTTATACACCTCATTTTACTGTTTGGGTATATGTAGATTTATTGTTGGGTGTTGCTTTGTTTAAATAATGTTTTAGGATTGTGTGGTACAATACTTAAGTTTTAGTACACAGGAGGCAAAGGTAGGTAGATCTATGTGGTCTACAGGGTGAGTTCCAGAACAGCCAGATCTACATAGGCTATATGTATATAGAGACCCTATTTTTTTCCACTATCAAAGAAAGCATTGTTACAAATTGTGCAGTTCTTAACAGCATATAAAAATAGCAAAATAACAAAGAAAGAATTTGGATTTTTTTAAATGCATTTATAACAACCCATACCAAAGCCAAATATAAAATCATAGCTTGATTTATAAATGAGATCAAATTATTGCACAAGTCAAAATTGTGATGTTAAATATTTTAATTGATAGCTTATTGTATTAACCAATAAAGATAAATTTTAATATTGACTTTGTGCCTCAAATGATAATTTGGGGAGGTTTTATATGCCCATGAGTTCAGTAAATATCTACACTGTCAAAGTTGGTGGAGAAAGCAACAAACAAGATTTATTAAACTACACTCATGGGCATGGACTCCCAAGGAGAAAGCTATCAGTGGTTTCTATTCTGTGCTATATAGTGTGTACCTCCACCCACAACAGGAATGGATGACAACACATGGATTAGTAAATAAGAAGGAGGGAATAGTTCAAAGATTTTAAGAGTAAAAAAAATTTCACGTTTTCTTCTTTCCACACCATTCCCAGGGTCAGGACAGTATTAGATATATAATGGATGGGATAAAGATTGGGTCTTTCTTCATCCCTCATTGTCTCCTGGATAATGTTATTGTGATGAAATGCCTTACAGGTTAGGGAATTTCTTTTTAGGAAATAACAACAGAGAAGCCCAACATGATAGAGATCTGGGCGAGGCCACAAGGAGCAGCTCACTACTTATGGAAGCCTCTTGAACGTGTCTTCACAGGTGACAGGGAAAGGTGTGCTCACATTCCTTTCTAACTAGTTTTTGACAGCAGACAAGGTAGGAAGCAGTTCAAGGGGGAACCATAATTGAAGAAGAAAGAAAGTCCATTCAACTTAGATGGAGTTAAGATGAGTTTTCTAGGAACTTTGGAAATCCAGAAAGGATTCAGACAAGCAGTAAAAGCAGCATCACTTGGTGCAACCATGACACAGAACTGTATGTAGGACTGGGTGTCATCTTATAAATCTAGAATGCAATCAATCAGAGAGGGGATCTGGGAATGAGAAAGGGTTTGGAACTCATTCTACATGGAAAAGTTAATGCTTTGCCTATAGAAAAAAAAATAAAATAAAGATAACTTTGGTCTGAGTACATGGTGTCCGTGAATGTTTGAGAGGTGTCTACGACTTTATTACTTAACAAAGGCAAACAAGGAAGAAAATAGTGTAAGTTAAAATTACAAAGTGACTGAGTTTCCTTCCAAAGTCAGGAATATTCTAGTAACTCTACAGTCAGAGGGTCACTTTAGGGAACTAATGATATCCCATCACTAGATGAGTCCAAGCAGAGACTGGTAAAAATTATCTTATTTTCTATAAGAAACTTTTTTCATGTCATCTCTTCTTTCACTTACTGATTCATTTATTTGCAAATTTTATGGAAGATATAGTTGGTCCAGATCTATCTTAGGGACTAGGAAGAGAAAGAATAAAATATGATCTGAAGACATGGAGATGATAGAGACTGTCTGCTAGAAGAACAAACACAAAACGAACCTTGTCCCAAATTAGCTTGGCATCAGAAACAACACTGAGAGAAGTAAAATAGGAATTATACGCAAGGATCCTCACACCAGACTCACAGCACCTAGCTTCCCTCTGCACTGCACAGACCACAAAGACTTTCAGTGAAGGACCAAGCCAAGAGAGAACCCTATGTCCAGGAAGTATTTCTGACAAGTTTTCAGCACTGGAATCTTATGTAAGGTATCCTTCTGAGCCCCATAGTATCAGCATATAAATAAATACCCAAGCATTTAAATGCTGGTAGCCATGGAAGAGGCTGAAACAGGTGCATAGGGCTATAAACAGACTTTCCAGAAGATGTGAAAATGGCCATGGAGCTTATACTCATATAACTGGGTACCTTGATGACAACATTTGTCTGGGTGCAAATGGAAAACATTCTCCATGAATGGTTTTCCGTGGAGTAGTATGAGGAAGGTGTTTTATGTGTTCCAGCATTTACTACATAAAAATAACAAGGAAAGAAAGAAAATAACTTTGTTTCAGTTACTGACTAAAATATTGGGTCAATGATAGTTATATGTCAGTGTGGCATGAGTTAAAGTCATTTATGAGGAGGGAGCCTCAAGTAAGAAAGAGCCTTCCTAAGATCAGGTTGTAGGCAACTTTGTAACACATTTTCTTAATGGTCTATGGAAAAGCTTTCAGAGCTTAGAAGACAAATTCTGCAGAGATCAGAGCTAGAGAAGTGACCCAAGCCCTTTGGATAAGCCTAGAAGATCATGAGTAGATCCCAGACGTTGGACGTTGTGTTATTTACATTGTTGGAGTTGCGGTTTTGCTTTGATCTGACAGTGACTGTGCCCTTGTTTTTCCTTCTTGAAGTAAAAAAAAAGTAATTAATTTATTTCTTATTTTATAGGAGCCCATAGTTGAGAGATGTTTACCTTTTAAAAAAATAGGAGAGATGCTGCAGGTTTACAGAGAATTTGGATTTCAAAAAGAAACTGGATGTTTTTGAAGAGACAACTTTCAATATGATTGAACTTGTAAAGAATGTGGGACTTTTAAAATCATTTAAGTTTTTAATGTGAGATATTGAGGGTGAATGAGAAAGGAAAGTTTATGGCTTAACAGAGATGTGTTTGTGTGTCAAATTGACAAGGGGACCTCGTGCTGGACAGTTTTATGTCAACTTGACACAAGCTAAAGTCATCTGTGATGAGGGAACTTCAATTGAGAAAATGCCTCTCTAAGATTGTACTGTAGGCAAGCGTGTAAAGCATTTTCTTAATTAGTGATTGGTGGGGGAGGGCTCAGTCCTTTGTGGGTGGGCTCACCCCTGAGTCATTGATCCTGAGATATATATATATATATATATATATATATATATATATATATATAAAAGCAGGCTGAGCAAGCCATGAAGAGCAAGTCAATAACCAGCACTCCTCCATGACTTACTTCTGCATCAGCTCCTTCCTCCAAATTCCTGCCATGTTTGAGTTCCTGTCCTGACTTCTTGTAGTGATGAACTGTGATGGGGAAGTATAAGCCAAACAAATCCTTTTCTCCTAAACTTGCTTTTTGTCATGGTGTTTCATCACAGCAATAATAACTCTAACTAAAACAGATGCTGACATGGTATCAGTGCACTTCAGAGGGATGTTAGAAGATGGAATGAGAATTGTGTTAACCATAGAGTAGCTGTTCATGCAAGGCCTGTTCCCTTCTCCCAGAGTCTTCTATACATTACTTTTTTCCCCAAGTAAGGTAATATCACATTGCTGGAGTTGTGACCATTCTCCAAAGATCCAAGGATTCAGGTTTGGTTGATGACAAAAATGAATCCCTTCCTTCTGAGTACCTATTCTCTTCTATCACATATTCTTATGCCTACCTGCAGTACTCCTGGAGAACCCTGATAATCAGTTCTCAAATAATGTTTATTCCTTTCTTCCCGTACTCTTCTGCCTGGAAAGTAACACTGTAGCTCTTCCATTTAGTTTACTTCATTGGATTCTAGCCTGAAAACACTTGCTGTCTCTATGCAGTACAGAGTTCTGATGCCTGAGGTCAGTCACACAATACATATCTATGGAGCCCACCAATAAGGATCAGGCCCTCACCAAAACTACACCTCAAACTCTTAACTCAAGTGCTGACCTTCCTTCTTGTCGACGTACGGGCTCCTGCCTGCATGTTCAGAAAGCGTTTCTTCTTTCATCACAGTTCCAGATTTGAGTGGGACAGCATGTTACCACCTTTGGAAGACATATTAGTCCAGTTTGCTGAGGCTATGATTAATTTTATCTGGTATCAATTATTGGGCAACTGCCACATTAAGATGCAGGCACATCTTTTCCTGTAAGTACTGGGTGTGACTAAAGACATAAGCCTGAATTATTTCTAAACATGACTACCATTTTGGAAGCTTGCTCTTGATTACAAAAATTATCAGCTCAAGGAAAAGTCTTGCCAGGTTGGCACCCGTTCTACTGACTAGACTATTCTTCCCTCACCCCCCCCCCATAGCTTTTAATTTAGGCTTCACACCACGCCTCTCATTTCATAATGATTGAAACAATGATGATATCATTAGGAGTGGGAAAGAAAGTTGTCTGCGGTAGTCCGACTTTTCAAAAGCAGAAAAAAATGAAGAAATCTTTATTCAACCTCTAGAAAAGTAGAGAGGCAAGATGCCCACTCAAGCAGACTTCGTCTTCTTGCTAGATCACCGGCTTCTCATTCCTGCAGAATGTTTTCTAAGAAGGTTTATCTCCTGTCTCATGAGCAGGACATCTCTGCTTGTTAGAGCGGAGCTGTGACATAGTAATTCAAAGATGTTCTACTCTTATTGCCCAGTGCTCAGGATGTATCAGATGCCTGACACTATGCTGTGTGATTTACATAAATTATCCCACATGACATAGCTGATATCATTATGTCTATTTTACACATAGGAAAACTACAGTCTAGAAAGATGACATCACTGATAAAATACAGAGCAAGGATCATGAGGTCACCCTGAATTGAGAGTTACCTTCCTAATTGTGGTCCTCAGCTTTGATGAATAGAAGTGATTTTTGCAAGCCAGAATTGCTAAGCACCTTATGGTCTGCTTAGTATGCAATCCTTCTTCTCCTTCTGTTAAAATCCAGGCTGGAATATGTTGACAAACAGAGTATAATGTGTTTATAGGTCACCTTGTAGACTTTTCAGACAGAAAGTTCTCATGAATCCATACAAATATACAGATTTTAAAAAGCCCTGTCTTTAAGGGGCAAATGTAGACCAACACATGGCATCACAGCATTAGTTGTACATATGAGTTAATGTAATTGACAACTTTTTGCTATTTTTAATAATTCCATTAAAGTTTTCTGCCTTCTCAAAAGGTTTCAGACACTGGTGCTCAAAAATAAGCTGCATGAAGCCCATTCTCGGAACAAACATTGCCCTTTCTATGGTGTCCCTCTTTTAAAGCACAGTTATCTCCAGCCCAGTAACACACTGAGTCATGAATAATTTTAAGCAAGTAGCTTTATTATAGCTTTCAGTTCCCATGAACTAAGAAACCCTTGAAGAATGCATGAGTTTCATTCCAGAACAAAAACATCCAATATGTGAGTAGAACTTGTTTCAGACCAGGGAATGAGGATCTACACTGAACATCATGCACAGGGTAACAACAGTGCTTCTGGTTTAGGGCACAGACAATGGTTTCTGTGTGCTAACACAGAAGCTATATTCTTAATTCAATTTTAATTTACGGGTGAATTTCAAAAGTTATTTGTAGACTTTAGATATTCGTATAAACAGTGGTCTTAGGTTCTACTCCTTCTGGTTGTTTTCTTTGTAGTAGAACATACCAGGGTATTACTTAAGCTTTCCTGGTGAATACGACAGAGCTAGGCTTCTGCTTCGGAAGATGTGGAATAGATCTACTGTCCCCCAACCCTTTCACTGAGTACAATGAAAGCATTAACATTATATATGTAAATATATGTATAACAAATCTGAAAAGTGGAAGTGGGAAGTCAGAATAGTAGAAGAAATTGAGTTCAAAAAGCAACATAGCATTGCACTTCTCAATTTCCTTTTTGATTTGTATATTCCAAAATAGAAGCTAAAAAAAAGAGTAAGCTGCATAGGAATTCTAATGGGTGGGAAGAATACCAATCTTTATCTCTAGTCAGAAGACTACGAACTATAGCCTAGATAGAGAAATTTCTTTCATGCAATATTTGCTCTATTCCAGGCTATGTTGCAGTCTCCCAAGTCCCTCCCCCATGAAGGCATCAGAGAAGGCTGGCTAGGTACTTCCATCCCTCATGGGAGTAATGAGCCTCTAAGCCCACAAAGTATCTATAGTAACTTCACTGGAAGCAAAGCTGACACTTCCAGCAGAACTCCTGAAAGTGGTGGCAGTTTGACTTGGAGAATAGTCAGCAAATGTATTGAGCTCAGGTACATTTTTGTTGGAATGGCAAAAAAAAAAAAAAAAAAAAAATGTTCATCATGAATACTCGAGCAGAAGTCACAGCCTAGATTCCATGTCATTGCTATTCTTGACAGTGAGTTTTGACAGGAAGTCTTGTCTGTGTTGTCTCTGGTGGGATAAGAGTTACAGAGTCTAGACTTTTCAAAATAACATTTGTAGTAGTTTTCCTCAAATTCTAGGGTTTAAAAGCTGCTAATTTCCCAGGCCCTGTTTCTGGCTGTGCCTTTGTAAATGGCTGGGCCATACAGCTTGTTATTTAGCCGATGGAGCACACTTACCATTTCCTGACCTCCCCACACACTTGATGCAGTGCATTGTACGGGAACATTTCTCTTTGTTTGAGTTGTAAGGATTAAGAGCATTATAGCTTAATCTCTTTGATGCACCCAAACCATTCTTAAATCAAATGTTTTCCCTTTAAATTTCCTACAGGGAGACCAATTCTTTGACACTGTAGCAACCAAAGCAGGAAATTCTGATTAATTAGAAAACTTCTGACTCCATGAGTCTTTAAAATTTCTAATAACAAAAGGCACTTACACAAGGTTAATAAACATTTCATGTAATTTGAAATAAGTAACTTCAAAGCTTTTGGACAGAAATAGTGAGAAGGGGAGGATAGGGGGAACTTGGGGAAACGGGATGATTTGGATAAAGGAAGGTTGGATGGGGAGCAGGGAAGCACATATCTTAGTTAAGGGAGCCATCTTAGGGTTGGCAAGAGAGTTGGACCTAGAGGGTCTCCCAGGTGCCCAGGGTGATGTCCCCAGTTAGTCCCTTGGGCAGCTGAGGATAGGGAACCTGAAATGACCCTATCCTATAGCCATACTGATGAATATCTTGCATATCACCATAGAACCTTCATCTGGTGATGGATGGAGATAGAGACAGAGACCCACACTGGAGCACCAGACTGAGCTCCCAAGGTCCCAAAGAGGAACAGAAGGAGGGAGAACATGAGCAAGGAAGTCAGGACCACGAGGGGTGCACCCACCCACTGAGACAGTGGGGCTGATCTATTGGGAGCTCACCAAGGCCAGCTGGACTGTGACTGAAAAAGCATGGGATAAAACCGGACTCTCTTGAACATGGCGAACAATGAGGGCTGATGAGAAGCCAAGGACAATGGCAGGGGGTTTTGATCCTACTTAATGTGCTGGCTTTGTGGGAGCCTAGCCGGTTTGGATGTTCACCTTCCTAGACCAGGATGGAGCGGGGAGGACATTGGACTTTCCACAGGGCAGGGAACCTTGACTGATCTTCAGACCAGAGAGGGAGGGGGAGAGGAGTGGGGGGAGGGGAGGAGAAGTGGAAGGAGGGGGAGGGAAATGGGAGGCTGGGAGGAGGCAGAAATTTTTTTTTCCAATAAAAAAAAAAGAAATAGTGAAGGGAAGGACACGAGCACTACAGTCTGGAGGAGCCAGTGTTTGAGAATTCATGTGGATGAAAGGCTCAAATCACGAGCACTTTTCTAACTCAAAAACCAATTCCTATTAGAAAATCAGCACACATTTGGTCGCCTATGATTCTTGAAATGGAGAATATGAGTTTATAAATTTAATTATGCATTCAAGTCAGAAGCACCAATACTGCTCCCAGGTTTACAGCTTCGACTTACAGAGACCAAAATATAATAAACTGTCAAGGAGGGAGGCTGTCTGTTCATCATATGTTTTTACTAGATGGGTTACACTGATCATTCTCTGCATGGTAACCATGGAGATGAGAGAGGGCTTCCCTTTTCATCCCCTTTGTTCCCAGTGCTCATGAAGAGACCCACATCAGACATATCTAACATAGACAAATTAATGCCATTTTTCTCTTTATGTTGTACAAAGAATGCCTTAAATCAGAGCAAGACTAACTGCTAACATCTCAGTTAGTCTTGTACACACTGGGAACTGTGTGCCCCGTGAATATTATGGCAACAAGTAGTAACATAAGAATTAGAATCACAGGGAGTCCACAAGAAGGAATCTGTGTTTCTACATTTGAAAACCAGAATTTGTTCACTTGTAAACCTCATAACCTACTTGTATTGTTTTTCTCACAGGAATCTAGTTACAATTCATTTCCGACAAGTATTGGTTTTACTTACGATGATTTTTCTTCATTCTAGGAGCTTCTTTTCTTATACTCTGGGAGCAGGGTGATTTCACCAGACTAGATTTGTAGTGTGATCTAAAGAAGAGCAGCCAAGCTGGAGCCTTTATAGCTGCTTTAGTACAAAGCCCTATGTTAAATGAAATGAGAACGTTACATCATTCCAGGACACAAAGTCACAGTCCCTAGAAATAAATTCAGTTAGGCAAGAATGAGCTCCACTTTCATGTGTGCAGTAAGACAGAACTCTTAAATTTGAAAAGATGAAACTGCTCCAAAAGACACCACCTGTCAATCCAGTATAAAAGCACTATTTGTGCCTCTCTGTGTTCCCCACAGATAGACTCTGTGTCAAGATTATCTAGGCATTCAAACATTGTAAAACTCATTTCTCTGTTTACTTGAAAATTTTGAGAATTTCTTACATAAATATATTTTTATCATTTTCATTTCTTCAACTCTTCCCATGCCCCCCACTCTCTCTAAAAGTAAGTCTCTTACTACTATTATTGTAACACATACATACATATATACATACATCCATACAACCTATTGAGCCTATTACTGTTGTTCATATGTACCTGTGTTTAAGGCTGACCACTAGTGAAGAGAAAACTTATCAGAGAGCTTGTCCTTGGGAAAAAGTTTTGATTCTCCTTCCTTGACAGCAATTGATGATTACCTACCCTCTTTGTCTGGGGATGGGAGTGTATCTGAAATTTCCCCTGTCTGAATTGGCTTGCCACCTGGTATAGATATTGTGCAGTTCTTGTTTAGAAAACCATACTTTGGAGATTTCATGGATGCAGCGCCTTTGTCATATTCAGAAGGCACTGTCTTATGGCAGGTGTTCTAGTCCTCTGCTCTTTTAACCCTTTTGCACCTCTTTGATAATGCTTCCTGAGCCTTAGGTACAGGGGTTGTGTTGTAGGTGTACCAGTTTGGGTTGAGTACTATACAGACACATACTCTGCATTTTGACCAACTGTGGATCTCTATGACAAACTCTGTCTGCCACAAAAGAAGCTTCTTTCATAAAGGATGCAGGCTATACCTAACTGTTGGTGTGAGGATAAAGATTTAAACACAGTTAGAAGCTATAGATAAGCAGGAAAATGGCAGTATTACATTGTCCATTAGTGTCTTATAATCTCTTCAGGGATACATAATTGACTAGGTTTACAGTACCAGGTATGACTACCACCCTCCTATTGAGTGGTCCTTAGGTTCAATTAGACAGCAGTTGGTTATCCCCGAGATGTAAGTGCCACTATTGCACCCTTGGGAATATCTTGCTGAGTTGGTCATTGTTGGTGTTTGTTGAGTAGGGGGACTATTGTTACTTTTCTCCTTAGTCAGCTTGTATATCATATTCAGATACTATGAGAGCTAGCCCTCAGGGAGGAGGATTCTAGGATATTACCAGCTCAAATTTTTCCAGGAGTGTATCCAAAGTGTGTGTTGTCTTCAAAAATATAGTTTTACCTTCAGGCTCTGACTGATACTGGCCAAAATTCCCATTACTTTGACCATAGATTTCTTAGGACTGCAGATGTACACACCCTTAAAATAAGGCACATATATGGAAGCTTAAGAATATCTCTTTTGGAAGTCTAAATAATTGGGCTTTTCATCCTCGTTTCTTGAGAGTTTTCCCTGGTGCTACTTGCTGTATTTAATGGAAATGAAACATTTAATCATTTGCTTCTTTGAAACTGTTGCAATTTCCTTATAATGTATAACAGAAATCATGAATTTATGGACAATGAGAGAGATAAACAGGTAAATACTTGTAAACCTGTGAAATCTTTATCAGATGATAACTAACGTGTGTCTATGTGAAGATAGGCCCTGTTGAGAAGAATGCTACTTCCAGGAAAATAAAAACAACTGCTTGCATATCCCCACACAAAGCCTGTCTGACTAGCATATTAAATTAAGTGATAACCAGTGTCATCACTGTGTGACTGTTGTTCTCAGCCCCACAGTTAATTGTTAACCTGCCCTTCCTGCCTCATCTGACTATCATCAACATTCTCTTCCGTGGTTAGCATACATGAAAACTAACAGGCGGCACCCCAATTATCCTCAGAAAATTGTATTATCTTTGTCCATCACTTGTTTTATCTTTGCATTCTCTGTACCTACATAATTGGCATTATACTGAAAGGAACCACATCAGACAAACAGAGAGAATAGCTGCCAAACACGGAGGGTACGTTTATTAACAGGTGCAATAGAAGGCTTTTCTTCTGCTTGCTTCACTCGTTCCTTTCAGCTAGCCTATTACATCAATACCACCATCATCCCAATTTTACAGATAAGAGGATTGAGGCCAGAGTTGCATAGTGCTGAAGCAGGAGATTCCATGACTCCAAAGTCCATGTTTTTAAACCAAACATCTATACTTATAGTAGCACAAGTGAGTCAGGGATTTGAGGGTTCTTCGACAGAGAGAGGTACTGGAGGCGGGTAATGATTAACATGGGATAACAGAGCTTAGGCAGTCAGCAAGGCTCTGAACAGAGATCCCAGGAAAGGCGGTGGGGGAGCCTGGAGCTGGGGAAGCCTAGGGTTTGTGTGAAGGGTCATCTGACAAGCAGTGTGGCCGCATTCAGGCTGCTCCTCTGCCACGACTCCTTTCTCTTTCTTCCTTCCTTCCTTACTCCTCTCGTTCCTACACAAGTTCCAACTAAGAACATGCAACATGAAACTGGGAAAAAGTTCTGTGCAGATATTTTATATATTTGAAGCATGTGTGATTTTTCTCTACCTCTCACCCCAATCTGCAATGTCTAGGCTCTATCAATTTGGGAATTAAAAAAAAAAAACCTGCAAACTTCAGTCACAAGAAGAAAAGAACTTCTCCGCTTAGTGTCACAACATGCACACATTCTTGCAGGTGTGTCTAACCTGCAGCTCATGGGTCACATGCATCCCAACAACAGCTGTTGTACATTTATAGATTATGTTGGATCAATATCAGAAGTTTGGACATAACTGTGCCTTGAGTCAAAGGGGTGAGTGCCCTGTATAGTAGGACTTTCTCTCTGAAGGAAAGACTTGTCAAGTGGGTAAGTTGCTGTATGGTGAGGGGTGGGTGCGTTGTATGGTGAGGGGTGGGTGTATTGTACGGTACAGGGTGGGTTGCTGTATGCTGAGGGGTGGATGTGTTGCATGGTAAGGGTGGGTGTGTCATATGGTGAGGTCCTGTGTGTGTATTATGATGAGGCTTTCTCTCTGAAGAAAGAGGCTGAGCAAATGAGAGGATAAAGCCCAGCTCCACAAGTATTTCAAAATCCAGAGCAGGGCACTTCTGGTTATCATCTTGACTTGAAACTTGTGGGAAATCTGTTTTTCCTTATGCCTTCAAAAAAAAACCTTTATTCATATATTTTATGTTTACAAGTGTTCTGTCTTCATGCACACCAAAAAAAAAAAAAACTGATCCCATTACAGATGGTTGTGAGCCACCATGTGGTTGTTGGGAAATGAACTCAGGACCTCGAGAAGAACAGTCAAGTGCTTTTAGCAATTGAGTCATCTCTCCAACCCCCAGAGGATATTTCCTAATGTCATTCTATGATAAGGAATTTCTGTATCAATATACATTAGTTTGGCTTAGTTTGGCTAAGCCATGCCACTGAGATATTTGTATAAGCCTGATCCTGGATGGGGCAATGTTTTGGATGACAGTAGCACTTTAATCAAGAGATTTCCAGCAATGCAGATTACTTTCCATTTGAGGAGACCTCGGCAGAGAAGAGAGACCTTTGATGAGGAATGAAGTCTTCATTCAGGATGTCTGTGGTTTTGCACTGCAGCTCTTCTCTGGGTCTCTGGGATCTCAGACCCATCTTGCAGATTTTGGACATCCACAATTGTAGTAAGGGGCCACTTGTTCATTTCTCAGCTGCCTAGACTCCCAAAATTATCACACAGAAACTATATTATTTAAATCCCTGCTTGGCCAATCACTTAAGTATAATGCTAGCTAGCTCTTACATCTAGTATTAACCCATTTCCAGTATTTTATATTTTACCACAAGGCACATGGCCTAGCGGCAAGGTTCCAACATGTCTGTCTCTAAAGGCAGCTCTACGACTTCCCTCTAACTCTGCCTTCTTTCTCCCAACATTCAATTTAGTTTTCCCCACCTACCTCTATTTTGCTCTGCACAGGCCCAAGACAGTTTCTTTATTAACCAGTGGTATTTACAGCATCAGAGGGGAATCACACATCACACAGTCACATTGACCATTAAAATAGTGGGATATTAAAACAATCCCCATCTATGTTTCTCTCTCGTTTTGTACTGGGGAAGGTGGTGGTGGCAGGCATGAACCACCTCTTCTGTATAGAGTATTTGAATTTGATTGGCTTCAAACAGCATGGCTTTGATGCCACTTTTCTGAATGCTGGTTCTGTGGCAGACAGAGAGACAAAGTGACTTTTGAACCATGACTTGTCTTATCTGCAATTGTATTTGTTTGTTTACCTTTGCAGGTGAACATTAATACTTAAAGACACTTTCTGAAAGAAACAGGCACAAATGTTGTCAGAGAGAGAAGATCTCATCCATCGTCTTCCTTGTCAGCTGTATGGTACTAGGCTCAATGCCTTGTGTTTGGAGGGTTATGTTTGTTGAGAGACTCCCAAAGAAGGGCTGTGGAAAAAACATGCAGTATTTTTGACTTTCGGTACAAAATTCTAATAAATTTTATTGTATGTATTAGAAATACAAAAAAATCATTCAAGTATAATCACTTTTTAACCCTAAAATTTCGATATTTTTGTTGTTTCCATTGCATTATTTTTGCTCCAATTTGATTCCTTTATAAAAATCTTTACTTAAGTAAATAAACAACTGCAACAAATGAATAGAAATAAAGACACTTTAGTCAAATCAGAAAACTTAAGTCAAGTTGGTAGCATTACTGCTTTGAGTTTCACAAAGGAAATAAAAATGTCAATCTGTATATTTTTAAGAGATTTAAAACCCTAAATACATATCTTGATGTCAAAATTCTTTCTCATCCCCCCTTTTAATTCCTTCACTTTCCCTGACTTCTGCAATACTCACTATCTTTTTTTTTTTTTTTTTTGATGAAAGAATGACTCATCCAATGGGGAGTGGACTCTGGATAACACGTTCCTTTAGGAGACAGGTGAAATAAATTGGAAGACTAAAAGACTACACAATAACATTAGTGTACAGAAGTGCTCCTCTGACAGATGCCAGAATGACCCTTTATATCATGCAGTTTCTAAAGCATCAATTCAACATTCATACATATGGTTTCACATGAAATCTTGGCAACCATTCTACATGTATTCACTGGGCCTCTGTGATTGTTTTCAGATAAATGATTCAGCAGATTATGGCACCATTTCACAAGAGAATCACAAATAATAGCTGAAAGAATGTATTGAAACCAAACTTGAGATAGCAGTGGAAAGAAAAAGTCTAGCCAAACCAGAAGCCCATAGAACAGTGGTTCTCAACCTTCCTAATGCTGTGAACCTTTTTAATACAGTTCCTCATGGCTGTGTTGACCCCAACCATAAAATTATTTCATTGCTTTGGCGACATCATAACTGTAATTTTTGCTACTGTTATGAATCATAACGTGAATATCTGATATGCAGAATACCTGACATGAGACTCCAGGCTGAGAACCACTGCCTTAGAATGTAAGGGAAAAGGGGAAGGCATGCATAATGAAAGAGAAGAAGGCAAGAAGAAAGAAAGATGGAAGTGTGACTGGGTAGTTGGATTTCAACCAGATAAGCTTGAAAGCCTAAACTCAAACATCAACTAAGTTTAAGAAGCTGAAATCAAATTATTCGTTGTTTCAAGTGAATCATGTAACCAGTATTCTCAGCCAGAGGATGTCCTAGATGGTGGGGCTGTGTCACCACACAAAACAGAAATCTGTGATCGCTTAAATACTGTAATCTACTAAGGAAAGGTACAGCAAACAATTAATGAAATCAATCCACACAGTTATAGAATAATTCAAATTTAAGGTAGGAGGATTGTACCAGAGCAGATTCTTCAGTCATGTTATACCAGTTATGCTGGGATACGGCCTTAAAATGAAGATTCCTTAAATATCAATAATGCACTAGAAATTAGATGAAGCGAAGCAGTGAACAGAAGCTATTTTGCAGCAAGTCACAAAAAGAATTGTATTGACACTGTGCAAAAAGAACTGCTCACATTTCTCATCTAAATTAAATAAAATATTTGCTCTGCATATAGTGTCAGGGAAGTAACATTTCAGAGAATGGATTGCCTGTGTGTTTCTTTACCAAACATTACTACTAAGACTATAAAGATAAAAGAATTCCACTTGGGGGCAAAAACAAGGTCAAAGTCCTCTAGAAACAGTTCTCTCTCTCTCATCATCAGCCACGTGACTGGTACTATTATCCCTACTTTACAGGTGGGGACATTTAAGTCCAAAGAATGTTTATGACTGAACAGTGAGTCAGCATTGGGAATTACAGAAAAATGCATGTGCTGGGCAGTGTGCAGAATGACTTCATCTTCTGTGGATTTGGCCATGGAAGAAGTTAAATTCTCTGTGAGTTTGTGAACTTGACTTTCTTTATTATTATCCCTCTTCCTGTCTCTCTTTTCCCCAAAGTCCTGGTTACTGAGTAAATTCCTGTAGATCTCGGGATGACTGCTGAGGCTGTGGAAACACTCCATGGTATGTATAATGTTCCAGGATGCAACGTCCTCGTGAAGGGATCCAGGAAAAGACTGCAAGTAGCCGAAGAGCGAGAGCTGTTTCACCTCCTAAGGCCTTTACAGTAAGTCCCTAATGTTTCGCTTTCCAGTTCCAAGTATCTGTGCTAATCTATGTTTGGCAAGTGCCAGAGATGTTGGTAACTCCACAAAACAGACAAGGAGTGGTCCTTTAACTTTGGAATTCAAGATGAAGTTGGGAAACTTTTATCAAAGAAGGACAAAGTTCTTTGGGTCATCCTGTGACAAGCTTTAAAAGTTGTGGCGAAAAGAGTGCAGCCAAGTGTTTACTTTATATCACTTAACCATTTTTGAAAATCTTCCAAGTTCCTTCAGACTGAACTTCAGCAGGATATTGTGTTAACCAACTCCTAAATGCTAATGTGGCCCTGCCAAACTGGTTTCCTAGAAACTTGCATTTGTGTTACCTAGCTAGTTTTTCGTGTAAGAGATAAAGATAAATGTGCAGAGCTTGTTAACTCACTTTGCCTCTTGGACTACTAAGTTCACACATTTTTACACACACACACACACACACACACACACACACACCACAGCCTGATTGCCCAAGGACAAAGTTCACTCAGTATTCAAATGTTCTTCACTCTCCAACTCCTTAATTTTTCCACTAGTCTTTCCACCAACTAGCTCTCCTTCTCTTGACAGGTGTCAAAATCAGAACTAAAACCAACTGAAAACCAGGAACTCAAGAAAAGCAACAAAGCTGGTTTCCTATCTTTGTCACCTTTGTCCCTTTATCTCTGACCTGAATCCTAAAAGCGAACCCATAGCATCATCAGAGCAAATCAAGATGGCTTGGGCTGGGGCCAGTTTTGATGAGTGCT
Source organism: Microtus oregoni (assembly GCF_018167655.1). Classification (NCBI taxonomy): domain Eukaryota; kingdom Metazoa; phylum Chordata; class Mammalia; order Rodentia; family Cricetidae; genus Microtus; species Microtus oregoni. The sequence goes on along the minus strand of NW_024543091.1, from coordinate 2,443,139 downwards.
TGGGTGTGCATTCTTCGGGTGAGAAGACCTCCAGAAAAAGGCCACCAACACAAGGTGACCTGAGCACTAGGTCATCTAGTTGGAGAATAAAAACATATGCTTGGCGGTGGCTGTGGAGAATATGGCTGCCTCATTTCTCAGTTGGATGGCAGTGAGGTGCCCGACATACCCGTCTTCAGGACAGCTGTGCAAGGTCACCAGAAAGAAACCTTAGCTGGTGAGACAGCTGGAGCTCAGTCTGTCCAGGAAACTGGTAACAGGGTGACATCAGCTGGACTCCAGGAGCACTGAGGGCTCCCACTTGGCTCCCAGAAACACTTTCAAGGTGTTAATTGTGATTTATGGTGCCGTCTGTGTTTTGGATGTGGGTTACCTTAGAAATCGGCGTTAAAGGTTATAGCTAAAGAGTTCCCGAATTTACACTCCAGATACCCAGAAGCAACACCCTCCCATGTAGAGCCAAGGTGACAGGAACTGAAGGCTGCCTTAATCTGACAGACTCTTACTTGGTAAGCGAGAACTTTTCCCTTTCTGGCTCCCCATACTGAACAGAAGAAAATGCAAATGTGCAGAGAAACCTTGTAAAAATGTCAGCGCTGGTGTTTAAAACCTGTAGGTGCTAAGACAGTTGAAAGTCCAGTTTTGAAAAGTATAGCTATTAATTCTTCTATATGTTTGTGTAAGATTCCTGTTTATGATCTACATGCTGCACAGTTACATATATCTTAGCTCATACAGTCGAACCATTTTATTTTTCTGGCACCTTCCCACAAGCTATACAACATGTGAATTACCCAGGTGCCCACGTCTGTAAGTGCACTGTTTCAGACCTGCCTGCTCTTCACACCAGGGTTTGAAGAATAATTTGGCTGATTTTGTTCTTAACTCTTTGGTGGCACTGACTGAACTGAAAAGCGTTCTTGTGTCTCTCTGCTGTATCCAAATGACTCATTCATTACTTCGACTTTCTTTCCAAAACTTTCCGAAACGGTTGGTGTCTTACACTCCTTAGGACTGACAGCATCTTCTAAGTTCAGTGCCCTGCCTTTCAGTGCTCTAGGATGTTTGGAAACTGTTCTACAACATTTCTTCCACCTGAAAAAATTGTTTCCCTAACTTTTTTTCTCCTCTACCAAAAGGAAAGCAACTGCTGCGTGTTTAAGCAGCTTGGCCAAGACCACTGAACAAAGCAATTACAGAGGCCAGACCAGTAGAGGCTTTTTTGTATGTACCTCTCTACCAACCAATTACCCTACATCTTACTTGCAAAAGATGCTAACCTCAGGAGATAAACTCACTTGTCATTCCTGCTCAAACATGTTGCTGGAGCACATGTATGAGGAGACCATATGAAAGAACAAGAAGCCAAGAGCAAAAGCCAGTTCCAGATGAAGTCCAAGTTAAAGTACGTGGCTGCTTCTCATCAGGCGGTTACTGACAGCCTCTGATGATTCTTCTCTGTTATTAGAGGCAGTAAACTGCTGTGCTCAAGCACCAGGAAGAGCAGCAGTTACTTGTCCCTTTCATAAGTGCCTTAGTAGAGTCACCAGCATGGAAAGTAAAGTTTGTCAGCAAGACCTAACCACTTAATTGCCCAAGTAACCGTCTGTCTCCCATCTAGGCCTCGTTGTCTTCAAGATGGAGGAAGTGGCTCACCAAGAGGACTGTAATCTGTAAACTATCATCACTAAGCGTGTTGATGTGTTGTAACACCCAGAGAGGATAAGGGGCCAAGATACAGACGTGGGGAAACAAATAACATAGGCATCTAATAAGGCCTATGTTAGACACTGCCTTTGTCTTTCTGTAAAATGACTCAGAATTATATATAACTTTGGGTATGTATTTGCAGGGAGGAGATGGGGATCTGAGGGAAGAAGAAAAAGAAAAAAAGAAAAAAAAAGACTTAAGTAAGTAGGGCCAAGGATGTTTAATTCCATTAGATTGATTGACATTAGATTGATTTAATTCCATTAGATTGGTTGACATTATTTGCATTGTCTTGACCACAGGACTATGAATCTGTTACGCAGACATACACACACACACCACCACCACCACCACCACCACACACATGAGTAATTTAGCCCATGCTCCAAGTGTCAAGACAGCTGCTGTAGCTTCACATCTGGCCTCTCTGGGGCACATACACTGGAGCATACGGGGGAGGCTCCACAGCCCACACTGAAAACTGATCACTAGAATGTGCAAAAATAAAGCTAGTGTAAAATGAAACATGGTTGTATATCAGCTAGTCTGACTGCCAACTGTGGCCCCAACAGCTTTTTGTTGCCAGTGTTAAACTCTGGAGCGTGTAAGTGTGAGCTTTTATTAGTCAATTTTGAAAACAAAACAAAAAAACACCCTTTAACCATTATGCCACTTAATCTTGTTTGTAATTATGAAAGCTTGGCCTTGTTCAGGCTTGTTTCCAACTTGCTCTTACAACATAAAGTAACCCATTTTTGTTAACCCTCGGTCTGTCATGTGCCACCCACCTTGCTTCTTCCGTGTCTCCTTGTGTCTCTCTGGAGCACCCAGATTCCTCCTCTCAGTTTCTCTCTCCACCCAGAAGTCCAAACTATACCTCCTGCCTAGCTTTTGGTCATTCAGCTTTTTGTTATACCAATCACAGAAATACATCTTCACAGACTGTACAAATGTTCCTCAACCTTTCCCCCTTTCTGTCTAAATAAAAAAGAAAGGTTTTCCTTAGAATGGGGAATAGAAAAAAATCTTTTGAGAAAACTGGGAGCATGTAGGTAGGGTAGAAGGGAAGGCAAGGAAGGAAGAAAGTGAGAGGGGAGAACTTGGAATAGTCAAGATGGGGGAAGGACAGAGACAGAGAGCAAGGATAGAAATATCTTGATTGAGGAAGCCATTATGGTCTAGCAAGAAATATGGCACTAGAGAAATTCCCAGGAATCCACAAGGATGATGCCAGCTAAAACCCTAAGCAATAGTGGAAAGGATGTCTGAACTGGCCTTGCCCTGTAGTCAGATTCATGGACATCTTAAATGTCACCATAGAACCTTCATCCAGCAATTGATGGAAGCAGAGGCAGAGATCCACAGCGAAGAACTGGGCTGAGCTCTCAAAGTCTAGTGGAAGAGTGGAAGGAGTGAGAATATGAGCAGAGACGTCAAGACCATGATGGAGATATTCACTGGAACAGCTTACATGAACTGATAGAAGCTCACCAACTTTAGCCTGACAGGGAAGGAACCAGCATAGGACCAACAAAGCCCTCTAAATGTGGGTGACAGTTGTATGGCTGGGGCAAACTGTGGGGTCACTGGCTGTGGGGCCAGGATTTATCCCTACTGCTTCTTCTGGCTTTTTGGAACCCATTGTCTTTGGAGGGATACCTTATTCAGTCTAGATATAGTTGGGAGGGCCTTGGTCCTTCCTCAAAGCAATGTGCTAGACTTTGTTGACTCCCCATGGGAAGCCTTACTTTTTCTGAGGAGTAGATGGGGGATGGGTAGGGGAAGATAGAGGGGGAAAGAGGGGAGGGAGTAGGGACTTGGTATGTAAAATGAGACAAGGTAGTTTTTAAAAACAAAAATAAAAAAGAAAGGTTTTAACTCCAATATAGTAAAACTACATACAATAAAAAAATTATTAGGTAAGAATTACATTCATAATGTTTAGTCTGTATATATTTGGCAAATTTGGAGAAAAGTACTGTATTATCTGTTCTTTCTTAATGAGTCCAAGCTACTAGAAATCTTAATACCCAGATATCATTCCAGAAAATTCTTTAGCTCTTTTCTAGTCTGTACTGTAAGAGGTCAACTGTTCAACTATACTGGGCCCCCTCATGATGCTAACTAGAGAGATCAGAGAAATCTATGGCTAGGAATATTAAAAGTAACTAACTCTTCCATCACAAACTGGGGACTAGCTTATATAGTACAAGCTTAAAATTAAGTTTTCATAGGAAGGCAATTTTCTTTTTGTGAGTAAATTAAGAAAGAAATCAATTGCTTCATGCCATCAGTTGTTTTGATTCATCAATTGATTTTACTGTTTCCAATATGAACCACTGGTCCTGGGAATCTCTCAAATAATGTAAGTTAAGAGAACCTACATGGTGTCACATGGATGCTTACTTCTTGAAAAATTCTGTGCATATTCACCGAATCCTAGTAAACAAGATTTAAATTGGTTTTTACCTACCTGACCACTTACTGTGAAAGAAACAAGGTGATAGATTGAGAAGAATTTGAATAAATCACATAACACCAGATCATCTTTGAGTTTAGTAATCTAAATGTGTACCATTTTTGATTTTGATAATAAATGTTTCCCAAATTGTTAAAAAAATTAAGTTTTCAAGGATTCCTATCATCCATCACCAAAAATCACAGGAGGAAAGGTAGTAGGAAAAATCATATTTTAAACAGTTGTTTTTGCAAAACTTTTTTCTAAATAATATTGCATAGTAAAGGGGTTTCAAAACCTGAGTGGAGAGGGGAAGTATGATATGTGCATCGGTTATTTGAGCAAAGCAGCTTCAGGCTGTTTACTTCTGTTTGAAGTGTGAGTGGAAATAGCTTCTTTGCACATTGACAGTATTTATGGGCATAGTAACTACTTTATAAAATGTTATTTGACAATCTGCTTCATGATTGTGATGCCAAATGGCTATCTTAAACCCCATATAGTCTTTGTTGACTTAAAATCAGTTTTATTCATTTCCAGAGAAATTGCATCAAAAATACAGTAGTGTTGTTTATATACTGCCTAGGAGAAATGAGTGAAGGCCAGGGAAATTGTGTTTAACCCAAAGAATGTGTTTTTCCTTTTCCAGAAGTGATATTGAAAATTTCACAAAATAGATGAACACCCAAAAGACTTCTAGAGAATTAAAAAGCTTATCAATACAATTAAACATAAATATTCAGGCATTGTCAATATTCACAATTTCTTGTCATATTTTACTTCATTACCTTTATCAAATGCAATTCAACAGATATTTTTGAAGAGCTGTAAACTGATAATATTATGTAGTTTCTGATTAAGTGTGGTCAGGGTTTAAAAGTTATCTCTAACTTACTTTATTCATAGGACATTATCTCATACTCTCATACCATTTGACCTTTGTGCACACTGTTTCCCAACTATCCAGACATGAGCTCATAAATCAAAGAGAAGAGTGCCATGAGACAAGAGATAGTATGTTTGAACATTTTTGTTCAAGCTGGGCCTGAATGCAGGACCTTGCCCATGATAGGCAACTGTCCTATCACTAAGCTGTATCCCCAGACTGAGCATGTACTTCCGTTCAAGCATTTGGAGGCCAGTTATTGATTTTTCCATATAATATTACCCTGCACGCCAGCTGGTTAACTCTTTTCTCTTGGTGTCTACACTTAATAATTTTGAACTAAGAACCCCCGGTCTAACTTTGTTTCTCAATTTAGTGACATACTCCCTATAGTGCTTGAGATTTGGGAGCAGACTAACCTGAATATAGAATATGCTCCAGCTCCACTATGTGCCAATCAGTATACCAAAGTTACTTGTTCAAACATCTGAAACTTAGAGGTCTTGTTTATGAAGCTTGTTGTCACATGGAGCATTCCCACAAGCTATCACAGACTTCTAAGAAGGCTTCAGTGAGTTAATCTCCACAGGGCTAGGCACAGGATCTGATGCACAGATGTCTCAGTATGATCAACCCTGTTAGTGAAACACCCTGCAGAAACTGTCTCCTGCCAAGCTGTTGACTGCTTCCAAAGATGAACCCTGTCTCATCCCCGCAGTTTCTCAGTAGATGCCAGACATCCAAACAATATGGCTATGCCAAGTCTCTTCAATATTCCTCCTCATAAAGCCTTCCCCAAGAATTTTTCAAACTCATTTCTTATCAGATAATTCAATGATAATGAATTTTCCTTTATCCCTTATGATAATTAATTCTCCTTTATTTCTATGCTATATGACTATATTTTCCTGAATTTATACCACCTCATTGTCTGGCGGTTTATGAGGTCACAGCTTTATATATCTCAAATGAGAAAGCAAATTTTAAGGTTAAAGACTGTCTTAGTTAGGGTTTCTATTGCTGTGATGAACACGATGACCAAAACACCTTAAGGAGGAAATGATTTGGCTTACACTTCTTATGTCACTGGCCACTGTTCCTTACTGAAGTAGGTCAGGACAGGAACTCAAATAGGGCAGGAACCTGGAGGCAGGAACTGAGGCAGAACCACGGAAGAGTGATGCTTACTGGTGTTCCTCGTGGCTTGCTCATCCTGCTTTCTTACTGAATCTGGAACCACACACACATTGTCTAGCACCCCATGAATACAAACTTAAAGCTTTCCAAATGATGCTTTATTGATACTCACTCATCGCACAGAGTGCAGCATTTTGTAAGGATGTGTTCATTCAAGTGAATCATGTACTCTGACCACAGCCTCGCTCCCAGTCCTCGCCTTTCTCCACCTCAATTTTCCTTGTTTAAAAAGTCTCATTTCTAATTTTATGTCATATATGTCATACACATACATACACATTCATATACACATGCATATATCATATATACATACACATATATTAATTCTAGGATATATATGGGAGAAAATGTACAATAGTTGATATTTGTCCTATGTCTTATTTTACTTAAAATATTATGATGTTCACTTATATCCATTTATTGCTTAACTTAAAATTTAACATTTTTGAAGTTAAATGAGGATAAAGACATTATAGTCTGAAAGTTAAGCAACTGCCAAAGCATAAATATTGTCTTATCCTGGGATATGGTAGATGGAGACTGCACTAGCTATTTTGTCAGGATTTTTGTTGTTGTTGGTGGTGGTGGTGTCTCTCTCTCTCTCTCTCTCTCTCTCTCTCTCTCTCTCTCTCTCTGTCTCTTTTTGTCATTAGCTTGGTAATTCAAGGTCCAGTTTTTAAAATCTTCCATCAATCAGCAATGTAACTCTTGAAAAACTTGCATTTATTCTTAAGTTATAAGCTAATATTTTTTATTAAGCACTTCCAGTTTAGGAGGCAACTCCAGTCCCACAGTAATGATACCTTGCATCAAAGAATGTTAATATGGAAAACAAAGAAGACAAAGGATGGGTCGTTAGTAAACCTTGGTTTGCATGTGACATAATCTTCCACAGGAAAAGTTCTTTTGAAGGCAGAAATATAATACACCTCTGAAGAGGAAAACACCACACCACAGCAAACTCAGACGCTGAAGGAAAGCCCAGTGATCCATCAAACACTCAGGATAAGACAATCATAAGACAATTGCAACCTCATATTATATTGCAAGGATAATATACTATATTATGAGAACTTTATCTCCTATCACAGGAAAATCAGGCAGCTCTTGCCATGGAAGTCACTGCTATAAACCCCTTTTACCAGGAAATCTAAGTTGTACTGTCTCCAGTACAACAGACAGCCTTAGAGGTACTGGTCCTTTGCAATGAGCCAAGCTTGACCATATTTCTTCCCATCTGAAACCTCCAGGATTTGGACCCTGGAAAGTTATGTGTGCTGCCTCCCAAGTCCATGTATTTTAGGCTCTCCTCTTTAAGCTAAAGACAGACTACCTCTCCACTGGATCCTGCTCTGATAAAGTGAAGACAAACAGACATTAAGACGTATTAGTATTTTGATGTGATGTCTTGCCTGGATATTAATGAATGAATTAAAGGTATCTGGGGACAAGAAATGTGCATCTCTGAAAAAGGTTTTGTGATAACAACATTCTAAGCATTTGCCTTCTGTGGGATCAGGAGGACCCACCCACTCACATTCTAAATGAGGAGCATATCCACTACAGGATATCTAAATAGAGACCCAAGATTATGGTGCTTTCTAAGGCAAAGCAGCGAGGGAAACCATCCCAACTAAAAAGGCAGTTTACGCAGTAAACAGTAATTTTCAATTGACATTTGACTTCAGATAAGTTGAAACATCTGAGCCTGAATCCCACACCAAATTAAAACACACATATAAACCACCCCCTTGGGGCTGTGATCCTTTCAGAGATGTAGTGCTAGCACAAGCATTCTTTGAAATGACCCATGTAGCCATGTTTGAAGCACTTCAGTTGTGCCCTGCTACACTGGAGAAGTCCAGGGTGTATTTGAAATAACTCCACTTCTGTTTCCTGTTTACCTGAAAGTTGCTGCCCTGAATATTATCTGCATCCCTTAGTATGCCTTGTCTTCCCACGATCTTCCTTCCAGGCTTCACGCAAATGCTCTGGACCCAAAGCTCTTGAGAGTTTCTATGTATCTATTGCTTTCAGCTTGGATCTTTTTCTGGGACACCTTTCTTGACTCCGAGTCACAGTTAGATGCTCCCCAGTCTCTTAAACCATAAGGTACTTTCCTAATGTAACACTGAAAACAATATTTTTAAAAGTATCATTTCCTTGTCTCAAGGCAAGGACTCTGTTCACGGGATTCATGCTGAATCCTCAGCACATGGCTTGCACAGTCAGTTGTCAATGATCCCATGTTTGCTAGTTGAATAGATTAAGCTCATATAATAGTGCTCAATTATTTCAAAGGGTATTCAGATATACATATGTATACTGACTTAATTTCCTTCAGGTATATGCCCAGGTATGGTAGCATATGTTGAATTTGATTGTGGTTCTATGCTGAATTTTTGGAGGAGCATCTGTACTTCTTTCAACAACTCCTGGACTAATTTATACTTGTACACTATACTTCCTTTTTCCCCACTTCTGTACCATGTTTGTTACTTCAGGTTTGTTGTCATTTGTTGATAGTTACCATTCTCACTAAATATCTGAAAATCTCAGTATAATTTTAGACTTGCGTTTGCCTGCTGGCTAAGAACGTGGAACATTTTTCATACATTTACTCACCACTCTTATTTCTTTGAAAAATCATCTATTCAAGTCATCTGTTTGTATGTTCATTTGGTTACTTGTCTTCATGTGTTATATATATTCTAGGTAATGGCCATCTGTTAGACCAAGATGTTCTTCCCTTCTGGAGGAGGCTTCCTCAGCTTAGTCGATTATTTCCTTTCCTGTGCAGAAATCCTAGTCAAATGTCTCTGGTTACTGGCCTTAAAGGGGATATTGGAGCACACACTATTTCTCTTGTTTGTTTTCAACCCAGCCATGAAGCAAACATTTTGATCTTCCATATGTTCCCTGCTATGATGTATTAGGTCCAAAGTAGTTGAGATATCTGACCATGAACCTCAAAAACTATGTGCCAAAATAAATTATTTCTCTTCAAGGGTAGAGCATGTCAGGTGATTATTAACATAACAGAAAAATAACACAACTCCCAACCTATAAAAGCATTTCCTGTCTTACAAATCCAAATGCAATCGTGTTTCTGTTATCATCAGGGGGATAACAAAATTCGAAGGCATTCTGGACCTCCTCCGCAAGAGGACTTTAGGAAAAACAAAGGGATGATCTGGTTCAATACCCAACACAGAAATAAATGGTTTCAAGAATAGTTTAATCACAATACTTTATTAGTCTACAACCAATATTTAAATACTTTTCTTTAAAAATAGCTATTACACACATCACTTATAGAATTACCACTTCTGTATCTTGTAGGAAAAATCCAATAACTAATGTAAATAGTGAAAATGCCTGTATGGTTAAGAGAACCAAATTCTGTGAGTATAAATTCACATTAGTCACATTAGAGTAGAATCCAAGGTACCACCCTCCACTCCTTGTGCTTGTCTCTGTGGTTGCAGTAAGGTAGTAATCATTATATATGCTTGAGTCAAGAAAATGCCTTGGATCTGACTATATACTGTGCTACAAATTATGTTGCTATGAAAATACACCCTAATTTGTTTTTAATAAGGAGAAATAAACAAAGTTACAAGGATTCAATCACTTTGGACCTGCCTTCTCACTATTATCAAATAGGAATGTGACTATACCCAAATTTATTTTATATTGCCTTCTTTAGTAAATATGACTGTCATCACTTCTATAGCTCCCTTTTTGACCCTGACTTCCATAAACTTCATTTTCTGAGTCTAAAATCGTCCATCAACAGCCAACAGGTAACATCAGAGGTGTGGCAGTATAGCTCTGACTTACCAGAAGCAGTCCTCTACAGGGGTCCACAGAGACATTAAAACTGAAAGCTCACTGCTGGCGGCTCTTAGAAAGTCTGTTTCTACCTACACACCAAGAGGGGGAGAAAGAAAGAAGTTTATTATTAGCCTTTTTATTTTTTATGTTTTGTTTTGCTGTTTTTGTTTTTGAGACAAGATCTCACTATGAAGCTCTTGGCTATCCTAGAACTAGCTCTTGTAGACCAGGCTGATCTCAAACTCACAGAGATCCGCCTGCCTCTGCCTCCCAAGTGCTGGGATTAAAGGCGTGAGGCACCACTGCCACCAGCTTCTAGGCATTTTGATTAGGTTTCAAAAGAAAAGTTTGCAAGTAAAATCTGGTGACCTTAGTCTTCTCTATTGACTACGTGCCCTACAGTGAGTCCACTCTCAAACAGCAAACTTTCCTTTCTCACAGTTTGGAAGCCAGGCTATCCAATATCAGTGACTACAGAGCCCTAGTCTAAAGGATACCCACTTCCTCTTGTGTCGTCACATGATATAAGGGATCAACAAGGCTTCCAAGGCTTCCCTTATACAATGTCTGAGTAATTCCATTCACAAAGGCAAAACACTCATGATCTAATTGTTTGCTAAAGACCCCAGCTTATAATTTCTAATACCTTAGGCTTTGACATATTGGTTGATCACAGGTATTAAGACCGTAAGATCATAACAAAGTTTCTGGCTTTCCAACTTGTATAAGTAGGGGTTCTTTATAGCAGCAGACCCAAAGAAAGGAATATACAAACATCAGGTAGCCAGACTTAAATATACACCTAGAGAAAAGTGACAGACAAGAATAAGGCTTGGTCTTAGACCACGGAGAAACTGGAAGAGAAGAAAAGTAGCTAAAAGATGGCCTTGAAAAGAAGAGTTTATGCTGTCACAGTCTCTGTGACTTCACTATGTACATTGGCCTTGCTGTGATTAGCAGGCTTGTCTCCTTGTGCACAGGTCTGTACTAAATGGGGTTCTAGAGCTGAAAAGAGACATGGACATGGCCCCATCTCAGACTCAGAAATATCTCCAATTGATAGTCTTGCAAATGAAGAATTAGTTTTCTCCAAGGGAGTCTCACTGGGAAAACAAACTACTCTTAAAGGTAGGCTTCACGCCCAGCAGAGATGCCAACACATAACAAACTCAACAGCATCTTTGGAGGATCTTTGTCTCATAATGTTTTGTTGGGGAATTCTTTTATCCTTACCGGTCCTTTGTATATGTATTATGGCTTCCAGTTTTGTGTTTTCACGGGATTCCGGTGTGTGCAAACGTGCATGTCTGGGCATCTATATGTGTCCCTCATGTTTTTCTTTGGCTCTTTTTCTTCTGTTTGTTTTATCCTATTACAATTTGTTTTATCTTATTTTATTATTATTCCTCAGATGTCTGATTATTTTCTAATGGGAGACAAAAAGGGTTGGATCCAGATGGGAGGGGAGGTGGAGAGGAACTGGAGAGAGCTGGGGGAAGGGAAACCTTAATCACAATATATGATATGAAAAAAAAGCCCAGTTTTCAATAAAAGAAAAAGTACAGAAAGAAAAAAAGACCAGTAGGATTGGACATAATTTACTGGTAATAAAAACCCCTGGCTCAGAAAATAGAGTCGTACCTTTACCTTAATTTACCAACTCCTTGATCTTGCATCAGATAGAGCATAGAACACGTACACAGAGCATGGGTATCATTTGTTCTCCTACAGATTCACATAAAACAGTGTGTTTTCTGGATTTTTTTATAGGTATGCATACTCTTTGTTGTGGATTTTAAAAGCATTTAAGAACGTTGTCTTCTCCAAAACTAAATCTTCAACTCAGAAAAGCCACCACTTGAATCTTTTACACGTAGGGTTTTTGTATTCTTTGGTGGTGTGGTTACAGATAAATTACACTGGTTCTACTCACTAACCTCCCATCCATGCTCAATAGGAGAATGAGTGACTCCTATTAAATTCCATGAGCCACACAAAAAAAGATTACCTGGAGGTAGAAGGGAAACTTCTTGAGAAAGGTTCTAGACAGAAAGAGCGGAAAGAGGGATGGGAACGCAGGAGTGAATGTGACTAAATTTAGGGCATACATGTATGATATTGTAATTAAAACAAATAAGTAAATGCATGAAATAAAAAAAGATTCAGGTGTGAATAGGTTTGAAGCTGAACCCAGGTCAGTACTGGACAACTGTTGACTGGATATTGAGCCACTGGGTGTCTTATAATTGTTACTGAAGATGCTGTAACAGGCTGTACTCAGTCTTTAGATAGATTGCAACATACCAGATTTGTCAAGGATTGGAAGTAGACACTGGTAATTATCTGGACCTTTCTCTAATCTGGCCATATCCATTATAATTGCCTGCCTAGCCTCAAGGCTTTACTTTCAGCAAAAATTAACACCTTCTGTTTATATAAATCTTAGCTAAGCATTGGCTCTTTACAATGAAGATATACTTTCCTAAGTTTATGTAGATTTTTTTTGAAGTCAAGTGGAGGCAAATAGAACAAAAGAAAATGTTTAAGCTTGTTATAACTTTTATCTCATAGCAGTGGAAGCTGGGTTGAAACCAGAAACTTCAGGAAGATACACAGCACAATGGAGAGAATTCTTGACTGAATGTGTTTAGGACAATGATGGATCACACTTCTTAGCCTTTTGATTCAGCTGTTCTTAGTAGTAACAATGCCTTGTCAACATTAACAGATTCCGAGGGTCTCTTCGTCAATCTCATAACAGTTGATCTTCCCAACTCCAAGTCTTAAACGTATTTCACAGTCATTGTGATATTCTTTACTCTTCTATGCCATGTACATTTAATGGTTCATGTATCACATCAAGTTAAGCTCATATATTTTGTTCTGATTAAAGAATTTTTCTGGCATTACCACCCAATAATAAAAACAACAAGTAAGTCATATTAAAAGACTCTTTTGTTTGTTTATCCATTCTAGTGGTGTCTACTGAAGCTCAATATAGTCAGGAGTTTCAGGCTTTACCAAACCATATCATTGATTTAGAGGGAAACCTTCAGTGTTTGTTTTCTTTCCTTATCAATAGTTTTCTAAGTAACTGAGAACAACACAAAGTTCAAGTGGGGCTAATTGTTCAAGTCTCCTAACTTGGGTTCTCTGCTGTCTGTGCTCTGTGTTTTGTCTACAGATGGACAGAAGTGTGCTCTGACTTCTATCAATGGAATACTGAGAGGCAGAATAAAACATTGCACATGGCTCTAAAAACAAACAAGTACTGCCTCCAAGGCCCAGTTTTGGTGTGGCTTTCCATTTGAAGTGAAAGCAATACAGTTCTTTGCTCTTTAAGACCATATCACAACTGCAGTAGCTCAACTATATTCTATATGAGAAAACATACCAATGCCATCACTCTTTCACGATGCAATCTGAATCAAGAAAAAAGTCATTGGTAGATGAAGGCGTAGAACATCAGCAATCTTAGGGTATAGAAGCCAGGTCCTGTAGGTCTTCTGCTAATGCAGACTCATAGCTCTGCTGGTGGGCAGGCTATCTTCCTATCTTCACTATCCTCTGCCCAGACAAGTTATATGGTTTTCTAACTTCCCATACTAGTAATGACTTTGTGTTCTTCACATCTGTTCATAAATGGCTTTAGTCCCATCAGAGACTTCCACTCCATACCTAATCTAACAAATAAGATTATTGCTTTTATAGAATATCTATGTACATGGGCATGCACACACACACACACATATGGAGAGAGAGAGAGAGAGAGAGAGAGAGAGAGAGAGAGAGAGTTATCTATTGGAGGAGAGAGCTGCTTGTTGGTCCCAGGCTGCTCAGTCCAGAAATAATCACACAGAAACTGTATTAATTAAATCACTGCTTGGCCCATTAGCTCTAGCTTCTTGGCTAACTCATACATATGTGGCTGTGGCTTACTGGCTAAAGTTCCGGTCCATTTCTGGCAGGGTTACAAGGATTCTCTCTAACTCCATCCTTCTTTCTCCCAGCATTCACTTCTGTCTTCCCTGCCTACTTAAATTCTGTCCTGCTATAGGTCCAAACAGTTTCTTTATTCATTAATGGTAATCACAGCATACAGAGGGAAATCCCATATCGGTTGTGAACTGTCCAATATGAGTACTGGGAATTAGACTCAAGTCCTCTACAAAAGAAGTTAAACTCTGAGCCATCTCTCCATCCACAATAAGGAGTCAAGAAGTATAGTCCAGGATGATGCAACAGGTAACAGAGAGAGACAGTGGTGAGTTTTTTGTTTGGTTGGTTGGGTTTTTTTGGTGGGGAGGTTGCATTCAGTACAAGAGTACTTAAAGTCACTTAATTAAAAATAGTTGAAAAACTTAAAATGATTAGAATAGTACATTTCACTGGGCAGTGACGGCGCACGCCTTTAATCTCAGCACTCAGGAGGTAGAGGCAGGCGGATCTTTGTGAGTTTGAAGCTAGCCTGGTCTACAAAGCTAGTTCCAGTATAGCCAGGGCTACTCAAAGAAATCCTGCCTTGAAAAGCTAAAGAAAAAAAAGAAGAATGGTAAATTTCATATTGTCTATTTTACTATAATAAAAATAACATTATAAGAGATACTAATTTTAAGATGTTGTAGAAGGTATAAGGACTAGCAATTGGATTTAGAGAGATTCCGGGTAGGGAAATGTTGGAACACTGCATAGAAGTGGATTCAAACAGAAAGGAATGACAAAAGAAAGCACAAGTACCAAGGAAAGCACAAAGGAATGCAGAATCGACCAGGAGAAGTTTGATGAGACAAGACAAGGATGGGTTGAGCTATGCTCTTAACAGTCTACACGTCCTGTATTTGGTTATGCAATAGCCCATAAAATCACCAAAAATAGCCCTTGTTCTAGTACCAACAATTTCAGACAGGGCATTTGAATTAACACTAAACTAAAAGTTGAGAATTATTATCAGAGAACTAAAGACAGTGTTGTAACAGTGGTAATTAAAAGCATCATGACCTCTTTATGAGAAGTCTGAAGCTGAAACTCAACATCCAGAAGCTGGCACAAGAAGCTGGTGCTTCTTCGCCCAGGCAGCACATCCCCACCATACCTGGGAAGAGACTTGGTTCTTCCTGGGCTTGAGGTATTTCAAGACTTATTTTTAAAATTTTATTTCATTTTCTTCTCTGTATTATGTTTCAAAGCTGGTTTTTAAGGCTGAGATCAACACTTAAATTTGAATAGTTAGGGACTGAAGAGATGCTTCAGCAGTCAAGAACACCTACTGCTCTTGCAGAGGAACCAGGTTTGGTTCCCAACACTCACATGGCAAATTACAACTTGTAACTCTGTCTCCAGGGGATTCAACATCCTCTTCAGGATGCTGCAGGCTTCCTGCAATACATGGTGCACATAAACTCACATAGGCACATACATAAAAATATACTAAACCATATTTTTAAATGTTCATAATTAATCGTATATCTATTTTAAAAGTAGGCAATGAAACTTAACTGTTATTGCCTGCCATCTGCCATAGGAAAATGAGCACAACATAGACATAATATACTAAAATTGTGTTTCAGCATGGCTCCGTAAACACCAAAAAGCGTGAAATGGAGTATCTGATGCCAAAAGCTATGGATTAGCTTTGCAGACTAAGACTTCACTAGTTTACCTCTGTGTACTAGGATGGCTACCTGTCTCTCCAAAGCCCATCCACAGGCGCTGACACCCTCCCATGAATGACCTTATTCAAGACAATATCACATATACCAGGGCTTCTGAATAAATGAAGTAATAAATCATCTAACAATGGATTTTTAAACCAAAAAGGCATTTTAAGGCTAGAAGGGTGGTCCAATGGATAAAACACTTACCACCCATGCGTGATAGTTTGAGTTGGAATCCCTAGTACCTATATAAAAGTCAGACACACCAGGGAGGAAGAAACAGGTAGATCCTTAAGGCTTACTGACCAACTGACCAGTAATCTTGCTAGTTGGCAATAGCCATGTTCAGAATGTCTCAAATAAGGTATAAAGCAATATTGGAACACACCAGCCTCAACTTCTGGCCCCTACACACACACAAGAACATTTGCGCATGCATATCACACATACATACATACATACATACGAGAGAGAGAGGGAGAGAGAGACCAACAAAGAGAAAATTGAAAACAAAAATGCTTCCTTTTGTTCATTGCAAGGGTCAAACACAATCTGAGGTCACCTATAAGCCTTGGCGTATAATAAGAGCATTTCTTCTAAACAAAGACAATTTCAGATTTCACCATTTATTTCCTTTCACATGTCATTTCGTTCTGCCCATTCTGCTACTTTTTTCTCTCCACCATTATAATCTGCATGGGAGCCTCATTTAGTTAACATTCTCCACCCAGTTTGTTAGGAGGGCAGAGGTTGCTTCTGTCTTTGGGGTTTGCTTTTCCCATAAGTATGCTGTTAAAAAACTATATTCTTCTCTCATATCAAAACCAGTCCATTTTTTTTTCTAATTTTAGTTTCCCTCTGCAAAGAGCAACCTGCAATCAAAATTTTGGCATATAATATATTATAGGGCTTTTCATTTTATGAATGTGGCTGCTAAGCTTGGGCATATAATGTGGGAAACTCTGAACATTTTCATAGCAACATCACTTTCTTCTTTGTCCTCTTCCTTCCCATCACACATTAAGTCCATTTCTATTCCTGTATACACCAATTCCTGTGTGTTCCCTATGATGGTTTATGCTTCTTGGGAGAAGATGAAGTTTAGTATACTACTTCATTCAAAACACATTTGCTGGCTGGCAGCTGTGAACCAAGCACTGAACTATTACTTGGAGATATAACAAAGGATATATGGAACCAAGTTTCATTTCTGCTCCTTAATGCATGTAGTCTATACAGGTATGTTGAACAAGAACACATCAATAGACAATTCCTCATCTTGAAGGTAATGGAGGATTTTGTCTCATTATATTCCTAAAGATGATAACTTCTCCTTATTCCGTTGATGCATATTCCCCATTTCGTTTAACTGACCATGATAACTTTGAAATAAACTCATATATGCCCATAGAATCTACTTTAGAAACTATTATTGACTTTGCTTTTCCAATGAATTCTACTTTAATGTTCAAAGTGGATTTTACAGTGTTTGCTTCCTTTAAAGGTGTCTTTATTGTGGCAATAAAATTTTATTTTACACTAAACTTATCATAAAAGAAGTCAATATGATATGACTGAACACTGGTACTGTTAAGTCTTACAGGTTTTAGTTTGCCTTCATAACAGTTGTCAAGTAGATATGTGCAGCGAGAGAACATGAACCAGTCTATCAGGATTTTCTCTCAGAGCCACCAAATTCATTTTGTTAGTGTTCAAGGTTTTACTCTCCTGTCTCACCCTCTAATCATCCTCTTATTTTTAGTGTTTTAATGAAAGATTTTTGTTCCTCAATTCCCCTGGCCTTTCCTCCAAACGTATCCCATCTTCTGTCTTTTACTAACTCTTCCCTCTAGCACTCATTGCTCTTAAGGAAGCTCGAGTGAGGAAGATGGCTTTCAATGCCCTCGGTTTCTCAGAATAAGAAAGTACAGCTCAGACCCTCTTTACCTAGTGCTTCTGGTCAACCTTATCACTCCTATACTCCTGGGATACCCCTGCCCTTCTAGAGACTCCTATTCACAGCTCTTATAGAGTCTGTGGTCCCTTGTATGGACAATAGCTCTGCATTAGCATGTATTTCTCAATACATGTTCTTTGTGCTCTCTGGGCTCTCTAACCCTTGATGATTCTTTTGTTTTTCTTATTACCACCTTTTTCTTTTCACTTTCTTCCCTATACACATGGGAATCCACAGTTTATTACATCAACGTTTCTTCCCAATGTCTCTGCAAACTATTGTCCTTTCCAATTGTTCTAAACTAGCCAAACCCAAATCTTGGACAATCTATACGTATATTCCATTAATCGTCTAAGGATTTAAAATACAACCCATGAAAAATCTTGAAAAGATACCTATTAATCACATGCAAATAAATGGTCTTCAACTGCAACTAGATCCATTGAACTGTCCAACAGTTATCCTATATTCTTTCAACCAAGAATCTCTCTTATCTTCCACGGTGTAATTCAAACCTTCTCTGTTCTCCTAAAGTTTCCAATTTCTCCCTCTACGTGCGCCCAGTTACACTAAGCAGATTATCTTACTACCGCTTCAAAGAAAAAACAAAAGCCTCTATCCAAGGAAACTTTGTACTTCTTACTCAAAACCCTATAATTATTGTGTATTTTTAACCCTTTCAACCTCCTTCTATCTCTCTAGAGGATGTCCCATTCTCCCTATAAAGCTGACACCTTCACCTAGATGTACAATTCCATTGCTCTTCTACCTATACAACCATGCTCTATCAATTATTGCCTTCATTTTACTTCAATTTTTTTTTCTAATTTAAAAATAATTTCTTTTTCACTTTCTTCCCTCCAATCTTTTGCACATACCCTCAAATCCATGGCCTCTTTTTTCTTTGCTATATATACATGTATAAGCATCTGAATACAACCTGCTGGGTCTACCCAGTACGGCTTGTATCATATGATTTCAGGACTGAGCACTTGGGACTGGATAACCAATTAGGGATCTCATCCCTGGGGAAGTCTAATTCTGCAGCTGTCAGCATTCCTTGGATGTCTATAGTTCTTCGTTGAAGGGTTGGGTCACCCAAGAAATTTACCCCTTTTGTATTAGCATGTCTATGCTGTTATCCTTGTTTAGGTCTTGCTTAGGCAGCCATATTTTTGAGGTATCATGGCTGAAACTTCCCTGTCATTTCTAGGAGACATATCTCATAGCAGGTTTCCTGGTCCTCTGGTTCTTAACAATCTTTCCTTGTCAATTGGCTTCTTCTCATTTGTGTATATTCAAATCTTTAATAACTGAAGAAAAGGATTTTGTTCAGAGGGTTAATGTTCCCTTTCAATTTAATCAGAATTTGTCTTTGCTTTTCCCTACTCCATACTTGTATGATCAAGTATGGTTCTGCCCAATAATAAAACAACAAAATGTTTAATCATTTGTGCTATCTTACACCATAAACAACTTGATTTTAATTACTATAGTCTTGTTACTATAAATATATTTACCATGTGAGGCTAAATATCCCATTGCTGCTCTTGTTGTCTGCATATCTAATTATATAGAGTACTGAATAAAGCATGGAATCATTTATGTAAATCATTTTATACTGTGTAGTTGTGAGACAGTTTACCTTCATTATCAACTTGACTAGAATTATCTAGCAGACACCTCAGATATGTCTGGGAGGATGTCTTCAGAGAGTTTACCTGAAGAGGAAAGGCACCCCCTGAATGTAGGTGACAGCATCCTATGGAATGGGGTTCTGGCCTGAAGAAAAAGAAAAGGAGAAGGCTGACTGACCAATGTTGTAGGAGCTGCAGGCTGTGTTCCTGCTTCCCCAGCTCCTGGTCGCCTGGCTAGCTTTAAACCCGAAATAACAACACACAAACTGTATTCTTTTAAACACTGCTTGGCCCATTATATCTAGCCTCTTCTCAGCTAACTCTCACACCTGGACTAGCCCATTTCTAATAATGTGTGTAGCACCCCAAAGTGTGCTTACCGGGAAGATTCTAGCCTATGTCCATCCTGGGTCGGAGCTTCATCGCGCGTCTGGCTCTGAGAGGAGCTATGGAGTCTGTCTGAGGCGTCTTACCTCACTTCTTTTTCCTCCCAGCATTCTGTTCTGTTTGTTCCACCCACCTATTTTCTAAGCTATGAGGGCCAAGCAATTTCTTTATTTTTTAACCAATGACCTTCCTCCATCAGACCAACATCACTCATCTCTCTGTGCTTCTCAAGTATGAATGTCATGTGACCAGCAATGTGACCTTCCCTGCTAAGACAGACTTGATCTCTTCGAGACATGATATAAAACATGCCCTTCTTCCCTGAGTGGTGTTTGTCAGAAATCTAATCACAGTCACAATGAGAAAAGTAACTCATACAGGTTTTACTAGCATTTTTACAAAAGACACTTGGATACTTGAATTCAGGATTTTTTCTTTGTTTTATTAGGTATTATTTTATTTTTATATGTGTAAATATTTTTTGTTTTGTTTCTTGGACAGGGCCTTACCACGTCACCTGGTCAGCTTTGCAGTTCAGCTGGCCTTAAATCTGTCACTTTGCTACCTCAGCCTTCCAAGGAATGAGATTACAGGTTGTGATTTATCAACCAACTTACATGTACAAACTTCCATGGATCAAAAATAAACATATTCACACTTTCTGCTCTTTTGTTTAAAGGTATTTTTTTCTTCAAAACTGACTTGCTATATACCTTTCTGTCAAAAATTATGATTTCAACTTAATTTCCTTCTCATTTTGGCCAGATAATTTTCTCTGTGTAGATTCAGGTTCTGTATTTTTGATACTTTTTTTAAAAATTATAATAAAATTAGATTTCTGTTCCATCACTTCATTCTTTTTTGTATTCTTCTCTCATATAACACATTCTGACAGCAGTTTCCTCTCCCTCTGCTCCTCCCAGTCTTCCTCCCACTTCCTCCCTCTGCTCCTCCCAGTCCTCCTCCCACTTCCTCCCTCTGCTCCTCCCAGTCCTCTTCCCACTTCCTCCCTCTGCTCCTCCCAGTCCTCCTCCCACTTCCTCCCTCTGCTCCTCCCAGTCCTCCTCCCACTTCCTCCCTCTGCTCCTCCCAGTTCTCCTCCCACTTCCTTCTTCTGCTTTTCCCAGTCCTCCTCCCACTTCCTCCCTCCACTCTACCCAGTCCTCCTCACACTTCCTCCCTCTGCTCCTCCTAGTCCTCTTCCCACTTCCTCCCTCCACTGCTCTCAGTCCTCCTTCTACTTCCCCTCTCCCTCAGACCCACTCTTCCTTTTTTTCTCTTCAGGAAAGTGCAGGCCTCCAAGGTATATCAACCAAACACGATGTAACAAGATACAGTAAGACAAGGCACAAACTCTCACATCAGGGTTGTTGAGGCAATTTAGTAGTAAGAAAAGGATGCCAAGAAGAGGCAAAAGAGTTGGAGACACCCCCACCCACTGCTACTGTTAGGAGTCCCACAAAAACACCAAGCTAACAACCATAATATATACATCTGAGTTGCATGTGTGTGGAATTATCTTTGTCTATCTTCTGAAGCCACTACTTTCTTCTGATTACTTTTTTCTTTTCATTTATTTTATTGGCCATATCTACCTATTTTAATTCTCTTCCTTGATGTCCCTAATTACAATTCCTCTTGAGTCTCTTCTCTCTCAGTCATCTAGTAGTTTTGTCTTCATTCCTGAGATAATTCTTTCTCCTCTCTTCTTTCTGAAGCTTACTTAGTTCTCACATTCTCTGTCTCTCTTTTCCTGAATTTTTGACTTCCTAATTGGAATATTTTATAAATATTGTGCAAATGTTTTCTAATGACTTTTTATTTGTTTTTCTTATTTTGTATGTATTTTAAAAAGGATTTTCATTGATATTTTTTTTATTGTTTTGTTCTTTCATCATATAACTTTAATGGCTTCAGCTATCTCCTGACATTTAAATATTATAAATGTTTTTATTGAAACCCCCAAAACCTCTGTATGATAAGTATGAGATAGTTAATGACTTATCAGTTTTCTCATCTGAAGAGCACCCTCTTCTGTTGACATAATTATATGTAATCTATCTAATAAATAGTGACATTTGTGAAAAGGCATCATTTTTGATAGCTAGTTATTAGTACTTGTCTTTCATTTATTTGTTGCTTTATTTTCCATTGTTTTCCCATATTTTCTTGACTAGTACATTCTTTCAGTTCTACACAATGATTAGGCTCTGGGCTCTTCCATGCATTTTGCTTGGCTTGTAGAAGTCAGTCTTTCTGCTAGACCAGGCAATCTGGTTTGATGACCTGCCCTCCATCCTCCACATCCACTGAGTGCCACTGAACTTCTTTTCCAGTGTAGTTCCCATTTGGTTTCTATTTTAGGCTATGCTTCGGAGTTGTCTTTGTCAGGTGAGCATTTATAGTATTCTTTATCATTCATTTCATATGCTGTAGCCATGGGTCTCTATTTCTTTTTCTTGCTGCTTTTCTTCGTACAGCTTTTAGAAGCTTTATGTAGAACTGGCATTATAAGTAATTAATAATATCTCTCTAAAATATCACATATTCTAGAACTTTTTTTCACTTTTTATGAACTCTTTTTTGAGAGATCTCAATGAGTTTTAGTTTGTCAATAAAATTCAGAGACTGATGACTATCAAAGCTTGTATCTTATTATTGAACTCATATCTTTTGTTAATGTTGGTGAACTTTATATTACTTTTTAAAAAAACAAACTAAGATATGCAAGGTATAAAAAATCTATTTTGTCTCCCAATTTTATATTTTCTGGTAAATGATAAGTAGACAGTTGTTTTCTGCCTGTGGAAAAAATCCTTCTATACATTGAACCAAGGAACACAGATGAAGAGGTAGCAGCCAGGGTCCCACAACCTCCATTAACATTATAACTCCATTAACCTAAATTCTTCACATAAGTCTCCTTTCCAAGGGATACATAATGCCCCAATAGCACTCTGGACAGAGAGAACCTGGATTTACCACGTGGAACTCTTGGGGGGCATCAAGATCCAAACTATAGTACTCAGGGTCTGGTGTGGACCTTGCTTCATTGGAATTTCCTTTGCTTCTTTTTCTTTATCTCCTATTCTGTACTTTTTAAATTGTCATTTAATATTTTTGAGAACTTTGTAAATATGTTCTGTATCTACATTACTTGCCCTTCTCTCTCCTGATCCAACTCCTGCCATATCCCTCCTCCCAACTTCATGACTTCTATTTGAGTTATTATTGTTATATAGATATATGATAAATAGATAGATGATATGTGGATAGATATGTTGTCAGAGGCTGCTTCTTTGTTCCTGGACACCCAGACTGGAAATAATCACAGAGAAACTATATTATGAAAATCATTGGTTGGCCAATCACTTAAGTGTATTGCTAGCCAGCTCTTAGATCTTAAGTTAATCCATTGCTGCTGTGAAATGATGGGGGATTCCCCTCTGTATGCTGTGAATTTCATTGGTTAATTAAGAAAATGCTTTGGGCCTAAAGCAGAGCTATAGAGGAACAGAGTTAGGTGGGGAAAACTAAACTGAATGCTGGAAGAAAGGAGGTAGAGTCAAGGAGAAGCCATGTAGCCCCACCAGAGATGGACACCAGAATTTTAGGCAGTAAGCCATAGCCACATGGTGATACACAGATTAATAGAGATGGGTTAAATTAATATGTAAGAGTTAGCAAATAAGAAGATAGAGCTAATGGGCCAAGCAGTGATTTAATTAATAGAGTTTCTGTGTGATTATTTCATGGCAAAGCAGCCAGGAACCAACAATCAGCCTGCTGCTACAGTGGGACAATGGTCTGGTATCCTGTAAAGATTTGTTACTTGTATTTTAATAAAATGCTGATTGTCTAGTAGACAGGCAGGAAGTAGAGGTGGAGCGATGAAAACAGATTCTGGGAATAGGAAAGCTCAGTCTGCAGTCATCACCCAGGTGCAGAGGAAGCAAGATGAGAATGCCTCACTAATAAAGGTCCTAAGCCACATAGCTAATGCAGACAAGAATTATGGGCTAATAGAAGTTATAACAGTTAATAAGAAGCCTGAGCTAATAGACCAACCAATTTATGATTAATGTAGACCTCTGTGTGTTTCTTTGGGATTGAACAGTTGTGGGACCAGGTGGGACAGAAACCATGGTCAACACATTCCTATTATTTTATATTTTACCACAAGGCTATTGGTCTACTGGCAAGGTTCCAGCTGACAGCTTGTGTCTTTTTCCTCTGGTGGCTCCATGGCTTCTCCTTGATGCTGCTTCTCTCTCTCTCTCTCTCTCTCTCTCTCTCTCTCTCTATATATATATATATATATATATATATATATATATATATATATCTTCCAGCCTGGATATATTTTGTTAAGCCAGTGGCCGAAAGCACCTTCTTTATTAACCGATGGCAATAAAACATATTCACAGCTTACCGAGGGGAATTCCACATCACAGATCATAGATAGAAGATAGATAATAGATAGATAGATAGATAGATAGATAGATAGATAGATAGATAGCATCTATTTGGTTTTTCTTGTACATACATATGTATAAACTCTGAATAACCTCAACTCATTTTGTTTCCTTACAGATTAAAACATATTTTGCATTATTGCCTTGTTCTGTCTCATATTAGTGACCAACAGTGTATCTCAAAACTTGAGATAAACAAAGCTAAATTATCTTTTGCTCTGTACCCAATACTATGCTTACTTTTTTTCCTATGATCCTTATCATGGTAAACAATGTGACATTACCATTCCCAACACATTATGCCATGGTCACTGAAAATAGAAGTCTCCTTATGACTGCCTTCTCATCTCATAAACATAAATTATTCACCTCAGAAACATCCCCAACCTGTTTTCAGCCCTTCCTGGATTCTGTAGTTCATGGTGGCAATCTTTCTTGGCTAAGGTCCAATAGCAGCCTCATATACACTCCTACTTCCACTTTTTATCCCTTCTATTCCTCTGTACATCATTTTGATGACTTTGAATTTTGTTAATATTGTTCCCTTTCTACTGCAGCATTGTTCTCTTAAGATAATATAATTTTGTTAGAATGAACTAGCTGATACATAATCTAATGTTTGTTTGTCTGTCTAGACATCTCTCTCACCAGACTCTGTTTTTTCTCCTGGTTAAACACAAACAGGAACAAAAACCTCAAGTGGTCTCAAACAATGGCAATGTTTCTAGTCCCATATTCTGTTCTAGAAGCATGATGTTCCCCACCCAGAGAAGCCTAATTGTCCTCCTCTTGAATATGATAAATGTACTGATTCATTTCTAATGAATCTAATGTTGTGTTCTATCACTTCTATGCAAAGTCATAATGTGAGTACACTTTCTATATGGTATCTTCTCTCTGTCTGTTTCTGTCTCTCTTTCTGTCTCTCATGATGTCTCTCTCAGTGTGCCTCTGTGTCTTTCTCTGTCTCTGCTATTTATGTGTGTCTCTCTCTGGCCTCTAACCATACTGAAGGATGTTGAAACCATGTAGAGCTAGGGTGAGGTAATCAATAATTCATAGCTTGCTCAGCCACAACAGTTTAAGCTTTCCCTCTTTAGGCTCCAGTCATGTGAACAACAGTCTTCAGGTGATCCTAGCTCTGTATCCTACTTAGAATGCAGAATAATGAGCAAAGCAAGTACGACTCAAGGTTTGCACTTTGAACTAGAACAAAAAATACTTTAAGTTTGTAGATAATTTGTGGCCTTGCCATATCTTGTGCCTGGAAATTTTCCACTTGTTCCTTTACCCATTAACTATTGAGCTACATTCTTTTTGCTTTTACTTTACAGTTCATTATAGAAATTTCTAATTAAGCCTATTCTAGATCTTCCCAGATTGTTTTAGATCTTTCCATGTGACCTTGCCTATGCTTGCCTCACACATTAACCATGACAGCTTGCTTGTAATTATTCATTTTAAATATATATGGCTTCCTAAATCAGAAATGTGCCCATATTTCTGAATAAGTAAATGAAAGTAGATGAGAATTGAGCTTAAAAATTCAAATCATACTTGTCTTGATAAGAAAAGGAAAACTACTGCACACAACCAATATCACTGAAGAAATATCGACTACATACCAACTACTTTGGAAAACCCTTTGTATGTTCTACCTTATGTAAATAGCATTTCGATCTTATAAGACAGTTACAAAGGCATTCTTGGTTGTTTTGTTTTAAATCCCAGTTTTTCTCAACTATTTTAGCTGTGAAGCATTAATTAAGCTAACTCTTCTTAGTTTCTATTTTTTCTCTTCAAAAATAAGCACAAAATAATTTTGAAATGATTAAGTGAAATGATATATGTTATGCCTACCACGTAATAGGTATTTCAGAAACTCTATGTCTCATTTTTTATATGAAGAGCTTGAAATGTATTAGAAAGTTAAATAACTTTCCCAAGATCATGTTGGTAGAATATATTTGAGATTCTGCCTCATGTCTGCCAGCCTGCTAAGCCCTGATGCTAAGCTAGTAGGTCATGTCCTTTGCCATTTTCTGGCTTTGATATCTGCCTATGATACCTGGTGATAGATTCACCAGAATTAAAAAAAAAACTGAGCCAATCAATCCATTTACTGAATGAGGGCTTACAAAAGGAAGTGTTGTATTATTAGTGTCAGTTAGCTGAATAGTGCTTGTATGCTATAATAATTTAAACAATGATTTAACGTGAGCAAGATTCTGATACTAAAATGCTGAGGAGAGAGGGGCTAAGGAAAGTGAAAAGAATTTGTCTACCACCACAGACCACCAACAGATGAGGTCTAAAACTGAAGATAAGAGGTCACCCATAAGTTAAAAACAAGCGGAGTTCAGCTTCTCAAAGGTGGATGCCCGTTACTGACAGAACTTGGAGGAGAGTAAGAGAGCGGCGACATAAAGGACTAATGTTTCCATGACAAACTTCTTAGAAACATTTGACTTTACAAAATGGATATGTGTTTGATTAAAATTACTTTTAACCCATCTGGAATTGATTTGGGGTCGTACTGTATGATAGAGATCTAATGTCATAGTTTCCCAATTGACTCTCCAGTTGCTAGCTAGGCCGATTTTAATTACAGCTCTGCCTCCTCTCATGTATTTGTTGTTTGAAGGAGTACCAAAAAAGCAGAAATGTGAAGTCATATACACACTCAGATCTTTTTTTTTTTTTCAATTTAAGGCTACACCGTTGGGTAATTTATACTTCTATTTGTTCCTGGTACACATGGACTCACCTAGGAGATCACAAAATCCATACAGCACAAAAAGTAAGGAATCAAATGAAGGGAAAACACTATTTTTACAAGAATCCTTCCTGGAGTCTAAGACAGAGGCATCCTCCACCATTAGTCACTGGAAAGAAGGCAAATTAAAACCACAATGAGATATCCACAGTGCGGAGTAATGTGATAAAGACCTACCATACTAAATGGTACCGAGAATTTGGAGCAACTGCAATTCTCATAAACTGACATGGGAATAGAGAATATTGGGAACAGAGAGGATTACAACCACATTGAGCAATTTGGGGGAAGCTTCTTATGAAATTAAGTAAATATCTCCAATGAGCTGTTTCGTGTCTAGACACTTATCCAGGATAAAAGAACACACATCTTGACAAAAAGATTAGCACGGTAATATTCAAATCACTTTGTGCACGATAACACACCCAGAAACAACCAAAGTGTCTGTTAGTAGAAAAGCTTTCATTTTGTATGCTTGTTTGTGTGCACAGTTTGTTTTTTATATTGCCTACTAGTATTTCATTTTATATATGTATTGAAATAAACATATAGTATATCTTTCATGTTTCTTTAAAAAATTATATACATATTCATATATATAATATATATTAGCAGGCAATGAAAAGAACAAATTATAAAGCCAACAGTGGGATAATAGAGAGCTGGTAATTCATCACCATGAACATGCATGGAAAATCTGACCCCTCCCCTCATCTGCTGTTTGGTCACACGGGTAATGTAGATGCCCTCCCCATTTCCCCATCCTGTGCTGCCTGCAGAGGGTGGGAGAGCTGGCCCTGAGATCATGAGCTGCCCTTGACTCTCAACAACTACAGCACTCCACTTGGGAGAGCAGGTTACCTGAACCTTGCCTGGGCAAAACAGAACTGGCTCTGGTGGTGTGGGTGCCTATGGGCAGGCCCTGAGGGCCTGAGAGCAGTAGAACTGGCCCTGCTCCTTGCTGTCTGCTGCATGGAGTAAGCTAGCCCTGGTGGTGACAATGAGGAAAAGCTGGCAGGCTACTAAGCCAGCTACCAACCAAGCCCAGATCCAAGGCTATGAGTTAGGACCCCAATGAGTTAGTCATCTCATCAACGACTGCTGGCGCATGGGAAGGGCCGGACTTGCAGATCCAAAGTTACAGCAGGATATCTAGGAGGATTCCCAGTATTGATAGTGTAGCAGAAGCCAGAGGCCTCAAACCAGATCTATGACTCATTGCAATGAACACTTGCAAGGAAAGATGTATGAACTAAATACTATACTATGTGGCTCCCCGGCCACACTACAGCTTCCACACCAAGATTCGTTTTTGCTTGACTTTTGTTTTGCCTTTGTTTGTTGTGGTTTGATTGGTTTTTTGTTTGTTTGTTTTCGTTTTTCTCTTAATATTCTCTTATTTTATTTTAGAGGGGACATTGTAAGGACAGACGGTGAATATGAAGGGAAAGGGAAATGAATGGGATTGAGATACATAATGTGAAACCCACAAAGAATCAATAAAAAGTTTCTAAAAATTATTTTAATAATTAAAAACCTATCATAGATAAAATTATGTCTAGCCCCCCCCCAAATTTCATGAATTTCTAATAGCAAATCCTTCAGAATTTCCATAACTGAAAACATAAACCTTAAAGAAGTTGTAGATAAAATAAAGTCATAAGGATTGGCCTTGACCCAATATCCTGTATCTTTAAACAATGGATATCAACATAAGAATATGTACATCTAGGATCATCATCTGTGTCCATAGTGAAAAGCTGGCTATCTGCAAACCAAGCAAAGACCCTTGGGAGAATCCAGACCTGGCAGCACCTTGATCTTGGGCTTCCATAGTCAAGAACTCTGAGAAAATAAATTGCTATTGTTTAAGCTTCCTGCACATGGCATATTACTGTCTCAGCCTTGGCAGAGTAATACAGAGGACTTTACCCAAGAGAATGCATGCTGAATGATAACAGATACATGAACTTCTGTAGTACAAAAGCTATCTATAGTAGCAAAAACTCAGAACAGTAGTTACTGTATCACTAAGTTTCGTTCTATCTAAAGAGAGTGGGTTAAACACATACTGCAATCCCAACTTTAGAGGAGGAAATAGAGTGATTTGGGAGGTAAGTCCTGTAAATTAGCTTTAATTATTTGACCAGACTCCTTCTTATAATTGTCAACTTTGGGAATAAACCTGACAGAATCGTCTACCCTTTGACTGGAAGTACCTCAGAAAAGAATCTTACTATGTCACCTCACTTCCCTCCTGATTATGGTCCTGCAAACAAAAAGACGCACTTAGAATATGTTAGAACTTTGCCAAGGTCCTTGAGATGAGAATATTCTAAACCCGCAGGATTATCTCATTCCCACTCTGGAAGAGTCCAGAAAGGGATGTGACATTCAATATCCATTTCGACTGCAAAGGATATCCTGGGTTTCCACAATTGTCTTTTTTCTAGGTCCTGCTTTTCTAAAAAGGACATTAATAATGAATATATCCTGAGTCTATTTCACAGCTTCAAGAACACCAATAAATAAAATTCTTTCTGCTTTCTAATACTCTTAGTCGTGATACCATTCTGTCTTTACTTAGGCGAAATACTGTTTGTGGAGCCTTTGCTCCGTTTATGAACTGTGATGCAATAATTCAATGACTGTCTCTTCCTGTGTTTCTTTCACGTTTCTTTCTGGTTAGTCATTCTCTACTTCATGCAGACTTTCAACAAATATCATTGTCCCAAATATAGACCAAAATCAACTGGTGCCTTGGTCAACTTCTTGTAAATACTCGTATTTCCCAAAGGCAATGAAGTATGAAGCCCTTTAACTCTCCCAATAAAATAGCAGTGTTAAAATTCTTTTCTTAGTCCATGCCAACTGGTACTATTAGATTCCTTGGATCAGTAATGACACAACCTCTGACCCAATGTGTTTAAGATTTTTCTCATCTAAGCAGCTCCACGGAAGGCACATGTGGGTACTCCCTGGCCCTGTTTCTGTTTTTCAGTCTGGATATGACAACAAAAGAAATGAAAATGTTTTAATCTTTAGAGTATTAATGAAACTTTTTTTCATATCCAGGATCCTGTAGCCTTGAGCATTCAGATTAATGAAAATAGTAGTAAACAAATATTTTACCGAATTTCAGCTGACACCAGAAGTTACTATATCAGTTCTCCAAAAATATATACTCCTGGGATAATTTCCCAAGAGTTTTAATTGATAAAGGTATAATTTGATTTGCCAAACTCAATTTCTCTTTATATAAACCAGTTTACTAGAAAACCAATCCTTATGCTTTCCAAACACTAATTTCATGATGGTATAGTGCTATTAGCTGTGTCAGGGTATAAATTTCACAGGAAATTAAAATCCAGAAGATGGGCTTGTGAATTTGAAATCTGCATACTCTACTCTTTTCAGGCTTTTCTTGATACAGTGAATATAAAAGAAGCATAGTTTCCCAGAGCCTTTCACCTTCATAATAATAAATAAAAAATAAGGCCTCCCATGGTTTTAGGGATTACTAATATTAAGTATTTAAATTTTGTTTCCATGTCCTCATTTGGAGATGCTAAAATGTAATACTGTTTCCCTCTAAAACTTAATGTCATTGCCATCTTCATGGCTGATATTGTATTATCACATACATGTCATGGCAAACAACACATAAGTCCAAAAAATTTAAGGTGAGATGGCAATGGCTGTGACTACCACAAGAGAGTACTAAGAAAAAAGGAGTAGATAATTTTTATTTAAAATTGTCTTTTGAGGTAACAGACAACATAAGTTTCTTTTAAATACATATACAGAAAACAGGATGAAGAAAGTCTTGATCATAACTTTTGATTTTGTACCCTATGCCTTGATTTAACCAGGGGAAAGTTTGCTTTATGCCGGTAGGACAATCGCCCTAAAAGCTGTCAAATTCATTTTGTCTTAAGTCACTCAGTGACTCAAAGCTTTTGTCTGTCTATTAGAGATAACCCTGAATGGAAGCCTTAGTAACAAATGACAACAGCTAGAAAAATATTTTGGCAAACATTAATCTGTGCTAAGATTGGGAGAGATGATAGAAATATAAATATCTATTGAAAACTACACAACCCTAAGATATCATAGCCTGTGCATTGAAATGAGCAGTAATCAGGAAATCCCCGCATAACCGGTTAGTCATTATCTGCCAGATAATTAGCCTGCAGTAGCTCGTGTAAATAAAATAAATATGTGACAATAAAATTCTCTCATTATATTAGATACTCCAAAATTCCCCAAGTTTCATTGATTTGGGAATTCAAGGCATGAAGGGGATTTTATTCCATTTTTGTTGCTTTATAATACGAGTTCCCTCTGTATCACAGATTACAGAAAGCCTTTCAAATGAGGAGGGAGGATCTATAAATATAAAATCAATTTCATAAAATAAAACTATTCCCAGGAAAGGACTCTATGAGTCTAGGAGTTCAAAGCCAGCCAAGGCAATATAGTGAAACCTTACTTTAATTTCATTTGCAATGTAAAATGTAAAATTTCACAATCACTTTAAATTTTGCAATAATATGAAAACGGTCTGAAGGAAAAGAATAGGGCATAAAGGAGCAAATAAGAAAATAACAAAACAAAATGAAATGAGCACCAATATTTGAATTAGAACTTATTAAAAATAATACAGGTGAGAACAAAAGCATATTTTCAAAAGATATATCTTATTTGTAATAGTTATCTCTCATTTACACCTATGAATCTATTGTATAAAAAGAATGGAAAATAAATTTTCTGAAACCATACAACTCTTGTGAGATAATTGTCTTATTGAAATTTTTTTCTTTTTTAAATTTTATCTATTTATATATTTTGGTTTTTTGAGACAGGGTTTCTCTGTGTGACAGCCCTGGCTGTCCTAGAACTAGCTCTTGTAGACCAGGCTGGAGTCGAACTCACAGAGATCCACCTGCCTCTGCCTCCCAAGTGCTGGGATTAAAGGCATGGGCCACCACCGCCCAGAAAATTATGTCAACATTTTTTAAAGTGTCAAAATGTATCTTGAGAAGCAATTCTTCAGAAAACAGGGGTTAAAACAAAGACAAAGACAAGATATATGTCCAAATTTGTCTATAAAAGCAATCTTCAAGATTTTATTTAAAATAATACAGAGTAACACAGAAGCTAAAGACCTGGGAAAGAAAGAAAACTAGGGCTATTTCAAATAATTCACTAAAATGAGAAAGATTACAAGATGATTTAAAAAAATTTTAAAGTAGGTTCATCATACAAAATAACAATGTACAACCAATTTGGGACCACTATTAAATGTATAATGCAATTTCATAAGCATAGGATGAAGCCAGTGCATAACCATCATCAATATTTTTACAAAATGTAATAGTGAAAAACACAAAGGGACAGCGACATACACTTTTGCTTATAAACTTTGGTAGGGGTGAGAGGATCTCAGAACATAGCCAAATAACCCAAATAAACAACCCAAATGGCTTATATAAGCCCAAGTATCCAAGGGCTCATGATGAAACTCTAAAGGGACTAGTAGAAAATTTAGAAACACACCCACAGAATTTTGAAGACAATCGGCTATTCAAGCAGAACAACAAAGAAAATATGCAGAACCAACATTTCGTCCTTTTGTTCATATTGTTCTTCTGCACTATTGAAAGTCTGAAGGAACAACTGCATTTTCCTTAGTAAAAATGATCACTTTAAGATGTCATCACCTGTTGGCATACAGACTCTGACGACTATCACCGTCCTAGCTTAATTTCCTTTGTACTCTGAATCTGAAAGAAGGGTATTACAGGCAAAAAGGGAAAGAACAAAATCACAATAGAAAAGGCCAGGCAAGAAAAAACCTAAAACTTTGAAAGCATTAAATGAGAAATAAAATAATTGTATGAAGATGCATATAACAATAGTAAAATGGAAGTATCTTTAAGATAAAAAACCCACAAATTTCCTAAATACTGAGATACACTTAAATTGCAACTTATTCATGTAAGTATTACAAGTCAGAATAATTTCCATGTAGAAATGGACATGGCTTACTATTAAGTAGAGGACAAGTTATAAACTATAAGCTGTACATGGATGATACATTTTTGTGTTTACACATCTTCATGATGCATATGTTTATATTCATATGTTTATACTTGTACTCATTCATTGTCGGCAACATATCAAACAGAATAATTTTGGGATTTATTTTATTTTGTATGTGTGAATATTCTATCTGCATGGATGTCTACCATGTACATTCTTGGCCCCTGGGGAGGTCAGAAAAGAGTCCTTGGAACTGGAGTTACAGAAGCTTGTGAGCCATGTGAGACTGGGAATTAAACCCAAGTCCTCTGCAAGACCACCAAGGG
Source organism: Microtus oregoni (assembly GCF_018167655.1). Classification (NCBI taxonomy): domain Eukaryota; kingdom Metazoa; phylum Chordata; class Mammalia; order Rodentia; family Cricetidae; genus Microtus; species Microtus oregoni. Next base: position 2,409,794 of record NW_024543091.1, on the reverse strand, counting down.
CTTCAAGCCACTGTGCCATCTTTCCAGCCCCTCAAACAAAACATCAAGCACAGTGTGAATAATTTAAAATCAGTTTGATTTAATTATAATTTGGTTTTTTAAAATCTATCCATATAGATTTCTTTGTAATTTTAATTAAACACCTTAAAGGAAGAAATTAGTTACATGATAATCACTACCTCCCATGCTCAAATAAAAACCTCTTCCTTGAGATGCAGTTCAATGCTTCAGAATTTATAGAGAGCATCTCAGAAGAAGATCTGGGGAACACTACTCAACACCGTCCCTAAACTGTCACCTGCCCCTCCAAGTCACTGAGATAAGACTCTACAGAACAAAATCTCAGTAGATCTTGACCCCTGGGGAAAGAAGTGGGCTATTTTTAACATAACAATAAAATGACATAAAACAAAAACTATTTCATCTTTGTATGACCACTAGGAAACAGAGCAAAAGCAAGTATTAATGATCAATGCCCAGTTACAGAGGATCCATTCTGCTCTCCAGCCATGTGTCCCTTACCTGTTCTTGTAGGTAGTTGCTGTCCCCTTCTTCTTACTCACCTGATTATAACTTCAACACTGACACAATCTCGTACCGCACATTGAGTTCACTCCGAATGAGGTGGAACATAAGCTATACATCAGTAAAATGCAACAGAGGAGCTGGGGAGAGTGAGCCATCTGCTTTGAGTCAGACTCAGCATCATAGCTTCATCTAAACTCAACCATCTGAAAACTGTCACATCTATGTCTCAGAGCCTCCAGAAAGGTGGCGATTTGGAGAAGGGCCAATACTCATGAAATTCATGAAGTCTTCATTTAATTTTTGTATTATACACAGTGCCTGTATTAGTAGTCAGTTCTTATGATTGAAAACATCATATCCATGCCTTGCACATCCAGTGCCAGCAGTAAAGGTCCACACAGGATTCGGGAAGAAGCATGGACAATGAAGTGGTTACCTACACACAAACACATCCGCACCACATCCAACACTTATTGTTAAGCACTCACCACGTGGGGTGAGTCTCTGGGCAGTGGAAGATCTGGAGACTAGCCCAGACACTGACCAACATTATAGAGCATCTGTCTCATTCGTGGTTGGCACAGGGAACTTTTGTTTAATTCTATTCCTCCATGGCTTCCTGTCTGTACTCCAGTGATGACTAAATTCTAAATCTAAAAGCGGTCAGATTTCATATAGCTCCCCGAAATGCAGCCCGTCAACCTTGCAGCAAGAGCAACTAAAGGAGTCAGGGAACTAAAATGTTCCTTTTACTTCATTAGCAGAGCCGTATGACATTCTTTGGACAAAATGCAAAACCAACACAGGATGATTTTGTTTCCACTCAAAATTATTTTTGCACTAAAATGTTTTTAAAAATGCCCCTAGTCGAGTAGTGCAGGCCAGTGGCCTTGACTCTTTACTGGTCCTTTAATTTTAAACAGAGTCTGCTTCAGCTGCCACTCTGTCACAGTGCCTCCCCTATGGCCACCGCTTTCCACTGCTGGCCTCTAGGACTGCGTTGAGGCTCCTGTCTTTTTGCAAACCTTAGAGCTCTTACCATACTCATCCTGTAGTAATCTATGAACCCCAAGGGGAGAGTGTTTTCTCATTCTTTTCCCTTCCTCTTGTGACTGTGCTGACCTTCTCACCCTGTTTGCAGACACAGATTTCTCACAAGACTAGAACTGTTTTGACCCCACTCTCCAGTGTTTACAACACAATATCTGACTGTCCAGCCAAGACTGGCTTCAAGAGTGCAATGTTAACCCTCGGCCTACTAATGCACTTTCATATCCAGCAATCCCCATCCTTAAATACTCATTCTTCCTCTTTTGGAGAATGCATCCGTTGCTATGGATTCTTCAGCCATCTCTTATACAAGAATGATCCTCAAACCTTTAACAATCAAAGGCAGAGCCCCACATCACCACAGTCTTCCAGTAGATGGTTTCTGTAAAGAGCACACCATTGCTTCTTACTTCAGAACCTGTTTCAGGCCACAGTCGGAAGGCTGGCCATGCAAACACATATGTTTGAGGCTTTTTTTTTTGTAAAAGCATTACTCATATATGGTTCAAAAGTTAACACCAGACAGGGGCTGCGATGCCTTGTTGCAGGAGGAGATCATCAGCCTCCCACTTCTCAGACCTGCTTTGCCTCCTCCATAAAATCCATTGGCAGCTGCATCTCAAAGCGCAGGGGCATTTCCAGCCTAATGTATATATGATCTAATCAGGCTGCTGCCGGCTGTGATGAACTGAACTGTGTGGAACGGCAGCCACACATCATAGTAGGAGTCACAGAAGCTTGGGTTTCATTCCTCTATTCACAAGAGTGTTTCCAAACTCAGCCAAACAGCAACACTGCAGGCTCTACGCTTTCTTTCTTAAGGAAATTTTCACCCAAAGGAAAAACACAGACACAAAATTAGAGCCCACGCACTGTCCAGCATGGCAATTACAACAGAAGGGGAAAATACGTGCATGTCAAACAGCGCGCCCTTTGGGCTGTCTGGTCTCTATGAAGACGATTTCTCAGTTGGATGTGAATGGATAAAATTGCTGTAATACCCACGAAAGCATTTTAATTACCAATTTCCCAACAGATCTTACTCATAGTTCTATCTTTATTCCTCTGAATACTGGAACATTTAATGTGCTAAGATTTAACAGAATATAAATGAATGAGTGTTAAGTATCAGCCAGGCACATCCGAACTCAACAGAGCTGGACAACTCTTCAGTTACATGCAAATGCCCCAGGCCAGAGGCATTAAATGTACGTGTCTGAGGCCAAAGGCTTCTACGTGTTTATCGACTTAAGTGTCTCCTTAATTTCTCTGTCTGGAATAATCACCTCCAGGGATGCGGCTGAGACAGTATCTGTTCTCTCAGGACTTCTTTTTAACATCTAATACTAAGCTGCCAATGCCAGACACTGAAGGAAAATGCCTTTGCCTGTCTTCTCTTTCTATCATAGAAGAGCTAAGATTAGAGAATTTTCAAAAGAAAAGAAAAGTATTTACGCTGTGCTTTGGAGGCTAGAGGTTCAAGATTGAGTCCTTACGTTAGTGAGAATATTGAGACCTTGTGCTGTGAACAGTACAAAAAGGGCACAGCAACACAGTGTGTGAGAAAGAGAAAATCCTGAGGGTCAGCTGTCTCCAGTAGCTCTCCCTTTAGAGATCAAGCCCACTCGCATTAGAAAGGCATTAACAAGCATGGGTCCTTACGGCCTTGCTTTCCCTTAAAATACTATGATCTCACAATACTGCTGCTCTGGAAATTTGTTCTCCAGAATATGGGTTACAAAAAGAAATTCAAACATGGTGAACAATGAGGGCTGATGAGAAGCCAAGGACAATGGCACGGGGTTTTGATCCTACGCAATGGGCTGGCTCTGTGGGAGCCTAGCCAGTTTGGATGTTCACCTTCCTAGATATGGACAGAGGGGGGAGGACCTAGGACTTACCACAGGGCAGGGAACCCTGACTGCTCTTTGGACTGGAGAGGGAGGGGGAGAGGAGTGGGAGGAGGGGGAGAAGGATGGGAGAAGGGGGAGAAGGATGGGAGGCTGGGAGGAGGTGGAAACTTGTTTTATTTTTCTTCCTTTTCTCAATAAAAAAAAGAAAAGAAAAAGAAAAGAAATTCAAACCACAGTAGAGGACAGCTATGAAAAGTATATGCTCCTAAATAATACGCCTCTGTTAGATTTACTCTACTGCAGTCTCAACCTACTAGAACTCAATGGCTTTAAACAATGAAAATTTATTGTCTCAGTATATAGAGGGTGAAACATTTATAGCAAGGTGTCAGCAGGGTCATTCTCTCTTGAAAATCACTAAAGGAAAATGAGTTCCAGAAATTTCTGCAGATTTCATAGAGAATGGTAACATGACTCCAGGCTGCACTTGACATTTCTTCTGTACACACATATACAGGTATACACACTCATATATATGTATGTGTGCACACATATATATGCATCTATATTTCCCTTTTTCATAAAGATACAGCCTTCATCTTTTTTTATCTATAAGAATTCTGTTTCCATAAAGCAAAGAAAACCAGCCTACAAATCACAACCCCAGAGAACCTAGAAAACAATGAGGACCCTAAGAGAGACATACATGGATCTAATCTACATGGGAAGTAGAAAAAAAAAAAAACAAGATCTTCTGAGTAAATTGGGAGCATGGGGAGCATGGGAAAAGGTTGAAGGGAGGGGAGAGGCAAGGAGGGAAGCAGAGAAAAATGCAGAGCTCAATAAAATGAAATTATTTTTTAAAAAATCTGTTTCCAAATAAGGTCATCTGCACTGGTCTTACCCAAAAGACTTTACCACAGTATGAAAAGTCATGAACCAAACCATGAGTGGTCACATATGTTTACTGTAGTAAATATCAACAGATGAAGGAAATCAATAGAAATTCATCTTAGCCATAAAGACATCCAGAAAACCTTGTTATTTGAAGCCACAGACATCTTAATATCTTTGTATAATAATATGTTTGAATAATAATGACCCACATGGGATCATACATTTGAATGGTTAGTAATCATAGGAGAGTAGTTTTAAAAGGATTACAACAATTAGGAGGTGTGGCTTTTGGGGGGATGTGTCAATGAAGGTTAGCTTTGAGGCCTCCACATCCCATCCCAGGCACAGGCTCTTTCTCTTCCACATCCTGAAGATCAGGATGTAGAGAGTTCTCAGTTACTTCACCAGCATCATGTTTGTTCGTCATGATGTAATGGACTAAACCTTTGAAACTGTAAACATGCCCCCGGCTTTATTTAAGAAAAGTTTCCTTGGTCATGTTATCTTTTCACACCAATAAAACACTGACTAAGATAGTTTTCCACATTTCTAGATAATAATTCACAGTTATATTTGATCATGCTTGATTTCCCCACCCCTTAAAACAAATAAAATCAATTAAGAATGAATAAGTGATAGTTCTTAGATAATAACACAAACCAATTTTTCCCAAATGGATCATGAGGAGGTTTTGGACATTATCAATTATGCATAAAGGTTATTGGAGTGAGCATGATGTTGTACACCTTTCACCCTAACACTTAGGAGGCAGAGACAGGCAAATTTCTGAGTTACAGTCTAGCCTCATCTACATAGCAAGTTCTAGGTCAATCAGGGTTACATCATAAGCCCTTATTTTAAAAAATAATGAAAGAATTAAAATAAGGAGAGACTTTAAGAGACGGTGGGAGAGGGGGCTCCCTCTTACATACTCCACAGCACTGAGCAGTTCCCCATAGGGAGGAATACTTTGTAGGTAATTTAGAGTCTAACTAAGGCTTCAGCATCCCCAGCAGAACACAAACTACAGGAGATTCAGAAAAAGCCAGTCATGGATAGTGCTAAGCCACGCCCAGATTCCTTTAAGAGCTTTTGCTCCATAGTCCAAAAGACGATTTGTTTGGATATTTTCATATTACCTAATGCATGCCCCAACACCTCCCTTATATCCACTCCCATGAATGGTAAGTGAATTGTATATACATGTATATGGTCTTTATTTATCAGAGACAAAACATGGATGTTAGTTACCAGCATTTTTCTGCTGGTTTAGGAGAAGGTTTTAGGACAGTGACTTAGAGAAAATTATTCACAGCACCAGTCCTGAATTTGAGGGATCAAAAGAAAATACATAGTCCCAAGTGGATTGTGGGTATCCATGGAGAAAGGCGGAAGGAACCCCTGGAAGAGCTCATTTGCGAAGATGTTTCTCTCACAAAACCAGTTAATAAACTTTTCATATGCAAAAATAGTGATATGAGGCTTCAAGAAACATGAAGAATCAAAGAAATAATCAAACCAACAAAATAACAAAATAAGAAAAGGTGATATACAAAGCACCCGGCAAAGAATTCAATATAAGCATCTTCTAAGTTCCCATTGAACTATAGAAAACAGTAAATCTGGAAAAACAATATGTGAACCATATTAGAGATTTATCAAAGAAACAGAAACCTTGACAATGAACCAAAACATTTACACACTGTTGTTGTTTTGTGACCCACTGAGCTTATTAAGGGTTTCATGAATGTGGGTGGGGAATTACTAGCTGAATCATGAGCAATTTATCAGTGGTTATACCAGTAAAGAAAGTGTTTTCCCTCCCCCAGCAGCTATTAACAACCAATGGCTCCTTGGGGAGGAGTGGGGCCTTGTGACCTTCTCCCTGATTCAAAACAGAATGTTGGCAGGCTTATTTTAAGCAGGTTTTCATGGACAATCACAGGTTGATGTGAGTTCCTAAGCACAACAGACATGTCATGTTTGGAATACTGCTCCCCATAGCACTCCCTCTTATCCGGTAACTCTTCCATTCCTTCTGTCCTCTCTTCAACAATGTTCATTGAACTTTAAAGGGTGTGACACACATTTCTTTTCAAGCTACTTTTTTGCTGTTATGATGAAACAGCAGGACCATAAATAACTTCCAGGGGAAAGGGGTTTACTTTAGCTTATGTTTCCAAAGGGGATACAATCACTCGGGACCAGAAAGGCATCCTTGTCAAAGAAGCTTCTTTTTGCTGCAAATGTTGCTTAAAGGAAAGAACCTTATGACTGGTAAAGGTGCTAAGAGAAAGTGACTGCCCCTGCTGAGCCTTAACCAAAATACACTTACCATCCCCTCTAAGGCTCAGGGAACACTGCAGAAGGATTAGAAAGCAGTGTAAGAGCAAAGATGATGGGGAGGAAGGGTGTGAGAGAAGAGCTTTATGGACAATGAACTCACAGAAGAGGTGGTTTTCTGTGTAGGATCTGTTCAAGCCTGAGCCCATAAACACTCAGCCACTGGTGGGTGAAAGTTTCATGGGGTCCAACCTTTTCTGAGGGAGTGACTGAAAACTGAAGGTTTCTGGAGGGGAAGAAATCACGGTCTTCAGTGATGTTGCCATGGGTGAGTCACTCTTGTCCCAGTGGATAGCTCCACGCCCATGCCCACACGGTTGTCCCTAGTTAATCCCAGTGGGTCTCAAAGCAAAAACAAAAATAAAAGTATACTGCATAAAATTTGTGGGATGGTATGTAGGAGAGGGAGAGGGATAGGAAAACACAGAAGGCTAATGTGGCTAGAATGTATTATATACATATATAAAATGGTATAGAAGGAATACACATTATATATGACAAACTCAGAACTAAAGTCATACTCAGCAATACAAAACAGAAATCATTTTTCTAAATAATCAGGAACAATAAGAGAGTGTCTTCTCTGGCAACTTTTATTCAATATAATCCTGAAAATTCTAATCAGAACAATTAGTGAAAAAGAAAATGATGGAAATCCATTCAAGTTCCAAATGAAACAAATAAATTTGCTTCTGCCCATGACATGAACGTCGTGGGAAACCTTAAAGGTGCCTCGAAAACTGGAAGTCCTTGAACTACACAATGCACATGGTAAAGTTACAGAGCACCGGATAAACTGTGTGTCCATGCAACAACACAAAGTATCCAAAAAATAGCTAAGCAATTTGATTTATTATAGAGTCTTGCTGGCTAGATTTTTGTTACTGTTTTCTCCTGTCAACTTGACATTACCTAGGGCATCTGGAAAGCAGGAACCTCAATTTAGAAAATTCACCATCAGAGTCACCTGTAGGCAAGTCCACTATTCAGAGTGCCATCCCTAGGCAGATAGTCCTGGGTTGTATACAACAGCAGACTGAGCAAGCCCTAGAAAGTCAGCCAATAAGGATGGGCTCCCATGACCTTTCCATCAGTTCCTGTCCTTCTTTAATTCCTGCTATGAAATCCCTCAGGAATGGACCATGATCCACGAATAGTATATATAAGCCAAATAAGCTCTTTCTCCCCAAGATGCCTTTAGTCATAGTCTTTATTACAACAGTAAAAACCAAACTAAAACCACAATACAAATAATAGAATATCAATAACAAAGTAAATAATTGATATGCCAAATAGTAGAATCCCATCAGACACAGCCATGCCACTGCTCAGTGTGCACCCAAGGAGCCATCAGTATACTACAAGGAATAAAACAAGATATGTTTATCATTACAGAAGTACTCATAATTGCCAAGTTCTGAAATTGTCCATCACACACACACACACACACACACACACACACACACACGAGTGTTGTTTACTCATGAAGAATTAAATTTAGTCTTCCAGGACATGTTTGTAATTGAAGATTGTCATGTGAACTAAGATGAGCTAGAAAAAAAAACTAGTACCACATTTTCCATCATATGTGGGCTATATGGAGAACCATAAGATATAAAGAGACTATTAATGAAAGGGAAGCAAAGAAGAAGGGATAAGAAAGGAAAGGGAGTAAACGTGATCAAACATGTTATAGGCATGCATAAAACCATGAATTATTTTGTACAGTGGTTTCGTGGTAATGAAATTTTAAAAAGACAGAGAGGAGAGAAAGAAAACAAAGATGCGATATGAAGAGGATGAAATACTAAGGAGTCCAATTAATCCAGCTTTACCGCAGCCTATGAGAAGGCAGATTGATTTCTGAAGACTAAGACCTCTTTACGGTAGAATCAAACGTAATATAATTTATGAGAACAAAGAGTAGAAAGGTGGTTGGTAGATTGTGTCAGGGCCTCTATTTAACATCTTCATGTGGATTTTAAAATAAAGCCTTTCCTCAATCCCCTCCCCACCCACAAAATGTTAATTTATTATTGTCCAATGAGACTCATGAACATCACCAGTCCAGTTTGGAAAAATAGGAATATAGGCAGCTGACCCCACTGGCATCATTAAGTGACTGCCCCAGGGGGATGATAAGCATTTATCTCGTCATTATTTTTCTTGGTCCAAATGAATCCCACTTTCAATTCATCACATTTAATGATAATTCTAGGAGGACATTGTCTCAGGAGACACTCTGCATTAGTGGGACTCAGAAGAGAGCTCAGCCTCTGTGGTTATTCAATGTCAAATCAATTCTGATTCAAGACCAAAGCTAATATTAGAAGGAAAAAAAGTTTTCAAGTGTTTGTTTATTTTAAAAGGACAAAATCTACTCTCGGGAATAGTGGAAAGTGTAATCCTTCTTCCCACAGGGGTGTGGTGAGAGGTATTACGTGAGGCCAGGCTTCAGAGAGAAGACAAGGAACGGGCTTTTTCTCCTCTCACATTTTCAGACTAGCCATCTGTGACTTAAAAATAAAAAGTTTTTTTTTTAAGTCTTAGAGAATCTTTCCCTCTTGCCAATATCTTTAAGAGTTCACTTTCTGTTCAAATTGTGAAAGGAACATAATTATTTCCATGTCTGACTAATATGTGCTTGTTTGCAAAGGGCCCTAATCCCATAACCCATCTGGACCATGGTCTTGGTGTGTATTGAAACTCAAAAAGAGTTAGAGCTGTTTTCACCCTAATGACTGAGTCACCATGTCCTTGGGCACGTTGTTTCCTCTGTATGTAGCCGATTTAAAAACACAGAGTTAATAGTGTCTCTGACCCCCTTACCTCACTGGGAAGCTGTCAGCACTAACAAATAACAACCCCATATTTTTAGAGTAGAAAGGGAAAATAGCTCAAAATTTTAGTAATATTTTTCAGTCTCTCAGATCTACTTTGTACACCCTAAAATTTCAAAATGGATCATAGTGAACAACAGAGAGTTAGAGTTCTCACCAAGACATGGCCGACTTAGTGAGACAAATCCTATGAACATCACAAAAGCCAATGATAACAATTTATTCAAGAAAGAAATGGCTGACTTTTTACAGAAAACAAATTACCGAATAAATAAAAACTTATAAAGTAAGCTTAATTTAAAAAAAATCACACTATAGTAAACATACATTGAACAAGAATGGAGGCAAGTTCTGAGTGTCGATCTTGATTTCTAATCTAAGTCATTTGTCTTCTTTAGGTGTCTGTTTATTAATCAGAAAAGAAATGAAAGTCTATAACAATAATTGAGTCTGGTGTACCAAGTTGAACAACATTCCATTGAAATGATACGGAAACTATTCCTTAGATTTACAGAGCCCTGTGCCCGCCGGAGGTTGAGTGGCTAATGCTGAGCTAACTCTCCCGTTTCTCTGGTCACCATAGCTTTGCCTTCTTTGCTTCAAGGACAGTGGTTACACCAGTTTTCTTGGACAGGAAGACAGTGCTCAGCATGTTCCACATAATTAGAATTCCCACCCAGCCATTTTTCACTTTGACAGGCAAAAGAGGGAGAGAAAGAAGAAGAAAAAGGGCTTGTGTGCTATGTTTAGTCTGGCCTTTGATTTGAATGTGAAATAAAAACCTTGAATCTGAGGAACTGGGAAATGGACTGTCTTCTTTTAAGAAGCCTAAGTTTTCTTCTGGCACAGGGGTGTGTTGGTGTTACGGGAGTCAGCATTCCATAAAGTAGCTTTGGAGTGTTGTCAACCCATGAAAAAAGAATCAAGGAAAGTGTGTGTGGCAGGGGATTATCAATATTTTTAAATATAGGATGAAAAGAAAGAAGTTTCTCTAGAAAACATCTTAGGATTACCTTTGACACCCAGGCTTAGAATATGGATCATGGAAAAAACAAAGAACAATTAGGAGACACACAAAGTGACTTTGTCTCCTGTTTGATATTTGACCAATCTGGCTCAGATCATAAAACAGCCTACCTGCATTTTCAACCTTTGCGAGTTTGTCAGCATTCACGTACCACTCCAGCTTATCTTTATGGCTTATTTTTCTCTCAATCATAGTCATCTGTGTTTTACCCTTAAGGGTCTGTTTCACCATATATATATATATGTGTGTGTGTGTGTGTGTGTGTGTGTGTGTGTGTGTGTCCTAGAAATCACTTTGTAGACCAGGATAACCTCAGACTCACAGATCTGCCTGTCTCTGTCTCCCAAGTGCTGGGATTAAAGGTGTGCACCACCAGTACCCAACCTATATTTTTTTCTTCTCTCAATATATCCCTTAACAACCTGATTTTCAAGCCTTCAAGGAAAAAAGACACGATTCTATATTATCATTTCATGTTGTTATTTAATTCCGCCATGCATGGGACTAAGCACACCTTGCAGGACTCTTGGCATGCTCTTGCCTTTGTTTCACTGGCCCTTGGATAGCACTCATGAACATCACCCTTGCAAGCCTTCGGCTGCTTTGCTCTTCATTACCCTTCCTCCTGACTCTGTGTTGTGTTTTCGGGTCATCTTGGAGAATGCCCCATATGAAGTGAGCCCTCAGATGCTAGGTCTGTCCGTGAGGAGGATGCCTAAAAGTAAACAGCATAGAAAAATTTGCAAGAACAACTTAATGATTACAAATAAATATTAGAAATATGCATGGAAGAGAGGGAGGGAGGAAGGAATGGAGAGAGAGAGAGAGAGAGAGAGAGAGAGAGAGAAAGAGAGAGAATCATTCCTCAAAACTGAACATTAGATGAAAATGTGATTTATTTCAGCTGTTACACCGGCAAGTACAGAAGACTTAGAAATTTGATATTACTCCCTTACCAATTTCTAAAGTTGGTTTTCGGTGGCGCAAGCCTTTAATCCCAGCACTTGGGAGGCAGAGGCAGGCAGATCTCTGTGAGTTCGAAGCCAGCCTGGTCTACAAGAGCTAGTTCCAGGACAGGCTCCAAAAGCTACAGAGAAACCCTGTCTCGAAAAACCAAAAATGAATAAATAAATAAAGTTGGTTTTCTCTTTCCACCTTATTTTTATTAATTCTTTGAGAATTTCATACAACGTCTTTAGATCATCCTCAGTCTTCACAACACTCCTCTAGATCCTTGTCCCTTTCCCTACCCACTTGCTACCCTTTTTTTTCAATCAGTTACAGTTTGTGTTACCCATATACTCTTGGGTGTGTGTGACCTTCTATTGGAGTATGGTCCACATACCAGGAGCCATACCCATAAGGAAAACTGACTTTCCTCTCTCAGAAACTCTCAGTCTCCAATAGCTCCTCAGCTAGGGATGGGACTTTGGCCTCCTTCTCCTCTCCATGTGTGGATTTTTGTCTGATTTGAGATTGTGCAGATCATAAGTATGATGTCACAACTGTTATGAATGAATATATTCAACTACTCTGCTGTGTCTGTAAAACAGCTTATCCTCCTAGTCATGTACCGCCTCTGGCTCTGACAGTCTTTCCACACTCTCTCCTTGACAAGCCCTCAGTATCGGGAGAAGGAGATGTGATAGAGATAGACGTCCTATTTTTAAGACTGAGTGTTCTGCAGTCACTTCTTCCCTTCACATTTATCAGTTGTGTCTCTGTGAATCATCATCTAGTTAAAAAAAAAAAAGAAAGAAGTGTCACCGATGAGGGTTGGAAGATTCAATTACCCTACAGCAGTGGTTCTCAACGTGTGGGTCGCCATCCCTCTAGTGATCTAACGACCCTTTTACAAGGGTCGCATATCAGATAACCCTGCATAACAGATACTAACATTATACTTCATAGCAGTAGCAAAATTACAGTTATGAAGTAGCAACAAAATAACTTTATGGTTGGGGGTCACCAAATGAGGAACTGTATTAAAGGGTCAAAGCATTAGGAAGGTTGAGAACCACTAATCTATGCTATAATGTTAAGTAATAGGAGCCCATTTCCTACTACGTCCATTTAGCAGCATAACAATATAAGGTTCTCCTCTAGGGCCCATAACCTGCCGAGCCACACATTACTGACACAGATAATGGCGCTAGGTATGGGTTTCAGCTTCTAGAGTAGTCCTTAAATCTTATCAGAAAATCATAGATTATTCCCAAGATGTTCATTCTGCTATTCCATGAGTCCAAACTATAATTATTGTAGCTAATAGGGTCAGCAGCTGGGGAGAACTGCTGGTTACTCTCCTCCTCTGGTCGCAAACATAGCACCTTGAAGCACAACTAATGAATGAACAGTGAAAATATGGTACATTTATACAATGCAATATCATTCAGCTGTTAAGAAGAAATTATGAAATTTGAAAATAAATGGATGGATTTACAAACCAATCATTCTGAGTAGGTGAACTGTGACCAAGAAAGACAAACATCAAAATTTTTCTCTTGTTTGTGGATACTAGCTTCAAATTTTCATATATGTGTGTTTCAGTTGGAATACTCAGGGGTCAGAAATTAGTAAGGGGTCATAGCGATACATTCTAAGGAGGGGAGGTAAAATGCATTGGTAAAGAAGGTTAAAGGGGAGTATGGGAACACGAAGGGCTAAATGGGGTAGGGAATGGGGGAGGTGTAGAGGAGGGGATGTGAGGATTGATAAGTAATAGTAAAGACCTTCTGAATGAGGTACAGAGATATCTAAGTGGTTCAGAACACTGGTAGCTCTCCCAGAAGGACACTGGTTCCATACCCAGCACCCAGTAGGTGTCTCACAACCATCTGTAATTTCAGTTCCAGAGAATCTAGTGCCTTCTTCTGGCCTCTGATGGCATCAAGGACGTAAGTGGTACACAGATGTATATGCAGGCAAAACACCCATAAACATAAAATAAAAAAATAAAATGACATGTTTTTTAAAAACAATCAAAGGACCTCCAAAGAAAGTCTTATGCAAAATTACTACTGTAACTTTATGAAACACACATACATGCGTGAATGTGTGCATGCACACATACACATACACACGCAGTATAAATGGAGTTACCATATAATGCAGAAACAGTGCCTCTAGTATGATGTGGGAGGTCCTTCTGTCTATGTGTTGCTTTTATTGGTTAATGAATAAAGAAACTGCCTCGGCCTGTTGATAGGGCAGAACCTAGGTAGGCAGGGAAGATGGAACTGAATGCTGGGAGAAAGAAAGGTGGAGTCAGGGAGACACCATAAAGCCACAGCCTTGTGGCAATACACATTAATAGAAATGGGTTAAATTAATATATAAGAGTTAGCCAATAAGAAGCTAGAGCTAATGGGCAAGCAGTGATTTAAATAATATTATTTAAATAATATTATTTCAGGTCTAAGCTAGCCGGGCAGCCAGGAACTAAACACAAGGGATCTCCTACTACAGTAGTAGACACCATAGGCTAATAAAAGTCAAGAATGAGCTACTTTCTGTTGTATGCCATGTAGGATCCATAGACACCCAAACATTACCAACTAGTTCTAATGCTTATGGTGACCTCCAGAATTTGATAATTAGTTCATATTGCTGAAGGTACCACATATTTGAGTCATAGAACATAGAGAAATCAAGATGCTACTGACCTTGCTTCATTCTTTTTATAGAAAGCAGAAAATATAACCTGGTTAAAATTATCAGTAGAGAGGCAGAGGGTAGGCTTTAAAAATAAATCTCAGGAAAGATCAGAAATTCGGACCCATGCAGAGCAATGTCTGTGACTGTTAGCTTTGTCAGCATGTCAGGATCTAGAATCTCCTTGGAAGAAAATCTCAGGGAAGGACTGTCTAGATCAGGTTGACCTGTGGGCATTTCCACAGAGAACTGTTACGCTATATTAACTGAGGTAAGAAGACCTACCTATTATGGGTGACACCATCGTCTCGGCTGTGGCTGTGGTGTGAGTCATTATTTTAAGTTCCTGCCATATTGACTCTTGCTATGATGATCTGCAAACTAAAATTGTGAGCCAAAGCAAACCCTGTCTCCCCTCAGCTGATTTTTGCCAGGATATTTCATCATAGCAACATAAATGAAACTAGGGCAGCTTATCTTCCTTTCAACTGGTGTCGGGAAAGCAGTTACTACAAGACATAAAAAAGCAATCATTTCAACACCTTGGATGGAATGTAATGGATGAAGAGGCCATGCTAATCACCATGTCAAGGATGTTGTTGCCCAGATTAAGGACTGATTCTGACAAGCATGTAGTCCCTAAGTATACAGAACTCCTCCACCCAAATCCTTTGCAATCTCCTTTTGTAGGAATTCTTTTTACTGGGTGACATCTATTTTCCTTCTCCTCAAGTCTGGACCTGCTTTGTCATTTTCTGTGGCCAATTAAAGACCATGCAAGTGATGACCTGTCATTTAGGAGGGTTTGCATAGCATACATCTCTTTGGAAACCAGCAAACATGTAAATAAGTCTGAAACCTGCCTCCTGGACAAGAAGAAAAGATGGCCCAATATTCCACAACTCCCAGTTCCAGACAGTCATGTGAGTGAGACCAGCTTGTTCCTGACAAACTCAACAACAGACATAGGCTGTATCTGTTGACTTAGCAGAACTGGACACTGATAAGCTAAGCAAGAACCAGACATAGAGATAACTGACCCATAGACATGTGAGCAATAATACACGCAGAAGGAAATGATTGACAGTCATTTTGTCAATTGTTTGCCAGGTATTTACACAAATCTAGAAACATCAGGTGAGGCCAGTAGTTTTCAGAGCTCATGCTGCTGCTACTAGTAGTATCTGGAATTCAGAGAGAGCTGTTCTGTGAAACAGATTTAAAGAGATCATTTCTGACAATCATAATCTTGGATACTCTGAAATGACATCTGTAAAATGCTCAGTGCAGAGTCATTGTTTTCTCTGATTTCCACTCAGGAGATATTTCATCTAGTTTGTAGCTGAGAGCCTGTGGATAAGAGACGTTAGGTAGGTACCAAGAACTGTTAGAGACTTTGCACTCATCTGAACACTACACAAAAGTGTCTCCCTAGAAATGTATTGTTATTGTCATTATTGAACACTAAGACACAAGCTTCTATGGTGGAAATGGTATTGGGGTAACTAACGAAGCATATCTTAGGAAAAGGAGGCAAAGGTCAGCTGGAGAGAGGACAGTTACATAACACCTGCTGTGTCAGTACAGCAAACAAGTCCAGCAAACCTTGCTTCCTCCTGAGAACATTTGTCTCCATGGAAAAAATAGTGGAAAACCACTCAAGTGTCAGGCTAAAGCTGGGAGGAGAGAGGGCTCAGGGTCACAGGGGCTCAGCAGACTACTGTCTGGTCTCTGCCCTCTGTCACCTGTCCCAGTCGTGTGCAGTGCCCCCAGTTCCCAGGTATCCCAATAGGTGTCAGAAAAGGCATAAAAAGCAGAAAGTCTCCTATCATGATTAGATTATTGGATTTGAAATAAAATTTTTCAATCTATTCTGTGAATATGGCAAAATATTGTTTTCTCACTCTGTGTATAAGCTAATCTACTCAATCTTCATGAACATTACTTCATGGAATGCTCTGGAAACATCCAATTTTGAAGAATTAAATTATAATTAATCCCCATGTATAGAATTAACAGTAAAAAAAACACTTTTCTCACCATTACTCTATGGTCCACATATTAACAGTGCTGTTTTACAGATATAAAAATTGAAGCTTTAAAAGGGATAAACTACTTGCCAAAATTCACAAAGCTGACTCCAATCAAACTTGGCTTTGCAACTCTAAACCCATGTATTTAATTATGCATTACACTCTACCATGTCATGTCATTCACAGATAGAAGATAGATAGATGGATAGATAGATAGATAGATAGATAGATAGATAGATAGATAGAAGAAAGAAGGAAGGAAGGAAAGAAAGAAAGAAAGAAAGAAAGAAAGAAAGAAAAGATATAGATATGATAGCTAAAAGTAGGGATATATATATGATTCACATGTACATTCATTCAAGAAGTTTTCTAAATGTTAAAATTTGTATTCGAACCCTTACTTATCTTTAACAACTTGGTCATTTTAAATATAGGCATCTTGAGAATTCATTGCCTTGCAAAGTTATTGCATACAAAGATTCCTTAGAACAAAGTATAACTCTGCCGAAACCTAGTTGTAAATTATCAGACTTTTCTTTAGGTGCTGATATCATTTGGTTCTTGATAGAACCACATATTAAAGATTTAGCCCCCAGAGTTGTTTAACAGAAACAATACAATATATTGCAATACAATGTACAATATATGGCAATCTAAACATGAGATGGTGCTTAGAGTGAAGGGGGACTTCACTAATGAGAGATGCTTCATTAAGAGTAAATTGGGGGGTGGGGACTATGCCCCATGAGAGGAATGAAGGAGGGCTCTGTAGAAAGCAGCCTTTAGAATACTTTCCTGGACAAATCTCCCTGAGGTCTCCCTATACTAATCCCAATACAAGGTAAAACTCTGACTTTTTATAACCTTTTAAGAGTGGAAGTAAGTTTCAAATCAAAGAGCATGGAGAAGTCAGGTATCAAAAGTTGTGAGCTGTCAAGTCACAGCACACATGACTTCTTTTTGTTTGTTTGTTTGTTTGTCTTGTTCTGTTATTAAAAAGAAGGAAAAAGCTCCCTTTTTTTCATTTTATATACCAATCCCAGTTCCCACTCCCTCCCCTCCTCCCACCCCAACACCACCCCCATCCACTCCTCAGAGAGGTTAAGGTACATTGCTTTGGGGAAGGTCCAAGGTCCTCCCTACTTATATCTAGGCTGAGTAAGGTATTCATCCAAAGAGAATGGGTTCCCAAAAAGCCAAGCAATAGGGATAAACCCTGGTGCCACTGCCAGTGGCCATTCAGTCTGCCCCAGCCATACAACTGTCACCCACATTCAGAGGGCTCAAACCACTTCTTAATTCTGTCCTAGAGAGCTTCATGGAAACATGGCCTGATTCAAGGTCTGGGATTTGACCTAAAGGCTCAGTCTTGCATTCTAAACCCTAAAAGCTGCTCATCAACATTTAGCCTTCTGTAAGGTCAAGTAACACTTCCTGCCTTCTACAACTTTTTCTTCTTTCATGTCCATGATCGCTTTGAGTCAGCGAGCTTCTTTGCCTTTTATCCCTCGGTCAAACTCACAACAGTTTTCTCTGGTGTCTGCCTTCCTTGCATGCCCACTTTTTCTCATGTTATGGTTTCCTTATGAGGTTCCAATGACTTCTCTCACAACTGGAAGCTGCCAACTCTACTCCTTAGTTTGGACCTCCACCCTGAACTCTCTTCCTGCATGCATTCTACAACTCTGCCATATATGTCCCACTGCACTCCAATCCTATCAGAAAATCCATTTAAATGGCCTTTTTACAAGCACGCTCATGTCTGTTCATCACCAACAACCTTATCCACAATCAACCAAGTCCTGACTTTTCTACCTGAACTAGCCCCTGACACAGTCTGCCTCCACAGCAGTGATCATACCTAAAGAGAGCTTATTCCTTTGCTCCTGTCTCTCTCCTCTTCAGTCCATCTTCTGTACGACTTTCACGATTATACTCTTACAACAAAGGAAGAGACAAGTATATATGATCACAACACTCTTCCCTGTGACTGCTTGACTGCTCAGGCACTTGTTGGTTTGGGGAATGGGCAGTCTAATATGTAACAAACACATCATCTCTCTCTGGAACTGTACCTTTACTTCCTAAATCTACTCCTAACTGTTCCCCTCACAGTAGCCCACTCCCACAGCAAACACCTTTGCAGTCTCCTTTCCAACCACCGTGAACTTCTTACTTGGCCTTCTGCTTAGACACAGTCTGTAATAACTGTATATGCCTAGGCTGCTCCTTTTCATGGGTAGCTGACCTGGCTCAATCTACCAACCTCTTACTTGCCCTTCGAAATCCAATGCCAATGTTATATTTTCTGGGAGACATGTCCTGACTTACTGAAATAGGTACAAACTCCTATCTGCACACTGGGGAGTGGTTAAGCATAGTATTGCTCATCAGGCCCCACAGACACCAGATACTGTTGGGTGATGGAGATACTGTGGTTGGGAAGATAGGACTCTCTTCACTCTGTGGAATGCGTGTGCTGATTAAAGCAGCTCAGTAGGGAATACAATGTGAGGTTACGTTGTTGTGGCTCTGTGTTTTGCAGAGATGCACAGCCGAGCCAATGCCATTCAGTAGATGGTTTTGTATCTGTGAAATGCTCTGTCTCTATAGTTTAATTTCTACAGTCACTTTCCTCTGCTAGTCACATATCTCCTCAGCTCTTTCCAACTTAACCATATCTAGGAGGCTACAGAGATGGCTCAGTGGTTTAACGCACTTCTCACTCTTCCAGAGGACCAGGTTCAATTCACAGCACCAACATGATGGTTCACAACCATTTGTAAATCCACCTCCAGGGAATTCAATGCTCTCTTCTGCCCTGTACTCCTCCCAAGCACATGTGTGGTGACCACTGGGATCTCATCAACTTACATTTAATTCATGGATTAGAACTTAGTTATCTGTGGTTTATATAATTCCCGATTAAGTATGTTTGAGTTTTATCTCCTCAGCCATAATGCAAGTTTTCCAGGGTGAAATAGTTGTCACCTCCCTCTCGCGAATTCTGGATATCCCAGCATGGCTACAGGGTGTACCCTGTAACCATGACAACTATCTTCTAGTTTATTCATTACTACAGTAGGGGACTGATCATTCTAGGCACTGAGATGAAGGCAAACCAGGGGGAAAGAAGAGCATGAGGTTTCTGAATGAGGGCTGCTGAAGTTTCTCAAGGTGACACATTGCACAGGGAAGTCCTGTTTGTGAGAAGAGGAGAGATTTTCTTGACTACTTGAACTCTGAAGTCATTGTCATTCATGGATGGATGGGTTGGACTTACCCTGACACTGGGTAAGCTCCACAGGCAGTACACGCATGAGGTATACAAATATACATGCAAGCCAGATATTCATACACATGAAATAAAAATGAAGGGAAAATAACTCAACACAACGACTTCCTAAGCAAGATTTGAACAATCACTCCGATACCCATGCTCACAGAGGTAAAGCTCATGGGGGCCCACTTCTAGACAAGAAACTATAGGAAACTTCTGGCTTTTGACAGAGGGAATTACACTTCCCAGGGATTAGTATCCTATCAGGTAATTCAATGCCAAGTGGTCAGCTCTGAAATCATATACATACAAGAAACACTAAATGAACTCAACAGGTTATAAATATTTATGCGTTTATGTGCATGTATGTGTATGTAATAATAATATAATAATAAACAAAAAAGAGACCTTGAATTTAGGAAGGAGGTCATGGGAGGAATTGAGGGAGCAAAGGAAAGGGAGGAAATGATATAATTATGTTTTAATTATAATTTTAAATATATGTATATATATTTACACACATATAATATAAATATGAGTATATTTATATAAATTTATATAATGTATTTATAATTATTGTTAAAGTTATATAAATACATGAATAAATTTATGTTAAATATACATATATTTATAAAATGAAATCAGCAAATCCTCATGCATCCTCTAACCCCAGTAGCAGGAGACCCAGTGCAGGAAATGACAAGTTTTGAACAAGGTAGAAGGCAAGTGGAAGAGTCAGACTCCACAGCAGCCTTGCTGGTTTCTGAGGCATAGGGTCTTCCACGCCAGTTTCTGTAGTAGGGAGAGAATTCCATAGACTAGTCAGTTGGAGCTATCAAGGTTCAGTCTCCATTCCGCCACACTAATTTCCTTCTCCAACCACACAGGGCCTGATGCCATCAGCTGGTTTCCCAGTACTGACTAGTTTCCTCATGCATGTGCCCTCCTGACCTGACCTGAAAATCTAAAGTGAAAACAACAATCCACCGTCTCCATTCCTACTCCACATAAGTGGGAGGGAGTTACAATCAGTTCATAAAGTTCCGCTTCTCACTTCCCCTACCCTCAGCAGAAAAACATCCCTTTCACTTCCTCCTGTCCAGCCCATTTATGGGTCCTTCAGCAGTTCTTCCAAACTTGAGTCTTCTCCTGGGTTGCCTATGGCCTCACCTCCTGCTTTTATACTCAACCTTCTTTTGGGTGAGCTGAGTCACTTACATTTCTGCTTGTCCTCCATTCTACCATCTTCCTATCGACTTCTTCAGGACCTTGATGAATCACCTTACTCCTGCTAAAGAACAGATTTCCTCATTTTTTCCCCCTTGGCTTCTCTGTGGCCCAAAGACATCCTCAAATCATTCTGTACACTTGATAAACATCATTGATTCTTCTCTATCCCTGCAGCTTTCACTTAGTCTCTCTTTCGCAGAGTTAAGCTTCTTTCGACATCCTTCATGTAGTTTCAGAAGTGGCCAATTATGCCATTTCCCCAGTAGCACATTAAAAACTCATGATTCCAACTCTTTGTATCCCGAGGCTAAGAAGAAAACTTGACCTATCATAAAATACTAGTCACATATCTCCTCAGCTCTTTCCAACTTAACCATATCTAACCATGTCTTCTAACATTTTCAAATACTTCACTTTATAGAGAAATAAAAACATGGTAACCATTTGTCACCATCATTTTAAGGATACAGTCTGGGCATTTAGTACTTTTATAGTGTTATATAACCACGATCACTGTCCATTTACAGAACTTTGTCATTATCACAAGGAGAAAATCCCCTCACCTTTGAACAACTCCCTGATCTCTTCTCCTTTCAACTCCTAATACATATTCTTTTCTGTACTATCTGTCTCACGAAATTTGGCTAATCAAAGTAACTTACATAAGTGAAATCCTGCCATATTTCTGTTGACCGAGTTTTCTGTCCTACCTGGATCCACACCCATTTAGTCCCAAATAAACACACAGAGGCTTACATTAATTATAAAGTGGTTGGCCTAGTCACTCAGGCTTCTTATTAACTCTTATAACTTGTATTAGCCCATAACACTTGTCTGTGTTAGCCACCTGGCTCGGTATCTTTTTTGGAGAGGCAGTCATATCTTGCTTGCTCTGTGTCTGGCCTCCTCTGTGTCTGGGTGATAACTACAGACTAAAACTTCCCTCTTCCCAGAATTCTCTTTGCCCCACCTCTACTTCCTGACTGGTCACCCTACCTATACTTCCAGGCTGGCTACTGGCCAACCAGCGTTTATTTGAAATATAAGTGACAGGTACAGACCACTGCCCCATAGCAATCCCTCCCCCCTCCCCTTTTTAAACAAGAATTTTGAATCAATTCTCCTTTGCTTAGCTTTTCTACTGACAATTATCCATAACAACTTGTAGCCAACATTCTAAACATAGGCAAATATCTGGTGTGGGAGATCCTTCTGTCTTATGTGTAGCTTTTATTGGTTAATGAATAAAAAAACTGCTTTGGACCTAGAGCAAGGCAGAACCTGGGCTAGCAGGGAAAGCTAGGCTGTATGCTGGGAGGAAGAAGGGCAGAGAGAAAGAAGCCATGGAGCTGCCAGAGGCAGACATGCCAAAACTTTAGCTGGTAAGCCACAGCCACATGGCAATGCACAGATTAATAGAAATGGGTTATATCAAGATGTAAAAATTAGCCAATAAGAAGTTAGAACTAATGGACCAAGCAGTTATTTAATTAATACAGTTTCTGTGTGATTATTTCAGATCTAAGCTATCTGGGTAGCCAGGACAAACAAGCAGCCCCTCCTTCCAACAAATATCCATAATTCATTTTTTGGGAATGTGGGTGTAATTTTCCAGGCTACTTTCTGCTGATTGGGTGTGCTGATAAATCTTATGGGGACCTAAAGAAAATTTAGAATTATGACCAAGTCCTGACTGGGATATTCTTTGAGGCTTAATAATGTCAGACAGCAGTTTGAACTGGTAGAACTCAGACATCTGAGCCATTCCTCCAATTGGCAATTTCTCAGGGGATCTTCCTTGATTAAACCTGATTTTTTTTAATGAAGAATGAATCCACAGTCCCTCATTTCCTGTGGAAACAAAAGCAAAACCTTTTCTCAAAAATAACATATCTTTTGACTTAAATTTTAAAGTCAAAGCATTTTTTCAAAGTATATATATATATATATATATATATATATATATTCAAAGTATAAATATATATATTGGATTAATCCAGCAGCAAATATAATCAAATATCTTTTAGCAGATTTTCCTCCTTCCTCAGTCATCAAACAATTTAAAGACAACACAATAACATACTATATCCACACTCTCTGTGTATGTTGCATCTTTATGTGGTTTTATTTTAACCTCTATTTCTTTTATTTTTATCTTTAATTTTTGGCTTTTTGAGACAGGGCTTCTCTGTGTACCTTTAGCTGTCCTGGAATTCACTTTGTAGACCAGGTTGTCCTTGAACTCACAGAGATCTGCCTGCCTCTGCTTCCCAAGTGTTGGGATTAAAGGTGTATGATACCACTCCCAACTACTCTCTTTTTTCTTTTAAGGACTTTATCCTTTTTTTCTCCCAAGCCTACATATATTTTTAAACACAAACCATTTAGAGGTTTTCTTCATCTTTTAATCTATCTTTACTGTATATCTCTCTTTCTTTGACCACATGAGTCTTTAATTTGCTAAACGATATGGCTAGGATTAAAGTCGTGGCTTGGATGGCTGGATCCAGCCCATTCCTTAGCTTTTTTCTGAGAGTCAAGCCTCATGGCAGAGGTACTGATGGAGCCATGTTTATTGTCAACTCTATGGTGCTTCAAGGTCCCTTCTACCACCAAAAAATATGCAGTCAGCTTTTCATCAACATCATTTAAGTGTTTTTGTGGCAGGACCTCTTAAAACACCTGCAAGGTTTTGCAGCTAAAGTTGAGTCAGGGAGCCTCTCTTAAATGAGAGTGCTTGCCTCTAGCAAACAGAGCATAGCTGAGAAATTGCTGGTACCAAGAAGCCATACTTAACGCTGTTTTTTTTGTGTCCAGAATTACTTCCCAAGCTCTCTCACCTTTTAAGTGGATTCAATTGTCCAAACATTGGGCGTCATTTGTTGAATGAGTTTTCTGTCCTACCAGGTCCCACATCCATTAAATCCCAAATAAACACACAGAGGCTTACATTAATTATAAACTGGTTGGCCTAGTCACTCAGGCTTCTTATTAACTCTTATAACTTATATTATCCCATAATACTTGTCTGTGTTAGCCACCTGGCTTGGTACCTTTTTCAGCAAGGCAGTCACATCTTGCTTGTTCTGTGTCTGAATGACAACTGCAGACTGAAACTTCCCTCTTCCCAGAATTCTCTTTGCCCTGCCTCTGCTTCCTGACTGGTTGCCCTGCCTATACTTCATGCCTGGCTACTAGCCAATCAGCATTTATTTAAAATACAAGTGGCAGGGAACAGACCATTGTCCCACAGCATGCTTCCCTTTATGCCAGTCTCATTTCACTTAAAATACATTTTTCTGAGAATGTTCTTATGGGTAGGAGGGGTAGAACCACAGAACTATTTGCCATCCCTGCTCTTTTTATGATTTCAATGAAAACCAAAGTTTGATCCTGCAGAAGTTCATCATTGCGAACGGATGGGTTTATTAATCTTTACTCGCAGAGCAATGGGTGAAAGATTTCTGGCCTAATTATCTGTGATCATAAAGCAGCCACACTGGAAGGTCTCCCCGCAACTCACAATGTCTAAATGGAGCATCCGTCCTTCAGTCCTTTCCAATCTACTTTAGTCCTCCTGCAAGGTCTAGAGGCCACAGGCAATTAGGGCAGAATTGCAAACAACAGACTGAGAGTCGTGACTCAGATTAAGAGTCCAACAACCCTGCCTATCTCCTTTTTCTATGAAGGAACTTCAACAATCATCAAGCCCCTGCAAGAATCGTGGGCAAGCTGACACAGTGGTCTCATAAAGATGACAATTGCTTTTTATGATGATGATGTTGTGTAACAACATAGTGTAAAATGGTACCTCGTTAGTTGTGATTTGTATTCCCCTAATGATTAACGGTGCTGAGTGCCTTTTATGTGATTACTGGTTATTCTTCATATCTTTTTTTAAAAATATATCTATGCCAGTCCTTTGCTCAGTTTGAATTTCTCTGCTTGGTATTTTTTGGGGTTTTTTTTTTTGTGTGTGTGTGTTATTGAAAATTGTCAGTTTTAGTCCTCTTTCTTCATTATCTGTGTGTCTTAGTTAGGTTTTCTTATTATCTGTGTGTCTGTGAAGTGACACTGTTACCACAGCAACTCTTATAAGAAAACATTTCATTGGGGGAATTCACTTATGGAATCACCCTGGATCAGTAAGTTATACAATTAAAATACATGGTCAAACATAATGAAACCTGGAGCCAAATGAATTTGTGGTAATCATATAAAGTGATTGTGATAACCAAAGCAAAACATAAAAACTGAGTTTAGAAATAAGTTCTACGTGAATTATAGTGCCAATCTTACAGGAACCAATTGTGTTCTCACTAGAACTTGCCACTTGAATAATTGTGATGAATATTATTTTAGATAATCAGTCAAATTAATTTTGGAAGTCGAACATTATATTTGTCTCGGTGCAACTTAGCATTGGTAGTCCACTGTGCCTTTCTGGATTAGAAAAGCTTTGTTTTTCAGTTACTACCAATATCTCTCTCCTTTCTCATCAGGTACAACTGTATTTCCAGAGGTTCCCATTAGTGATTAACCACTCCTCCAAGTTTCTGGACACCACCTGTTCACATGACCTCAGCTCCACTATCTAAACAGCTTTGATCCAACTAAGCACTCACCAGCAAAAGTAGCTTTTAGAGATCATGAGACTAGAGTAAGAAAGCACAAAGTGAGTGGAAATGCTCCCATTGACCATAAATAGGAAACACACGGGCTCAGCAGCAGAAACCTTGAATTTATCTATGTTTATGAAAATGGAAGGCTTTTTAAAGTGCTTTTGTATTGGTCTCTCTAAAAGTATGTTTTTCTTCTTTTTAATGGGAAATTCATATTTGATTGAAAAGATAGAACACAGAATTTTCATTTTAAATGTTTACCAGAGAAGCTTCTCATTCCCTGTACTACATGCTTAATATAAGTTCAAAAAAAAACATATTTTAGAGCACTTAGGTACCATATGCAAGATGCATTTCATGAGTCAAAGCAAACTATGCAAGATTTTAAAAGCTCCAAGTGATTGATGGTATTTTAGAGAGTGGTATCATTACGGTTATTCTCCATCAAGGTAAACCTGGAGCAAGTTTATAGAATATAATATAGAGACAAGAGAAAGAGGAGTCTGAGGAGATAGACAGAAAAGCTAATTACTCTCTGTATTTCAAAACCTCCAGGCCCTGCATGTGTTCTCTTTACTGATTAGGCATTTTCTTTCTCTCTGTAGACTTTAGCTTGCCCAGTAGACTGTGGCTTGCCCTCCTCCCTAAACTCTCTCCTGGATTTATTGCTGTCTCTATCCCTCTGATTTTTTCGGCAAGAATACCAGTCTCCAGTTCTGCCCAGTTTTCATCTTTCTTTTATAGTTAATAGCTGAAGCTGGCAGTGTATCAAAAGGACAACAAAGAGCTGTGGAAATGGATCAGTATACAAAGTGCTTTCCATGTGGGTGTGAGGACTTGTGTTTAAACAGCTAGAACACATCAAAAACTGGACACAGCAGTTGGCATCTGTTTTCCAAGTATTCCTGTTATGAGATGGGAGGTGGAGACAGGTGAACACCCAACAAGCAGCCTGGCATAATCAGCATTGAATAACAAGATACCCTGTATCAAACAAGGTAGCAAAGAAGGATCAACATCCAAGAGGATCCTCTGGCTTCCATACATGTATAAATACACATACCCAGTCACACACGGAAACACACACACACGTGAGCATGCATGCACAGGACCACAACAAAAGTGCAGTGTTTAAGGAGCAGAAACATGTGAAATCCATTCAAAGGTGCTGAGAAGGAGAACTTCCAGGGTAAGAACAAAATCACATTGCAACACCATGGAAGGTTAGCATTTCTAGATAAAAATACACAAACTAGTTGTTGGTGGAAATGAATAAAAGACTATAGGCACCTGGGGATCATCATATTTTGTGCACAATAAATCTTCTTTAATAATTATACTACAGTGTGAACATTTGCCCAAAGGCATGATGGAGATCTTACTCCAATCCTATCCTGTCACTTAAAAGTAAACGATTAATTGTTTCTTGTATGAGTAAATGAAGCAATACATTGGTAGTTACTCCATGTCTCCTTCCAGGGAAAAATGTTTTTAATTATGCAGTAAGGGAGGAAGTAAAAAGTGAGCAATAAAAAATAGATGCAATCAAAAGCAAACAAATTGTCTGATAGGAAACTGGAAAATAACTCACTTTCTGTAAGTATTTAGAGGGAGATGGTTTATGCAAATAATGATTGATCTTGTTTTCTCTTTTGGACTCATTTTTTTCTGTGTGAGGGAAATCTGATTTCCTTACAGGTTGTAAAGAAAGGAAAACTGAAGAATGATAAAGGTGAGGACATGGATCATGGAACAAACATCCAGAGAGGATCAGAGAACATTGTATAGATCCGAGGACACAGCAAGAATAAGTATGCACAAAAGAAATGCCTTATTTCTCATTATAGGAAGAAAAAAGGAAACACATATTATAGAAGAAGACTCAATAGGTCATCTTTTGAGCTTAAATCTCAGGTTACCTCCAGAGAAATTCTAAGCTGAAGAATTGTGTTGATTTTGACTACTGAAGAAAGAGAGGGAAGAGAGGCTACAGGATGAAAGTTTTATGGTTAAGAAGAGTACAACAGGTTATGAAGGCTGCCTGGGCAGTGCACTTAAGAGACACCGTACCAAGTGATGGCAGAACATCCCATGAATTAATGGAGCCTCATTCCATTTCATTGGGGCCATCCTCTGACCATCAGTTCAGGACTTTGTCACACACATTCAAACATAGGTCATAGAGAGCAGTCAATGGGAAAGCCTCATTGATGATAAACAAAACACAGTATTTCTCATACTTATTTTTCACAATTATTTTTACAGGGCTAACAGACCCTCTCAAGTGGAAGTTTTATGACATCAGGATGCAACATTTAGCCTAACTGAATTGTTTGCCTTCAGCAAATAGCTGTCAATGAATCAACAAGAGAGAGAGAGAGAGAGAGAGAGAGAGAGAGATGGGGAACTCTCTCGGGGAGTTTAAACAAGTGACTATGTCATCCTTAAGTTTCTTTAAAAGTGTTGAACTTTGTGAAAGGACAGACAATCACCATACATTTCAAGGGGGAGAATAATGCACTCTGAATTAGCTTCAAGTCTCTCACTTTATGAGAAGATGCTGAAGCCATGGTGAATGTATGTTAAGTTGAGCAAAACCATAGAAAGCGGTCGGTCAGTCTGGAGGTTCCAACCTCATGAAAATATGGAGAGCATTTCTGACAAGGACATCAGGTCTCTAAAAAGGTCTGCTAGCAAGACTGAGAGGACAATGACATGATTTTCTCTCACTACTCAGGTTATGTGTAAACATAAGATCTCCCTAGAGCCTTAAGAACTACAGTATGGGGGCTAGCAAGTTCAAATCCTAGAAGTGTAGTTTCTCTTTTTGTTGGTTTCAAGTAATCCTTTGGAGGAAAGTGATTCTAGTTATTAAAATGGAAGACCACTCTACACAAAGGAACAGTGCAGAGGATATATACTCTTTTATGAAACATACTTTTAGCCAAGTTTGTGACAATAAGAGAAAAATGTAAAAGATGTTATGTTAATGTTTGAAACCTAGTCCAGGCCAGGAGACCTTCATAATTAGGAAAAGGTCTAGAAGTGAAAATGACCATGGAACCGGAGGCAAGATGGACAGATTTTGAGTCATTTTCTCAAGATTTCCATCTTCCAAAATTTTCTAAAGGCCACATGTGGTTTATTTTGAACAAGTTAAGTCCTAGGATCTCTCTGGCAACATTTGTGCAGTGTGTAGCTCTGGAGGATAACTTCTTCAGTCTTCCAGCACACTTCAGTGCCAACTGGCGTGAGAAAAACATCAAAAGTAATTAATGGCAACAGGCTCGACCTTCCCTTAGCTCCCAGATTAAGGAGTACAGAAATTTGATCCTGCTTATCTTCTCAATACTCTTTGTGAACCACAGTTCCATGTAATCAGACAAGTTTTGAATCGTGAGTCCTTATCCAGTACTCTAACAATCGAATTCAGTATAAGATAAGCAAAACCCTGACCCCTGAGTGCCTACTGCCTCCCTGCACGTCTGACAGAGACATTATCTGATAAACTGTTCTGCCCATGTTTATCATGGGATATAATCCAGATCATATTCTCATAATTTTGCCCAGCCCCTGAAGTCTCTCATGGTGACTACTTCAAAAGCATCTACTTTAAAATTCCCTGGGATGCCTAGCTTCACTGGATGGCCTTTGTTCCTCCCTTCGCCTTTGAGATTGCTGGAAAGGGTCCTTGCATCTACATCCAGCCCAGTGCCTGGTTGTATATTACCTACCTAGGTTGCCAACACTTGGGACATTATTTGTCATGAATCAACTGCCTGATAAATATTGGAAACGGAACTGAAACATGTTGTGATCTCAGTTCCCTGACACCAACCCCAAGTGTGGGAGCCCCTGACTTACTCAGCTGCTGCTCCATTGCCAGACAGAATGCCATCAAATGCAGGGGTCTAGAATGGCTCTGAATCTACCAATAGCTGTATCTTTACAAGTAACATGCTAGCCTGGCCAAAAATTCCAAAACTATGGCAATTACAATTTATTCTTTGGTCTAGTACCTTTACAGGTGCCTTAATATGAACAAGGACTCTATTTTTTGAAATTGATTTCCTCAGTCAAAACAAATTCTGTATGGTTCTCTTAAACCACAGAATCCCTTATGTTTTAAGATATTATACATGAAATTTATTTTCTCATTTGGATATATATGACATCATGTCCAGTTTATATGTCAATATTAACTTATACTCTAACATCTTCTAGAGCTATCTAATCCAAGCGTAATGGGCTCTTCTAGAACATTCTGAAATATTATCAAATGACCACCAACTTTTATCTCTTGGCAAGAGATATTTAAATAAATATTCAGTTACTGACCTTCATGTCAAGTTAAAGGTTAAGCAGAGGCATGTGTGATAATAGCATCTACCCATTCCCTGAGTGGATTGTGTTCAGATAGATTTTTATCAGTCCACAATGTCAAAATGTTAAGAATAAATTACTATCAGATGTTTACATGTGCATCGGACTGCAGTTAACTTGTGCTTTCATCTTCTCTGTCCAGAACAATCTTCAGCTTGGAAAGGTCAGAACAAAAAAAAAATGATAAGACAAAACCGAAGCCCAAGATAGGCACAGAGATTGAAAGAACAGCTCCAAAACAAGCTTAAATCTCACAAACTGGACAAAAGAAATGTGAATATTTTGGAGGTGAAAAAAGAGTTGTTTGAAAGGAGCCAGAGAACCCAAAAGATATGCCACTGTGGTTCACATTTCCAAAGACCAACAACAGAGTCTTTGAATTATAAATCAGAAAATTTCATGTTTTGGTCAAATTATCAACTGATTAATTAAAGATTTGGTTGATAGTCTGTAAAAAGAAAGTGCTCAAATAAGAAACTAATCATTGTTAATTAAAAATAAATTTGAAGCTTTTATTAATAATTTAGCAAGAAATAGTACTATGAATACAGCCTATGGTGGATACAGAAAAATGTTAAGCAGATTTACAGTGTTTTGTTCCATATTGATGGAAGAATTTTTAGTTAGATTCTAGAATTAGTTATGTATAAATTGGCTGAACATTTGTGACAAAAAAAAACAAAACAAAACAACAGTGTCAACCTAAACGTAGCTCGCTCCCAGAGTGTCCACCTGATCCCACCAGGGATGGTAACCCATCAGAATTCTCAACAGTGTGGACAATGACTGACAGCAAATACCTACACGGGAAGAACAGGGAATGAAAGACTTTAACTGACTTCAAAAATGAACCAAGTGGGAAAAAAAACAATATTTAGAAGAAATAAAAAAATATCTTCTCATGTGGGCTGTGAGAACCAGAACGTTATTGTGAGACTGGGAGAATAAAAAATACAGAGTCTCACAAAACTGAATTTTGAATTTTGGTGAAAAAAAAATGGGGATGGGTTGGTTTCTTAGGGCTCACACCATAAAGTGTCAAAAACTAGATGGCTGAAGAGAAGAGAGAAATTTATTATCTCACAATTCTGATAAATGTCTAAAATCAAGGTCCTAGACACAAGGCTGTGCTTTATCTGCTGCGACTCCTCCCTGGTACTCCTCATTCTGTTATTTGCTAACATTCCTTGGCCGCCAGATGAACCATTCCAGTCACGTGATCATCTTCTCTGTGTTAATGTCTATCTGTGTAGCTTAATTTCCTCTTTTCATAAGGGTAGCAGACAGAGTGGATTAGGGCCTGGTTACCTTTATAAAGAAACTATGTCTGAATAAATTCATGTTTTGAAGTACTGGGAATTAGAACTCCAGAATTGTTTTTCAGTGAGACATAATACAACTCATAATAAACCACTTATTGTGAATTAACAATAAGGTGCCTAGCAGGACAGCTAGAATACATGGCTACGGAATAAGTGGGTAGTTTTGCCTCTCTGGACAGAATATGACTGGGGAACTACAGCTATGTCTGGCCATTTAATCGGCACACTCAGAGGAAAGAAACAGGATGGGAAGAGAATGAATGTAAAACCAAGTTCCTAGAGTATGGTTCGAAGGAAATGGGCATGTTTAGCCTGAGGAAGAATAGATATGGGGGAAATGAAAGCTGCCTCAAGTGTATGACCAGCTGGCTAAAAGCAGAACTTGGCTTGTTTTTCTTGATTCTGAGGCTGGAATTATACGACTGAGAGAGATTGATTCAACTGGATGAAAGATGATTCTAGAAGTTAAGGAGTCTAGAGGCAGCTGAAATTCCATGGGAAATACTGAAATCTCTGTCTTCGGATGTCTTTAAGCATTGGTTTAACAGAGAGAGGTAGACATATCAATGCTGACTTAAATCTAAAGCCATCTGACCACAATGGTCAAGAATTTTATGTAAGAAGCATGCTTTGAAGTAAAGAATATTTACATTCAGTTACAGTAATCTACAATACCTTGTGAGGAAGTGAAATATGCAAACCAACATTTAGAATTGCTTTTTGTTACATAGACTAAGCCAGGAAGAACACTAAGAGGAATTACACAATTTAATGCTAGTGTATATTAAACTCTAAATAAAAGTAAATATTAACTCTTCTAAATAAACACAGAATGTAGATAGAAAACACCCAAGACCAAATAAAAAAATAAAAACCTTATTCAGTCACAGGAATTTTAAAATAAAGTAGCATTTCAACTTTCAGTAAGGCTATGCAATTCTAGACTAATCTAGGAAATAAAATATTTAACAGGAAAAAACAATCTCCAACACCCAGGAGCATAGGAAAAAACAGAAAGGCAGATGCTGATCTGGAGACAACATCTCTGAAGGAGGTTTGGAGCAGGAAAGAGGTCTGGTAAGGATGAACCAGAAGAAAGGGCACTGGGTTGGGAGTAAGTCAGAGACCAGCTGGGTTTGGCCCTGCCACCAGCCGGCTGCATTGATTTCACAAAACACACCCCTATTCCTCTGTTTGCTCTGTTATTTAAGGGAAAGGAAAAGGAACCAGATGATGTTTTAACAATTTCCCCCAGCTGTGCAACCATGATGCTGTTCAGTGTCTACAACCAGAGAATGAAGATGTACTTCAAGCCTCTCAAGGCATAGAAAAACTCAACTTTAAAGACCCAAAGCAAGAAATCAGAAAGTAATTGCTTTTTATTTATTTATAACTGTAAATGGGGATATACTATCACACAAAGTAGCTATTCAAGGATTGTTTTATAAAAAAAATTCGAAGAAAAATCATTAACACTGCTGGAGAGATTTGCTCAGTGGGTAAGGCCTATGTTGGGCAAACCTGAGGGCCTGAGTTCAAATTCCCAGAGCTCAAGTACATCTGGGTATGGAAGGTGTAGCTGTAATTCCTTGTCAAGATGGAGAGGCAGACAGAAGACACCGCAGAAGCTCACAGGACAGCTAGGCTGGACATATAAAGCAGTGACTAACAACAACAGCAAAGAGACCCTGTCTCAAAAAAGGTGGAAGAGAGAGTTGATTTCCAAGGTTGTTCTCTGATCCATCCAGCACACAACCATACACACAAAATAAAAGTCATGTATATATGTGTATATATGTGTGTGTGTGTGTGTGTATACATACATATGTCAAATGCTAAAATAATAGGTATCTTGCAAGCAATAAATCATAAAATATTGCTAAACAAATCATATTCATTATGAGCTTGATAGGGTCAGAGGTATAATAACCTAAACCTTCACCTGTGTGCTTCATCTCTAATCAGTTCTAAATATGTCACTATCTAGGAGACTTAGAGTTAAGTCTCCAGGTACTTTCTCTTCAATTAGGGCTTTAAAAAATCTGCCATTTTAAATTTGACACATATTTAGCAATTTCTATAAATTCTACCAAATAATGTTTTTCAATCTGAAGAGGCTAGAAATCAAAAGAAATAACTAACAACTATTCCTAACGCAGAATAATGTGTGCAAGGAAATAACATGATTCAACACACCAGAGTGACTTAAGGAAGCGGTAATGCTCAGGCAGACTTTGAAAGGATGTGAAAACTTATTCAACACAAAATATGGAGAAGTATTTCCAGCACAATGTTCTAAGGTACATATGTAAGAATCAAATTGAGAGATTGGGGAAATTACAGTCGGTTGCATATTTCTGAAACAAAAGTGCTAAGATGAAATGAAATGGAGGAAAATTTTTCTCACAAAGGGCTTCTAAGTCACTGCAACACCAAAGGCCTTTCTTTTCCTTTCTTTCTTAAATAATTTGAGAATTCATATAAAGTACCGAATTTACATCATTTCTCCCTTGCCTCCCTCCAACCTCTTCCTATCCCTCATCCCACTCCCTTGCACATTCATGACCACTTTTTCTTTAATTATTGTTACATATATATGTAATATACATGTACAACCTGTTAAGTCCAGTTAGTGTTGCTCATATCTGTGTATTTTTAGGTCTGGCCACTTGGTATGGGATGACCAATTAAGGGAATCATTCCTGGGGAAGATTGAAGCTTTGTATCTCGGCAGACATTAATTGCCTTATAGATCTCCCCCGTCCACTCTGACATACCACCTGGTATCAGGTCTTGTTTAGGCAGTCATATTGTTGCTATGTTATGGTGCATTGTTCCTAACATATAAAGAGGACATAATCTTGCAGCAGGACTCTTGGCCTTCTGCCTCTAACATCTTTCTGCCTTCTCTGTTGAGATGTTCCTTGAGCCTTATGCATAGGGGTTCTTGTTAATTAAATATTTTTAAGGTCATGAAAGGAACTATATTTTTTTTCTCACAGTAAAATCCAGCACAGCATAATGCTCTAAGTATGGATTCCTAAATTAGCTACTGAAAGTACTGTGAAAGAGAGCATCCAATCAGAGAGTTTATTGATGGAAAGTAACTAAATGTTACACCTGGATGAGCAAAGTTCACAGAATGGGACTGCAAAAGACCCACATAATATCAAAGTCCAGAGTTGTCATCCAAACTTGTGAGGTGTCTATGGTGTGTTTTTACACATACCCCCAATCTATGCATATGTGTGTGTGTGTGGTACTAGCATTGCCTTTGCTGGTGTGCTGGTGTGACCTGGCCACCTAGCTCTTAGGCTAGAACTTGGTTTTCGAAAAGTCAGAGGATGGAAGATCAAATTTGCATTCTCCTTCATTCTCCAGCCAGACTCGAGAAAACAATGAAACCTAACACTGTTTAACATCTTGTAGTTGAGAAGGCAACAGAGTTGCTGTGTGTGTGTGTCAGTATGCCCAATGAGAAAAGCAGACAGCTCAGAGAGTATTTCCAAAAGTCACACATTGGCAGGCTGACTGAGGCCAACACATTTGTATAGCACTAGCCAATCCAAAGCTGTCTTCAATAATTAATAGATTTGGTTGCCTTGAAAGGAACTTTTTCCATGAAGAGCTTGCTCTGAAAGCAGACTTCTCTTGCCAGGTCTCCTGGGAGATTCATTTTTTTTTCCCCGTTCACACTATCACTATCTCTGACTTGACCCTGGAATTGAAGGGAAAACACTGCTAATAAATTTGAGAGGGCATGTGAGGGTGATGATGAAAATATCTGGGTGTCCCCAAATGTTGCCACTTATTAAAGCTCCCTATAGCCTTGCTAACACTCATATTTAATGACCTCAATTAAATAGATTCTGGGCTACTTTCTGAAGTGGGGAAATAGGTGATCCATGTGAGCAGCCTGCTAGTCAAAGACATAGAACCTAGGGAGGTACACACCGTCATCCTTGGAAGTAATGATTTACTCTTAGAAGAGAAACTCAAGAAAATGTTCTGAGCATTGGGGAGTTGGGGTGGGTAATGAGAAGAGGAAGAACGCTACAGACACTTTAAGATATGACTAGAAAATGCCAAATAAGCTTGAGCAGCCCTTGCAAGCCTCAAAGTCACTCAATTAGCTGATGATAAGATAGATAGATAGATAGATAGATAGATAGATAGATAGATAGATACTATCGAGAAGAATTGACTTTCATTTGGTTTTGAATGAGTGCATTTGGGGAAAACAAACATAACAAACATTCTATTTGTGATATAATAAAAAGTGGCATTTCAATTGCCCATTTTATTCTTTCAAGTTATCTTTAATTTATCCTTAGCACCATTAGCTCAAAGTGTGGGTAGATGGGATGAAAAGGAACAGAAGGTGGAAATCATTTTGTTTAGTTTGTAAAATACAACTCACAGGAATTTCAGTGCCTTAACACTGAGAAATAAATTCTTGGGATCCTGATCAGGCTGTTGGCTGGTGGCCTCCTCTGAGAACTGTTCTCATCTCTAAAGTTTACAGGGAGAAATAGAGTGGTCTCTAACTGGTAGAGTCTAACAGGAGAGGCTGCCAGAAGACTGACCAGCGAGGCAGTCCCCCTTTATGTTGACCACACATCCCATCATCACTGCCTCAGAAAACTCTGTTACCAGGAGTGAAGCAGCTTTGGCGCTAAGTAAGCTCTACTGAAGAAAAAAAATAAATAAATGGCTTCTCCTGCGGGGCCTGAGATTTTCAGACCTTTTTCTGCTTTTTTTTTCCTGCAAAAACGTTTTACTGTTCTATAAACAGCCCCCTATGGCCCTAGTTTTATTTTAATTACATGTATCTGTCTTTATTTTCCTCCTACTAAACCTGGGGAAGTAAAGTATTATACATCTAAAAGAAACCACATATGGAAAGAACTACATTCTTGAAAGGAAACACCCTGGAATAGCATGTCTGTTTCTTTGGATGATGCTCACAGATTCCACATGCATCTGGGATACTAGACATCTTTGAGAGCACTAGGAACTGAGCCTGTCTTTCTTCTGCAGAGTGCCATAGGCTTTTGATCTATTTATTTACTGTCCATGAGCCAAGCAGGTGTCAAGAAATGTTCTTGGAGTTCTGGTCTACCTCTTTACAATGTAAAGGATTCTGGTGTCAAATTTTCAAGTCATCTTAGGAAGATTCATATTGGAAGCCAAGATTACAATTATGGAAGAGAAGACACTTTTTACTTGAATTTTTATATAGGGAAATTTAATTCATGTGTATAATTATGTAAATTAAACTCTTTACTTCTTCAAAAGCAACTATAAAAATATTTGAAGGACATCATCCTATGGAATGAGCAGGTGATTACAGCACAATACTTAATTGACTCATGACTCTACCAAACACTTATTGGGGCAAAAAACTCTATAGAATGCATCATAAAAGAGTGCAGTAACCCCAAGAGAACAAGAATTCCCATACAAAACACAGTAGCAGTGACCTGCAACTCAAGGAAGTTTCACATTCCTAAGTGGCCTAGAGAGAACATACAACTTCAAGCTGTGACATTGGTGCCCTCCTGGAGAAAAGCCACTTCTAAGTGATAGCCATGGCCCTCCCACAGGAGACAGGCTGTGTCTCCCAGGCCACCACAATTATGACTGGCCTACCCTGGCTTCTGCCCACAGCATGGGTCAAAATGCCACTGCCTACTTAAAGTACTCTCTCGTTTAGAGTCCCAAAGCTGCTGAATACCACATTATGTGAATTGGGGGGAAATGCACTAAAAATAAAGTATGATTCAGAAATAATAAAACAATAAAGGCCAATATTTTTCATGTTTTATATATATGACCAACCCACAGAAACAAAACTATCTATTTAAATATCAAAATCTTTCTAACCCGGATTTGTTTGTTGAAGGAAAATCTAAAGCAGTGTAGTACTTTCTTTCTCAAAACTTTATCATTACTAATAAATAAGCATCATCATTTTCTACTGCAAGAACAGGATCTGCTGCCATGACTTCTTATCTTTATCCTAACCTCATTTGTTTTGAAAGAGACAATGGCCCAGGTTGCTTCATGATCCCTTTGTTTTAGCACTTGCCATGGTGACTCAGGCAGCCTTGTTGACAGAGCTACTCTCACTCCTCCTCTGGTCTTGCCTCCACATGCCTGGCTCCTATCTTTCTTGGACAGTCTGTCTCCTCTGAACCCCTCATCATCCCCAAACAGCATTTCTTTACATAGATGTTAATTTTTAAATTTTCATTTTGACGTGCATCACTCTTGGGCTTTGTTTCTTTCATACTTACTTGTACATGCAAGTTGTTAGTATCAGCAGTCATGGGTTATATACTACAACTTTATTCTATTTTACTTTATACAATCCCTGGGTTGTCATCATAGTTTTATAGCAATTATTTTTAAGTATCCATTAAATTAATGTATAATAAAAGTCCTGGTTAGCTCAAACAAAATCTGATACAGTTGGCAGACAAAACAGAGTAAATTCCATCTCCCATCTCTCCAAGTTTCCTGCAATAATCAATCATGAAATCACTAAATAAAAACAGTTAAATTATGTCCAGCTTTGGATTCAGTGTCTTGTTTCTGTCATATAGACTAGAAACTGCTTGTAGAAGTTATCCAGTAAATGAACGAACTATGTTTTTTGATAGATTTAGTCAAATTTTAGTTTACCTTGGCTCGCTTAACATAGCATATCTTCTTTTTTTAGATCATCCTGCGGTCACAGTACCAGGAGTGAGGGCCACCGTGATGAGAAAGAACGAGGAGCTGAAGTTGGCAGGCCACTGTATCCCTTCTCCACAGTGACTATGGCAGGTTTCTGAGACTTCGCTGTTCATTGGAGATTAAATAGTTTGTGAGAAAGGGCGAGGATGATGGATAATCTCAAGCTTATGGTGTGCCTGGAATCACCCAGGGATCAAGAATGGTCATGCAGCTCATCACTCATGGTTCACAAAAGACATTTCTCAGCATATCCTAAATAAAAATACAGCTGTCGCTACCTATTGCTTTGCCCAAGAGTCAGTGTAGAATTCTTGGACTGTTTCTGCTGCTATCACAAAATACTGGAAGGCAAGAAATTTATAAAAATACAAACATAAAGCAAAGAAAGCCAGCCCACAAACCACAATCCCAGAGAACCTAGACAATAATGAGAATGCTACGAGAGACTTACATAGATCTAATCTACTTGGGAAGTAGAAAAAGACAAGATCTCCTGAGTAGATTGGGAGCATGGGGACCATGGGAGAGGGAGGAAAGGGAGGGGAGAGATGGGGAGGGAAGAAGAGAAAAATGTAGAGCTCAATAAAAATCAATTAAAAAAGCCAGACATACTTCTCTATGGTTTAAAGTCAACAATATCAAGGGCAAGACACTAATTACAAGGTCCAGGGTCTGCAGTCCTTTCAGTTATTAGCCAAACAGAGGCTGGTCATCAGGCTTACTAATGCCCAGGGTCATCACTTTCTCTGTCATAGAAGAAACAAAGCATGGTATGACATCAGTTTTACACTGAGCCAAACATCAGCAATGGCTGAAATCTGACTTGAAGAGAAGTCCAGTTTATGCACTCAGCACTAATGGTTCTTGATTAAATTAGTTTATTGTCTTCCATTCTATTCAAAGAAATTTAGAACTATATACTACCTCAAGACTTTCATTATTTCTTTAATGAGACCCACTGCAAAAATCACACTTTGTTTGAACCACCACCTCTGAATCACAAGGATTCTGAAGTATTTTTATTTCTGTGACACTACTTTTAAACATGAAAGGAAAAAGAAGATTGATAGACAGCAGCAGAAGGATAAAAGTAGCTGGAAATTTTCACCTAGCAGCTAAAATTCTAATTAGAAACTGCCCCCATGTTTGCATGTGTGTGTGTGCACATGCATGTGTGTGTGTGTGCATGTATGTGTTCAAACAGACAAGTACTAAGGGCCAACATCCTGGAGCTATAAGCTTTAAGAATAAAAATCACATTAACTTTATTAAAGCTAGCCTAAGCAACAGGAAATTGCAACATGGAGGACTTCCTAAACAGACTGAGTCTTGAAGGAGTGGGACTGCAATGGGCTAGCCTCGGCATCAGAAAATGACAGTATGGAGGGCTTCCTAGATGGACTGAGACTTGAGGAGTGGGACTGCAATGGGCTAGCCTTGGCATCAGGAAATGATAGTGTGGAGGACTTTCTAGACAGCCTGAGTCTTCAAGTGGGACTTCAATGAGCCAGTCTCAGCATCAGGAAATGACGTGTATGGAGGACTTCCTAGAGGAACTGAGTCTTAAGGGAGAGGGACTATGCTAGAGCTAGCCTAGGCATCTGAGAAAAAACAGTTGTTAACCCCAAGAGGTTTAGAGCGAAGGGTACTGGTACTGGAGACCGGCAAAGTGCAGCACAGTCTTTTAAAGACAGAGGGAAGCTCAGTGAACCTGGAATGCTGAGTGTGGGGAAGAGCAAGGTGGCCAATGGGATGGACATAGAGAACAGGACTCTCAGGGTATTTAACTCCTGTTTTCCATCTGTCCAACTGACCAAAAGGTTGAGTGATGGTGAAACATTTGCTCACGTTCCTTCTTACAGGAATCATGCCAATTTGGAAGTAAACAGTAAAATGGCACAAATATCTTTGACTTTGCCATTCTAGTTTTACCCCTTGATTAAGATCATATTGTGACAAGATACAAGAGTGACATATGTATAGCTTTATTCATTGCAGCAAATGTCATAGACAATCAAATGACCCAAGAAGCACATTGGCTACGAATTTTGTTGGCTCAGTATGAAGAACAACTTGTACATTAAAAAAAAAGGAACTTCCTTTTATAAAAGGTCACCAAGATACAGTGGACATACAAAGCAAGTGTGTGCACATGCCGTCCTTGTGCAAAAAGAAAAAACAGTAATATTTTTCTAAATATATAAAATATTTTCTGTAATAATACATACATTCCATTATGTGAGAGGGAACCTTAGAGCTGGGAAGTGGGATTATAGTGTCTTTTGACATCTTTGTCCAAAGCACCTTGTAAAGTGAGTTAAGCAGGCTCTAACCTGTGCCAGATTAAGTCTTGAGTGGGCTAAAACATGAAATGCATAAGTCGCATTCTAGAAATCTGTTGATGGATGGGAAGAGTGTAGGGCAGGGCTTACAGTGGGGGTGAGGGAACAAGGTTAGGTCAAACGTCTTATTAGTTTAAGAAATAGATTTGAATTTCTTTTGCAATACAGCCAAATATGAAAGACATTTTACTAAATATGAGGAGATATTGCTGAAGTAAGGCAAGAAGATATGGGAATATTATTAACTTCTAAATAAGATTCAAAAGAATAAGTCTGGGTATTATAGATTTTTTCCTTTTTTTTTACTTTTCTTTCCTATATATTCACCATTGTGTTTAAAATACTCTTTCTAAATTATATTAGAATTTCGAAGTTGTATTTAGAATTTTCTTACTCTCTGATATCAGCATGTGTGAATTTATGCTTTGAGTTAGTTATATTCTATCATTAATTATGAACTGCCACCTGGCATATCTGCAAAGATATATCATGGAATACAGAGTATTCATGCTTCACTGTATATACATATCAAAACACAAGTAAGGAAAAATGCAACAACTCTGTATGTATAGAGGGTGTATGTATAGAGTGTGTGTATAGAGTGTGTGTATAGAGTGTGTGTATAGAGTGTGTATGTATAGAGTGTGTATGTATAGAGTGTGTATGTATAGAGTGTGTGTATAGAGTGTGTGTTTATAGAGTGTGTATGTATAGAGTGTGTATGTATAGAGTGTGTATGTATAGAGTGTGTATGTATAGAGTGTGTATGTATAGAGCATGTATGTACAGAGTGTGTATGTATAGAGTGTGTATGTATGAGTGTGTGTATAGTGTGTATGTAGAGTGTGTATGTATAGAGCGTGTATGTACAGAGTGTGTATGTATAGAGTGTGTATGTATAGAGTGTGTGTGTATAGAGTGTGTATGTATAGAGTGTGTATGTATAGAGTGTGTATGTATGAGTGTGTGTGTATAGAGTGTGTGTGTATAGAGTGTGTATGTATAGAGTGTGTATGTATAGAGCATGTATGTACAGAGTGTGTATGTATAGAGTGTGTATGTATGAGTGTGTGTGTATAGAGTGTATATGTAGAGTGTGTATGTATAGAGCATGTATGTACAGAGTGTGTATGTATAGAGTGTGTATGTATGAGTGTGTGTGTATAGAGTGTGTATGTAGAGTGTGTATGTATAGAGCATGTATGTACAGAGTGTGTATGTATAGAGTGTGTATGTATAGAGTGTGTATGTATAGAGGTGTGTGTATAGAGGGTGTGTGTATAGAGTGTGTATGTATAGAGCATGTATGTACAGAGTGTGTATGTATAGAGTGTGTATGTATGAGTGTGTATGTATAGAGTGTGAATGTTGAGTGTGTATGTATGAGTGTGTATGTATAGAGTGTGAATGTTGAGTGTGTATGTATGAGTGTGTATGT
Organism: Microtus oregoni; assembly: GCF_018167655.1. Classification (NCBI taxonomy): domain Eukaryota; kingdom Metazoa; phylum Chordata; class Mammalia; order Rodentia; family Cricetidae; genus Microtus; species Microtus oregoni. The sequence continues at coordinate 2,368,211 of NW_024543091.1, read as the reverse complement.
ATAGAGTGTGTATGTAGAGTGTGTATGTATAGAGTGTGTATGTAGAGTGTGTATGTATAGAGTGTGTATAGAGTGTGTATGTATGAGTGTGTATGTATGAGTGTGTATGTATGAGTGTGTATGTAAAGAGTGTGTATGTATAGAGTGTGTATGTGTATAGAGTGTGTATGTATAGAGTGTGTATGTATAGAGTGTGTATGTAGAGTGTGTATGTATGAGTGTGTATGTAAAGAGTGTGTATGTATAGAGTGTGTATGTATAGAGTGTGTATGTATGAGTGCCAACCACCACACTTCCCCCACCATCCACAGATGGATGAGAAACATTGTTCTATGTCCTTCTACTTCCATGGCCTCTATTGTGTGCCCTGTCCAGATCCTGGCTGCAGGTGGATCCTCAGCCAAGCATACACACTCAGGAAAAAATTAAGGACAAAATCCTACTTAACTTCCTTCTAAATTGTTAGTGTTGTCTGTACCCTAGCCTGTCAGTCCCCCACTCTGGCCTTCTCTAAGTGCAGCAATATGCCTCATGCTCCCCCTAGTGCCAGGCCCCAAGAATGCCTTTAAATGACTTTAAAGTACTTATTGATAGCAAAGACACTACCAAATATGCGAATTAGAGGAACAAGTATATTTGTGTCCCTCATGCCCCACCTGTAGCATAGGCTTCTGTGGCTACCTTTTATTGCAAAGACGCATGTTCATGCCAAGTATCTAAGAATCTATAGTGATGGGAATAAGTGTCAGTTCCAGTGTAACAAAAAAGGTCAGTTTTCTCTTGCATTGGGAGGGGGAAAATGTTAAAAGCATAAATACTCCAGGAGAAGACAGGAACATAGAATATGATAGTCATCAGATAGGAACACTGGTAGTCCCAAGCTGAGGCAGGCAAGCATTGCCACACTGAGGAAGAGTCATGAGATAAAAAATGCCTCTTGAAAAGGTCAGATGACAGTGATCAAACAACCCAATGAGGTCCCAGCCATGGAAGATGCTTCGCTGTTCAGAACAACCCCATGTCAGTAATTCAGAGATATGGTAGTCAGGTTGAGCACGGAAGGAACTATGGAATTTCTGCCAAAAAAAAAATCATGTACTTTCATATCCACCCAAAAAATATCACATAAAAAGTCAGTGAATAATAAACAAAGAAAAAGAAGCTCCGTATCGGTTTTGTAAAATTCAGGCTATTATTTGGATAAATCTCATTAAACCCATACATGCATGTGCATGGAGCCATCCACTGGAGTGTGGGGAACAAACCTGTGGAGATGCAATCGAGAAAGAATGATTCTCCCTCCCATGAATGGTGTCAGTTGCAAAATGTTCCTGTAGTTGGGAAGGCACACGTTTGAGGGGTATGGGAGGAGTAAGAGGGGGAAAGTGGGTAGATAGTTCTTACTTTCTGTATGTATGTCTATCAACCACGAAAAGCTCAGGACCAGATGGTTTCAGCTCAGAATTCTACAATATTATTAAAGAACTAATACCAATATTCCTCACAGTGGGAACAGAAGGAACATTGTCAAACACTTTTTATGAGGTTACAATTACCCTGATACCCAGTCCACAGAAAGACATTACTAAGAAAGAAAATTACAGACCACTTTAACTCATGAACATTGATGCAAAAATACTAAATAAAATACTGGCAAATTGAATCCAAGAACACATCAGAAAAATCATACACCATGATCAAGCTGGCTACATCCTTGAGATACAGGGATGGTTCTATATAAGAAAATCTGTCGATGAAAACCACCATATAAACAAACTGAAAAATAACAACCACATGATCATCTCATTCTAATGAGATCTATGATGAAAAAGTCTTCAACACAATAGAGCATCCCTGTATGATAAAGGTCTTGGAGAGAACAGGGATACAAGAATCTTACCTAAACATAATAAACGTAATATACAGCAAGCCAACAACCAACATTAAACTAAATGGAGAGAAACTCCCAGAGATCCCACTGAAATCAGGAGAAGACAAGGTTGTCCACTCTCTCCATATATATTCAATATAGTTCTTGAGGTTCTAGCTAGAGCAGTAAGAAAGCAAAAGGAAATCAAGGAGATACAAATCAGAAAAAAAAAAAGAAATCAAATTCTCACTATTTGCTTATGATATGAAAGTTCGCATAAGGGACACCAAAAATTCTACAAAGGAACTTCTACAACTCATAACCACTTTCAGTAATGTAGCAGAATACAAGCTTAACTTAAAAAATACAGGTGCCCTCCTTTACACAAATGATAAAGGGACTGAGACAGAAATCAAAGAAACATCACCCTTCACAATAGCTACAAATAGCATAAAATATCTCAGAGTAACTCTAACTGAACAAGTGGAAGACCTGTATGACAAGAACTTTAAATCTTTAAAGAGAGAAAGTAAAGAGGACACCAGAAAATAGAAAGATTTCCTATGCCCTTAGTTAGGTAGAATTAACATAGTAAAAATGGCAATCTTACCAAAAAACAATCTATAGATTCAATGTAACGCCCTGCAAAATTACAGAGAAATTCTTCACAGACCTCAAAAGAACAGTACTCAACTTCATATGGAAGGGCAAAAGACCCAGGATAGCCAAAACAATTCTATACAGTAAAGGAATTTCTGGAGACAACACAATCCCTGATTTCAAAGTCTACTACAGAGGTGCAGTACCTGAAAACATCCTGGTATTGACATAAAAATATACAGGAGGATCAATGGAACCAAATTGAAGACCCAGATATTAATCCACAATACCTACGAACACCTGATTATTAATAAAGAAGCAAAAAAATATAAAATGAAAAAAATAAATCATATTCAACAAATGGTGCTGGCATAACTGGATATCAACATGTAGAAGAATGAAAATAGACCCATATCTATCACCATGTGCAAAACTCAAGTCCAAATGGATCAAAGACCTCAACATAAAGCCAACCACACTGAACCTCATAGAAGAGAAACTTGGAAGTACTCTTTAACTCATTGGCATGGAGACCACTTACTAAATATAACCCCAGTAGCACAGACACTGAGAGAAATAATTAATAAATAGGACCTCCTGAAACTGAGAAGCTTCTGTAAAGCAAAGGACATGGTAAACAACACAAAATGGCAGCTTACAGAATGGGAAAAGATCTTTACCAATCCAACATCAGACAGAGGGCTGATATCCAAAATATATAAAGAACTCAAGAATGGCCAAGATCAGCCGGGCGGTGGTGGCGCACGCCTTTAATCCCAGCACTCGGGAGGCAGAGGCAGGCGGATCTCTGTGAGTTCGAGACCAGCCTGGTCTACAAGAGCTAGTTCCAGGACAGGCTCCAAAACCACAGAGAAACCCTGTCTCGAAAAACCAAAAAAAAAAAAAAAAAAAAAAAAAAGAATGGCCAAGATCAAAAACACTGATGACAACTTATGCTGGAGAGGTTGTAAGGTAAAGGGAACACTACTGCATTGCTAGTGGCAGTGCAAACGGGTACAGCCCTTTTGGATATCAGTATGGCAATTTCTCATAAAATTAGGAAACAATCTTCCTCAAGACTTAGCAATACCACTTTTGGATATATACCCAAAGGATGCTCAATTGTATCACAAGGATATGTGCTGTTTATAGGAGCATTGTTTGTCATAGCCAGAACCTAGAAAATACCTGCGTGCCCCTCGACCGAAGAATGGATAAGGAAAATGTGGTACATTTACACAATGGAGTACTACACAGCAGAAAAAATAATGATATCTTGAAATTTGCAGGCAAATGAATGGATCTAGAAAACATCATACTGAGTGAAGTAACTCAGACCCAAAAAGACAAACATCATATGTACTCATACATGTGTGGCTTTTAGACATAAAGCAAAGAAAACCAGTATACAATTCACAGTCTTAGAGAACCTAGACAATAATGAGGACCAAAAGAGAGACATACATGGATCTAATTTACATGGAATGTAGAAAAAGACAAGATCTCCTGAATAAATTGGGAGCATGGGGACCATGGGAGATGGTAGAAAGGGAGCAGAGAAAAATATATACCTCAATAAAATCAATAAATAAAATTAATTCAGGCCAAAACTAAAGAGACATTTCATCTGCTTTTTTTGTCACTTTAGAAAAGACCAAGATATTTAACACTATATAGCAAGCACTATGATGAGAGTAGATTAACAATACTTATTCCTACATTATGAATGCATTAGAAACTGGTGCACATATAGAGCATGACATTCCCTCAGGCACAGCTTCACTCCCAAGTCTAGGTTCTTTCATTTACAGTATCTGGTTCACACTTCTAAGTTTTAAATGCAAATAAATAGCCATAATCTTCACTCAACTATTACACCTACTCTACATACTCTAAGTGTTCAACCAGAACTCAACCTCCCCCCGATTGGTCACCTAGGAGTACTCCCTGCCTCGCTTACAGGGCATCTATGAGGCTGTGCTGACCAGGAATTCTCAAGACATCTTGACATTTCCCTTTACCTATTTCTTCCCATTTCCAATGATGCCACACAAGGAATCTCTTAACGGAGATCCTAATGTCCACTCTATGCTTGTATGGTTGTCCTCAGTACAGTAAGGTTCTTTTTTCCCAATTTATGTTTAAGTGTGCTACATTCCCTGCTTAAAGTCCTGAACTGTGTCTAAGATAAAGATAGAAATCCTAGATGCAGCCTACAGACCATACAGAGACCTCCTATCTACCTCTCTTGGTCCAGGACCCCATTCTTTCTGTCAGTCTCATATGACAGCACTCTGGGACTTTTCTCTTGCTTTACAGTTATTGTTTGCTCCGTGTCCCTGGAACTTCTCTGTTTCTTCTGACTGAAGTGACCTTTCCCCTTCCTTTGCCTATGAAGCTCTACTCGGGACCTAATCTCAGGGCTCTGGAGGAGCCATTCTTATCATCTTGGCTCAGTTTTCTTTTGCAACTTTGTCTGAAAGACAGAGTCATGTCTTTTCCTTTACAGGACTCTCCTTAAGTTTCAAGGGTGTTCTGATCTTTGTGACTACTTTAGTTCAGTCTTTCCTGACAGTCCTATGTGATAATATTGACCATATGTTTCCCAATACATACTATTATGTTTTGAAATAATGAGATTCAGGCACTGTGTGTGTGTGTGTTAGAAATGTAAAGAAAGAATATACAGAAATGTCAACAGTGATTATCTTAAAGTAATATATTTTCCACATTCATATTGCTTCTATATGTACATATTTTATGTAATTATAAGCATTTATATATATGACGTATTCAAAGTGTTATACTACTAATAGTCTAAATGACTCAATGGCAGAGAAAATCAAAATTCTCAGGAACCCCTATAACAAATACGATCACATAAAAAGAGAGTACTAAAAATGGGGAACAAACACTATCAAAAAGGATATTTGGTAAAATTATAAAGCAACTAACCCTAAAGTCAATAACAAAAGAGTGACTTCTTTAAAGCATCTGAATTAGTATCCTTGGGGACATTTGTGTTTATCATAAATGAAACTGCTGAGAGAGAGAGACTAAAGGGAATAGATAGGTGGTTCAGCAGTCAAAAGTGCTTACTGCTCTTGAGGAGACCCAGGTTCCGTGTCCAGTACCCACACCAGGTAGCTCATAAACTCCAGTAACTCCAGTTCTGGGGATAGAACACCCTCTGGCCTCCAGAAGGAACCTGCATTGGTACACATAAACTCAGATAGACACACAAACATGATATAAAATAAAAAACATTAGGAGGTAAAGCTAAGTATAAGGAGTTTAGCTGATGAAAATATGTAGAGTTTAAAAGATAACAATTGAACTTCGTGGTGTAATATCCACTGGCAAGGGTGGAGAGCATGAAGGTAAATCAAGGCAATCTCTCAAAACAGGAACACAGAAGCAACTGAAAACATGAGGGAAGTTAGATGACGTAAAAGGTGGCAGTATTTTACAAAGAGACTGGAGAAATCATACAGGACAAGATGAGACAAAAACACAGAAACAAACACGATATATAGTAGAAGAAATTGTCTCAGACTTAGAGACAAAAGCAAGTGTTCAGACACTAAGTGCCTACCAACAGCCCAGCAGCCTGGGGAGCAGCAGGGGAGAAATTAAGACATAATCTAGATGCACATTCTAGAAACTCTACTAATTAAGGATGTAAAGAAAATACCACTGCTTCTAATAAAGATGCACTATGAAAGAAGGGTACCAGGTCTGATGCCGAGGGAGCAGTGATAGAGTGATAGGGAGATCCAGAGTTCAAGGTCAGCACCTTGTCTCAAAAAAAAAAAAACACAAAACAACGAAAAAATCCAAAGTGAAAGAATGGTCATAAATAGTCAAGTCATACCTCAAAATTATTGAAAGTTACCCTGAACTGAAAATTTGTGATCAATTTATCAGTGTATATTTTAGAACAAAATAAAGACCTTTTAAACATTAATACCTAAACTTTTATATGAAAGAATTTCAAGGATGTATGTCAATATGAATGTTTCAAAATGAAGCAAGAAATTAGGCGAAGGAGACAAACTAAAAGGTATCTTTGTTTTTCCAGTCTATGTTTTTTTTTTTAATTAAGAAGCACTCTAGGGGCTGGTGAAATAGCTTAGCAAGCAAAGTAGCCTTTTACCAAGACTCACAAACTAAGTTCATTTGTCATAATCCACGTGGAAGAAGGAGAGAACTGACTCATCAAGATGTCCTCTGACCTTCACACACCCACATCCTCCCTGACACACAAGCATCTCTCCACACACTTGCACGCAAAATAAATAAAACAGCAACCAAAAAATTAAAAAGAACTACTTTATAGACAGAGTATACAGCAACATACAAAAAGGCCAAAAGTAGAAGCTAGAGGCAGTGAATAAAGATTCATCATTATTGTTTCTTACTGTGAGAGGAAATAAAATGCAATGTATCTATGGGGCAGGAAGAAAAGTCAGAAAGGATTTTGTTTGAAGGTTAGTAGAAAGACCCAGTGGAGAAGGGGGAAATAGATCTATGTTGAGCAAACTAGAAGGGTTTCCCTCTGAAATGATGTCTTCACTTAGCAAAGGTGACAAGATTGGGGCAGAATGGGTGGCTAGAAGCAGCGTGCTAGGAAGGGTGGTGGGCACAGCAGAAGGTTGAGCCTCTGTCACACTAAGGATTTGAAAGGGTGTCACTGTGCTCTCATTGCCACCTTCTTTCAAAGTGAGACTGGAACTGAGTACAGAGGAAAAGGTGGAAGCTCTGTTTAGGTGGAAAGAACAAAAAGGCATAAAAAAGCTCAACCAAACCTTCATGCCTAAAGTTCTTTGATAAATTCAATTGAGAGGATGTCATTGGTTTAAGATGTTCTGCTTCCATTTCTGTGAGTTTAATGATACTTATTTCTTCCCTAGTACTGCTAGTTTTAGTAGGGTTTCTATTGCTGCAACAGCATGACCAAAAAGCAAGTTGGGGAGGACAGTATTTATTTGGCTTACACTTCCACAGCACTGTTCATCACTGAAGGAAGTCAGGACAGGAACTCAAGAGGGGAAGGATCCTGGAGGCAGGAGCTGGTGTAGAGGACATAGAGGGGAATTATTTACTGGCTTGCTTCCCATGGCTTGCCCAGTCTGCTTTCTTAGAGAACCAAGAACCAGCAGCCCACAGAAGGCACCACCCACCATGTTCTGTGCCCTTCCCAACTGATCACTAATTGAGAAAATACCTTACATCTGGATTTCGTGGAGGCATTTTCTCAGCTGAGACTCCTTTCCCTCTGATGACTCTAGCTTGTAGCAAGTTGACACAGAAAATCAGCCAGTATACTAGTCATAAATGGTAAAATCAAATATATAGAATAAAATGTATATAATTTAGCGTCTATTAAATGCTATTCAGTACTTTCTGCAGTCAGAAGCCATATATTTTTAAGGTTAAGTTAAATGTGATTAAGGACTATAATAGAAATGTTGGAATCATAGAAACACAAATGCCAGCATATAGGAGACTTTACGGGTAGTGAGTGAAAATAGACTTTCTTTCTCCAAAATCTGTCTCCTCATGGGGACACTTGAGGGTTTCTGACTGGGGTAAGGAAATAGAACACAGTTTATGGGTATACCAGTAGCAGGCACTGCCACCATATCAGGGTGAAGGCTGCCTATCTAAACGTTTTCTCTCACACACTCTGCATTGTCTGTCTTAGCCAGAGTGAGATGTGTATTCCATCTGTAGCTCCCGTTTCCTTGGTGACAGTTTACTTTTTATACTACGTCAGTTATATAGACCAACAAGATGTCTGCAGAGGACAAAGAATTATCAAAAGCCCTGTATGCAAAGAAACTATGGAATGCTGTGAAGATGTTTTATACAGTCCAAAAATTACCACATGATTCACCATGAGTTCACCTCGGTGTCTGATTCAGTTACAAGCCAGAGACACATTGTTAATTCCTGCGTCACTGAAACAAGTCATGGTAATGGGCCCATACTTACAGCCCAAGGTCCAATGTGGACTCCCCTCTTTGAATACAGAATACACAGTAACCTCTTTATTATTATTTTTGGAAGGGAGGGGAGAGGGACTTGTGGAGGTCAGAGGTCTTTCTTGCTTGCTCTCTATCTTAGTTTTGGATGCGGGATCCCTTCTCTAAAGCTGAAGCTCAGCATTTTGCTAGGCTGATTGGCCAGAGGTTCCTGGGATCTGCTTGTCTTTGCTGCCCACCGCTTGGTTCACAGAGGCTTGCTACCATGCCTGGCTCTTTCCATGGGTTCTAGGATCTGAGCTCACATTCTCGTGTTCTCATTGCAAGTCGTTTGCCCACTGAGCTATTATCCCCGGCCCAGTTCTTGCCTTTGTTCTGTTGTTAGGAGTCACAGTGAGTGAAGCAGACATGGTTACTCAGCATTGTAGGCCAGCATTTCTTCTGAGGTTTTTAATAGGTTGGGGAAGACTCATATGAGAGACTTCACAGAAGGATTCAAATCATTTTTTTTAAGAAAATCACACAGAACAATGCTATATAAGGTCATAAAACATCTTGACTAGACAGACCACCATGGTCTGAATGACTCATCAGACTATAAGGGGCATGGGTGTCTGATGCCACAATATCCATTAATCTTAATAGCAGCCTAGTCCTTTGGTAGAGAGAGGCATGGGACACCAAGCAAGGCAGAGGAGGTCTGGGCTCAGCTCAGTGAGGGAAGGAGATTGAAGACTGCCAGGACAAACACAAACACATCTCCACCTGTGTTCATAAAAGCAATACCATGCCCATCCTTCCTCGTGTTTTTTTTAATTTTCCTTTTATCTATTGAGAAATTTCATGGTTTAAAATATTCAAGACTTGAAGATGTTATATAAGTGGCAAATCAGAAAAGTGTTTGAAATCCACTTAGTAAAAGAATCCTTCTTATCTCAAAAGTAAAGGTCATAATATTTTTTTTAAGTGGCTATGTGACATCTTAAGACTACCTAGAATGCAATTATCATTTTATCTTGGGGCTCCCAATAAGGATGTTGTAATTAGTTATGCAAAATCTCTAGCCTACTGACAGTTATCTAAGGTCTTTACTAGGATATCCTTACTCCCACACTGGATGCTGGGAGAGACCCGGCAGCAAAGGACATTCCTGTCCTTCAGTGGTTCAAAGCTTAGCAAAGGTTAAAATCCTATTAGGAAAATAAGGCACTAACACAAAGTGGCTACAATCCCTAGTAACATGATCTGTTTTCATTCTCAGTGTGTGTTCCGCAAGAGCTTCAAGACACTGCACAATCAGTTGTCTGGAGAGGCTTCCTGGAAAAAAAAAATAAGAACTCAGCCAGTGGGACCACACAATTCCCCAAGACAGATGGAAGCAATGGAAGGTAAGCAAATTGGGAACAGGTATAGAAAATAACAAGCCCGTCAGCAGACTGAAAACCTCTCTTCCACAATACAGCGTGTGTGCTTCATTTTAAACAGTGAGTCATATTTCATAAGTCTAAATAGACTCAAGCATTTCTTTGGCATTCCCTTCTGTCTCTGCTTCCTCCAGTAGTGCTAGAGGCATACGAATAAAATCAAACTCCAGCACGCAATTGACCCATAACGGTTGCTACTGCTCCTGACTATGCAGGGGCATAAAGTCACCTCCCTTTTCATCGGTTACATTACTGTGTTCTTTCTCTCCCAAGATCTGAAGACCACTCCCCGCCAGTTTCCTGGTGACCGTTCACCATGATTAACTTCAGCGATTAAAGAGAAAAAAAAATTTAATTTAACTGTGTGGGAGAGACGATTAAAAAGACAGTGGATTTGAAAATCGAGAAAGCTGTTTCCTCATTACGTATGACAAAGGAAAACTAAAGCTTCTTGGGGCCCCAGTCCTTGGTGTTCTAGATTATAAGAGGTAAGGAGGGCATGGTGACCCTGAACTCAGGAATATGAAAGTACAAAAACCAAGCCAATAGAAGACAAGGAAGACAGAGTCACAGGGCAATTTCAGCCTCGCTTTCTGCCTCTTCCCACCCTTCTCCCTACCCTCATTCACCCACTATTAGTTAAGTGGCCACATTATTGCTAATCAAACAACGATGACCTTGATGTCTCTTTGCAGAATTCTGTCACTCACCTTCGAGAGGGAACAAAAGGAACACCACAAAATGTTCACAAAAGTCATCTTAACAGTATTCAGTTGTCCCCAGGCACAGCCTAAATGATTCACCAGAGCCAGCTTTAAATCTCCATTTCAGTGGCTTTTGGAATTATGAACCCATGTAACATAGAAAGACAATCTTGACTATTAATGTATCTTTGCACTATTGTTTCTGTCCTGAAATACCTGCTCTTTTGGTTCCTGTAATTCTCATTTTGGGTCATACAAAAGAAACAAGTGGGAAGCTTTCTTTCTTTTTTCTTTTTCTTCTTTTCTTTTTTTTATATGTACCCCATGCCAGAACTCTTGCATTCTGATCTGAGATTAGAGCCAGGCACTGTGAGACACTGCCCCCTGATGGTTATTTCAAGTTATGACCAGTGTTGATAATCCAGAGCAGTTAGCGCGGTGCCCACTTGGCCTCAATGAGAATCCCTTCGGTTGGTTAAAGTGAATCTAAAAGGCCTTTGTTTTGTAATTAGACGGGAAGTTGGTACAAAGTGCCTGATAAGGGTATGATTGCAATTGGTCCTGAAAGAATATAGAGACAAATAACCCTCCGATCATCTTCCTGGAACTTATATTTGGGACTGATTGCACCGCTGGTATTTCTACAGCAGACATCACAGAGTTGCCTCTTCTTGAACTGGTAGAACCTCACTTCATTTAATGAGTATAATCTGTTGGCATCTCCCTTGTGCTGGGTTTGGCTTCAGCTGGGTCCTGAGTCGTCTTTTAATCCTGAGTACTGTCCTACCTGGGTTCTAGTAGGCCGGTGTTCTAGAATCTAGAACTCCTAGACTCAGACTGGCCAACTTCCCTAGAGTTACACTTCCTAATAAAAATCTGGCATAGTCTTCTCTTCTTTGAAAAACCTAGCTGAGATTCATTTGTTCTTTAATCTCTAGACTCATAAACTGGATTATAAAATGAGATGTAAGCTTTACAGGGAGCTCAGATGGAGGGACAGGACTATGCTGCTACTGTCCAAAGCCTTGGACTGCATAAGAAAGCACAACTGTGAGCAGTTGTTGATATTTCTGAACTTGAACTCTGCAATGCTAACAAGTGTGACAACAGAAGAAAATTTCTAGTTACCCAAGGAGTGGGGTTTCATCTCTCTGCTGTCTTGAGATTACAAATAAGTGAACAAAATGTTATTTTCAGGGACCAGCAGAGTGACCATGTTATTATAATCACTGTCAACAACTTGAAGTGTGCCTCTTCAAGACATGTATGTCAGTGTATGTTTATTTATGTGTGTGTGTGTACACATATATGTGTGTGCACATGTGTATACCAGACATGTATTCAGTATTTTTGGTAGCTGTGCTTGCTAGTCTTATGTCAACTTGACACACAAACTAGATTATCTGAAAGGCGGGAACTTCAATTGAAAAAAATAAGATCCAGCTGTAGACATTTTTAATTAATTAATTTTGCATCCTGACCACACTTTTTTCCTCCTCTCCTCCCAGTCCCTTCTACTCACCCCTACCACTCCTCCTCCAGTTCTGTTTGGGGGGGGATGGGCAGATCTCCAAAAAAAAAGGCATATCAAGTTTCGGTAAGACTAAGTACCTCCCCTTGTATTAAGGCTGGGCAAGACAACCCCTTATGAGGAATGTGGTTCCAAAAGCCAACAAAAGAGTCAGAGACAGCCCGCACTCCCACCATTAGGAGCCCCACTAGCCTACACAACTGTCCCACAGATGCAGAGGGCCTTTGTCAGTTGATTCAGTCTGTGAACTCCTATGAGCCCAGGTTAGTTGATTCTGTGGATTTTCTTGTGATGTCCTTGACCCCTCTGATTCCTACAATCCTCCCTCTCTTCAGCAGGATTCCCCAAGCTTAATCCCTCAGTCTGGCTGAGGGTCTCTGTCTCTGTTTCTATCAGTTGCTAGATGAAGCCTCTCTGATGATAATTGGGCTGGGCACCAATCTATAAGTAGGGCAGAATATTCTTAGGGATCATTACATTGACAATATTTTTTTTCCATTCATGATTGGTTCTATCCTAATCTCTGGGCCATTCAGCCTGTGGGTCCTGGAGCTCCAGGCAGTATCAGGGGTGGACTCACTCTCGTGGTATGGATCTTAAACTGGACCAGACATTGGTTGGCCACTCCCCCAATCTCTAGGCCACCCTTACCCCAGAACACCCCATAGGCAGGACAAACTTGATCGAAGGTTAAATGCCTGTGTTAGTGTCCCTGTCCCTCAACTGGAAGTCTTGCCTGGTCACAGGAAATGGCCAGTTCAGGCTAGGTATCTGCTATTGCTGAGAATCTTAACTTGTGTCATTTTTATAAATCCCTGTGCCAGATTTCTATCTGACCCCAAAATGCACCCCTCCTTTCCAATAGTCTCTCTCAGTACTCTCCCTCTCCATCCATCCCCAAGTTGTTCACTCATGTTCCCATCCCCATTCCCCTTCAGTCCACTTATGAAATTTCCTCTATTTCCCCTTCCCAGGGAGATCTGGTCATTCCCCCCTTGAACCTTCCTTGTTGCCTTGTTTCTCTGGGTCTGTGGATTGTAGCATAGTTATCCTTTTTTATAGTGAATATCCACTTATGAGTGAGTACATACCATGTTTGTCTTTCTGGGTCACAGATCTAAACAGTGAGTTCTCAATAGAAGAATCTTAACAGGCCAAGAAACACTTAAAAATGTTCAACATCCTTAGCTCTCAGAAAAATGCACATCAAAACAACACTAAGATCCCTTCTTACACCTGTCAGAAAAGCTAAGATTAAAAACACAAGTGACAGCTCATGCTGGAGAGGATGTGAAGCAAAGGGAACACTCCTCCATTGCTGGTGGGAGTGCAAACTTGAACAGCCACTTTGGAAATTAGTATTGTGGTTTCTCAGAAAACTGGAAATCGATCTACCTTAAGACCCAGCCCTGCCACTCTTGGCGTATACTCAAAGGCTGCTCAATCATACCACACAACACTTGTTCAACTGTGTTCATAGCAGCATTATTTGTCATAGCCCGAAAATAACCTAGATGTCCCTCAACCAAGGAATGGATAAAGAAAATGTAGAACATTTATAAAATCTAGTATTACTCAGCTGTTAAAAACAATGACATCATGAAATTTGCAAGCAAATGAATCCTGGAGTAAGGCATTAATTAGTAACTGATGGAAAAGAGCTCAACCCATTTGTGGTGGTAGCTCTTCTGGTCTGGTGGTCCTTGGTTCTGTTAGAAATCAAAACTGAAAAAGCCAGGAGAAGCAAGTGAGTAAGTAGCACCCCTCCATAGTCCATGCATCAGCTCTTGCCTCCTGAATCCTACCCTGTTTGATTTCTACCCTGACTTCCTTCAATGATGAACAGTGTTGTGGAAGTGTAAGCCAAATAAACCCCTTCCTCCCAACTTGATTTTGGTCATGGTGTTTCATTACAGCAGTAGAAACCCTAAGAAAGTACCTATGAGTCCCAGCCACCTCGTAGCCCCTCTGAGACAAGCACCAATAACAAAACAATATATGCAGCTATCAAAAGTTGGTAAGGACTCAAACTCATCTGTATCTGGTCACATGGAGATTAAGTGGAGCCCTGGTTCCTGTGAGCTTTTTGAACTATAGGCTTCTAAACTTTGTTTTGTTCCTCTAGCCCATAAGATTAGGAACTTGCCTCATTTTCCTGGACTGTACCAAGAACTGAAACCTAGTAAGTTCCTCAGTTGGTACCTAAAGCCTGGCTTAGTTCTAACCCTCCCTCATGGGCCACTAATCTCTATGTCCTGATCCTTGGGCCACTGTAGGCTGTGGGATAATTCTTCTGTATGCTGTGAATATGTGTTGGTCATTGGTTGATAATAAAACATGTTTTGACTTATAGCAAGACAGAATATAGTTAGGCAAAAAGATCAAACTAAATACAAGGAGAACAAAGGGCAGAACTGGGAGAGAACCAAGTCAGTCACCCAAGAAACCCAAGAAACCAGATGCCAGGCCAGTAAAAGCTACAATGAGGGCAGCTGAGAAGCCAATGATAATGACATCAGGTTTTGATTCTAATGCATGTACTGGCTTTTTGGGAGCCTAGTCTGTTTGGATGCATACCTTCCTAAACCTGGATGGAGCGAGAAGGGCCTTGGACTTCCCACAGGGCAGGGCACCCTGACTTCTCTTAGGACTGGAGAGTGAGGGGAAGGGGGAGGGGGAGGGAAATAGGAGGAAGGGAGGAGGTGGAAATTTTTAATAAATAAATAAAAGAAAAAAGAAAAGAAAAAAAGAAGTTAAAATAAAATAAAACAACTCTTTAACAACAGAAAAAAGGCTACAGCCAGATGGCAATATACGGATTAATAGAAATAAGTTAATTTAAATGTAAGAACTAGTTATTAATAAGCCTGAACTATAGGCCAAACCATTTGTAGTTAATATTAAACCTCTGAGTGATTATTTAGAAGCAGCAGCGGAAAGGACGGGCTAGAGGAACCTCCGTTTACTGTGTTCTTCTGCCTCTGAACTTTCTGAAAGACTACAAGCTCCATCACCCCGCACCACATCAGAGCCCCCTTCCCATTTCTAGATCTCCAGGCCCCTTTCCCACTGGGTTTAGATCACACTCACTAGGAAACCACTGTTAGAACAGTTCTCCCTAACTTCGGCACACACTGCGCCTTACAAGGAGTGCTCTGCAGGATCTCCAGCAATCTGACTTCTGCTGTATTTATTTCTTTTTGTCCATGTTTACTTTTCATTTAGAACTCGCTAACCTCTATGGAGTACTGGGTTCTTTAAACTGCCCTGGAGAGAGATCCGTGACAATGTTTTAATGAATTGCCCAGCAGTGTTTCAAATAATCCCTCTTTGTGACAATAGCACAGGGGAGCCTGTGCTGTAGTTTTACAAATGAAGACATATGGGATGGATTATTCTAAAAACAAAAATGCCACACTTGCCTAATAGAGAAGTTTGGACAAGTTCAAGTGGCAAGCTTATCTTTCCAAATAGAAAAATCCGCAGGGAGTTGTTTTGTGGCATGCTGAGCCATTGTGGCTCTAATGTTCTGTTTTTCCTCAAAAAGAAATAAGTCCACGTTTGTGATTGCTTAGCTAAGGATCCTATTGTGCTGGGACAGCCAAAAGAGATTTGCAAACCTTGCTTCAGTCCCACCTATTAATTCCTTACTAGAAGGAAACCATCTATGTATGCACAGACTACATCCTAGAGGCAAAGGGTGATAATGCACTCAGTCAGATGTGAATGAAACATCGAGTCCCATCTTCCTAGTAGTCTGCACCAGCATGGAACAGTCAATAAAGGCCTGAGAGTGGAAAAAGGGCACTCTCAAAGCAGAAGCTGCAAAATTCCCTTCCAGGGCCCCGAGCAGAGGAAAATGACAGTGAAAAAAGCCCCTTGAGAGCCTGGTGACCAAAGGGGCAAAGGTGTTTCTGATAGGCTAGTTCTCACTTAGTCCCAGGCTGTATGGAAGTGCTATGGTCAGAGATACTCCGTGGTTTTGCAAGAGAAGGTACAAGGAAATTTGGATATTTATGAGAATTCTCAAAATTGTTCAGTGTTGAAACTTGGCTTAAAGAATTTTCTAAACTTCCTGCATGGCCAACAACACACATGTGCAAACCAGATGCAAACCCAAGACTAGTCTGTGAGATGCATTCTGGAGAAGGATAAAGCATATGCGGGCAGGCTGGGTGAAGTCTGATAGATAGATAGATAGATAGATAGATAGATAGATAGATAGATAGATAATATTGAGATGATGGATGGATGAATGGATAGACAGATGGATGGATGGGTGGATGGATGGACAAATAAACAGGTAGACACATGAGAGAGATAGGTATATCTTGGCTTACACAGATGGATAAGCCCATCCATAAATAAAAAATTTTGTAAGAGTTTAATATCTCATGTAAATGACTAGGAGTTTCAGTGTTCCCAAGACTAGAAAAGTAGTATTGCTTATCACAAAATACCAAAATTCAATTTTTTTGTTGTGTGATCATGGGGTTCCAATCCAGCCCATTGTGCATTCAAATTGAGTGCTTTTCCAGTGAACTATATCTCCAGCCTATCATCACTCTTAGGTCACAACGAACCTTCAAATCAAACAAAACCTATGCTGGTCAGCTTTTATTGTCACCTTGAAACAAACTAGAGTCACTTGAGAAGCCAGAACCTCAATTGAAAAGTTGTCTATGCAGTATTGACCTGTTCCCATGTCTGTGGGTCATTGCCCTGATTAATAATTGATGAGGGAGGGTCCATCCAATTGTGGATAATACCATCCCTAGGAAGGTGGTCCTGGGCTGTATAAGAAAGCTAGCTAACCATGAACCTGTGAGCAAGCTAGCGAGCATCATTCCTCCATGGTTACTATCTCTGGTTCCTGGTTTATTTCCTGACCTGACTTCCTTCAGTAATAAATTGTGACTTGGGAGGGTAAGAAAAATGAAACCTTTTCTCCCCTGTTGCTTTTGTGAGAATGTTATGTCACCGCAACAGACCACAGCCTGTCTTCCTACCAGTAATTGTGTCCATATCCAAGGGCACCTGGACTCCCTCCTGAGGACTCTACACCATTACTTCTGATTCCCATCTACTAAGACACAAAGCCATGAGACAGGTTTAGGTTATGTGAGTCCCAGTGCTGCAAGACTTTGTGATTCTCCCTGAGAGCAAAATAACTTCAAATTTATGTTTCTTTTAAATTCCTTCTTCAATGGCAATAGAGTCAGAATAATGATAAGGCTTATATTTTAGAGACTGGATCCCGGTTAATGTCATTCTTAATTCTACCCCTGATCCCTCCCCTAATTCTGCCCCTTTATATAAAGACATAAATCATATACACTAGACAGGATTCATATGAGAATCAAGCAAATTTCATTCCAGATCACTCTAATAACTACAAAATGTAACTTTGGGGAAAGCTAATGCCAAGTTCTCACAATATGTCAAATCTCACTATTTTACATGTTATAACCCAGCAGCTCAAAATGGCCTGTGAGGGAAATGGAAGTTTATCTGCACTTTAGATATAAGAAGTCACAGGCACAAGAAAACTCCATGACTCACAGCTGCCAAGTAACACCCAATCAGTCATGCTCTGGATACAGGGATTGGATTCCACCTATAAGCGCTGCGACGTGACTTGCACAAGCACAATCTATTCTTCTCTATTCATCATGTTCTATGTGCAAATCATCATGATTAAAGGCATGAGAAATGTACAGATTAAAATGAAACTTCAAGAAACTAGCCAAGTACCAGAAGAACACAAAAGTCATTAAAAGCATGTGTGTGACACATCCCCGCTCTGTGTTTTTATTCATTCACTCTTCTTCTTCTTCTTCTTCTTCTTCTTCTTCTTCTTCTTCTTCTCCTTCTTCTCTTTGGTTTTTCAAGACAGGGTTTCTCTGTAGCTTTAGTGTCTGTCCTGGAACTAGCTCTTGTAAACTAGGCTAGCCTCAAACTCACAGAGATCCTCCTGCCTCTGCCTGCCGAGTGCTGGGATTAAAGGCGTGCACCACCACAGCCTGCACAATCACTCTTCTACTGTCGGTGACACATACATGAGAATCGGTATTTCAGAAGAGAACCCATGAGGAAGAGGGATCACTGATCTCAGTAGACTTAGGTCCTCAGGAACAGAAGGATACTGTGGATGTTGTGTAGCTCGACACCACAAATCAGTGACTGAACTGACTTTGAATTTTCCTGCTTTATGGAAATGTCTGCTGGATACCATGGGCCTAAAGGCTGAAGATGGATGCCCCAACGGTACAAAAGAACTTTGGGTGACTGTCCAGGCAGTGAGATGTCTTTGTCATTTCTAGAGTTCGAAGTTTCTTAGTTCTTGTTTACTTAGGTAATATTATATCTTTCTGGAGTCTTTGATGGAGTTAAGAATAGTTAGTTATAGTTTTCCTTAGTTATGATAAAGATTATTGTAACTTTTTCTTGATAACTGTTTTGTTATATGTAATTTTGCTATGTTAAAGCCTTTTTTTTTTTTGTTTAAACCGAAAAAGGGGAAATGATGGAGGAAGGTCATTGGCTAATAAAGGAACTGCCCTGGCCCATTTTATTGGTTAGAGGATAGGTGGGAGGAGTAAACAGAACAGAACGCTGGGAGAAAGAGGAAGTGAGCTCAGAGACTCCACAGCTCTCTCGGGAGCAGACGCCTCAGAGAGAGACGCCATGCTCCCGGCTCCTGGACAGACACACGCCATGAAGCAAGCCGCCAGGTTAGACATGCTGAACCTTTCCCGGTAAGACCGGTGCTCACAGATTATTAGAGATGGGTTGATTGGGATGTGAGAATTAGCCTGTAAGTGCTAGAGCTAAAGGGCCAAGCAGTGCTTAAAAGAATACAGTGTCTGTGTAATTATTTTGGGGCATAAGCTAGCCGAGCAGGCGGCTGGGGTGCTGGGAACGCAGCCCCGCCACCCCTATTACCACAGAAAAATGTCTTTAAAATGAGTACTGGTTATTTGAAAAAATAAGGAAACCCAATAAGCTAAAGGGCAATTATCATCCTACTTAAATATTGACCAAAAACGTTTTTCAAAAGATGAAAATGGAGTCAGAGATGCCAGCCTTCATCAGTATACATACGCAGGCAAACTAATAAAATCACAAGTGAAAACCTGTATCTCCTCTTTGCTTTTGTGGAAGAAGATTGTAAAAGGGGACTCTCATTGCTCCAGACACTATTGAAGTCAAATGAACAACAAGGAGAAATAACCAAACCCATCATTTCATATTTAAAAAAAAATACCTGACATGCCTGATTGGAATTACTAATTGTGGAGACAACGACTCATTGTGCAGTAAGCTCCCTGCTTGTTGCATTTTCTTAGCCAATGAGCATCTTTCCCCCTTTTCATGCATTTTATTCTTGATGCAGACTTCCAACTCTCAGTACCTTCAAAGCTATAGACTCGGCAAAGAGCTGATTGTTTAAAAATGCAAAGTATAAAAGGAAAATGATAAATGTTGATATTTTATGGCAAAAAAATTTAATTGATTTTTATTGAGTTCTACATTTTTCTCTGCTCCCCTCCCGGAAAAAATTTTGCTGCCAAATGACACAACATTGACATGATGGGAGGCTAGCAAGTTCTTGAAGAAGCTTTCAAAGCTCTGGGAATCGTTTTTTTTTTCCAAATTATTTAAATGATACATTTTATTTATTCTTTTAAGTTTTCATACATGTGTACAATGCCTTCTGATCATATCCACTCCCCACTACCTCAGTCCATCTCCTGCTAGACTCTTGTCTTCCTTTGTTTTTAACTATTACCATTATTGATAACTTCCTGAACCCAATTATGATGACTATATGTACATGGATATGGGCCATCCCTTGGGACATGGACAGCCCCTATAATTGACCACATACCCAAAGAAAAATGACTCTTCTTTGCTTAGCAGCCATCAGCTGCCAATAGATCATCTTCTGGGGTTTAGACCCCTGGAGCTCCTCCCCCATGCATGAAACAGATGGTTGTTTGCACAAGACCTATACATAGTTTACAAATTTTTAAGATGAACGAATGCAACCAAATGGGAAAGTGAGTGAGACCTTGATAAGATACTGAATGAGACAAAATATGCAAATGAGCAATATCGGGTGAAGAGCTACTTGTTCATCCTCATGAGTCATCAGAGGAATGCAGGAAACCCTTCTGCCACGTAATGTGACCGACAAAGTGAGAGTGAGTGACTAAAATAATGGGAAAGGAAGATGGCAGATGCTGAGGAAAAGCAGAACTCCAGGGAGGCACAGACCTTGTTGAAGGGTATGTTAATTGGTTGGGAGGCTGTTTCGCAGTGTCTGCCAAACTGAACATATGCATGCCTTGTAATCAACAGACGTGAACATATGTTAAGCACTAACAGTACTGGAATGCTCATAGGAGCCCCACTGGCAATAGCGCCCTCAGAGGAAGTAGCCAAATGCCTACCCACAGTAGACAGGATAAACAAAACATGGCATATTCACACAACACGGAGAATCATCCCGTAACTGTGTATAAACATGTGAATGACACACCACAAAGAGAAGTGAACATCACACACACAGACACACACACACACATCTATTCTTTATGATTCCAGTTACTTAAAGTCTAAAAACCGACAAAAAAAATTTACATGCTTCTTGCTAGATTCAGTTACTCCCAGACTAGAAGAGACAGGCTGGTGAGAACTAATTTTTATTTTTAATATAGAGGTTTCTTAAAAAGAGTATTCAAGTAATGCAATTAACATGCTTTTCAGTCTTATGCTATTCTTCAATATAATTATCAAACAACAAAGAAATTGAACGACTTACTCGCATTTTCATAAACACATTTTATTCCATAGAGAACATTGCACATTTTAATAAATAATAATATTTGCATTTTCTCTGACTTATTTATAATCAATAAAATATATTCTTTGAAGCATTCTTCTACAAGGAAAGAAAAGTCAAACATTCACAATATATTGTTTTCTTGAATTGATACAATAATTTTTTCACTAAGTTAAACAAAAAAATAATTTAAAATCTTGTGTAAGTGTCTTGGTGTGGCAAATACCTTATGGTTGATAAAAATGCTCCCTACTTTAACACATAATCTATCTCCCGAGAGCCACGTATGTGAAGTAGAATAAGCTTCAGCATTATTATTCCCATTTTATGGATGACAGGTAAAGCTCCTTGCAATGTGGGATCAGTGGGGTAGCTCACTGAGAAAAGGTCATGACCACAAAAGCCTGATAACCTGAGTTTGATCTTGTTATACTGTAAATGTGAACCCACAAAATGGTTCATATGTGTACTTCTGCATGTTGATATACACACATACATGCTCACGCATCAATCATAAATGTTTCAAAAGATGCGACATGTCCAAGATCACAAGGATATTTTATAGCCACCAGATTTCAGACTTTCTTGATGGGAAATTAATTATGAATGTTCAACAAATAGTCTTATTTTAATTTTTCATGTATTACTAGTAATGCACCTTAGGAAACAACAATCTCTCACAACGATCTACCTTCATTCCTCTGTTATTGTTCAGAAACAGAAGAGTTTCTTGATGAAACATAGCCTGAAGCATTAATTAGAAGATCTTTATTGGAATATGTTTTATGCCTTATGTCAGTTTTCCCTTTGTTTTGAATTTGGAAAAATATATGGGAGTTGTGCCTTGTGTCAAACTGAGTTCACTTCAGATAGCTTATCTCTGCTACCCGGTGATTGAAACAATGGTTCAATATCCAGGATAGCTTTGAGTTTGTACCTGGCGCCTTCCTTGTGAAGGGAAAGTAAAAAGGAATTAATGAAATATGAACACATATAAACCCAATTTATTGTTGTATTTAAAACTATAGCATTGCTTTCTCTGATAATAGACCGATTACCATAGGTCATCGTTTGCATATCTGTGGAATTGAATATTCCAGAACATTCCTTGCTGTTGAATATAACCCATCTCATTTATCAATCCACAATTTCATCAAAATGTCTCCTGACTGTCGGTGCAAAGAGATAGTTCATCAAAGTGATGTAATTGTCCTCCAAGACCGTTGCATCGTGCCACAGTGGTTACTGGTTATCCATTGCTGTCATAAAAAATTAATTTGGGCACAGTGACTGAGAAGAACATGAATCAACTGTCCTAGAGTCTTTGGCTGAAATCCCAGTGAAATTGTTGAACTAACACCAGGGTGCTTTGGCAGGCTGTATGGTATACTAGACGTGTGAGGTACCCTGTGGTTTTCAGTTTGTAGTTACAATTTACAGGGTGAGATGTTATTTCTTTGCTGGCTGATTCTGAGCACAGCTCCCAACATCAGGAGTTCCTCTTCCCACACTGTCAACTCCAGCAATGGGATGACTCTTTCTAGAGGTGTGTTTCCCTGACCCACTCAGCAATGGGATGACTCTTTCTAGAGGTGTGTTTCCCTGACCCACTCAGCAATGGGATGACTCTTTCTAGAGGTGTGTTTCCCTGATCCACTCATCTTCTTCAATAGCTTGTGTGATTGGCTTGAGTCCGCCTGGATGAATCAGGATCATGTCTTCGCTCAAGCTCTCTACACCTAACCATCAAATTCTTCATGCCTTACTAGGAAATCTATGCCTAAATTCAGAGGCCAGCACATCTCTGCCTATCTATGCAAAACCCATGGTTATTTCTGCTTTTCCTCTCTTCGAGTGAAAAGCACAATTGTTTTATTTTCTATTCACTGGAAGTAGCATTATGACATTATATGCATATGAATATACATATACATACATGATTATATTGTATGCATATCTTTCTAATATTCACCCCCACTATCTCCACATTTTTTCTCTCTACATCTCACTGGTTCCCTTTTCCCCTAATGCTGACATATCATAAAAATGTATTCATTTAACTCCAAACTCCACATATCAAAGAAAATAAACACTGTTTTGTCTTTCTCCTTCCCACTTCCCTCTCTTGTTCTTCCCTTTAAGATGATTTCTTCATAGTTCACCATCTATGTTCTCATAGGGATTAAAAACATGAAATAATTATTTACCTTTCTGAGCATGGCTTATTTCAATTAATGTGGTAATTGTTTCATTTCATCCATTTCCTAGCAAATTCCATAATTTTGTTTGTCTTTATGCCTCAATAAAACTCTATTATGAGTTTTATTTTCTTTGCCATTCATTAATAGCTGGACACTTACACAGCTTTCATTTTCTGGGCTACTGTGATTAGAACATAATAAAACACATGGGCATGAATAAAAACATGAGTGTGGATCTCTGTGGTGTGCTTATAGAGTCCTTCCATATACACCAGGAGTAACACAGCATGAATACATTGTGACTCTGTTTTGTTTTCCAGGAATGTTCACACTGACTTCCCTGGTGAAGACCCCAGTTTATATTCTCACCATTAGTGAAAAAGGCTCCTCTTCTCCACATCCTCTGTGGTGACTTTTGTCATTTGTTTTTATTTGTTCTTTCTTTCTTTCTTTCCTTCATTCATTCTTTGATTTTTTTATCCTATTGAAGAGTGCTGTAACATTCAGGTAATTCCTTTATTTTTTTTAAGTTAACACAACCACCCACATTCTGCACATGAAATCATAACATACAAACTCAAGTAAAGGGATGCCTTACTAAGTTACAAAACTTTGACAGATCAGTAAGGTACTTGTTAATACAATAAAATACTATATTGCAGGAGTCATATATTACCTTAGCCTTAATTTTCACTCCAAAAAAATATCATTTAAGTACCAAATCAAATCACTGCTTTTCTTTTATTTTACACAAATTAATGTCATCTGAAATTATATGATTTCTCCTTTAAAAGTAAGTTCCTCATGCAGGTCATTTTAGTTCTTAACAGTGAACAACTATGTAGACGGGAGGGTGGCTGGATTCTGTTCTGATTGGTCCACAGAAAGGTAGTATTCCAGCACTGTAAAGTCTTTAAGGGTCTACAGTAAGAAGCTTTTAAATTAATCACAATTTCTTTTAAGTACTTAAAACAAACATACAAACTCCTGTTAACCCACATGAACACAAGATTCTCCCTCTGAATCATCCCAATCCCTTCTAACCCCAGATGAACCCTTTGATTTCAAACCCTGAAATCTTCTGTTTTTGATTTAACATTGCAGCCTAACCCCACCACATTAAAACACACACACACACACACACACACACACACACACACACACATACACACACACAATAAAATCTACTTATGGTAGCCATTCTCACTGGCAAGAATTAAAATCTCAGTGTGATTTACATTTACATTTCCTTGTTGTCTACTCTGCCAATCCCTGGCTGAATGGTTTCCTCCATAGAAGAAAGTACGAAAATATTTAAAATAAAGTTTGCTGACTCACATGAATTTTATAGGACTTAGATAGGGTGATATCTTTGCTTGATCCTTCTGTTTTGTTCCCATTTATGACTAAAAAAAAATCTGCTTGGATAGATGAGGGAAATATGATAATGTGACATACTGACATGTATTGAAGTTCTTGCCTCCAAGATAGCAATACCTGGAAACAAGACATCGGGAGATAATGAGTTAGATAACAATATGAGGGTGGGGACCATGAGAGAAGATCTGTCCCCTACATAAGACCACCAGAAGACAAGCTCTCTCTCTCTCTCTCTCTCTCTCTCTCTCATAAAGTTGAATAATTCTCATCTTCAAGAAACTGACCACTCACAAGAGAAGCTGTGACTGTAGTGTTGTGCCAGGGATGATTTGCATATCGTCCCTGGGATGATTTGCATATCGTGCCTTGGATGATTTGCATATTGCTTACAAAGTTTGGAAACCTACAGTTAATTCATTGCTTTAGTTGTACGTCAGTGTGCAGAAAAATAAAATGTTTTCCACGTCAAATGGAGAGCGATATCTTTTGTTTCAGCAGAACACAGTGCTTTACTATCAGATTTTCACAGGGGCAGTGGTGACTTCAACCGCTTATAAAAAAAATCATCTTAACTTCAGTAATACAAAGTCTCTATGACCATAATAAAGACAGTAGGGAATTCATAAATAGACCTGATTTAGACTTCAAAGTAACTGAAGTATTGTCTTTGTTCCTAAGGATGACCTTATGTGCTACTTTGATGTGACAAACTTGATTGCTTCATGTCAACATGTATGTCATTAAGTCCTTAGGCTTCTTTTAGTGAGAATTGCAAAGACATTTTTCAATGAAAACAACATCCTTTAAAGTAACCCTGAACAGCATCCCTTGCAGCAACCCTGGGCGGCATCCAGTGCTGAAACCTGCTAAAAGTTTAAGTGCATTTTTTCTTTATGTGTTATAAGTCTGTCCTTTCCTTGATTTGTCACAAAGATAGAAACAAGTCACTCACTGAGATGTATTCAAGTTTTAAATAGTGAAAAAATCATAATACTTCTTTATAATTAGATCAGCGCAAACAATTCCTCAGTAACATATGAGAAAGAATAGATCACAAAAAGCAAGAGGTAACTATAGTGATGCTGCCACAGTCCCAGGAACACTTGGAGTCACCGGGAGCTAAAAAAACGAGGAAGACATTTCTCCTAGAGCCTTCATAAGAATCATGCACAAACCTTGAACTTCCATCTTACAGAACTGTGAATGAATAAGCAGCAAACATTTCAAGCCATCTAGCACAAGATTTTTTTTTTTTAATAAAACCCCAGTGAAATCACGTACGCTGTTCAGGACATTGAAAAGGCTTTGGTTTATCTGGGGGAAAAGTGGGAGTCTTTGAATTGTCACTGCAGAGAAGTAACATAATCTTTCATTTTTAAAATAGTTTACAAAGTTGAAAGTAAGTTATAAAATCCAGGCTAATTTCTGATTCCCCTGACATCTGAGTTGATTGCTTCTAATTCACAATATAGTTTAACTTCCAGCTGACTGTTGCAAGAATATATAATTTTCTAGAACAAGCAATGGTGTTCTTTTAACCTTCCTTCCTTCCTTCCTTCCTTCCTTCCTTCCTTCCTAAATCCCATTTGAAAACATCTATTTTTCCGTTCTAGGCATGGTGACTCTTGTTCATAATCTTAGCATTCAGATCCCCATGAGTTTGAGGTCAGTCTGGACTACATAGCAAGACCTTGTTGCTAACACATCAATCAACCCATAAAATCTTTCCTAATCTCTAATCTCTTTTCCGATCAAAACGTGACGATTGAATGAAAATAGGACATCCAAGCCTCACCCATGCCAAGAATAGCAACAGAACATCTTGTGAGTCCCATGCAGCACTAACTCCCTCAATGTCACATCAGTGCCAAGTTCGGGGTTTGCTGGAAGTGGCTGCTCACTTCCTGACAGAGTCGACACCAAGGGTAAAACACCGTCTCACTAAGCCATCTCGCATCTGGATGTATCTCCTGGGGAGATAGGCAGAAACGAACAGTGGAGGGTCCCCAGGGATCTCGGCCTCATTATACTAACACACTAACTCTTTTAACTAAGCAATACCCCAAATTGGATAATTACCTCCCACGTTGCTTTCCCCCTTGACTTCAGAAATAAGCACTAAGCTCTTTCTCAACCAGCATGCTGTCTTTGAATCAAGTTCCTTCTATGCTGTTAGCCAGCTGGTTCACAGCTACCCAGATGTTGCCTGAACCTTTCCTAAATATAGCTCTTCAAACACATTCAGAATCCTTCAGAAAAAGCTAGCAACATAAGTATATTTCCCTTATGGAAATCAGTATTGACCTCAGTAAGAGTCCTTTCGGGGGAAAAGAGATTATAAATAAGCCAAATGAGCAAAAATTTCATTCTGAATGTTTCATTTCAAACTAGTGACCTGACCATGGTAAAAAGATTATCAGGTACCTGACCCAAGATTATCAAGCACAAAGTTCTTTTCTGGGAATGCTCTGCCACTAAGTAGAGGTGATTTAACCATAAAATGACTGAGTATGAAATGGGGTATGTTGTGGGGAAGAAATCTGCTTGTGTTTTGCATTTAAATAGTATTTAAGTAAAAACTGAAAAAAAGCAGAAATATTCTGAAGTAAAAACAGATTGGGATTCCCATTTCCCATCCACATCATAAATGAGTTCATTCCACAGCAATGACACATTGCATCATGGGTGTACTCAGATGGAATTTATGGCCTGGACTCAAGGCATCGAGGAGAAAGAGGGAGGAGGGATGGGAAGAGAAAGAAGGAGAGATTCATACTCCTACCTAAAGCCATATAACCATGGCTAAGTCTTTATAAAGTTTATGAATAAAGACCTCCAATAGCTTCAGATAGAAGTGGCAGACAGAAGACAACGTTCTTTCCACCGTGCTTTGAAAATAAACAGCTTTCATTACTAAAGCTAACAAAACATGAGGCTTTGACACCAAAAATAATGCTCAAGAATCTAGAAATCCTCTAGCATATGGCACAGAGAATTCTTGAAAAGATTATCTACTGAGTCCACTGTTTCTGCTCTGAATTCAGAGGGCCCTACCCACAAAGACCTTGGCTCTTCTCCAAGCAAGGACCTTTTACTCCTGTGGCTGGCACCAAGATGCACTAGCCTGTCCTTCTTCATCCTTTCTTTTGGAGAGATTTGCTGTCACAGCCTCCACCCTGATCCTTATGAACAGAGCATTAAGTGGGAGGAATTCACAAACCGTGAGAGAAGAGAGAAGCAGAAGCGATGACACCACAGCACGATGGTGTTTGTGATGACAACATCAGAGAGAACTCAGCTGAAGAGGAAAACTGGGAACTAATGACTTCAGTAGACTGAGTAAGTAAGAGCCATGATTTACAGGCATGCCTGGCCCCTGTGGGAGAGGAGCACGCACACAGCAGAAGCAGCCAGATCTTGTCCTGCCCACAGCATGGTCTGTGGTGGCTGGGATTTCCAGTTCCCATCCACAACATGAATGAGTTCATTCGGCAGCAATGATTCCTTGCACAGTACTTTGAAATGATGGAGCTCTTTATCATGACCAACACTTGGCTGCCAAACTGACTTCTCTGGTTCTGTCACTGACTCAGAGTCTCATTTGACATTTGTAAGAAAATATGGGCATGGATTGTCTATACCCAATGTAATACCTATACCAAATAAGTATTTTATTTGGTCTTGCTCTGTCTTGTTGTTGTTGCTTGCTTGTTTTCTCAGAAAAAAAAAACAGAAATAGGATGTTCATAATAAATTCTTAAGATGATGAGTCCCAGGGGAATTTAAAAAATAGAAAGAGAAGAAAATTCCCCATTAAGACCAGGGAAAGAGAACACAAAGGGAAATGAAGAAAAGAATGGTGAAGAGGAAAGGAGGGAGAGAACTCATGTTGTAATTAAATGCCTCCAATTAGTAATATCATACTCCTTCATAAGAACACAGTGCTTAATACTCTTGGGTCAGATGGGATTGCAACAGAAAAAGTTGTAGAAAAATAAATGGGAAAAAGCTAGGTAAGTTTGACAACAGTTTCTTCAAATTCTTAGGCTTCCTTCTAGCATTTCCTGTCAGCTGTCTGGCTGTATACCAGGGAAAAGAAAAACCTCCTCATACCATTCCTGTGGGGACTTTGAATTGTAAGTATGAAAAATAACCATGGTCCACAAGCCAAAGAAGGAAATGGTGAAATTCCTAAATTACTAGAGTGGCAAGACCAAGAACAGGGTGACAAGTCTGTGTTCTTCCACTTCTCCGTGGTAAGGCACAAGATGCCTTTCTCTTCCCTTAGGTCCCAGTGATAAATTGGTAAGAACTGGCGTAGACTGTGGCTAATCACACTTTCACTAAATACCAGTGCAAAATCACTAATTCATGAACTGTGATGTGGATGCTAAGGACTCCATGTTGCAACAGGCAAGTCTACACTTAATGCAAACTTGTTTCTGCCTGTGCCACTCTTGCAAGTGGTTTAAACAATATAAGCCTCGATTTCCTCTGATAGGAAACAGGATAAATGCGCTTTGTTGGTAA
Source organism: Microtus oregoni (assembly GCF_018167655.1). NCBI lineage: Eukaryota > Metazoa > Chordata > Mammalia > Rodentia > Cricetidae > Microtus > Microtus oregoni. Next base: position 2,339,136 of record NW_024543091.1, on the reverse strand, counting down.
AATACACACCTACCACTCATGAAGCTCTAAATTCAATTCCCAGTGCTTGAAAAAAAATGTGTTAGTGCACACCTGTAATCCCAGCACTTGGAAGGTGTGGCAGAAGGATCATAAGCTCAAGATCATTTCTGTAAATGAGAGCCTTTGGGATCCAGTCCCAAGACTCATTTCAGGGTTCAAAATGAATGGAAAAGCAAGCAAAGGACTTTTTTCTGAGGGCGAACAAACTCTCTCACACATGCCTTTCTGGGTCGGTCTCTAGTGTTCTTGTGCCTCTTTTCTAATCCTCCTATCCTCATTCTCATTCCTCCTAGCTTCTTTTTCTAACTTCTTCTTTTCTAGCCTAAGAACTCTTCTCACTACAGGAGCCTTGAAGCAATTTTAAAAATTACAAGAGTTGCCTGTCATTGCTCAAAAACACATTCCTAGGTTAAGTGATAGGGAACTGAGTCATTATCACGGCAATACCAGGTTCCAAGTGTACAGGTGTAAGACTGTGACTAGGCTGGAGCAGGGGGGCAAAGTGCCCAGTGACAAGCTTTGAGACATGGTCTATTGTAAGCAGACTGGCAAACAAAGAATTGGCATGTTTTTCTTAGGGTATTTTGTGTAGCAACCTGGTTAGACATCTGCAATCTCTGACCTTGTGAAGTTTTAAACTTATGATCTATTTACAAAAAGTCTCTAGTCTAGTTTGAACTTGCTCTGAGGTGAAGGTGAGTTAATGGTGTTCATTTAATCTGAGCAAGAGAAAAAAGTGACTTTTAAGTGTCTACAGTCCTTGCGGAACAAATAGATCTTGTTATGAAGCATATCCCAGTATATATCCTATATGTCAAAACTCTATAGATAAATGGAAAGTCATCTTCCTGACCACCCACAGATATATGTGCCCATAAGATTCTGATGTAGTGATCATGAGATGACATATATACATTACATGAAAATGCATGGTAATGGGGAGATACCATAGCTGTTATTTCACAAAGGCAGTGCAAAATTACAAATGAAAGCAACAGTTTTCAGAGTCAGTGGTCCACCAGCCTTGCTGACAGGATACCCCATCAGGAAATACTTCCTCTGATAGGTTGACATCTAAGTTATTAATTGCTATAAGCTATAATTATGTCATGGCCCACAATAGCTCATGACAACCACTCCTCCTGACACCTTGTCTACATAGTAAGTTTAAGGCTCTAGAGACCTTGTTTTGAAAAGAAGAGAGTATTAATTACAGCTCTTCCCTAAAAACGTGTATGAGCTGACTTCCTCTATTTACTGTCATATAGTAAGGACAAAATTTGTTACCATTAGACTTTCAGTCATCAGACCAATAATATTTATGTGACTCCCAGGTACAAATAAGAATGTTTTTTTTTTAATTAGAAAACAACTACCTCAAGACCCAGTAATACCACTGTTAGGCATACATCCAAAAAAATACTTAATCATACCACAATGGCATATGCTCAACTATGTTCATAGCAGTATTATTTGTCATATCCAGAACCTGGAAGCTACCTAAATACCCTTTGACTGAAGAATGAATAAGGAAAATGTGCTACATTTATACAATGAAGTACTATACAGTGGAAAAAAATAATGGCATCTTGAAATTTGCAGGCAAATGGATGGATCCATAAAAAAACATATTAAGTGAGGTAAACCAGAATCAGAAAGACAAATATAATATGTATTCCTCATATTGTCTTCCAGACAAAAAGCAAAGAAAAAACAGCCTATGGGCCATAACCCCAAAGAAACTAAACAACAACAAAGACAACCGTAAGAAAGACATAGATGGACCTACATGAGAAGGTGAAAAAGACAAGTAAACTGGGAGCCTGGAGGTCATGGGGGAGGGTAGAAGTGGAGATGGGATAAAGGCAAGGGAGGGGAGAAAAATGTATGGCTCAATTAAAAACAATAAAAAAGAAAATAACGTTTTTTAACATAATTATTGAGTCTTTGGGAATTTCACATCACACACCTCAATTCCACTCACTTCCAGTCCCTCCATCTCCACCCCTTACCCTTGCAGCATTGCCCCCCAGTGAAAACACCCCCAAAATAATAAAAAACAAAATAAACAAATCTAGCTCCTTCATTGTTTTTATCTCTCTAACACATCTTTGTTCATCCTAGTGGCAATGGGAACTGTAGTGTGTCACTCAGTATATCCTTCTGTCCAATAAGCCCCACCCACAAATGTTCATTGCTACAATCATTAGTCTGGTTCAAGGCCTCACTGAACCTTTACTGAAACTTCTTTCAGATACTCTGCCATTACCCAGAGTCCTGAAGATCCTGCAGCTATCGTTCCTTAGGGTTAGTCCCTTCATGCTCTCCAACAGGTCATAGATGGGATAGATGTTAGGGTGGACCAACCCAAGGCTCAGAGTGTGGGTCTGGATGGTAGCTGAGCTGGCCAATCTGGGATACTAGGACTGCAGCCCTCAGGTGAGGGGCAGAGTTAGCTCTCGTAGGCCCATGCCATCTGGGTCAGGTATCCCACAAGGGTTGGGGTCAGCTCTCTTGCTGTAGTGTCCAGGGAAAGGCATGGGCAGCCAACCCAAGGCTAGTGAAGGGCAGAGCCAGCTCAACGCAGTCCTTGGATTTCAACACACTGTTCCTATGACCCTCTGTTGTAACACAGGCTACGGATCATCTACACAGATCCCACCTCCAGCAGGAACATGAATCCAGACATGACCCTTGGCAGGAGCACAGGCATGGACATCACTACAGGACTCTCTTGTGGCAAGCAGGTCACCGAGTCAGCCTGTTCCCCACCTCTTTGTCCTCTTCAGATTTTTCAAAAGCACGTGAAGCATTTTGCCTCTCTTTCTCTCCCATTTTTCCACCACGTATCTGTTCATTCTAATGCACCTAAAGAATGTGGATGCCTTCCACCAGCTTCAACTCTAAGGACCCAGGCTGACCTGTGGGTGTCTTTCACTCACCTATGCCCTAAATATAAATCTTTTGTACTTCAAATTCCTGTAAGTCCTGTAGGAAATTAATCATCTAGATGCACATATGGCCTAGAACTTTACAAAAACAGCCATTTTTTATTTTATTTTGCTTTTCATTACTCAATACACACATAGGTATGTGTGTATGAACATATACACATGTGTGAACATTTAGAGGCCAGAAGAGGGATTCAGATGTTTTCCTTTCTCATTTGGAAGCAAGGTCTCTCCTTGAACCTGCGACCTCTGCTTTTGTGGTTAGGCTAGAAGCCAAGAGCCAGAAAGTTCCTCTGTCTTCACCTCCTTCTGAACTGCAGTCACGGTCATTTACTAGAATGCCAAGTTTGTTATGTGGGTTCAGGGGTCTCTACTTGATTCTTCATAATTGTAGAGCAAGCACTTTATACTGCAGAATCATCCCTCCAGACTCCACATGTATCAATTTAATTTTATACCATTCACTATAAATATGTAGCAAACATATATTATATGTTATACATTTTATATCCTTCATCATGGGCAGAGTTTCAATTTTATATTGACAGCCTATGGAAAATATAATTTTTTTAAAGAGTTAATGTTTAAAAAGGAAAAGTCAAAAGGACAAACTTTTGTCTGCTAATCATTAGGGGACCAGATGAATGAATGAAGTTAGTTAATTAGTGTCTGAAGAATATGACGTCTCTACATTTCTTTTTCACATATTGAAAAGCCTTTGAGTTGATCCCAAGATAGATGCAACACAAACTCACATAGAAAATGACCTTCCAAGCCATTATGGGGTTAGCAGAAACCTGGCTCTAGAGAAATTCCCAGGAATCCACAGGGATGACCCTGGCTAAGACCCTAAGCAATAGAGGAGAGGAGACCCAATCTTGACTTTCCCTGTAGTCAGACTGATGAACATCTTAAATATCACCATAGAACCTTCATCCAGTAACTGATGGAAACAGAGGCAGAGACCCACATTGAAGCTCTGGACTGAGCTCCCAAAGTCAAGTTGAAAAGTGGAAGAAATGAGAATATAAGCAAAGAGGTCAAGTTCGAGATGGTGCACCCACTAAAACAGTCTACTTGAGCTAATGGGAGCTTACCAACTCCAACCAGACAGGGAAGGAACCAGACTAGTCCCTCTGAATGTGTTTGACAGTTGCACGGCTGGTTACATACTCAGGGGCCACTGACAGTGACACCAGGATTTATCCCTACTGCATGTACTGGCTTTTGGGGAACCTGTTCTCTTTGGATGGATACTTGCTCAGCCTAAATATAGTAGGGAGGGCCTTAGACCTTCCACAAAACAATATGCCTTACCCTCTCTGCAGATTGGATGTGGGATGTGGGGTGTGTGGAGGGAATGGGAGGAGGGGAGCAAGTGGGAATTTGAATTGGTATTTTTTAAAAATCTAGAAAATTTTTTAAAAAAGAAAATAATCCTCCACTCTGAAACTATATAAACTGGTCCTCCCGGTCCCCATATCTGATATATCTCTCCTCTACTTTTTAATTTCAGAATCCACCTCCATTCTTTTATGGAATTGACTTTAATTGAAAAGCAACCACCATAATCAGAATCAAGATACCCTCTGGAGCCTTGCAAAGAAGCGGACCTATGCAAAAGCACTGGTTAGTAATTATCCAGTCATTCAGCTTTCTTAGCAGGCAGGGTGTTGTCCTAAAGGCCTGAGACCTGTCTCAGTATTGATGTCCATGGAGCACAATTTGGAACATCAGTAAGCAAAGACTCTCTATGCCTATCCTGATTCCAGATCCTTCTGGCTGATGCTCTTTGAGGTATTTCCACCAGCTTCTGTTTCGCTGATTTCTTCCAGACGCCTGTTGGGGCCAGGAAGGCTCCTCAGTCGGCTCTGCTCAGCTAAGGAAGGGTGTCGCCTCCTTCTTCATTTTGCCTGCTATTAAACAGTGTTTTTCTTTATATTACCCAAAGTAAGTTGCCCTTCTCAGATGAATTACTATTTCTTAAAAAAAAAAAAAAGAAGAAGGAAAAAGAATGATTCATGATCTTGACCCTTGGAGTTGGAAAGTAATGTCTCACTGAGCAAAGGGGAGCGGCACAGGAGCCTCGAGGAGCTGCAGTTTAGACTCAGCTCATACCTGTCAACCTTCCAGAACTTTGTGGAAATTATTCTGAAGGAGCAAAACAGAATTTGGCCAGGACATATGGAAATAGCAATAAAAATCTACTCTGTGTATGAAGAATTAGGGAAGCCATCATTAACAGCCCAGCTACAAGTAGCAGTCGGGCGCTGGTTCTCTTACTCATCCAGGGCAAAATAATCTCTTTGGGAAAAGTTTATTTCCAAAGCATTACTCCTAATCGCACTCTTGTCGTCTTATTTATGTGAATGGCCTTACTGACCCTACAGCTAAATGACAAAGCATAGGAAAATAAGTATATTTAACTCAATCAGAATGGAGGAATGTGATCAAACTGTGTAACTAATTTGAATGTCAATATTCTCAAGGATTAATTCAAGAGGGGTTAAGAAGAAACAAACAAGCCAAGTTCAGTTACTCATCTCATGGCTTTTGGTTGGTTGGTTGGTTGGTTGGTTGGTTGGCTGTTGTTTTATTTTGTTTGGGGGATTTCCTTTTAAAAGGTATAGCACAAAGCGTGCTGTTTGTAATTTTGAATAGAGTTGGGTCTTCTCCACTTTGTATTTTAAGAAGTTTACTCCATGGCTTGTTTACAGGTGTCTGAAGGATAGCCACTTTATAACTAAAACAAATCCCTGGCTTCAATGAGCTCGCATTTGAGAAGACAAGCAAGAAATACATTAATAAAATATATAAAGTGTAATCATAATATTCCACAAGCTCGGAGCTGGCTTAAAGAAGGGGGTGTTTTCTGTCAGGAGAGGTGGTGAAGACAAGTACTCAAATATATCAGACAGAGTAGGTGCTGAGGGACTTCTGGGATGAAAACAAATGACATGCCTGGAGACATGAGCCTTATGAATCAACACAAAGTGTCCAAGTGGTGTATCGGGGTCTGGGGGAGGAGGTACACACAAGGTCGCTCAGTTAGCCAGGCCACAGAGGGTTCAGACCTAAGCTGAAACACGGGGCCAGCCCTTTGCACATGGTCCAGGCAGCTGCACTGGTCCCAGCGAGGGGAGCCCTGGACTTGAATGGATGGTTCACATTTACATCCTTGAAAAGTATAATCCTGGAACAAAAGAACTTTCATTCCTTCTGGTGCTGGAACCCTCCTGTCAAGTGACCCCACCAGCTACAGCCCCTGTTATGTCGAAGACTTTGAATAAGTCTTTCCAGAAAAAGAAAGTAATCCTCAGATTATGTGTGTCTGTCTGGCTTTAACAAGTGTCACTCAATCTCTGCTCAAGATGCCAAGTCTCCAAAGAAGGAAGCCGAACTGAGAGACTACTCCCAGCCACACACTGCTGGAGAAATGGCTATTTGAGGTTTCTGGCCTTTTCTCTAGTTCTTACTCACACCTGGGTTTGAAAATAACCTCCAACCCAGTGTGCCACAGCCTTCTAAATAGTCTCTAGGATTATATCTATGAAAGCAAATCCTTCAAGCAAGCACACAAAAAATTCATTTGCCATTCCCTTTTCCAAAACATACAGGGTTTCCATCAGCCTTCCAAACCAACTCCTCAGAAGCCTAACCAACAATTCCTAGGTTTGGGTGGGTTTTCATTTGGGTTCTAGTTGTACATTGGTTTCTGGTATTGCCTATCTGCAGAATAGCATATCGAGCTGTATCTTGCTGAAATTATTCATAGTTCACTTTTTATTTCCTTTGCTTAAAAAGCAAAGCCTTTGACCCAACAACAATGGTGCATTCATGTCCCGAAGTCACTTTTATTTCCAGTATCTTCTCTTTCCTTGAAACATCATATTTAATCACCTCACCTTCTTCTCTGTAAAAATAGATTAGTTCCCTTTATGAACTACTCGGAACAGTTTTTCTCTGTAAATCTAGGTCAATCCAAGCAATATGCTTTAGTTTCTTATTAATAATTGAGATTAAAAATTCAAGAAGTACAGAAGCCCAAGGTGTACATATTAACATATATATGCACACACAGTTGTAGCATGAATACATATATACACATGCACACAAATATAGCATTCACATATATGTACAGACATGCACACAAATATACACATATGTATACATGAACGTAACATAAGCATATATGTGCTCACACAATAGTAGCACATGTATATATACATACACACAAATAAAACATGCATACATACATGGACGCATACATGTGTACACACAGGTATAACCACTTACAAGGTCAGAACATGCATATTTCCAGCATTTCAAAGTCAATACTCCCCAAGATATATCACTAATCTAACTTCTGCTGTTATAGATTAATTAGCTACTGTTTGATTAGTGTGATACTTTAGAAATTTGTAATCGTTTTACTCTACATCTATGCAACTTTCCCTTGCTGTTGTACCTAATGTAGTATGTTCCCCTTTTATTAATTTAATATTCCCACTCTTTGGTTAATAAACAACAAGCTTCAATTAGGTATTTTGTATGGGCTTCATTTATTTATCTTCTGTCTAATCTGCTGATAGTCTTAGCTCATACGTTACAAATCTACACTGTAGAAGTCATATGTTCCTGCCTCTCCAAGCCTCTGGTTCCTTTTGTTATATTATATAACATTGTGCATAAAAGTTCTCAGTGCATACAGGGGATGCCATTTCCTCCAAAGGAAACCTTTAGTCTTGGTTCTGTTACATAGGTAGATTATATGAAGCTGAATGAAAGATAATTTTAAAATAGATTGTATTGTTGTTATTTTAGTTCATCAAAGGAAGATGCACAGAGAGACGTCTATCAGTGGAAACAAGTTTTTTTGCTAACAAGTATGAAGAAAAGGGAGCACACTATATGGGGGACCAGTGGATAAAGCAGAAAGACCAATTCTCCAAAGCAGGAGAAGCAGGAACAATAGGCAAGAGTCTTCCTTGTATTTTCTTTCCTTTTTTTTTGTATGTATTTATTTTTGTTTTTCTTTATTTTATTTTATTTTTTTTTAGTTGTTGCAAAAAAAATTTCCCATTTCCCTCCCCCTCCTCGCACACATGGCCCCCTCCCCCCACTCCCCTCCCCCTCCCCCTCCCCCTCTTCCCCCCACTCCATTCCTCCTCCCTCTTGAGAATGAAGAGCAGTCCAGATTCCACTGGTCATTAATATCACTTAATATCAATGGACTTCCTTGTATTTTCTGTGAGAAGAATATTAAAAGCTAGGGAATAGCGAAGCACATGACATGTTGGCTATAAAGTCAACGTGTTCTAGGGTGTAGAAACTGTTCTTACTTTGGGAAATGACCCAGAGATGGTTGATAATATTCCAAAGGACGTCAGTCCTCTAAAAACCTGGTGGATTTGGTGCTGGATTGGCTGGCTTGCCTGTGATTGCTGGGCTCCCACACATGTTGTTTGTCCTTTGTGGGAACTAGCTGAGGCCAGCCTGGACAGTTTCTGAATGATCACCAAGGTTACAAGATAACAAGCATCATACTACAAAAAATAACCCAAGTTTATTTCTATCGTAAAATCACCATGACCAGTTAGTTCCTGGGGCAGCTGAAGATAGGGAACCTGAAATGATCCTATCCTATAGCCATACTGATGAATATTTTGCATATCACCATAGAACCTTCATCTGGCGATGGATGGAGATAGAGACAGAGACCCACACTGGAGTACTGGACTGAGCTCCCAAAGTCCCAATGAGGAACAGAAGGAGGGAGAAGACGAGCAAGGAAGTCAGGACCAAGAGGGGTGCACCCACCCACGGAGAGAGTGGGGCTCATCTATTGGGAGCTCACCAAGGCCAGCTGGACTGTGACTGAAAAAGCAGGGGATAAAACCGGACTCTCTGAATATGGCGGACAATGAGGGCTGCTGAGAAGCCAAGGACAATGGCACTGGGTTTTGATCCTACTTCATGTTCTGGCTGTGTGGGAGCCTAGCCAGTTTCGATGTTCACCTTCCTAGACCAGGACGGGGGGGGGGGGGGGGGGGGGGATTTGGACTTTCCACAGGGCAAGGAACCCTGACTGCTCTTCAGACTTGAGAGGGAAGGAGAGAGGAGTGGGGGGAGAGGGAGAGGGAGAGGGAGAGGAGTGGGGGGACGGGGAGAGGAGTGGGGGGGGAGTGGGAGGCTGGGAGGAGGCGGAAATTGTTTTTTTCTCAATAAAACAAAAAGAAAGTTAAAAAAAAATCACCATGACCAAAGACTTTAGCATTTGGAGAATTAAACTAGAAACTTAAAAGCGAAACATTCCAGTTAAAATCTGAAGAAGGACAGAGGAAGTGCATGGTTTTAATCTCAGCATGCAAGAGGCAGAGGCAGGAAATTTTTCAGCCATATTAGTCACCAAGAGAGTTCCAGAATAGCCAGGGGATATGGAGAAAACCTGTCTCAAAAACAAACAAACAAAAATTTCAAGATGCTACCAGGCCCAGTGCCATTCAACTAGTCATTCAAGTCGTAGGGAAGCTGAGGCAGAAAAGCTCAGGGCCAAAGTGGACTAAAATAAGAGTCTGTCTCAAATTTTTAAAGAGGAAAACATTTGTCATATTTCCAAAACTCCATTTAACATACACACACACACTCAAACACACACAGAGAGACATGCATGCACACATGTGCACACAATTAAAACAATAGAAACTGTAGTTCAATTATTTTCTCCAATACAATGTTGGAAAGCTGTTTTTTCCAGAATAGAAGCCCAGGCATGCTGGTATACACCTGACATCCTAAAATGAAAGGAGATGAAGGAGTAGAATCATGAATTTGAGTACATCCTGGGCTATGTAGTGACTTCAAAGCAAATCTAAGCTAATGGGAAAACCCTGTCCTGAAAAATTCAAGGGCTGGAGACATAGTTTAGTGTTAGAACACTTGTCTTGGTATGCACAGAGCCCTGAGTTTAATCACCGACACTGGAAAATAAGAATAAAATGTGGCTGAGACATCAGACCTCCAGAAGTCCTAAATTTGGCTTCTATGAATTAGGGACACTAATTAGGAATGACTTCACAGAAACAATCCAACTTCCTGGAACACGTAATACTGGGACAGGTAAGTTTATCTCATGCAAATATGCTTACAAATGTAGGGACACACACGGTGCCACAGTTCAGTGGCGAAAGTATGAACAGTCTTGGGTGGGGCTGTCCTTGTCACTGTCCACAAAAATTATGGGGCTGAATTACTATGGAGAACAATGCTCGGCATGTTTCAAAAGACTCTCAAAGTTTAGTCATGAAGACGTGACCAGTGTGTGAGAAGACAGAGGTATTTGTTCAAATGTCAATGATGTACAATGTCCACATGTAACTCATGTGAACTTTATGTGACGTCATCTTCCAGGGCTCCATCAATATGCACAATCCTTATATAATAGTTAAAATAAATTTAGTTCTAAAATGTGCTAAAAGAGTAATTTAACAGTCTTTCTCCATTTTCCAAAACCTTCAAAGACTTTATTTTCAATAACTTCTCAGTTTAAATAATGGTTATCTTTAGGAGGGAAATGGCTCAAATTATTTGTGCCTCTATTATATCAAACTTAGCATCTTTTTTTAAACTTCATTTTTGCACGTTGTGTGTGTGTGTGTGTGTGTGTGTGTGTGTGTGTGTGTGCGTGTGTGACAATGTACATGTGGAAGTTAGAAGACAACATACAAGACTTGGTTCTCTTCTTCCAGCATGTAAGTCTCAGGGAATTCAGGTTGTTAGACTTCATGGCAAGTGCCTTTACCCACTGAGCCGACTTGCTATGCCTAAATCTCATCGCTTTAATAAGTAGTTCTGTAGCATCTGAGAGTATAATGCCTGCTCCCTAAGGTTGTTGAAGAATGGAATGACATACGAGCAGTGTTCAAACACCATCTTCTACAGCGCAGGCAGTTCATAGCTGTGATAAAAGTTGTGACTTAACGATGTCGGTATGCTTTCTTTGTTCGCTTCTGAAAGGAAGTATAAAAGTTTACCGCCAGTTCCTTTTTAGTCAAGGGTGTATTTTAATAGTATTGATAACACCACAGAAGTCTTGGAAGAAAAAAAAAACAAAAAGAACAATAAAACAAAGAGTCAGTCTTTTGTGACTCTTGTATAAAAGACCTCTCTCTCTCTCTCTCTCTCTCTCTCTCTCTCTCTCTCACACACACACACACACACACACACACACCTTAAGATTCAATTTAGTTTACTCTTGAAAGAATTATCACTTTGAGCCAGTTTGAAGGCACCTTAAATCCATACAAACTCTTTCACTATATGCCATCTAGAAGAGAGTGACCCCACCCTTCATCAACACCTAGGGCAATGACAGCTGAAGGTAAAGAAGCTGCTAAATGATGTTCAAGAAGTTGTTCCTTTACAAGAGGAAAATGCCTCTAAAACGATTTTAGCCAGTTCAAGGTTTAAGTGTTTCACCATGACAACCAGTTCCTAACTTCATCTTGTTACTTAACATTCCACTCATTAATGGTTATGGAAAACTGTTTCAAATATCTGTGAAAATTAGCAAAGACCTAATTCTATAGAAATTGTGAGTAAAGAGAAGCTTGAGTTCTGATCTTTGGCAACTCTTTGCATTCAAATGAAACAATTTGCTGCAGCAAGCTAGCAGGAACTGGAGCAGCAAGCAAGCAGGTGGCACCTCTGCTGTCACACACAAGCCTCGGGGTCAAGATTCTAAGTTTTACATGTGTTACATTTTCTTTGCCCTCCCTTCCGTCCCTTTTTTCCTTCCTTTCTTTCTTCCTTCCTTCCCTCCTTCCTCCCGCTCTCCCTCTCTCCCTCCCTCCCTTCTTTCTTTCTTTCTTTCTTTCATTCTTTTTTTCTTTCTTTCTTTCTTTCTGTCCTTCCTTTCTTCTTTCTACTTTCTTTTTTCTCCTTTCTTTTTTTTCTTGACACAGGATGATCTGCAATATACTCTGTAGGCCAGGATGACCTTGCATTTATCATCCTCCTGCCTCTTGGTTCATGGAATTAGAAATGTGTACCACCATGCTCACCTACAAGTGTTTATAGCTCTTATATGGATGAAGAAAGTTGGGGTTCCTTAGCCCTTGGCAGCAGCCAGCTAAGTAGCAGGGCTAGATACTAACACTCCTTGACCCCTGGCAGCTACCAGTGTTCAGCTTCTTTGGGCACACGGCTGACCAGCTCTATGGAACATTTCTAGGAATCAGGGCCTGGGGTTTCTCTTCCCTGGCTCTTGCAGCTTTCAGTCCTTCAACTTCATCTGTTCATCCTCACCACTTCCATAAACCTTCTTGGTCTCACACTGGTCACTTTTTTGAACGGTACAGCTGCCTCCTCTTCAGCTGTCAAGAAGTGAGATGGCTTCTCGTGTTTGCAGTTCAGCCTTCTGAGTGCTCAGCTGCCCCTGCCTTAGCTACCCTCCCACCTCCGTCCTCACTGCCTTTGTTGGTCTTCTTGTGTCTTTCATTATCAGCCCAGTCCATACTACTAACAATATGCAAGAAAATCCACTTGAGAGGTGTTTTAGCAGGAGCCTCTCAATACAAATAACAACACAACATTGAACCTCATGCTGTACCATCAGGGGAGGTAACAGAAGAGAAAGCTTCCCAGGCAACACACTATGTGAATCTGGTAGCCTGCATAAATAAACAGAAAGAGGCATTGGACCAATCACAGCCCAACTACATGCAAATGATAGTTAGGATTTGCACCAATCACAATATACCTTACAGACAAATGGAAGTTTCAGTTTACACCAATCACAGCATTGGTCTCAGCCTTCCCTCCTCTACACCAACAGTGAAAGAACTTCTTTTCTAGACTAAGTGAAAAGCTTGATCATCTGGAGTTCACCTAGTCTTGGGACAGAAAAAAAAAAATCTTGAATAAACTAAAACAGCTCTGGCCAGGGCTGTCTCCTCAGGAGCTAAAGCAATCAGCTATGATCCTAGTGTAGTGTTCTTGGGCAACTGAAGAGGCTTCAAAACAGCTGCTGCTGGCTGCAAGTGTAGTCCCCCTGGCGGCTTGACAGCCCTTTTGCCGAGCGTAGTCACAGCCAGCTGAGAGCTGCCCTCTACCAAAGTCTTTTTCTTATTTATAGGAAAGTGAACAGAGAAGAAGTGTTTGCCATAAGAAACTAAAGAATTTAACACTGCAATAAAGTTATTTTTTATTAATATTTGTATTAAAATATGATTGCATCACTTCTCCCATTCCTTTTCTTTCTCCAACTCCTCCCATGCTCCTCCCCATACCTTTTCAAACTCATGGCCTCCTCTTCGTAACTGTTATTGTTACATATAAATGTATTTCCTTCTTTTGAAAGTCTATATGCTATTTTTACATGCAGTCAAAATTGGCTAGAATGTTCCTTTTGTTAAATTTCTAATATGAAAATGTGAAGCAGCTGGGGGTTAATCATGGGACTGCTCCCTACTTGTTCCACCAACCTTTGCAATACCTTTAAAGCTCCCGTAAATTCTTCATTTGCTCAACCAAAGTGAAAAGTGCCATGGTCAAATATTTATTGATAACAGAGTAGAGCCTATAAAAGACCCTATTCCCTTTCTAACTTGCAAACAGAAAGTGCATAAAATAAAGAAGGTTTCACCAAAGCAAATAACAACACAGCTTTCAAGTGTCTAGGTGGCACATGGCAAGTCCTTCTGTATATGTGTTGCTTTTATTGGTTGATGAATAAAGCTGTTTCAGCCAATGGCTTAGCAGAGGAAAGCCAGCCAGGAAATTCAAACAGAGATAGAGAAGAGATGCTGTGTAGCCACCACACCATAGGAATAACATGCTGCACTGGTAAGCCATAGTCTCATGGCAATACACAGATGTACAGAAATGGGTTAATTTAATAGTTAGAGCTAGCCAATAAGAACCCTAAGATATTGGCCAAACAATTGTAACTAATAATAAGCCTCAAAGTGGTTATTTCATAAGTGGCTTCAGGAATAGGTGGGCAGAGAAAAACCGGTCCAGGGGGACCAGCAGAACAGAGAAAGCCTCTAGCTACAATCACCAACAGCAGATAGGTAGAGGGGTTGAGAAAGATATTGGAAAAATGTATCAGCATTATACCTAAATAGCAATAAGCTTAGGGTCTATCTTATAACACCGTGACTATAGTTGGTAGCAATGTGTCATATTACAGAGTTTTATGTTCTCACCATAAAATAAGTAGATGTAATAAAACACATGATAGTTAGCTTGATTTAGCTCTTGAACAATGTACAGACTTTACCAAATATCACCTTGTATCCCAAAGAATATATGAATTTGTCAATTATAAAGTTAAAATAATTCTTTTAACTCCCTTTGGCAATAAACGTTTGCTCAATACACCCTACTGGCTCTGCCAGCACATATATTACATGTCTTTTCACCCACAAGTCTCTGATCACAAGGCCAAGGTCAGAACCCAGGTCTCAGAAGCAACAGTTCAATACTAAGATGACACATTGGCTCTGTGCCCTTGTTTAGAAATCTTCCTGGAAGCTGTTTGGTAAACTCTATGGCATGTCCTTTCTAAGGTGAACCCATTTCCTCAAACTGAGAGCTAGGGTCACTTGTCTTCAGCCTCTTTCAGAGACACAGGACGGAGTTAGAAGCTCCTGCACAAAGTACAGTGAGAGCTTTCAGAGTGACTTTTCTTAATAAAAAAACAAGCCAAGCTCCTTGGGAGGAGCTGTGTCAGTTGAACCCAAATATTTGCCTGAGTAAACTTGAAAAGGAACCTGAGACTGCTTTGGAGGAACAGCTAACCTAGGATAAAGAACATTCTCTGTGAAGTCCTTTTTGAAGGAGAAACAAAGACAGAGAGGTGTTCTGACCTGAGACAGCATTGTGGCAGTACATAAGTGGATAATAGAAAACAGAGAAGGTAAATAATAATATTAATATGATAATAATAAAAGAAAACAGAGAAAGTGGGTATAAAACTATCCTATCAAAGAGTTTGCTGCATTCTGCCCATTATTGTAGAATGTTGGCAATTCTCTGGGAATTAGGCTTTTCCAACTATTTTTTCAAATGTGTATGTTCACCCTTGCAGTTAAATGAGGAGCAATAAGAGACTAAGAGACTGTACTTATTCTACAGGGTGCAGTTGACATTATCACTGGGCTGGGACCAGGGAGGGGAGAGAACAGAGAGGGGGACTGGCCACAAAACTAAAATGGACAGCTGCTGCTTCACAGGGCTTGGACAGACCCAGCCCTGCCAGTCTCCAGAGGTTCTGAATTTGATCAGTACTGAAAACAGGAACATTGATAGCCTAATGACATACTTGACAAGGCATAAAGTCAACAAACCTGGAGTACATTAGAGTTGGTGACAACACTTTCATGACCCCATTACAAAACTGAGAATTGTATTTAAGGGAACAATTTTCCCTCTGAGCTTTTCCCTCTCAAACCGTCAAGTAGTTTGTTTCGTCGTACTTTGTTATATAATATCATAGTTCCTTGGACTCTAGAATACTAACTGAGCAAGTGTGAAGGCTTTCATAGGTTTGGATCATCCAAACCACACTCAGCCTCAATGTATCTTTCCTACTGTGCCCAGGCTGTGTCCAGGTGGGGACTACAATTCTCTAGCCATAGAGACCAGAGAGTAGGTAACTGAACTTGTGTAGGGAGGCAGCCATATGGTAAGAGTGACAACTTTTCAAGAAGCACCTTCCAAGCCCTGGGTGTATATGACATGGGCTGAGGGACTTCATTGACAAAATTCAAATTCAATAATAAAATGATTGAGAGGAAGGGTTCACAGCAACAGCATTGCCTAATCCAAGCCTAGTGCCCTTGAGGCACAGAACCCACTACCATAGCACTGGTCAGACCCATGCAGCAAGTACCTGGCTGGACCTGGAACGTAAGTTTAAACAGCACCATAAAGAGTCCTGCGTTTTCTAAAGCAGATTCCCATGTCATCCTTATTGCGTTAGAAATCTCAATGATACCAAACAACCAAACAGCAAAGCTCTAAACCTAGGGCATCAGGGTAAGTGTTTCCAATTAGGTATATACCTGATTGTCAAAAACCCTTCTTTGTCCTCATGGTGCAGGCAGGAAAGTATTTAGACTGGGTCACTTGTTCTGAGTTCCACATGTGCTCCACACTTCCTCCTATGTATAGCAGACCTGCTCTGTCACCACAAGCACAGAAACAGGGTGTGTTGAGTCGTCTGTCCTCATTTTTGATTTGGAAATTTTAACCACTGAACTGAAGAGACCCAAGCAATGCAGCCAATGAGAAGCAGTAAAACATACAAAGGATCTTTATGCCCTCTTCCCTTTTCTTGTTCCCTTCTGGTGGTACCCATCCCTCCTTTCCTTTCTAAGACACTGTGCCCTACAGCAAGAATGAAGCTTCCTCCTTCAGCTGCTGTGAGAATTAAAATGGGTTAGATAGACAACTAATTGTCTATCTAACTTCAATGACATTTACTATTATCAGTATCCTATTGGCCGTGAATTCTATTTTTGCAAAGGAAAGAACATTGCATGTATTCAGACAAGTGTTGTTGGTTTCTTCGTCCACACGTGAAAACCAAAGCCAAACATAAAGAAGAGTCAGGAAAAATTACCAATTAAAGGCTTAATGATAATTAAAAGACTGTGTTGTGTTGTAAATACCAAGAAACATATTCTCTTTCTCCTAATTCATGTTTTCTGGGCTCCTCCTGTCTGATTGATTAGTCACATGGGAAGGAATCTAACCAAAGAGCTAAATCTCAACACACGATCATCAACAGCTGCCAACTTTTTACTGCTGAATTTTATTTACAAAAATGTTCACATTAATTCATATTACTTAATTGAAGTTTTCCTTTTCTATTTTATTGCTTCACTATATTTGTTTAGAGATTGGATTTGTAGATATATTTTGCTTGTCATCTTATATAGAGTAAAAGTCCCATATTTTCTAATTCCAAACAGTGATACAAAAAGCAGATGCATGACAAAAACTTAATTAATTTAAGGCTCACTAAGACTTCCTAGAGTTCCATTAGATAAATTATTCTTTTATCACACACACACACATTTCCAAAAATGTCATCCAAAATTTTGGATCCTAAAGGGGGACAGGGTCTACCCAGAGGACCTAGAAAGAATCTCTCCAAATGCCATGATGTACCTGCCTCTAACTATGGGTAAGTGAGTGTAGCCAGTTGACCTTCCTGGGCTTCCCTTATCCCTCCATCACCAATTTAGGACTCTGGTGAAAAGTCCACTCATCTCTAGAAAGCAGAACTAAAAAACTCAGGAATGAGCATCCAGGTCCCTCATTAAGGAAGCCTCGAGATACCAACCAAGGAAGTGGGGGTTGGTGGTTTGGTAGAGCAGAGCGGAAATGAGTATCATTTATCACCCAGGGACTAACTGTAGGAGTGATTGGTCTCTTTTAATACTGTCCCTGGAGAGTAGAAGAGGACCAGAATCCTGAAGGACCTGGCTCCAGAAGCAAGTATGTCTAAGCAGCAAGAGGGACAGACCATCACTAACTCAGTGATGCAGACCTCTCTGGGCTGGCTCTATGTGCAATGGTGACACATAGGTCTTCTAACATGGTAGCTTCGTGCTTCCAAAACCATAAAATAAGAAGTATATGAGTGTTCTGTGAGTTAGGCTCGGAGCTCTGTAGCATTTTATCCACTGCTTTCTTAATGAACGTCATGCTGGCCCAACTAATTTTACTACCCACAAAGATCGATCTCCAAAGATTATAGAAATTAGATAGAACATGAGAAAGATATAAAATTGGTTATATTTGAAAATGAAGGTTTATACTTGGACTAGATTGAATTTTAAGCAACTACCAATGACAGAAAATTATGAATTCTAGACAAAATACTATTCTGGAGTGGGGAAATATTGAACAAAATTGTATAGAAAAGATCTAACAGCACACACAATGATTTTCTTTATATAGGCTTTATTGGTATATTTTTTATATTATTCTGACAAGATATCTGAAATAGTCTATGTTATAAAGAAAAGAGGTTTCTTCACCTTATAGTTTTGGGGCTTCAAGGGCATGGTGCCAGCTCTGCTAAGGACCTCATTGAAGATGAATCATAAAAGGTGACTCATATAGGAGAAGGAGGTGTCCTGTGTGCAGGCAGGAACCAATGAGCCATTCAGCAACTGGGCTCAGTGTTATGACAAACGGCTCTTGTGGGAAATACTTTAAAATCTCCCAAGTACTTCCATACTCCCTTTGTAGAGAGCTCCATTGGTATCCAGAGAGCTCCACTAAGCCTCTGAAATGTGGTCACACCTCCCAATGTGGTCACACTAAGGCCTGGAGCTCCAAGTCCTATATCCTTGGGAGAAAGAGTAAAAACATATCTAAGCCTCCACTTTCTCTTCCTTGGAGAAACTATTGTGTAAACTATATAAAACTGTGTTCTATGAAGACTGGGAATTATTAGAAAAAAATAATGGTTTTCAGTTAACATGCCAAAACCAAAGTTTTGCAATTATTTCATTCTTATAATAAATCTTAGTTAAAGCTTGGTACGTGACCCCTCCATTTTCCATAAAATTTTATAACCTTCCTAGATATGAAAATCATGGAAAAATAAAGTGTCCTGTGGTATGTACATCCTGTTCAATTTTGAACAGATTAAGGGATAGCAGTTTGGAATTCAAAGTATCTGTTAATTATTTCCATAAAGATAAATGGTACATTGGAGTAGGCTTTTCAAAGTATGAAGAATAATACACTATTTTTTAAAAAATCATCTATAGTAATAACCTACCTCCTTAATGGTTTTAGCTTTACTTACCTTTAGCTATACTATTTCATTCTATCTTCAAGCTACCTAAAGCATATAGAATTATTTATATAAAAATTAACATATGACTAGGTATTGATAGAGAAAGTTTGGAAATAAGATCACTGGTCCATTAATAGCAGCATTGACGGAAGTCTACAGAGCACCTATTGAGGGTTACAGGCTCTTATGCCCCCAAAACAAAAGAATTCAACCAGAGACTATGAATAATGGTAGAAATTAAAGCAATTTATTAAGAAAGAGAACACTCTTAAATGTCGAAGCAGAACAGAGAGCTGGGAAAGGTTCTGTATTCAAATGTTGTGAGCCAAGGATTTTATGACCCTTATGGGTTATTTATGTTACACCCACTTTCTCCCATATGTGCGTGTTATGCACTATTCTGGCACAAGAGTCGTCCCTTACATGTAAGCCTGCTGGGAGGGGTTTCCAGTTGTTATGTGTGTTATAATGGTAAATTTTTATGTGCTGAGAAGCTGGCTCTGGAAGCACGGTTGTTCCCCTATTCCTATTTGAGACCAATGTTTGTTTCAAAGAGTCTTCCCAGGCCCTTTTGCCTGGAGATGGGCTGGCAACCCTAAGTTTTTGATAGGACAGATAAAACAGCCCAAAAGTCAAAACACCATGTCCCTGAAAACAGCTGGAAGGTGAAAAATTTCCAGCAGATGTTACCATTGTTTATCCCATGTTATAAAAGTGTCCGCAGTGGGGAAGAGGTGTGGGAGTTCAGCCATGGGAGGCTCAGCCATGGAGGAAGCTCGATGAGGAACTTCAGGCTGCCTCAGCTTCCCCAGTCAGTTTCTGCTGGATGTAAACTCCTGAATTCACAGCGTGATCTTTGCTTGCTGCTATCTACTCTTTTACCTGGAAGCTCTACCTGTGGGTACCCTGCTTTGCCTGCGACTCTCCGTGAGGAGCTACACCTGGCTGCCTTAATGGGGTTGCTTCAGATCATTTGTGCTGAATGTTTGTTGCTCCCAATTTGAAGATGTTATTTTTCTGCAGTTCGTTTGTTTGCTTACTTTGGCTTGGAATTCTCACCTGGAAGGAGGCTCTGTCTTGTCTTAGACTCTCTCCAGCTACTGTCATGAAGACGCTTCTCCAGTCAATTTTTGCTAGAAGTTTTGAGCACACAATTTGATGGTATTTTCCTACCTGTCTGTCTACCATTCATCCGTCTGTTGCTTGTTATTTATTTTTTTTATTTTTACTCTTTATACTTAATAAACTCATTCATTCAAAACAAAAAAATGCCTATTGTAGCATGCCAGTTTTTCTACCAACAGGCTTCTTTTGTGTACTAATCTTTTGTGACAATTACACGCATTTAAAGTGTATTGTGTCCATCCTCATGCCACATTGCCCTCTTGCATTGTTCCCTACTCTTGCTGAATCCTTTCTTCTTCCAAACAAGGCCAGTTCTACCCTATGTCCAGTGTGTATGTGTGTGTGTGTGTGTGTGTGTGTGTGTGTGTGTGTGTGTGGTCTTATGAAGGCAATCACTGTTTCTGTATCCTCTTCTGTATTCCTTTGGCCACCTCTTTGATGATATTCTTTGAATTTGGGAGTGGGTGGTCTAGATATCTTGTTTAGAGCTGAGATTTCAATGGTCACTACTTGCTCTTGGCACTCTGGCTGGTTGGAGTCTCTGCATTTTCCATCACTCTCTACAAAAGAAGCTTCTCTGGCCCAGGCTGAGATAAGCACTAGCCTACGGGTGTGTACATAAATGTATAGATGAACTTCGGCTATGTGTCTGTTCTGCAACATGAGCAATGTATACAGTCTCCTAGGACTCATGACTGCTCCAGTCAAAAGCTTCTGAGCAAGTTCACAGTACCAAAAAAATATTCTTTCCCAATGAGCAGGCATCAAATGCAACTGGAGAGCAGTTGATTAACCCCAAAATGTTCTAGACAGTATTGTAACAGTGGGAACATCTTGCCTGGCATGTCAGTAGTATAGTCTTCAGGGTACATAGGTGGGAAAGACCATTGGTGACTTTTCTCCCCCATGACCTAGTATAGCCTCTTCCAGTACTATGAGAACCAGCCATCAGGGAGGAAGCTTCCAGACCAGGCCCATTAGTTTCTCTGTGTCCTGTATCCTAAGTGAATGATACCCTCAGCAAGATTCTTACCATCTAGTTCTGGTGGATGACCAAGGGCAGTGGCAATAGCCTGTTTATTAAACGATGTCACCCCCTCCCTGCTCTATTCCCTTGTCATATCTCTCTTCCTATAGTGTGAGGTGAATCATCCAGTTATCCAGCACAAATTTCTTATGTCAGTACAATATTCACTGGTTGCTTTGGAAACACCAAGCCACCTTGAGTTTCTTTTCTTTTTGTCTTTGTAAACGTATGCCCACAAGCTCTAAGTGTCTACAAAGCAAAGGAAATCAGTCAGGCTTAACACAAAAACAGTTTTGGTTAGAGGTGGGACTTGTGCCTACATCCCCAGCCCTAACCAAAGAGCTATTTGCAATTGGTACCTACTAGGAAAGGAAAAATTAGTTTTCTCCAATAGAGTGAGACTGGGCATATAAACATTCTCCAGTAGACTGTCAAAAAAGAAACATATTCATTTGTGTGTGTGTGTGTGTGTGTGTGTGTGTGTGTGTTTGTGCTTTTTGTTAACTTTTTAATCCTGTTTTGTTTGTTTGTGAAAGAGAGAAATAACTTGAAGTTGGGTGAGTCAGGAGAAGGGGAAAGCCAGGGCTACATAGATAGACCCTCTGCTAACGGCACTTGCTAAGACCAATCTTCAATCTCGGCTTCTCCAAATATGACGTAGGTGTCTGAAGCTGGGCTCTTGTAGATATCTGGCTTGGTGATAAAAGAGGACATTTTTAGATTTCTGGATAGTGACTCCAGTAACCCCTGTAACCTGTTGAAGACCCAGTTGGGACATAGCCTTTTTTGCCTTCTTTTCACCCTGACTCTGGTTTGCTTTACTGACTGGTTCCTCCTCAATTTCAGCTGCTGTTGCCCACTGGGCTTATTGTGTGGTTGTCTTTGAGGAGTCTTGTTCCTTGAGCTCTGGGACTGATTCATCACTGTCAGATTCTGTTCCTGACCCTGCCTCAGCTTGCGGCAGTGGCAACTTCTGCTCTGTAGCAGGGATGGTTTCTGCGGCTTCACCAGTCATTTTGCATGAAGAACACGGTAGCCAAGAGGGTGGCAGAAGGAACAAACGAGAGCATGACCACACTGCTGCAGAAGGAAGCCGAGAGAGAGATAGCCTTTTTTTCAAAAACAAACAAAGGTATTTTTTTTTCTTAGATAGAATACCTGAACAATCACTTTCTAAATGAGATCTAAAGTTTCCCAGAAGAGAGGGTTTAAGGCCAGAATATAATCCATGCTTTCCTTTCTCCTCTTCTCTCATGAAAATGTGACCAGGTGGAGGAGTTTACAGTTAGTCCTGCTGTGGCACCTGTAGGGAAGGCAGTGATGATTTGTTAGGACCATAATCACCACCAAGATTGCTGCCAAACAAGAAGGAAACCGGTGCACTTTGAAAGGGGTGGATGGTTGTGATAAAGACAGGCTTGTTTTTCATGGTTTATTATTTGTACTGTTTTTATCGTAGGTCACTAAAGAGTCAACACCACATTTCTGCTGCCCTCTCCAACTTCTCCAAGCTTGCAAGGTTGTCAAAAAAAAAAAACTGAAAAGTAATCAATCAATCAATCAATCGTGTAATCTGTAGACCCAGAAAACTGTCCTATTCCTTTGATCCCATTTTCTAAAACACACTTGTCTCTGGGGTGTTTGATTTGAGACTAAGGCTTTTTTGAGCTAAGAGGTGAGTATAGGGAAGGGAAGAACATTCTTAGGAGGCCTGGGTGGAAATAAAGAGTTGAGTATCATGATATTGCCTGGTTATTCTTTTTATGGACAACATATAAAAGAAGAAACAATGAAGAAGAGGCAGAAACTGAGTTACAGAATGTGGTGATTTGAATAGGAATGACCCCCACAGGCTCATATATTTAAATGCTTGGTCATTAGGGTACTACTTAAGAGGGATTAGCAGGTGTGGCCTTGTTGGAGTAAGAAGTGTGTCACTAGGGGTGAGATTTGGGGTTTCAAACGCTCGAACCAGATCTGTCTCTTTTTTCCTGCTGCCTATAGACTGGATATAGAACTCTCAGCTACTTCTCCAACACCATGTCTGATGGTGTGCAGCCATGCTTGTTGCCATGATGTTAATGGACTATACCTCAAAGTGCAAGTCACCCCTAGTGACACACTTTATAAATGTGTGCTTTCCTTTATAAGAGTTGCATGGTCAATGTATCTCTTCACAGCAATAGAACACTGACTAACACAGAAAACAATTCAGAAAGTTGAGAAAAGACTATAACTCTAGAAGTCCAGATGACACAGTTGTAATCAGTAAGTGACTGTGGACAAGTGGCTGGCTAGGAAACTATATAAGAGAAATTAATTCAGTGGGCTTCTCCTGAAAACTTAGAGGAGTCTCTTCAGGTATTAAATATGGAATATTCCTTTACACTGCGTGAATATATACATGTCACTGTGATTGATTTAATTTAAAACAACTGACTGGCCAATAGATGGACATGATAAGGTTAGATGGGAGAACCAGACTAAGAACACTGGAGAGAGGATGTAGTCAGAGGAGTCACCAGCCAGACATGTAGAGGAAGCAGGAGGTGCAAGATGAAAGAGGGGTAATGCCACAAGGAAGGATGAATATTAATATAGAGGGGTTAATTTAAGTTGTAAGAGTTAGTTAGTAACAAGACTAAGCTATTGGCTGAGCATTTATAATTAATAATAAATCTCTGTTTTTATTTTGGAGCCAGCAGTACAGAGAAAAACTACACTTAGATGTCTGCTAGAAGAACTGACCTCTAAGAAGGTGTGATAGAATGAATGTTTGAATGTGGGTACTGAGGCAGAGATGATTAGGGGGATGACAACAGTGTGGTTCAAAGGATGACATGACATTGGACTAAGGTCACAAAACAGAAGCAATGGTGAGGTGATGGAGGAAGGTCATTGGCTAATAAAGGAACTGCCCTGGCCCATTTTATTGGTTAGAGGATAGGTGGGAGGAGTAAACAGAACAGAACGCTGGGAGGAAGAGGAAGTGAGCACAGAGTCTCCACAGCTCGCTCGGGAGCAGAGGCCTCAGAGAGAGACGCCATGCCCCGCTCCCGGGATGAAGCTCCGACCCAGGATGGACTAGGCTAGAATCTCCCTGGTAAGCGCACCTTGGGGTGCTACACACAGATGATTATAAATGGGCTAAATTAATATGTGAGAATTAGCCTAGAAGAGAATGGGCCAGGCAGTGTTTAAATGAATACAGTTTGTGTGTTGTTATTTCGGGGCATAAGCTAGCTGAGCAGGCAGCCGGGGTGCTGGGGATGCAGCCCCGCCTCTCTTATTACTTCAGTGAGGAAAAGGGAAAAATAGATCTATTGGGGGACTAGGCAGAAGACAGGATCCCAGTGCTAAGGAGTTCTTCAGAATTTACAGAACTCCTCATAACTGTTCCAATTATGATAAATTTTTAAAATTAAACATAGTAATTGGCTATTTGAGAAAATATAGCTGTACTACACTACCTTTAAGCAGAAGTTATAGATAAGCTAAATGACAATGTCAAGAAAATGGGTAAGTAGCCTATGCTGAAACTTAAGAGTAACGTTTAGTCAAATTTCTAAACCCACCTGGTGTTAAAACTGTTTGACAAAGCCCAAGGGCCACTCCCTTCCTGCTCTGCCTGGCTGTCTGTGTCTCTCTGTTGTAGTGAAGCCATGGTTGCTGGCCTGGGCACCCAGGAATCAGGAAGCATGTGAGGTAAGGTCTGCAAAAGGCTGGAATTTCAGGAGTTGAGCCAAAGACTAGTTCAGGGTATTCAACCCAAAGTGTGTCTCCAGTGGAGACAGACAAGGCCTAACCACCAGATCAGCAGAGCTCAGAGATGGTGGATGAAAAATACGCAAGTGATACCCTGGGAGGTTTTTGCATTATCTAAGGTTTTATCCACAGGTGTAGTGGAAGTGTTAGTAACAGTAAGCAATCTTAGCTTCTTACATCAGCATCACCATCATCGTCATTGTGTGTGTATGTGTGTAGGAACATGGTGAGTATCATAACCACATGGGAAATCAAAAGTCAACTTCCTGTAATTGGCTATTTCCCTTTCTGTGTGGGTTCTAGAGATTAAACCTAGGTCTCCAGGCTCACCAGCAAGTGCCTTTATCCCCTGAGCCCATTACCAGCCCAATCACAGCTTCTTGACCTAAGAAAAGGAATAGGGCAGTCTTCCCATGTCACACACAGCCCATTTCCAGGGCCTCCAGTCATTGCTGAGGAGCCGTAGGAGGGACAGCGTTCTGTGTTTGCCATGGCACTAAAAGAAAGATGGGGCCCAGAGAACTGCAATCCTTTATGGAAGCATGCACTTTTTGCAGCATATTCCAAATAACAAGCATGCATGAAGAGTGCACTTTGTAACAAAATGAGGACTTGCTCTTCCACACATGGCAACTTCCACACACGGCAAGCTCACTGCGCTGTCGTCTTCATGCGCGTTCTGTTACCTTCAAGCTTGAAAACTCTTAAGGGGTCCACATTTGCCATCTCCAGGAAGAAGGATGTGGTTAGTTATGCAATGGAATACTGTAATGTAAGAGGTCCCATCGTGACAGGAGCCCCAGAAGGCCAGAATAACTTTAGTAGCTAGTAACTTCAGAGAAGCCATTGAGATGACATCATCTGCTCTAAAAGAGATTAGTGCTAGTTTTACCATTTTCTTGAATTGTAGCCATAATGAAATATTAAAAATAAAAATATGGACATGTAAAAATCTATGTCTTTGAAACACCATATAAGATAATGTCAAAAATAATATACTGGGGGTTGGTGAGAATGTTCAGAGGATAAAGACATCTGCTACCAACATGACAATCTGAGTGTAATCCCCAGGATCCACATGATAAAAGAAAGAATCTCCCACCCCCAAGTTGTCTGTCTTCCACACACATGCCATTGCAGGTGTGTGCATATATATATATATATATATATATATATATATATATATATATATGTTGTTCCTGAACACTAGACTCCTAAACACCCAGGTAGTCCCCAGATTTAGTATTTCATCTAAATATAGTATAACATCTCTTATTGAAACGACTATGATTTTCAAACCCATTGACTCGGCTAGCCTTAATTCTAAATTCGAAGACTCATTTCAATACTTCACATGTGTTAAGCTCAGCTGCTAAAGTTGTAACTCAAGTCAATTCATCTTTGTGTTCTTTGTGAACAAAATCATCATCCATCAGTGTCATAAATGAGTAACTTGGGAATGAGTTGGTTTGCCTCGCCTGTTTACTCCCAAATCCTGTTGCTATAAACAGATTGTGTATCTGCCCCAGTCATTTCTGCCTTTGTTTCTCAATTCTTCTAACTAGTCTTCCAGTCTTTGTTTATCCCTCTCTGGTGTTTTATTGTTGCTACTGTAAATACTATTTTTCTGAAATTTTAATACAACTAAGATGTTCTTAAGTTCTTCACAGAGTTCAGTACAAAACCAATGTCCCACAAGCACAGCTCACAAGCCCTTCAAGATCTTTCCCACTCTCCTCCCCAAAGCCCTGGCCACTTATTTATCCTCTTGTTCCAAAATCCAGATGCACTGATTTGCATTTTCCCAAATGTGCAACCACCTCCCTGATTCCACGTGTTGCCAGTGCCGTTCTCCATAGTATTGCTGTTTAGCTAACTACTGCAGATCTTTTCATCTCCAGTGGTTTGCTTTGGTTTTGTGGTCCTGAGGCTGGAACCCAGGGCCTTGCAAATGCTTGGCCAAGTGTTCTACCACTACATTACATACCTAGCCTTAGACCTCTTCCAGCAAATGGCCTCAAACCACTCCCAACACAATTCCATCTGCACGGCTGGGCTTTGCTAAGACTCAACCTGAAACCATTTTTCCACAGTCTGTTTTCTTAACCAGATGTGATCCCTGAGGGCAAGTACTGGGACTTTCATTTTTTTTCTCTCTCCAAAAGCTGCTTCTTCCCCTGGAACAGAAAAGGATTATTTCTGACCCTGATCAGGTAGTAAAAACTGGGAGACCCATCCATGGAAGGAATTTTCTTTTGAATCCCTGCCCAGACAGGAAAAGGATCTCTTTAATTAGGCATGACCTTGAGGTTGGCCAGCAGATGGATAAAAGCAGGTCAATGGTTTAATAATAGGTCTTCTCTAGACCGTTGACATTTTAAAAGAATGTATACAACTAACTGGCTATCTTTTGGTTTAAAGACTGAAGAGGAACCACAGCAAGCAGGAGAGTCCCTCTCCTTCAACTAAATGCCACAAATCAACGAGCATTTGTTCCCAAGGTCTCAAGTATATCTTGCCCTTTGAATATAAGTCAGAAGAGAGAGAGAGAGACTAAATCCTTTTGCAATTCTATTTTTGACTCTTCTACTGTATGGACAGTAGAACGAAAAAGCCTTTGCTCCCATGGTAACAGCATCTCCTTGCACTGACTCTGGACAAGAAAGAACCAGGAAAAAAGAAGTCTTGAGCATTTTATTTGAAAACTCTTCCTACTTAATGAATTTTAGAAAGCCATGTGACTATCATCTTCCCCCAAAATAGTATTATAATTGTTAAAGTAGCATTGGTACCCTGATATCTTCAAGTATTACCTAGAAACCCCAGGCTGTGTTCCTTCCTTCCTATCTGACTAGTCATCCCAATCACAATAACTCTCTGTCTCTCTGTCTCTGTCTCTCTCTCCCATGACACAGCCAGAGCCCTCTGCCAACACAGAATTCTCCATTCATGCAAGTATCCTGGTATCAAGAAGAATACAGGAAGTCCTTTGGAAAATGAATGGCAGTGCTCCCATTTGGTCTTAGCAGAGATAACTCACTCAGATTATTAGAAGCATGCACAGGCAAGAATATCAGCTCCACATTTTGGGTGTAGAATGTGTCCCCCCCAACCCCTCTCTGTCAATGAATTGCCATCAGACAGAATAGACACACCCACCTATGCATGGCCTCACAGCAAATACAGCCCCAGCATCGTGCCAGCTGCCAAGATGGAAGGGAATAAGTTGTCTGTAGCCTGGATCGCCTGATCAATATTTTAGCAAATTCTACAACCTGAAAATTTGTGGCTCAGGTAGTGCTTCTGGCTTACCCTGCTCAGGCTTACCCTGTCCTGGCCTTAGACCTGTTCATTCCTCTTAACAAAATGCTTCCAGAAAGGCAGGAAGACCCAAAGGAGCCAAAGATGCTACTACTTTTGAAATATTTTCATTCATGTTTGTTAGAAAAACACCCAAATTAGTTTCAATTATTCATCCACAGGCTTAGCGAATGAACCAAGACAGTAGGCACAAGCTCCTATTTCTTTTTGTTTTGTTTTGTATTTTTAAAAATATTGCTATGATAAGCATCTATTTAGACTTGCCCAGGTCTAACAAACAAAAATAGGGGACTCCAATTCAGTTCAATTTAGGTTTCAGATAAACAATGAAAACTTTTCTGTTATAAATGTAACATAATCTTTGGGATGTATAAACACTAAAAGGGCATTTATTGTTTATCTGAAGTTCACATTTATCTGGGCACCTTTACTTTTCATAATAATTTATGTATTTCTCATGGTCATAACTGGTTGAGGCAGAAAAAGGGGAGAAAAACACACAGAATGTGCGATGTGGCTGCAGGAGTTTTCTCCAGGATGGGATTTCCTCTGACCTTTATGATCATTAAATTTGTAGGAGATTTCCAATTTTTTATCTTAGCTTTTTTATTCAGAAATCTAACGAGAGTCATGTTTTAAGTGATCTGTATAGCTGGCTTATAATTATGCAAATTTTATCCGAACAAAACGCCATTATTTTGAAATGGAATCCACTCCTCCATAACAGGCTGAAGCAGTAACTGGCTGTGAGGATGACCTGCCATTGTCCTAAATTGCATGCACAGGAACTTCTACCCTATAAGAAGAAAATCAGCATTTTCATTGTGGAACATGCCGCCAAGTGAAAGTGCCGGTGTGAGCTACAGAGAGAACCAAGGATGCTGGCTGCAGAAAGCGGAGAGGTGGGCTGTAGGCAGGGGAGAAAGTGGGCTGCAGACAAGGAGAGGGTGGGCTGCAGAAAGGGAACAGAAGCTGCCTTTCAAAGTGATTGTTTTCCAAGCCCCAAACACGCAAATTAGAAAAAGTATGGATTAAAATTCTTTGACACATGATGCATTGATTCTTGTGGCAAATATCTTTAGTATAAATTTGGTCACTGGTGAGTAAGTACCGAGACAAGGCAGAACAAATTTCACAGCCCTGGGCATTGCTCTTCTCCCTTGAGTCTTACAGACCATAAACACTCCCTCGGTGATTTGGTAAGCCTTTCAGAACCGTGAATATTTGAGTGAATTTTCTGTATTATTAATAATAAAAACATAAGCTATTTTTCCATGACATAACAAGCAGCCTCTGAGAATTCGTTATTAGCAGTTCACCAGGGTCACAATAAGACACTGCTTTGTTTATACACATTCATTTTCTCTTCATGGAATAATTTGCTAAAATTTTTGTAAAGGTCTCTGTGGTTTTATAAATCACCATAAGAAATGGTTCCTCATGGATATGTTGGCATTCTTGGCGAATTTACATGATAAATGATGATTAGAGGTTATTAAAAACTTAACTGATAAATATTAACTATCCATTGTGCTAATTGTTGGCTCGTATTCCGAGTCATCTTTGTAATGGCAGATGCTGTGATGGATCTGAAATAAAACACCAGTGTTCACAAAAGACCTACCTCTTGAAGGAAGCCTTCCTAACCTCTCCTCTATGTTCCCAGCTGTAGAAGAGAGGTTAACAGACAGGCAGCAGGCAGCATTAGGGGACAGGGCACTATTTTGTCTCGGCTTTGTTGGTGTGGTTCATTTTCCTTTTTATTTTTCCTGTGCTTTAGGGTCACTATTCTGAAACTAAACCTAAGTGGGAACATTGGTATAAAATCAAAGGGAAGGAACCTGCTGCTGAGAATTTT
This sequence comes from Microtus oregoni, assembly GCF_018167655.1. Classification (NCBI taxonomy): domain Eukaryota; kingdom Metazoa; phylum Chordata; class Mammalia; order Rodentia; family Cricetidae; genus Microtus; species Microtus oregoni. The sequence continues at coordinate 2,309,242 of NW_024543091.1, read as the reverse complement.
CTCAGAGAATCTAAAGCTACCTCACTTTTCAAATGTCAGTAGCAACACCATGCTATGGCATTAGAGTGATGTCATTGTTCTTTTGGGGAAAAAAAAGGTGCCTCCTAGAGTTCACAGTGCAACCAGGGGCTGGGGCTATTTTCTTTCAGCATGCTGAAGGCTTACTACTCCTGCCAGTTTGCAATCAGATAGCTAAGGCAGGCCAGAGTCAGGAAAACCAGGATGGGAAAGCGGGGTGACAAAGGGAGAGAGATGCGGGGGGAAAGGGAGAACAAAGGGAAGGAGAAAGAAAGATGGAAGGAAAGGAAAAGAGAAGCGGAGCAGAGACGGAAGGGAAGGGAGAATGTAGTAGTTTGAATGTAATTGGCCCCTATGAGTTCCTAGGGAGTGGCGCTATTAGGAGGTGTGTCTGTGTTGGAGTGGGTGTGGCCTTGTTGGAGGAAGTGCGTCACTGTGGGGTGGGCTTTGAGGGTTCCTATGCTCAGAATACCACCTAGTGTTTCAGTTCATTTCCTGTTGCCTGTAAAATGTAGGACTCTGAGCACCATATACACCTACACGCAGCCATGCTCCTCGCCATGATGATAATGGACTGAACCGCTGAAACTGTAAGGGAGTCACCACAATTAAATGTTTTCCCTAAAAGAGTTGCCATGGTCACGGTGGCTCTTCACAGAAATGACAATTCTAACTAATACAGAAAGGAGAGAAAAGAGCACCACCTGGCACACGGATAGGGATAACCTGATGCAGAAGGATGAGAGTCAGGTAGTGAAAGAAAGGTTTCCAGTGCAGTCGCTTCCTGGGGAATGGTTTCAATGGGCGGGAGGTGGGGCGCTTTTGGAAACCAAAGGAGATAGGGACAATCAAACTGTTCTGTGGAGGCTGGGAAGATGACTAGGTGAGAAAAGTGCTGTGCAAGCTGAGCACCTGTGCTCAGGGCCTGGGCATCTCAAAGGCTGACTGACAAACTCCAAACTCCACAAGAAACTTCATCCCAAAAAATTAGGCGGAGGAGCCAAAAAGATGGCTCAGCAGTTAAGAGATCTAGTTACTCTTGCAGAGGGCCTGGGTTTAGACCCCAGCACTTACGTGGCAGCTGATAATCATCCACGACTCTAGTTCCAAGGGATCCAATACCCTCTTGTAGCCTGAGTGGACGCTATACACACCACGTGGTGCACAGACATACATGAGGGGGGAAAATATGAAGGGAAGCGCAATAAAAAATGACAACGGAAGTCCACCTCTGGCATTCAGGGGTTCATTTATACTACACATGTACACCGTACACACACACACACACACACACACACACACACACTACTTCTACTAACTGAGACTTGTTGGAATATGTTTTACTCATATGAAGTTCAGACCTACAACTCACCCACGCTTGGGTTAACTTACTCCTCAGATCTGTTCTGATGACCACACCCTCAATCTTTATCTTGACTAAGACTGGACCTGAGACAGGGCATCAACATTTGGTAAGAATGAGAACAACAGATCTGAGCTGCTTCTACTTTGGAAGTTGAATAAGTACTGGCCCTTTGTAAGTATATTCTCTGTGCTTCCTTACAGCTTAGCAACCTTTTCATTGTCTGTAACTTAATTAAATTATAATTAGATCACTCACACCCTGCGTTGCCTGCATGCATATGCTTCTGAACAACAGGGTTCATCCCTGGAGGAGACTAATTCTCCCTCTCTCCGCCATCATTAACTGCCCATAGCTCCTCATCTAGGAGTGGGGCCAGTGAGAATCACCCCCCCCCATTTAGGTTGGGATGTTCTTCTGGTTAATTTCAGGTCAACTTGACACAAGCTAGAGTTATCTGAAAGGAGGGAACCTCTATTGAGAAAATGATTGCATGAAATCCATGTAATTTAGTGATTGACCGGGCAATGTAACTATGTCTATAACAATTCCGTGCATGTGTTTCAAGCATCTTTAGTGTTACTTATCCCTCCCTCCTTCCTTCATCATTTTCTGTATTTCCTCCCCTCCTCCCCAGTTAAGACTCCCATAGATGTTCTAAGAAAGAGAAAACGCCAGTAACTTTTTTTTTTTAAAGAAAACATCTGTTTTAACTCTAGAGCCAAGACCAGCCATACTGGTTATAATCTGGTCAATTTCTGGTGCCTCAGTTTTACCACTGGGTGAGGTCATGGTTTCCTGAAAACTCTTTGTGTGCAAAATTCTCTCAGAATTGAAAATTAGATGTTTATTCCCGTCGTCGTGTTCGGGCTTTGGTGGTGCCGCCCTTTGCAGGAAGTTTGCTCTAGTTGCCTACTTTCTCTAGAAGTCAGAGCTCATATTTCAGGCCTAGATGACACCCTAAATCCAGGTTCGCAGCAAATGCATTAGTAATGAGTATTGTCGCCATTTCAGCACTACATAACAACCCAAGGCCTAATCCGCAACTTGTTCAGCATGAACTAGAATAATACCTCAACAGGGTAGTGCACCCTTGGGCTGAACAGTCTTTGTCAATCTAGGACAAACTAGAATCACCTGGGAGGAAGAAACCTCAATTAAGGTACTGTAGCCACCAGATTGCCTTGTGGTCATGTCTGGAGAGTGTTTCCTTAAGTGAAGTTTTATATGGGAGTATAAGTAGATAGTCTCACCACTGGGAAGGCAGTCCTGTGCAGGCTAAGCAAGTCATGGCAGAGCAATCCAGGAAGCAGTGTTCTTCCATGGCCTCTGCTTCAGTTCCTGCTTCCAGATTCCTGCCTTAGCTCCCCTCAGTAATGGACTATTACCTGTAAGAATAAAATAAAAAAAAAAATTCTTGTCTTCCCTAAGTTGCTGTTGACCATGGCATTTACCGCAACAATATAAAGTAAGTTAAAATGTCCCCAAGGCTCTGCCTACGGATGTGATACCCCTGAATCCTCATCCTCAGCCACTGACCTGCATGGTCTAGCCTCTAGAAGAAATCACTCCCACAAGGCCAGTCCCAGGTTCTATGCTATAACTACGGGCACCTGCACTCCACAACCCACCAACAGCAGCGCAGGATAAAACCAGCTAGACAAAACCAACACTATGGGCTGCCTTCTGCAGAGACAGAATCACAGCTCAACACTGCTATGAGCAGCCACAAGTCATCTGGACACAAATAATATTCAGATGGAGGAGACCCACATGTGTCTACCAAGCAGCAGGGCTGTGCCAGTGGCTCTTTCCACAGCAGGCCTGAAGATAGGGTCCTAAGGTTATATCCCATGTGAGGTTTCACCAGCCCATCACTAAGTCTGAAAACAGTCCTTGGCTGTCCGGTCCTCTTCAACCCACAACGAAAAGTCATTCTCCATACCGTGCTACTTCAAGTTGGAAGAGCTAGCCAAGTAGTGTGTTGGCCACTGAGGTTAATCCTAAACTGGGCCATAGCTGAGTCTCTTAGCCACAAGGACCTGCATACTCTCAAGGGAGCACCCAGCCCCTTGCACCAACTGATAGTAATGCAGGCCAAACTATGAGTCAGTCCCACTGGGTGGGGGTCTCCATCTTATGCTGGAAGACCGTCTAGAAGCTCCACCCATAAGTATTGTTTTGTAGATTGCTGTTCTGCATACGGATAGGGAATGCATGATGGAATATACATTTGGCCACGTAGGCTGGTGCTAAGCTGACTCACACCTGAGGCTGCTGATGTTCTAGGCTCAATTCAAGGATGGCAATGATTCAGGCTAAAACCTAAGTGTCTCCCACCAGTGTGCAGGTCATCATCCTCTGCCAGGCAGATCTGGAAGTCCCCATGCGTGAACTTTGTCCTAGGTGTAGAGACTTTCCATTTCTCTCTGGCCCACCTTCTCACCATCAAGGATCTATCTGAGCCCATCATCACAGTCCTAGGCTCTCTTCCATTTCCTACTCCTCGTCAGTTAGTTTTGTCCCTCGATAGTTTTGTCTCTGCTGTAGAATCAGAATGAGCTGGAGTAGGAGTAGAGGAATCAGTCCGACACTGGTTGGTAAGTTCTGGTGACTTCTATGGCTACTTACCTGGTGTTAGGAACTGTTGGGCTCTTTGCTGGCACAGAGACTCACTCTGGAGACCTGGTATCTGGCTTCAAGAAAAGGTCTGAACTGAATTCCTTTTCTTTCCCCAGCCAGTAGTGTCTTTATCATCTCTTCGGAGTTGAGGAAGGGCTGACAGGAAGTCTCCTTTCCTCTGCTCTTTAATGCGTCTTTGCCTGTTATTGTGCTAAGATCAGACACGGGCTCTCCCTTGGTTTCTTCAGCTTTTGTGAAAGCAATTTGAAGAGCTGCTCAAGCTGGTGGCTTTGCGAGAAGAATATTATTAAAGGATATTACTCATCGGCTATTTTTCTCTTCTTTGGTTGGATGACTCAGGAGAGACGTGTATACCCTGGGAAGAAAGGTTGGAGACCATCATAGGATTCTGATTCTGCCTACTACAGCCCTAAAGCAAGAAACCAAGCTTGCCTTCTTGGAAACATTGTCAGGGTCACCGAGGAAATGTCCAGGTGATGTGCCCCAAAATACGAAACTGCAGAAATCAGCACCATTTATCAATCCATTCCCATTGCTATAGTGAACTGCCTCTGTCCGGAGATTTTACAAAGAAATGATTTACAGATCGTGCTGTTCTGTAGAGTGGTTGTCTAATCTTGGGTGGTTTCATCTTGTTCAGCTTCTGATAAACACCACCCGAGCTGAGCCACGCATGACACACGGAGAGCATCATGGTAGGGGTTTGCGTGTGAAGAAGTCATTAATGTGGTGAAGCATGAAGCTGAGCTCCTCAGGGGTCAGGATTGCTGCTGGAAGTAAGGCCTAGTGTTTCCTATGCCATTCCGCTGTCTAAAATAAGTCGCATGGCCAAGCTGACGTGAATCGTGTACATGTCTGCAACCCTCTCCCAGGAATGAGCCAGCCAAGCTGATTCTCAGACCACACTTTTAAAGAGTCTTTATTACAGGTACAGACAATGAAAATCTCCCTGGGGTAGGCACCCCTTGTATTCCTGTGAAAGGCCTACTCAATAGGAGGGGACTCATGTCTGCTACTGTAAACCTAGCCAGCCCATGGCTGCAGAGGTCAGAGACCCCTGAAGAAAACCTACCATTGCCATGTTCCTAAATCAATATGGTTTCGAACTGTGTTTTAAATACTTACCCTTATCCCCACAGATGAGTGTAGCTGTCAGTATTTACCAAAGAAACTTCTTTGTACAGCAAAGACCATTACAAAGATCCACAACCAGTTAAGAGGCTGATAGGAAGTGACAATGTGGGGGCCAGCCACAGTCGTTACAGTACAACCCAAACAGCTAAGGCTCATGGGACATGTGTGGGAGAGGGGGCAGAACGAGTGAAGAGATAGAACCAAGATGTCTGCCGCCAAGACATTGTCTCCATACATGACAAGGTGCTGTACCCACGAAGTCTCAACAGCATGTTTGCCTAAACAAGACCTGCATAACGGCCATGTGTGGATGGTGGAAACTGCACAAGACCCCACCTCTAGATGAAGAGCTAGAGGTAAAGCATTGACTGATGGGAAAGGGAGGATGGGTTTTCTCAGGGACATGTGCTCAAGGGGGCAGTCCTAAACACATGTGCATACAAACAACACTAAATGGACTCAATTGACTGGTGCATGTGTCTGTGCATTCATGTTTATGTGTGTGTGCATTCACGTTCATGTGGGGGGGTCAATAATAATTATAGAAGAGTTCATGAATTCAAGTGGGGAAGAAACACAGTAGGAACTGAAAGGGAATAGGAGGTGGAAATTATGTAAATCTAGTACTCATAGATGAGATTTGCAAAAAATAAAAATTTAAGTAAAAATTATTGCCGGGCGATGGTGGCGCACGCCTTTAATCCCAGCACACGGGAGGCAGAGGCAGGCGGATCTCTGTGAGTTCGAGACCAGCCTGGTCTACAGAGCTAATTCCAGGACAGGCTCGAAAGCCACAGAGAAACCCTGTCTCAAAAAAACAAAAAAAAAAAAAAATATTAAAATTTTTTAAGCTTCCACCTAAAACTTATTACCAGATAAGGGGACACACACCCCACATACTTTTCTCTCAGAAGGAAACAGTATACATCTGGATGTCTTCTCTATGCTACCGTGACTGAGTTTCATACATTCTGAATCCCCAGGGGCCACAGGCCTTGCTTGCTCAAGTGTCAGCTATCTGGCAGGGTGTGCGCTTCTCCTTGTGTCCCTGACAATGTGTCACAGCAGATAGGGTGAGATGATTTGATGGGAATAACAACTTGATTCTCAGCTATCTCTGATCTAGCTACAAAGCAGTGAGAGGCTTTGGAATCTCAGTAATAGAGTATGGCCTTCTCTTATTGAGAAAGAAGAGGCTGGTGAGGTGGTTCAGTGGGTGAAGAGTTAGCTAGTGTAAACCTGAGTCTGATCCCCAGACCTCAAAGGGTGAAAATAAAGTTCAAACTTTCCAGTATGGTGTCTTCTGACCACTGCATGGGAGTCATGGAATGTATACACACACACACACACACACACACACACACACACACACACACACTAAACAAATGTCAAAAGGAGGATGAAAGGAAAAGGCACAAATGAATGGCTGGGGATTTTTTTTCTCTCCTCATCTCTTGCACTTACTTCCTTTATTTTTGTGTATTGGAACAAAGATCATTTGCTCTAACTAAAAAAATTAAAATTAAAGTAATAGACTTAGTTTACTATAATTACCAACCAGCTAGTTACTTATAAACATCAGTCTTCTAGCTAAAACCCAGAAGCATGACAAATATTTTTAAGAGTATTCCCTAGAACAACTTCACATTTAAAAATTCATACTAAATATTTTGAGAGTAAAGCTCACTACTCAAATGAGTTCCATGTCTTCAAGAAATGCCTTTTACACCTATGATGTGAAGGTGTCATAAGAGAACTACCTTCAAAGTCAGAAATCCAGACCACAGCTGCCTGGACTCTACCTACCACTGTCCCTATCATTATATGCATATAATTTATTATAACTAATAAAATTTTAGATATCTCCAAAAGGAAGTAAACATAAAGACACACTCACAGACACATGCAAGCATGCATGCACACATAAAAAGTATGCGTAAGCACATAAACATTTATATTACATTATGATATACATACTATTTCATAGTCATAATAAAATACACACAATTGTATACATAGTTATATAAGTTAAAGCTGTATTTTGATTTAAAATTATAATTTTAAATAATATGCAACATAAACTATTATTTAAATTATAAATATATATTTCTTACTCAATTTATTGCAAATTATACATGGAAATCACATGCATTTCTGCAACTCAAAAAAACTCTGCATTAGTAGGCAGTTACCAAAACCTTCTGCTTGAACTAAGCATCCTCAAAGTAATTTGGTATCATAAATGTCTAGTTTCATTCCTTTATGAAGCAAAATCTTGACAATTTAACTTAGAAATTATATACTCTCAGTTCTGTCAAAGCTTCCTTGGCTCATGGACAATGCAAATGACCTAGGTTTAATAGTCACCCAAATAAAATGGATCTTTTGTTCTCACCAGAATGGATGGCAGATCTGCAGGTAGGCCTGTGTACCAGCTGGCGCATCAATGAAGCCGGCTACACACCAAAGAAGCTGCGCTTTGAGTCCCCACGCAGCTTCATACAAAGCAAGTTATTTTTACATTACCTAAAATGAGCACAAACACAATAGTGCGTTCACAAAGCAGCAACCCACGCTTTCCTCCTCCACATGGTTTCATAATACTTTAATTAACTTGAATTATTTTATGAGATAAAGTGTGTAATTGAACTAATAAGAGCCTCCCACTACATTATAACTAGAAGTCACAACTCATCATCTTGAGATATAATCTAGTTTAACTTGATGCTCATTATAAACCCAGGCAAAGAATTAGAACAGGCATTTTGTTTTATTGTCTATTCTTAGAGGATGGGTATTTTAGTTAGAGCATTGGAAAAGTGTTATAATTATTTTTCCAACTTTTGACAAAGGTTTTCTAATCAAAGAACTGGAGGAAATATCAGAAATGAAGAAAAGGTGAGGATGGACTCAATGAAGAGTCCAGATGTGGACCCGGCCACAGTGAATAGGGGCTCTGAGTCAGAGGAAAACTAATGCATGCCTCCTTGGCTTTTCTGTGTTTTGGTGAAAATTTTCAAATTTTCTTCTGGCTAAAACTATCTTTAAGGGAATCTGAATCCAGCTTTGTAATCCTCAAACTTATATCACAAAAATACAGCTACCGTCCTTTACTTCTCAAACCCCATTCAGACATAGCAAAGTGTTCAAACTACCTCACAGTAAATCTTTAAAATTTGGTAACAATTTTACTTTAAAGAGTTTTGTAAAATCATGAAGATAAAAAAGGTAGTAAAGACAATTTCGGTTCTATAGAAAGGCAGTGATTTGGAAGTTAATTTAATTTCTATATTCATTAAGTAAGCAATGGCTTGACTGTAACATTTTCACACATGTAGGTAATGTACTTTGACAATGTTCACCTCCCGGTCTCTCCTGACTCCTCCTACCTTTTTCTGGCCTCCCTCTTCTCAAATAATCTCTCTCTACTTTAATGTCTTATTTTCTTATCATCTAGATTACACATCTGAGAAAACAACAGGTGGCATTGGACTGAGTCTGGCTTATTTCATTTAACGTGATGACCTTTAGCTTCATTATTGCTTCTGAAAATGACATAATTTTATTATCATGTTTGTACACACTCCACTGTGATCATTTAATACACTTTCTCTATCTAGTCCTCTGCTGATGGTTGACATCAAGGGCAGTTTCATAACTTTTTCTGCATCTTGGCAAAGCTGGCTCTTTAGCTCATAACTCAGAAAATAAAACAGCCATTTCCACCTCCTTTTTAACTATGGGGAAAATGTCTCTGTCCCCATGAAAATTATTCTTGGGGAACTCGTTGCAAGGATGGCACTTGTGCAATTAGTTCTAATTTCCTCTAGTTATTTTTCCTCTGAATTATTCCAACATATTCAAAGACATGCTCATGTTGCTCATGTTCCCCGTTCCCCTCCAATGAAGTTCCATGGTATCATCAGGAGGTTAATTTTCTTGCATCTCTGTATCCATTCTCGCTGTTAGATTCATCCTCAAGGCACTACCCCTTACGCTGATATGGAGTTAGATATAGGTCTAACTCCATATCTATAAACCATGGCATATGAAATTATTAGGAAGAGTAATTTTGGCAGCTTTCTTGGTTCTCTCAGAAGGACATGAAATGTTTCTTTCCTTAGAAGCTTACAGAAAATGAGACTATGAATATTTTATTTGCCAAATATTTTACAGGTTTACTTTTACTCTAATTCTCTTGAACAAATCGTCATATGAAGAGTGATTTAAGTCTATGCCATATGAGTCAATGACTATGATATGGGAGAGGAAAGATTACCCGATTGAGAAACAACCATAAAATTTATAGTAGTCTCCAAGTAAAAACCCAGAGCCCTCCAAATACGACAGGTGCCACAGATGGAAATGAGAAAACAAACAATATTGGGAGAGGGGGCCACTACTCCACCCCACACATCATTTCCAGAAATAGATGTTTCATTCTCCAATGTGAGATGTCCAGGCTAGACCTCTTTCATTGGTCTTCTGCCATCATTGTATCCAGCATCTTCTCCTATATTCCAATAAATGGTAACACTTGTCATTTTATTGATGACCATAATTCAGAGATTATTTTAACTTGACTTGGTTTCCATCATCCCACCATCTAGTCCATCAGTAGGGTCTATGTGTCCCATATCCCACATCTATGCTAAAACTATTGCGTGTCTGATTCCAAGGCCACTGTCTAGGTGTTCTTACCCTGTAGGTTTTACTCTGTTTTCGTGGGTTCTAAAAAAATTTTAGAAAAGGTATTCTAAACTATAATCAGAGTCATTCATGCATACAAACATTAACAGTGCCAAAAAGATAATTGCTAATACAGAGCTTTTAATACATTTTCTCAAAATGTCAGAATAAAATCAATTTATTTATAAATCTCAGTCTTAATTGAACAAATAAAAAGCATGTCAGGTTATTTTGGATTCAGGAAAAGTGGAAGCATGCATACTGAATAAGGAACAAGTTCAGCTCTAAAAATGGCTGTGGAGGCTAGGCTAATGCTATAAAATCCTGTCGGTCAATTTCTTTGACTTGTCACGTTTTTAACATTTTTAAGACATATCTTGGAATTACTTAAATACATTAAGTTCTTCAGGTATGGAACAATCTTACTGTCCTGCTACTTAAAATTTCTTGATGCTCTTTTACTTTATGAAAATTAGTTGACATTGGCTTACTTTGCCTGGAGTAGGGTCCTCTTAAGAAGAAGTCTTCATGCTGGGTTGGGTGGTCATTGTGAGGCAAAAGCAGGTGAATCCCTGTAACTCTGAGGGCAGTATGGCTTACACAATGAGTGACAGGACAGCCAAGGCTCTATAATAAGACCCTGTGTCAAACAAACAAACAAAAAACAAAATACCCCAATTCTATTAGAGTTGAAATTAAATAAATGAGATGTGCCCTGAATTCTTTATAGAGGGTTTTTAACTGTATGCAGTTTAAATAAATGAAATCCTTTTGGATAGGTCTTCAAATTAGTTCATATTCACTGTACATATTTGTGAGTTCCATAACCATATTTAATTCAATGTTTTTCCCACCTCTCTCCCCACTAGTCTCTGTCCTTTTCACACACACACACACACACACACACACACACACACACACACGAGAGAAAGATAAAGACAGAGACAGTGACAGAGAAACAGAAAATCAGACAGAGACAAAGAATATACTGACATATATCTAAAATCAACATATGAGAAAAGAAATTTGATATTTGTCTTTCTGAATTTTGCATAAAATAATAATCTCTAGTTCCATCTACTTTCCTTCTAATAACATGACCGAGTTTTGATCATAGCTGATTAAAATACCATGTGTGTCTATGCTACATCTTCCTTAACAGCTGGATGAACATCCAGGCTGATTCATAACTTGAAGAGTGCCATGGAAAACACAGACAAGCTGGTACCTCTGTAGTATGTCTAGACTCCTCAGGGTATGTCCCCAGCAGTGGTATAGCAGAATCATATGGTAGTTTTAGTTTAGTTTTAAATTTTTTGAGGGAGCCTTCATATTGATCACCACAATGGCTAGACTAATTTACATCTCCAACAATAGTGTAACACTTTTCCTTTTTCACCAACACCTTGACCAGAATTTGACTTTTGTTTTCTTGATGATAGCCATTCTATCATTAAGTGCGGTAATAGCAAAAATAAATTTAAATAAATAAATTTAAATATAAAAAAATAATAAATAGAATTGCATAAAATTAAAAAGTTTCTACGCAGCAAAAGAAACAATGAACTGAGTGAAGAGATGCTTTACAGTATGGAAGAGAAATCTTTGTCAGCTCCATATCTGGAAAGTGACTAAAATTTATACTATGAAGAATAAGAGAAAAAAACCTCCCCCACCAGAGAATCCAATCAATAAGTGCACTAATAAAATTGTGCTGTGCTGGCTATTGTTACTGCATCTTGACACAGCTAGAGTCATCTAAAAAGAGAGAATATCAGCTAAGAAAATGTCTCCGTAAGATTAGCCCAAAGGCAAGTCTGTAGTACATTTTCTGATTAATAATTGATATGGATGGTATCAGCTCATCCTGGGGTTGTGGTCTGGGATCTATAAGAAAACAGACTTAGCAAGCTATGCGAAGCAAGCTAGTAAGTAACATTGCTTCATGTCAGCCGCTTCAGTTCCTGCCTCCAAGTTCCTGCCTTGAGTCCTGCTCTCGCTCTCCTCAGTGAGGGAGTGAGACCTGAGAGTTGTAGGCTGAAATACACCCTTTTCTCTTCAAGTGACTCGTGGTCATGGTGTTACATTACAGCAGTAGAAATTCTAAGACAGAGATGACTGATGATTCTCAAAGGATGAAATACAAAAGGAAAAAGATGAAAAATGTTTATCGTCCTCAGCCATCAAGTAATTGAAAGTCAGAACTGCATATGGATGCACAAAAGACCCAAATAGCCAAAGTAATACTAAGCAAGAACAGCAATGCAGATGATATCATAATACCCTGATTTTAAATTAGCCTACAAAGTCATATGGGAAAAAAAAACAGTATGGTGCTGGCTCAAGCTCAGACATGTAGACTGATGGAGTAGAATCAAAAACCCAGAAATCAATCCATGCAACTACACCCATTTGACCCTCAACAATGGAGCCAAAAACTCACATGGAGAAAAAAGCCTCTTCAATAGTAAATGAACTCTCATCAAAAATTTATTCTAGTCCAATCTACATAAAAGAGGAAAAAAACAAAATAGCTCCAATCTTTCACCATGTCTAAACGGATTTCCCCCGAGACTGAGAAGTGTTATCTTGGTATTCTTCCCTCCACAAGTGTTCTCAACTGGAAGTCCCAGTCTGGGAAATGACGGAATCATAGGAATTGTGTTCTGAGGTTTCCTGGATGAAGATGGTGTCGTGTGGAGTGGGGAATTCGGGCAGGGAAAAAATGGAAAAGGAGAAAGGAACACACCTCCAGAGACCCATAAACATGCAATCTAATTCATAAGCCTTGCCATCACCACAGAAGGGGGAAAGCCCACCATGCCCAAAGCCACCAAGCATCTTATTTTCCTCTCTCTTCCCTGGCAAGACATATTTCAATTTCAAATGAGTGAATAAAAAATTATGAAACAAAATAAAAAGATATCTCTCATTTTTTTGATGCCTTTCGGGGGTCTAGGGAGGGAAAACAAGAGGCAATATAGACATCGTTAGGTGCACAGAGCCTCGAAGCCGCACAGCCTTACATCATGATGGCCATTTCCTATTTTTGTTTTCAAACGAGAGGAGAGAATTAGGATTATGTCATTAAAACAGTCATTGACTTAACCTTCCATTTGAGGTAGGGTAGTGGTAGCAATGGAGACAAAAAGAGACGTCTCTGGGATATATTTTGGAAGTAGATTGACATATATTGTGGTTGGAGGAATAGCAAATAAAAAAAGAACTAAGAATTACTCTGAGGTTTTTTTTTTTTCTTTGAGTGCATGTGTCCTTTTATTTCCACCCTCTCAAACTTTATATCGCTCTAAGCCAGAAGGCAGTTTGGAGCAGTCTGGTGTTCACAGAGCATCGATCTGGATTTCCTGTGAACAACACAGGTGGACCATACACATAACCCATGTGCTTACAAGGTGGAAAGAGCTGGGGTGTGGATGAATAATTATGTATGTCTTAAACCTCTTCAGAAAAGGTTCCTGGGAGCAGAGCATTTCCACTGATATTATAAGGAGAATGGAGCCACCAAACATGAGAGCAGGAAGACAGGAATGATGCTAGTTAAAAAAAAAAAAAAAAAAAAACTTGGATTGATACAAAGCCAGTCAGATTGGCAGCTCACAAGGATGCTTGCCTAAGTAGTGGACACTCCCATGAGGTCCTTGTGTGTGCTCCACAGAACTCATTAGAATCAACCTGCAGGAATTTGAGTTTCACACCTGAGGAATCCCCAGAACAGTGTTGTGGTTACTTTTCTGCTGCTGTGATGAGCAGCACCACCAAAAGCTCCCTGGAGACAAAAGGCTTTCTTACATCTCACGGCTTAAAGTCTGTTGTGAATGCAGTCAGGGCAGAAACCCAAGCAGAAGCCATGGAGAGAAGCTGCTTTCTGGCTTGCTCCCTGCAGATTGCTCAGTCTGCATTTTTATACAACTTAGGACCACTTTTCCAAGAGTGGCAATGCCCACAGTGAGCTGGGCCCTCCCACACCCATCATTAAATAGACGTCCTAGACTTCCCTATAAGCCAGTCCAATGGAAGAATTTTCTCAATTGAGGTTCCATCTTCCCAGATGACTGTAGATTGTGTCAAGTTGACAAAAAACTAAGCTGCACACCGCTAACGGCTGTTATGCGCAACCCGAATCTGGTTAGCCAGAGTCGGAAACCCCTCCATGACGCTCCCCAGTGCTCACCTCCATAAGAAATTAATTTGGGTTGCACAACTCAGTCTTCTGCTGTAGACAGAAGTATTTCATTTTTTAGAAATTACTAAAAATATTTATAGCTTGACGAAGCTAATTTAAAACACACAGCAAAAGCATGCCATTTTCTTAGGTTCTCTGGACTGCAGCTGCGGGAACGGCAGCTTATCCCTCAGCAGTGATGGCTCGGGCAGGAGCTCTCTGTGAAAGTAATTCTCTCTTCAAGAGAACCCTCGAGCAGACAACAAGGCCTTTCTACTCACTGGGCAACTGTCAAGCAAGGAGATGAAATTGTCTCCTGTCCCATTTTCCCTAAACTTTCCAAGCATTTGGGCCTCAACACCATCCTGACTTCATCCTAGGGAGAAGTGATATTTTTTTCTCTGACCCAGGAAAATATTTTATAATCTATTTCCTAATCTAGGAAAAGCTGAATCTTACCCCTGTTTTAAAACAAAACAAAATAATAAAAAAAAAAAACCTAACTAAAATTTGTCCTGAAAAACAAGTATGATTAAATAAGGCAACCGGAAAAATATTTTCTTTGTTCTGCTGAGAAAATTCGACAGAGCCTGAGGACCCCAGCCAGCCTGGCCATTAGGAATTCAGGCCAAGGCAGGAAAGCAGCCATGCTTACCCTGTCTAGCAGAAACAGCCATAAGACATTTCTGGCCTTTTTCTGCTCCTTGGATAGAAACAACTGCTATTAGCTTCTTTAATAGTTCTGAAGAAGATGAACTCCATCATCTCTGCACATACTAGAGGAATCAATTTTTCTCTGATGGAGCTAGCAAGGCTTCTTGTGGAAAAACTATTTTGTCATAAATTTTAAAGAGCACACAAGGAGAAATAATTTGCTCGCTCCAGAATGTACAAAGAAAAAAGAGGGGAAAAATCGGAAGGGAGCATAAGGGAGGCCATCAGGAAATGGGAAGAGCCACTAACCACATTCATTCTGAGGACAGTGCTAAGCGGGTGCCGACTTCACGCTCAGCATTTGAAGCACACATGTCTCTTGATAAAAGCAAAGGGAATGAAATTATAAAGCCTGACAATGTCATCACCATA
The DNA here is from genome assembly GCF_018167655.1 of Microtus oregoni. Taxonomy (NCBI): domain Eukaryota; kingdom Metazoa; phylum Chordata; class Mammalia; order Rodentia; family Cricetidae; genus Microtus; species Microtus oregoni. The sequence continues at coordinate 2,294,126 of NW_024543091.1, read as the reverse complement.
AAGAGCTCTGAAAGTTACTGTCTTAAAATAAGCGCCTCAGAGGCCTGGATAGTCTCACCCACACAAAAGCATTTTTTTTTTCTTTTTGTCATCTTCTTATTTAACTACGCTAATCCCCAGCGAAGCAAGCATGGGGTTCCGATGAAGTGCAATGTTGTGAACCATGACATTTAACAGACGAGCAAGCTGTTCCCCCAAATGATCCATGGCTCTAAGACTGGGCAAAAAATAGCCTGAAATGAATCACACAGCGTACAATGGCACAAGAGATGATTCACCAGGTCCCCAGGAAAGTACGTAGGAGTGAATGGCTAGTGTACTCAGGGTAACACAGTCCCAACGGGCAGAGATGATTGGTCTGTACCACACTGGGCTTGGAGCTGAGGGGATAGCACAGGAAGTGCTGTGACGGACAGGGCCTGAGGGAACAACTCCTCCTGGGATGATAAGCACTGTCAGGGCCGCTTGTCTTCTGAGGCAGACAGGGCCCACTGCACTATACCCTCTGAGGTGTATGCAGAGGGCTGCACAGCTGGAATCAGATCAAGCATTCGGGATCATTTTACTTGTATGTTACCTAGAGGCAGCACTCCCTCCCCAACGTTAAATCTAAACTATCCCTGTCATTTCAGGCTCTTGAATGAAATCTGTTTCTCACAGGATGTCTCTCTCAGTCTTGGAAATAGTATGCTATTCCCCTACCAAATGGAATCGCCTATTTGCATAACTCCTTCTCTTTCTACACACACGCACACACACACACACACACACACACACACAACACACACACACACACACACACACACACACACACACACACACACACCGAGAGAGAGACAGAGACTTCTTTAAAGAAAAAATATCTCAAGATGCAAGTGATAAAGATGTGTTTCCCAGGATTGTAGGGGGTGGGCACACCAGCACCCGCAAAGAGCTCTTGCTAGAGGTGACTGCGCACTGACTCATGAAAAAGCCCCAGAGAGACTGGTTCCCACAGTTGTCCCTCAGGGAAAGAGGGACAGAAAATGTGGTATGAAACATTCCCAGGGAATTACAGCTTCAGTGGATTTAGAGGAAGTTGGAACTGCCTTTCTAGACAGTCACCATGCAAGAGCATAAACAAGGCGATAGCCCCTGCCTAACTAACTCTAACAGAAGACATTCAAAATGCACCCCACACATACACAGGCCCAATCCAGTGAAAATGTGTTGATAGGCTGTGAGTCTACCCTTCTTAGCTTGAACGTCAGTCAACTTTACTTCTTGAAGCAACTTAAAAGCAAAATCAATATTGTGATTATTACTATCCACATCTCAACTATAGGTTCCAAAACTATTTTAAGAAAGTCGAAAGCAAGTATAAGCAAGTCCCAGGAAGAGTTCCAGTTTGAAGCCCAAACATTAGCACTCTTTGTAACTGGTAAATGAGCATCTTGCTCACATCCATTATAACCCACAGGCGCACCACATCTTTAACTCTTCCCATATGTACTGGGCTTGCATGGTGACAGTACTGCTGCTCAGCACACTTTTTCACTTCATCTCGAAATAGTCGGAGAATCAGATGCTATTTCTGGCATTCCAGGAAGGACGCCTAGAGTCTGTGCAATTAGCTAACCGTGCTCGCAAGGGTCTACAAGTGCAAGGAGAGCTTAGCAAGCCTCCTTTGCTCTGAGGGAATCTCCTCTTGCTTCACAATGAGGCTCAGAAAAAGAAGATGACCAAGCACAAGTTCTCACAACCCTCCTGTAAGGCCAGCAGTGGGCAGGCCACCAGGAGTCCTTATTAGTGCCCCCTCAGAGCTGGAAAGTCTTTGAGACTTCTGGTCCAAAGCATTGAGACTCTAAATGACCAGGCCACTCGGGCTCTTCAGTTTGAGTGGACTTTGAAGTCATGGCATGAGCAGGTGCTGTTGGTAAAAGCTTCCACTAGATAGTTTACAGACAAAGTAGCATAAAGTCACAGAGGAGAAAGCTGGTTCTTGGAAGTCCTGAAGTCCTACATCAGAGATTACTTTAGTTATCAAGATGTAATCTTCTTTTAAAGCACATAGTCAGTGCTGTGGCATAACTAATACAGAAAAAAATAAAACTGGAGTCTTCCTGGGATTCTGCTGTGCTTTCATCCACGGTGAGTACTGCTGAAACACCTCAGCCCCTCACACCCTTTTTGATTTAGGCCTTTCCATCTAATGGACGCTTTCTAGGAAGGCAAGCATTTGTTGAAACCTAGTTTGTCAGCAAGTTCTGGGGTAGGTACATACAATATGGTTATATTATCCCTGCAATGAAAGGCATTTACAGCAGGAGATCGATTGCACAAATTCATCTAGAGAATGCAATCACGCCCATGACAATAAAGACGTTGTGATATTATCCAACCAAACCATCCCACAGTTGCACGGCAGTGCAGATTAGAAACATCTGTTGGTGGGTTTAGTCAAGTAAAGGTTATCTCAGTGAAGACAGGTTAATGAAGCAGTTCATCACCTGCCTGATTGTTGGTCTGTTTTGTTTTTAAGATTTACTTTATTATTACTCATATGTATGTGGTGTGCCTGTGTGTAGCCACGTGTGTGTGGATGTCTTTGGAAGCAAGAAGGGGGCATCCAATCTCCTGCGGCTGAAGTTAGCTGGCAGTCAGCTGTGAGTTACCTCATGTGGGTGCTGGGAATCAAACCCACAGCTCAAAAAGAAAAAAAAAAAGCAGCAAGCACTCTTAACTAATGAGATTTTTTAACTAGTTTCCACAGACCCTTAAAGTCTTCATTCAATGTTCAGAACAGATTGGTTGGGATTCCTGGTGAATTGCAACTGCTTAGTTAAAACATACACTAGTTAGCAAAGCCTGACAATGCATTCCCAGTTACTGAGATAGTGTAGATGATTTGTAGGCAGGTCATAGAATGTGCCTATCTGTGCCAGGTAGAAAAGGAGGCACCACTCTTAAATATATTCTCTTCCTAATTAACAAAAAAATTTTGATCTCTTCAATCAATGTCGAAATTTCAGTTCTTCTGACAGCAACTTCTAATACCGGCTCACAAATTACAAACTAAACTTGTTTCCTTGTGCAGTGACCATGAAGGACATTGACATTCAGTAATGTATCACACACACATCAAAACACAGTGACTGTACTCAACAGATGTGGTTTGATTCCACCTAAATATAACCTTACATTAGTAGCTTTGCTATATAACGAAGTATGAGAACTCTGCAGTCACTTCTTAACTGAGAGCATGTGGAAGGGACGCCAAAGTAGAGTTCCTGGGGAAGGCCAAAGGGTTGGTTTGCTTTGTGCTCTGACCTCTGCGTGACTTGCCTCATCTTCCATCACCACCAAGTCAGAGACCATCTAAGAATCTACTCACTTCATCTTCTTCTGAAAGGCACCTGTAGGATTTGAGTCTCACTGACCTGCACAGGCCCCATTGGCTCAGATTCTCCCTGGAGACATTGCTGGGGTCTGCTTGTGCACCCTCCGACACCTCGTCATCTTGATACAAGCTAGAGGCTTCTGGGAAGAGGGAACCACAACTGAGACTAGCTAGTCTCTAGACTAGCCTGTAGGCAGGTCTGGGGCATCTACATGATTAACGGTATGAGAAAGCCCAGCCACCATGGGTGGTGCCATCCCTGGACAAGCAGTCCTGGAGGTATGAGAAAGGCATCTGACCATAAGCATGGGGAGCCAGCCAGTAAGCTGCACTCTGACATGGCTCCTCCTAAATTCCTACCTCTAGGTTTCTATCTTGAATTCCTGCCTTAACTTCCCTCAGTGAAACTGTAAGATGAAATAAACCCTTTCCTCCCCAAATTGCTTTTTATCACAGCAATAGAAACCTAAGACGATGCCTAACCCAAAGTTCATTCATGTGTTCCTTCAAAGTGGCCTTGTTTTCAATACCGGGTCTCTGCTAAGGTTGCCCTTTGGTATTTTCTTTGATAGTTTCATGTGCATTAAATCTTCTGTTCTCAAAGACTGGCATTAATGGAGTTAATGGAGATGGGGTCCTGATGGTTCTTGCCAACCAATATCAAGAACTGAGCCCTGTGCCCAATGCTCTCAACAAAATATAGGTACATCATTTGGGACCAAGGCATGACAGAGAAACCATTCCACCTTTCTTGGGCAGTTACTTTGTATCTTGGTTCCTGCCATAACTGGCACCTGCTCCCTGGCAATCACTCGGGTTATCCCTATCATTTTATTTTGATGTTATTGTTTAAATACAATATGAAATCTGCCGACCTCTTCAGCAGCGATACAGTCCTTGAGGTCCATCCAGGTTGAGTCTTGTACCAACAGCTCATTTCTTTCCATTGCTTATGCATCAAAGTTTGCAGAGTGTAGGAATGCAGGGACCATTTCCATCTCAGAAGTCACAGTCTCCTGCCAGCAAGGACTGAAAACAATCCACCCACAATGTAGGGGACGTAGGTTGAGATCTGGTTAGCTTCCAGTATTTCCCTATCACAACTAATCGAAGAACATCCATGAACAAGTTTTGTGTTAGTATAAACTTTTATAGTTAAGTGCAATCATTGGTTACAAACTCGGTTTTCCAGAAGAGCTGTACCATTTTTTCATTCCCACCAGAAAATAAGAAACCCAGTCCTTCCAGGTCCGCATCAACCCTCGGTGTTTTTCACTATTTCTCCTTTTAGCCATGGAGGTAGGTGTACAATGATATGGCACTGTGGTTTTAATTGCTACTTTTCTGCCTGCTAATGAACATGTTTTCATAAGCTTACCTGTTGACTCTACCCCCTCATATGGTGAAATAGCAGTTGTTTTCCCCTATTTTGCAATCAAATTGTTTTCATAGTGGAGTGTGTGTGTGTGTGTGTGTGTGTGTGTGTGCGTGCGTGCGTGTTTAGGCCTGAAGCTTGTTGTTCATATTTAGAATGGAGCCTTTCACTGCCAAACATTTTTGACTGGTTGAGGTAAGTCTTTGGTGGCCAGTTTCTCCCTTAGAAGAAACTATGGATGCATTTCCATGTGCTTGAATAAGGGAACTGGGAGAACATTACCAAGGGACAGGCGGACATGAGGGACATGCGAACTCAGCAGTTTTTAAGAAAATTACATGATAAATGCATATGAAAACACCCAACTTAACAGTGAATTATAAATCATGAGTATTTTATAGATCTTTTGTATTTTAATACAAAAAATCTTTTGCATTTTCATACAAAAGAGATGGAGTTATTTTCTCTTACAAAGCAGCTGCCCTCCAATATACCACAGTTCAAGTCTTTCTCCGCTGAGGAACCGGACTGGCTGCAACTGTGATCTCTGGTTCACCAACTGCCATGTTCTTTATCTGAATCAGCAATATTTCATACTCTGGTCAAGCAGGAATTGCGCATCCAAGTTCGCCAAGTGTAGGAATGCAAGGACTATTTCCCTAGCTCAAAAGTCACACTCTCCTCCTCTGGCTGCAAAAATAAACGGAAGACTGAGAACGCCCCCCCATCACACTAAGGATTGCGGTTGAGTTGCTGGCTGGTGAGACGAAGACAAAAGACTGCAGAGGATTGTGCCTTGTTCAGGTAGAGGCTCTGGAGAACCGTTGAGTGTGCAGAAGAGTTTCTAGTTCAGGACATCAGAGAAAAAAACATCTTCAGACTTCAGTAGACAATCACCTCAGAACAAGGAAAAGAGGATGGGGGTGGGTTTAGCTTTGATACCCAGCACTGGCATAGCTACTCAGAACGATCTTTAACTCCAGTTCCAGGGCTCTGATGCCCTCTTCTGGCCTTTGTGGGCAATATAAACATAGTGTACAGACAGAGATGCAGGCAAAATGCTCACATATACAAATAAATAAATCCTTTTAAAATGAGAGTAGAAGGATTTTGAGATCAAAAGTTTGAGTTTATTTTAAAGACTGTAAAATACAATAAAGACAGTATAAAGACAGCACAGGACAAATTAGAGTGGAGATGAGGAAACAGAGTGATAGAAGCTGAGACCAGCAAGTGTACAGAATGGAGAAACAGAGAAGCAAGGAATGTCCACAGGCTCCGCCTCAGTGATTTGGGTAGATGCTCAGGTACAAGGAAAGAATAGGAATAGTAGAAATCTCACTTCAACACAAATCAAAGGTTGGTGAGGAAACGAGAAACAGCTAGAAAAATGAACCACCGATGCCTAGGAGCTGGGTGGGTAATGCATACAGGACCAATGTGGCTTTGATATCTGTCACAGCTTGGCATTATCTTCAGAAAGGACACCTAGACTTGAGCACACCTCAGATCATATAGCTATACTTTTTTTCTGAAAACATCTCTGCATTGACAAATCTGGAAGTCTCTGAACTATATAATTGCTTTATTAAGTGGTGTTTTATGATTCTTTTTCTTGGGTATAGATAAATGACAGTTTCAAAGAGACAGCCTATTGTAGTTAGAGAATCATATTACAAAGATAGAAGACATATTTCAAATTGGCCATTTTTTGTGGTGTGGGATGGGATGTCCTTCTGTATATGTGTTGCTTTTATTGGCTAATGAATAAAGCTGTTTCGGCCAGTAGCTTAGCAGAATAGAGCTAGGCAGGAAAACTAAACAATGCTGGAAGAAAGAAGGCGGAGTCAATGAGAAGCCTTATAGCCACCACAGGAGACAGACATCTCCACCAGAGCCCATTGTAACTTTGCTGCTTGCCGCCACCTCATAGTGATGCACAGATTAATGGAAATAAGTTACTTTAGGATATAAGAGCTAGCTAGAAATATGCTTAAGCTATTGGCCAAACAGCATTGGAAATAATAGTTTCTGAGTGATTCTTTCTGCTCTGAGTGGCTGGGAAACAAATGAGCATGCCTTCATCAACATTTCTGGACTTCGCTTTCTTCGTTACATAAACAAACTGCCTGTGGTATATGAGCAGAGCTTCTTTAGACCTAATATTGTAAGAAATGGACCTCAATCCATCTTTGAAAAAAAAAAAAACATGCACCATGCCAAGACAGTCACAGATAAACTGCCCACCCAGGGCTGGGCTTCAGACTGCAGTTGTCTCCAGGGAAAAAGCATGTCTAAAAGACATGTCTAGAATCTAAGAGATACAAGTCCTAGCATTCTGTCAACAAACTGACTTGATTTGACTTGTAGTGTCTTGATTTCACAAACTTTAAGCACATCTACTGCTGGTACTCATTCCCTCACCCCAATACTTCGTACACCATCATCTTTCTAGACTCAAACACAGGGCTTGTGAGTCTTAAAAGGCCTCTCCATCCCAGTGATCACTTCAATCGATGCCTCAGACTTTCTTCAGTTCTACTGGATTTTCTTGAATCTATACAACTAGAGATGGATGGGTTACTACAGGAAGAAAGTACTGTTGGGAAAAACTACCATCATCCTCCTGGGTTTTCAAGGCAATATAATAACTGCCATCTTCATGGACTCATGAAAACTACAGCTCACAGCAGGGCTTATCTTTCACTTGTCTTGCAGGACTATTTCTTCCCATATGGAATTTTATACAGTAGCTCACTATATAAAACAGACCATAAACTACAAGCAATCTGGTCATGGCTTAGAAAAAAAGGACAAGAGTCCAAGCTCGGTCAGCCCCAGCTCCAACTTCACACTTTCCGACTACAACAACACCTGAGGATGCATCCCAGGCCGAGAGGAAGACACGAAGAAAACCTCCATTTACATTTGTTCAGTGTATCAAAGCTTCCCATAAGCCAATGACGTCATAAAGCTTCTTTACTGATATCAAAAAGACATTGTAAAATTCATTTTTTCTCAAGTTACTCAAACATACAGAATAGAAAACAGGATTTTTAGCAGAGTAAAAGTATGTGCTGCCTATCAGTGTGGCGCATAAGGGAAATAACTAGGAATAGCCAGAAATTCTTCCCTTGAGCTGTCAATCTAGGGCTACACAGGACAACAAACACACATTCGTAGTGAAGTAGATCAGGATTACTTTTTATTGCATGTTCGCTTGCACATCTGCTGCTGTGTGGTTGAACTGAAACACTGAGTTAGTCTCAGCCAACTTCCCATCGACTGAGATCAAGCCGTGAACTGCCTACATATCCCCAGGGATTCTTTCCCAGAACTCTATAGACTAAAGCACACATTTTAACATTGTTTTCCTTTTAATTTTAAACACTCAAGAACAAACCAAACAGCATACTATAAAGAAGATAATCAAAATTTACATGTACACATATAATCCAGGCTCACAGAACTTTTGATTACACAGTACTAAAAAGTAACTATAAACAAGCACTCTGGCAAACTATTCGGTAATCCTATGTCTGTTTTAGAGAATCTTAACACTTTAAGAAGTTGGTTCTTTCACAATCAGGCATTTATATGGCCTCTGTATTACCTTCCCACCCCAACAAAACTTCATGAATCCAAGTCTCCCAGAGAAGCTTTGATTGTTGACTAAACTGTCCAGAATAATTAGGAAGAACAGCACTTCACCAGGCCCAATTTTAAAGAGGCCTAAAAAATTAACGGCCCAATGAAAAAGCAACAATAGACACATCTACTGTGCAAACAGAACATTCTGGCTATCAATGGATCAGAAGTAATGACTGAAGCTCCTGCCTTAATCCCATCAATGTCTTATTTAAAAAACATAAGTGGTAAACTCTTCTAAATTACTTCATACTCTCAAATGAAAAAAATATTTTAATGAATCATATCTATACTTTATACTTCACCCATATTTTCCTTTGTAAGATAATGTAGAAGAAACAATCCAAGCAACCTTAGCTTAACGTTTTTCCTGACACATCTTCACATAAAAGTTACTAAAATCACAATTTCAAAAAGTTTCTCATTAGTCATACAAACATTATAAACTACAGGAAGAAATCATATCCACTTTTTCTCTGACGAAAACAATGTGCTACCAAATATGCAAGAATGCTTGTGCATGGGTTTTCTTCATGTCAGTGTAGCGACCACAACCCCGGGGGCAGCGTCCTCTCTCGAGTAAGCTAGCACCCATGCTTGTTCCACATAGGCACAGCCAGAGGCCCCTGTGGTGTCCTTTCAACGACGACAAACTCTTCAGGGTTGCCAAATGCCTCATAGAAAACCAGCAAGTCTTGTATCGCATGCTCCTCAACCTGGGAGAAAGAAGGAAAGAAGATTGGCTTCTTTCTTTTGGAATAGAACAGATTAGTGGGATTAGTAGTAGTCCGACTTCCTTGGAGAGCTGAGGCTTCACAAAGATACCACACGGCAGAACAGAATCAGAAACTTTCCTAGTCCCTCAGCCTTGCTAGAATAATCAGCAATTATTATTCGACCTCTTAAAAATGTTATGTGTGAGTGTCCGAGTGCATGTTTGTGCACCACCTGTGTGCACGTGCACTGTCCTTGAGGCCAGAAGAGAACTTCTGAAGTCATTGAACTGGAGTGAAATGGTTGTAAGCTTACCGATACTAGCGTTAAGAACCAAATCGAGGTCCTGTAGGAGAGGACTACATGCTGCTGAGCCATCTGCCAGTCCCTCAATTTGAATCTTAAAGTTAAGAGAAAAAAAACTGGATTTCTTTCTGGGATCCATTCATGCTGGCAGCTTTGCCCTGTGAGGTATTTTTCTGCTACTGCACAATGCTCTACAACTTGCTGTTGCGCTCTCCAGTGTCATGAGGCTTATCTTTTCCCAGTCTGCCTCTCTCATCTTTCACATATGTCTGTAAAATCTTTCATCTCTCAAATAAATTCTCTTTTCCATAAATTAAGCCAAAGATAATCTATTGTCTATAATCTACAAGCTGAGGTAGAAACTGAGAAGAGCAGCAAACACCATCTAAACAGCCCAAAGCATTGTCAATACTAAAAACAGAAACCTGATCACAATGTGCTAGTTCAAATCAGCCTGCATAACTACAGACCTAGGACTGGAATGTGGAACAGTCCTCAGCAAGCTGAAGCTGAGAGGGTGTGCACTCACCTGAATGAGAGCCAAGGGTTTCTCCCGACTTCTGATGAGCGCAGCTTCTTGTTGCCGCTCTTCTTCTACAATCGATGCGAATGTGACAGGAGCGATGGCAGCAGGAGCAGCCGGCGAGGAGGACAGCCAGGGGCTGGGAGAATGACAACAATGACTTTGAGTCATGTCCTCAGAGTTTTCACACAAAATTTCCTACGAAATATTATTTAGCTGTCCCCCCCCACCCAGGGATTTATTACACATAATGCAACCTGGAAGCTTCTGCAGAAATTACAGAATGGTGAGGTGAAAATACAGAAAAGGAAAATTATTATTTTCCTTAATAAGAGCTACCGGTTAAATTTTAGAAAATTCTAAAAAGAAAAGGTATAACAGAAATGATAAAATTAACTCTTATTTTAGAAAAGAGAATATTCAAACAATACATTCTAGTAACTTCAACTACCCAATTATTCATTTCTTAAATATATATTTGTGTCAATGTGAAACACTGGCCTAGCTTTTGAGGCCCACAGGTAATCGATTTAGCTTACTTGGGACTCTCTAGAACTGGAAAATCAGAAACATGATTGCTTTCTAGTCCTGGAGTTCCATGAGTTGGACATCTGTAAAATAAATTCCAAAAACTGGGATTAAGGATTTCAATAATATCTTAGCAAAACTCCTTACTAATAGATATAGCAGAGCATTAAGCTCCTGGTGCAGAGACAAATCACCATCTGCAGTCAGGCCTAGCTTAAGGACAAGTAAGAAAACAATCTACAAAGAACTGGACCACAGGGAAAGCATCGTAAGAAGCAGTCTTTTTCTAATGATGTACATATATCATTAAGTATGGTAACCAGGCATACATGAGAAATATAAAGGCCTGTGTGAATACTTATCACAGAGTACTAAGACACTGTGACATGCTCTAGATGACAGACGGAATGGGAAACAGTACACGGTCTGGAGCAGTGAGCACAAATAAACCTCACCCTCTGTAAACTGCCTTGGTTGTGGAGCTTTATCACAATGGAAAAGTAACTGATACTTGAAGGTATTGCTAGCATTTGCCCTTTCATTGTGTTTTAGCACCCTAGCAAGCCAGTTCTCTAGCCCTGGTCTGACTTGTGAGACCTTCCCTGGGACTTAGCCAAGGAAAGTTGCATTTGATCTCCATCCAAGTTACTTCCATCAGAATACAGATTATTTCCCATTTATGTTACCCTCTTGTCTAGATTTGAAGATTTAAGAGTCTGTGATGAGCTGGATGGTGGTAGTACACACCTTTAATCCCAGCACTCAGGAGGCAGAGGCAGGAGGATCTCTCTGAGTTCAAGGCCAGCCTGGTCTACAAGAGCTATTTCCAGAACAGGCTCCAAAGCTACAGAGAAACTCTGTCTCAAAAAACAAACAAACAAACAAAAACAAACAAACAAACAAAAGAGTCTGTGACAGCAGAGCAGAGATGGTGACTAGAGCAGCAAGCTAAGAGCTCACATCTTCAATCACAAACAGGAAGCAGAAAGAGTGTAAGAGTGTACTAGAAAAGGCCCAAGTTACTCTCAAAGCGTGTGTCCAATAACATCCTTCCACCAGCAAGGCCATGCTTCATAAGCCTCACCAAACTATATCTCCAAGTGGGCACAAGTATCCAAATGCTTGAGTCTACTGGAGACAACTCATTCAATAAGCACACTTCAGATGCTGAAAATTATCCTGGTGGTTCTGGGATATTTTTTTCAAAATTTATTGACGCTTTCAAAGATGCACAAATAATGTAGAGGCAAGAATTACTTAGCTGGTTAAGTAACTACAGCAAATCAGTAGTTACCAACTATTAAAGAGAAATAAAGGATAGATATAATCAAAGTGCAACATAGTTGTATATGGAAATGACACAAGGAAACCACTATTTTCTACAATTAATATTTGCAAATAAAGGATTAAAAAAATCCTTTGTTAGCTTTGCTGGCTAACAAAATAAATAAATAAATAAATAAATAAATAAATAAATAAATAAATAAATAAATCTAAGAAGGTTTCAAACCCAGGACCTACTAAATCAATGTAAACTAAATCTTTAAGAGTAATAACTGCACATAACATTTCATATTTTACGACAAGCTTCAGTGGTTTACGACAGGGCTGTATGGCCCTTACTTCATTCGTGATTATATTCAGAAAGGGCCATAATGCTATGCTGAAGCATCAATCTGGGAACTGTAGATATAGTGCAATAGAGATCACTTAGCTAGAAAGTCCCCAAAAAAATTTAAAAAGGCAAACATCTGTTTCATAAGATTATAATCCCATAACTCTTCCTATTAATAATCTTTAATGGCTAATTAAATTAAACATTTCTTTAGTCAAGCAACTTGGGAGTCCATCAAAATTCATTATAAAATATAAAAAAAGCTATCAAATAAAACAGCTAGAATTTTTAGGAATTCTAAACTTTCAAATAATATAAAATTTTTAAGCTTCAGATATTAAAAACAAACCAGACACTCCAATATATAATCTGTACATAATTAGCCTTCTTAAAAAGAAAAAAAAAACACTAGAAGGTTACCTAAAATATTCTTTAAAGATTTTTGTTCAGGCGGCCTACAGAATGGGGAAAGATCTTTACCAATCCCACATCAGACAGAGGGTTGATCTCTAAAATATACAAAGAACTCAAGAAATTGGTCATCAAAAGAACAAATAATTCAATTAAAAAAGGGGTACAGACCTAAACTCTCAACAGAGGAATCTAAAATGGCTGAAAGACACTTAAGGAAATGTTCAACATCCTTAGTCATCAGAGAAATGCAAGTCAAAACAATTCTGCGATTCCATTTTACACCTGTAAGAATGGCCAAGATTAAAAACACTGATGACAACTTATGCTGGAGAGGTTGTGGGGTAAACGGAACACTTCTGCATAGCTGGTGGGAGTGCAAACTGGTACTGCCCCTTTGGGTATCAGTATGGCGATTTCTCAGAAAATTAGGAAACAACCTTCCTCAAGACCAAGTAATACCCCTTTTGGGTATATACCCAAAGGATGCTCAATGGTACCACAAGGATATATCCTCAACTATGTTCATAGCAGCATTGTCTGTCATAGAGAGAACCTGAAAACAACCTACATGCCCGTCGACCGAAGAATGGATAAGGAAAATGTGGTACATTTACATTATGGATTACTACACAGCAGAAAGAAATAACATCTTGAAATTTGTGGGCAAATGCATGGATCAAGAAAGCATCATATTGAGTGAGGTAACACAGACCCAGAAAAACAAATATTACATGTACTCACTCATAAATGGCTTTTAGACATAAAGCAAAGAAAATCCAGTGTACAATTCAAAGTCCAGAGAACCAAGACAACTAAGAAGACCCTAAGAGAGACATATATGGATCTCATCTACATGGAAAGTAGAAAAAGACAAGATCTCCTGAGTAAATTGGGAGCATGGGGACCGTGGGAGAGGATAGAAGGGGAGGAGAGCAGAGAAAAATATATAGCTCAATAAAAAAAAATAAAACACTAAAAAAGGTTTTTGTTTAAACTAAAAAGTACTGTCAATTTTAGTTAAAATAACTAAGCTATTTTTGCTTAGATAAAATCTTTTTATTTGTAAGATTTTATATTTCTTTTGTTTTAAAAATTTACCTAATATTAGAACTAATATAATTACAATTGTAATTTTGTTCTAGAGACAGTTTCTATAATGATGAGAAACACAGCACACATTCCCAGTACAGAGATGGAGAGCTAATTAGGTGAAAGGAAAATGAAAAACAAACGAACACAGCAAACAAAAATAAAAAAATAATACAAAATCCTTCCCTTCTGCATTTTAATATCCCCAGATGATGCTGCCTTTCTTTATTTGCCATTGCCTTGGGGACAAATAATTTTTTCAGTCACATTTTGTACAGTTAAGACCTAATGTGTTGTATGCAGACCTTCCTCAGCTGAGTCTCAGTCCTGACATTCTAACCCCTGGGACCACCAGCATTCCTGTCTTCCTGCTTTTCTGCCACTATTTCCTGTTTGCGCTGTCTTTTCTCCTACTTTTCAATTTCTTCTTTAAAAATCTCAGCCCACATTCCAAAGCCTGTGACAGTAAGAAGGATACATAATAACATGGCCTGTTTCTCTGCTGCTCCCCTGGTCACACATGAGAAGAGGACAGTGAAGGCAGCAGCAGCTGGAGCGTTTGCTCTTCCTAGACTTCCGGTGTGTGTGAGCTCCCTTCTCCGTGTCCTCTTCCATTCTGCTGTACCACATCGCCACTGCACTCCGCCTTGGCACCTAACTCCATGTGTATGCATTTCTATTTGTTAACCAGACTTCAAATCCAGTAAGGGCCAGGCCTGCATATTATATTTTTATATATGCCCAACAGAAGCCAGTACAATGTATGCCCCTACCAGGTATCTCATAATTTGGTGAGTATTTTGTTTGCCTGCAGTGTTTTATATGTCCTTTTTGAAAAAACTTACTTGTGAATTTCATGTTTTCTATGGCTAAATAAAACACAAAACACAACCTATGTTTCTTTTTCCATAGCCTTATCAATGAGAGTCATCTATATAAATATTAGTTCCCACATCAACCATCAGGCTATTGACATATGATCTTTCAAGTCAAACTTCCAAAATCATAGGACAGCACATACTTCTCACAGTTAAGTCCCAATGTGACAGCACACTCTAGTGACCAACTAGCAAACCACAGATCCTTAAAGATTTCTGAGTTCCATGACCAATGGCAACTTAGTCAATGAAGAATTACAATCTAATGTACTGTTAGTATTCAAAATGTAAAATACTATAAAAAATAAACTTAATTTTTATACTTTCAAATTTGTGCATCAGAGATACCCAATAAAATTCACTATATTCAAAAGAAATATTACCTGAAAAGAAGTTACAGTTTTCATTCATTTATTTATTCAATCCAAAATACCCATTAAATACCCACTCTAAACATGTGTGAGCAATGACTAGCAAAGACAGACACCCTTGCTTTAATAACACTGACACGCAAACAAATACAGCACACGTACATTAAAAATAAACTGGCTCACACCTTTAATCCTAGCCCCTGGGGAGGCAGAGGAAGGGGCAGGTAGTTCTCTGTGAATCTGAGATTGGTCTGAGCTACATATCAAATTCCAGGCCAGCCAGAACTCTATAGCAAGATCTTGTTTCCAAACAAACAAAAGAATCACTAGCAACAACCATAATTCATGTAACAGAAGTATGGCAGAAATATGTAACAGAAATTGACTCACCAAAGCAAGGAAGACCTTCTACAATACCCAACTGAATAGACGATGAGGTGGTGTAGAAGGTTCTTCTATCATGTGTTGCTTTCATTGGTTGAATAAAGAAACTGTCTTGGCCTTTTGATAGGGCAGCACTTAGATAGGGAGTAGACCAAACTGGATGCTGGGAAGAAGGGCAGCGTGGCAGACACCATGAATCTCCTGCCTGAGACTGACACTGGTTAGAATCTGTCCCCGGTAAGCCACGACCTCGTGGCGTTACACAGATTGGTAGAAATGTGTTAGATCAGGATATGAGAGTTGGCCAATAAGAGGCTAGAGATAATGGGCCAGGCAGTAATTTAATTAATACAGTTTCTATGTGATTATTTCAGGTGTAAGCTAGCCAGGCGGCGGGACACAGCCTGCCGCTCCTTCCACAGCAATGAGGAGTTGAAATCACAAGTTAAGGTGATATAAAGGATAGCTGTGAACAAGAAAAAGTCAACAATACTATAATACAGAGATTATTTCCTAAGACAAAGTAAAAGAAGTTGACAGAAGCCAGGCTCTGTAGACCCATATTAAGAATTTTAGCTTTTGCTGGGTGGTGGTGGCACACACCTATAATCCCTGCACTCAGGAGGAAAGGCAGGTGAGTGTCTGTGAGTTTGAGGTCAGCCTGGTCTACAGAGCAAGTTAGTTCCAGGACAGCCAAGGCAACACAGAGAAACCCTGTCTCAAAATAAAAAGAATTTTAGTTTTTATCCTAAAAGCAGTAAGTTTCGTCTGCTTAAAAGAGAACACATTGGCTCAATGTAGCAATGGGAAGAAGAACGAAGACACAGCATGGAGCCATACTCACAACTAGGGTTGAAGTAATGAAGTTTAGTGTGTTAGTATTAAACATTCAAGAGCTAAAATGAACCATATCCTGATGACAGGCCATTCCTGAGAAAAACTAACAAGAGACCAGCAAGCATAACTTACTAAGGAATAAAGATCAGGAAGAAAAGGCTGTTTACCATATATCTACAATTTGTCTGACTTTGGGTTTCTGAGAGCATTACTAAAAAAGCAAGAAGTTTGGCTTCAGGCATAAGAAAGGTCTGATGTGCTTCTGAAGACCTAAACAGGATGGAAAGGCCAGGAGAACACGTAAGACTGATGCTCAGATCATATATGAAGGTGGCCTGCAATACGTTAACTAATAACAGGACATATGCTCATGATAGGCATAGTGCAGAAAGTAAAGAGACACGACCTGCACTTCCAGTTCTGGTGTGAGCAGTTCCATAGCAGGGCACTATTAAGGTTAGCTGGACTGCTTTAGTTGAGGAGTGGAACAGAATCTAAATTAATTAAAGTGGGAACTGACAGACGCACAGATGTGAGGCTCACAATGGTGAGGCAATCACTAGAATAAATTTATGGGTGGATGGAAGATTAGCTATTCCTCTCTGTATATTAAAATGCTGCAGCAAATGAACACAGATGGCAAGAATACAGGGCAAAGGAGAAAATTGAATCTTTACAAGAACAGAAAGGGTTAATTAATAACTGAAGGCTTCAGAAGCAGAAAGAGGCAATTTATGAACATTAAAACTTTAACTTGTCATTTATACGTGAAAAAGCTTGATTTTTTATTTGCATAAATTCAATTTAAAAAAACATTACCTTTCTAAAATTATTTGAAGAGCTAGGGAAATAGGAACCTGATTCTTTCTACCTAATTTTCCTTACTATAACAAAATTACTCAAAAACAGTGCTTCTATATGTTCACGCCTGCAGTAAGAAAATCAATAATATCAACAAAAATATATTTAAAATTTTTGCATACACAAGAAGTGTAGTAAAAGGAGTGGCGGGCTGCGTTCCTGCCGCCTGGCTCCCCAGCTAGTTTTATATCCGAAATAATTACATGGAAACTGTATTCATTTATACACTGCCTGGTCCATTATATCTAGCCTCTTCTTCACTAACTCTCACATCTTAAATAGCCCATTTCTATTAAATCTGTGTATCACCACGTGACTGTGGCTTACGGGGATGAGTCTAACCTATGTTCGTCTAGGAGAGGAGAGCTATGGAGACGGCCTGACTCTGCTTTCTTTTTCCCAGCATTCTGTTCTGTCTACTTCACCCACCTAAGAGCTGGCCTATCAAAAGGCCAAGGCAGTTTCTTTATTTGACCAATGAAAGTAACATATAGACAGAAGACCCTCCCACATCAAAGAAGTTCTCAGAAACAAGTGTTGTTCAAAGTCTCTGGTAAGACCCTTAGGTGCTATCTTCATGGCAGAGTAAGTAAGCTGAGGTCAAACACTTCTAAGACTCTACTTGGTTTAACCAGAGTTTATATAATCTGTTTGATATATTGAAATTGAACAGAAAATTGCTGCCGCTGCTGCTGTCATATTTGTTTGAGACCTTATCTGTAGTCCAAGCCACCTTACTTAGAATTCATGATGAAGCCCAGGCTTCATGGATTTCATGGCAATCCTACCTCAGTCCATCTAACAATAGGATGCCAGGCCTACTGCAACTTCTTAAAAATGATTTATGAGAGGAAAAGAAATGGTTTGACAACCAAAACCACAAGTGTTCATCATTGTATAACACATTAATCTGACCACAAATGACACTACTTTTTTTTCTATTAACAATCTAGACTTAACAGTCTAAGGAGATGTGCATGCGATTCCTACCAGCCTGACACTTTTTCTATTTCTACAAGAATTTCATTTCTAAGTATAACTAGAAGTGTGCAGGGTGGTGTTGGCGCACACCTTTAATCCCATTACTTGGGAGGCAGAGGTAGGCAGATCTCAGTGAGTTCGAGGCCAGCCTGGTCTACAAAGCGAGTCCCAGGACAGCCAGACCATCCCACAGTGAGACCCTGTCTCGAGAAACCAAACAAACAAAAAGAATCCAGGTGTGATGCCTTAGCCTGTAAACCCTGTATTTGGGGGGCAAAGGCAGGAACACAAGGAGCTCAAGGTCACCTTCAGCTACATAGTAAGTTCAAGACCAGCAAGCCTAGACTATAGAAGACTCTGTCTCAAAAACAAATATATATACACACCATATTAAGAGAAGGAATTTTAATTAAAATACTGCTATTAAATTATGGATAGATTTTCATGTATCAGGTAGGCATTTAAAATATGAAGCATCTTCAAAACTCAATATAAAAAAAAATACCAAGACTAGCTGAATTAGGTAGTACATACCTGTAAGCCAGCACACAGGAAGCTAAGGCTAGAGTATCCCAAGTTTAAGACAACAAAAAAAGTTTCAGGCTAGCCTGGGCTATGAGATCTTAACTCAAAAAAAAGTAAGAATTAAATAAATAATAACTTGAGGTACAACCAGAAACACCCAAAGTTTAATATTTGATACGTGGAGGTAGGCTGTGGTAGATACACAAAGAGACAAGCTTCAGCCACAGTGGTGAGATCTAAAATCATTAACACAAGCAAAGGTCGGATTTTATGAAGGACACATCCTCCCTGGTCTCCACTGCAGTGACGGTTCAGAGAGTGTACAAGCTCTGAGTTGTCAGTGGGTAACTGCTAGGGCAAAGGGGCATGCGGCAGATTCTGGAATCAGTGATTGTATTCACTCTTGTGTGTGTATGTGACCATGTCTTGTGTGTGGACATATATCAAAGCTCCAAACTGTAACTTCAACATGATATTTACTATAAGCAAATATTTCCAAAACCACTACCAAAAGTAAAAATAAAAACAGAGAAAGAGGAAATGAACTTGTTAACTTTAATCCTGAATGTACAAGAAGCTATAGTGCCTGCCTTATACACATTTAACATCATTTCAGAACATGAAGCCATCACAGACTATTTTAAGGTAGAAAATATATTAGTTTTAAATGTATTACCTCACAACATTTAGGGCCTGAGAGTTTTCAATTCCTTTAAAAACAACTTTTTTGACATGATCTCCTAAACCATGGCCAGTAACAGGTTTTTTTTCTCCTGGTAAGAAATCCCAGAATGACTTGGATGAAGATGAGGGTAGAGAAGCCCTGCAGAGAAAGCAAAGATCATGTTAAAAACACTTTGCAGAGGGGCATTACAACCAGACAGTATATACTACAAAAAAAGTCAAAGAAAGTAAAAACTGATTTCATAGATTTTTCAGCAAAAATATGTAAAAACAGATCAGTTTCCCAGATTTTTTTTCTCCTACAGCTATTTATTCAAACAGAGCTTCAATGTACACGGTTGAAAAGGACATGATATACTTAATCTTTTTGTTTGTTGTTTTGTTTGTCAATTCAATATAAGTTAAGATCATTTTGAAAGAGGGAACTTCAACTGACAAAATGTCTCTATCAGGCTAGCCTGTAGGAAAATCTATGAGGGTTTTCTTAACTATTAATGCAGACTGGCCCAGCATACTGTTGGACTACCCTAGGCAGGTGCTCCTAAATCAGGGGGCCAAGTCAATAAGCAGCTTTCCTCCATGACCTCTGCTCCAGTTCCTGCCTCTCAGTTCCTGTCCTGACTTCCTTCAGTAATGGACTATGATCTGGCACACATAAGTCAAACAAATCCTTCCCTCCCCAAGTTGGTTCTGATCACTGCTTCAACACAGCAAAAGAAAAGCAAACTAAGATACAGAAAAACACTTTCATTAAAGGACTATTCGAAGAGTATGCAATAAATAAGAGGGGAGGATATACTCAAAATTTTTACAATTATTTAATTACAAGTTTCAATGTGGCATTGGAATTTTGTTGATTTTGCACCAATGAAAATTATGCCATAAGAGAAAGGAATTACTAGGTACCAAAACTGGAGATAAATTCTAGATGTTAAAAATTAGTCATGATACTAAAATAGCTACTATAGTTATGCAATAAATTTATGTTTGGAGTATGTACTGGCTAGCTTTTTGTCACACTGACACAAGCTAGAGTCATTTGAAAGAGAGACTTTTAACTGACCTATAGGCAAGTCAGACACTTCATTGATTCATGGCTGATGTGGGAGGGCACAGCCCACCATGAGCAGGTGGTCCTGGTTTGCATTTTAAAAAAAAATCAGGATGAGCAAGCCAGTGAACAGCATTCCTCCCTGGCTTCAGCTTCAGCTTCTGCCTTGTGGTCTTGCCCAGACATCCCTCAATGACAGACTGCAATGTGGAACTGAAAGAAGAAATAAACCCTTTCTTTCCCAAAGAGCTTTCGGTCATGGTGTTTATCATAACAACAGAAACCCTAACTCTGACAAATGAATTAAATGACATAAAAATAACTCAGCAGAGAAAAAGAAATGAAAAAATAACAATGGCATTTCAAAAGTGAAACACAATGTTCAAAACTGGTTTATTTGAATGGACACGCACTAAAAGTCAATAAAGGATAGAAATCCCTGGAATTGATGACTGTGAAGAACAGACAGATGACATTAATTTAAGTCAGTTTTGGTGAGTTATGAGACATTAAGTGGCTAACCTACATAATTAGAGAACCAGAACCAGCAAAGAGATACAAAAGGCAAAAATGTAAATCAGACAATAGCCAAACCTTTCCACAACTGGTAGGAAACATAAATTTAAAGATTAAAAAATGTTAGCAAACCCCAACGACAAATGCAAAAAAACAAAAAAAATCACCCTTAGGCAAACTAAAAATTGCTTTAAATTAAAGATAAAAGGAAAAGTTGGGGCCCAGCACACTTAACCTAGCATGCAAGAGCTCCTGAGTTTGACACCTAAACTGGGAAAGGGGTGTGTGTATGTGTTTGGTGGTGGTGGCCATGGGAGTGCCCTGAATGCAGACACAGAAATACATCACAATATGAACATGGCTAGCTTGTATCAAAAACAATGGGAGTCCAAAGTGGAAAGAAATCGTTAACACACCAAGAATAACAAAAATGTCAATCTAGCCTATATCTCCAAAAAAATTTTGAAGCCATGAACAGGCCTTAACTGTGTTAGATAGAGGAGCAATAGATAATACGATGCACCACAGGAATTACAAAGGTAACAAATTACGGCAAACAACCCGAAGGAGAAAAGTATGATGTTTTACAGCATATGGGCAAATATACTAAAAAAAAAAAAAAAAAAAAAAAAAAAAAAATTACCAAAGATTAAAGGCTCATATGTCCAACAGAGATAAATCTGAAGAACAGGCTAAGTGGAAGAAACCATAAAATGCACCTGTTTCAATTCTACTGAAATTACATATTATATACCAAATACACATATTCTAATTACATTATGTTATAGATTAATAAAACTAAACTACCAGCAACAAAGAAAATTACCAGTCATTGACTCTGAGAGGAGAAGGGAACAACGATTATAAGGAGGAGTCTAGTGAGAATATTCTAAGATAACAGTAATGTCCAGTAACTTATAAAAACAATAATATATAATTAAGAAGAGGGCTTTATTTCAGAAACAATAAAATCACCCACCAAAACTCAATCAATGTATATAATTCATCATACAAAGAGGACAGAATGAGGAAATCCCATGAAAAAAATCCTATGATCCAGTCAAGAGAAGCTTCACAAACAAAATCCTTAGGTGTGTGTATATATGTATGTGTGTACATGTATGTATGTATATACATGTGTGTATATATATATGATTTGTACATTATAAAAACTGCTGGGAAAAAAAACTAAGATTGCTATGCTCACAATTCGGAGCATACTAAATTGTCAATCCTCAAATTGATCTACAGATTTAAGATAATGAGTAAAAAAAAAGGTCATAATTCTTTTCTTTATCTGTTTATATTTACTTTTGACAAAATTCATGTAAACATGTAAAAGACAAAGTAAATAATTTTGGAAAAAGTTTGAGAACTTAATGGTCCCCCATTTCAATGCTGACAGACACTTCTCATGTTGGTGGAGTAGAAGAGGAAGAAACAGACTTAAGAGAACTCAGTAACGAGTCTAGATTAGATGTAGTGGTATTTCATTTGTATTTTAATAAAACCTGACAAAAGAGCAGAAAATAAAACAGCCCCACTGATTATTTGTACAAAAAGGCGGTGGTGGCACACACCTTTAATCCCAGTAGTCACACTAGTCTGACACAGAAACCAGGTGGCAGTGGTGCACGCCTTTAACTCCAGCCCTGGAGAGAAATATAAAACGGGGGAAGACAGCTCTCATGCACAGTCTCATTCTGAGATTCCTGGAGGCAGGGTCGCCATTTCAGACTAAGGCAGAGGTAAGAGCCAGTGGCTGGCTGTTTTGCTTTTCTGGCCTTCAGGTTGAACCCCAACATCTGTTCTTTGGGTTCTTATTAATCATGCTACAGTTAGACCCACACTCACTTCCAGCAGTTAAAGTCACTTACTTTAAGTAAAATCTCAAGCAGTAGGAGACAAAAAAAACTTCTTTACAAATTTGTATTGGAACCATGAACTAATAAAGTATTTGGGTTAAAAAAAAAACTTTAAAAAAAATTAATCTGGATTTGGCTTTATCATAAATAACTTGTCCACAACACAGACACACATACATACACAATACAAAAATCCAAAGTCCATTTAGAAAAACCACCTTCATTTCCTTTGCAGCCTTGGCCCTAATCCATACACATCTGAAGGTAGGGATGGCAAAAAGGACAGAGAGAGACATGAGGGACTGGGAACACTGTTGAAGATCCTGACAATCAGCTCGCTTGTAAATACAGGAGCTCGGTAACTCCTGCTAGCACAGCACAAGCTGTCAGATTCACTCACGAGTCTAGGAATTCCCACATGTAGTAAACAGCACACACCCTGCCAAGTTCTTTCCAGACAAAAACAGTTCCCTGCTTAGGGTAATAAAACTACTAAATAAGAGCGGTTACAGAATATCTCAAACTCGCGCTCTCGTTAGCCATGCACAGTAACCACCTATAAAGCAGCTAAGCAGCGGTCTAAGCAAGCCCGGGCCTTTCCACTGGTTATGCCCAGATTTAAAACAGTGTCGTGTTTCCCACAATTTTACTTTCCAAACTCGGGCGTTGGTTATTATCCATTCTAAAAACCACAGAAAATTTATGGAGAAATATTTGCAGAAATTTATACCCATAAAAAAATTAGTCAGGATTTTGTTCCTTAGCCCCAGCAACATTAATGAATAATAATTTTCAGGTCAGAAAGGCTAAATAACTGCAATTATTTTATATAAGCTAGCTCAAAAGAATTTACATTTAGACATCACGCCAGGCCACACAGACTATATATTTTCCACAAGATGATAGTGAAAAACATATTCCTCCAAGTAAAACATTTGAAAACGAGAAGTGCCCAGATCCCACACACACTCAAAGTTTCACAGTAGTTTTACAATTCAACTGGCTAGAACCTCGTTCAAAGGCAAAACCCCATTCTAGCTAGCGTTCTCCATGGCCACACCTAACTGTAGGTAGCAAGGGCACAACTATATCCTGGGAACATGGAGAATGACTTCATGCATTGTGAACACTGCCCCAACCACAGTGTTAAGATTTAGCAGGCTCATTTGTGCTTTAGTTAACTGCACATTTTACATTAATCTAAAAGACAAATATAAAAATATCTACAAAAGTCAAACCTTATTAGGTGAATCTACAGATAATGAAATGCAAGTAGCTAAAAAATATACTACCATCCTACATTCATTCTATAAAGCTCACCTACAAGGCAGATTAAAATGCTAACTTTAGATTTATTTTCTACTTTTCTAAACAAGAATAAAATTTAAACTCTGTCAACTATTTTTCAACTAGCATGTACAAGGGATGCTGTCTCAGCAGTAGTCAGCAGACATCACATATGTGTTCTCACAGCTCATGTGTCTCATTCAAAAATGAAATTATGTATTATATTGAATAATGGGATTAACTGTACTTTATGCATTTTGTACATAATTAACAATTAAAATATATATCAAAAGCAAAAAGTTTATTTTTGTCTTAAGCTCAATTTAAACTTTACAGACATATACTAATTCAAGAAAGAAAAATCACAATATTTATTTCAATTTATACTAAACATGCCTCGATGTTTCTAAACACTAATCATTAACTAATTATTTTATATAAATGTATTCTTTAAATTTCTAACAAATACTTTCTGATCTATGCCAATAACTTAAGATAAAATGCATATAATGTCAAGGCTGTTAATAATATATTATGTATATTATTCTAAATAGATATCTACACATACATATTTGCATATACATTTTAAAAGTTGTTTCAATTTAGTGTTTAATGAGTAGAAATAAAAGCAGTGTATAATATATCCTAAGAACTTCCCAGAAACACAGCCTTTGAAAGTTCCTAGGCAGTGCTGCAGTACAGCTCAGCGGCAGAGCACTTGCCTTGCACACCTAAGGCCTAGGTTCAATCTCTAGCACCACGGAGGGAAAAAGTCTTAAGAAGAAATATAGTTGAGTCTAAAGTTATAAAAGAATATTAAACATAAATCACTTATTTTCAATCATGAATAAATTTAGATACTACTTCTGCTTAGAAGTCAAAATAATCTGTATGTTGTCAGTTATATAAATTGTCTTGATATCTTAAGATATATAAAATTAATCACTCATTTGTTTGTACTTAAGTTTTTCAGTTGTGTTCTCATAAAGACTTTGTAATAAGTATCAGTTATATTTAATCATGACACAATTATTTTTCAATAAAATATCCACATATTTCTGCCAAATTTAATGGCATTTTTTTCCTCATATTCCTTGAACTCTCCTTAATAAGCAATACTCCCTTTCCTTTGCATTAGGAAGATAGTGCCATGCGCACGGCATTCAGCTCATGCTGCCAATGATCACGGGGGAAGAGTTGACTACATTTAAACATCAAAATCTGAGGTTTCAAATACCTCATGGCTTTCCCTAAACACAATTATCAGAACAAGACATAAATGCACAGCAGCCTGAGGTCAGCATGACTGCAGCAGTCGGCAGCTCCAGGGACAACTGCTCTGTGTGGAGGAAAACAGAAGCTGAGCTGGGACAGAAAGAGCCTCACAAACTCCTATCTTCCGCAGACACCCATCGGACGAGACCTCCTGGTGTGGCTGGGGTGCCAGATGTCACCTACCGTAGTACAAGGAAAAGTTGACTTGAAATCACAAGGGAAATGGAAAACAAGAGTAATAAGCTGTGTGCTGTGCGTAAAGTTTAAACTTGAAATGGTAAAGCATGTGAAAACCTATACCAAATGTTGAGAACTGAGCACCAGTGGTCACCGCCTTCAGCTTCGAGAATTCTAGCACCTAAATATGCAGACCTTGTCAGTAGAAGCAGAAGTTGGCCATTACAAAACTAAGATCTTGGAAATAAGGGAAAGACACCAAAGATCATCAATATATGTGGGATCCCAAAGGAGAGACTGTAAGGAATCATACAACTATACACGTAGGCACAAAGTATATCCAACTGGAGCAGAAAAGCAAAGAATCAACATACTAATACAAGACATAAAATTGAACCATAACAGAGACCTCTGAAGCAAACAGCAGTGCTAATCAAACACTATTTCTAACTTTTTATGAATGAATCATACAGTATGGCTTTTTGACTTCCCCTGTCAATATACTGCTACATGGTGATATTTAGTCACACTCCTCCCTTTCATTACTCTGCAGCACTGTACTTTTTAAAAATGTTTAGCCAAGCATCAATGAGAGATGACAAAGCTGTATCGGGTTTTAGTTACTGCAGTACTGACAATTTGGACATTCTTGCAGTGTATATACAGTGTATACGTGGATATCTGCTTCACACACAGCAAACGGGAGGATCATTTACACACTGAAAGGACTGATTGCAGGATCTGAATTGGGAGTACTATATAAAGGCCACAAACTACCACAGCAAATGAGACAGACCACAGAACATAGGTGCCAAGAAAGCTGTTGCCAGGAAAGATTCTAAAACTCCCTGTCCTTGTTTGCTGCTGGCTTTTAAAATAAGCTAACTGATGCCACTGCAAAGTCCATATTATGAGGCTCAAAGTATCCTCAAGTATTTAACAACCTCTCTCAGATATAGTAACATCTAGAATCCTGACAGCAGTTTTAAAACCCGGTTTTGCTTGTGTTTAGAGAAACCCCAAGTGCTGCAACAGGACCACATCAAATCTCCAACAGCTCTTAGCTGGTTTTCATAGTTCCTGTGCCTTTGTTTCCCTCCTCACCGGCCCTGATTCACACCTACTGCTCCTCTGGAAGGCAGACTCAGAGCAAAATCAATTTTTTGCTATTCTCTTCAAAATAATTTCTATTTTCAGTGGTAGAAAACAACAACAAAACTTCAGGAATAGAGTGGCAGTCATGAACACTGACAGAATTCTCCTGTCCCTATCCTACCCTGCCCTCTACTCATGTACCTTTCTCTTAAACTGGGTCCCAAGCATTATGATACGAGCTTCCAAAAAGGGAAACTAGAAAAGAGGCAAAGATAACATTTTATACAACTCATCTTTGGAAATGGTTGCTAGCAATGTGACCACCATGGGAAGATTATGATAGTGCAAACTCCCAAGATGCAACACAAAGTCAACAGCACTGCTCAAACAACTGATGTACCATGGGAAACAACCAAGACTGTACACAGAAGGACCAAAGGACCATATTATTAAAACTCAAATTTGCTGTTGTGAAGTTTTAGTGTATTTGTTCCTTAAATTGAAACACTAAATCTCTCTTCAACAGAAACTACAGAATGGCAAGAATGACATCCAAAAGTAAAACATAAATCCACAGTTTTGAAACCATGATGTCTGTCAATACATCTAAAATTATAGTAAAACATCTTTTAGAAGTCTGTACTGCACAAGTTCCAACACTAAAGTTAAAAAACAAAGGAAATGAAATATTTAGGACTTTAGAAACACATGCAGGGGAACTCAAAAGCCAAGGGAAGATGTCTGAACTTTAACAATAAGAGCATACCATGCATTGGCAGGCTTGGGGGACTTTGAAGGAGCTGTCAGAACTGGTTCCATGCTGTTTGCTCCTGAACTATTTTCTTTGGTGGTCAATGCAATCATTTTCCGTTGCCTCTGAGAAAGTTTGACTCCATGAGAAATAATTTTTCTAAAAATTAAATTAGAGTAAACCAATTATTTCTACTGGCTTCACTGCTTCTAAGAAATCTCAGTTTCCTAAGAAATCATTGTACTTGAAACAAAAATCAAACCCCTTAGCATTAACGTCTGTTTAATGGAGATCATCGTAACATGTTTTCTATTAATTTTCAATTGTTTCAGTTTATACTGCTGATGATCACATAATGGTTAAACATGAGCCCCCAGAACACCATATTTTTCACAAGACCCCGCACCGGACTTGTGCATTTCTGCAGAAATGAGACTTTGTGATCACTTCAGCGACAACTGCCTACGAGCTTTCTAGCACGCAACACCCCACTCCACTGCATTAGTGCATCAGACCAACTCAGTCATTAGCACACAGCTGGCAAACAGCACTGAGATAGGTACCTTTATAATCATTATATCAATTGTATAAAAATAAGAGTAAAGACCCAGTATGTCATTCCAATTCTGTAGGACAGAATACAACACAGACTTTTGTCTTAATATTTTTTAACCAACCCTAAGTTTGACTTTGGTGCTGCGCCATATTTTTGTCTACTTTCTTCTGTTTCCATGATGGTTCTGAAATCCACAACAGGAGGACTCACAGGGCTAAAAGACAAAAATTAATAAACAGATAGACAGACAAACAGATAGATAAAAAAAGCATTCATTACTTATAATGCCCAACACCAAATTTAACCGTACTTGTAAATTATATGTAAGACTGATGATAATTAATTTGTAGTCTAAGTAATAATTTTGTTAGCTTCAACCAACCTCAAAAAAGGTATTCTGAATGGCAGCTACTCTCATAGATGTGTATATGATTACTCTAAAGTCTTCAAGTTGAGCAATAACCTAAAATTATTCTAATAAAACTAAAGCCAAACAAAAGGAGTCCTACGTCATCTAAATTAGGCAAAAGAACTCACTAAATTCTAATTAAGATCTTATCCTTAAAGATAAATGAAGCTGAAAAATCATTTCATTTTCAAAAACAAATGAAATACTACCATCTATTATTAACAAAAACAGGCACTTTTCAGAAAATATGGCAGTGCTCAACAATACTAAAGAACTCCCTCCCACTGGAGGGCGGGCAGCTGCACTGTAAGGAAAAAAAGGAGGTCCTGGGACTATAGGAGTTGCACTGTTAGGGGAAAAAAATTCTACAATCTCCAAAAGTAGTTTTTGATACAAGTGAAATCTATGATATAGCTAAGAATAATCCATATTATATATTCAAGACTCATGAATCATTTATTTATTTTCACTAAAAAATTATGCTGCTAGATGTTTTAAGTCATGGCAGAAAAGCTGTACCCATAGCATCTTAGCAATAAGGTTGTCTATGCAAGGCCTGCATAATGACACTATCAGGACACAAGCCAACACGGGCAGAGGAACTTTCAGAAGGTTCCTCCTACATATGAAAAGCTACAGGCAATCGATGGCTGCTGAGAGCAAGGGAATCAGTTTCCTCTAGGGACATGCTCCCTGATAGGCTATCCAATCCCAAGCTCTAATCACATGTACATATGAGGAAAACTAAATGAACTCAGTAGTTAGTGTGTAAATGTACGTACATAAATACATACATACATATGAAGCAATAATAATTACAAAGCTAGAGATCATGAGTTTGAACATGAAAGGCAGGAGGAGTTGTTGAAGAGCAGTGAAAATATGCTAATCCAGTACTGGTATCTGAAAATTCTCAAAATAATAACAATATAAATTAAAAAATTATAAAATATCAGTAGTAAAAATGTTTTAAAACAAAGTCTACTATAATTCTCACTAGGCAATACTTCACATTGATGTAAAAATGCTGGTGTACACACTAATATTGAGAATACTACAACTGCTAAGGACTTTGTGAATGTGCATGGTGCTGAAACAGAGAGTCAGTCTCACTGTTGACTTTATACCAGCCATTTTTTAAATGTTTATCAAAATAATTAAAAGATGGTTCTAGGTATCACACAACTTATGTATCACTGAAGATATTATAATAAATTATACCTGGAAGAGGGAAGGCTGGTAAGCAACTTTTAAGTTGTAGATGATTTTCTCTGTATAAATTAATACTCTTCATTGAATATATTCACTTGGCTAAAAATATATAGCAATCTTTTAGAGGAGTAGGATGAAAACCGTATCCGTAAGTGGCCATACCAGGTTGCGACTCGGGTAGGCGATTTTCCCTCTCTCCTGTCCTCCACTACAACTATCTGACTGCACTTCAGACCCACTCCATGAGATGGAACATACGTGACACTGCTTAGGTAGCTAAAAACATAAGACTTGATAGGCCACAGGCCTAGGGAAGAGCCAAGCTACTGTTCTGCTAAATGAACAATAAAATGACTCCTTACGGCATTCTGCTATACTTATACATGAGTGTCAGCCATCAACAGAGAAGCTTCCTCCTGCAGCAGATGGAACAGACAGAGACCTACGACTGGACCATGTGCAGAGAAGAGACTTGGAAACACCTAGTCTTAAATGGCATGCCCTAAACAAAGCTTCCCCCTGCCCTGCAGGTCTACAGGAACCATGTGAAAGAGGAGGAGGTAGAGATCTTTTAAGAGTCAGGGGGGATGGAGACCAAGGAAACAGCATCTTCCAGACATAACAGAATTGCTGCACAGATGAACGCACAGGACTTCCACAGGTCTAAGCCCGAGAGCGTCCCAGCAGTGAGAGGGGAACATAGGCATGATCATCCGTATTTAACTCAGAAAGTATCTCCAACTGACAACTGCTTGCTAAGCAAAAAATAGTTTTCTCCAATGGAGTCTCACTAGGGAAACAAATCACTCTTAAGCACAGACCCCAAAACCAGCAGTACATGACCAACACAAATGAACCCAATAGCACTTTGTAGATATTTTGCCTCATATTGCTTTGTTTGGGCATCTTTTTTTAATATTTCTGAACTTTTACTTGTATTATTATAGTTTATGATTTTGTGTTTTTATGGCTTTTGGATTTTGTATGTATCTGTTATGTGTATTTCCTGTGGTTTTTCTTTTTTGTTTAATTTTGTTGAATTTTTGTTTGTTGCCTGTTTGTTTTCTAAAGAAAGAAAGAACTTACACATGGAGTTGGATGGGTAGGGATGTGGGTGAGAATCTGGGAGGAAAAACAATGACCAGAATATATCATATAAAAAAAAAAATAAAATAAATAAATAAGAAAAAAGAAAATCCTACCTGCAAGAGCCAGCAACCCAACTGGAAGAGCCTGCAGTGTCGACTCTGTTACTGGGAATGAACTGGGGAGCAGATTTAGATGTTGGTGATTTTTCCCATGGTTTGAAATCTTCCCTAGCACATGTAGGAGGTGTACCATTCACATACGGTTTAGCTTTCCCCTGTGAAAAAAAAGGAGAGCCTAAGTTGTAATGGCAAGCGTCTAACTTAGTAGCTTAGCATGTCTAGTCAGCGACACCCAATCAGCTAACATTTGCCAGTTGTGTTTCCAGGCCCAGCACTTAGCCAGTTCACCCTCATCACTTACTACAAACTGCACGGCACACAGGAAAGTAAGCCCACACCTTAAACGTCTACTCAAATAGCAAACAAACAAAAATACAAGCAGTATATATATGATATGAAGCAGTAATATTAAAATTTCTATTTTAGAAATAAAATCCACTTTAGACATGAAAATTTGGTACAAATGTTTTATAATCCACTCTAGGATGTAGTATTTTAAGTAATAAATACTACAATAAAATAATATTGACACTTCAAAGGAGTCTTGAAGTCACAGCTATTGCAGAAGGTTCAACTTCCTTACACTCACTGCCCTGCGGATTAACCTTATGAGAACAATTTCCTTCAAAGTTCTACGTTAAACCTGAACACTTTGTAAGAAGAACAAATTCATAGTCTCAGAAACTCCTAGATGTTCCAAAATGTTTTATGAATATGGCAAAGGTTGCACAAAAATGATTCAATTTCTAAAAATGTAACTGCTTTCCTTCCTGGAAAGAAAACTGTGGCGCATAAAGGTGTCCTGAGAAAGCCTCCTCAGAGATAAGGAGGACTGCTGCAGTTGAGAAATCATTCAGCCAGCAGCCCAGAGGAACAGGAGAGAAACGACAAAATTTGAAACCAAGCTTACTATCAAAATTATTTTTCTCTTATAAATTTTATTTTAACAGCCACTTCCTAAAATGATTCTGGGATTTAGCTACAAATATACCTTTCAGAATTATATTCAACATTCAACGTTATATCAATATGTACAGCATCATTATATTTTATATGCAAAAAGATTAGAATCATAAAGGATTCAAAACTGTACTAAAATTTCTACAATTAGAATAATCATATACTTATAAAAAACATACATTGTACATATTAGTTTTAGTTTTTTGTTAACACCAGGGAAGTATGAGAAAATTTGAGAGAATATAATGAAAATGAAGGTAAAATGTAGGCACATCCAACATGGTGTTAAAGAAACAATGCTTTATCATACCAACCTCGACCTTGTCCGAATGGAACCCTGCTGTAAAATCAGGTGACTGTAAATCTCTGGGACTACCCACTCCTGCATAGCTTCCTTCAGAGTCTGAGGTCAACAGTTCTGGAAGAGACTCCACAGAATTGGTCTTCCCAGATTTTAATAATCCTGAAATATAAAATAAAATAAAGTAAATAAATGTTAAGCAGACATATTAAGCATAAATGCATTTCACTCAGTGAGCCAAACTGAAAGCAAGAAGCTTATAGACCCAGAGCACAGTAACACTGAAATGACACTCACTACACCAGCAGCACCTGCTCATGTTAAGGAGATACAGACATTAAGTGGGAGATCAACATGGAAGAGACAGCAACACAACTGTGGCTCATCTCTCTAAGAACTCATCAATAAATCTCAACACATAGAACTCCACAGGATCTGCTCTGAAGAGACTTAACCTCCTTCCTCAGGAAAGGTAAGAAGGGAGAAGAGATGACTGGCTCCAGGGCAACCTGACCCCTGCTGTCCCTTCTCAGCTATCAAAGCCACTGTGCCAGCAGTCAGCCCAGGAACACAGGCTCCTACTGATCCCACTGGCAGCCTGACGAAGGGTTCCTCAGTTTGTTTTCTATACAAAACAAAAATCTGTCGTTTGAAATTTTTAATTAGCTTACCCCCTGAAAGAACCTAAATTGCCTCTGTTATCCCTATGTTCAGGTTCACCACGGACATAATACAAAGTAAACTTCTGCTTGATTTCAGGTGATAATTCACACATTTCAAACTAATTAGAATCTATATAGCATGCCAAAAGAAACTTGAAGATGCAGGCATTATCTGAGCTGTAAAAGCTATACAACTGATTAAAAATAAAGTGTGCTGTCTCTTACACATTCAGAAAAGTGCTGTCCCATTAAGGAGCTCACCAGACACATGGTAGTTCTCTTCTGTTGTTCATTACTACAAAGTTTGGCAATGACATTCAACCTTGCTCCTACTATCATAGGTATTTTAACTAAATTTTTATTTCAGACACTACACTTAAAATTGTATGCTTTACAAATTTTTCTTGATTGTAAAATCAAGAAAATCAAATAATTGATAGACATGGCAAGCAAATATTTTTGGTCAAAGCAAAATGCTTTAACAGGACCACTTGTCTAATTTTAAGGATCCGCATCCATGTTAGGTCTCCACAGTCATTTCTGATGACATGTGCCTTGTGCTCAAATCTTCCTTTTGGTCCCCAATTCACTTTCACCCTTTCACCATTATCTGCTTGGGCCGCAGAAATCATGCAACATCAGAATGTATATGGAACTTGGCTCAAGCGAGCAAATACTATCTGTTCCTTCTGTCATCATCGCAGATCTTCACAGGCTTTCCAGACTATTTCCTGAACACATCATAGCAGATGTGTTAAGATCAGAGTATGATGATACTGTTGGTGTCTGTCCTTACCTTGTACCTTATTTGAAGAAGGATTTCTTTGCTGTTTTCCTGCCATGTCTACCAGGCTGAGCTAGCTAGCCTGTGTGATTCAATGATTTCTGTCTGTCTCCCATCTCCTAGAAGGGATTACTTATGTTCCTGCTCTGCATCCAGCTTTGACTTGAGTTCTGAGGATTATAACTCAGGTCCTCACATTCACAGCTAATGCTTTTACCCACAGAACAACTCCCTAGCCCATGAGAATAAGACTCTAACACACACGTAAACACACACACACATACTCAATCGAATCATACTATTTAAATCCAATCAAGTATCTACTTCTTCCTTAAGTCATGAGGTAACTGAAAGATTCCCGGTTTCCTAACTGTCCGACCACCTATCCAGAGGTAAAGCCTGCAACAGAGAATACAAAAATCACAGAACGTTACGCCTGGAAAGACCCTTAAATGTATCTTTCTCATTTCTAGATCTCCTGATTCTGACCTTTAATGCTTCATAAATCAGTCTAGGCAGATAATCTCTCCTATTAAGTAATGGGGGAGTCTACTCTGTGTGTTGCTTGTATTGGTTAACGAGTAAAGAAACTGCCTTGGCCTGATAGGGAAGAATTTAGGTAGGCAGAGAAGACAGAACTGAATTCTGGGAGGAAGAAAGCAGAGTCAGAGAGACGCCATGGATCCACGGCTGGAGGTAGACGTGCTGAAACTTTTCTGGTAGGCCACGACCTCGTGGTGATATACAGATTGATAGAAATGGGTTAAATAAAAATGTAGGAGTTAGCCAATAAGAAAGCTAGAGCTAACGGGCCAAGCAGTGTTGTAATTAATACAGTTTTTATGTAGTCATTTCAGGGCTAAACTAGCTGGGCGGCTGGGACAAAGAAGCAGCCAGGTTCCTTGCAACAATTAACTATCTTCTGTGTTACTTAAACACATCATTCTTAACATTATTTCCTTCAATTGTAACAAACATATCAAATACTTCATTTGTAAAATTTAAGCCACAAGGAACACAAGTCAATACACAGGGCAGAGTGCCTGTGAATGCTGTGACAGAAAACACGCCAGGTCATGTCTGGCTGCCATATGTGGGCACACTACCTCCTGAAAGGCCATACTGGAGTCTCCTTACTTGTGGTCATACTAACATTTTGCATAGTTTAAATATAGATAAGATGAATCTAGAATATGGGACAACATATAAAACAACTAGCCTCAATGTCTGAGAAAACAATACAACAAATAGCATGGAAGATACTGTTCTAGCTAAGAGAGACTAACAAGCAAAGGCATTGTTAACCTTGATAGAACAAGAAACAGTGGCTGAAACAACACTCTAAAAACAGTTTGTTGAGTAACTATGGAACTCTGGATACAGAAGCTAGCACTGGCTAAAGCTATAGTACTATGTTAACCATCTGATGCTGGTATTGGAGTTTTAGAGGAGAGTGTTCTTAAGAGTTTTACTATAATATTTATGAGAAACAGTGTATCTACAGAGTATTCCAGGCGGATAGGCTAAAAACAGCTCTGTCAGCATAAGCATTGTGTATGGAAGGTTTAGAGGACAATGGTGGGCAACAGGCAACTGTGCTTCTTACAAAAGATGCAATCTATACAGAGCTGCAATGCAGGAACACTGCCTAGCATGTATGAGGCCCAAGGTCAGTCCTCAGAACCACAGAAAGGAAAGGGTGAGGGGAGAGAAGGAAGAAAATGTGGCAATAAATTAACAGCGAGTCTAACTAGAGTGTAAAGGTGTTCATATGTTGCATGTGTGTGCCTGCATATATCTTTTATATTTTCAGCAACTAATAAAAAATTTTAAATTAAGGCTGCAGATGGACCAGCAAGTAAAGGTTCTTGTGATTGGTGAATCATGACGACCTGCATTTGATCCCTGGAGCCCACATAATGGTGAAGGACAGAAATCACTCCTAACAGTTGTCTCTGACCTCCACACACTGACCAGAAATATACTCAAACATACTAACCTGCTGATGGTGGACTCTGAATAATGTCTGAAAGGTTATAGCCTCCAGAACTGTCAGAACGCTTCCGCGGCTTCTTTTTAGCTCTTGTTTTTGCCTTCTTGAACATTGTTTCCCTAGGAAAATGCAAACATAGAATCAAAGGCAAAAAGAGTTTGGTCAAGCACAAACTCAAAAGGCAAAGGAACCCTCAGCTTCACCAAGGCAAGACTGAGGACATACATCTGTACCAAGAGAAAGTGAGAACTGAACAGCATCCTGGCTACAAGAAGGAAATCTCAGGTAGAGGAGATTTCTATTCATAATAAAACCTTTACCAATAAATAAATAAATAAATAAATAAATAAATGGAACAGCACTGTACACAGTTACATAAACTGATGGAGGAAGGTCATTGGCTAATAAAGAAACTGCCTTGGCCCATTTGATAGGCCAGCCTTTAGGTGGGTGGAGTAAACAGAACAGAATGCTGGGAGGAAGAGGAAGTGAGGCAGATGCCTCAGACAGATGCCAGGCCGCTGCTCTCTAGGGCAGACGCGATGAAGCAAGCTGCCAGGTCAGACATGCTGAATCTTTCCCGGTAAGACTGGTGTTACACAGATTATTAGAGATGGGTTAAAGCAAGATATGAGAGTTAGCCAGAAGAGGCTAGATATAATGGCCCAGGCAGTGTTTAAAGGAATACAGTTTGTGTGTTGTTATTTCAGGGCATAAGTTAGCTGGCGGCCAGGAGCCAGGCGGCAGGAACGCAGTCCACAGCTCCTTCAACAATGAACTATAATTTTCAAATTACATTCTGTGCTGGTGTGTGTGTGTGTGTGTGTGTGTGTATGTGTTTGTGAGATGCATGCCTGTTTGTACAATGTGAAGGCATCAGGGGTCCTACTCCATCACCGTCTACCATATTCCCTGAAGACAAGATCTCTCACTAAATCTGGAGCTCTAGATGTTTGCTTGTATTTATTACTTCACACTAACACCTAGGCCCCTGCCTTGATTCTGCAGCCTGTCTGGCCAGCAAGCCCCAGAGAACCTCCTGTGTCTCACCTCTCAGGGCTGTTGGACTATGAGGACTATGGCCAGCCCTGGGTTTTAAGGGTGGGCTGAGGTCCCAGCTCAGATCCTCAGGCTTGTGCAGCAGTGTTCCTTCCCATGGAAACACCTCCGCAGCCTTTGTGGTAGTTTCTCTACAGTATTTGAGTGAATGTTTCATTGTTTGAATTAAATACTATAAATCAGGAAAGGGAAAGTAGGTATGTGTGAGTGCAACAACTGTCTTATTTTAATGAAATATTTAATATCTCATTATATACTATGGTTCTGCAAGTCAGCTGTGAATATATCATTTTGTGGCAGTTAATGAGTTATTTAACTCCATGTTAATGAACTTTATAATTTAATATTGTGTTATACATTTTAGGACAATATGTGTAACTTCTACTGTACAAAATAATACCACATCAGGAAAAAAGTTTAGAAAGTAGAATACTTCTAGAACTCAAGAATTTTTCCATGAAGTACAGAGCTGTTTGTCTAGCGTAGATGACTTCAACACCCAAAGACTTCGCCTACGAAGTTATTTGTCCCACAGAAATAAGTAATTCTATGATGTGAGCCGAAAATACTAATAAGGTATTAGCCTAAAATACTAACTAGGCATTTATTCTATGCAGAGGTTGTCAAAATTGTTAGAACCACATCTTGTTGATGGACTTCCAAATCTCAATCTCTGTGGATTACTGTTGGGTTCTGATTATGAAATATCCTCCCATAGACACAGTGGCCCCAGATGGAGTAAGGCTCAAAAGTAGGGTCACAGGAAAGACTTTCATAATAAGGAGTCCAATTTCATCAAAGGATTAACAAATTTATGAGTTTACATCTATTCAGAAGTAAGGTTCTAACTGGAGAAATAAGATCACTGGAGCATTTCTTGTTAGAGTGTATTGTATCCTGTCCCTTCTCTCTCTCCTTGGCCTTACGAGGTAAGCAGCCTTGCTCTGCCATGCCAGCTGGCACTGTTGTGATACTCTCAAAGGTGCCAGCTGGACATGAACGAATCCTCGGAAGCTGGAGGACAGAGCAAACCCTTTAACCTTTCACTGATTTTTCTCGGGGATTTTTTCACAATGCCAAAAAGCTAGAGTAGTGACCATCTACTGAAGCAGTCAGGGTCTACAGAGGACTCCTGAGAAAATGTCACCCAATCTCTGGCTGCTGCATTCCTCTCAGGATGCCCTCTAGTTCAGTCTGAGTACAAACATGTAGTCTCCTACCAAGATGGAAGAGAGACAATAACTTGGCTGAACGGGGTTCAGAAAGGGATGGGACCCATCTGTCCTCATCTTCATGAGCCCAGCTGCCATGAACATCAAGCGTTTCTAAAACAATTTCAAGCATTGTGCCGTCATTACTCTAGAGCCACTACTTTCCAGCCAACACCAGGCTCATCTCCTGACCACTGCTGGCACCTCTGCTGTTCTTCCACTCTAGTGCAGCAGCATGCCTTTTTAAGTGCCTTTACCATAACTCCAGGAGGTTTGGAAGAGAGCATTAAGACAAAAGCACTTAACTAACCTGTATGCCTATCTGAAGGCTACAGTATTTTTATACTTACATATTCAACAGTTTAGATTTAAAATAACAATCATGTATAATGTATTATCTCAAAATAAAACTGCATATTCTTACTTCCTATATCAGAAGTTCTCAATTTATAATTCCAATATTAATATAAAATGTCAAATGTCCAACAGGGTAAGGAAGAAGAGAAAGAAGGAAAGAAAAAAGAGAACAATGCTTACGAGTGATTTGGTTCCATATTTGTTTCTTCTTTGAAAAAGACATCTCCATCCTCTACTTGCATGTAGCTAATATCTGGTCCATCTTGGTATGGTGTAATGACTCTTCTCTCCATTGCTGGAATCTACAGAATGAAACATAACACTTTTTAAATACAAAATTTGTGAAGATTTATAAAAATTGATAAAATGTATCACTTATAATGTCAGGTGGTAACATTAACTAGAAAAAGTCTAGGATGCCTAACAACTCAAATACAATGGGGAAAATTTTTTAATAGATTCAATAAAAAGCATATTACATAAAATTGTTGGTGGTGGGGGCTGAAAGGCAGCTCTGCTTTCTTGAAGTGTAGGCTGATCCATCTCTCAGGAGTCATGTGACTCCATGCTCTGTCCTATTCTGGCCTTCGAACTAAAACTTTGAAACAGCGATGTTTATTATAAAGAAATTATAAGAGATGTATTAATTTTACTATGCCTCAATTTTGATTTTCACACTTATCTGAGACTTGAAAGAAATGCTAGGTTCTAGTTTCTAAAAGTTAATGTATTTGCATTCACTATAAAACTATTCCATTGTCATGTCTGGTCTAATACCCTGTTTTTAAAGGTAATTCCATAGCTTACAAAATCTGTACTGAGAAAACAAAAATATTACCATTTTTCGGTAAAATATGGAAAGATCCTTCAAAACATCCTCACTTAACACATCAAGAGACCTGAAAAACAGAAAGTAAAATTCTAGCTTAAGAATTTCCAAGTATGTTTATTTCAAATTGTCAAATAAATAACAAAGTTCTTTTTCAAGTTTACATACACTAGCTATAAGAATTCCTTTTGAAATAGGTATAGTTATATGCTATAAATTTTAGGTAACTAGCAAATATATTATATAAATATCTTGATAAAACTAAAGCAAGTCTTTGGAATGGGAACAACTATAATCTTTTCAACTGCAACATGATACCAGATACTCATTTCTCAACCTTCTTCCCTAACTATAAAGACCAACTGTGTAAAGAGTGCTGCAATAACGGAACACTGCCTTAAGCACCAGGGCATCCAGGTATCCGGGGTATCCTCGTATTATCACTGCTCTCAATTACCTCCATGACCAAGAGGAACTCACTTTGCTTCTGAGTCTTAACATCTTCCAGAATAAAATGAAGTTTGGATTACTTCAATTATATTCAACATGAATTCAAGTCTCACAGGTTCCAGAAGGTATTTTAGGCATCAGTGAAAATTTAAAACAAGGCTTACATCCATTTGTGTGTGTGTGTGTGTGTGCGTAGTTGTTTTATATATACAAAGTAATAAGCATACATACACATGCATTATGTTGTTTTTAAAGCTATTTCTACAACTAGTACAAAGCAACTTTCATATGCAAATTTGTACCATAAGTTTCAGCACCTGTAGGATAATTACTTACATTAGGTTGCAATGCTAAGTAAATTTTGTTACAGTCCTCCGTTTCTTAATATTTCTGTACGTTTTGTTTTTACTTTAAGCAAACACATACCTGATTAAGAACAGTTAACTTGACCTACACAGTTATGCTTGTCTACTCATGCACAATCACTCAGAGACATCACCACAGCAGGTGCTATCCCGAAGTGACTCAGAGGAAACATCTGTCTCAGGATAATAGAAAACCATGTGATATAGCATTTTCCATGATATTAGTTTTGAAAATATTGGTATTTGTTTTGTTTTTTGGTAGCCTCTTATCTGACAAACTGAATGAGATTAATCTGACAATATAGAAAAATAAACCTACTCAAGAGAATCACTAATGTCAGAAATGAAACTAAATCCAGAAACCTAATCAGCTTCTGATATATTTTTTAATTTAATTTGAATTTTAAAAATTTAATCACAAAAAAAAAATGCTTAAATGGCAACAGAATTGTCTTTAAATCAGTCCTAGCTGGTGATTATTAAGACCATTCATGATTCATCTCAAGAGAAAAACAGCACTTTATTTCAGTGTTTTAAAAAAAAAAAACATTAATTAAAAATCATGTTGAATTTGCAAAGTGGGTGGGTAAGTTGTTATCATTAGCTTTGCTTTGTTTATTCATTTCACCGTTGTTGCTTTGATACACATCTCACTATACAGCCCTGTCTGGCCTAGAGTTTGCTATGTAGACCAAGATGACCTTGAACTCACAGAGATCCACTTGCCTCTGCCTTCAGAGTGCTAAGATTAAGGGCATGCACCATATCTTTTGCTACCATTTGTAATGACCAAGATTTTCTCAGCTCTTGCCACCCAAATTAAAAAAGACAAAAGTTCTCCAAGTCTTCTCATTTGAAAACAAGATATTAAGAAAAACTATTTCACAAGTATGTGAAAATTAATCAGTCTATGTGCCATTTTTAGAAAAATGTCCAGTATATATAAAACACTAAATATTAATTATTGTAACTTATCATACAAAATAAAAAACTACATATATATGTGGTATATATAAAATTATTATAATAAGTAGTATTAGCTACTATTATTATTATTGAGAGAAAACAAAGAGAAGATAAATTATCTTAAATATCTTAAAATGCAAACTGACACCAAAGATTCCAATTCCAAAAATCTTCACTCACAAATGTAGCCTCATTTTTCTGACCACTGGCTTAGCAGTGAGAAGTAATATTTTATCTTCCTTAGGTGCAAAATTTTTCATTAAAAACAAAAAACAAAAAAATTCAAGTGTAAATAGGCCCGATATACATACAGAATCCTAATGAGTAGGGAGCATAAAACTGTTCCGGGCCACATAGCCAAAACCTGCCTCAATAAAAAAATAATTTTTAAATTATTGTTAGAAACACTGGAAGTTCCCATGGTACCTCTAATCCTGAAAGTGATGGTTCCTTAGCATTTGTCAAATTTTTCCCACCTTGGTAAATATATATTCAGTTTTAAAGTCCAGGTGCATCTTTTATTTATATACAAACATCTGTGGGTGCAAAAATCATACAGCATAGAAACCCAACCAACCTTGCTTCAAGTAAGGCTGCCATATTCAGCCCTATGAACTGTAAACAAGACAGTTTCAACTGCTCAGCATTGTACATTGCTGCGAACTCCAGCAGCATAGCAGCATTCTTAAGGGTAACTACAGAGAAAAGAGATTTGCAAAATTAGATGAAAAGGATTTATTTTAACAAGTGAAATACTTGCATTTTAAAGTTACACAATTCAAACATTTAAAACAAGAAAACGATCTCTAAACAAAGAAATGAATGCTGAGATGAATACAGAAATGAGTTTTATTACGGTATGCTAAAGTAAGTTTAACTGACTGGTTTCAAAGGGAAAAAAGCTTGGACACACAA
Organism: Microtus oregoni; assembly: GCF_018167655.1. Taxonomy (NCBI): domain Eukaryota; kingdom Metazoa; phylum Chordata; class Mammalia; order Rodentia; family Cricetidae; genus Microtus; species Microtus oregoni. The sequence continues at coordinate 2,252,760 of NW_024543091.1, read as the reverse complement.
AAATTTTAGAGAAAACAAAATACGGAAGGGGGATTAGTGTTAGCTGAAAGCAAATACATAAGAACTACTATTCTTCCCCACAAAAGCCTTGAATATTTTTCACTTTCACCAGCGAACACTCCTTTCCATTCATGTAGCACAAACATCTATAACACTAAAAAGACAGGTGGGCACGGCAGTGCACACCCTGTAATCCAGCACTCAGGCCGAGGAGGGCTTCTGTGCATTCACCAGTCTGGGCTACATACATAGATCTTGTCTCAGAACTGACAACTAGAAACTAAACAGGCATTATGACTAGAAGAAACTGGCAGACATTCTAAAACTTAACTGATCTATAGTATTGTCCATGCCAGTGCATAAGACTACACAAGAGCCCAGGATCCCTAACGCTTCGTGATGTTCTATGGCACACAATATTCTGCTAGAAACCCTCTAAGAATATTCTATCTGCTTGTAACTACAGCTACCTAAAACTCTCATCTTCTTCTTATACTAAGGTCCAGTCAAGAGAAGAATAAGCTGCTTTCTACAGTTGGTCTTCAGTCTTCTCCCATTTCGTTTTAGTTCCTCCCCCAAACTGTCAAAAGTTAAAATCATAGTCAATAATAGTCGCAGTCTCCCTCTGCCTAAGCTAAAACTGCAACCAATGATGAAATCATCTCAGAAAATGAAAGCAGATCACACAAAAGCTCTCTGTGAACTGCTCATGTGGAAATGATGTGCGCAATGACTGAACACACTTCCATGGAGCCCTTCTGCTAGGAATTCATCTACCAGTTAAAGCAACTGTGCAGCAAAGATTAGGAAAAAATATCCGAGGAGGTCAGCAGGGACCACTGAGCGAACGGAAACATCTAGATATATACTGTACAACTATGCCACAGTAAGTCCTTTACAGTAGCGTCTTTTCTTGATTATGGAAAGAAAATCAGGGCTATTTTCCTATTGCTAATCAAGGAAAAAAGACAGTCCACAACACTTAAAAAGACAAGAAAGTCAGGCAAGCTCCTATCCAAAAAAAAAAAACAAAAACAGAACTTCTTCCATATTTCCCAAAGCAGCCATGAACAGAAACACAAAACTTGCACATAAGGTTATGAAAACTACGCCTTTCGTATCAGAATAAACAAAATTATCTAAATAAAGACAGGAGAGGAGAAAGGGCATTTAAAGACCACTGTGGCACCGAAAGGATCAGTAACACTGAGCTCAACACAGTGAGAACCAAACGGTGGAAAAATGAAAAACACATGGCCTGCATAGCCAAGTCATTTCTACAGTTTGAAGAAGTGGAACACAAATGGCAAACCACACATAAAAATTAATATTTGCTTTCTAAGTTGAGTATTTGTTTTTTGTTTGTTTTTGAGGCAGAATCTCATTATATAGCTCTGGAATGCTCTATGTAGACCAAGAGCTCTGGCCTGGATCTCTCTATATAGACCAGGATGACTTCAAACTCACAAAGACACACCTGCCTCTGCCTCCCAAGTGCTGGAAATTAAGGTGTGTGCCACCATGCCCAACAATCTTGAGTTTTTTGAAAAGCAGACACACATAACAATGACGTTTCACCATAATGGAAAACAAAGCTAACACAATAAAGCAGACTGCATTATTCTGAAGACACGGCAGTTCTAATTCTGATACTCACGTTTTTCAGTCAATGCTCCTTCACAGGCTTCCTTTAATCTAGTTATGAGAAGCTGATCGGCCACTACAAGAACACTACAAATAAAATCCACATTTTGAGACTCTAACAAGAAGAAAAAAAGAAAAAAAAATACTCTGTTATTCTGTAACCATTTTAACTAGAAAAAGGAAAAAGTTATGATTCTCTTCTACATGTCAGACAACTACAACAAATTGTGAACTCATCAAATATTCTACACCATTCAAGTGGACAACAAGAAAAAAAATTCCCTAAAATGCCTTGAAATTTAAAGTTCTCTTCCTATTACTATGACTAAAACTCCAACTAAAGCAGCTCAGAACAAAAGGTTCACTCTGGCTTGTAGTTCAACACACAGTCTATTACAGCAGGGGGAGTCAGGGCAACATGATGGAGGAAGGTCATTGGTTAATTAATAAAGAAACTGCTTGGCCCTGATGGTTAGAACATAGGTGGGTGGAGTTAAACAGAACAGAATGCTGGGAGGAAGAGGAAGTGAGCTCAGATACCATGTTCCCCTCTCCTGGACAGATGCGATGAAGCTCCGACCCAGAATGGATGTAGGCTAGAATCTTCCCGGTAAGCGCACCTCGGTGCTACACACATTAATAGAAATGGGCCAGGCAGTGTTTAAATGAATACAGTTTGTGTGTTGTTATTTCGGGGCATAAGCTAGCCAGGTGGCTGGGAGAGAAGCAGGAATGCAACCCACAGCTCCTTCACCAGCAACAGGAGACTGAAGAAGTTGGCAACATTGCTGCCAGTGAGAAGAAAGTAATGGATGCATAGTTCTGCTCAGCCCCCCTTTTCTATTCAGACAATCCAGGACCCCAATCCAGGGAATACAGCCCCACAGCGGACGGTTCTTCCTATCTTCATTAGCATAATTAGGATAATCCCAAGCAGGCACACATGTCCAGAGGTGGGTCCATCTCCCTCCAGTTAACTCTACATTTTGTTAAGTTGACAGTAACATTAACCACAGCCATACTGGGCTTATACATTCCCACAATGGGACCATAAAATCATCAACCTGAAGAGATTATTTCAGTGCAAAAGGCTACTAGAATGTCTGACTTGTTTATGATTTCCAAATCCAGTAAGAAATATTCTTAAAACTAACAAATAGAGAGTCAAGTCTCCCGTGCTTCTGTGGAGCACTGCAGAGTCATGTACAGAGTCAAGCACTAACTATACTTAGTAGTCTGGCATAAATAAATAAATAAGAAAAGGAAGTTGGGAGGGAAAAATGTTTGGAGATACACAGAAGGAGTTGGAGGGGAAAAGCAGGGTTGAAGATGATCATATTTCATTATACATATACATGAAATTCTCAAGAATAAAAACTTCAATTAAATTAAAAAAGCAAAATACCATAAACATAGCCACACACCAAACAACAATCGTAGAAATGTATTTTTTTTCCTGATGACACATTTTACATCAGTAACAGACCTATAATGATGGCACACAATACTATAAAAAGATATGATGACAACAGAACAAAATAGGCTATAAAAAAGGCTATAAAAATCTATTTTTAAATAATAATGACACTGAGTTAGAATGAAACAGGATTGTCCTGACAGTAAAATTCGTCCCTAAAACTAGAAAATTAGAAAATCACTTTTTCTGAACATAGCAAGGGCTGGCTGGACGACTGAGTTAGTTAAACTGCTTATCACCAAGTGTGACAACCTCAGTTCAGTCCCTAAGACTGAACCAACTGGGAGAGAACCAACTCCAAAAATTGATTCTGACCTCCAGCACAATCTAGTCTCTAGGGGAGCCTACATAGACACACACACACACACACACACACACACAAAGTAAAGAAAGAGAATATTTCCATTTAAAACAGTGGCAAAAAGAATTCTGAGAATAATTACTATGATAAAAGTAGTAACTGCAAATCCTATACATAAAAAACTATGGCCGCACCCCCATGACCTACACTCAGAACACTGCTAAAATGGCAGCTTTCTCATATTAATCTACAGGTAAAAATACTGTACAATAAATGGCAAGGGCACAATTTTAAATTTTAACAAACAACAGATATGTACTTTAAAAATGAGTAATTTATTGGATGTGAATACCTCAATTTTCAAAAAGAAATATATATATATATATATATCTTTTTAAAATATATTATTCATTTCAAATATATAAATAATAAGTATATATTTTAAAGTCTCAGTTACACATCAAGTACACAAATCCAGAATCTCACTCTCAGTCAAACACATCTGAACAGACCACCCAGATTTCCTCATGCAGACTGGGGTACTTCCTATAAGACAATAGGTCAGAAAACTACCCTGCTATGGACACTTGCCTTCGAACACAATTTGGTTCTCCCCAGCTAGACTGTGATTTCTTGCAAAGAGGGACTTTTCACTTTAAAATATCCTTAGTGTATATCTGTGCCTAAAAACTAATGGCATAATGAACCCCACGAATGTTCGCTCAGAACCACAGCAAATTAGACTCACAAAACATGAGTTCTTCTCAACAATGGGAACAAATTGGTTTCTTCGCGAACTTCCTTCTAGTCCGCCTGTTTCACTGCTGACATGTTATTAGAAGAGGGAAAGTTCATAGAAAATTTGTCAAAAATTACACTCCTTGTATTCACAATCCTAACATAGAGGAAGTTAGAGAGATGAAACTTCTAACACTAATTTTAACTATAACACATGATTCTAAAAAGAATGATTTAGGCAATGAAAATGTAATTTCTCTGCTTGATTATTATTTGTAATAATCTGTTACTTATTTAAAATTAAGCTTCTAAAGACAATATAAGAGGGGGCTATGGTTCATGTAGACTTTATCATTCTCCTATTATAGCAGAACCAGCTAAATTTCCTTGTGCTCATACCTTTTATGACCACAGCTTCATCAGTATAGAGGTAGTCCACAATAACTCTCAGAATCTCAGACTGTATTGGCATTTCTAGAGCTGAACATCTGGAGGCCTATGAGCGCATAAGACAAAATCAACTCATTAATCTGAAACAACAAACTACTACCATATTGTTAGATGATTTACTAGCATGAAAACTTTGGATAGGAAATCACATCAAAGACCTTTGGAAGAATTTATAAAATACAAATCTAAAATAAGACACTTAATTTTAAAACATAACATTAAAAAAGAAACACAGAAAATTCAGAAAACAAAACACACAAGGACAGTCCTAATGTGTGTCTCAAAAATGGTGGTGAGATTGTGATTTTTTTTTAACAGCTTTACGACAATATTTTATCTTCCAAATGCTGGTATTTTCTAGAAAACTTGAACACACATAATGTAACATAAACGAAATGTAGAACTAATCCAAAGTACCAAGTTCCAATTCTGGATGTTTTATATAGAACACTCCCACCCTAACCCCCAGGATATGCAGGAATGCCTACACTCTCTACACCTCACCTCAATCCAGGAGCTGCTCAGCATGCTGCGGAAATATTCTGGAAGAGAAACAGTGCAGTGAGAAGAGGGGGGCAGAACAAACACAGGATGCAGTCGCTAACAAGACTCCACCTACCAAGTCTGGCACAGAGCACACATTTATGACAGGGGAATTCCTTCCCATCCACAGACTTCATGGTAACATCATGGAGAAATGAACTGAAAAAAAAGTTTAATCAAACAAAGATCAATTTTCTGCATATTTACAGAGGGATGAAAAAAGTCTATGGATTTGGCTTAACTTTAATCTTAAGAGAAATGTTGGCAAGAGTATACACACTACAAATAAGCATGTACCTCACCTCTCAATATCTCAAAAAAGACAATAATAGCCAAATCATTTTTAATTTTTTTAAAAGAGAACTGAATACTAAAACTTCCCCGTTGATTATCTTTTTAATTGTAGGCAAGGAATTAGTGGCAATCAGTGGCATGCTCAAAGCCCTTTATTCTCTTATTAAACAGCCTAATGCATGCCAAGTAATCATTAGAAATTTTCATTTTCTCTTTCTTCAAGACATCACCTATAAAGTACCTAACACAAAACTTTTTAACATGTAGTATATATATTCTGGGAAAAAACATACTAAACAAAACAATCATAATGAAAATACCTAAACAGCTGAATGGGGGAGGAGGTCTGCATAAAACCCTACTTATAAGATTCACAATTGAAGAAAAAGCAACAAATAAAATCTCTTTCTTAATCCGAGTAAAGAAGAAAGAATGATCTCCTCCAGCAGGCAGTGTCTGTCTAGAATGATGGCTTCCTAAGCCTCCCGAAGGGGCAGAGACAACCGGCATCTCCCTTCTCCTTATGGCTGCAAGGAGCTCTACTTCTGTCTTATAAACCAAAACTCTACATATGCAGGGCTGACCCTCATCTACTAACTTACCATTTTTTCTGACTTAGCTTCAGTTTATCACCAGTTTTCTTCTCAATAACATTAATTTTTTCATTTTCAAATCTGACTCCATCTAACCTATCAAGGAAAAATATAAATTAACAACAGGTGGAGATTGTCTTCTACTAAAAGCAACAACCAACAAAAATCTAACCGTCAGGCTTGCAGTTAAACACTTACAACATGCTCCTAGAAAGTCTCAAAACCTCATTTCAAGCTCTAACAAATCAGTCTTCATTAGAATTTAAAATATGCTTAATATCATGGCTGACAAATCACAAACCAAAGCCATCACATGGTCTTTCTGTATTTCCCAATAGAATCACAGTACATAGTCCTCCCTGTCCCAAATACATGACAATGGTTATTCCAGCACAAGCAGCTTCATATGAAAGCCTTGTTAGAGGAACAGCCTATCAGTGCAGGTTCATAATGTGACAGGTGCCATGAGATACTTTAGTAACTCAATGGCAAGCCTTTATCAACAACACAAGGACTTTACATACTGATGAACTGAAGTCGGTGAAACTTGCCCTGTCTAGGGTGAGCAGAAAGGCTGTAGGTCTTTCTGACACCCAAGATCTTTCCAGCACACAACAGGTTCTAAGGAACTAAGTCGCTCTCCCTGTTACACACTCACAGCACAGCACCTGAAACCCACCAGCAAACTTTCTGTTCTTCAATTTCAAATGAGGAAATAAGTCCCTAAGTAGTAACTGTCCAGAAAACAGCAGTGAGAGAAAGGTACACATCCATGTACGTCTCCCACAAAGACAAAAGTGAAAGGAAAGAGAGAAAAGGCAACAACCACTTCAAAGCAGGACTGGACAAGGCAAGTAGACCAAGAACTGTACCTGCTACTCAAATCACTGAGGCCAAATTTCTTTGCAACATTTTGCAACATCCTTACAGGATCATCTTCCCCAACACCTTTTCCCTTTTTGGAAGATTTGTGTTTGTTTTTCTGCCTTTCATTAATTGTGTGAGTTTGGTTGTTTTTGTAAACCTCAAATGCTGTCTTCTGGTTATCATCCGCATGGCAATTCATTTTATTCATATGAGAATCTGAGGAGCCCTTACAGTCTTCTGCCTTTTTGTTCATGAGTATTCTTGGTTTGAAGCCATGAGTTAAGAAGTCACAGGTATCTGTATACATGAACTGTAAGAGGTATTCGAACAAGTCGGGATGAACTTTCTCCACCACAAAGAGATGGCAGCCTGCAGCATCTTCATCTTTCCGGTACACATCTGTCAGTTCTGAAGAAGTACCATCTGAAAGAAACAACTTCTGGAAGAAGTCAGAGCGCACTGCTAACACGTATTTATGAGCAGGGAAAAGTCTGTTGCCAACTTGAAATGTCACATCATGGATGTTATCCATTTCATCTGTTTCCCTCAGGAGCTTGCCAAATTCTTCAAAAAAGGATGATGAAGACACAACTGGAATTTCATAAAGGCTAGAAATGAAAAAGAAATAATTACTACTTTGAAGAAAACAGATCCCAAACTGATTCCCTTGAGAAGAAATGGCTTACTTAAACTTAGCAATGTCTAATTCTGGCATTTTCTAAATACAAGAATATCACCCCAAAAATGTTAAATATTTAATAGACAAACAACATAACTGAAAACAATAAAAATAAGAAAAGTTTCCAAGTTTTTCCTTTTTTACATAACTTATTTTACAAGTGAAAAAAAAGGAACTAAGCAAATAAAGTCACAGATCAAGAATAGTTACTCAAGCAAGTGAAAATATATACAATCATTCTACCACCCTGAGTGCTATATGTCTATAATCATACCCTGTTCTCTACACTTCATCTACCAAGGAAAGTGACTGATGTTCTTGCTTTGCCTTGGACTGGGGGTTTTCCCAGCTTATGACACTTTCAGTGCTAAACTGGAAACCTAAGTAAACCAGAATGGATGGTCACCTGACTCCCGGCCTTCCTCCCTCCCAACAATGCCACTGATGTTCATTTCTCCCTGTACTAACGCAATCAGAACATGTTTACCCAACATGTGACCACAACACCTCTTTTTTGTCAATTATCACATTTAAGAAACAGAAACTTTTATACTGAAAAAATATTTATAATCCATTCTTCAGAATCTGAGAACTCCAAGTCTAATATGTACTAAAGACAGACCCTTTGTAGGCATGTGCATTTTTGTTTTCAAATTCAGGTTATAATCTAGGGGAACACACACTCTCCCCAGTGTAGCCAACATTCCCTCCTGATCACCCTTGGAACACATTCATCTGTTGAAGGTCTCTAGAGCTTGGTAACAGCTCCTCAATTTAATTTGCATCAGGAGCTACTGAAAACAGAAAAAGGTCTAATGATTATTCCTTCTAAAAATAAAATGGATTAAAGACAATTATACCTTGTTTTAGGGTCTGACTGTAGGATTGCAAAGTTGCACCCACTTGCATCTGTGCTGACACTAACAGCTCTATGGGCAAAAGGAAGTTTCTCAAGTCGAATTCTTTCATACACACTATTTGTATCAGAGACACAAGACACATCTGGTGAGGAATGATGTAGGTTTGGTAAAATGTCTGCTAAAAAGAAAATAAATGAACTATCATTAATCAAGGCTGCAATGAAATTATTAAAAAGATTTAGGAGTAACTGGAATAAAAATGATTTGAAAACTGTAAAAGTACACATGAAGTCCTTCTGAAGAACTTAGAACCTCTCCATCTTCAACACAGATTTGGTGCTGCGTACTCACTATATATACAGACAATTTTCAGTATTGGTCACAATTTCTTCTCCCAGAAAACACCTTCCACACTGCAGCCAAAGTCAACTTTCACCCTGGTAACTCTATCTATACTAGCTTTGTTCGAACCTAAGTGTCACCATGAGCTCCCTCCTTTCTCCTGCAGGCACTAGGCAAATACAGGAATGATCACTGTGCAACTGTGATTTAGTGATCACCAATCAAGAGTCAGCAGGACAGAAACGCCCCTACCCTCAATAAGCCAATCTATCAAGTATGATCATACTTTAGAGAAATGACTAAACTAGTCAAATTCAGTCTATAAAAACAAAATATCGAAATGTTTCCAGGTAGGCATGGCACTTACGAAGAAATTACTCTGGCTACAGCAGAAAAAAATGCTTAGAGAATATACACAAAGACTTTCTTACTTTAATTCCACACACGGAAATAATAAAAGATGATAGGGACTGTAACAATCAATCAGAAGAGGGGAAATAACAATTAAAAATACATTTAAGATAGGAGTAGCACAACTTGGTAACGGTTATATGTTCAGGAAGGGGCAGGGGGGCGGGGGCGGGGGAGAGGGGATGACACTGAAGAGCAGCTGAGGGAGCAAGTGGCCATGAATTCTATCTGACTGACCAGTAAGAGTGATATAAAACTAAAGACTCACAAATCTTACAAGACAGACCTGTGCTCTGCCTATATTTTCAAATGTAGTCTGTTTCAGTCTCCTAGACTTTACTACGTTTCCTCTAACACTGTTATTCCCATCCCTATGCTCTTAAGAAACTCACATTACATTAGTTACCTGTCTCAAGAAAATTGGAATAGAAGATGTCTCTAAGCTCTATCAGCTATCAGGGCCTGGGACCAGGGGGCTCATCGCCCACATTTTCATATCATTAAAACCCTTCCCTGTACCTAGTACATAGCCTATGAACCTTGCATATTACAGACCTCAGTCTCTATCTATAAAGAAATAAAGCACAACAAGTCAATATTGTGTAAAATTCCTTTTACGTTCTATAATTTTGAGGAGTATGTAACTCTCAGAGTAATCATAAATGTCTGTAAGATATACTGTAAGCATGAAACAACTAATTCATTGGTTCAAGACAACATAATGAAGGACCACGATGTGCCAGAGAATGCATCAAATACTAACAACAGAGAGGGGTAGCCATGCCCTGGGTCACGTGTGATCTGATAACTATGGGAGACAGACACACCTAACCACAAAGGCAAATCCACAAACATTGCAGGGTAAGCCTAGCGGTTCCGTCACATTATAGACTGACTAGAGTATGTAAGTAGTCATATAAACTGACCTTTCTTTTCAGAATTCTTTCTTTTATCTTCAACCCACTTCCCTTTAAATCCTTCCCCGTCCTGTGTGACAAGCAGAATTTCATTTCTATTTAAAGCAATATCAGAGACTGACACCTGGCGTGGATAGGCCCATCGGCACTGCTTCAGAGAACTGCTAAGTGATCTCCAGCAAAACACCTAAAATGAAACCAAACCACAGCACAATATAAAGCAATACAGCATCAGAACAAGCAAAATTTGAATTGAAAACCAGTGCAGTGCAGTCAAAATAAAAGCTTTCACACATATTTTTCAAGAATTATTCTTCCACAGAAAACAGAGATACTTGCAAGCAAAACACCAATGCACATAAAATAAATTTAAAAAAAGAGAGAGATACTACAAAAATCAAGATGATGTTGGAGAACTACACCTTTCAAGAAAGTAGATTAAGCAATATGAAGTACTAAATGTGTCCATGGCACTCCCCCAAACGAGAAGCTGTTTTCCACATGACTTGCTTGGGGCAAACAGTCCTGCTGGAATATTATAGCACACTAAGATGCTAGATCCAACACTTTAATATCAGGTAATTACCAAAATCAATCCAACTCACTCTCAAGGATAAAAAGATATACTTAACTGTAAACTAAAACAAGGCCTTAGGTAAAGAAGTCTCCCAGTTTAGGGACTCCTAGCAGCCCTGGGAATATCACAAGGAGTAGCGCTAAGGTACAGAAGGATGTAAGAGAGGGTGCTGTGCTGTCCTGCAAAACTTCATCTCCAGAGGCCGTGCCTCTGTCTGCTCACAGGCCATGTTCTAAGCTGGAAACTGCTGGCAGAGAAGGGAAGGGCTGTTGACTCCTCATAACCAATTTTTGAAAATAATGGCTACACCTTGTATTATAAACACACCAGCAGGTGGAGCTTTGCAATTGCATCTTGTGGTGTCTGTTTATCTTTGAGGGGCGCAGTTGAAACAGGGTTTTCTAAGCAGCCACGCTGCACTCCATCTTCCTATGCAGCCAGCAGGGGCTCAGCCTCCAGCGCACTACGATGGCAGGAAAGCACCACTATGCCTGTCTGTGGTGTTTCATGAGGGGAGGGGTACTCTGCAGTACTGACAAACATGTCCAGATGTGATTGTTCAACTTTTAAAATGTGAAGCTTCATATCACTATTTACACAATTTAGACCTCACAAAATATCTTATCATGTCATTATTTTATGACAAGAAAACTGGTTTCTTACCCTGTGTATAATTTTATCAGTATTACTAATACAAGTAAGTTAAGTATGTAAAATTTAAATATTAAACTTTATAATACTATTTAAAGCTTAAAATACATACAATTTATAATTATGAGCCTGTATTAAGTATGTCTTGAAATATATAATTAAAAAATATATTTTAGGTAGGGCTGGTGACATGGGTTACCAGTTAAAAGTGCTTTCTGCCACGCCTGATGACCTGAGTTCAATACCCGGAGCTTACATGGTATAAAGAAAGAAAGAGTTCCCCCAACTTTTTCTTAGGCCTCCATAGAAGTGCACCACAGCATGGGCGCACATAAATAATTAAAAAATTAAAAACTAGTGATTCCATAATGAGATATGTATTGAAACATTTCTACTAGGAAAGAAAACTACAGCTAAGAAATAAGACCTAGAAGCATATTATTTATATATTTAATATAATAAAGAGCATCATAATCTATATGTACATTTACAAAAGTTTTAATCAGGAACAATATTTTTTTAATTATGGCCCAAATGTATAATATATTGCCTGTTTACTGTTATAAAATAATTAAATAGTATTATTTCTATCTACACCTTTCAATTCTGTTTATAGACAGACAGTTTACACACCAAATAATTCAAACTACTTGTTTTTATTTTAATAGCAGTAAATGAAGCTTTAGAATGTGTTTAGCAACAGTCCTGTGACCACTGGGTTAGAGATAGTCCTGTGTCACAGAAGGGAAAGGGCATCGGCAGTCTCCACCAAAGCCAGGCAGTTCACACTATCACAGCTCCACAAATCACAGGACTGGCTTTAACATAAATACACACTCACCCTTCCAGCTCCATCCAGAGCAAGGACACATATTTTCTGATCCCCATTTTCTATTAAATGTTCAGGATCAACCTTGTATTCCATATAACCTCCAGATACAAGAACCTTTTTCAAGTTTAGTTGTCTGAGTGAAAAAAAAATCGTAAATTAGGATTTTCTGAAGCACACATGCTTAATTTTATAGAAATAATTATTCAAACAATAACTGATAAGGAAAGTAGAAAGATTCTACTTCTGCTCACTGCAGTTCCTCCCAGCAGCTCTTTCTTCCTACGGCACATCTCTCCTCTCAAAGCCACTACCTACACCGTGAACACCCCCTTGATAAAGAACACATTCACTGGAAGGCTCATTCACTGGAAGGCTATTAGCTCCATATCTTAACATTAAAAAAATTAAAAATAAAATAGAAATGCTTAAATATGCCAATCCTAACCAGTCACACATATCATAAAGGTCATCATCACTACTCCCCTCATCCACGGCCACACGTATTTTTCTGTCTGTCTGATGTGCAGAGCACAGTGCAGAGCCTGCCCAGTGCTACTCTACAGATATCTGACCTCTCAGAAGGATACTTGCTTTGAAAAACTAGTATTTTCAAAGTTACCATGTAGTAATTTAATTTCTTAGTGAAAATTTGGAACACAATTTAATGGATTCAGCGGAAACTAAAATGCTTTATAAATGTTAATTAAAACTACAACTTAACATTCCACAAGCCAACTCATACCTATTCAATTGGTTCTATGGAACACATGTGATACATTTTCATCAATGTCAGATAGGGAAGACAGGCTTCAGTAACCTGATGTCTGACTTCAGCTCAGAGCTGGCTTCACATAAACAACCTGAAGAAGTCATCATCTTATCTTCACTTCATGCATAAGCAATAGCATGTTCGCCGTGCTCAAATATAAATCTGTTTCCAAGAGCTGTTATACTTTTCCAGAAAACAGTTATAGTTGTGCAAAGAATTATTTCCACACTTGCTAGCCCCTACTCTAATGAAATATAATAGAATAAAATATTGCTCAAATATTGCTCTTAAATATCAGTCGGAAAAAAAAGGTTTTCTACAAAAGGGGAATACTTTGGAAGGACCTACGATAACACACTACTGTCAAATCAGATATGGATTAATCAACTACTACAGACTGAAATATATCAGAAACACAAGATTACTTCAATTATTTTTAAACACTGCTCTCTGTATCACTCTAAACAAACTCACAGGTGACACACTGAATATGTATATGAGTGAAAGGCAGAGAGCTACAGCTGGCATGTGGACCCTTGTCTAAATTTGATTCTATATTCTTTGATATCGCAAGTAACAGCTAGTTTACTGCATGTTACTATGGCATGCTAAACACAACAGGCTACACTGTACAAGGAGATGCAGCACACCAGTAAGATGTGAAGAGTGAGCCTGGGCAGAGTATTTAAGGTAAACAATTGTTTTTTTTAATTAACAGTTTATAAAATATTAAAGTCTGTAGATGACACTGTATTATAAACCAAGAATGAGGATTTGTCTAGTTCTGTGCACCAGATACATTAAAAGGGAAACTAACTGGTGTAGGAGTTCCTTCTGTTTGTGTGTTGCTTTCATTGGTTAATGAATAAAAAAACTGCCTTGGCCTAATTGATAGGGTGGAACTTAGGTAGGCGGAGAAAAGAGAACTGAATGCTGGGAGCAAGAAGGGCAGAGGCAGAGAAGCCATGGATCCTCCACCTCAGAAGGACTATAGTTAGAATCTTGAAGGTAAGCCACAGCCATGTGGTGATACATAGTTTAATAGAAATGGGTTAAATCAAGATGTAAGAGTTAGCCAATAAGTTAGAGCTAATGGGCCAGACAGTGTTTAAATTAATACAGTTTCTGTGTGGTTATTTCGGGGTTAAGCAAGCCAGGTGGCTGGGACAAACAAGCGGCCCCTCCTTTCAACAACTAACCTGGTGGGACATATCTTATATTAAATATGACTCAAAAATATTATTTTATAATTTGCAAACAAAATTTTTCTACGTCCACTGATCCTTGTCAAAAAACAAGAAATTAAAGAAAACCACACTTAGTTATCCCTCCCTTCTGCCATCTCACGAGGCACGGTGTGCACCGAGCAGCTGGAGAGCAGCTGGAGAGTCTTAGAGCTTAGAAGCACAGGCTTCTTTTCCAGAATATACATACTTCGTCGCCACCTTCTTGCACTGATAGTCTGCAAGTAAGTAAATATCTCCTCTTGTGGTAACACAGACCGTGGCGCCATCACTTGCAGCTACCAAAGACATGGCAATATCCTTTTGGTGAAGGGCAGAGACTTGACGAGGGGTAGTGACACACTTTTCTCCATTGGGATCCAGTAAGTGACCTAAAAATTTACACAAATAAGTAAACCATAAAATACGTATCCTAAGATCACACTGCAGTTTTCAGATATGGCCATGAAAGACTTCTTACCCAGTTGTCCACCATTCAGTCCCAACGTGTAAACAGCTTCTCGAGTCCACAGCACCGTATGAAACCTGCCTGCTGCTACTCCAATGACAGTCTTTCCTTTCAGGTGTTTTGCCTGTATCTGTTCAGAATGACAAGTAAGACTACAGCAGACTAGATATCTAAGGTCTCATGCAATCTTGTCTAAGACACAGTACACCAGGTAGTAAACAGCCGCTGTCTTCTCAACTGCTGGCCACCTCCCGACTAACACTGAGACCAGCTCATCAGAACACACTGATACAGCCACTTTCAGCCACCAGCTTTCAAACTAGTATTGTATAAAACCAAAATCATTACAATTTTAGCAATGTTTTAAAAAATGGTGATTTCTTTTTTCTTTTTCTTTCTTTTTTTTTTTTGGATTTTCGAGACAGGGTTTCTCCGTTGCTTTTTTGGTTCCTGTCCTGGAACTAGCTCTTGTAGACCAGGCTGGCCTCGAACTCACAGAGATCCGCCTGACTCTGCCTCCCGAGTGCTGGGATTAAAGGCATGCGCCACCACCAACCGGCTAAAAAATGGTGATTTCTAAATCTGCTATAAGCAGGCTCCCACAATAGCAGCGCGCTTGACATTTTGGCAGGGATGATTTCCTCCTATGAAAGACTGCCTTATGCATACCCGGACTCTACCCACTAGCTAGCTATCATTAGCACCACTATTCCACTCCTTCTGAAACTGTCTTCAAATACTGCCATGTGACCCCTGGGAAACTGAAGCTTCCCTATCAACCTAGGATTCCAAGATGGCCATACTATGACAATAAAATGGAACGCAATCTATTTGTTGTTCCTAAAAAACTACACAAAACTAAATACCCACAAATTGACAGTAAGTTGGAAAATACAGAAAGTATCCAACTAGAGACTATACCCAACTATCCTGGAGTAACACTGCTGATCCAGAAGAGAAAAGAGGATTGAAGTGCTTAACTAAAACTGTCAATTTATTAATAATTTTAGATACAGAGTATCAAACTAAAAAGGAATTTAATATATAAGACATATAAGTTATAAAGTGTGATGCAATAAAAATACCTGTTGTGGGTGATGAGTCTAATAAAACAGTAATTTAGAGTACTCCTCCTAGTACATGTAAGGTTTCTAAATTTGGGGAACGGGCACCTTTTGATGGTGGCCATGTGCTGACTGGAGTGGAAAAATAGTGAACTTTGACCCACATACCCTCTTGTCAGCAGGTGTGACGTGAGTGGAGACAAAAGAGCAAAGGCTTTTGTCTTAGTGTCTCATTTGTGCAGGTATGGCATGTTGATAAACCAAGCTTCAAACTAAAAAATCTGGGACTGGGAGTAAATTAAGTAGTAAAAATCTTATCTAGCTTGCAAGAATCTTGGCTTCAATCCCTAGCATCAAAAAAGGAAAAAACAAAAAGGAAAAAAAAAACTCAAGTCACATTCATCTCTGCTTCTAACACTTTAACGTCCAATCTGTGGGCTGCTGAGATGCTCAGGGGTTAAGAACTCACATTGCTCTCACAGAGAACCTGAGTTCAGTTCCTAGGACCACATTAGACAGTTCACAACCACCTGTAACTCCAGCTCCAGCGGACTTTTCTGACGCCCAAAAGGCACCTGCCCTCAGGTGCACAGACTCACATAGACACACACACACACACACACACACACAAGTAATTTCTTTTTTAATCTTTAAAGTTAATTCTAAGATAATTTAGTAAATAATCTCCCAAGTGCATAACCTCCCCCTGTGCTTTTATTTTTAACTTCAAATGAATGCCAGTTTGTACTGTCATTTTTTTACGGAAAAAGAAAAATACAGGCAGCATAGAAAGCCCTGAGTTCACGAGGTCCTGCGCTAATGTGCATTGCTGACATGGGCAGTCATGTAGCAGCTCTAATTCCTCAACTGCAAGAAAGCAGCAAAGCCTCACCTGGGGGAAGTTCAAGAGCAACAGCAAAGCCTCCCTCAGGAGCTTGAATATAAGAGTTTCTGAACAACTGGACAGTGTATGCAAAGGCCAGCAAATGCAGCTCCCTCCTCCTCTGGATGTTTACAACCTGAGACTGTATACAGAGACCTCTTCAAGGACCAGCAATCCTTGTTTCTGTGCTGCACCTAATATACATGCTGCAGTTGCAGGGTGCTGGTGGTAGTGGGTAAGCGCACCAACACTTGATCCCCGCTTTCTTATACATACGTCTATCTGTCCTTTCTTCATTCTCACTACTGCTAGTCAGGATTCCAGGACTCAAGCCGCATTGATCACATCAGAAACGTATGTATCATAGCACTGAAGATGAAGTTAACTAAGAAAATACAGTTTCTCCATTAATAAGTTACATCTTTTATCCATATAAATTTTATAGCAAATAAATACCTTACTGGTTAAAAAGAGAAGTTTACCTGTCTGGGTACATTACAGCTGGATGGTGGAGGAATAATTCCTAGTTGGTGAAAAATGTTGAGACCAAATGTATAGACACATCCATCTTCAGTTAGTACAACAGTGTGATCCTCGGCAGCTGCCACGTGGGAACAAGTGTGACCAATCAGTCCTTCCACAAGCCGGGGAACCTAGGAAACAGAGTGGACTTTATTTTAATACTCTAATCAACAGAGACTATTTATATAAAAATGCACACAGACTCTGTGACACTGCGTCCAAAATGGTATGACTAGAAGACAGCCCCTTCCAAAGGCAAAGTCTGCATCTCATCAAAGGGCAGGTAATGACATTAAGCAGAATCGATATAAGACCAGTAGGGCACTTCAGTGAAATAATTCAAGTGAGTTTTAAAACATTTTTTAAAAACTGTTTATTTTTTCTGTTTGTGTGTGAGTGTGTGTGTGTGTATGCACAGGCACGTGTGTGCAAGCATGGCACATGTGTGGAGGTCAAAGGAAAACTTGTGGGATTACCTTCTGTGAATTCAAGAATCACTCTCATAATGTCAGGTATAGAAATACCTGTTGAGCCAAACTTTTGGTTCTCAAGTGACTTTTTTTTTTTTTTGGTTTTTCGAGACAGGGTTTCTCTGTGGTTTTGGAGCCTGTCCTGGAACTAGCTCTTGTAGACCAGGCTGGTCTCGAACTCACAGAGATCCAACTGCCTCTGCCTCCCGAGTGCTGGGATTAAAGGCGTGCGCCACCACCGCCCGGCTCAAGTGACTTTTAAGCCCTACTGTATCCCAAATGCAAAGTTAGTAACATGAACAAAAGAAAAAGGAACCTGTGGTGGTTTGAAAGAAAATGGTCCCCAAAGGGAGTGGCATTATTAGGAGGAGTGGCTTTGTTGGAGGAAATGTGTCACTGTAGAGGCAGGCTTTGAGGTCTCATATATGCTCAAGCCAGACCCAGTGAGACAGTCTACTTCCTGTTGCCTGCATATCAACATGTAGCAGCTCCTTCTTCAGCAGCATGTCTGCTTACACACTGCCATGCTCCCCACCATAATGGACCGTAAGCAGCTACCTCAATTAAATGTGTTTCATTGTAAGAGTTGGCTTGCATGGTGTCTCTTCACAGCAGTGGAAACCCTAACTAAGAGCCCTTTGCTCTTCAGTATTTTAGGAAGAAAGGGAAAGAATACAACTTCCCTTCAAGAACTAACCAAACATAAACTATTCAATTTTTTGCAGTTACGCATCCTGAACTCAAAGCTCACATCAGTCATTTCCTATCTATCTGATCTCAATCAAATGTTTAACTTTTCCTCATTTTCCTTATCTGAGAACTAGCAATCTATAAACGACTGCTTTCTTAGTGTTAGTGTAATGCACACAGCGTAGACAGAAGCGCTTGCAGCAGACAAGACCGCTGGGAGGCTCACTGTGAGTACTAACCCTAACCCTAATTTCAAGTACACCAAATCCTCAAGAAGTGAAAGCTATTAATGTTGTTGCTTTCTTTCCTTTAATAGATGATTTTTAAAAAATCAGCCTTTTCCTGGCATATAATAAACTAGGTTTCTTTCAATTACCTTAAGTTTCAGTAACATAAATACTAACATTTGAATAATATTGTTCACTTTTTTAGATCATGCAAATTTTAAGGAAATAAGAACCTGTAAAAGAAAGGGTTTTATAATTAATCTGACCTTTAAACTCTTTATATACACATATGCATATATTATAAATCCATATATTTCCTGACCCAGTATTTGTTATATGTCAAATATTTTTGGATACTTTCACTTTTAAGTCTTTAATTTTTATGCGATATACTACGAAGCAAATTTCTTAAAACTATTACTAATTTTGAACGTTATTTTGCTTTACAGCTAGGATATAAAAATTAACTGATACTTCCAACTTATCATGGCTTTACTGATGTCTACTATATAGTGACTCCATTACCAAGCATGTCTGTTCATCTCCATGGCCTAAGCGTCCACCACGACCATGCCCACAGGTGTAAACCTGCCCTTTCTGGGACAGGAAGACTGAATGAAATTTGCAAAGCACCACCTAAGGAGAAAACAAAACTATGTTATTAAAAGTCTCTTTAAAAAAAAAATACTTTCTGAAAAGGGGCTGGAGAGATGGCTCAGCAGCTCAGAGTACCGGCTGCTCTTACAAAGAACCCAGATTCAATTTGCAGCACCCACATGGCCACTTACTACTGGCTGTAACTCCGTTTCCTGAGAATCTAATACCCTCATGCCAATGCATATAAAATAAAATTAAAAATTAAAAAAAAATTCTCTGAAAAAAATCCTCTTTATTTCAATTCGTTAAGCGGAATATTTGTTAATTAATTGTATAGCTAGACAATATGTTTGGGGTGTTCACTATACTATTCTCTTTATAAGTGCTCTAAAATAAAAATTAAATTATAATCATTTTAAATTATACCCAAAAACACTCCCAGGGGAGGGGAACAAAGAGAGCAGTGAAGTGGGAGATTAACACTGGAATGTAAGCTTTCGGTCTTCAATGGCAAAAATAACTGTCCTTTGTTTTCTAGTGTAATGGGGTGTCGAACAGCAAGAACTGAGCTGAGAATAAGATTATCAAACAGAATCTGTGTTATTAATAAAAATAGTAGAAACATCAAAAGAGTATTTTTAGAAAGATTTGATAACACACATTGGAGAAGCATTGTGTCCTTTCTTGAATTGTTTTTATTAAATATAGCTTTAATAGCATTTTAAACCTTAAAGAATTTTGTATTTGTTTTCAAGTCTTTCTCTTTCCCATTTCCAACCCTCCACCCACTACTGACACACAGTTGGCACTCACATATTCCATAGTAAGCAAACTGAAGCAGGCAGACTGCATCAGCAGGGGGTAGAAACAGCAAATTCACAGCAGCTCTAAACAGGCCCATGCTTCAGCTAGCACAGAGGCCACGTTTGCTGCTTTCGCTGCAGCATTACGTCACTCTCTACACCTTACTACGCTACCACTCCTTCCTTCTTAAGATACACAAAGATGAGAGAGAAAGAAAGAAATCCTAGAATCATTCTCCAGAAAAGCATGGTCCATTGGAAAATAACAAAATTATAGGCTGAGCTACAGAAATCTATGGACTACTGAGAGTTCTATAAACACGTGCCTGTCCAAAGTAAAAAAGCAAAATAAAATACTCCCTTATTTGTACCACAAATACAATAAAAGAAAGTCTAAAAACCAATCCCAAGTTTATAAAGTTAGAATTTTTGAAAGAAAAAAAAATATTATTTGAGTCAAAACAAATATATTTGTTTCAATTACATATTCATTTTTATCCCACCACTAAAGAACCCATGATAGCAGAACTTAACGCTTGGAAGTTTTGAACAATTAGAAAGGTTCTTCACTTCAGCTCTCTAGGATCTGCAATGGGTGAGCGTCAGTTCATCTGGTGCTGCTCTACAGAGCCAGCACCTTTCAGTGAGTAAAGGTCGGCTCTGCATCTAACTGTGCTCAGTAAACATTCTCAGCCAGCTTCCGCTTCCTGAACTGAATTTACATTCCTCTTCTCTCACACCTCTCCACAGAGCTTCCCTTATTCATGTTCTAGAGTAAATAAAATCTCCTTGATCCTCAACTTCTACTTCCTTTCATTAGCAAATTTTTTTTGTTTTTTTAATGTATTGTTCTAAACTTTATACCATCAAGTAGAACAGAATTTTTTATAATGCATATATAATAGGACCAGATAGCACAGTCATATTCTACGTGCCTTAAGAGCACCATTATCCTGTCACCGGTGGCATAAGTTCCCCACTCAAGACCACACAATCTAGCACTAACTAAAAATTCAGAAAAGGAAAACATCTCGAATACCATAAATGTGTTCAGTCATTAATATCTGTGAATAGATTACTATTTTATGCGCCTAGACAATTAAAGGAATGCCGTACCATCGTAAAAACCCCTGGAGGACATGCTCAGGCTGACACATGCTGAGTAGCACTGCCCAAGGGACTACATGGCCGTCATATACTCCACTCCTGCTCTGACAGCTCATCCCTCATATTCACTACCAACTGACAGCAGGTTCATCAGTCTCAGTCACGCTAAGTCCTTTCACTATGGACTAGGTCTAGAGACAGCTTTAATGACACCATCATACATTCTCTACATTCTCTAGTCTCTTCCCCTTCCTAAACAAGCTCCTATGCCTAAGCTTTCAAAATTGAACCTTCTCTACAATTAACTTTTTTATTAAAAAACAAATCTTGCTAGTTATGACCCATCAGAGCATGGCTTTCAATATAAAGAATGTAGCCTTTGTGGTGTTATACCGAGGCCTAATATGGTGTCATATCATTCAGCATCCATATAGTTTTTAGTTAATGACACTAACAATTCTACCAGAAAATCATCAAAACCAGAACTGTCAGAGGAAAGCCAGGCATGCACAGTAATTTTATAAACTGAGTATTCCATTTCAAATATGAGCTAAGGGTGTATCTCCAGGCTACTACTCTGGGTCAGGCAGAAACAGACACACAGATACAAGTACACACGGGGGGGTCGGGGGGAATGATGAAAATTGCAGACTAGAAAAGGCCTGACATTCTAAGTCATGCACTCTGCATTTACCCAAAGGTGAATCGGCTAAACTAATTACTTCAAAACAAAATAGCACCAACAAGGAATAAACATGAATAACAGAAAGGAAAAGAGCAGAGCTTAGAAGTCAAGTTAGGACACGATCATCACTATCCAAGAAACTGCTGGGAAGAAGCTCGGAAGACAGCTTCACACTTAGTTTAAATCTGGAGTGTCCTCCAAAGACTGTAACGGTTTGGTCCGCAGGCTGGTGTTACTGAAAGGTGGTAGAAACTCAACAAGTGTGGCTAGCAGGAGGCTTAAGATCATTAGGGGAATCCCTCAAAGAGGACTATGAAATAGCAGTCTCCTTTACACTCGGTGTTTCTGGCTGCTCTTAGGAGAGCAGTGCCTTCCACCATTCTCTCCGGCAGGCTGTGCTATCTCACCAGACCCAAAGACAGTCAAAGAAATATGGACTCCACAACTTGATCCAAAACAAATCTTCCCACCTTTCAGTAAGTCCCAGGCACTTCTTTACAGTAACAGAAAAAATAACACAGCTCATAAGACAAAGGTGAACTCAAATAATGGGATCTGAGGTATAAAATGTAGAAGTCCTAGCATTAAAGTGAGTACAGTGTGAGCGGCAAAAATAAGACCTCAGACTTGTTAAATTAAATGCTTTACAAGACTGCCCAGAGCAAAATGAAAAAGAAGCCTAAAAGGAGAGTGACATTAAAGACAGTCTGCGCACACACAGGACGACAGTGGGGAGGAGTTCACTGAGGGTGCACAGTCTGCAGAAGTAAAACACAGCGTAGCAGAAGGACAGACAACCATGCAGAAGAGCTTCACATGTTATCAGTGGAAAGGGCACACTCATTCACACTTAAGAATTCAGGATCATGTACCAGAATTAACATCGACCTCTGACACATGACTTGAGAAGTAAATGGCTTAGCACCCCTTACATATACGTCTTACACATGACTGAAGCTAATCCAGTAAAAACTGTAAGTGGCAAATTTCTAATGAATTTCATTAAGATGTTATTAGACCTTCAAAAGAATAAAAATGTGCAAAATCCAAACTATCAAATACTTTATCTTATCGCTCAAAGTACACAGATGATCTTTCAGAATACCTGCTTGACATAAACTCCGCTCCTGGAGAACAGGTCCACCAGTTCTGGGTGATGCTTGCTTTTCTGGCTTCCGTGACCCAGAGTAAAGTTTGTGTTATCGCCCCAAGTATAGACTTCTGTGGGATCTGAAATAAAAGTTAGGATTTTATTCTGTTAGAATTTAAGTGAATGACAATTTAGTCTAACTACAGGAACACAATAATCATCAGTTTACCTGAAACGTGACTCAATAGAAACTAAATTAGCTTGTATATTTATAAATATGAATCTATTAATACAGTGTATAATTCTAAAAAATTCTAAAACTCAGAAAATCCAAAGCAGAGTGAAAGGCTGAACCTGATGTGAATAATCATAGTATTTGGCCCTCACTGAGAGCTAATAAGGTAACATGTAACTTCCAGCTGAGTGAACCATCACCTGCAATGTCTACTTTATTCCCAAGAAATTCTAAGTATAAGCTTTATAAATACGTGTGTTTATAAAAGTGAGCATAGTATCACTGTTACTACATGTTACTATACAAACACTAACTTTTTTCTTTTTTAGGGCAATTGAGGAATTGAGATGGACTTCCAGGGCGCAAGAAGGCCTCTGAATTCATTATGTAACAGAGCATGGCCTTGACCTCCTCACCCTGCCACCACAAGTGCTGGGACTACACGTGTAAATTAACATACCCAAGACTAATATTCATTTTTACAATTCACTCTTGATACACAAAATCACAATGACTAAAGAAAGAGCCTTTAAACTGATATAAAACTTAATCAGAGGAAAGTTTGTGGTAAGTCTTCAGTTTTATTCTGGAAGACTAAAAATATTCTAGAATGAAATTTTGATTGTCACGTACAATGCAGTCGGGGAAGGGCAATGATTGTGCTCTCACTTGGCTTAGATAGAAGCTATACAATACTTCTACTAATTCTCTTCTCTTTTACTGTAAATTCACATTTCCAAAACCAAAAGGGCAAAAAAAAAAGTGTAAGAAGTGACATTAGTATGTGCAAGTAGGACTTGGGAGGAGGTTCAGTTGCCAAAAGTGCTTGCCACAAAGTGGAGGGCCTAAATTCAAATCCCCAGGATCCATGTAGAAGCCAGACATGGAGAGAGCATCTGTAATCCCAGCACTTCAACAAGCTGATGAGCAAAACCAAGAGAATTCCAGAAGCCTGGAGAACAGCTAATGTGGGTGATGCCGTGCATCTCAAACAAGGTGAAAGGCAAGAACCAATACTTTTTTTTAAGTCTTAAAATGTGTGGGTAGCCAGGTGGTGGTGGCACACACCTTTAATCCCAGCACTCGGGATGCAGAGGCAGGCGGATCTATGTGAGTTCAAGGCCAGCCTGGTCTACAAGAGCTAGTTCCAGGACAAGCACCAAAGTTACAGAGAAACCCTGTCTCAAAGAACAAAATAAAATAAAATAAAAAAATAATCAACAGATGTGAAAGTAAAAGTCCAAAAGTCCTTTACAGATATTCAAACAAATAAATCCTCAATATTTTAATCAGAATAAATACTACTAGGAGTTATTAAAACTGTACCTCGCTGAACTGTGTGAAACTATACTTACCAGTGTTCTTAAACACAACGTGAGTTGGCCTATCCTTCATTAGAAGATCCAAAGGTGACAATCCTTCTTTATCTTGTAAATACAAGCTAACACCATGCTACAAAATAAAAATACATATTAAGGATTCACTCCAAACCAGTAACTTCTGCATAAAAACCAAATGATCAACACATTAAAAAGAGAAAAATAACCATGTAATAATTATCTGTCATAGCTACATACATTTGCGCTGATATGTAAAAGAACTAAAAATTATAAAATGTTCAATTATTGGTAGTACAAGAAAAGAAATAACATTTTAAAGTTTTGGTTTGGTTGTGCTTATGTACACATGTGTGTGTTCGCGTGTGCATGTGTGCATGTGTATGCTGGTGCCCACTGATGTCAAAGTGGACATCAGATCCACTAGAGCTGGAATTACAGTGAACCACCCTATGTGGGTGCTGAGAAATGAACTCCAGTCCCCTCTTAACTGTTAAGTCATTTCTTCGGGCCCGAAGTAACATTTTAAATCAAAGAGAAGTACATAAGATGGTTTTTCAAGTGAAATACTTCTCTACTGTGGAACACCTAGTGGCACTATTGAGAGGCAGAAGAACATTTGACAGGTAGGGCCAAGTACTCTCTGGTCCTGTACTACTGGTACAGAATGCTGGTTTCCTCCTCTTTGTTGCTCTGTAAATACCCAAGGTGAGTAGAGTGCTCACCACAGACTCCTGGTACTGCACTAGCACAGACCAAAGCAATGGGACAAGGAGTCTGAAATCTCCAAAATCACAAACCAAGTAAAATTTCTTCATCATAAGGTAATGTACCTCAATCATTTGTTATAATGACTTAGAACCAAACAGATAATGTAGATCTGATTGCATAGAAGGACCTACATCTTTAGGCATGTCTACAAACACACTCACTTTTTACAGTCAGATTTCAAGTCTAAAAACATACAGTAGCAAAGATTGCACAGCAATGGCTCTGTGTGTGTGTGTGTGTGTGTGTGTGTGTGTGTGTGTGTGTGTAGTCAGGGTTTGTCTCCTACAATGTGATCATCAGTGCCCATCTCTTCATCTCACCTACCCTGGTCTTAAAAGAAGGGCATTCTGAGAGGTACAATATTCCAAACTATAAACACGACAAATGAGAACTCAGTAACTCATATCATAGTTTATCTTGTAGGTGTTACTGCTAGACCTTACTTACCGCAACTATCTGAATCATCCGAAACAGCGAGACTTTGGACTCTTGTTCTCTGGAGCCCCATGGACTACCATAATTCATAATGTATTTATCTTGAATGCTAATGGTACATGTTGAGCAAAGTATATGCCACTTATTTAAGATCAATTTCTTTCTGTATATATCCCCCAAATGAGTAATTTACAAACTAGCATTGAAGTTTATAGCAGGCTTAAGAGCCTGAGTATTTTATGACTGTCTTCTACAGGGAACAAATGGGCTTTATACAGGATTTCATCACAGAGCACTGATGCTCCTGGAAACACTAACATCTGTTTTTGTTTTGACTATGTAGTCCTAAAACAGTGTAAGGTAAAAATTATTATTCCTGGGGTTTAGAGGAAGATAAGATTTCAGATCGATTATTCTAATTACTTTATAGTTATTCTAGTTTGATTTTGTTTACAGGTCTACAGTCACATGGATGTTCTGGCTGTCTCCTCTGTGGAGATCTTTTCACTTATGTTACCACTGTTGGTCTCTATTATGTGCAAAACCCTAGCACTACAATATTTTTAAAGCACTTTCCATTTATATTTAATTATTTCATTTTTGCCTATCTCTCCATAATACTATAAAAACTCAACCAAAAAAAGAGCTCAGTCATGTTCACTCAATGTCTGCAATGCACAGCTCACTCTATAGCATATATCATAAACTCAAAAGACATTTGTTCAAAATACTTTGCAGTTAGTGTGTCATTCAAACCATGCAATTTTGAAATTCTATTAGGTTTTCATAACAATAGAAAAAAATCAAAGCAAGTTCTTCCAGACCAGTGAGTAAACAGCACTATAAAAATACAACGGCACCAGACGTAGTGTTGACTTCTGACTGCAATCCCAGCTAGGCAGTAGCTTGGGAAACTAAACAGGATCTGGTCTCAAGATTTAAAAAAAAAAAAAAAAAAAAGACTAAGTATAATCCAGCCAGGGAGTACTTCCCTACCATGTGTGAGGCCCTAGGCTCACCCCAGGACTACAAATGAAACAATTTGAAGTACACTGCAACAGATGCAGAAGAATCCTATAAACATAAAGCTTTTGGCATTCAATCCCATTATGGAATAAAGGTGTCAAAGCAAAGTCACCTAAAATTGCTACCTTTATTGTAGCTTTATGTAGGCAAAGAGTTTCTGCTAAGGTCTTCTGTATTTGGCAATCAGGGGCTGATAGTATGGACAGTATGGGTGTTTATTTATTGGGAAATTTATTTTGGCATTTGACATAAAATTTCTGTGGTTCTGAAGTTTTATCAGATGCAAATTCACTGAACCTGCACTTGTGGTTATAGTGTTTTACTGTCAATGAGTAACACTTAAGGTACAATGGTGGCCATCAGAGAACAGACGTAATGCCCTCAAATGAAGTCCTGCACCCCTTGTTACTGAAAGGAGAACTGCAAAGGAAAGGACAGGCTGAGCAGGTATCTCATAGCAAGAGAATACTGAACAGTACTGGAAGAACATTTTGGTAGAATTGTTTTATCAGTGAAAATTCACTATCTATCAGTGGTCAATAGGCTCTGATAATAAGACAGACAAGCTAAGCAAGGCATCCAAAGCACAATTTCCTAGCTTCTCATGAACAATACACACCACACTACCATGAATATCTAAAGCAAATCTAAGTCCAAAATTCAGGCCAAATCACAACTGTTTCAAATGGAAGCCCTAAATATAGACATGCCTAGCAACCTTTCAGACAGAAGAAAACCAAAGAGCCCTCAAAAGTTCAACAGAATTAGCAGCAATGAATATTCCTGTCAAGGATTCAGAGGTAAGACTGAAGCCAACTGATGTTTCAATTCTTTAGCTTTCCCTAAGGGTGAGAAAAGGAGTTAGTGATGCACCTTACAGAAGGGGGGCAGATATGAGGAAAGACTACAACTCCCCTTTTGTAGACATGACTGACGCTCCATGCTTGGAAACATATCCAAGATGACTCGGTAAATAGACCACTTACACAATTTAGTTCCAGAAAAAGGATATTACACTACCAGCATACATTAGAAATTATTTTGATAAGAATATGTTACAAAAAAATCCTACGTAATTATTTTTTAAAAATTTGAACAGATGGAAATACTAATAGTAAGACTCCTAATTTAACTACCAATTGCTTAAAGATAGAAAGACTTATTTAGCATCTTCTGGGCCTGCATAAACTTGACAAAATGCATATATAAAGCAAAGTTACATATTTAGAATGCATGACTCAGTATTTACTAGTGCCATAACACTGAGTACATCTCAAAACACTTCATAATTTGGCTACTCACAAAACAAACCTAGATGGAATCCACTGTGTAAGGAAATTTCATATAAATTAAGCTGATTTTAATTATCAAATTTTTAAACTAAAA
The DNA here is from genome assembly GCF_018167655.1 of Microtus oregoni. NCBI lineage: Eukaryota > Metazoa > Chordata > Mammalia > Rodentia > Cricetidae > Microtus > Microtus oregoni. The sequence continues at coordinate 2,224,795 of NW_024543091.1, read as the reverse complement.
TCATTTTATTCTAGTTAAACAAGTAGATATATTATTCAAAACCTTTATTCCTATCCCTAACTGGTACTCAACAATCAGAACCCTGGTAAAGTAGTCACTGATAATTTAAGTCATTTTTTAAACACCTGAAGATATTATTTTAAATTTTTCAGTGGAATTACATTAGACTGAAGTAACTTTAACAGTGGGTTTCGCTGTAAGCAAGCAGAAAGCTAACATGAAAAGAAACAAGTGAAGACCTGACCAGTCACGGGCACCAGTTAACATCTAATGGAGGACTCCCCTCTGCCCACCTGCAGAAGCAGTTCTCTAAGCCTCTTCGGGTGGGAGCAGGGACCGGATGTGGAAACCTGAGCCTTGAGAACGCTAGCTGCTAGGCAAGTGTTCCACCCCTAAGCGACATCTCCACATTGAACTTCTCTGGTTTTAAGTGCTGCCCAATTCATAAATCATAATTTCATAAATCATAAATTCAAATAAACTGTGTTCAAGGTTTTTCCTGACAGTTACCATACAGTACACATAACATAAAATTGCACAATAGTTTATTATATGTTGTGAGCTTTAATGTCTATTTGAAATTTTACATAAAATGTACAAATAAATAAGACATATGGGATTTTAAATCTAAAGATAATAGAACAGTAAAAGCATCAAACACGTATAAATGTCTCCTAAACAAATACAACATGAAATAGATTAAGAAAATCACATGCCTAGAAGAAGGACTTGGTCCTGACTCAACTTGATATGCCAGGCTTAGTTGACTCCCCATGGAAGGCCTTACCCTCTCTGAGGAGTGGATGGGGGTAGGGGGAGAAGGGAGCAGGAGGAGGTGGGAGGGGAACTGTGGGTGGTATGGAAAATAAATTAAAAAAGAAAAAATAAAAATAAATAGATAACAATTTAAAATTAAAAAAAAAAAAAATCACATGCCTAAACTCCAGCCAGAGAAACAGATCAGTGCCCTGCTCTGCCAGCATCAGAGACGCTTCCTCCTGCAGCAGATAGAAACAAATACAGAAGAGACTCACAGCCACACAATATGCAGAGAGTGAGAGATCTTGGAACACTCAACCCTAAATGGGAAGTCTCCATCAAATCCCTCCGCTCAGGGCTCAGGGAACCCTGTGGAAGAGGAGATGGAAAGAGTCTAAGAGCCAGAGAAGATAGAGGACACCGTGGAACCATGACCTTCTAGACAGAACAGATCAGGCACGCACATGAACTCACAGACATTGAGGCAGCATGCACTGGGCCTACAACATACCAAATGGGGTCCTGGTAGATACATCCCCATCCCTAGCCCAGAATCTAACCCCAACTGACAGTCACCTGCAAATTTGGTTTGCTTTAAGGGAGTCTCACTGGGGAATGAAATTCCCCTTCAGGGCAGGCTATAGGTTCAATAGTAGATGGCCAAAAGAAAATGAACTCAATAGCAACATTGGAGATTCTTTGTCTCATAATGTCATATCCATCATGTCTGGACTTTTTAAATTTTACCTTTATTTTTTAATTTTGTTTTATTTATATTTTTCTATCATTTTACTCTTCAGGTCCTTTGCGCATATATTATAGACTCTAGTTTGGTGGTTTTTTTATGGGATTCCTGAGTGTGTGAACAAGGGGGTCTTTGTTTCTTTGTGCCTTTTCTTGGGCGCTTTTCCTTCTGCTTATTTCGTCTAATCGTACTGTGTTAGTTTTTGTTTTATCCTATTATCCTTTTTTTTTCCTCCTCTATACCAGAGGGGATGGCATGAGGGTTTCCCCACTTAGTCTTCTTGTTTTGTGCTCTTTTTTAAATTATTTTTTATTTAAGTTTTTTTTCATCTTACATACCAACCACAGTTCCCCCTCCCTCCCTCCCTCTGACTGTTCCCCACACCTCCCTCGCACCCAACCCTCCACCCACTCCTCTTATTATACATTATTTTATTATTATCCCAGAGAAGCCTGCTTGTTTTCTTTCTTTCTTTTCTCGGTTGTTTTTTTTTTTTCAAGACAGGGCCTCACAGTATAGCTCTGGCTAGAACTGTCCAGGTTGGCCTTGAACTCACAGAGATCTGCCTGCCTTTGTCTCCCAAGTGCTGGGAATAAATGCATAAACCTGGGATTCAAGGCATGGCTTATTTATTTTAAATAAAAGACAGAGGGAACTGGATCTAGACGGGAGTGGAGACGGGGAGGAGACAGGAGGAAGAGAGGGGGGGAAACCATAATCAGGATAATAAAGAGAGAAAAATGCTATTTTCAATAAAAGAAAAAAGAAAAATACATGACTAAATAAGATTTTGAAATAAACTGATACTTACCTTTAACAGAGACCAAACGCAGTCAATATGTCCATAGAAAGTGCTCCTGTGCAGTGCTGTCCAGCCTGACTCCTTGTCTTTCACCAGCAGGTCCACGCCTTTCTCAATAAGCCAATCTAACACTCCTTTCTTCCCACAGGATGAAACCAGGTGCAGGGCATTCCGGCCAAAGGCATCCTTGACAGCTACAGCGTTGTAACAGTGAGTGGAGAGGAAGGCCTTGATCTGGTTCTCACTCCCCTTTGTTATCACAGAAAGGACATCCAACGCATGCTTCAGGGATCGACATTTTGGCGTGCAGTCAGGGGTGGCAGAATCCATCCTAAATGCTTTTATATTGCTTACTCCTTCAGAACAGTGACTCAAGTAAATTTTAAAAATGAAAAAGCGAGGACCCAAATAATATTCAGGAAGAATTATCGAGAAGATATGACCCTTTGAGGTTATAATTTAAATATTCACAACAATTATATAAAACTATATATCTTTGTATAATCTTTTGGCACTTAAATCAAAAAAATTATAAATAGTTCTATAAAGTTCATATCAAATACAAGTTCCTTTTTTAAAAAAAATCCCAGTTTATAAATTATTTCTGAAGTCAAGCACCAAGGGGGAGTGAGGAGGGGAACTCCCCCTCCACACCGTCTGAGCCTTTCAAATATCCATAATTGCGAGGGTGACCTGCAGGAAAACAAAACAAAAACAAAATCACAAATATAACTCTCTTGAAATATTTTAAAATGTAAGCAACTCCACTCTCATTCATTTAAAAAAAAAAAAGGCTACAACTTTCATTATTCCAAGTATTTTTAACTCTATAAACTATGTCCCAGAAGCTATAAACACATTTATATGTATGATCTTCAACAGAATATCTTCCAAAAGGTCATCACCTAAAACTACATCATAACTGTTAACTAAAACAACCAATACTTCACCGGTTACTCCATTAGGCAGGAGCCTAAGCAAATGAACAAATAAATTATCAAATCTTTGTTTTATATACAACATTTGAAATGCTGAAATGAAACAATTGGCAAAGTATAGTTAGCTAGGTTAGCTACTGGCAATGGTTCAACCCCAACAACTGTCCCGCCACAAAGATTTTAGTCAGTCAACATTGAGTCTTAAACAATGGTTCCCAGGCTTTATATTCATCAATAATTAAGAATATAATTATATTTTAAAACAAACCTAATCACCTACTACCGTAATATATTCCAAACAAAAGAAAGCAGAAAAACAAACAAAAACCACTGTCTCACATGTTACAGTTTTATCTAACAGTAATCAACAGTCTCATCCAACTGCGAACCCTGGGAACTACAGCAATCAGCCTGACAAGATATGTTCACTGCTGTAACCATGGCACAAATGTTATGGAGTAAACACTTTCTGACTGGACTTAAGGCCTGCTTCATAAGACAGAACTCACATCTGGTACCATTAATGGGGCCAATTAATGGTTGGCTGAGTCATAGGTTCTAGCAAAGAATCCACTACTGCTATTCTGCTAAATGAGACCACCATTAAACCAACTTCAAAGGACTTCTCATTATATTCATAGATCAGCGCATCTCTCAACCTTTATTAGAGAAGCTTCTTTTAGCAAAAGACAACGATTAACACAGAGACCCACAACCCGTCAGCATGAAGAATAAGAGACTGTGGAATGCTCAGATATTTGATCCTATCCTCCCAAGGCTCAGGATCACTGTGGATAAGGAAATAATTTTAAGAGCCAGAAGTAGTATATAACAAAACAATGTTTTTCTGGACACAACACAATCGTTGCACATATGAATTCCCAGCCGCTCTTACTGCATGCACAGGATCTGAACCTGATAAAGCCAGACAAAATCCTAGCATGGGGCAGGGAGGTAATCATGAAGTCACTTCCCTAGCTAAGGACAATTGATGGTTGATAGGAGAAAGTCAGTTTCATCAGGGGTGTGGCTCCTGAGAGGCCACCCGTGCTCCAGTAGGTGGCCATGTGCATACAGGCAGCATTAAGTTGTCCAAAGTGGGTTAAAGAAAAAAAAAAAAAGGACGACTTTAAAGGGGAAGAGAGAATGGTGACAGGAAGGACAGGGAAGGGATTAGGGATAAAAGGGGAAGAAATGGGGGATAATCAAAAGACACTGTATGCACTGTATGTATGTAAAAAATTCTCAAACAAGAAAAAATATCCTTGGAAGCTTAGGTAGAAGTTTCAGATGAGCAGTAAGAATTTGCGGTGGTATGAATGATCTCTGTGAGCCACCACCACCTGGATTGGTCTCTGCATTGATCTTGTGTAGCCCAGGGTAGCCTTGAACTCAGAGATCCATCTGACTCTGTCTCCCAAATCCTGGAATTGAAGGTGCGTGTCACCATTACCTGACCTCTAGTGGCTTTAGCTTTAACTCGTCTTCAGGCAATATTTTTTATCAAAAGACAAATAATATATCAGTACACTGCATCTTTACTAATTTAAATGTTACAAGCTACAGATTATGAGTCATAATCAAAGAGAAGTTTTTATAAGCCCAAACATATTTTTTAAACATAAGCATTTACAATGGTTAGGACATTTAGGTCTATTAATATTGTAATCTAATGTTGTTCTCATATATTCTCTGTGTATAGAAACTTGGTCTAATTCAATAGCTTGTTTTAATAAAAGAATATTTGCCCAAAATTTAAGGAAAAAGTAAGTGATCTGGGTGTGACAAAGAATTACTCCCGTGTAATAAGAAACTAGTTTTTCATTGAAAGCAACAAGTCATACCGACATCCTTTAATAGGTATATTCATTCTAGAATTTTATAATCCAGAAACATCTTGAAAGTTAAAAATGAAGTGAAATCATTACACAAAAATTAGCATATTGAAAGTCCGTCAAACGAGCTTTATTAAAAATGAAAACCAACATATCCAATTAATTTTTTTCTTGAAGCTGCGATGTGACTTAAGTTTTGCAAAAACTTTCTTAGAAAACACGTTTCTAAAAAAGAAGTCTGTCCACATATACCATGAAGTAGGTCTCTAAAACACTAAAAACTAATGAAAGTAATTCAACCAAGAAGGGCGAAACTGACCAAAAACGCCTGCGCTTGTGCATTAGGAAGGTAGTTTACATTATCTATTAAAAAAAAAATTAAAGCACCGCCCTTATCAGTATTTCTGACAAACTTCTTGAAAAGTCCTACTTCAAGGTAGTTGGGAACCGGTGCCACTCAACTTTCGCTCCTTGAAAAACATCCCCTCTGGCTAACACAACTCCAGTTTTCTGACTACATTAGTACGTCAGTTAACCGAGTCAAGATACACGGCCAATGGTCTGGGTTAACCATTTCCCCTCTGAACTAAATCCCCTTGCAATCTGACAGCTCCCAACCAAAAGGGTCATTATCCTATCTCTGCAGAACAGACACCGTCCCTTTCCACCCAGCAGCAAATCTTCCTGCGAACCCCGCGTGAACTCAAACTCTGTAAACTCCACTCAGGCTTTAAGGGACAAGGGCGCGTCTAGGAAGGGCTCCAAGGGAAGTGACGCCAGACAGCTCTCGGAACTAGACGGGCAGCGTCGCCGGAGGGCGTGTCGGGCGGCAGGGCGACGTAGCACTTCGTGGGACCAGGCCATTCATTAGCTGGAGGGGGCGGCGGGGCTGCTCCCAGGCCACCGGGCCGTGCCACGCGGCGCGAAGCTCGAAGCCACCCCTCCGCGAGTCCCCTCCCCGGGCCCTGCTCCCCCCCACCGCCGGGCTGGCAGGACGCCGTCGCCTCCGCCCTCACCAGTCGCTAGATGAAGGTGCGCCGGGGGTCTCCGCTGGGAAGGCGCGCGGCCGCGCAGGGACTCATCTTCAGTGAAGGCAACCGGGGACAACGAAGGGAGCCAGGAACCGGGCTGCCTGAGTCGGCTCCGGAGGCGGCTGCAGCGACAGCCGCGAATGCCGGCGCCGGGACGGGGTTCGGGGGACCTGGGCTAGAGCGGGCGGGACTCGGGAATAAGACGGGCGCTGATTGGCTAGAGTTCGTGTATGCCCTACAGTGATTGGTCGGGGCTTGCCCACAAGGCCTAGCGTGGCAGCTCCTCAGCTGTGGCCTTCCCCTAGCGTCCCAGAGGAACTTGACCCTACCGGCCTTGGGGCTGTGGACAGATGCTGCCGCCTTGGTCTCAGAGCTAATAGTGACCCTCTCGGTGCCAGACGTCATCCTGGTAGATCTGTCTCTGCGCAGGTCGAGACTTGGAAAGGAGGATAAAGCTGAGATGGAGGAAACAAGGACCAGGCTGGATGCCCAAGCACCCGTCACCACTCAGTAGAAGCATAGGCATCTTAGCAAAGTTGCCTCCCGTACCGCTAGCACTGGGGTGACTGGAAAACCAGAGGTGTCCTCTCCCCAGGAGTCGGCCCTGCTCCTCTGTGGGCCCCTGTTGGACCCGGGTTGTCTGAGTGTCACTTCCTTTGTCAGAAGGCAGCATAGCTTTTTCAGATCGCCACTGTGTGACCAGCTGCTAATTTGAATCACATCACTCGGTACCTGAGGCCAGGCTTGCAGTAGGTTTTCTCCCTTTAACTCCTAACTCTAAGGCCATTTTAAAAGTTGGAAACTCGTAAGGAGGAAAACAAACCAATAATAAGTTCAGAATGGGAAACATACTGCTGCTGAAGACTGATAGACGCGCCTTAGTAAACGTGTTCAGGGAGGAGTAGCATGACTCAGAAAAAAACACCACTAGGAGTTGGTTGAACCTCTGCCACGTTTGAGTTGCTGTATGAGCCACCAGCGCTATTAAACCAAGATAAATTTGGTATCTTCTTACACTGGCTCCGCTTGATTACCTGTTTTGTAGACTTTCTAGGGCGTTAAATTGCTAGATTAAAATGAAGGCGAAATGAAAACTGAGACCTAGCTCCCCAGATCTCCCAGTACAAGGACTTTTTTTCTTTTCCTACTTCCTACTTTGACGTGTAACAAAACCCAGTCTGTGTTGTATAAACAATGACTTGAAGCTCTGTACGGTAATCACACACCAACGAACAAAGAAACCCAGTGATCCAAAACTAATAATGTAAATAAATGTGCTGAGCTGGGTTCACATCTTTTGTCTGTCTCTTCCTTAGACCTGAGTAAGTCATTTAGGCTTTCTGGAGCCTTATTTCCTCATCCGCAAAGTGCATTTGACGTGGTGAGACTGTATTGATAGCATTGAATAGAGTGCCAAACACAATAATACCGCACACACATACATATGCACGTGTGCATGAGCTCGCGGCTAATTTTTATACATAAAGTGTGTCCTTAGCTGAATTAGTCTTAAGTATTCGTTCATCTAGAAGTTGCCATGTCTTGTAAACATTGGAGGTACAAAATGTTCACATAGCCATAATCCTATAGGTAAGAATTAAGGGCAACTTTTACAAATATGTGGAAAGATATGCTACAGTACTACAGAGTTCATCTGACTTCCCAAAGAAATCACAAACTAGGTCAGAAGTAGAAGGTACCTAGATGAAGGAGAAAAAGAAAGAACCTAGTCATGCCAAGGAATGTATTTGAGGTTGGGGATGGGACACAGAACTGGTCCTGCTTCAGCAAGTAAAGGGGAAAATATTAAAGCACTGCTTACAAAGTGATCCTTAGCCTGCCACAGTGGCCATGGTGCTGACCAAACTGAGAGGTACTCTGACGTAATGCTATTGTTCCTGGCACAGACAGTAGAAGTTTCATATTTTTATATGCTGTTGGTCCCGAAATGAGTGCTAGTTCCTGGCACCAATAGGTGTCATAAATGTAGTGGTTACAGGTGGCCCTGTCAGTTTAGAAACTCCGTGCTAATGAAAACGTAACCTTTTACTCTAGACTGAAAGCAAACTATCCAACTTTAACCCAAAGGTGAAAATTAACCACACTATACCAGAAAGTAAATAAATATCTGGCTTACCTTTGGATGAGACAAAAAGACACTGCTCCAACTCTTCTATTTTTTATTGTTTTTTACCCATCTCTTTTGCTCTCCCCTTTTTTTATTTTTCTGCGGGTTCAGCAATATAAGTATTTTTCCCTTTTATGCCTTTGTCTAAACATTTATGGTTGGTTTGTTTTGTTTTGTTTTGTTTTAACCACTAGGCAATCTTTTTCCTTTTGGGGCCTACTTTTGCCTACTGGGTTTCTGTTGCTCTCTTTTTATCTTTATAGTATACTTTTAGTTATATTTCTGTTTTTATCCTATTAGTTGTAATAGCTTATATTTTCTGATTTTATTTCCATTCTTTATCTAATACAGTATTAACTGTAAGTAACTTTATCTCATACCAGATTCTACATTCATTTTGCCATTTTCTGTTTCATGTCATTGGTGATATACTACTGAGATTTAATTGATTTTTGGTATATTTTTATATTTCACAGTTTGGTGTTACTGTTCCAATAGTTCGTCTTTTCCTCTCTAAGTAGTACTTGGGCACTCAGGAGAAGGAGTCTCTATAAGAAAATTCTCAAATACAGCTAAAATACATTGAAAGATAGCCCAACGAAGGGGTGTAAAAACCATAACATAAAAAGACAAAAGAAACATGAAAAACACAGCAACATAACTCCCTTAGAGTCCCCTTAGCAACTATAATTCCTCGATTATTGAATCCAAAGATACTGGAGTTGGTACAATGTCAGCTAAAGGTTTTAAACGGTTACTAGTAAAAATATCAGGGAACTTAAAGAGGATACAAACAAGCAGATGCATTGGATCTTTACCTAGAGAAGAAAGTAAGGGACATAGAGGGGGGAACTCAACAAAATGGATGAGAAGCAAATATAGATTTAAAAGTAGTGCTGAAGAATAAGTCTCACCAATCAACTTAACCAAGCTGGAGAAAGAGATCAGAGATGGAGGACAAGGTAAAGGATTACTGCATCTAAATATCAATAAAACAAAAATAAATAAGCATAACCACAACATTCAAGGGCTCTGGAATATAGTCAAGAGACCAATCTGAGGAATCTATGGATAGAAGGAACTGGTAGAAAAATTAAAAATCTAGAAAATCTACTCACTGAGATTTTCTCAATTCTAGAGAAAGAAATGGACTCTCAGACACAAGTAAATTAGAACCATGAGTAAACTTAACCAGAAAACAACTTTTGCATGACATTTTATACTCATTCATGTTGAAAACAAAACAAAAGCTATTAAAAAGTGGTGAGAGATAAACTCTAAATCATCTGCAAAAGCAAGCACATCAGAATTGCGTCACTGTCAGATGAGCAGCCCTAAAATCCAGAAGAATAATACTTTTCAGGACCTGAAAGGGAAAATTCTCAACCAAAATTTTTACATTTAGGAAAATTGTCTTAAAATTGATGGAGATGTAAGGATGTACTAAGCCAAACACAAAATACTATGGTTCTTTTGTTTGTTTGTTTGTTTTGGCTTTCAAGACAGGGTTTCTCTGTAGCTTTGGAGCCTGTCCTGGAACTAGCTCTTGTAGACCAGGCTAGTACTATGGTTCTTGATCGCCAATCTGCAAATGATACTTTATGAAAATACTATACGTAGAGGAGGAAGATAGACGTAAGCACAAGACCAAACATGAGAGGAATTACTTAATGAAGGGTAAGAAGGAATCTATCATGTCCAACATAGTAACCAGCACACTCCTAATACAGATAGGATTGAAAGATATAAGGGGAGAGGCAGAAAAACCTCTGCCATGGAATTAACTAGACAACCCAATAAGAAAGTCATAGGATTTAATAAACATCTCTATTAATAATTTTAAATATAAATGATCTCAACTCACTAATAAAGAGATGCTGCAGACTAGCTGGCTAGTTTTTTTTAAAAAAAACTAGATTTGATTTTTTTAAAAAAAAACAACTATATTTGATTATCCACTGTCTCTAAGAAACACACCTCACTGGTAAACACCCAGGAAATCTGAGTCAAAGGATAGAAATCAGTTTATCAAATGAGTGGAAGTTGAAAATAGCCTGGTATAACAGCACTGACATATGATAGAATACATTTTCTTTTAAAAAAGATTTTTAAAGTTTGCTATATATCAATAAAGGATACAATTCATCAAGGTCTAAGTACCATCTATATACACACAAGGAAGTATAGGTCTCACCCTTCATCAAGGAAGTTTTGTTTGGCAACAGATGAAGACCATCACAGAAATTCTCAGCTGGTCAAAATGCAGAGAATAACTGACTATGGAGTGCCTATACGCAACTGATATATCGAAAACACAAGGAATAAGCCTTTTCCTGAGGCTTAGAGAACATAATGGAACAGGGGGTGGAAAGAAGGTAAGAGCCAGAAGACCAGAGCACCTGCTATGTATGACAAGGTGTTGTACGCATGAAAACTTGACAACATACTCAAAGAAGAACAGCACAGTGATAATTCCAGTTGACACGTGAACTTGGTCAGAAAAATCTTTCAAGGTCCTACCACTAGATAATTGCTACAGCAATTAATTTCTACTAAGTGAAGAATAATCGGGCTTATCCATAGATGAGGCACTGACTGATTTTCTAATCCCAAGTGATGAGTCCTAACAAATCACACGCACACGCACACACACACACACACACACACACACACACACGCCAATAATAACTAAAGAAGAGTAATGAGTTTGAGAGGGAGTAAAAGAAGACATGGGACAAGTTGAAGAGAGTGTTGGGCAGAAATTATGTAAACATAGTACTCATGTATGAAATTCTGAAAGAACATTTAAAAATAAGATAATATAAGATAAAATAATTGGAATAGATATGCACCAAACTCTGGGGTTCCAAATGTCGTAAAAACAAATTCAAATGGATGTAAGAGGCCTGCCAGGTCCCAGTACAACAACAATGGATGATTTCTGTTCTGGCGGAAGCTTCATTCCAGTCCCTGACATCCATAGACCCAAAGAGTCTGGAATGTTCTAGTGGAAGTTTCACCCCTATTCCCATCCACCATCTCTCTCCAGATCCTGCCACACCTCAGAAAGTCCACCAAATGATGATCTGATCCCTTCCCCCAGAAATGCTCAAGACCACTCCCACAGGGAGTAGGCAAGTTTTTCTGGTCTTCCTTTCCCATCTCCTTTCTGGGGGGCTCGAAAATCATCCAGGAGCATTTTATCCATCAAACCTGGGCTTTTTCTAATTGGGTTTGATTTGGTCTGATTTGGATTGCTGTGTTGGCAGAGAAGCTTACCGGGGTCCGGAAACTTTTCATCTGGAGGTCCCATCAAGGGGCTGGTTTTTCCCTACTGACCTGGCATCACATGGTGGGAAACCACCCTTCTCCCCTACAGCTGCTTTCCACCAGGCTAAGATGAGCTTTCAGCTGGGTTAGTTGTCCTTTCCAACCCATTGCCTCAAAGGCTCAAGGCCTCCTGCCCTTTTTGGGGTGCCCTGCCAGGCCCCTGACCTGTTACTGGGACAAAGACATGTCTTGTCCTGTGAGAACCCTTCTTCAGAAGATATTCTGTTTAACAGAATATTCCACACCACCCTTTTTTGACCCAAAGCCTACCACAGTGGATGCATTGGGTCCCAACATGAACTTGTGAAATGGGCACCTGCAATTTGAAGCCAGACCCCCCAAATGCCCTTGGTCTGCCTTTTACAAATTTTTTGTAAATTAGGGCTGACACCGTACATCCCGAAAGCCTGATTTCTCTGTACACTAAGGCTTGGCCTCAGTATGTTCTTGACAATGGGACACAGTGGCCACCAGAGGCAACTTTTGAATTTTCCATCCTCTGTGACCTTGAAATTTTTGCCAGCATGGGGCCAAGTGTACAGAATTCCCATATGTCTATGATTTCTGGGTACTGGGCTCCCCCCCCCTGCTCCTTTCCTTAGTAGTCAGTGTCTTGTTGCCTAGGGTCATGATGCCTCCAGATTCCCACCTATCTGGGAAATGGGACCCTGAAAATTCCACCCTGACCATGCTGCAGGAGACACTGGCCCCTCCCTCACTCTTCCTCCCTCCCCACAGTCCTCCCTACCCAACCGCCTCCTTCAAAGCCACTTGTTCCATTCTGTGGTCAACATTCCTCTCATTCCTCCCCCATCCACCCTTTCACCCTCTCAGGGACAAAAGTCAAGTGCCAACATCCTCTTCCGTACCGACCTTTTTCTCCTCCCTTCCTACAGCCCCTCCCTACCCTCCCATGCCACGACCCACCTCCTGGCCCCCTTCTACACATTGACCTAGTTCCCTTGAAACCTCCCAGGTCTTTTCTCATACCCCATCTTGCCAACCCCTTGCCCTCCTCTGTCCTCTCCTAGAGGTAGCTGGAGCGGATGGAATTGATGGAAGATCATACTCCCTTCCCTTTCAGGACCGCTCACAAGTAGAAATGTGGTTGGGTTCCTTCTCTACTAAGCCTAATGTTTATATCAGGAAGTTTTGTTATCTGTCCCAGGCCTGTGATCTGAATTGGCATGACCTCTGTGCCATCTGGGTCTCCACTCTCACACCCTAGGAGCAAAATAGAGTTCTGGTAACAGCAAGACAGTATGCAGACCAGACTATAGCTCAGTTTACTCGACTTGATCTAGCCTACCCAGTGGGAGCCACAGTCCTGGCCACTCATTTCTCAGTCAGCACTAAATATTAGAAAGACATTTTAAAAACTGAGGAAGGTCCCCAAAGTCCCATACAGCAGTTGGGGAAAATGGCTTTTAAAGTTTTCAATGCCCAAGAAGAGGCAATCCTCCCAACAGGCCCAGCAGCAACAGAAGGCTACCCTCTACACCCAAGCCATAGAGCCACCCACAGGCCCCCATAACAAAGACAAGGGAAGCTGACCACAAAGCTCATTGCACCAGAGCTCAGATCAAGTCAACTCCACCAAGAACCTGTGTCAAATGCAGCCTGAAGCCACTGACCTAGCAAGGGTATGCCCTATCACTGCCTAGACACTGAAAATCAGAATGTCCCCATGAGGGCTCATCCTTTATGCCACACCACCAAGGTCCAGCCTCACCAACATTGGCACCTGAAACCCTTCCAGCCTTTGAACTACTCAGCCTGGTGGAGGATGAAGCCTAGACTTGGGGACTCCTCTTGCACTCTCTGAGCCTTGGGTAACAATGCAGGCAGCAGGTAAGTCAATTACTTTTCTATTGGACTTGGGAGCTACCAAGTCTGTTTTGACATTACACTCAGGGCCTACAGTACCCTCTCCAATTTCTGTCACGGTGGTGAATGGTGATATTGCCATGTGTGAGAACAGACCACAAGATATACAATGAAACCCACCTTAAGAGTTTTATTAATAAAGAGAAGGGAGAGGAGGAGAAAAAAGGGGAGGTGCACAGGCCTGTCTGAAAGCAACACGGTGAGAGTGAAGTGGGCATATCCACTTTTTAAAGGTTGTTTAGCGCATGCGCATAGGGACTTACATAATCACATCAAGCATAGATTAAGTGATTACGCTGCACATAGGCTACATAGGGCGTGAGGCCCTAGGCTGACTAGGCAGTTTGCCTGAATGCTGATGGCACATACGAGACCATGGGAACCAGAAATGCTAATGCCTAGGGTGACTAAGCATTCTGCCTGAATGCTGGTGACCATGGGACCCCAGATGTGATAGAAATAACAACTCACCCTTTTGTTTATTAACAAATAGGGAGGAATTAAGGGTTGCAGGTGAGCAGGAATGGGGGCATTGGGGCTCTCAAAACTGTTCAAGCTGACTTGGTGGGCATGAGTCATCTCTGGGAGGCTTCTCCTGAGATGGTTGGGTCTTCCCCCTTGTTTGAGCTCTGTAGAATCATCTGACTGACAGCTTGGACCTGAGAAGATGTTGGCGAGACAGAAGATGAAGTGAAAAAACTTTTCCTTAGATCCTGGTAATTGAGGTAGGAGGGTCCCAAGATGAAGGGGGAGGGGCAGTCCCCAAGAGTCCCAAGGTGAGGGAAGGGGGTTCTGAGATCAAGGAAAAGTTGAATGATAACTTACCTTGAGTGAATCTGACCTGCTCAGGTGGGTCCAATTCGACTCCCTGGAGAGTATAAGAATTTTTAAGTTTATAAACGAGATAAGTTTTTAGACACCTTAAGAAGCGACCAAGGGGAATTTAAAGTCCTGAGCTTGTGGCTATGATGATATAGAGGTGGAATGTAGAGTTTAGTACTCTGCTAGAGTTGGATTAATAGCTTATCAGAATTTTATTGGGTAGTGTTAAAGTTATGGACAGTCAAGATGTGGCAGAGGGGAATTGCCAATTACACTTTCTAATCTCCACCTGAAACAAACTGTAAGGTACCTGTTTCTTTCCCATCATCATGGGACACAGGTGACTGATTGCTGAAGGCAGTCAATAATAAACTTGTTATAATCGGTTTTGTGAGTCTCTCTTTTTGGGTCTGGGGTATGAATGTCTCTGGAGTGTTACTGCAACTTACTACCTGGGCATCTCTGATAGTATTTGCACCTCCAGCTCTGTGGCTAATGGTAGTCCCTGAAACAACACCTGAGTAGTTAGTTAGAAATTTGAATATGTCATTAGAGACACAGAGAAATTGATAATGAAGCAAGGTGTGTTTGGTAGAGGCAGGAGGGGGGATCAGGAAGAAGAACATATAGGGTTTCTGATGCAGTAGAGTTCAGTGCAGTTGTGGGTGATGTTAGGGTAAAACGCTGCATGCCAGAGTGGTGGCAGTGAGCAGAGGGCCATTAGACTATGCCAAAGGTCCCCAAGGGGCAGCAGGCAGCAGACAGCAGGTCCTGAGACCATGGCAGGCCATGAAGGCAGCTGGGTCACAGGCAGGAAGCCTGTGGTGGGTAAGAGACCGAGATGAATAGGTACACCATGAAGAGTGAAGTTGGATATTTATTTAGTGGGTTATAGAAGGGAAAGGGAGAAGGGGGAAGAGGAGAGAGAGAGAGGCAAAGAGAGAGAGAAACAGAGAGGCAGAAAGGGGAGAAGTGGAGAGAGGAAAGAGACAGAAGCTGCCTCTGAGAGAGAGAGAGAGAGAGAGAGAGAGAGAGAGAGGGGGGGGGGGGAAGGAAAGAAGGAAAGAAGGAAGGAAGGAAGGAAGGAAGGAAAGAAGGAAAGAAGGAAGGAAGGAAGGGACTCAGGCCGGAAGCTGGGCAGATGGGGAGGGAGAGGGTGTGGCTTGTCTCTTAAGGGGACAAGACAGACCATTACACTCCCATCTATTTTTTATAATAAAAAAGGCAGGAGGTTAGGCATCACAGGTTAAAGGAATTGGGGTGGCAGATTTCAAGACTGCTTCCTGCTTATTTGTGAGCATTGTCTTGGGGGGGGAATATGAGAAGACTGGGTGCTGATCATATCCTGGGGTAGCTGGTCTCTTTGTTCCTGTCCTGTGTTTGTGGTATGGAAATATCTGGTGTCTCTTATACATGTTTAAGGTACTGGAAGAACAGGCAACAAAGTTAAGTTTAGGGGAAAAAATTAGGACAAGGGAATTGACAGGGGTGTATCTGAACTGTTTAAGGTGGATTCTTCAATTTAGCTCCCTGGAACTCACAAGAATTTTTTGGATTTGTGAAAACAGAAGTTTTAGACAGCAGCAGAATTTTGTGACAGATGTTTTTTGTATAATTAAAAGTATTTTTAAGACTATGAAAGACGGTATGAGAGAGAAATTTCATAGTATGTGTTTGTCCTCACTTCTTTATAACTTGTAGGTATACACCTTAATAACTTGTATTTGTATTTTGTTGAAATTTGTTTGGTGAGGTTGTCCTTTTAAATGACAGAACCTATCAGCTGTCAAACTGCATCAGAGATCTTTGAGAAGGATAAAATTTTACTTGAGTTATTGATTAAAAAACAACAGAGAACTTACTTGGTTGGCACCTAGAGCTACTCCTCAGGGTCCTCCATGGTTGCTGAATGTTGTATTTGCCTTTTGCTGTTTCGTGCAGGGCCTGCCAGGCTCCAGAAAAATCCTGTGGGCTAAGAAATCTATAGGAAGACAAGTCTACCTTGACCTGAGCAGCTATGCTGTCGATTCCAGTGATTCTGCCCATGTCTGGAGATCTTCAGTTTAGATGAAAGGCAGTTTTTCCCAGTGGTCAGTGCTTGGCAGTTGAAGCGAATTACAGATGGATGTTGTTCTGTGCCCATTTGTCTTCTATCTTTTTTGGAGGAAGTAGAGTGCTGCTGCTAGGAGCCAACCTGTCTCTTTTTGTTATGAAAAGTCTTTTAATAATTGAATATTTAAATGCCATATTCCCTAGATCTCTGAGCAGTTGAAAACTGTTTATCAGGTATAACTACAGTATAGAATCTGCCTGGAGAGCTGAGTCCAAGCTTGACTGTACTGGCTCTCAACTTAACAAGTAAAATTTACACTTGTAAAAAGACAGAAAGTAGAAAAAACTGCTTGCAATAGAAGATTAACAGCAGAACCTAACAATAGCAGAGAACAGCTTAATATATTTTAAATCAAGGTTGGATTATATATATATATAGTATTTTTTGTAAGAGACTTAAAAGAACATACCCATGTAAAACATGAGACTTACTGTTTTGTAATCTGAAATGAGATACAATGAACAGACAATTATCACATTTAACAGTAAACATAGGTGTGTTTAAGTTACATGTGTGCACACACACAGAGTAAACAGGAATTGGGCAAAGTGGATGCTCTTGGTGGGCCCTACCAGAGGCATGCCACTGCATAAAACACACATGTAACAGAGTCAGCAAGAGGAATTTAGAGACAAAAACATAAGTAAACCGGGACCAGGCAGGGAATACCTCAGTAAAGATGGTGGAACTTGGTCACCTGACTTCAATCAAAGTGGCAGTGGTCACATGTTGCATGGAAGAGAGATCTAGAGGCGCGATCCACCCTGTTGCTGAGCCTCCATGTCATAAGCTGTGGCAGGGAGCAAAAGGCTGGAATTGAAAACAGTTGCCTCGTGGACTGGCCAATCTCATTGACAACAGTAGCGGTGGCAGGTACAGATTGAGGAAAAGTGGAGCCAGTAGAGCTGGCAGGACAGCAGGAGAGTGAGGGTTTATACCATAGCTGAAAATGTGAAAACCCATGAGAACAGCAACACCACAAAGCTTATAGGGGGACGTCTCTCAGCATCCTTTATCTATAGGCCAGGTGGTAAAGCCTGACTGGCTCCCGTCTGGGTGATTTGGAAGCTAGAGAGGCTAGAGGCCACTCCAAGTGGTCTCTCATGGTGGAAAACACTGATGATTAATTCATCAAGAACAAGAAAAATAAAGAAAAAAAAGGAGAAAAAAATCCAAGGGTCTCTGGGCCTCCAGTCAAATGCACCACACAGCATGTGCAGTATTAGTGTGGGAGGACTGACCCCAGGTCATGCTTTTAGCTATGGAAATCAGTGAAGGGCTTAACCATAGTAATGAAGGCTGTGGTTGGGGGCTGGAAAGGGAAAACTCACCACCGAAGTTGCAGGTGTGCATAGAGGTCAGTGTTCAGGCAGATGGAACACATGTTTGTTGTGGAAAAATACCTGGTTCTGGATCTCAACCCTGGGAGAGGGATGGGAGGGCCTACTGGATCCGACAACACCAATGTAGTGGTTTAAGTAAAATGCTGTGAATTCCCTGAGGGGTGTAGAGGCAGAAATGCTGCAGGTACCTAAGCAGTGGTGGGCAGTGGGTCCCAAGACCATGGCAGGCCATGCAGGCAGCTGGGTCCCAGGCAGGAAGCTATGTGGCAGATGAGAGACCAAGACGGATAGGTACACCATGCAGAGTGGTGTTGGATATTTATTTAGTGGGTTATGGAAAAAAAGGGGAGAAAGAGGAAGAGGAGAGAGAGAGAGAGAGAGAGAGAGAGAGAGAGAAACGGGGAGGAAAGAGGAGAAGTGGGGAGAGAAGAAGAAAAGAGATAAAGAAGCTACCTCTTCAAGAGAGAGATGGAAAGAAGGGACTCAGGCTAGAAATTGAAGATCAGCTTGCCTCAGTGGACAGGGGAGGGAGTGGGCATGGATTGTCTCTTAAAGTGACAGGACAGACCATTACAATGGGTAACATGCTGAGTCTAAAATCTATTCTCCAAAGATCACATTATTCCACTGTGTGACCTTGAAAACAGAGTGAAATGAAGGTTGATGGATGACTGCTAGTGGCGAGGGAGAAGACAGGTATGATTATAAAGGAGAGGTGTGGAGGAGATCGTTATGGCAATGGAGCAGTGTGGTATCCTGATTGTGTTAGGGCTTTATCTACCTATGCAGTTATACAGAACTGTATACACACACACACACACACACACACACACACACACACACACCAATACAAATTTCCTTCTTTTAAATCTGTTCCGTTTATGTAAGAAGTAACCACTGAATGACACTAGTGGATGGGTTGGAAGGGCCTTTCTGAGCTAATTTTGCAACTTCCTGAGAATCTTTGCTCTTTTCAAAGTACAAAGTAAAGAAGTGCATGCAATTTTTAAAGGTCTCTGGATTTAACTGAACCTGAATCCCGTGTTGAAAGTGTGAGGGTAAAATCTTCCCTCCCCCTCTCTAGAAGCAGGAGTGGAGAGTTTTACTTGAACCCCTGTAGCCTAATCATTACAGTTCCTCTACCCTCTGTGAGGCTTTCTTGGAGATTTGATAAGCTTCCTACATCTTAATTAGTTACTTTTCTGATTATAACGGACAATGTGGGTTCTTGTTTGCTGATTTGAATGCTGATTAATTTTTATTCTGATAGTTTCAATTAGCTGTCATTATCTGCTAAGAGATTTAGGACAGTGATAAGTAAAGTTAATTTATCTTCATACACTGAAGCCACTGATGAAGTTGATACAAGCCAGGAATTAATTAATGGATAGTTAATATGCCTCAGGAATATCATTTCTGTGAGTCTGATGACAGCAGCTTTGTTAACCCTAGCAGCAAAATGGACAGGAGCCCACATTGCTTTGTGGATATTGGTGGCCCTCATTCTGTTGTCAGCCTCTTGTGTTATTCTGAAATCCTCAGGAAACTGCAATGTTTATGTGTACATTTGTACCGAGGTTATTAATTTTTCTTCCTTTTTTTCCCACTAATGTAGTGATATACAACATTGTCCTAACCTCATTTTGGAGAAGTCAAAGCAGAAACAAAGCATCTAGTCAAGCCACACCCACAGTCAACAGCAGAGTGAGAATGAATACATACTTGCTTACTTCCTGTCAGGGTCCAGCCTCAATGTGTTTGTACATTCCAGGGTAGGGGCAAGCAGATTAGAAATGTTAAGTAGGAGGAATAGATATGAAAAAAACACAAAGACATAGGATAAAATCAGTGTATTCTGAATACTGAATATACCCACATTTATTTTCCATATGCTTATATACCCCAATCAAAAAGTGGGGTAAGAAGGCAAAAGACTGCTTTAACGTGACACACAGGACAAACAGAACAATCACCTGATTTAATGCTTGAGACATCAAGCCACTATTTCCTGAGATAAGCATTCTGATGTTTTAGGCCAGGATATGCAGTGAATATACCTTAGACCAAGTATCCTGTAGGCAGCCACTCCCTGGGTCAAACCTCCTGTTTTAAAATGAAGGAGCAGGAATAGACTTGAATTCTCTGACCTTTGGTCAAGGTAGAGCAGATCTACCTCTATGGGCCATCTTAACACTCAAAACACTAAGTAACCACAGCCAAGGTCAGGATATCTTGTTTGTAGCCACACCTTAAGTCAGACCTATTGTCTGTTGTCTATAACTTTTAAAGAGCAAGAGTAGCCTCAATCTCTCTGACCTTTTAGTTAAGGTGTAGGGGACCCACATCTGTGGGCCTCCACACTTCACCTCAGTTGGTTTTTCTCCTCTCATATTCAAGATACCCTGTCTAGTGAATAGTGCCACCCACTATAGGCTGAGTCTCTTCCTTTGTTAATTAACAATCATGATGGTTCCTCCACAGACTTGCACACAGATAATTCTTCACTAGAAATCTCTTTCCAAGTGTTTTTAGAGGGTATCAAGTTGAAAATTAAAACTGTCCAGCATAGAATCTGTGTTGGTGTTGGGACTTTACACCTCATGCTCTTAGATTACAATTAAATTATGAAAAAATTGATAAACTTTATAACAAATAGAAATACAGACACACATAACTTGAATAGAACTTAACAATGACCCATATAGAGGTGGTTGGCTTTATTTTCCCTTCCTCTCGGCTCTAGTTTATTATTTGTTAGTAAAACAAGTCTAGATATGCACTTCTTAAAGTCATACATAATTGCTTTGAAGGAGATGTCACAAAATGGAGTTGGGAGAAGGGATGTCAGGGGTGGGCACTGCTTTGCTTTTGTTTCTTCTCTTCTCTTTTCAAAGTCTCTGCCATGGGATGTTTAAATTTTTTTTAAAGATAAAAGAAAAGCTGAGGTAGCTCCATGACTACTAAAGGTCACCATTTTTTTTCTAGGTGTCTCTTTAGTATTTTCCACTTATGAGCTGCTTGAAACCCTGTTTCCTATTTATGACTCTGTTTTTCTACAATTATGGGATTATAAATAAATATAACCAAAACATAAATGTGTAGATTCTGTGTGTTTTGATTGTATTCATTTACATTCTCTCTGTTTAGTATTTTTCCTTAGTTTATTAATTTGATCAAATGTTTTAATAATAAAAATAAAGAAACAATCCTCACACTGAATCCTTGTCTTTTGACTGTTGTCTCATTTACTCATGGCTAAACGTTAGTTGTCTTTACACAATATATACCATGACAAAACAAGTTCAAAAAAGGTCACTACACACCCACAAAAATGAACCCAGTCCCTCTTCAGCTAATAGATTTAGTGTTATGATCTGTCCTGCCCCTTTAAGAAACAAGCCATGCCCACTCCCTCCCCCATATCCACCGAGGAAAGTTGATCTTCAGCTTCCAGCCTGAGTCTCTTCCTTTTCTGTCTCCCTCCTGAAGAGGCAGCTTCCATCTCTCCCTTCTCTCTCTCTCTCTCTTTCTCTCTCCCACTTGACTCTTCCCCCTTCTTCCCTTCCCCTCCATAACCCACTAAATAAATATCCAACCTCACTCTGCATGGCATGCCTATCCATCTGTCTCTCACCCACATGGCTCCCTGCCTAGGACCAGCCACCTTCAGAGACCTGCAGCATGATATCATGTGCCATCCCTGCCTGGAACTGGCTGCTCTTGGGAAGCCCTGCCCGCTGCCTGCCCCCACTATGGGATCTGCAGCATGGTCTCATGGCCCCTGCCTGCTGCAGCCACTAAGGATCCTGCAGCATTTTACTTAATCCATTACATTGGTGCCGTAACTTGGATTCGAACCAAGGTTGCTGCGGGATATATTGAAATTTCCAAACATAGAATTGCCCCATTGTCTAAGTCCATATCTTTAAACTATGCCCCAAATTACTCAAAACAAATACTACCACCTTGAAACTTCTTGGTTCTTCAAGATGAGAAGCTTCCATGTTGCAATGAGCAATGAAGGCAGTTTGTTTAATTAAAGATATTTTCTTGGTTGGTTCTTGCCAGAAGTGTTACTTTTGTCTTTACTATATCAAGGTACTTTCTAAAATCCATACCTGTGCCTTTCACATTAATTTTTATTAATTACTTAAATATTCAGAAAATGGTTTTCCTTGTATCCAGACTTCTTTTTTCCAAGGCACATCCTAGAGTCCCTTCTAGAACTGTATTTCTGAGATTTGGATCTGGTAGTATCATCTTATGCCCTAATTGCTTCAAAATACGTTCTTGCCAGTGATAGCTTCTGGTTTGTTCTCCAACTGTCTATCAGGCATCATCTCCCCAACTCCAGTGTCAATGACCAGTTTGATCAGTTTGCTTGTGACTCTCCTAAACCATTTGTCTGATCTTTGATTCATCTTTTTGCCTTTTCTGAGTCTGGAAATCTCTGTCTAGATAACCTTTATTTGTTCTTCAAGACTTTGGTTAGTCTCTTGCTCAAATTTTTCTTCTTCCAAGAAGCCACTTTGAAATTCTTTGGTAGTCAGTGTTTTGTGCTGTGGATTGCCTAAATCACCCTGCAGTATGTTTACTTATGTGTTTTTCCTGTGAGATTCCTGAAGTTCAGAATCTTATTTTACTCATCCTGATACCCTCCATCAGTGGACTTTATTTACCCAGTGTTCCTCAGCAGTGTTTGGAAATGCAAACTGTGAAGTGAATTGTTTTGCAATTTCTGGAGGTGAAAGCAAGGCAAAGAGGGCAGGTTGTTCAGGAATTGAAGGCTTTTTTGAGGAGGAGCCCATGGATAATCCATGTCTGTGCCCTGGTAGTGGGGCACAGGGTCCTCTTTCACGTTTTTGTCTCCTTGGTAAAAGAATTAAAGCAAAGGCACAAAAGGAAACTCAAGGACAGTTTACTGGAATTGAAAAAAAACACAGCAAGGCATACAAGCTGGTGGTATTGGCAAGTTCCAGGTAGAAGGAGATGGAAAACTGACAAAGATAGTGCAAGATAAAAGATATACCTTGGTAGATCAGATGGGCATACCCAGAAAAAAAGGAACCAGTGCCCAGGGACATTGTTTCTTTT
The DNA here is from genome assembly GCF_018167655.1 of Microtus oregoni. Taxonomy (NCBI): domain Eukaryota; kingdom Metazoa; phylum Chordata; class Mammalia; order Rodentia; family Cricetidae; genus Microtus; species Microtus oregoni. The sequence goes on along the minus strand of NW_024543091.1, from coordinate 2,201,968 downwards.
ATTCCTTATTGAAGGAGCACAGTTGGTCTCCTCTTCTGGTACTTGAGTCTTAGGTGAAAAGGCAACAGCCCATTCTCCTGGATGAATCATGGTAAAAATGATTTATCATAGTATTATTTAGTCTGGCTGTTAGCTAGAAGTTGCTTCCTATAATTCAAGGATAATAACAAACTAGTTTTGTTTATTGTTGCCAGCTTCTCTTCTAGTCATGTTATCTTTGGGTCAGCTTAAGGCCTTAATGACTTTTAATGCAGCTGTTATACTTGGCTTTCAGTTTTTATCACTCACTAAACAGCCAGGCCTGCTCAACTTCTCATCAATAAAAGCCACAGCTTAAAAATGAGTTGCCAACACTTTGGAGATTTTCCTGTATGTTACTTGAACCCTGTCTGCTTTGTAAACTTTTTAATTTCTTATCTGTAGGGTATTGCTAACCAGCAACCTGTCTTTTGTCTCAGAAAAGCTGACACTTTGAACTTCATGTCTCTCAAGGTGGCGCCAGGAAAGGAGATAGCTAAAGATAGCACCTTGACTCACTTTCTTCCTGATTCATACTCACATACCATCTTGAAATATCACAGACCACCTATTACCAAGGATTCTCTTTTGAAAAATACTAGTGTTACATCCATTGAGAAACCAATAGATTCTCAATAGGTGCTTGTTTAAAAAAATAAATAAAAATCTAAAATTATTGAGCATAATAAAGAAAAAAACATTAAATTTTGCAAATAAATAAATGGGAGAAATCAGCCCAAACACTATACTTGTAGATCAAAGTGTAACTTAAAAGGGGGAGCATTGAAGAGAAATCATTATTTTGAAAGGACAAAAATGTATTGGTTCTGTTCTATCCTCCAGAGGCTGTGAGCAATGAAACTTAGTTGTAAAAACTAAGTGGAAGCACAAATGATGCCATCTGGGGTGGGGACTGAAAATATCAGCTACCTGATGGGAGAAGAACTTCTTTGAGGCGTCTCAGACCATGTGGCCTATGACATTTCCCTCACCTTTTGTCAAGACACCTTTTATTCCAGTTCTGGCTTGAACTTCATGTTCAACCATTTAACCTAAGGCCCATTACTTGCAGTTTATTGTTGCTGCAAATTAAAATCTGCAGGGAGCAGCTATGCACTGTGGTTTTATTGGCTAATGTAAGTACAGAGTGACTCACATCTTCCCTTCAGGGAAATCTTAGGTAGGAAAAACTTTTCCAGTGCTCAACTTTTCCTGGAAAAACTTTGTCATTAAAGATATAGGCATTGAATCAAAGCTAATTGACTCAAACTGTGAATAATTTAATCTGGAATTCTAGATCCATTTAGTGCACAAATAATTGACATCAAGCATCTTTTATGCAGGGATGCCCACCATTTCTGAGTTCCAATGCACTTATTTCTAGTTTTGACAGAAATATTTTAAACTCCCCCTGTCTATTCACATTGCTAATGATATCATGAAAGCTTCAGTGTAGGGGTTGGGAGATGGTTCAGTGTTAAGAGCACTTGCTTCAGAAGCCTAAGGATCTGAATTCAATGCCTAGCACCTATGCAGAAAACTGGACATGTGCACATGCCTGGCCAGTAACGCAGTGCTGTTGGCAGTCTAGACAGGAAGGTTTTCTGGTCAAGCCAAACGAGCAAGCTTTGGGTACAGTTTGTCTCAAGGGAAAAATGTATAAAGTGATAGAGCAGGACACTCAACATCTTCTTCACAACACTCAGTAGTTAGCATTTTCCTTTGGCCTCAGAGAACACACAGATGTATGCATGCATGTGCACGTGTGTGCATGTACACACACACATACACGCACACACACAGAGAGGGGGCAGGGAGAGAGAGGGAGAGGGAGCAGAACAGGGAGAGGGAGAAATTTCAGTATAATATCAAGCCACACATGATCTAAGCTGTGTTTCAAAATATAAGAGGCTTAAAAATTTTAAATGCAGGGGCTAGTAGTTAATAGCACTGGTCGTCTAAAGGTTCAGTAGTTAAAAGTGCTTGTAGTTCTTCCAGAAGGCCTGCCAATATCCACATTAGGCAGCTTATAACCTTCTGAAACTCCAGCTCCAAAGGATCTGATGCCCTCTTTTAACCTCTGTGGGTACCTGCACACATGTGGAATACACACATATAGACACATATACATAAATTTTTGAATCATGAATTTACTTTTTGTAGTTTTATGTTTTTATTTTTATGTAATTAGTTAATATATAATTACATAATTTCTTCTCTTTTCTACCTCTCAAGTCCCCTCCATCTTCCATGTTCTCCATCTCTCTCAAATTGTTAGTGTAATCAGAGGCTGCTCATTTGTTTCCTGGCCGCACAGACCTGAAATAATTGCACAGAAACTGAATTAATTGTAACACTGCTTGGCCAATAGCTTAGGCATCTTTCTATCTAGATATCTTAAATTAACCCATTTCTATTATTTTATATTTTATTATGAGGCTTGTGGTTTACCGGTACCAGAACAAAGGCATCTTTCTCCTCAGGCTACAAAGCATCTCTCTGATATTGCCTACTTTCTCCCAGCATTCAGGTTAGTTTTTCTGCCTAGCTCTATTCTGCCATGCTATAGGATCAAAGCAGCTTTATTCATTAACAAAACACATTCACAACATACAGAGGGGAATCCCACATCAACTCCCCTTTTCTTTCTAAATAATAAGGAAGGTTTTTAATTTAACATAGCAAATTTAGATATAGCAAAATAGATATCAAGCAAGAATTACAGTTACAATATTTATATCTACTTATCTTTTATCATAACTAAGAAAAACTATAACTATATATTCGTCAACACCATCAAAGACTCCAGAAGGACATAATATTACCTAAGTAAACAGGAAGTGCATTGTAAGCAACTTCCAACTAGAATTAACAGAGACATCACGCTACCTGGACAGTCATCCAAAGTTCTGTAACATTTCTGCATCAATCCTCAGTCTATAGGCCCATAGTATCTGGCAGACTTTTCCATGAAACAGTAAATTTCAAAGACAGTGCCACCTATATTGACAATTTGTCATTCACTTTCTTCTGTGTCCTACAGAATGTCTGGCAGACTCTTTCATGAAGCAGGAACCCTTAAGTACTGCCTCATCTTCTTTAGATAATTTCAGCAGTCATTTCAATGTGGGTCCTTAATGTCCAGGACATACAGCATAACATCAAGCAGTCCAGGCAAGAGCAGTTTCTTGCCCCAATGGCTAGCAAACTCCATAAGGAGCCTCTTTGATGCACATCATCCTCTTGAAGTAGATTGATGCTGCCAGGAGCAGATGTGTCTCACAATCATGAAAAATCCTAAGTTTTTAAAACATTTTAAATGCCATACTCTGTTGGTCTTTGAAAGATTTGAAGAATATATCTAAAATATATCTTTGTACATCTAGAAAATCTAACATGACTACAAGCTGGTCTATTCTAGATGACTATTAATTTCTTAATTATACATTACATTTTTAAATGAGCTGCACAAACACAATACTTACTTGTCTTACTCTGTCTCTTTAAAGACTTTATTTTTTTAAATTAGTTACTTTTTTTAACTAACCATATTCTTTTTTTCTCTCTCTCCCAACCCTACATACATTTTTTGAACACACTGTGTCTTGTCTAGATATCTTTTATGTCTGAATCTGTCCTATTGGGTATCTATAATCCTTTTTTGTCCAGGAGAACTTCTTAAAATCCTAGACTGCATGGTTAGGACTAAGGCTGCTTTGCCTTTAGGCTCTGCCCAGTCCAACATGGTGGAGGTCTACTCAGTGAAATCTCTGTGAGCCATGCTCACCATCCCATTTTCAGGCACACAGTGAGTCTATCTTGCCATTAAGCAAATTGTAGCACTCTGCTCACAAACCCCTTTAAATACAAAACATCCCAGAAGAGCCAGAGTTCATGCTGCCAGCACAAACCAGAAACCCTTCCCTTAAAGAAGCTGTGCAGGTTTTGCCACTAAAACTGAGTCAGGAAACCTCTTAAAGGAGCCCTGACTCTGACTTCTCCCAGCAAACAGCCTATCTAAAAATATGTGGCTACCAACAAGCTCCAATTGACTCCTATTTCTGTGGGTATAGAAGCCCTCTTTTTTTTCTTAAGCTTTTTTTTTTAGGTCTTATGTGGATCTATGCTCCAGACGGTGGGTACCATTCTGTAGTCAGAGGCTGCTTGTTCATTTCCTGGCCACCCAGACCTGAAATAATCACATAGAAACTGTATTAATTACAACATTACTTGGCTTTAAGCATCTTTCTAGCTAGCTCTTATATCTTAATCCATTTCTATTAATAGGTGTATCACCATATGGTTCTGTTAGGCATCCAGTGTCTGGCTCCTGCAGCTGCTACATGGCTTCTCCCTGACTCCACCTACTCTCTCACTATATCTCTTCCAGCCTAACTATGACTATAGTCTTCCCTGTCATAGGCCCAAGCAGCTTCTTTATTCACCAATGGCAATAAAATATGTTCACAACATACAAAGGGGAATCCTATATCATGGTAATCTCTTTTTCCTCAATTATTATGATTACATATATATTCATCTATATATCTATGTATGTACAATATATATCACCTATGAATCTGATTTTGTTGTTTGTGTGTATGTAGTTTTAGAGCTGACCACTTTGTATTAGATAACCAACCAGAGGACTCATTCCTGGGTAAGGATAACTTTCCCTCTTTCAATAATCATCAGTTGCCTATCGTTCCTTCTCCTGGAGATTATTTACTCCTGCCAAGTCAGCATGTCTAGGAAGATTGCCATTGTTGAGATCTCACTGTTCAGTCATTTCTGTAGGAGACTGTTCCACAGCAGGCTTCCTGGTATTCTGCAATGCCTTCAACAACAAGGGTGCTTACCTTCAACTACTGAGTGGCAACCAAGGGCAACAAGCATAGTTTACATGTTTTGTGAGTCACTTGAGATATAAAAATTAATCATTCTAAAGGAGGTTTTTCGTGCCTAGTACTTAAGAAATTTTGGTAGTCTACAGTTCTTGTGGAGAGCCTTGTTAGCCCTAGTAGTTCAAATGCCTTTAATATATATGTGTATGCATACATGTGTAAACACACACACACACACACACACACACACTCCTAGACTTATATTATTTTGTATGGTTTTTGGTAAGTATAAAGTAGTAAGATTCCTTGAGGCTTTATCAAACAACCTTGGTGTTATTTGTCCCTCCTCCCTCCTTTCCTTAGGTATTTACCTCCCTCCCTACTCCCCAGTTGAGGCCCTCCTCCCCACTCTTTCAGTTCCCACTTCATATCTTTAGTATCCTGTTTTCCCCTCTATAATTTCTTGCTTCTGTTGTCACTCCATGTCATTTATAAAAGGCAAGAATTTATTTCTTGTGTTGAAGTGGTGATGGTGTACTTCTTTAATCCCTACATTTAGAGGGCAGAGGCAGGCTGATCTCTATGAGTTTGAAGCCAGCCTGGTCTACAGAGCTAGTTCCAGGACAGTCAAGTCTACACAAAGAAACCCTGTCTTGGACTGGAGAGATGGCTCAGTGGTTAAGAGCTTTGGCTGCTCTTCCAGAGGTCCTGAGTTCAATTCCCAGCAACCACATGGTGGCTCACAACCATCTGTAATGAGATCTGCTGCCCTCTTCTGGTGTACAGGCCTACATGGAGGCACAATGTTGTATACTTAAGAAAGAAAGAAAGAAAGAAAGAAAGAAAGAAAGAAAGAAAGAAAGAAAGACTGTCTTTGGGGGAAAAATTATAATTCTAGAACCTGGAAATCCCTGAATCAAGGGGGTCTTCATGTGGCAAGGGGTTCCTTATTGTGTTGTATTGTGCCATGTGATAGGGAAAGGAGGGAGGAAGAGGGATACACGGTGAGGGGAGGGGGATGGGAAGGAGAGAGAGAAACTTGCCTTTATCCAATTTCCATAAAATAAAGCATTTAATTGGGAGCTTACAAACAGTTCCAGAGAGCTGGTCCATGATCTCCATGGCAGGAAGCGGACAGGCATGGTACTGGAGAGGCAGCTGAGAGCTTTACATTCTGATCTGCAGTTAACAGGCGGAGAAAAAGAGAGAGGGGGCCTGAATGGGCTTTTGAAACTTCAAAAACCCACCCCTAGTGATGCACCTCCTCCAACAAGAACACACCTCCTAAATCTTCTCAAACAGTCCGTTAACTGTGAACCAAGCATTCCAACATGTGAGTTTACAGGGTCATTCTCATCCAAATCACCACAGTGCCCATCTCAGATAGTGTGAGGAACACATTTACAATATGTGTATCAATTTAATCCTCCTATGAATCAGTTGTAGGCTCTTAGTACTTCCCTGGTTAGTATAAGCTGTGTAATTATACATTTGTATGAGAGTCATGAATGTTTCTAGTTTAAAATATTTTCCTTTAATGTTAGTACTTTTCATGTGCACATAATTCTCAAATAATAAATAACATATCTCTTCCCTTCTGCCTTTATTTGAACATTTTAATATGTACCTCAAACTTCAGAGTTTGGATGAAAGTTCAAAGGTTCAAAGATAGAAAAACAAAGGAGAAGATGAGTAATTTTGCCTTCATGGATACTAAGTGAGAAATCCAAGTCCAGAAAGACAAACACCACATTTCCTCTCTCATTTGTAGAGCCTAGCTTTGAATTTTAGATTTGTATGTTTAACTTGTAGGATCTTTAGGGGGTCAGAAATCCAGAAAGCAGGGCTTCTCAGAGAGGGAAGGGAAGAAGCCATAATCGGGGAGAGGAGAGGAGAGCATATTTGACATGAAAGAAGAGCACAGGTTTAAACATTTGAGCAGAGATGGGGAATGGGAGCGAGGGAATGATGGATGAAGGGCTAATCAAAACTAAGAACTATGGATAGCGCCTCCCTGCCCAGCCTGCTAGGGCGCTGGGACCGAATCTGAACCGGGAGGACAAAGGGGTGGCCGGTAGCTCCTTTGTTCCCATAGCCTGCCCGCAGCGAGCGGGGTGGGCCCTTTGTTCGCGAGCTAACCAAGCAGCTCAGAGTTTCGATCTGGGCACCGAGTGAAACATCATTGTGGAGAAACATCTCTGGGGAGTGACATCACTGGGAAGGTACATCAGCGGGCAAGAAGACCTGATCCTAAAAAAGAAGATCCAAAGGGGAGTATTGGGAGGAAGAGATGGGCAGACGCCAATGCAGGAATTCTCCCAACAATCTGAAAAACAACACGAAACCACCAGAAGCCAGTGACCCCACAACAGGAGGACATGAACACCTTAATCAAGAAGAAGTAGAAAAAACTGACTTCATGAAAGTGATTGACACCGTTAAACAGCATATAAAAAACGCCCTTATAGAAATGGATGAGAAGTATAATAGAAAGTTCGAGGAATTGAGTAAATCAGTGAATGATACCCTAGGAAACCAAGGAAAAACAATCAAGCAGATAAAGGAAACAGTTCATGACTTGAAAACTGAAATGGAGGCAAAGAAGAAAACACAAACAGAGGGCCGACTGGACATGGAAAATCTAGGTAAACGAATAGAGACTACAGAATCAAGTATAACCAGCAGAATACAAGAGATAGAAGAAAGAATCTCAGATTCTGAGGATAACATAGAGAAAATAAACACTCTGATCAAAGAAAACAGCAAGTCCAACAAACTCTCATCACAAAACATTCAGGAAATATGGGACACAATAAAAAGACCAAACCTAAGAATAATTGGAGTAGAAGAAGGAGAAGAAGTGCAGCTCAACGGTACAGAAAATATACTTAATAAAATTATAGAAGAAAACTTTCCCAACCTGAAGACAGATGTACCTATGAAGGTTCAAGAAGCATACAGAACACCAAATAGGCTGGATCAAAAGAAAACATCCCCTCGCCATATAATAATCAAAACACAAAATATACAGAATAAAGAAAGAATATTAAGAGCCGCAAAGGAAAAAGGCCAAGTTACTTATAAAGGTAAACCTATCAGACTTACACCTGACTTCTCTATGGAAACCATGAAAGCCAGAAGGTCCTGGATAGATGTTCTCCAAAAACTAAGAGACCACGGATGCAAGCCCAGACTACTATATCCAGCCAAACTTTCATTCACTATAAATGGAGAAAACAAAATTTTCCAGGATAAAAACAAATTTAAACAATACGTAGCCACAAATCCAGCCTTACAGAAAGTAATAGAAGGAAAATCACTAACCAAGGAGTCCAACAATGACCACAATAACTCAGACATCTAGAGACTCTTCACCAGCGCAAATCAAAGAAGGAAAACACACAAACCCTACTACTTAAAAAGTGACCGGAGTTAACAACCACTGGTCATTAATATCACTTAATATCAATGGGCTCAACTCACCTATAAAAAGGCACAGGCTAAGAGATTGGATAAGAAAACAGGATCCAACATTCTGCTGTCTACAAGAAACACACCTCAACCACAAAGACAGGCACCTACTCAGAGTAAAGGGCTGGGAAAAGGCTTATCAAGCAAATGGACCTAAGAAACAAGCAGGTGTGGCCATACTAATTTCTAACAAAGTTGACTTCAAACTTAAATCAATCAGAAGAGATGGAGAGGGACATTTTATACTCATAACAGGAACAATTCATCAGGAAGAAGTCTCAATCCTGAATATCTATGCCCCTAATATAAAAGCACCCACGTACGTAAAAGAAACATTACTAAAACTCAAGGCAGCCATCAAACCGCACACACTAATAGTAGGAGACTTCAACACTCCTCTCTCACCAATGGACAGGTCAATCAGACAGAAACCTAACAGAGAAATTAGAGAATTAATGGAGGTAATGAAGCAAATGGACTTAACAGACATCTATAGATTATTCCACCCAAAGAGGAAAGAATATACCTTCTTATCTGCTGCTCATGGAACCTTCTCAAAAATCGACCACATAGTTGGTAACAAAGCTAACCTCCACAGATACAAAAAAAAAATCAGTGTCCACCTGTGTCTTATCAGATCACCATGGATTAAAGCTAGAATTCAACAACAATGCTACCCCCAGAAAGCCTACAAACTCATGGAAACTGAACAGTCAACTACTGAACCATACCTGGATTAAGGAAGAAATTAAGAAAGAAATTAAAGTCTTCCTAGAACTCAATGAAAATAAAGAAACAACATACTTAAACTTATGGGACACTATGAAAGCAGTCCTAAGAGGAAAGTTCATTGCACTAAGTGCCCACTTAAAGAAAACAGAGAAAGCTCACATTGGAGACTTAACAGCCCACCTGAAAGCTCTAGAAAAAAAAGAAGGAGACTCACCTAGGAGGAGTAGAAGACTGGAAATAATCAAACTGAGGGCTGAAATCAACAAAATAGAAACACAGAAAACAATCCAAAGAATCAATGAAACAAAAAGCTGGTTCCTGGAGAAAATCAACAAGATTGACAAACCCCTATCCAAACTAATCAAACAGCAGAGAGAGAATTTGCAAATTAATAAGATCAGAAATGAAAAGGGGGACATAACCACAGACACAGAGGAAATTCAGAGAATCATTAGATCTTACTACAAAAGCCTATATGCCACAAAACTGGAAAATGTAAAGGAAATGGACACTTTTTTAGATAAATACCATATACCAAAGTTAAACCAGGACCTGGTGAACAATCTAAACAGACTGGTTAGTCGCGAAGAATTAGAAGAGGTTATCAAAAACCTCCCTACCAAAAAAAGCCCAGGACCAGATGGTTTCAATGCGGAATTCTACCAGAACTTCCAAGAATAACTAATACCTATACTCCTTAATGTATTTCACAATATAGAAACAGAAGAGGCATTGCCAAATTCCTTTTATGAAGCTACAGTCACTTTGATACCAAAACCACACAAAGACTCAACCAAGAAAGAGAATTACAGGCCAATCTCACTCATGAACATCGACGCAAAAATCCTCAACAAAATACTGGCAAACCGTATCCAAGAACACATTAGAAAAATTATCCATTATGATCAAGTAGGCTTCATCCCAGGGATGCAGGGCTGGTTCAACATACGAAAATCTATCAATGTAATCCACCATATAAATAAACTGAAAGAAAAAAACCATATGATCATATGATGCTGAAAAAGCATTTGACAAAATTCAACATCCCTTTATGATAAAAGTATTGGAGAGATTAGGGATACAAGGGTCATACCTAAATATAATAAAAGCTATATACAGCAAGCCGACAGCTAACATCAAATTAAATGGAGAGAAATTTAAAGCCATCCCACTAAACTCAGGAACACGACAAGGCTGTCCACTCTCGCCATACCTCTTCAATATAGTACTTGAAGTTCTAGCAATAGCAATAAGACAACATAAGGGGATCAAGGGGATTCGAATTGGAAAGGAAGAAGTTAAACTTTCGTTATTTGCAGATGATATGATAGTGTACTTAAGCGACCCCCAAAACTCCACCAAAGAACTTTTACAGCTGATAAACAGCTTTAGTAATGTGGCAGGATACAAGATCAACTCCAAAAAATCAGTTGCCCTCTTATACACAAAGGATATGGAAGCAGAGAGGGAAATCAGAGAAGCTTCACCTTTCACGATCGCCACAAACAGCATAAAATATCTTGGGGTAACTCTAACCAAGGAAGTGAAAGATCTATTTGACAAGAACTTTAAGGCATTGAAGAAAGAAATTGAGGAGTATACCAGAAAATGGAAGGAACTTCCTTGCTCTTGGATTGGGAGGATCAACATAGTAAAAATGGCAATTCTACCAAAGGCAATTTATAGATTCAATGCAATCCCCATCAGGGTCCCATCAAAATTCTTCACAGATCTGGAGAGGACAATAATCAACTTTATATGGAAAAACAAAAAACCCAGGATAGCCAAAACAATCCTATAATAATAACAATAAAGGATTGTCTGGAGGCGTTACCATCCCTGACTTCAAACTCTATTACAGAGCTACAGTAATGAAAACAGTGTGGTACTGGCATAAAAACAGAGAAGTTGACCAATGGAATCGTATAGAAGACCCGAATTTTAACCCACAAACCTATGAACACCTCATTTTTGATAAAGGAGCCAAAAGTATACAATGGAAGAAAGAAAGCATCTTTAACAAATGGTGCTGGCATAACTGGATGTCAACCTGTAGAAGAATGAAAATAGACCCATATCTATCACCATGCACAAAACTCAAGTCCAAATGGATTAAAGACCTCACTATCAGTCAGAACACATTGAGCCTGATAGAAGAGAAAGTAGGAAGTACCCTACAGGAGATGGGCACAGGAGATCGCTTCCTATGTGTAACCCCAACAGCACAGACTTTAAGGGCAACATTGAATAAATGGGACCTACTAAAACTGAGAAGCTTCTGTAAAGCAAAGGACACTGTCACCAAGACAAAAAGGCAACCTACTGACTGGGAGAAGATCTTCACCAACCCCGCAACAGACAAAGGTCTGATCTCCAAAATATATAGAGAACTCAGGAAACTAGACTTTAAAATGCTAATTAACCCAATTAAAAAATGGGGCACTGAACTGAACAGAGAATTCTCAGCAGAGGAAGTTCAAATGGCCAAAAGACACTTAAGGTCATGCTCAACCTCCTTAGCGATCAGGGAAATGCAAATCAAAACAACTTTGAGATATCATCTTACACCTGTCAGAATGGCTAAAATAAAAAACTCCAATGATAGCCTTTGCTGGAGAGGCTGTGGAGGAAGGGGTACCCTCATCCATTGCTGGTGGGAATGCAAACTTGTGCAACCACTTTGGAAATTGGTGTTTCGGTTTCTAAGGAAATTCGGGATCAACCTACCCCTGGACCCAGCAATACCACTCCTGGGAATATACCCAAGAGATGCCCGATCATATGACAAGAGCATTTTTTCAACTATGTTCATAGCAGTATTATTTGTAATAGCCAGAACCTGGAAACAACCTAGATGCCCTTCAATGGAAGAATGGATGAAGAAAGTATGGAATATATACACACTAGAGTACTACGCTGCGGTAAAAAACAATGACTTCTCAAATTTTGCATGCAAATGGATGGAAATAGAAAACACTATCCTGAGTGAGGTAACCCAGACCCAAAAAGATGACTATGGGATGTACTCACTCATAATTGGTTTCTAGCCATAAACAAGGGTCACGGAGTCTACAATTGGTGATCCCAAAGAAGCTAAGTAAGAAGGTGAACCAAAGGAAAAACATATAGTTGTCCTCTTGGCTATGGGAAGTAGACAAAATGGCCGGGGAGAAAATTGAGATCTTGGGGGGGGGGTGGGATGGTGGTAAGGGGAGATGGGGAGAGTAAAGGGAGAAGGGGAGAATGGGGGGAACTTGGGGACAAAGGAGGATTGGGATAAAGGAAGGTTGGATAGGGGAGCACGGAAGCACAATTCTTAGTTAAGGGAGCCACCTTAGAGTTGGCAAGAGACTTGAACCTAGAGTGGCTCCCAGATGCCCAAGCCAAGGTCCCCAGTCAGTTCCTTGGGCAGCTGAGGATAGGGAACCTGAAATGACCCTATCCTATAGCAATACTGACGAATATCTTGCATATCATCATAGAACCTTCATCTGGTGATGGATGGAGATAGAGACAGAGACCCACACTGGAGCACTGGACTGAGCTCCCAAGGTCCCAATGAGGAGCAGAAGGAGGGAGAACATGAGCAAAGAAGTCGGGACCACGAGGGGTACACCCACCCACGGAGACAGTGGAGCTGATCTATTGGGAGCTCACCAAGGCCAGCTGTACTGTGACTGAAAAAGCATGGGATAAAACTGGACTCTCTGAGCATGGCGAACAACGAGGGCTGATGAGAAGCAAAGGACAATGGCACGGGGTTTTGAACCTACATAATGTGCTGGCTTTGTGGGAGCCTAGCCAGTTTGGATGTTCACCTTCCTAGAAATGGATGGAGAGGGGAGGGCCTAGGACTTACCACAGGGCAGGGAACCCTGACTGCTCTTTGGACTGGAGAGGGATGGGGAGAGGAGTGGGGGGAGGGGGAGAAGGGTGGGAGGAGGGGGAGAAGGGTGGGAGGCAGGGGAGGGAAATGGGAGGCTGGGAGGAGGTGGAAACTTGTTTTTTTTTTTCTCCTTTTCTCAATAAAAAAAATGGAAAAAAAAAGAAAAAAAACTAAGAACTATGGATATACAACCAAGCCTTATAGAAATCCAGTACTTTATAAGTTAACTAAAGATATTAAAAAAAAAGAAGTTTAAACAGATGTTCTGAATGAGTAAACAATGCCAGAAGATAGGCGTTAGTTAAATGAAAATCTCAGTGCTAGGATACCTCCTTATCAATTATTGGTGAGGGAGGCCTAGAACCTTCCCTCCACACACACACAAACAACATAAACTATCGCCATTGATCTTGGTTGTTCACCGCAACTAGATGGTAAGACACTGCTCCTGAAGATGCCACATACTTTGGTTGTAGAACATGAATAAACCAGTCTGGAACTGAGCAGCAAACTTTGTCTTTGCTGGTTAGCTTTCACAGTACCAGAAGGTGGTGCTTCCTTGGCGTTCTTATTGAGTGTGAAACCCTGCATACAGATCTGACAAGCAAGCCCTGCCCACTGGTGCAATAGTGGTATAGCTGGACTGTGACTGAAAAAGCATGGGATAAAACTGGACTCTCTGAGCATGGCCAACAATGAGGGCTGATGAGAACCCAAGGACAATGGCACGGGGTTTTGAACCTACGTAATGTGCTGGCTTTGTGGGAGCCTAGCCAGTTTGGATGTTCACCTTCCTTGAAATGCACGGAGGGGGGAGGACCTAGGACTTACCACAGGGCAGGGAAATCTGACTGCTCTTTGGGCTGGAGAGGGAGGGGGAGAGGAGTGGGGGGAGGGGGAGAAGGGTGGGAGGAGGGGGAGGGAAATGGGAGGCTGGGAGGAGGAGGAAATTTGTTTTTTTTTTCTTTCTCTTTTCTCAATAAAAAAAAAGTTAAAAAAAAACCCAAACATTCCATTCTTTTTCATACTTAGAAATAAATACAATGACTCACTTAAAAAAAAAAAAAGATGGTTGTGTTCTTCTGAAGTGGGGAGAAGACGTAAAGTCCCACCTGAGACCTTTATGTGTGTTCAGTCTCCAGGCAGCCAACAGGCACAGAGGCCAGCCATGAGCAGGTGAATTCCTGGAGGGGGAAGGTACTATCAAATAAAGTTATTCTTCTCTCTTACTGAGTCTCATTGTTCGAACAGTACCATAAGCTGCCTTTGTTCATTTTCTAGTGCAGTGATAAACACCATGATGAGAAACAACTCAGGGAGGAAGGGGTTTATACAGCTTACACATCCTGATAGCAGTGGATCAGTGAGGGCAGTCCGTGCAGGACTCGAGCAGGACTGGTGGAGGAACATCACTTCCTGACTTGCTCTCCATGACTTTGCCCACTTCCCTTTTGTACTCTGGTGTACTCCAGAGGCACCATCCACAGTGGGCTGGGTCCTCCCGCGTCAATCATTAAACAAGAAAATACCCCACAGACTTGCCCACTGGCCAATCTGATGGAGACGTTTTCTCAGTCGAGGGTCCATTGTCCCAAGTGATTCTGCTTTATGTCGAATTGACAAAAAAAATTGACCAACAAAGTATCTAATAGGTTTCTAGAAAGCCCCAAAACTACATAGCCTGAACAACACTGAAGAAAGTCTCTTCCTCTTAAAAGAAAAGATTCCCTAGGAAAAGTTTGAGTGAATGGCCTCTCGAAAAGGAGCAATATCAACAAAGGATTATAGATTATTATTACTTTAAATAAATTTCTGTATATAGTTTAAGTGTATTGCACACGTGCACATATACACACACACGAGAGAAAGAGAAAGAGAGGAGCTTTTTTAGTTTCTGGTTGGGTTTTTTTTTTTTTGCCATTGTTAAGGTTGCAAGATTGTGTATTCATCACATCGGGATCTTGTATCATAACAGAATCTGGTTATGCAATTAAAAAATAATTAAACTGCCTTCATATCTTGATGGGAAAATTAAATGATTACATTCTAGGAATACGCTGCTTAATCCCGTTCCGTTTCTAACATATAATAAACTTGGCACTTGCAGAGAAGGCTGAAAGTGAATGCTGCCTGGCGCTCGTCCACAGAACTTCCTGCTGGGGAAGATTGGCCCCTTCAAATAACACTGGTGTTTAATTTAAAAATCTTTAATCAACGAGGATCCCAACAACTGTTTAAACTCCACGGCTTGTCAGTTCTAACCACCAATTATGAAATCACGGCCAATGCCATCTACAGAATAAGAGCCTTTGAGTTAAGAGTCTGGGGGCGGTGTTGGGAGAGATCGAGAACTCACAATGTCACTTCTGAAAGGAGACCGCTGGAGTAGGTTAGCAGAAATCGCAGGCAAGGTGTGGGAGTCCTTTAAACAGAAATGCCTCTGGACCCATGCACCTCACCCACCTACTGCACACAATGCACGTGCCTGAAAACCTGCCACTCTGAAAAAGAATACTCACTTTTGTATCATACTGATGAAAAAAAAAAAAAAGACAAAGAAGCCTTTTCCCATGGTCACAGAACCCTGAGAGGAAGATAAAATTGAAAAAGGAAGATTCCACGGATGGGTTATACTGGGAAGGTTAACAGACATCACGTGGAGTCTAAAAGTCATTTCTTTAATTTTCTCCTACTAGTCAAGACATTTAAGGCTTTCCCAGCATGTTTTATGTTTTAATTTGCTTTCATATCTATCAGCTATCTACAAGACCATGAGACAGTGTAAGAAGGCATAAAAGCAGAAAAGCCCTGCCTTGAAAAAAAAATAACAGGATGAAAAAGATCCTGAGAAAGTCTAGCCCTCCAGGGGCAAAGGGAACACACCAGCAGTGTGTGTGTGTGTGTGTGTGTGTGTGTGTGTGTGTGTGTGTGCGCGCGCGCACATGTGTGTGGGTGGTAACTGACACTGGCAGATTTGGTTGGCTAGTGGCTAGTGAGAACCAATGGAAGAGAGGCCCTAGGAAAGGTGGAAGGGCTTTGCAGACCCTGCAGCCAGGAAGGTGGGAAAAGAGAGAGATCTCATCCTAGAAGCACCTCCTAGTTGAAGCAAAGCCATCTTCAAGGACAAGCTCAAGGTCTCTGAATGGGCAAATGAATTCTTAGAAGATCAAATCTTAAGAAGTTTCTGGTCTGCGTACGATTGTCAATGTTTTCTTTCCATGTGGACAGAGTAAAGATCTCCAATCTTGCTAATAGTGAGCCAGCTTCTAAAACCTGGTTATCATCCTCATAGATGCATCTCTTTAATAAATATAATTGAGACACCTTTTAAAGACTCCAATGCATGTCAAAGTTAAGGAAGAGAGATTTAAGTCGGAAGGGTTTAAAACAGACCAGCGTAGCAATAGCTTTTGTTTTGTCGGATTACTAACTCTCCCCTAATATTAGCAAAGCATGTCTTTTATATACTTCTGAAGGGCAGGAGTAAAAGGATAGGAAAGGCCAAAGTTCTAAATATTAAAATAGACTAGTCTTTTCCGTACTTCACAAAACAAAGTAGACTTTCAAACTCCTGATGACAATAAAAAAAGACCCCAGGATGGAGAGAAAAGTGAAAAAACAATCCCAGCCAAAACAAATGGAGAAACCAAGCCAAACTAACCAACTAGCCCAAATCCCCCAAAACCTTGGAGATTTAAACCAGACCCAATGTAATGGGTTTTTAATCTATCTGCCACTAGATGGTGCTATATAAACACAAACCACTAAGGCAATCCATTTCATCTTTTTGAAATTGGTAGTTTATTAATTTAAATAAATCTTTAGTGATAAACCTAACCACCTTACAAAGCAATACATCAATCCTTTATGTCTCTATCAATGAATACTGGCTGGCTTTGAGACTGCTTCAAAGGTAGCTTTAGGGTTGTTACTGGGCAGATAGAAAACGGAATAACAAAAAGATAAGAAAGTTGGTAATAGAGGAGAGGGAAACAGGGAAGAGAAATAAATTCATGAAAAAATGTATAATTTGAATTTTCTTTGGTTCCCATTAAAACTGCTGGAGCCTCAGTAGATTGTGGGCTTAGTGTTCCTTCAGTAATACCATAATTCATTCTTTTGTTACATCATGAGGCCTGGAGATGAAAAGACCCATGCTAGCAGAAGGCTCATGAAGAGATTACATATGCAAATAATTCCACAGCACTTGGACCGGGAGAAGGTTTGTCTTGTAATATTTCTTTTAATTCACACACTGAACTCTTTGGTGGGTTAAAGCAAAATTGTAAGATGAAAAAGAACAGAGAAAGAAAGAGAATAATATAAAAGGGGCACGCAGAGCTGCAGTAAAAAGTCAGACTATGGATAAGTGCCGTCTGTGCCGTTTCTTTTTTTAAGTTAAGGGAAGAGTATAGAATTTAGAACAGTTTAGGGAAGAAAGGTTAAGTGTATTTGGAGCCTGGGGAATTGAGGACATCTGGTTATAATCACAGAAAAATAGTATGCGTGTGACCTGGAGGCAGGGACGGGTAACCCAGGTCACCTGCCTTCCTGAAGAAGCAGGCTGTTTCCCCGGGAGCAGTGGGGCTGTATTTCACACAGCTTGGGCGCCATCTATTGCTTCCTCTCTGCACCCCCTGACCCAGGAAATGAACAGACCGGGCGAGAGTTTTAGGATGGCAAAGAGCTTGAGAAGATCATCTCCATGCCTGGAACAGCAATATGGCCAGTCCAGTGATGCCAGAGAGGAACGGAGAAATGCGAAGAAGATTCAGGGCTGCTGGTTTAATGACTTTCCTTCCTGCACACAGCCACCCAGCGAACTCTTTCCTCTTCCTTTGTGTTTTAGCCTACAAACACTCCTTTCTGCAAAGGTCAGCCTGCTGTGCAGACAGAATGTGTGCCTCTCAGAGACTGGGAATACCTTGGTACCGAGAGCACCTATTAAGAGAGGCAAATAGGTCCTGAGTTCCTTGCTCGTGCTCCGTCTCCTTCTGCTCCTGATTTGGACCTTGAGATTTCTGTCCGGTGCTCCCATGTGGGTCTCTGTCTCTGTCTCCTTTCATCGCCCGATGAAGGTTAATATTCATGAGGATGCCTATGTGTTTGTCTTTGGATTCACCTTCTTATTTAGCTTTTCTAGGAACATGAATTATAAGCTCAATGTCCTTTATTTATGGCTAGAAACCAAATATGAGTGAGTACATCCCATGTTCCTCTTTTTGTGTCTGGCTTACCTCACTCAGGATAGTGTTTTCTATTTCCATCCATTTGTATGAAAAATTCAAGAAGTCCTTGTTTTTTACTGCTGAGTAATACTCTAATATGTATATATTCCATGCTTTCTTCACCCACACACTGAGACAATGGGGAAGTTCTATCGGGAACTCACCAAGGCCAGCTGGCCTAGGTCTGAAAAAGCATGGGATAAATCCGGACTAGCTGAACATAGCGGACAATGAGGACTACTGAGAACTCAAGAACAATCGCAGTGGGTTTTTGATCCTACTGCACGTACTGGCTTTGGGGAAGCCTAGGCAGTTTGGATGCTCACCTTACGAGACCTGAATAGAGGTGGGCGGTCCTTGGGCTTCCCACAGGTCAGGGAACCCTGATTGCTCTTCGAGCAGATGAGGGAGGGGGACTTGATCGGGGGAGCGGGAGGGAAATGGGAAGCGGTTGCGGGGAGGAGGCAGAAATCCTTAATAAATAAATAAATTTAAAAAAAAAGAAAAAAAAAGGAAAAAAAAAAAGAGAGGCAAATAGGAAAGCCAAAACAAAGGATAGGTTAACCACCACATTTATTTTTGATGACAAGAACATAAATTCCACTTCCCGTTTGCAATAATTCCATGATGTTCTGAAGATACATTTACATCAGAAAAGGACTTCCTAATCATCTGAATTACTTTAGAGAGGACATGGCTGCCACGAAAACTATGGAAAAATACAGAGCATGACATTCTTTTCACTCTTGGTAATTTCAGAGATTGGGGACTTGCGCTTCTGCCCACAATAAAACGTTAGGTTACTACTTTAGAAAAGCTTTGGCTCATTAATTTTGACACACGTATTTAAAATAATTTAGTTTCCTCAGTAAATGGTCTGTAGACTCTTCAAAGTGTTGTTAGCTAAAATATTATTAATGTGAAAATCCGCTCAACATGTCTTATAATTTTGCTGAGAAATGAGACGTGAAGGCTGTGTTTTATGATAGGGAGAGCTAGAGGGGGGACAAAGCATGGCTAAGCGCTAACTCAATTTATGGGAATGGCACGGAGAAAGCAGATCACTAGAAAATCACCCGACTTCAACTTTGCTGTCAATTCCCATTCAGCTGCTTATCTTAGTTCCCTTCTATTGCTGTGACAAAACACCATGCCCAAAGGCAATTTATAAAAGAAAGCGTTTAATTGGGCTTACGGTTTCAGAGCATTAGAGTCCAGACGGTGGAGAAAAGGCATAGCTTCAGGAATGGGCAGAGACTCACATTTGAAGGTCAGCAGTGGCAAAGAGGAACTACTGGGAATGGTGAGAAGCTTTCGAAATGTCAATGCCCTCCCTCCTCCAGTGACACATCCTTCAACAAGGCCACACCTCTTCATCCTTCCCAAACAGTCTACCAACTGGGGGGGGGGCAATTTTCAAGCATATCGGCTTCTGGGGAGGCATTCTCATTCAAACCACAATATTTATTCGTGAAAAACCAATGTTGTAGGGGAATAAATACCCTGAAGACGGCTGCTGATACACTATGGGCAGCTCAGTTAGTTCTAACACAGTGAAGGCTCAGGGCAAACAAAGAAAGGGCTAGTTAGTCTAGTTGCAAAAGAAAAGAAGTATAGCCGCAGTTGAATGAACTCTGACCGAGCAGTAATGTTTTACAGAACTCCAGGGAAATATTTGGGAGGAGTGAAACTGAGGGCGAAAGATTCAGACTGGGAGGATGACTCACTCCTCCTCACAACTTCAGCTCCTCTGGCAGAGCGAGAGGTGCCAGGTGGATTTTCTGCTTTCCACAGGACCCTCGCTCTGCAGCTCTCCTCCTCTTTTTCTCCCTGGTTATTTACTCCATAAAGTCATCCCAAGATCCTCAAGAACACCTTACTCCAGGCCAATCCCTAATGTGCTCCTCTGAATCTCACCAACTCTTACCTGAACTGCTTCGGGTCATTCTATGGTTTACTTTACAATGATGTGTGTCATATTTCTTACTGAAATAGGAGATCCTTGAGGCAATAATCTGGTCAGCCTTCGCTCTCTCCAGATAACAAATGTCCAGATATATCTGTATCATTTCCTCTTCATACAGCTCTAGGAACCATATTCCCCCTGCAACATGATGCTCCCCAATCTTTCTTTGTAACCAAGGGCCCATTTAATGAATGTCGCCAATGTCTTCCTTCATCCAGGATCTCAGTAAGTTTATGCTAACCCAGGTTGCACTAGTGAGCCTGCTCTGTGTCCCAGAGCTAGGATGATCAATTGCCTTCTTTTTGTAGGACTGAGAAATTTCCAAAGAAGGATCTTCAGGACTACATACCACGTAAACTAAGACCATTGGTCAACCCAACACTTCTCTCCCAGTCTTCATGCTTAAACTGCTGCCAGAGCTCTCCTGGGCACGTCTTCAATGTTCTTGTTTATCTCTCTCAACCCATGAATGGTTCTCAACCATGAGTCATGACCCCTTTGGGGGTTCACATATCAGATATCCTGCATACCAGATGTTCATACTACAATTCATAACAGTAGCAAAATTAGAGTTATGAAGTAGCAATGAGTAATTTTGTGGTTAGGGGTCACCATAACATGAAGAACTGTATTAAAGGGTCACAGCAGCAGCAAGGTTGAGAACCACTGCGCTAGAGAGTCTTGTCTATCTGTGTTCCTGATAGCTACATGGTGACTAGTACTTTTTTCTACAAGTCTTTCTTTCTTTCTTTCTTTCTTTCTTTCTTCTCTCTCTATCTCTTTCCTTCTTTCTTTCTTAGAAGGCTTCTTTCATTTCTACTATTTTGGAGCAAATGGCTCCTGGGCTTCCACAGTATTTATTTTCTCAGTTACTCTGAGGGCAGTTTCAACACTCTCTAGTCCATCCACTTTCAGATAACCAGAAGCTGCAGTTCTATTCTGGTCCACTGTGTGTGACTAATAAGGGAATAAAGGAACATATTGCAAGCCCAGGGGATATTGACTGCCCTGTTCATCAGGACAGATGCAGACCTGAGAGGGGTAGGTAGATCTAAGGAGCTGTTACTCATTACAGCAACTCCAGGGCACTGGGGTAGCACTCTACAGTCACTGTTTTCTTTAATCCTCCCAGCAAACTTCAAGTTTTGATCACCTTCATTTTATGAAGCAAAAAATTAAAGGTCAGAAAGACGAAATATTGCTCAAGGTCACCTAGTTCACATGTGGTGCAGACAAGGACATTTTCTGCTTCCAATGCACATTTTCTTTTGTTTGACTCAGCTGAATCTCTGGATTTTCTAACTCAGACGATGCTAGCCTTTCAAGGGGAAACAACAGCAGCCTGGAGAACTATGTCTAAGTGTGGATTGAGATGGTGAGGCAGCGAGCAAAAAAAAACTGCTTATCGCTAAACTGTCATCAGGATCATTTCTCCAAGCTCTCACTTTCTCAGACATGCTAAGTTTGATACACATAGAGAGAACACAGGCTTAATTTCCTGCTTATATTTATTAGTGATATTTGAGTAAATATGATCAGATGGTCTATAGGGACTCAGGAGAGAAATTTCTCATTCCAGATCACATCTGATACTCAAAATAATTCACTTATTTCAATATTTAAAGTGTTCTTTCTAAGGGCTTTCTATCTATCTATCTATCTATCTATCTATCTATCTACATATATACATATATATCTTGCTCACTGTGTACCTGAGAATTGTATAATTGTATTTAGGAAAGAGGAAATCATAATGTGGGTTATAATACTATACACACATGCACACACAATTTGATTAGAAATAACATGTGATTTATCTAGTTATGATTTCTTTTTAAAACAGAGAAACAATGGGAGCCTATAGTATTTGATTTCCTGCCATAGACTGCATGGAATTTATTTTTATAAAAAAAAAACTTAGGAAGATGAAAGAGGCATCTTACTTTGTTAGCCTTTTAAATAATTTTAAAAATTTTGCTTGTTTCAAAAAACAATAGTCAATTACATATAGAATTTTGCCTTTAACACTTTCCACAAAAGCTTCCATGACAATAAAATCACTGCTTCAAGGCCTAAAAATCTAGCCTTGCACATTTGATGATTGCACACTGATATGTACTTAATAAGTGTAGCAAATGATTCCTTGATGTTAATTATCTACCTTTATATTTTGTCTGTTCTGGAATGAATTACTGTGAACTAAAGATAGCTATCAATTTAATTAAACTGTAATATGGCTGATTTTTTTTTTAAATAGGGAGATTAGTTGGGCATTGATACCTTGGGCATGTATGTTTAATTTTCATTAATATCAGAAGAAAAATTTATAAATATTTATACTTGTGATTGTCCAGAAGGCGTTTAATATGGAAAAGTAAGATAATTCAAAATTCTGTAGAAATCATTAATTGTAAAACTGCTCAATGTACAGAGAAGTGGCTATCCGCGAAGCTCAATGGGTGGGACAGCCTAACTCCGACCTTTCCTTATATGTGCTTTTCTTGGCTGCTTTGATTTATTCTACTGCTGGCATAATTTACACACTGATTTTTTTTTTTTTTTTTTATCTATAATGCCTTTGTGCTGCCTTTATTCCAGTAGTGGTAGCATCCACAAAAAGACTGGGCAGGCCACCATTCTCAGAACCGGGGGAGGGGGGAGTTGTGATAGCTGCCTGTCAACTTTCAAACTAAATTGTAGCAAGGAGCTGCAGTTTCTCAGAACCCTCTCAAGTCTCCTCCTGATTTCAGTCACTTTACAATAAATCACACCACACACACACACACACACACACACACACACACACACACACACGGGGCAGAGTCTCCCATGCTTTCAGTAAGCCTGTCTAGGCCTCTGGGAGTAATACAGAGTAAACACTGACTTTGTGGAAGAATTGAGCACACGCACCTTCCTTCCTTCCTTCCTTCCTTCCTTCCTTCTTTCCTTCCTTCTTTCTGAGCATTGGTCTTTATTCATCCCCCACATTCAGAAAAGAGCCAAGGTGGATACAGGGCAACAAAGAAGAGGTTCCAGGGATTAGGACAGTGATAGTCTGCCCAATGACAGTGACCATAAGTCCCTGGGAGAATGAAAAGAGGAGTGAGCCCATTGAAAGACCCAGTGGGGTCTTTCACGGCTGTGCCCGAGGTGTAAATATTGTCATAGAAACAGAATGGTGATGATGGCTAAAGTAGTTCTAAAGAGTCTAACTTCCCTTCCTTCTAGCAACACAGCAGGAGACAGAGAGAGAGAGAGAGAGAGAGAGAGAGAGAGAGAGAGAGAGAGAGACTGATGTTTGCATTCCACAGAAAACTGTTCCTCTAGTGCAGAAGCCTTCTAGAAGGTGAGGTAATGCCTGAGAAACAGGGCAAAGGGCTCCAGAGATGAGAAAATGTATTCAGAGCTAAGAGGAAATTCTTGGTCAATTTCGAGATCCGTATATAAAGGAAAGCTCTAGAAAACCCCCAATGCTGGGAGTAAAAGTGATGGCGAACCCAGGTCCAGAGTCTCAGGAAGGGAGAGGATGTATCAGAAACTGATTGCAGCAGAGGCTCTCCTGAGGCTTTCTCGGGGATCCAGAGATCGCCACACAGAATCATGGCTGCACTAGACAGATATACTATGCAGTGTTTCCCACTGAATAAGCCCTTTAATATATTTCTGTTGGAAAATTTCTTGTGCTAAGATCAAATATTTCTTGGTCTGTGAAAGGCAAAGAACAGGAAGGGAGCAACTCTGACTGGGGCTGCATGAAATTAATTGCCCACAAGTCACTGATCAAAGATTGATAAGGATGATTGTCCCCACCTATGTTACTGATTTTTGTGTGCTTCACTAATTGTGTGTCTAGTTATTGATTCAGTGTGACATTTTAGCCAAGAATCTGATAATCTATGAAGTTTTTGTTTTTGTATGAAATGAAGATCAATTCCTAGCCTCTCATGCTGTCTCCTCGCCTAATAAAAAAGATCATGTTATTTAATAACTAACAGATAGTTTTTTCTGGTAAAATATTATTCTTTTATTCCTGACAGAATTACAGCGTCGCATATAATACACAGCACTAATAAGATATAGAACTATATGCACAGGTAAGGAAGAGAACTTGGTAGTCACAAACCCATGAACTCGCCTCAGCAAACTCACATTTGGCTGAATTGTTTGGAACTGGGAATGATCACGTCCAAAAATATTTTAGAATTGGTTAAGAAAAATCCTAATATGGTGCAAAGAAATCCAATTAGGTCAGATTAAACCGAAATAAAATGCCCATGTTTTATTAAGCGCAGCGCCCTCAGGTGGCCTAGACCATGGCAGGGGAGACAGGAAAGCAGGGAGCACGTGCAAACCCAGAACCATGCGTTCCTCCTCTGGGAGCCCACTTAAATATCCTGTGGCATTCTGGGATTTGAAGTCCAGACCAAAGCAACTCCCAGCCCTGGATGCCAGGAGTTGGGGTTACTCTCCCGACTTAACATTGTTGTTTTATAAATATACTCCTGCAGAATAAGGGAGGTTTGCAAGGCACTATTAGAGAAAAATACAAGAGAACAATGTTCTTCTCTAGTAGTCAGGGAGATACAATTCATAGATGCCGTTTTCTTGGTTACAAGGGTTTCCCCCATGTATCTTTTCTCAATAATAGAAGAATATTTGAAAGCTTACCGAGATAAATGCATTCATAATCTCCTTTAATCCCCAAAGGGCCACATTTTACAGATAGAAAAATTCAAAAGAATAATTTTTCCTCTGACTACTCAAACGCTAGGCAGTAGAGCTTGTGTGGTGAATATAAAATATGTTCCTTTCTCTTGAAACTGAGCTGACCTTAGTGACTCACTTATTGCTAACAAAATCTACCGGGAGTGGCTCCTGAAGCTTGGTCAGGAAAGGTCATGCAGCTTCCACCTTGCTCTTTTGTGGTCTTTTTCTAGTAGAAACCAAGGAGTATATAAGAAATCTTATCTTCTTTAGAACTTCATTTGAGGGAAGCCACATGTAGGCACACTGGCCAACAGTTCAGAATCAGTTATCAGGCATGGGAGGGAGGCAATTAAATGTCCAACACTATGAAGCCATCCATGTCTGGTTACAATGACACAAGAGATTTTTCTTCTGTTTTTTATACTTCTATTTTACTTTTATATTTACATTTCTTTTTGTAGAAAATATTCTCTCATGGTAACACACACACACACACACACACAGTTCTTTAATCAAAGTTCTCATTTCTTCCTCCCTTCCACTAAATCCCTTCGCTCCCATGTAAGACATGGACTGTCTTATGTTTATACCTTTTTTATGTGTGCATGCATGACCCACAGTCTTTAATAAGGATTGCCTGCATGAGCATGAGTGGGGGAATTATTTACATGAAGAAAGGCCATGTATACAAGTGGATATGAGGAATATGACTTGTCCTCCTCCAGCAATCGTTAGCTGCCTCTAGCTCCTTGAGGAGGGATGGAGCTGTAGGAGCCTTCCCCCATCCAACATGAAATGCTGATAGAAGCAGTCTTGTGCAGGTAGACACTGCTGCTGTGGGTTCATGGATGTAAATTCCATGCTATGTTAAGAATGACAGAGTTTTATAGATTTCTTTCACATACCTCATCCAACTCTTAAACTCTTCCTGTTCTCTCTTCTGTGATGTTTCCTGAGCCTTGGAGAGAGCTTTGGTGCCCTGTTTAGGGTCAAGTAATCAACAGTCACTTATTCTCAGCACACTGATCAGTTATAGGGTGTATGTGTCAACTATTGCCTACAGGAAACAGATGTTTCTCTGACCAGGGCTGAGACTAGCACTAATCTATATGTATAGACATAAATATCTAGAAGGAAGTTTGATACCATTCCAAAAAAAAAAAACCAAAACAATAGTAGTATGTTCCCCTTGAGAATTTTTGATATTCAAAGCCAAGGTCTTTGACTAGGTTTACATACCAAGTATGCACTGTTTCTGTGTAGTTGGCCTCAAATCTAATCAGAAAGTGCTTCGTTACTTCAACATAAGTAATGTCGTTGTTGCGCTAGTAGGCGGCTCTTGCCTGCTAGGTTGCTATTATAGGTTGCAAGTGAATTGTCTCCTTCAGCAGTTTCCACAGCACTTTCCAGCACCTTGAAAGAGAACTCTCAGGGAGGAAGCTTCCAGTCCAGTTCCAGCCTGATTTCTCTATGTGTGAAAGATTTCTAAGAATGCTGCCTGGTTGCTGTGCCATGTCACTATGTGTTACAGGTATTCACTGTGTAGTCGTAACAACCAGAATAGCTAGCAATGGAACCTGGGTGTGTTTGACTCCAAACCTCAAGGAAATGTATGCATTTCTGCCTCTTTAAACATTTGATTCTGTTACTTTATAACAAAATCTAGTATGGGATGCACCTAAGTATATGATTATATATTGAGATACCAACTTTGGTATGCCCATAATGCTTTGTGTTCTACAAATAGTTTTCTGAGTTCTATTATCTTGTCTTTCCCCAAATCAAAGAATTACCATGTTACAAATAATATGTTTTCATTCACTCGGTAAATATTTATTAATCCACACTGTATGTTAAACAGATAATAGCTCCCATTAACACACCAAAAATTAGTAAATGTAAGATTAAGAACATTGCTATTGATAAAGGGTAGGGAAAAAATGAGGAAACATGCACCTAAATACATAAGACTCCACCCACATGAGAAGAGCTCTCCACTAGAAGGTAGTGCAGGGAATTCTAGGGGAGAATTAAAAACTTGGTTTTCTAGGCAATTAGAAAAAAATAAAGAAGAACAGAAAAGGACAAGGACTCCCAAGGTTGGTTTGTCTATAGCCTTAGCTTCGAGGCCTTAATACAAGACATCCTCTCACCGCTACTCAGAGGGAGAAGGGTGGAGAGAAGAAGAATTTCAATGAGGAAAACAGAGATGATCCTCTTGGTAGGCATGTCAGTAGATAATTTGTCAAGAGAGTTTCCAAGTTAAAGATTGTTTTCAGCCTACCAGACCTATTTCAGATAAAAATAGTTCATCTCCATTTTTTCCCTTGTAAGAATGATTCTTAAACTTAAGGCAATATTTCTTTTCAGAGTGAAGCAATGCTTCTGTAGATCCATGATTTCCTCACTAAAAAGAAAAAAAAAAAGCTTTAAGGAAAGAGATTACTATTCTAGCAGCATTGATCTACAGTTTACATAAGCTAAATATTTCTTTGTCCTAATAGTATGGTCTATTTTAAAGGTAATTTTAAAAACATATTGTGTTTCTTGGGCTAGTCAACAAGAGAACTGAATTTAGCCTCAATAGTAATTAATCTAAAAATGAGCACATGATCCGAGATCAACCAGACTCTCTCTTAAGAATTTGTGTGAATGCTGAAGAAGAAGTTATTTAGTTGAAGTTCTGAACTACAAAGATCATGGAACTCTAGGATGCCAGGAATTACCACTGTCATCAGGGAGACAGCCAGTCGACATAATAAATCTAATACCAAAGTTGACTGGTTCTCTTCTGGAAGCTAACGACCTTTATAGTAAACAAGCCAACACATTAATTTTTCTCCCTGCCTGACTTAATTTAGTGTGAATTAAGTTCCTGTTACTACCCAACATTCCTTTGTTAGTCAAATCCACTGTCATCTATGAATTCCTAATGGTGGGAACAGATTTCACCATCCATATAATCAACCATTGCTCTGCCCTCATTCTGACACCCCCTCACAGTTTCTCAGGCCAAGGTGGTTATTAGGGACAAAGGCTTTGGTGTGGTGAGCCCACAAATATTATACAGTAAATCTATTGGACTATGGGACTATCCCCGGTAAGTGTATGCGTACACTCCACCTGGAGAACCTGTTTTTGCAGAGCTGCAGGGGACATCTGTGCTTTAGATAAGTCACGGTCAATTCTGTGGGAATCTTGTGAGATCACAACATTTCTCCCTTCTCTAATATCCCAGCAGTCTATAAACCTGACTTTTCCAGTAGGGCAGATACCTCCCCCTCACACCATGAAGACTTGGTGTGAAAAGGATTCAGTCAAGTCCTTGTTGCCATAGCCAAAATCTACATAAAAAGAGGGCCTTTATTTACAGCAGTCACTGATAAGAAAGGAGCTTCATACAGGAGAAAGTATGTCTGCTCAAACAGCAGACTCAAGAAGGTGTAATCTACTGGTCTTCTGATTCAAGAGGCTACCAATAGTCTATATTTACCCTTCACCTTGTTTCAACTAACATAAGATCATAGCCCAGGAAATTAACTGTTTATACAGGGAAAAGGCCTAAGTCACTAAAACTAGCTTTAGAGCAAAAAATTCTCACCTGGGCACCCTGCTGGAGTTAAAAGCAGGGTCCCCAGAAGAGATTCCTTTTAACTCAATCAGCTGGAAGCTAATGTAAATCAAGCCCACAGGTCAGTATAGCTACCAAGGCTGTGTTCCCAGCCCCAGGGGAGCTTCACAGCCACGCCCCCTCTGAGACTTAAGGCACCTCCTTGCCAGATCTGGCTAATAGATCTATATATAGTGTTATTTAATATGCAAACTGCACTGCAACACAAAAGTGCAGATTAAAAATGAAAACTACAGTTATATTAAAACCTTGACTTAAGCCTTACCATGACCTACCACCAAGACCACCTCATACAATCCAAAAGGATCTATGTATCCATCCATCTTACCAAAAGTGCATATTTTTTATCTATTAAGATTTTAGTGTGTGCATGGATATGCGTATGTGGTATTTGCATATGTGTGTGCAGTGTGTGCATGTATACATATTGTACACATGCAGTTGCATTTGTGAGAGTTCACAGTGTACATGTAGGAGGAGGGCAGACTCAACACCAACATCCTCCACTACCATTCTCCATTACTGGTGAGTGACGTTCTCACTGAACCTAGAGCTCACAAGTTTGGATAGGTTGGGTCCTTGCAAGCCCCTGGGATTGGCTTGGCTCTGCCTTCCTAAAGCTGGGGCTGGGTTATTCATGGGCAGCTATGTCTGACTTTGTATGCAGATAATGAGAATCTGAACTCGGATCTTCATGCTTGCACAAAAGGATTGTACTAACTGAGCCATCTCCCCACTCCAAGAAGTGAGCTATTCATGGCAGTTTAGGAAGTAAAATACTATCTGTACATAATTACTTTATGCCTGGTCTCATTCTAAAAAATGTATACAAAATTACTTTGTTGATTTTGTAAATGACCACACTTGTTGTTGCTTTCAAAATTTCTCTAAAAAAATGCAGACCTGATGATTGTTCACAAGTTAAGATGAGAATTTTTCCCTTTTCTATTTTGTATGCATGTTTGTGTAAGAATAATGATGCCACATAACTTTCCAAGATCACCATTATAAAAACATAAAGTTGCCATACAACCCCAGTGACAAAGAATATGTTTTTTTCACAGAGTCTCACCAGTGAACTAGCCTAAACATTTCAGAACTATAGACACAAAACAAAATAAAGCAAATTTGAGCAAAACACCAACCATAGCACGAACATATTTGAATACACCAATGGGTTTATTTTTTATTTCCATGCTTCCAAAAATCTTCAGTAATCCTAAATTCACCCCTTGTCCTTCAGTTTTCCCTCTGCCTCTCTAGGAATGCTATTTTCTTATTCATGAGCCATCACCTCAACTTCTTTTGTGGTACCAGACATCACAGAAAACCAAAGCCAGCATATCCGGTGAGGTGTGCCAGTGACTGCAAGGGCTATTTGCATGAGCAATCCTTGCTGTCACTAGAGACTGGAGTCTGTAAACGGTGCAGCCTAGGTAGGAGATGCTGATGAGGAGAAACATTCTCTGGGAGCTTCTCCCTATGTGACCTCGGTTTCTGGCCACTTGCTTCTTTCTCATTTAATATGAGGGACTGGAGTTCTAGTTAGCTTTACCTGACACAGCTCAGAGTACCCGAGAAGGAAGACTTAACTGAAAGAATTGAGCAGCTCTGACTAGCTCATGGGCATATCTGTAAGGGATTATCTTGATTGTTGATGGAGGGAGGAGGGCCCAGCCTCCTGTGGGCAGCACCATTTCCAGGTAGGTTTGTTTAAGAAAGCTAGCTAAGCATGAGACTGTGAGTGTTTCTCAATGGTTGCTGCTATATTTTCTTGGCTGTGAGATCCCCAGTCAGAGGTAACATGTGGAATGACAAGCAGCTGGGCCTGCTAGTCCCTTTGTGAGTTCCTGTCCTGCCTTCCCGCAATGATGGATTGTTACCAGCAAGCTGAAATAAGTTCTTTCCCCCTTAGTGGCTTTCGGTCAGAGGATTTTAACACAGCAGCAGAGAAGAAACTCGATTTTTTTCTACCACTCCGCTGTCTCCATCTCCTTCTCTCTTCAAAGACCTATTTTCAGATTCTCAGTTGTTCTCAGACCTCAGAGGAAACAGGTATCCCTAAGGAAGTCATTACACACACACACACACACACACACACACACACACACACACGCACTTTTTTAAATTGAAAAATAATAATGTTGTGTACTTATGGGGTATTTTGTCATATTTTGTGCATTCTGGAATGATCAAACCAAGTCAATGAACACAGCCATGCCTCATACGGCTGTCATTTCTTTGTGAGATGAATTAGAATCTATTGTTTAGCTGCTGACATTGCAGCCACGCTGCTATGCAAAAGCACACCATTTCCTTATTCCTCCTTTCTCATTGGAACATTGTGCCCTTTGACTGACATCTCCCCTTTTTCCGTCCGCCCTCTCCCCACCAGACTCTGCTAAAGAGCTTTTGGTTTTATTTCATCTATAGGTGAGTTTTTGCAGTGTTTGTTTCTCTGCACCTGACTTATTCCTGTTAACATAATGTCCTCTCAGTTAATCCACGTTGTCAGAAATGGCAGAGTTCCCTGTCTTTCAAAGCGTGAATATAATCCACAGTGCGTCCCTCATTTTAAAAAGTCAACACGTTTGTTGATACTCACACAGGAGGGCTCCATATTCTGGCTATCATGAATAGGGCTGCAACAGGAGGTATCTTTCCTTTGATATGCTTATTTCAGATCTTTTTAATACACACCCAGAATTAGAATTTCTGGGAGACATGGTAGTTCTAGTTCAATATTTTTTTTTTTTTGCATGTGGGGAGAACCTTAATACTGTTTTTAAAAATGGCTGATTTGGTTTCCAATGCCAACAGCAGTGTATAAGACTTTCCTGTCTCCCACGTCTTGCCAACACTTAAGCTTTCTCGTCTTTGCATGTGTGTGTGTGTCTGTGTGTGTGATATGTGTGTGTGTATGTTCATTTGTGAGTGTGAATGCATATATTCATGTATGTATGGAGACCAGAAGAAGGTGTCAGCTATCCAGCTCTATTGCTTTCTGTTTAATTCTCTTCAGAGGGTCTCTCACTGAGCTTGGAGCTACGCTAGCAGGCAGCAAGCTTCAACAGTAGTCCTGTCTGTGCTTTCATGGTGCTGAGGTGAAATATGTGCAGCCATGGCTTTTTACATCAGCTCTAGGAATTTGAACTCAGATCCTCAGACTTGCATAGCAAGAGTTTTTAACCCCAGTCATTTCTCCGGTCTCCCCTTCTCTTTGATAATAGCCAGTCCAATAAATGTGAGGTTGTATCTCATTGCAGTCTTAATTTCTATTTCTCTCAAGCCTAGAGAGACTGAACATTCTTTCAGGTATCTTTTGACCACATCTTTTTTTTCTTTTAATAGAAGTGTCTTTGGCTGCACACATTTTGGAATACTTATTTCTTCTATCCTAGAGATTTTGATTTAGTAGGATAATTCAGGCCCTACTTTCTGCCTTTTAAATATGCATCCTAGATATTTGTGTTATAATGAATTTTGAAGATTGGCAAAAGGAAAAAGAATTCTCTGTTACTGGCTGCAAAATAATTTCGCCAAAAATCATAAAAATGTAGTTTTCTAATATATTCCATGTTGAATGAATATTAAATTTGAGAAGTCTAGAAGTCTAGTGTTGTGGAGAGTTCTGACTGAGAAGGAATATCATGCTAGTCTAATGCCTTCACTTAATAGATGAGGATATAGAGGCTCTGAGTAGTAACCAAGGCTATGTAAAGTTTGTCATGGAGAAAGGGCTAGAAACAATGCCTTAAGGCTTTGATTGGACAAGTCCTTATGTGGTTTTTACTTTTTGTAGGACTCTGGAGTTTCTAATCGTTTCTACAAACGTTGCTCTCGTCTATTTAAACACAGCGAAGGGATTGGTAGTCACAAGAGCAGAAGAGAATGTGGTACACACAGCCGGAAAAAGGTGAGTCTAAACCTAAGGTGATTTTCAACCTTCCTAACACTGAGACCCTTTGATAGGGGGTCCTCATGCTGTGTTGACCCCAACCATAAAATTATTATTATTGCTACTTCATCACTGTCATTTTGTTACTGTTGTGAATAGTAATGCAAATATCAGATATGCAGGATATCCGGTATGTGACCCCTATGAAAGGGTCCTTCATCCCTTAAATGGATTGTGACCCATAGGTTGAGACCCACTAGTCTAAACAGTGAATTTTTATGCATTTAATTAACTGCAATCACACCTCAGAATCATCCTGGCCTTTCGAATATTCTGCATAAAGCCTTTGCCTTCTGCCCAGCAACGTTCTATTGGGTCGTACTGTGGCACCATGATGAACAAGGCAGGTATGCCACGAATGCCAACACCCTTCATTGGTTCCTGACGTACATGGTAAAATCCACAGCAGAAGCACGACCTCTGGCTTTCTTTGTTTCTGCTCAACGCTCCTGCTTTTTTTTTAATTTATTTTTTTATTAAAGATTTCTGTCTCTTCCCCGCCACCGCCTCCCATTTCCCTCCCCCTTCCCCAATTAAGTCCCCCCCCCCCTCATTCAAGACAGGGTTTCTCTGTGACTTTGGAGCCTGTCCTGGAACTAGCTCTTGTAGACCAGGCTGGCCTCGAACTCACAGAGATCCGTCTGCCTCTGTCTCCCAAGTGCTGGGATTAAAGGTGTGTGCCACCACTGCCCGGCTCTCCTGCATTTTTATAAGATAGAAAATATCTATTTCAAAGTTGAACTGCTGGTGGTTTTGTGGGAAATTTATAGATTTTTTTTTAAAACATGGCCGTTTATTTCCAAGTGGAAAAATTACAAACAAGAGAATACATAGAATTATTACACAAATTATGCTGGCCTGGTTTCTTAGAATAACCACCACCCCAGATGTTCTTGTTCTGCAAGAGAAATAGTCACTGGAAAATAAATTGTACACTTAGAATGTGAAGTCTGGCATCTTTTTCAAAAAAGAAAAAGGAAACAAACCATTAGAATAAGAGACACAGGCATTCATTTGTTTACTTATTTTTCTAACTGTTTCACTTTGAAGAAGTCATAAAATGACATAAGATAAAAAGTCATAAGATGACATAAAATCCTATGGACACAGATGCCAACTTCCTCCCTAGGTCCAAATTTTGATTGCCAAAAGTTCTGTAAATGCTAAAATTTATTACAGTAATTATATCCAAATGTGACTTTTAGATAAAGATTTATTTTTATTTATGTGCAAAAAGAAATGTTTCCATAAAGAATTGAGCATACAACCTCCTTAGCCATCAGAGAAATGCAAATCAAAACAACTCTTATACCAGGTTCCATCTTATACCTGTAAGAATGGCCAAGATCAAAAACACTGATGACAACTTATGCTGGAGAGGATATGGGATAAAGGGAACACTCCTCCATTGCTGGTGGGAGTGCAAACTGGTACAGCCACTTTGGATAACAGTATGGTAATTTCTTAAATTAGGAAACAACCTTCCTCAAGACTCAGCAATACCACTTTTTGAAAACAACCTAAATGCCCCTTGACCAAAGAATGGGTAAGGAAAATGTGGTACATTTACACAATGGAGTACTACACTGCAGAAAAAAAATAATGACGTCGTGAAATTTGCAGGCAAATGGATGGATCTAGAAAACATCATATTGAATGAGGTAACCCAGAAAGACAAATATCATATGTACTCACTCATAAGTGGCTTTTAGATATAAAGAAGAAGAAAAAAAAACCCAAAAAACAAAGCCAAAAAACAAAACAAAACCAAAAACAACAACAACAAAAAACAGTGTACAATTCACAATCCCAGAGAACCTAGACAACAAAGAGGACCCTAAGAGATCTAAGACAGACATACGTGGATCTAATGTACAATGTACATGGGTAGTGGAAAAAGACAAGATCTCCTGAGTAAATTGGGAGCATCAGGATCATGGCAGAGAGTAGAAGGAGAGGGGAGAGAAAGGGAGGGGAGCGGAGAAAAATGTATAGCTCAATAAAAACAATTTTAAAAAGGAAAAAAAAAAGAATAGAGCATTTTTGCATTGAAAAAGCACAGATGTAGAAACCAGGTAATGGGGCCTCCTACTGATCGCTCTGAACAAGCTGTAACTTCTGCTTGCTTCTGTGCAAAGTCAGAATTATACCCCAAATCTGAAACACTGTCAACAAAGTTTCTTTAAGCTTATAATTACATTTAGCAACGGATATATGCTTTTTTTGTGGTGAAAACAGTATTTAAAGTACTGCGTCAAACTACCTTTTATTAACTGTTTCTGGTGAAAGAGCAACACAGCCGTTTGCAACTATACCATGCCCTCGGGCATTTCAGCAGGTTTACTCAGTTCAAAATCCCAGCTCGCAAGCCATAGACACTGTCTTGTTAAAACTGCCAAATCTCCATTCCAGGAAGGAATATGGCTCATGGGAGCAGGAAAGAGATGTTGCAGGGAAAAGAAAATGACCAGAGTTGAAGGGTGACTCATCAGTCCCATTTAAACAAAAGGTTACCTGTAGCAGGATCACCCACAATAAGCTAGAAGCTACTGTAGCTTAAGTCTAATCCATCATCTGAGAAAAACAGCCGCAGTAGTGTGAGCATCATTTAAACAGCACTGAGTGTGGGATTGAAAGAGATACAGTTTTAGGTAGCTTCCAAGTTGCATCTGAACTCCAAGGAGGTCTAGGAACAAAAGCCATAGATGATCTAGAGTAATAATTCTCTTTCTTTTGTACACATTGGAATCAAGAAAGATTTTTAAAATTCAGGTTGCACTCCTGAAATCTTTATTGTATCTGACATCAGAATTTAAAAAATTTCCCCATATTTCTAATGTGTTGCCATAGTTGAGAACAATTGATTGAATTTTATGTCTTATGCTGGGAAACTATCCTCTTGAAAATAAGTATAAATTACTGTACAAATGTATAACTGTGAATACTCAATTCTACCTAACAAATAATTATTGAGCATCTACAGTCATGGATGTGATGTGACCACATCAACTAATGAACACTTTATTACATTTATTTATACGTGTGTGTATGTAAGTGTATGGATACTTAGGTGTTATGGCACATTATATGGAGGTCAGAGGAAAATTAGTGTGAGTCAGTTCTCTTCTTCAACCGTGTGGTTACTAGGGACCAAACACAGGTAGGTCATCAGGTGTGGCAGCCAGTGCCTGACACAAAGAAAACCTGCAGTTAATATGAGCTAATATCACTATGAATATACTAGTAATCATCATTATTTCATGTAATAATATTATTACATGTTACTAATTATTCATTATAGCGGCCCTTTATTTAAATTTAGCAACTTATTTTTCATAGCTGTTAAAACCTGCCTGTGCTATTTCTTTAATAATTTAATAATTTAGTATTTTGACTTTTGATCATTTTCATAAAATCTTTACGATTAAATGAATTTCCTTAAGGTTACATTTTATGGAAAATTGTGTCTAAAGTTTGCTTCCACTGAGGGCTCAATAAATGCTTTTTAAGTAAACAAATGAATCCAGAAATAGTCGTATCTAATGGGGAAAGATAGAATAAAGTTCCTTGGAATCATAGCTATATAGGAATACTTCAATAACTAAACTATTAACTATAACAAACTTCAAATACTTAAGAAGAAAATAACTATTAGTAGTTTATAAATTTATTTTATTACCAGTCCTATTTTGAAAACATATTGGGTTATTACCAAGAAAATTATATTAAAATACAGCTTGAAATTATTTTTCTTTTTTCTTTTTTTTTTGGTTTTTCGAGACAGGGTTTCTCTGTGGTTTTGGAGCCTGTCCTGGAACGAAATTATTTTTCTTATCAGCAGCATGCTTCATAATTCTGTATCTTTGAAAAACCTAGTGTTTTTTCCATTGCAAATTATCCGCTAGGCCTAGTAGTTGAGGAATACTTTCTTAAGCCCCTCAGAATATCAAATTGACCATCTTCCAACTTGATCTAAATGATGCAAGGCAAAAATAAAATCCTGTATTAGAAAAGATTTTGTATCAGAGTTATTGGAAGGAAGCAGGAATGTGGACAGAATACCCATAGAACAGCTTAGCATTGGGCCATCCCAGCATTAGGACATGCCCACACCTTAGGATCAGGGTTAGTTTTAGGGCAGATTGCTGTAGAGAAAGTAGCAATACCAAAGACAACCATTAAGTGTCCTCACCTCTACTGGAGTTCTGTTTTCTAATCTTCAGTGTTTGCCAAAATTTCTTTCTGTATATTAAAAAAGCAGCCCTTGCCCGAGAGCAGAATGATAACTGAACCCAGATCCGCAGGACCCAGGCATTTGTTGCTGAAAAGATGATTGAGTCTCAGGACTGGCAGGTGCAGGAAATGCTGTGGATGAGCCAAGGCTGCAGCTTGTTGCGCACTCTTGACCCGGATGTCCACTCGGCCTTATGCTCATGTCTGATCTGTAGGAAAACCCTAGTTCTCTATTTCTCCCATCTCTGCTTAGCTTCCGATGCCGACCATGAAATACCCGAGTCCAGCCTCATTCTCTTTCTGGTTTCTCTCTCTGCTCTCTTCCTTTTGGAATAGCATCAACATAAATGAATTACCTGGTTCATTTTGCCAAAACGGCTCAGAAGAAGGAAAAAAAAGTCTGAAAGCCTTCTCCCTGATATTTGATAGAACTGCCTATTAAATAGATTTAGCTGAAGACTAGCTAGCTGTACAGAGAAAATTTTGGAAAAAAAAAATTGACACGGAATTCAAGCAGCACAGAAACGCAGTGACTGACAAAAGCCATGATTCTACTGTATCATCTCTGTCAGCTGTGCAGCTGCCTTGCTAGGAAGCCTCTAGACGTCAAT
Organism: Microtus oregoni; assembly: GCF_018167655.1. Lineage (NCBI taxonomy): Eukaryota > Metazoa > Chordata > Mammalia > Rodentia > Cricetidae > Microtus > Microtus oregoni. Next base: position 2,164,683 of record NW_024543091.1, on the reverse strand, counting down.
AATCCTTCAGTAGATAAATTTCAATGGCCTTCCACAAGTACGCAGCTTGCCTGTGTGTGCTTCTTCTCTTTTTTTGCACAAAGGTAAAAGGTATTGCGCTTTCTACCCTGCAGGTGCCTATCTTCATCTACTTTACTTAGTGGTCCTTACAGGCTGACCTGTATCTCCTGAAAGGTACATTGCAGTCCTAACCCCCAGTCCCAGTACTTCAGAAAGCGACACCATGTGGAAATCTGTTGGCTGTAAATATAATTAGTTAACAATCTATATTGCACCAGTGGATTCTCTGTCCAGTGTTACTGGCATCCTTGTAAGCAGAGGGTACAGAGACGTACAGGGTGAATGACACTTGGGGACAGATGACATGACAGAGGCAGACAGACTGTGAGGCTTGCTGACAAAATGCCATAAGCAAGGGAGAGACAAGAAAGGATTCTCTGCTCCAGGTTTCAGCAGGAGCACAGCCCTGCCAACATCTTGATTTTTGGCTGCTAGCCTTTAAAACTGGTAGTGAATTTGTGTTATTTTAAGGCACACGGGTTGTGATTCTTTGTTTCAGCAACAGATCTTCCCGCATCGGCGTACAGTAGTGTTGTAGGAGCTGTGGGCTGTGTTCCTGCTGCCCCAGCTCCTGGCTGCCTGGCTAGCTTATGCCCCGAAATAACAACACACAAACTGTATTCTTTTAAACACTGCTTGGCCCATTAGCTCTAGCCCTTACTGGCTAATTCTCATATCCCAATCAGCCCATCTCTAATAATCTGTGTAGCACCAGTGTTACGGGGAAAGATTCAGCATGTCTGACCTGGTGGCTTGCTTCATCGCGTCTGGCCCAGAGAGGGGAAGCGTCGCCTCTAAGCTCACTTCCTCTTCCTCCCAGCATTCTGTTCTGTTTACTCCTCCCACCTATGTTTTAACCTATGAGGGCCAAGCAGTTTCTTTATTATAATTAACCAATGACCTTCCTCCATCACAGTAGTATCATCTACCCACCGCACAGTATTCCTTTGTATGGCGGGAACACAAATTGCTTAGGCCACTATGTTCAATCTTTGTCAATAAGAACAATGTAGAATTAATCACACGCACATGTAAGTCTCACACGTGTGAGATAATGGGGAGTGGTGAGCACTTCAACTGAAGATGCTTCTCACATGAAGAAAGTAAGAAATTACTGTGACTTGAGTCACCCGAGTGTCCACAAACAGAGGTGTCATAGAATTGTGCTCAGGCCAATTACACTGCCAACTGGGATGCTTTGTCCTGGCTATTCTCCTTCCCTCATCCAAACTGTGCATCTGCTACATGACCTTTGACTCTCTTTTCCCTGAACTTCTCATATCCTGAAATTTTTATTTTTAAATAGTTTTCTCTTTTAATTTTTTAAATGAGATATTTATTTTTATTTTATATGCGTTGGTGTTTTGCCTGCCTTCATGTCTGTGTCAGGGTGTCAGATCCCCTAGGATTGGAACTACAGACATTTGTGAGCTGCCATGTGGGTGTTGGGAATTGAACCTTGGTCTTCCGGAAAAGTAGCCAGGATTCTTAACCACTGAGTCATCTCTCCAGCCCCAGCCACATCTCCGGTCTCTACCCTGAAATTCTTAATGCCATAGAGTGATTGGAAGAAGCAAATCAAAATCAAAAACAAAAAAACCTTGCCTTGTTCTTGCAGGCAGTTATGCTACACGAAGACAAGGGCAAGAGGTTGGTATTGCCTTTGCTTTAAATCAAGCTGTGACTGTCAGGGCCTCAGTCCATGTTTCACTCCTGACACACACAATGATGCTGAATCACACATGTGCTTCTCTCGTTCCTGTGATTTCCTTGGTAATTGCTAATATTTCCTCTTTTGTAATATACACAATAGTGAGCATCGTGTTTTCTAGAATGATACCACTCAGTGAACCCTTATTTGTTTAATGCTCTTGTAGGGTAAATGTCTCAACAATGAAATTCCTTTATTTCCTGAAAGTAGCCTGAGGTTTTACCTTTCTAGAATACAAATTCTACCCCACCTCTTCATCTTTCTTTCTCATAAAAAAAAATTGTTGGGGAGATATACTTTATCTAATGGGTGTCAAAAGAGATCAGCACATGATACATTTAGCTGTCGAAGACAGTCCATGACAGGGGCCACCCAAGGGAAGGAAGCATCATCTGGTTTCTCTGGTTCATGAAGAGTTCCCCACAAGGCAGAGTTTCAGATTAGGACTTTGGTCACATGATCACTATTCTTAGTATCCTTAGCTTTGGCGCCTGCTAAGGATTGTCAAAGCTAAGTGTAGGATGCTGTTTCAGTGGTAGAACTGGTGAAGCGTTAGGAGTTCTGAGTCTTTGCACATCTGTCCTCGAACATCCCAAGGTACTTAAAATTCTTAGCTTCAGAGTCAATGCTTTAGTGAATTCTCTGCCTCAAATGTAAATAGCTGGAAGGGATAGCATAATAAGCCCTTACCAGTCATTAGCCAAACAGTGGGACATTGGCCTATCTGATGCCTTCCTGGTGACAATAATTGACTAAGAAAGTGAGAATTCCCCAGAGAGGCTTTCACTGGGTTAGGCTGCTCTTTGCCTCCACCTAGGCCACACATTTCCTTCAGCTTCTTCTTCCTTTCCAGGACCTGAGGTCCAGAGCTAACCCGAGAAAGCCAGCTGTAACACAGGAGAGATCAGGGAACCAGCTAACAGGCCCTCTTCACTGCCCACAGAATGAACTGTGGTCAAACTCTACAAGAAGGCTTTTAATTTTTTCTAAGCTTCCAGTTTACCAAGTAGAAGGACAACTGGCAAAGCTCATATCTGGAATTGTAATCTATCAACACAGCCTTTAACTCACTGCTTTAGGGCTGGGACTGGTTGGGCTTCCAGCCAAGCTGTGAAGGTGAAGAGATCCTTTACTCCCGCTTTCCGTTTCTGTGACCCCTGTGTGGCTTCTTATCTCTACCTGTTTTAGAAGACGCTTTCCCTTTTTTTAATGGTCACAAGGTAATCTGGCTTTTCCAGAGATCTGCTGAGCTGCTGGAAACAGAGCTATCCAACTTGTGGTCTCTGTCTGTCTGTGTATCTGTCTCTTTCTGTCTATCTGTCTCTTCCTTTATAATTTCATAAAATCAGAAAAACTGTTGGAGAGAGGCAATGCCCAATCTAGGCAAACTTGCCTAGGCTCTGGCTCACTTCCTTGAAGAATTCTCATTCATTTTAGGAGTAAAGAAAGCACCCCATGGAGGAAGCATTCACTTTCCAACAAATTGTAGGTGGATTCGTAAATTAGATTCATCCAGAGATGTTTCAATCCACATATTACTTTTCTGTAATTGATTTATTGAACTTGTCACATTATCTCTCTGTGAAATTTATCCTTTATGAGAAAATCTTCTCTAAATAAAGAAGTTTCCACTTTTTATAATAGTGTTATTTTGATTCAATTACTGGGCCCTTTGCTACTGCTTAAAAACTATGGAAGTCTTTATCCTGGGGGAGAAAGGAAAAATTTCTCTTAGGATGCTGTTTCCTACAAAGTAAATGTTTTATGTCTTTCTTTCCATGCCTTAAGTGTGTGTGTGTGTGTGTGTGTGTTGTTTACTGTTTTTCCTTTTAGACAGGATATCACTATGAAGTGACCAGACTTGCCTGAAACTTACAGAGATTTGTCTGCCTCTGCCTTATGTGTGCTGATATAAAAAGCATGTGGAACCACACTGGTGGCATTCACCTTGCTTTTTGAGACATGATCTCTCCCTGGTACGTGGGTCTTGTGGATTAGGTTAGGCTAGACCCTGAGATCCTCCCAGCATTCAGATTGTAGGCATGTGCCACTATGATGGAGGAAGGTCATTGGTTAAATAAAAAGAAACTGCTTGGCTCTCATTGGTTAGAAGATAGGTGGGAGCAGTAAACAGAACAGAATGCTGGAAGAGGAAGTGAGCTCAGACTCCACAGCTCTCCTTTCGGGAGCAGACGCCTCAGAGAGATGCCATGCTCCCAGCTCCCAGGCAGACGCACGCCATGAAGCTCCGACCCAGGATGGACATAGGCTAGAATCTTCCCGGTAAGCGCACCTAGGGGCGCTACACAGATGATCAGAAATGGGCTAGTCCAGGTGCGAGAATTAGCCTAGAAGAGGCTAGATAGAAATGGGCCAAGCGGTGTTTAAAAGAATACAGTGTCCATGTAATTATTTCGGGCATAAGCTAGCCCGGCAGGCGTCTGGGGTGCTGACTTTTATGTAGATGTGAATGTTTATGTGGAATGAATTCAGACGCTTGTATTTTACTGCCTGAGTCATCTCACCTCCCTACTCAAGAAGCTTATCTGTCCTAACTTACTATTTTATCCTCAACTTCCTATAACAATTTCTTTTTCCATAGCAACGCATTTGTTGAGTGAATTTGTGCAGAGCACACCACATCTTCCAACAAGTGATACCTTTTCCAGTCTTCAGTTTCATGGCATTAATACTCTACTGGTGTTTCCACATTTTAAAATATTCTATCTGGCTTTACTGATTCATCTTTTTATATTACGTCAAAAGTGTTGGTATAATTTGGGGTTTCTTTTCTTCTAAATGCTTTCTCTGTGTGGTTTCAGTGACTTCCAGGTCCTCTACAGTCAATTCAACACTGTAACTGCAGTGTCCCTTTCTCTTGAGTCCCAGATTTTTCTCCACATGCAGACACCATGAACTAACACTTCCAAATCTTTATTTACTTCCTCGTTTTAAAATACATTTTATATTAACATAAAGGATCGGAGAAGATAGCCAAAGTAGTAACACATTAACTTCCCTTTTTGAAAGTTAGGAATGGGGCGGGGGTTGCTGTAGAGATGGCTCAGAGGTTAAGAGCACTGGTGATTCTTCCAGAGGTCCTGAGTTCGATTCCCAGCAACCACATGGTGACTCATAATCATCTGAAATGAGATCTGGTGCCCTCTTCTGGCCCGCATGCATACATGCAGACAGAACACTGTATACATAATAAAGTTTTTTTTTAAAAAAAAGAAAAGCAAAGTAAAGTAAGCTAGAAACCGTTGGCCTAAATGTCAACAAGTGATGACCAAAGGTTGGGAAGGGTGAAAAATAGTGGGTACAAAGAGAGATTGGGTTTGATTAGTGCTTACTGTAAGTATTTCATGAACTCTCACACTGAATCAATTAGCATACACAGTTGATAAAAAAATCAATTAAAAATAAAGATATAAAATAGAATAGACCATTAGACATTTGTTAAATGAGCAGATGCATAACCATTCACCAGTCAGCTCCATAAGAACGACTTGTTTTCTAAGGTTTCCAGAGTGCTTGCTGTTCACCAGACATTATCTTCAATGGATTAGCCAGCAGACAATAGTTACTCTTCACAACCTTTTTTGTTTTTGAAACAACTATAGCTATTTTCACATTGGACAGTTGGAGAAACTGACATAAAGAAGCAGACCGGCTTATCTGAGTTTATGCAGGTAATAAATGGTAGACCAAGGGCGGCATTTCAGACTCTTTCCTTTAAATCCACACTCTGAACACCGCTCTTCCTTCCTATGTCGCTATTGTTTTCTCTGCTTTTCTGAATTATACTCAGCCTACTTACTTTGTCCATTATAGCAGTGATTTAATAGTAACTAAATTCACGAAGTTAGAGATGTACATCTAACACTAAAGATGCATTCTCAGCTTGATTCAACCTCTCATCTCAATCTACAAAGTTTGAGAACCAAAATTAGGAAAGAATCAGAGTGGACAGTGCAGGTGAAAGTGAGGTCCACTACACAATAGCATGATGTTGATAATAACAGAAACTCTGGTAGCTCAAAGCTAAATCAGACCTCAGATCAGGGTCTGTAGCCCTGGTTAGTGTCAGCCCTGTCACTGGAGTCATAGACAGCATTTGAATGGAGGATAAAAGGCTGGAAAGCAAAACCTTTCAACCTATAGCAACCATAGTACGGTGAGTGGATGGTCTGGACCAATGAATGAGTGAATGTCAAAAGATGGGTCCGAACTGAGAAAAACACTGAAGTTGGAAGATAGAAAGAGATTTAGGAATGTAAAGAAGGAGACTGTCGATGTGTGTCAGCAGAGCAGACAGAATCAGAGAAAGCATGGCAGAGACAGACTGTTTCAAGTCACTGTAAAGTCACTCAGATGTCTTCCACTCCATGGTAGAGTGGAGAGGTTTTTGAATTGGGTGTCAAAAAAAAAATCCCTGTATTATAAGTTGGTTCTGACATCAGTCAGAAGTGTGGTTCTGTGGAAAGCAATGAAAGCTTTCTGGAGTTCATTTTTCTCATGCATAAAATTAGAGATTCCAAACTACATCATCATTTAGTTACGATGTCTACTGTCTTTACACAGTATCTTAAAGATGTGTGTGTATGTGTGTGTGTGTGTGTGTGTGTGTACATGTAGGTACATATTATATACCAGTGTATGCACATGTGTGTTCAGGCATGAAGCCCAGAGGTTGAAGTTGGGATTTCTTTTTTAGAGCATGTCCCCACCTCATTTTTTGAGATATGGTCTCTGACTGAACCTGGAGCTCAACATTTTGGTTAGACTGGATGGCCAACAAGCCCCTGAGACATGCCTGTCTCCACACCACCACCCAGCACTGGGGTTTCGAATGGGTACCACCATACATAGTTCTATCATAGGTGCTGGGGAGCAAACGCAGGTCCTTACGCTTTTGCAGTGGGTACTTTACTCATTGCATATACTCCTAGCCTGGCATTAAGAATTGAAATCAGTCTCACTAGGAAGAAAAACTCTTTCAGATACTACCACTTAGTAAAGAGCTGCATGACAGATTTATAAATCATTCACAAATGCATGTATTAATCTCTACCTCTATACGGACATATTAAATATGCTAGTAAAGCACCATGAAAATATTTAACTGTCTTGTCAATCATGATAGCATCAAGATATCCTTAATTAATTCCTAAAGGCGCAACATTCACATAGAATGAGATTGAACATTAGAACAGATGTAAATGCCTAGTCTGGATAGTCTTTGTCAGCTTTAAATTTTTTTGCTCATTTGTTGTAATAATTGGAGCGGCGGGGCTGCGTCCCCGGCACGCCCGCCCCCTACACGGCTAGCTTTAGCTTATGCCCCGAAATAATTACACGGAAACTGTATTCTTTTAAACACCGCTTGGCCCCTTAGTTTCAGCCTCTTAACCCATTTCTATTAATCTATGTAGCACCACGAGGTGCGCTTACCAGGGAGATTCTAGCCTACGTCTGTCTGGAGTGGAAGAATCATGGCGACTCCTGACTCAGCTTCTTCCTCCCAGCCTTCTGTTCTGTTTACTCCTCCCACCTATGTTTTAACCGATGAGGACCAAGCAGTTTCTTTATTGCTTAACCAATGAAATCAACAGATTGATATATGACACTCCCACATCACTCATTTCTCATCAAATATGATTAGTTTGACATTATTTTGATACTGCAATTTACTTGAATTCAGGGGAGTTTCATCAGTGTTGTTTTCACGTTTGCTCAGTCTTACTCATGGACACAGTCTTCATCATACAGTGTCTCTATTTCTAAGCCTTTCTTAAACATGTATATTTCATCACAGGCATTGGTATGGCTAGCGACATAAGCCAGAAAGTGGATATACTTTAACTTTTTGGGTTTTCCCAACAGCAGACTGGCGTTGATTGCTTGGGAGCAAGCATGGGGAGGAAGTAGGTTAAGTGAGGTAAGTGGTACCTTGATGAGCTTGCTGCTGCTGCAGACTCGGTCCCCACAGGGACCATCTGAGAAGCTATGTGGTGCCTCTAGCCCTCCAGTCCTAGAAAATGAGACGGCCAAGCTGTGCTCCACCATGTTTCCTTTACCAGTGCTTGCTGGTCATCTCTGCTGCCATTAACTCTGCTTCACTCGTTAGCAAGGGTGGCTCTAGTTACTGTGGAGAAAACTTTCTTGGCCATGTAAAGTCCAGAAACAAAAGGGTGCTGTTGTTAGAGTCAGGGAGGCTTACACTGTTTATCATATAACATGATGCTAGGTGGACTCAGAAGGAATGGGAAGGGCTGCTTTGGTGAGGGTTACAGCTAAGATTAGGGTCAGGATGAGGAGCTCTGATTGGATGAAAGCAAAAGAGACATGCACCAGCATTAGCTTCTTCTACCTTCCCTGGGACATATTGAGTATCATGTTTTGGAAATTTGTGCATTCAACAGTAATAAATTATTATTTCCTTCAAATTTTCAGACAAATATATAAATGAGAACGCCGATCGTTTTCTTTCCATTCTGGATGCCATATGGCATGTCTCTGGGATGTCTTTACCTCCCTCTCACTTATGTTCAGTTCTCTTGAGCAGTGACTCAATGGCCTGATCCCTGAGACAGCAGAGATGTCTGTTCTGGCAAAGATTCTTCCTCTCATCGTCCAATGAATTTCTTGTATTTTATTATTATTTTAACAATTTTACTTAGGTAGTCTCATGCCATATCATCCACTCATTTCAAAGGCAAGCTTCAGTAGCGTTTTGGAATACCCAGATTTGATCAATTTAAAAAAAAATATGTACCCTTAGTAGACACACCTCAGCTCCTTTATGCTAGTTACATTCTGGGAACCAATAATCTTGCTGGGAATAAAATCTGGGGTTTCTGCATGCCTAGCAAGCACTCTACCGTGGACCTTGCCACTCCAGTCCTAAAACTGGAGAATTCATGAGAATTCTCACATGCATGATCCTGAAATACTTCTCATTCTGATTGGCATATTTCATGTAATGAGATGTTTTCAAGATTCATTCAGGTTATAGCATCTCTTAGTACTTTTCCAGTGTCTTTCGTTTTGTCAAGTAATAGATGTGTGATAGCTTGGACTTGGAATGCTGTGAATTAAAGGTTTAGTGTCCTGCATGGGACTACTGGGAGCAGTATAAATGCCAGGAGATAGATGTATTGGACGTTCTACAAGTCACTTGTAGACCCTTGTTCATCCTCTCTCTGTACTTCCTGGTCACCATGAGGTGAACAGCTTTGGCTTGCTACATGCTCCACACCATGACATGCTGTCTCTACACAGGTTAGAACCAGTGAGGCCAATGGGCATGATCTGAAACCTTTGACTGTGAGATAAAGTACACCTTTCCTCTTTATACCTTGCTTATCATTTATTACAGTACAGCGAGCTGACTGATGCAATACTATTACATACAAGCTGAATTTGTTCATCTAGTCTGGATTTGATGAACATTTGGGTTGTTTCTACACTTTGATTAATATTGGTAATGCTGCTATCAACATTGATTTATAAATTTTGTGTTAACATCTTTTTAAAAAAATTTATCTTACTTGCTAATGCATAGGCTTTACGTTTATATCTATATTGAAATGTATGTTTAACATTTTGAGAGACCAGTAGTATGTTTTCCCAGGTAGCAGCGTCATTTAATGCTCCCACCAGTAGTGGACTAAGTCAGGCTCCATACCACTTCCTCGCCAGTACTTGTTATCTGATATTTTTATCATAACCCACTCAGATGGGTAAAGTCTTACCTCCTGAGTTTTCTGTCTATTGGCTAATGATATTTACCAGTTTACCTTTGGTTTATAAACCATGTGTACATCCTCTCTGCAGACATGATATGATGATTTTTTTCCTTTCCCTATTAAGATTATTGTCTCATTGTTGAGTCATGAGTCATGCTTGAATATCCTGTGTATAGATCATTTCAACATGTTTGCTCCATGCTGTTTGTTTTTAATAACTTCCAGAGCAATCTGTGAAGCAAAAAAGGTTTTAATTTTGATAAAATGCAATGAATATATTTTATTGTTGCTTATGTTTTCAGTGTTGTGTCAACAAAGGTTTATCATAACCCAGGATCATGAAGATTTAGTTCTGTTTTCCCAAAGACTAGTAGCTCATACTTAGGTCTAGTATCTATGGGAGTTATTGGTATTTTTGGATGTATGTAATAAGGGTGTCTACTTTTCTTTCCTTTTCTTCCTTTCCATTTTTCGTTGCCTCTGTCTGTCCTTCTGCCATTAACATACTCATCAGAGCCCATGTAGTGAAAACACAATTCTTTTCCTGCTGAAGGACCTCAACAACTATCAATAACCAACTGGATATAAAGTGGAAGAGGTGTTCATAAAATCCTATTAAACTGATTGATTAAAAAAAAACAAAAATAACAAGATGTAAAACTCCAGAGATGACACGACATTTAATACTTAAAGAACAAATGGCTTCACAATATAGTAAAGACCAAAACAAGGATGTTTGCTTTCACCCAGCTTTTTTCAACATTGTATTGGGTGTGCCCCATCAAGCAATTAGGCAAGAAAATGAGGCACTCGGACTGGAAAGGAAGAGACAGGACTAACTCTATTCTCTGAAGAAGAAATTCAAAATGTAACTTTTAGTTTTATTAGAGTGTTTAAGTCTGCAGCATAAATTTTTTCTATGCATCATTCATGCAATGTCTTAAAATGAAATAATATCTTTTGGCATTAAATGTTATTCTAAGTGTGGCGTTTGTGCTATTAATTTTTTGGCTTTGTTTTCAGTGCTCTTCATCAGGATGGAGATGTTCTCCTTTCATATAGAGTAGGTAGAGTGTTTTCCTTTTCAGAGTGGAGGGTGAATTTTGTTAAATAATCTTGCCATATCAGAGGGCATTGACAAATTTGTTTCTGGTTTGGTTGTTTGTTTTCCGCTGACAATTTTTTTCTTTCTTTTTTAAAACATTTTTGCATTCCTGGATATGAATCTTGCATAGTCATGGTATACAGTCTCTCATATTTGTATCAGGGTTTGATTAGGTTTATTTTATTTTATTTATTTATTTATTTTGGTTTTTCAAGACAGGGTTTCTCTGTGGTTTTGGAGCCTGTCCTGGAACTAGCTCTGTAGACCAGGCTGGTCTCGAACTCACAGAGATCTGCCTGCCTCTGCCCCCCGAGTGCTGGGATTAAAGGCGTGCGCCACCATCGCCCGGCAATTAGGTTTATTTCAGAAGAAGGATTTTGCATCTATAATCAGGTGATCCTGCTATGTGGTTTCCTTTTCTTGCAATGTCTTTGTCAGGTTTTGTTATTGAAGAAATATGACATCAGTGAATGAGTCACAATGCGTTCTCTTCCTCTCCTGGTTTTTGAAAGAGTCTGAGGTCTGGAACTAATCATTCTGTAAGTGAGAAATTCTCTGGTGAAGTCATCCGGCAGTTGGCTTTTCTTCCTTAGGAGGTATCTTAAATATTAACAGTTCAGTCTCCAGTTATAATCTAGTCAGATTTTCTATTTCAGATTCAGCTTCAGCAGCTTGTGTCCTCAGAAGTTTGAGTTCTCATCCAACTACTGTGGTTTGTTGGAATACTGCAATCCATAGCATTCATTATTAACCCCTTCTGCATCTTTATGGCTGATAGCGATGCCGTTTTTAATGCTTTATATTAGTAATTTGTGCTTCGTAAGCTTATTTTGGTGATTTTTGATCTTTTTGGATAATCAGCTTTCAGTTGTGTTTTTTTTTCTTATCATTTTTCATTCCTAACATGGAGTCTAGATTGCCGGGCCACCCTGACAACATCATTTTTCTTTCTAATTTCAATGTTCTCTGCCAAAATATTTATTTTCTCTTTATGTTTGCTTTTAGTTTAGTTTGTTCTTCTTTCATGATGTCTTAAAGGCAATTCTAAATCATATTTGAAGACTTTTCTTTTTTTAAAAAAATATAAACATAAAAAATAAACATCTCTGAGTATAAATTCCCCTCCAACAACCGTCTTATTTGGATAAAATTGTGACATAGAAGGCCTTCATTTTTCATTTGTCCTAAAGTACTTTGTGCTTTTCATTTATTCACTGACTCACAGATTATGATGCATTGTTTAATTTTCGCACATTTGTAAATATTCCATTCTCGCTATTAATTTTGATTCCTTGTGATTAGAGAAATATTTTCTCCAATGCTTTTTTAAAAATTACTTATTTACTTTATCTATGAGTGCTTTATCTGCATGTACAACTTTATGCCAGAAGAGGGCATCAGATATCACTACAGATAGTTGTGAACCACCATGTGGTTGCTGGGAATTGAACTCAGGACCACTGGAAGAGCAGCCAATGCTCTTAACCGCTGAGCCATCTCTTCAGCTCTCCCCCCACCACACATACTTTTTCCTACAGTTCTTATCTCTTTAATGTTGAGGATTACCTTGTGGGCTAGAGTATGGTCAATCTCAGAAAATGTTCCAGGGGCTAGAGAGATGGTTCAGTGGTTAAAGACACTTGCTGCTCTTTCAGAGGATTGGAGTTCAGTTCACAGCACCTAGACTGGGTGGCTCACAATCACTTGTGACTCCAGTTTAAGGGGAATTATACTCTGCTGACCCCTCTGACACCTGCATTCATCTGCGCATACCAATGCGTGGATGTACACACACCTATGCATAATTAAAATGAATAAAATATGTTGTAATAGGAGCAGCGGGGCTGTGTCCCCGCCACCCGGCCGCCTGCACGGCTAGCTTTATACCTGAAATAATTACATGGAAACTGTATTCTTTTAAACACTGCTTAGCCCATTATATCTAGCCTCTTCTCGGCTAACTCTCGCACCTGGACTAGCCCATTTCTAATAAGATGGCTTACCAGGGAAGATCTTAACCTGTGTCTGTGTCCAGTAGGAGAATCATAGTGACTCACTGACTCAGCTTCTTTCTCCCAGCATTCTGTTCTGTTTACTCCGCCTCCCTAATTTTCTGTCCTATTAAAGGGCCAAGGCAGTCTCTTTATTTAACCAATGAAGTTAACACAAAACAGAAGACTCTCCCCCATCAAAAATACGTATTTTTTATGAGGACAGTGTTCTCTGTTTTGAAGTGAATGCACCTTCTGCTGTCGTAGGGTGGAGGGTTCTACAACTGTCTCCTGGGTTGAGTTTGTGTTTACACGTACACAAGTTTTCTATTTCCTTTTAAAAATCCCTGCTTGGATATCCCATCTATTATTGAAGAGAAAATATTGAAACTTTCAACTAATGTTGATGAATTGTCAAGACTACATTAAATTGTGCTCATTTTTACTTCACCCTTTTGGAAACGGCAGATAGGTCCTTTGTCTGTTCTGTCTGTACAAACTTCTGTTTTCATTTTAAAATCCATAGTATTATTACTGACACTACAGCTTGCCTTTCACTGTTGTTTGCATGGTTGGGTGGGGCCGGGTGGGACAGGAGTAATGCAGCTTGGAGAACAGGTTACCAAAGCCAGCTAAGCACCAAGGAGAGGTCTTGCTCCCACTGTTAGAAGCCTTACTAAAAGACCAAGGCACACAATTGTCACACACAGGCAGAAGGCCTAGATCTGTCCCATGCGGGCTCCCTTACTGTTGGTCCAGTGTCCATGAATTCTCCTGAGCTCAGGTCCGCTGTCTCTGTGGGTTCCCCCATCATGATCCTCCTGGCTCATACAATCCCTCTTCCCTTTCTTCCTCAAGACTCTTGGAGCTCAGTGCAGTGCTTCTCTGTGGATCTCAGGCCGGCTCTTCTTAACTTTTGTTTTCTGTGATTCCGTCTGGTGAGCTGTCTTGACAATAGCTCATTCTGCTGTTCTTTTTTCTATAATTCGTTTTGTTTCAAGACATGGTCTCATGTACTTCCAGATTGCCTCAAAAATCACTAAGTGACCAAAGTTGTGCTTGAACTTCTGACCCTTATGTTTCTACCTGTGCTGTTATCATACGCAACGCCATATCTTGTGTTGCAGAAAGGCATGTTACATTTGCTTATGCTACATTCGTTTAACAATGTAAAGATGTGCTGCTTTGCCTGCCTAATGCACCGGATTGGCCTAATAGAAAGCTAGGTAGTAGAGGGATAGGCATGGCTGGCAGGAAGAGAGGATAAGTAGGAGGAGGAATCTAGGCTGGAGGGGGAAAAAGATAGAATGAGGGAGAAAGAGAGAAAGTGATGCTCAAGGTCAGCCAGGCAGGTGGCCATCAGTCAGCCAGACATGGAATAGGACGTACAAAATGAAAGATGAAAAACCCCGAGGCAAAATATAGATGAAGCGATACAGGTTAAATTAAGCTATAAGAGCTAGTGGGACAAACACAAGATAAGGCTAAGCATTCATAACTAATAATAAGTCTCTGTGTCATGATTTGGGAGCTCAGTGGTAGCCCAAAAGGAAGCCTTCTGCATCTATGCTCTGCTATTGTTTACCTCTTTACCCTCTTGCTGGTGACTTTCCTCCCTCTAAAAAGAACATCCTATTCCTTTCATCTCTTATGTATATAATATGTTATTAATCTCTCTATCTCCCCTTCTACCATTTCTTAAGATTGTTTCTTTTCTGACCATGGCTCCCTTTCTACACTCATTACCTAAACACACACACACACACACACACACACTCTCACACACACCTCTGTAATGGTAAATCTTAATTGCCAATGGAATCTACAAATATCTAGGAAATGCAATTACTGGCCTACCTATGAAGGCATTCTAAGAGAGGTTTAACTGAGGAAAATACACTTCTAATGTCAACATCTATCCCAAATCATGAACCAAAACAAACCTTTCATTTTAGGTTGCTTCTGTTGGGTGTTTTGTCAAGAAGAAAAGCAACTAATGCAGAAAACTGATGCTGAGTAACAGGGTGGTTGCTGGGATTAACCTGACCATGTGCTTTGTGGGGGCTCTGGGACTTATTCATAGGAAGAATATAAAAGAGTTTGGAGCAGCAAGCTACTGAAGCCCTAGTGGGTCATTCTGGTGGGAGTTCTGAAGACCAAAATTTTGATAGGAATGAGGACAAAAAGAAACTGCCTATGAGGTTTCTGAGGGGAATAAGAGTACCACTGACAATGGGATTAGAAGCCATTTGTGTTATATTCTGGCAAAAAGAAAAAGAGAAAAAAAAAGAAATAAAATAAAATAAAAAAAACCCTTCTTAGAGTAGGTTCTCCCACCTTCTAAAGCCCCCGCAACTTTATCTATATGGTGGCTAATGTTGCAACCGTTGGGAGTGTCTCCCAAAGTTTGGAAGTTGGGGAAGCATCCACAGTGCTGAGATCAGTTTGGGTCAAGAGCTTATGTTCATATTTTCTAAGAGGTTGATTCCTATCTGAATTTAAGCCATTTGTTCATGGGATAACCTTCCTTTTATGATACTGAATTTCAATCAGTAGCATTTTTCCATCTAAATTTTTCATTGTTAATTAGGTATCATTGGGTGCCAACATTGTCAAATGTTGCTAGTAGAGTGTTATAAAAAGTATTCAGGAATTCTTCAGAGGTGCATGCAAGGTGATTGTGAGTGTTAAGGATGGCCTGAAGGAGAGTTCAAGGCCTGAGCTACATAGTAAGACCTTTCTTTAAAAGGTTTGTGTTTGGGGAGGGGGTGCTGGCAGGTAGCTCAGAGGGTAACTCTTGGCTAGTACATGCAAGATCCTGGATTTTGTCTACAAAAGGAAAAAAAGGGGGAAAAATGGAACCAGACTACGGCACTTGTTCTATGTGGTACAAGTACGCAGTAAGACAATTGGGATTTAGCAAGGAAAGTAGAATGCGCACTTTCTGATTTCTCATTCTCCCACGTTTTATACCACAAGATATTTCCCTTATTAAAACTTGCTAGGATGAGGCGCTCCTGTAGAGTTGTGTTGCTCCCAACTTATGTCAGGGGAGGTACTTATTGTAACAGGAAGCAGGCAATGCAGAGACCTAATTCTTCAAAGTGTTGAGAGTAAGTGACCGCGAGTGCTGGGCCGTAAATGGGACACTGTTATCAACACCACCTCAACCCCCAAGACGTAGGGAGTGCTGCAGAAAAGAAAACAAAAAGAAGGTAAGAGTCAGAGGATGCGGGGGTGTGCCGAAAAAGGATGGCCTCTGAATGTTCCAAACTGTGTGATAGCTCACTTTGCCTCTTGTTGATCTGTGATACCGAATGGCTTCTAATACGCTTATTTGTGACTCTTCTTTCTTGAAATGGCTCATCAATTTACTTGCCCATCATTTAAATTGGGCGGCTAGGGTTGTTATGATTAGTTTTAAGAGTTATTTGCATACATTTTCCTAGCTCCCAAGATAGAAATAAATCATGACTTCTTTATTTAGACAAAGTCTGAAGACTCTTAACTTCAGAAAAAAGTGAAGAACTCTCCTGGACCTTTTGGAGCACTGGCTTTCTCACTATAGAAGAAATATCCAAGTGACCATGTGTTTTTTTTTTCTGTTCTATTAGATTTCACAAAACACTATCCATAGCCTGTACTCTGAAAAGTAATTAACTTTTTAAAAGTTATCTGAGATCAGACGAGATCGGGCGCGTTCAGGGTGGTATGGCTGTAGAGGTTGTGGAGAAAGGGGTACACTCATCCATTGCTGGTAGGAATGCAAACTTGTGCAACCACTTTGGAAAGCAGTGTGGCAGTTTCTCAGGAAATTCGGGATCAACTTACCCCTGGACCCAGCAATACCACTCTTGGGAATATACCCAAGAGAGGCCTTATCATACAACAAAAGTATATGCCCTACTATGTTCATAGCAGCATTTTTTGTAATAACAAGAACCTGGAAACAACCTAGATGCCCTTCAATGGAAGAATGGATGAAGAAAGTATGGAATGTATACATATTAGAGTACTACTCAGCAGTAAAAAAACAAGGACTTCTTGAATTTTGCATACAAATGGATGGAAATAGAAAACACTATCCTGAGTGAGGTAAGCCAGACCCAAAAAGAGGAACATGGGATGTACTCACTCATATTCGGTTTCTAGCCATAAACAAAGGACATTGAGCCTATAATTAGTGATCCTAGAGAAGCTAAATAAGGAGAACCCAAAGAAAAACATATAGGCATCCTCCTGAATATTAACCTTCATCAGGCGATGAAAGGAGACAGAGACAGAGACCCAATTTGGAGCACCGGACAGAAATCTCAAGGTCCAAATCAGGAGCAGAAGGAGAGAGAGTATGAGCATGGAACTCAGGACCGCTCATACTTTGGCAAAATGACTGCTGGACTCTACATTAGACTGAGTTGCACTGGACCAACTTACTTAAAGACAGATGTTTTTGCTTCTTTCCAAGACCAGTGGAATAGCTGAAAGCTATTCTGCTGGGAGCAGATAACTGCAAGAGTGAGCCAGCCTAATCCAAGTAAGTCCTCCAGAGGAGCTGTGTGAATCACATCTAGCCACGCACTATACATCAAAGCAAATCACACACTGATCCAAGGCACAGGGGACTGCACTCTGGCACAGGTGGGAGGGCACTACCAGTTGACGTGGGACAGGGCTGCTGCTAAGGGAAGCCTGAAGGAGAGGGGCTACCAATACCATCCACCACAGACAGATGCCCCATGCTTTACTGAAGGCCCCCACTCTCAGGATATATTCAGCCTTCTACTATCACAAGTGTTGCAACAGTGACTGAGTACATATGTCATCTCCCACGCATGTCACATACCCAAAGTATAAATCCTCAGAAGTGAAGCTCTTGATTAAAGGATATGATCTGAGCTTTTCTAATTTTGATAGTGACTGCCAAAACACTGCGCAGAGATGATTGATTGTGACAATTTATGTCCCTGCTACCAATGTTGGAACTCTTATCATTTAAAAAAAGTTTTTGCTACTTTCCCTGTGAATATATTATCTTTGCATGACTCTGATCTCTACAAGTCTTGCTATAAGCAAGACTGACAATCTTTTAACATGTTGAAAGGGCATTTATATTTTCTTTTTGAACCCAAGTGTTCATCTTTTGCCATTTTCTTCCAATATTTTCTTTTTAAGGAAATCCTTCTCCCCAGAAACAAAACAAGAATCTAATGGCCGTGGAGCTAAATGAAATGGTTTAGCACTCTTATTTTAATAATAAAGCCTGTGTGAGTTCTCAAAACCTCCTATCTTTATGTTAGAAAGGATTTTTTATTTGTTCCTAGAAAATATTGTACAGGCATAGAATGGATCTTGGTCATAGCCACTCTCCACTTCCTCCAACTTGCTGCTGATATGGATGAGGGCTTACCCGCTGGAGCATGGAAAACCTACCAGTGACCACTCCACTAAGAAAAGTGACTCTCCCTCAGCAGCAGTCAACGGCCAGTAGCTCCTCAGCTAGAAGTGAGACTTCAGGAGTCCTTCTCCCATCCATATTGGAGTTGTTAATTGGCTTGATCTTTTGAATGTAACCACAGATGCTGTGGGTTCATGTGTGTAACGCCCATGTCATACGTCCAATTTGAAAATGGAGAGGATGTGAGCAGTGATATCTCCTATTCATCATGTGTGGTCATGTAAAGTGGGTAAAAACACATTAAAAGACAGTTTGGTAATTTTTGAACATGTTAAAAATCAATCTGCAACAAAGAAGATTCACTTTGGACCTTCGATGAGCAAGACATGCACCCAACTTTCCTCTGTCATAACCCACACATTGTTCAGTCACAAAGCTTGACACTGGCTCAACCTCACTATCCCTAGTTAATACTCCTGGGATTTTTTTTTCCACTGCTAAGGCAATATGATAAACTTGTATTCCAAAATACATGACATACTTTGGTCCTTTGGCTGTTATATGGGAGACCTAAACTAAATCAGATAGAATATTCAATGTATCAGATTTGAATACTCCAGATGGAACTAGGATGATCATATTAACCAATGCATTTAGCTTGTGGAGTCAGATTTGCAGAATCCATTAGAGATGTAAGGTTCAGTACCAAACTTTGGCCTCTCTGCTGAACACTACCATGGACACCTATAGATGCCTTCCAGTGTGCCAGGATGAGAAACTTCTTGAGGAAGATCTCTGGCTTTTGAGGCAGTTCGTTATGGAAGGCACAGCAAGGCAATACAGAAAAGAAAGCACACTAATAGCTCTTTGACTGTATTATATTTAGTTGACAGGAATTGAATTTGGATGGTTACTACAATTGCAAATGCTTCTTAATTCTGGGCTGAATCCTTATTTGCGTTCGACCCCATCATGATCAGGAACTAAAGAAATGGATGCTCCTAGGCACTATCCTCAAAGTAGAATCAAGGTGCATAAGAATTATTGGATATGAATATGAGGGCCATCAAGATGGTTCAGCAAGCAAACAGGATCGATGCCAAGCCTCGCAACCTGAGTTCAATCCCTGGAGTCCACATAGACTAACTCTGCTCAGTTGTCCTCTGGCCTTCATCCTCCCAGCACGGTATGTATTCAGCCAGTAAATAAAAGTGCTACAGTTATTTTTAAATAAGTGGACATGAAGCAACGTTACTGATTTAAACTTTTACCATGACTCACTTTAAAAAAAAATAATTTCACAGCCAGGTAAGACAGGCTCTTCTTTAAACTGCTGACTTCACTATTCCATCTCTTCGGGTGGGATGTTTCAGTTCCTCACCATCAAATCTGGCTCTCTAGTCTTGAACTGTTAGACTTCATACTTTGCACCATTTAAAATATAGACATCTCCTATTTTAAAACTAAAATTGTCTGCGTTCTCACAACCACAGTAAATTACCAAGAGTTGAGGTCTAACTCTTAGACGTCTGTAAACATTGCTTTAAAACTTTTGAAACCAGTGTTTACTTTTTACTACAAAGATCTGATATATAAAAATGTACTTTCTCACATTGTTGACGTG
The DNA here is from genome assembly GCF_018167655.1 of Microtus oregoni. NCBI lineage: Eukaryota > Metazoa > Chordata > Mammalia > Rodentia > Cricetidae > Microtus > Microtus oregoni. The sequence goes on along the minus strand of NW_024543091.1, from coordinate 2,145,046 downwards.
CATGTGTGTGTGTATCTCTGTGTACATAATTTTCTTTTTTTAAATAATTTATTTGTATTTTATGTACATTGGTGTTTTGCATGTATGTCTGTGTGAGGGTGTCAGATTCCCTGGAGCAAGAGTTATAGACAGTTGTGAGCTGCCTCGTGGGTGCTGGGAATTGAACCCAGGTTCTCTGGAAGAGCAGTCAGTGCTCTTAACCATGGAGCCCTCTCTCCAGCCCCTATAATTTTCAATCAGATACTAAAAAAATAGATAAGGGGAGAGTAAGTTTTAAACAAAATGTAGTACATTATAGAAATGTTTGGGCATATGCTTATAAGAAGGCTTAAGGAAAGAGTAATAAACCTCCATTCACCTACAAATAAGCTACGATTTAAGGGACATTGAACTGCTACAAGGGTGAATGTAAAAATCAGCTTCTTAGCATAGTCCACACGTCACACCAAGGACCGCTACTTACTACTGACTTAGCTGCTCACAGTAACTCCAGATGCAGATAGTCACAGATGATCTTTGCTGGCACCACAAACTGAGTAAGTGGCACAGCTGTCAGAGGTAGTTTTGTTAAAGTTCCAGGCAAAATAGCATCTCTTCTTCTCTTGGCAAGCAACAAAGTTTTATCCCTTTGTAGTAGGAGGCCACTTGTTTGTTCCCAGCTTCCCAGACCTGAATTAATCACACAGGAACTTTATTAATGAAATCACTACTTGGTCTATTAGCTCTAGCTTTTTATTAGCTAACTCTTACATCTTAATTTAACCCATTTCTATCCATCTGTGTATAGCTATGTGGCTATGACTTACCAGCAAGATTCCAGCGTGCCTGTCACTAGCAAAGGCTACATGGCTTATTTTTAACTCCGCCTTCTTCCTCCCAGCATTCAGCTCAGTCTTCCCCACCTAGCTTTGTTTTACCCTATCACAGGCCAAAACAGTTTCTTTATTCATTGACTAACAAAAGCAACACATACATAGAAGGACTTCCCACACCATTTCTTGAAAATTTTGGTATTCAATACAACAACGCTGAGTTTATTGTCTGATTGTGAAGTGCATCTGATTCTAGGCTAAAACTTCAGAGTTTTAATCTAAAGAATGCATATTTGAAACTCATTCAAGACAGAAAAATTATTCATTGTAGGGGAGCTTCTATCTGGTTACCGTGTTTCTAATATCCTTGGCCTCTGCCCATTAAATTCCAGGAGCTCTCAATTACTGCTGACAGCCAGAAAATGCTCCAGAAATATCCGAAATACCCAGTGGAGGCAGAACCACTCTGTTGAAAGCCAAGTGTATCATCTTTTGCTTCCACCCCGCCCTATTCCAGTATTTCACCTCAGCTTTATTTTTATTTTTATTTTATTTTTTTAATTCTATCTTCAAGTTGTGTCTCCAAATTTCTTTCTCAACCTTCAATCTTCTCTGCCAAAAATTCATTGTTTTTGTGACCTTGTCATTCCCTACTGATCTTCTGTGGCTCCCCAGCACTGTAGGGTAAATTAACCAACTGTTTGGAGGTCAGACATATTTAATTTCTTGCTAGAGAAGATCAGGGTTTGAGGAAAAGTCTGATTGTAGCTTAGACTGGCCTCAGACTAGCTTTGTAGTTCAGAATGACCTTGAAACAGACATCCTCACTTCTACTTCCCAACAGTTGGAATTGTCAGGAAGTAGGCATGTCCCCACATCTGACTTGATTCTCCTTGTTTCAAATTGGGTCTTCACATCTCCCTTGTATGTTTGCAGTCCCCTTCCCCACATGGCATCCAGAACTGAATGTTCCGACTCTTCTGAATAAGCTCTTACCAACACTTCAAAGTTCAAAGCAGGCATCATGACCTCATGAAACCTGCCATCAAACCCACTCTGCCCCCAGCTTTGCACCAGTTTGTTCTGTAAGTCTGCTTTCCCACAAGACAGAGGGTAGGGATTTTTATCCCAAGGTTCACATAAATGGCAGACAAAAGTTGAGGTATTTTTTCTTTTTCTTTTTTTTTCCTTTTTTTAAAAAAAAATTTTTTTATTCAAAAATTTACACTTCCTCTTCGTCCAGCTATGGAGGGAGATAGAGACAGAGACCCTCATCAGAGCAACGGACTGAGCTCCCAAAGTCCAGTTGAAGAACAGAAGGAGGGAGAAGATGAGCAAGGAAGTCTGGACGGAGAGGGGTTGGTCCACCCACTGAGACAGTATGCCTGCCTGTTCTAATGGGAGCTCACCAAATCTAGCTGGACCTGGACTGAATGAGCATGTGATCAAAAAGGTGAGGTCTTAAAAATTTGTGATGTGGGATTTCCCTCAGTATACTGTGATTACCATTAATGAATAAAGAAACTGCTTTGAGCCTATAGCAGAACAGGGCAGGTCGGGGTAGAGCTAGGCAGAGAGGACTGGACTGAATGCTGGGAGAAAGAAGGGTGGAGTCAGGGAGAAGCCATGGATCCTTAGCCTGAAACAGATGCTGGGAACATTAGCGGATAATCCACTGCCATGTGGCAATACACAGATTAAATAAGTTAATATGTAAGCGTTAACCAAGAAGCTAGAGCTAACAGGCCAAGCAATGATTTAAATAATACAGTTTCTGTGTGATTATTTCGGTTCTGGGTGGCCGGGATGAACAAGTAGCCCTTCTTCAACAAATTTGTTGAATTAGTGTTGAGTATGTTCCCATTTTAAAGATGTATCTGTGCATATGACATAATTGTTTTGATTTGCTTTCCACTAATTTTTTATTCCCGAAGAAATACCAATTACCAAGGTATTCTTTTGCTCCATTCTGACACAGCCTTTTAACCTGTTCTTTAATATGTATTCGATTTTCAGTGAACTCAGAAACATCTTTATTACATTTTTAATAGTCTAATGCCACTTTTTAATGACTAGTGAGATAAATACATATGCTTATATTTTACTTAAATCAGGTTGTTTCCAAAAAACGAAGGCCATATTTCACTCTTCCTAAAACAATTCAGATATCAGCTCACAAGAATATTTTTTAATTGTGAATAATTTCTATTTTTATTACATTTAAGATTCGTTTAAGTATGTTTTGCCTTCATGTATGTCTGTGCACTATATGCCAGCAGTGCCCTTGGAGACCAGAATAGGGTGTTTGATCCCCTGGGACTAGAGTTACAGTCTGTTGTGAGTGAGTTGCTATGTGGGTTCTGGGGATTGAACCTGAGTCCTTTGGAAGAGCAGTCAGTGTTCTTAATGACTAAGATACCTCTCCATCATACATGAAAAAAGTTTAAAAAATTCTTCCACCCTATCTTTCTTTCTCTTCTCTCTTTACTTCTTGTATGCATGTGGTTGTTACTGTTTTAACTGTTAGCTAATGGTTCTGTAACAGATTTGTTTGGTATTCAACACTTGATCTATTAGGTATTTTTCAGACTTGAGAGTGTTCTCTTCATCAATTCCTTTGCTAATTCTAGGCAATGACCAAAATTAACTAGCTTTAAAGAATCTTGGTGATTGTCTATGTTGGACCTTCTGGCTTCTCTCTAATTGTCAGTATCATTTCTTCTTCTTCTTCTTCTTCTTCTTCTTCTTCTTCTTCTTCTCCTCCTCCTCCTCCTCCTCCTCCTCCTCCTCCTCCTCTCCTCCTCCTCCTTTTCTCTTCTCCTCCATCTCACTCTCTTATAAATGCCCTGCAGTCCCAATATTTAGCAGCAATAATTGAGTAATATCTCTTTTAGTGACTTTCCTTTGGGTCATTAGAAGAAATATGATTTCTGTAGAAAAATAATCTTCTATATAAATGTTAGTGTAGGGCTATTTTCCTGGAGGCTACAAAATGACCTTCGGAAGAATAATAAATTGACTTTGTAGGGGCATCAGATATTTCCTTCATTCCCCTTTGGAAGATGTGCTTTGAAACCCTCTGTCCTGCTTCAGAGCATGTAAATAGCATTATGCACAAAAAATTTTCAAGCTGTCAAGAGTAAAGTATGATAATTTAGTATAATTAAATGCCTAAGACAATCAAAATAGAACTGATCCTGGTAAGTTGTTCTCACTTGCAGGAAACTTCTTTAAAAGTAGTTATCCATGTTGCAATAATGCTGTTGAAAATCTGCAATGTAAGCCAGTCATGGTCACACATATTTGCAAATCAAGACCTTAGGAGGCAGAGGCAGGAGGAAAAGGCCAATTTGGTTTACAAGATTTCCAGCAGCTAGGGTTTCACAGTAAGTATTTGTCTCTAAAAGTCAAAACAAAAGTTATAGTATAGCAGTGCAAAATATGCAATATTTTCCAATTCTAAGGAAGAAAGTAAGATGGGCAGATGGCCGAGCTGGTAAAAGTGGTCGCCTTTTAAGGAGCACATATTCATTTGCACGTGATAATGGAGGGCTTGTAATTCCAGCACCAGAGGTCCAGAGCAGTGGTTTGCTGGAGTTTATTGACCTGCAAGGCCAGAGTACTTGGTCACCTCCATGTTCCATGCCAGGGAGAGACTGTGTGATGAATAACACTTAAGGGTGTCTTCTAGCCTCCACATGTAAACTCATACCCATGTGTCTATCTATCTGCACACACACACACACACACACACACACACACACACGCACGCACGTGTGTGCGCACCCTTACAAAAATAGGTGCATGCGTACACATACACACAAGCATATATGTGTGTGTGTGTGTGTGTGTGTGTATACATATGGACATAAATACATCTTTAAATGAAGAAAGATTGTAAATAACACATATATACACATGCTCCTATTCATAGAAGAAATAGAATAAAAATACGTGCAAAGGTGGGTGCTGGAGAGAGAGCTCAGTAAAGTACTTGCAGTGTTTGATGGCTACTATTGCCAACTTAATAGGATCTAGACTCCCCTAAGAGGCAAGCCTTTGAGCACATCTGTGAAGCATTATCTAGATTTGATTATGTGGAATGGGCAAACCCACCTTACCTGTGGATGGCGGAATTCCATGTGCTGGGGACCTGAAGGAATTAAAGGAGAAAGTGAACTGGGTAAAGCACTTGTGACTCTCTGCTTCCTGGTAGTGAACACAGCTGCCACGACTCACCCAACACATGTAACTGTACCCTTGCACAGTTCGCTGAAATAAACACTCTCCTTTAAACCGTGTCTGTTAGAAGGTTTTTATTGCAGCAACAGGGAAAGTAACTGAGATGAGAAACTGAAGCTGAGTGTGAGGTCACTGCTGTGATAAACTGGCTCCCATGGTCCTTAGGTCTTTGGAAGTAGTTTGCAAGAAGAACGTGCTAGAGTTTGAACTTTGGACTAGACAAGCCCTCAAATACTAAAACATAGCTCAGAGGCGCTATCTGGTAGGAACTTTGAGGACAAGCATGCTCAGAGAAAACAGACTGTAGAGGCCCAGTTCACACGGCTTCAGAAGAGAACAGGGGCTGTCAAGCACTGGGCTGGAGGCCAAAGAATCTGCTGAAATTCTGCAGGTGTCCTAAGAACTTGTGAGGTGGTGAATTAAAAATTCATGAGCTAATTTCTTTGACAGAAAGAATTTCAGGACAGCATATCCTCTGGCTGTGGTGTGGCTGTCGCTCAGTTCTTTTATTCAGATTCTCCAGTGAGAGGGTGAGCCAAAACATTGAACCTCAAATGAAACTAGGGCTTGAGAATTAAACAGTTCTGGGGTCCTTACAGACCTTTGAAGTTGGAGCAAATCCATTTTGCATTATGGGATATCCATGAGTCTGTGTAGTTGTGCTGAAGAAGGTTTTGTCTTAAAAGTAACGTGCTTGGGAGTCAAGTTGACAAAGGATAGATATGTGACAGTTATTATTATCAACTTGGCAGGACGTAGAATCACCAAGGAGACGACTTTGTACAGCCTGTGAGGGGTTATCTAGATTCAGTCAGCTAAACTGGGAAGACCCAACTGGACTGTGGGCAACACCACAGGATTCGTTGTTTAACTGAAATCAAAGTTAACTCTGTGTCTTGTACTTTCATTAGTTCAGTGTGGCAACCCTACATTATGGAGACCTTTTCTCACTCTGTGCTACTATCCCTAACATAGTTATAGAAAATCATAATAGGCAACTGGGAGGATAATGATTATGGAGAGAATAATAAGAATAGCTGATTTTGCTATGTGTATCTCAATTCTCATGGGAATCTTTTGAATTTTGCTCAGGGTTCCCTTTCACAGATTTAAGTAGCAGAACTATAAAGAGATCATATATAGCCTGTAAGTGTAGGAGTTAGAAAAGACTTTGTTTCTGGTCCTAGCTCATTGCTAACAGCTGGGGAAACAATTGAAAGACACCCAGGTGCTTACTTGGCTATCTTCAGGCGTGCCTGACATGCCTGACCTGTCATCTAGGAAGTTCACATGGGAGAACCATGTAATTAGGTTACAAAACAAAACTCTGTTTTGAGTAAGTTTGTAAAATTGTGTGTGTGTGTGTGTGATGCATTTATAGCAGGCTGACTATATCCTGAAAGACTGGGGACTTGGCATAAGTCTCTTCATCTGGCCTAGAGGTGGAATGCGAAGGCAGGAGAATCAGGCAGATCTGAGCCTGAGTCCATCTCCACCTTCCATTTGACAGCGTCCCGTACTTTACTCTCATGCCAGCTTTCTCATCCGTAAAACTGGGGTGAGGAGATTTATCTTGGAAGCGATGTGCCGAGTAAAGGGGGCAGTTGTTACCAAGTGCCATGACCAGGCAAGCAGAGGACAGTCGGGGCTAAGCCAGATCAGCTCAGAGTCATTGTTTTTGCTTGTTTTTAAATTTGGAAAACTGACCGAGAGGACACAGGACAGGACAAGAGTTCTAATGCTACTGTATCCTGCCGCAGAGATGGTTTGAGGATCAGATGAGAGTATTTAGAATTTTCCTAAATTCTCAAGAGCCAGAGCACCAGAGCGCTTGCTCTTTTGACAGACTCAGATTTCAGATTGTGCCAGAGGACCAGAAAAATTCTACCCATGCCATTTACTTTACTACAAAAGCTAGGCAGTAAAATTGTCTTTTTTGGTGTACAGTCTTCTGAGTTTTAGCATATGTATGGATTTATATAACCATCTCCATGACTGCCATATACAACAGGACTTCAGCTTCTGAGTCCGTTTTTTCCCCCAAAAGCTTTTCACATTTATATTGCAAAAACACTTTTAAAAATAAGAGAAAGGGATTTAGATAAAAATGTGCTGAAGATGCAAATTAATGAAACTGTCTTTTTGCACAAATCTCTGCAGTCTCCAGGCTCTGCAGTTTTTCCCTCCCTGGGCCATTTTGGCTGGTGTTTGTCTAAACTGTCTTTCCACAGAAGGAATCAGGCACAGATTCAGAACTGGACCACTACAGCAGTGCTGCATGTTGGGGGGACAATCCCTTGCATCGTTAATTTGATCTCTTTTATTTTACTGGTCTTCATTTTCCTCAGCCATGTTTCTCCTGTCATTTTCTCTCTAAAATGAACATGACTGCAATAACCCACACTTTTTACATCGGGGAAAATTATTTGCCTGGGGAAAAGGAGATAAAGAGTTTTTAAGAGAGCAATGGCAGGGCTTTCGAAACTCCAAATCTCCCCCATTTAATGATATTGGTCCTATAAGCATTCCAGTTTTTTCCCTAATCCATCATCCGGCGCCTGCCAGGGCCTCTTGGGAGACACACTTTGGGACAAACTTCTTTCCTAGGTCAGCCCGCCCACCTCCCGCCGCGAGCGCTCCCTGCGTAAGTGACTTGTGCTGACACAACGCTCCGAATCTGGTGGAGGGAGCTTTCCGGGTGACTCACATCTTTGCTATTTGCCTTTGTTTCTGGGGTGTTTTAGCTGCCGTTTTCTTCCCTCTGGTTTTAATTTTGAGAGGAGAGGGAAAAAAAAAAGAACCTCATAATGAATCAAGAATGAGTGTCCTTTCCACTAACCCTCCCCCACTTTAAAGTTGACTCTTCCCAAGTTTCATAACTACCCAAGGCGTGCGGGGGTGGCACAGGTAGGAAGGCATTAACTAACTACCCCTGAATCTGAAGTTGCCAGCCTAACCGAGCCACGCGAGAGGAGACTTTCTGAATCTCCCTCACAACCCGGGCATTTGCTGTGGCGGATGTAACGTGTGCAGCTCGTTCCTTTGGGTTGATGTGGGTCACGCTAAAATCCATCTCAGCACTGCCGGCGATGCCCGAAGCAGCGTGAATTCCAAGAGATCTACCAGCGGTTTTGTTTCTATCCGAGGTAAATACGCTATGCAAAATAAGGAACCACCAAAGGATGCCAGGGAGGGGGAACAGAAGGGAAACCCCTCACCTTTACCGGGCGCGTGGTTCGTTTATCCCCGCCAGCAGAAGGCGCGCAGCCCTGGTCTCCCTCGTCCCCCTCCTTAAAGCCCCCCCACTGGCAGCCGAGGTGGGCTGCACGGATGCAATCTGTCCCGCAGCCCCGGCCCTCCCCCGCCCCCCGGCTTGGTTTTTCCCAGCAGTGGAGGTTGGGCTAGGGGCTGGGGTGCGAGGAGAGTCGGCGCCCGCAGCGGGAGCCGGGTAGGCGCGGGGACTCGGAGTTGGCTTTGGAGGCGCCCGGCGCGGAGGTAAGCGGCGGGGACCCAGCGGCCAGAACAGGACCTGGAGGCGGGGTCGGGATTCCTTTCCACACTGGGGCGTGAAGGGAGTGGGGGTCTGGCTGCTAACCCGCCCATGATATACAGCCGCTTTGTTGGAGATTCCCTTCTCCTTTCTGGAGACGCCTGAACCCCCTTCGGGATCGGGGGGGAGGGGGGGCTGGAGGGCCACGAACTGGGAGTCGGGAGTGGGCGACAGCTGTATGGCTCCGCACCCCTTTCTCCACTAATTCAAGAAGGCACAAAAAGATGGAAAGAGTCGCTTAACCCGAAACTTCGCTCTCATCCCAACCTGGGCGGGGAGGCGCGGCGGGGGCGGGGACCCCGGAAGGCAGGTGGTCGGCGGGGGCGGTGGGAGCCGGGAGCTGGGGAAGGGAGAAGTTTGCTTGCAGGACGCAGCGGGCTCTGCGAGAAGTTCTAGGCGAGAGGAGTGCAATCCCCACCGCAGGAGCCAGGCGGGAGGTGGCTCTGGTACAGATGTGGGCCCGGAAGAGGCAGGCTTAGCGCTCGGGAGTGGGGACCGCGTCCTCCGTGGGGAAGGACGCACGCGAAGGCTAGGGCTGAGTAGGAAGGGTGGGGAGAACTTGGCTTGTACTCGGGGCGCGGCGGCTATCGCCGCTCCTCACACTTCTCTCCCGCTTGTCCCAGGTCGCTCATCGGATCCTGCCCTGCGAAAGGCGCCAACAAAAGAGTCGAGGAGGTGCCACCCCAGCAGCGGCGGGAGGAGGAGCGCTGAGGCCCGTGTCGCTACCGGTCGTGCGTACTCGCTGGAGGGAAGGGCGGGGAACCGCTCCGGGAGGGGGACGCCCGGTGGCCCGGGGTAAACCAAGTTCCGGCTTTGGTGCCCCTCCCCAATTGACTCCCACGCGTGGAAAGTTTGTAGCCGACACTTGGGGCCGGCTCGCGCCCGCCGGGCCCAGCCGGTCGAGCCTTCGGAGCGGGCGCTGTCCCAGCTCCGGGGAGCTGCGAGCCGCGATGCCTGGGGCGGGCTCCCGGGGCCCCACCGCCGGAGACGGGCGGCTGCGCCTGGCACGACTGGCACTGGTGCTGCTGGGTTGGGTTTCCGCGTCGGCGCCCAGCTCTTCGGTACCCTCGTCTTCCACCTCCCCGGCGGCGTTCCTGGCCTCGGGGTCTGTGCAGCCTCCGCCAGCCGAGCGATGCCCGGCGGCGTGCGAGTGCTCCGAGGCGGCGCGCACGGTTAAGTGCGTTAACCGCAACCTGATGGAGGTGCCCGCGGACCTGCCTTCCTACGTTCGCAACCTCTTCATCACCGGCAACCAGATGACCGTGCTCCCGGCTGGCGCTTTCGCCCGGCGGCCACCGCTCGCCGACCTGGCGACGCTCAACCTCAGCGGCAACCACCTGAAGGAGGTGTGTGCAGGTGCCTTCGAGCATCTGCCCGGCCTGCGCCACCTCGACCTCAGCCACAACCCTCTCACCAACCTCAGCGCCTTCGCCTTTGCGGGCAGCAACGCCAGCGTCTCGGCCCCTAGCTCCCTGGAGGAGCTGTTCCTGAATCACATTGTGCCCCCTGAGGATCAGCGGCAGAACGGAAGCTTTGAGGGCATGGTGGCCTTTGAGGGCATGGTGGCAGCTGCCCTACGCTCAGGCTTTGCTCTCCAAGGGCTGCAGCGCCTTGAGCTGGCCAGTAATCACTTCCTTTACCTGCCTCGGGATTTACTGGCCCAACTGCCGAGTCTCAGCCACCTGGACCTTCGGAACAACTCCTTGGTGAGCCTGACGTATGCATCCTTCCGCAACCTGACACACCTCGAAAGCCTCCACTTGGAGGACAATGCTCTCAAGGTCCTTCACAACTCTACTTTGGCTGAGTGGCAAGGCCTCCCTCGTGTCAAGGTGTACCTGGACAACAATCCCTGGGTTTGCGACTGCTACATTGCTGACCTGGTGACCTGGCTTAAAGAGACAGAGGTGGTGCCCGATAAAGCCAAGCTCACCTGTGCATTCCCAGAAAAAATGAGGAACCGTGGCCTCTTGGAGCTCAACAGCTCTGACCTGGACTGTGACGCTCTCCTTCCCCCATCCCTGCAGACTTCCTATGTCTTCCTAGGTATTGTTTTAGCTCTGATAGGCGCTATTTTCCTCCTCGTTTTGTATTTGAACCGTAAAGGCATAAAAAAGTGGATGCATAACATCAGAGATGCGTGCAGGGATCACATGGAAGGGTATCATTACAGATACGAGATCAATGCGGACCCCAGGTTGACAAATCTCAGTTCCAACTCGGATGTCTGAGAAACAGGACTGGTCTGCATGCGGTGTAGACTTCAGAAACAGGACAACTGTGCATGAGCTGTAGACTTCAGTTGGTTTTTGTTTGTTTGTTTTGTTTTTTGTTTTTTCCCTTTACTAGGCTTGCTCCACCTCCACCCTCCATCATCCACACCAGTGACTTTGACTGAAAGCAGTGAAGGGATTTTGCTTCCTTGTTATGTAAAATATTGGTGTGTTCTGTTAATGTAAGAACATAAACAGTCGTGCATACAATGTTTATTTACCCCTTTCCTTTCGGTAATCCTCGATGCCTGCGGAGGGAGTTTTTTGTTTTTTTTTTTTTTCTTTTTTTTTCAAAAGTTCCAGCATGGACATTGACTCTTTCTTAATTCAGTTCAAGGTGTAGCACAGAGAGCATTCAACGGAAGCTGCCTCAGATTTTTTGAGAAAAATACTTTATTCATAAATATGAGTTTCATCCTCACCTACGTAAATTATGGAGAAAATAATTGCATCCCCAAACTGCCTGCAGACCTTAGCAAGCTCTTTTATAGAACCTAGTGCACAGGAGCACCTGCATCCAAGAGCATGCTTACATTTTACTATTCTGCATATTAAAGAAAATTGCAACTTCAGATAACCTCTTTGACAAACTAAATTACTTTTTGATTGCAGTTTATAGGAAACCGTCCTAAGGGTTTGTCTTTCTTTCTTTCTTTTTTTTTTTTTTATATAAACTGCATTGAGATCCAACAGACTGGATTGTTTAAAAAACAAAACAAAACATCAATAAAAAGTCTTAAAAGAAACATGATGTGTTCAAGTTTGGTATTTTGAAATGAGGATGAAAGGCAGTGAATGATATTGAGTCGTTTTGGTTCAAATCATGAGTTATTAGTTAGCGGACATGAGATCAAACTAGAGCCGTGTCTTATATAAACAGACAAGATAGTTCTGAAATGGCCAGATTCTTTTAGGGCTTAAATAGAATTAAAATATTTACAGGGCCAGACTGTTAGAGGTTCCCAAGTTAATGGTGTTCAGCATTGTGAAGCTGGTTACAGTGATGAGTTCTTCATGAGAAGTATCTCACAGCTGCTTCCTGGTCTAGACAGATGAAGTTGTTAAGACAGAAATATTAGCAAAACTGAATGAAGTTGCTCCATGGAATTTCAGAGCCAAGGATGAGTCATGTGGTGGCCATAAATGTGTGAAAATAAAATATCTTAAAATAATCTGGAATAAAATATTTTTAAAATACAAACAGTCTTTTCAGAGGTCATAAATTGGAATTCAGAGTCTTGAGAATATTTTCTAAATATTCAAAATGGATCAAAGAATGCATTTTTATAATTACCAGGATTACATTTAAACTTAAAGAAACACCCAGGGATAAATATTAGTATTTAGGAATAAGTGTTATAAGTAATTATTGGGTTTTATGTTCAGTATTTAGGAATTTGGGGGCTTTTTAAAAAAAGCTAAGCTCTGAGCACTAGGTAAGTGTATTTATCTCCATAAGTAATAAATCATATTTAGGTATAAATTGAAGCAATTCTTCATCGATACTCTTCTAGCTCATCTCTAATCCCTGCCCCCTGTCATCATTGGCCACTACAGTGAACAGTAAATTTCATTTCTCTGTCTCCAAGCCATTATATAAAGGAACTTAAATCTAGCCATTATTCCCTAACTTTAAATAGGAGGACACTTGCATCAACAAACTTCAGAACCTGCCTGGCTTTTAAGTGATTCATGTCTGTAGTATCTTACATTTGAAATAAAACTTATACTTTGCTATTTTTATAAATAAATAGATCATACCTTAAATTATAAAGCTCTTTTGCAGATTACTTCTTGCAGTTGGGTTCAGTTTTCAAAACTATGTGAATCTATTTGATGTTTAGAACTGGTTATATGGTCTAGTCAGAAATGGGGCCTTAAGATCTTCAGTTCTGTGTGACTTATTTTGTGAAATAGTATTTACTATGTATGGGTAATATTTCTGCTCCTATAATTACCTGAGTAAGGCTACTTAGTGTTTCATTGAACATATTAAGGGTGTATGTGATGTTCATAAACATCACTGACTGCCATTACTTTCAAAGAATAATGAAGATGTTAGTGTGCCAAAAACAGTAAAAAAAATACCCAATAAATAAAAGAAATGAGCTATTGATAGCAGGTTGGTGGATGTGTAGATATTATGTGGTTTTGATGAAGCTTGTTTTACAGGGATTATTTCTTTGCCCCCTGATAATTGAAGAGTTAAAAATTGTGCATTATTGAAGATTCAGGAACTCTGTAGATTCATCGGTTTTTATTCTTGTACTTTTTTTTTTCTGTCTACTCCCAAAGCAGTGATGAATCCATCAAATGAAGATGATTTGCCTGTTCGGAGGTGGCTGTTTTGAGGCTGTCATTCTTCCTTCCGCCCCCACCCATCCTCTCCCGCATGAACTTGCAGATGCACCTAGAGCCTTATTTTGTACGGTTATAATACATGCGGTCCAGGAGCGCACCAGCATTCCAAGTTCCTTGGAGGACAAGTGCAATATAAACACATCCAGTGTATGGGGGTGATAGGGAATGTGACAGATGCAAGTTGTGACTTTATTTAAAATAATTACACTTGTTGTATCAACACTGCTCTTTCCCATTATACATGGCTCTTAGAAAGCTACAAAAATTCTGTTTTGTTATTATACTTTATTTCAGAAGGTAAGTATTCAGCAGACATCCTTTATCCTTAGCAAATTGCATTTGAAGAAAATTAGAAAAATACATCTTTTAATCTCCTAATTTGAAAAGCTATTCAGATATCGAATACATGCCTAATCAGTGAAGCAAAGACATTAGGCTGTTTGACCCTACGTAAGAGCTCTTTGGTGGCTTTCGCTCTGCAGCCTTAATTCTTGCCAGTCAGCTGTCCTGAGTGCACGTCGTTGGTCATCTATAAGGTTTCTCTTACAAAGCAGGGAGGCTTTGAAACACATTTGATGGGTTGATTTTGTTTCTTTGTTTTAAGAACAGTTCCTCCCTAAAAGATGAACAGGAAGGCTGAGTTGCAACACATGGGTGACCCAATTAGTAAGTTCTCATGAAACATCATGATTGACAATGAATGCAAATTAATGCTCATTGCAGTATTTAATTAAAAATCAGTGACGCCTTACCGTAACATCTTTTAGAAGTAGCTTTGGTATAAGGCAACCGGTCGATGGCTTTTTCCCGTAGTTATGGTTTCATTCTTCTCCCTTTGGCCTGGGGCTCCACTAATGCGAACCTTACTTTGTTGAAGATATTAGGAGCTTTGCTACTCAAGTTTGCTGGAGTTCATCCTTTATCTCATTCCCAGTTTCCATATTGATCTTTCTCCAAAGACTTCGAGACTTCGATAACGGAGACCGTGAGGATCTGCAAGGCTAAGAGTTAGGCACGTTTTTTTCTTCTTGCTCCGAAATCCCCTACCTGTCCAACCTTTGGAGCTGCATCAGGATGACAGACTTTCATTAGATCAGGTAGGCGAGAAAGGGAGGAAATTCTATTTGTGGGTGACATACAAAAACTCATTAATAGTTTCTTCTTAGAAGGTGTCAGCAGCACGGCAGAGGTGTGGTAGAAATGGGTAGCTTAAGAAGCCCTGTGCTGCCCTGCGCCACTGTCTCCTTCCAGATGGGGACAACAGCTCCTTGAGAGTTTCATACAGTTACCTATCCATTCTTCTTGGAGACTGGATTCAGAAAGGCAGACTTTTCAATTGTGTGTTTTATCTGAGAGCATTTTAGCAACCCAGTTATTGCCAGGGGTTAAAAAAAAATCAAAAACCCTAGACTTAAAATTGTTTAAAATAGGTTTATATATTTACAGATGCATGAATTCTTAGTGTTTCATACTTGGAGGGGCTCTTAGACATGCTAGGCAAGTGTTCCATTCTACAAATGAAAAACGAAGACCGTGACTTATCCACAGCATAATGCCAGCCACTCCAGGTGCCAGGATCCTAAGCTACCCATCTTCCTCTCTGATTGACAGGTGGCAGTATTACTATTGCCTACCCTTGGAAATTCCTGTTGTCTGATTTTTAAAAACAATTTCCTTGGTGCACTTGTGCTTTGTTTTGAGTGAGTGGTTCAATCTTCAGATTTTCCTTCAAAATTAGTAACAGGTACCATGCTTCAGGTTCCTTGACATACGCTAATGGGTATGAATGGATATTTTTCTGATTGTTGTTCCTGTGAAACATCTCTGTATCTGTAGCATGATAGGAAATAGTTTCGTAGTTCTGTTATTTGTAAATTGTACAGAAGAATGGATTTTATCACAGTATTTTCATATATGCCTATTCACTCTCATAAGAAATATTTTGGGAAACTTCATGGTGATACTTGGATTGAAGGGACAGAAATTCTGCAATGCTGAGTAACGTGTATAAGTCTGTTTTGAAGAGGAATTAGTGTAGCTGGTGAGAAATGAAACAAATTAGGCCGAGTTCATGGCCACGAGGTTGGTGGCCAGGCGAAAGGGTCAGTTTTGCATGATATGGTCTGCTCGCTGGTTGGGCCTGTGCCAGGTGTGTGTCGCCATCCTTCCGGGGTCTGGACACAAACAGGGCAGCTCTAGCAACACGGAGCACTCTCGCTGTAGTAAGGGCCGTGTGTGGATAGCCTGGCCAGGCCTGCTGCGGCACGGGGTTGCTGTCTGTGCCGTGTGTGGATAGCCTGGCCAGGCCTGCTGCGGCACGGGGTTGCTGTCTGTGCCGTGTGTGGATAGCCTGGTCAGTCCTGCTGCGGCACGGGGTTGCTGTCTGTGCCGTGTGTGGATAGCCTGGCCAGTCCTGCCGCGGCACAGGGTTGCTGTCTGTGCCTTGTGTGGATAGCCTGGTCAGTCCTGCTGCGGCACGGGGTTGCTGTCTGTGCCGTGTGTTTATAGCCTGGCCAGGCCTGCTGCGGCACGGGGTTGCTGTCTGTGCTGTGTGTTGCTAGCCTGGCCAGTCCTGCTGCGGCACGGGGTTGCTGTCTGTGCATGCAGCCCCACGGACAAGAACCCCAGCCGTCTCTCACTGCGGCACACATGCCGCCGACTGCAGAAGGTTTGACACTTATGTGGATTGTGAGGAGACTGAGATGGGCACCTTTGAATGCATCATGTAGGAAACTAGGTTTGCTTAATTATCCTAAATAAAAATGTGCCTTAAGTTATGGCTGCTATATTACAAACTAACACGTAAACTTTTATTAAATATGCTCTCCTCACTGTTTAGCCAACATTTTATGATAATAAGGCCTATTTATGATTCTGTTTAATTTGATTAATGAGAGAAAATACTTGTTATCAAGGAAGCAAAAACTTAAAATACAACCAAAAATAAGACTTTTTCTGTGGAAAGTACCTATTTAATAATATGTTTTAATTTAAGGATATAGTTTTGATTTAATTTTTTTTATTGAGAACTTGTAGGCTTTTCCCACATAGTACTCCAAAGACAGCTGTGATATATGATATTTAAGGGCCACTGTTTGTACACAGGGGAAGTGGACTAGTGACTTTAGGCTGGTCAGTTTACAACCATGTCCTTCATGGACAGTCTCCAGTGGTAGAATGTGATGGCAGTGAGCTTCAGCGAAGACAGCTTTCCAATCAGACACCTGTGCTCATTCATATAGATCACAAATGTGGGTATACATATTAAAATACATATTTAAGCTAATTTATACTTTTCAAAATATTTAAATATAAACATAATTTATAAGTATTTAAAACTCCAGGGGTCAGGAATACACAGTGTATGATACTGTCATCAAGGGGGGAAAGTCTTAATGTTGAGATAAACTGGTTTCTCTTCCTGTCACTTGTATCTTGTATATGTAATTTGCATGTGATTTACTTGCAATCATTGCCACTATCCCTAAAATTACTTTGGTAGCTGCTTTTATTTATTTATTTATTTATTTTTTTTTTTTTGGTTTTTCGAGACAGGGAAGAGGGCATGTCTTGTGGCTTAGGTGATCCTGTAGTGAGCATTGTGCCTGCTTATGTTTCTGCTTTTGCCATTTTCTCTCTTAGTACAGATGCTTGAAGGAGAATGACTGCCTTTACCTAAACTTGAAAGTAATGTTGAAGCCTACTTAAAAGTACAGAGTTCCCCTTTTATCCTAAGAATTTTATATCAAATTTTACAGAGCAATAAAACATTTGTGGACAGGATTTTGAATAAGAAGAAAACCAGCTAGTTGCAGTTTTAAACCTGTGAATGCCGATTTTCTTCATGAAAGCAATACATTTAGAAGTTTAGTTGGCTTAGAATAAGACAGAGAAGTGGAAGGAAGGCAGGAAGGAGGCAGGTACGAAGGAACATGTGCGAAGTTAATTGACCTTTTCCACGATAGGAAGTAGTTTTCCAGGCAAGCTGTGTCCTTGCCTGAACTCTGCTTTTATTTCAGATGTTACGGGTGTATCCGATCATTTAAATTCCGTGCAAGCTGTGAACTGTGTATTGATCTTCTCATTTATTTGCCTTAAAATCTCAACGAGGCTCCATGAATCATTTATCCAGGTGAGTCAATAAATATTTATTGAATGCTTCCTGCGTATCAGGTGCCATTGTTGGGATAGAGTTTTAAAAATGAGTTTCTGACATACAGTTGTTTCACACCTACTAGTGAGGCTCAGGGATGATAATAACTTCTACCAAGTGTCTCCTCTAAGGCAGACTTTGAGCAAAGCCCTCTGAAGAGCAGGTTGGGGTTGAGAGAAGATGGTGATTTACTGCCTTACATCTAGGTTAGTAAAAGTCAGATAGATTTAAACTGCAAGTTTTTTTGTGTGTGGGGGGGGCGAGTCTGGGGAGTTGTCTCTAGGACACACGCTCAAAACTTGAGCTTTTGGAATAGCATAATATAAACAGTTTTGCTATAGAGTGAAAGATAGCAGACCCAAGACTCACAGTGTGGTGTGATTTCAAGTAGGGAGAAACTTTGGCTGGAAGAATGTGGAAGGGTTGTGGACTAGTTATCTTTTAGTGTTATTTTGAAGAAGAGAAACCTCAGATGATGGGTGGGAGAAAGACTCACCACAGGGAACAGCAATAAGAGAGGGAGCATTGATGTTTTGAAACCTTGACACTAGCTTCATCCTGTGGAAGAGAACGGCTGAGGCTCACAAAGTGTCACTGCATGGGTATCACAAATGGATGTGAACTGTTAGGATATACCACTGATAATGATGGATGGCCGAAGCACACTATGTTTCATTCAGCGATGTATAACTTGTTTAAACAAGCCACATTGCCATTGATGAGGTCTGAAGTACCAGGCTAGTGGTAAAAGTACCATTGACTGCCATCTTTAGGAACCATGGTGTGCATGTTGAGAGAAATGTAGATCTTGGCCACTGTCTGAAAGGCTTACATGCTTGGAAGAGATAATGAGTTGATGTGAGATTCCCCTCTGTATGCTGTGAATACCATTGGTTAATAAAGAAGTTTCTTTGGGCCTATTGCAGTGCAGAATAGGGCAAGGCGAGAATTCCAAGCAGACAGATGTGGAGAGAGATTAGGCGGAGTCAATGAGACGCCACGTAGCTGCTGGAGGATAAAGGTGCCAGTAAGTCGCAAGCTTCATGGTAAAATATAAAACAATAGAAATGGATAAATTTAAGATGTAAATGCTAGCTAGAAATACACTTAAGTGATTGGCCAAGCAGTGTTTTAATTAATATAGTTTCTGTGTGTTTATTTCGGGTCTGGGTGGCCAGGAAAAGATTGAGCTGCCTCCACTGGCAGTGATGTCTGAAGACCTCTTTCAACATTAGTAAGTGTATATGCATGCAACTGTAAGAATAGTTGCTGTTAGTGATGAATTGACTAGATCATTGGTACTATCCCAAGAGTCTACCAGAATCTAAACATTGAACTGACTGCTAGAAAACATCTTCTAGGCCAAGATGACTGCATGGAGTTTAGCAATTTTGGTGACAACTCCTCATCATGGGTGTATTGACTGAGATTAGATGGCAAGAGCTTATAGAGAATGTCATTACATGACAGGGTGACTTTGACATCAGTAAAGCTTACAGACTGCCTTTTCCAAATACTCATCTCATCTCATGGGACTCTTAAGTCTCCAATAGAGGTGGGAGAGGGCTGGCATCTTACAATACTGCAATTGAGCAAGTCACTTCTTCCTGTAGGTCAGATATGTCAGAAAGCCCAGCTTGGTTGTATTCTGTATGGCATTTCCATGATGACAAGGAGGTCTCCATAGTTGCTGAGTCTGAAGAGTGTTGTTTCATGGTCCACAACCCAAGAGACAAACTGGATGCCGAGGATCACAGACTGGGTCACTGCAGGACTTTATCTCCAGAATGTCTCAGTATTGTGGAGGATGCCGTAAGCAGTTGATGTTTCAATACTGTGTAGCACGGGCAAGAGGAGGACTCTTACGTTGATTTAGAAACCAGCAGACAGTGGTGGCCACAATAAGGAAAGGCCGATGAGGTTTCTGGTGTGAAGGAGCCTAGGGGAGGGATATTAAACAGACTTCTAGATATGGTGCAGTTTAGACACAACACCTTTTGTTTGGGAGGGTCCTGATTCATGGGTCAAATAAATGAGCTTAATTAAAACAAGTTAATATTATGTGACCCTCTGAACTAAAAGATGTTGGACTTATTTTGACATCATGGGTGTTGTGAGGTAAATCATTGTTTTGCAGTAGCATAAGGGAAGTGTGCAGCAGTTAGCTGCAATGTGATTACTAGAGATTTAATTGAGGTAGTAGGGCCTGGTGCTGTGTGTGTGTGTGTGTGTGTGTGCTCATGTGTGATACCCCACTGCTCTCCGTGAGCCTCTGGGTCTTTGTTTCTTGAATGAGTGTGACAAATGAATCTTGGAAGATGAAGTTGTCATCAGTGTAATATTTAAATAATTTAAGTTAGATATTTGAATAATCACTGGATCTGAGAGTCTTCACTGAGGGTTCTCTATTAGATGCGATTCATTTCTATCAAGTCTCACCAGTGGCCAAACTGGGCAATTAAAGTTGAAATAGTAGAAATTATTGCTCCTATAGTTCAAATGATAGCTTTGAATTCTTGTAGCTCTTGTCTTTTTGTCTTTATACTGAAATGTGCCATTTCACCTGTGGAGGAAGGTCCATGAGGCCTCATTTTTTTCCTGCTAATTTTAAGTGCCAAGTCAACTGATGACCTGCTGGGCCATGCTTGCCTATTATGGGATAGTTGATGTCAATAAGGCACCATGACCACTGAAAACTTAGTGAAGGCCATAATTCTGGTATTAAGTTGTGGCATGCCTATGATAAGTAAGGCCAGTGAGAGGCCAAGAGGAAGAGAAAAGAGACTCCAGTGGACCAGCCGTCATCAAGCAGGAGACAGTACTTGACCACCACCTTTCCCCCTCCATTGCTTGAGTGTTGATTTCCCCACTTAAAAGTGGTTTGGAATTTAAAGTTGATCACACACACACACACACACACACACCAAGAAGGTATGAAAAGATCTTAAATAAGCAGGGCAGACATTATTCCCACTGGTCTGGACTGGCTTGAACAAGGGAGGAGAGTGGATCTGGTTTTGATTGTGGTTATGTGAGACCAGATGAGAGTTCCTAGGTCTGTATGGCTTGAATTCTTTTTGATGGCCTTGCCATACCAAGAGAGCACTAGTCAGTTAGTTTGTATTGGTTTCTCCAGATCCTGGAGGAGCGAGAAGTAGAGAGGGGAGACTTAAAAGCATCTGAGGATAGACATAAAAACAAAACAAAACAAAAATCCCAAAAACCCATGGGGTCAGATTCTAATACCCATTGTTGTAGGCAGACTAATCTGGTGGAGAGGGCTTGAGCCATGGAGACATTTTCATTTTAAATTGGCTCGGCACTACACACTGGGTATGGATGCCTATGGCTTTGTGTTGCATACATAACTTTATATTATTCACATAGTTGACTAAAAGCACTAAGTAATCTTGTCTTCTTAATGGGAAAAGAGAGACCATTTCATTGGTGGAAAAACTGGGGCACCCTGGAAGGTAAATAGCCTGCCCAGATTCACATAGCTAGGTAAATGGTACAGCTACAACTTGAAGCTGAAATTAAAGCTCTGTTACAGTAGGTGTTCTTAGCCACTGTGCTGTATCGCCATTCCGGCCTGTACCACTGTAACAACTGCGGTGCTGTGTAAGCTGGGAAAAAGGAAATCACAGATTCCTGCCCAGCAACCACAGCCTAAGGGATTCTGAGAACCACGTAACTGGTCATTTCGTTGCAATTTTGGCGTCTTTGTTTTTAAAATTTATATTTATTTATTTGCGGATGTATGTGTGTACACACGTGCCGTGGTACACATGTGGAGGTCAGAGGACCACGTGCAGGATTCCGTTCTCTTCTCCTGCCGTTCACATGCCAGGCTTTGAGGTTGGCTCACCAGGCTTGATGGCAAACACCCCTTCCCATCTAGCTGGCTCCATTTTTTTAAATGTTATAAACACAGAAATCACTGCATTTGATGTTTTTGAAATATTATTTTGGTGTGTATAGGTACACTCAGAGGCTAGACGGTGTTGTGTTCCTGGAGCTGGAGTTTCAAATAGTTGTGAACTGACTGTTGTGAGTATTGAGAATTGAACTCAGATCCTCTGGAAAAGCAACAAGACCTCTTAACCATTGAGCCGTCTCTTCAGCCCGGATATTTTGTTTGTTTGCTTGTCTGTTTAATACAGAGGAACAATGACCATATTATATGGACCTGAATAAATTGCATGTTGAAAAGAGGACCAAAGTTTACCATTTAAGGAGTGGAGAGATTTGTAAAACCCTTGCTTTGCAAGCATAAAGATCTGAGGCCAAATTCCAGCACTTACATAAGAAGCGGGGCATGTTGGGTTATATCTGTAATGCTAGCACTGGGTCGTGGGATTAGACAGACATACATACACATACACATGTACATATAAGCAGATGGATGAGCAGCTTCATACAGCACACAATATCATTTAGAAATCTAAAGTGAAAATAAAAATCTCTGTGATGGCTAAGAAGCCCTTGCTGTGAAAGGGTGGCAGCGCTGTGTGACCGCAGGGATCGGGATTGGTGCCGAAGAGTTCCTTTGTGAACTTGAGTGATCAGTTTTTGCTTGAGGCCATGAGCTGCATCCTTTGGAAGATGGTTGATGTAAGAGCAATGTAGGTAATCGCAGCAGATATTCCTGGGTTTCTCCTGGGTGCTTGGCCTTCATGATCAGCTTTGAGTCACATCTACCATGGGAGGCAGGGGGTTGCAGGCTTTGTCATGTCTTTAGCATCTTTCACTGGGCAGATGTCTGTGAGCATGCTACTTGTCCCTCTGCCATGTCTGCTGTCTTCATCAAATCCCAGGACTTATGCAAACTTTCCCGAGTGTGGAATACAATCAGAAAAACGTTCAAATAACCTGTACCTCCAAGTACAAATGGGCTTCTTTCCTACTTCAACTGAGATCATCAACCCTATCAGCAGATACCTACCTGCTCCAACCAAAGAAAAAAGTGTTTTACATTAACCTAACCTTTAGAATAAAGCAAAAACATGCATTCTGATCCAGTTGGCTTCTGTTCTGAACCGATTGGGTTGCTTTGTTTGCGTGGGTTGCCATCGTATCAGACCGAGGACCTGCGGTAAACATGCAGCAGCACAAATAGAATGAACAAGGATTGAGTCAGCTGGCTCCTGGTTGGAGGTAAGCAAGTTGCTTAGACTTTGGGGAAAACTGACTCAATTCTATGACTCTGTGGTAGGAAAAAATAGCATTTAACTAAACTCAGTCTACAAGGATGGTGTTTAGGGGGTTTGACAAGTTCTTTGTTTTGCTGGAGAAACTCAATATGCAGCTCGCATGTTGCCAGCAGAGCCCACAGAGCTGGGACTTAACCAGACAGATCATTTGGCAAGTCTTTGGAGTGGGGTTGAATTTCAAACTATGGCTTGGTTGACTCAAGATGGTTATTGGTAGCTGTGGTTTCATGAGACCCTGGTAGCACCATAAGCTTCTGGAGCAGGATGTTTTTATTGACAAGTTCAGAGAGTGGCAGAAGTCCTAGCGGGCCAGAAAATTCATTAACTTCTTGTAAAGAAGGAAGATTGGAAGTTGGAAGGCAGGGCAGCAGCTTTGCAGCACCAACTTCTGGGGAACTGAGGCTGTTTGCAGCTGACTGAGGGTCGGAGTCTCGTTGGGAGCGAGATGCTTTTGAGCTAAACTGGCTTGAGTCTGGACTCACTCTAGAAAGAGCCCTTGGAAAACCTGCTTCTTCCTTCAGTGTGTGTGTGGGGGGGGGGGTGGGGGATGGAACTCAGCATGTTTCTGTTTTTTCATTCTGTCTGCTTTTCTTGCCAGTGTACTTTTTATATTAAAGAGCAGATTTTTTTTTTTGATGAGTTAAGTCCAGGCTGTACTTGAACTGCTAGTGATCCTTTTGCCTTAACCTCCTAAGAACCTGTGGAGTGTGTACTAAATAGCCAGTGTGTACAAGACTTAAATTTACTTTGGAACAAGGCATCATTCTCTTCCACATAGAAAAAAATAGAACATTTTCTTCCACATAGAACCATCTAACTATTATCCAAATTAGTGAGATTTCCAGTTCAGGAAACATTTATTCAAGAATTTCCAAGGGCCAGTGAGCAAGCTAGGGCACAGGAAGAGTAAAAGATAGAGAGAGAAAGGGTATTATTTCCACAGAGGAAATTAGGTAAACATGAACCAACAGTAGGGGGTGGGAGCTATAGCAGGGATGGAAAAGGCACCCGGCACTGCGTAAACCCAGAGGAGAGGTTACTCTACCTAGGTGAGTCCGAGAAGATGTGGATTCAGTCATTAGATTTGAGCATCAACAGACTAAAGTACTAAAAGCAACTGCTGGTTGCCTTCGGGACAGTCACACCACCCTATCCCAAGCCTCCTTCTGGCTTATACAAAAGGTAGTGATCTATCTTAAAGGCCAAGAATGCTGAATGCTTATATTCTATGTCTTCTCTGAAGCTAGAGATGGATGTGGGTAGTTCCTTCCAATCGGTAGTTTAGCAGGGATCTACCGATGGCATTCTGGGAAAGACTTCCTTCCCCTATAGAAAGGTATATGAGAGACACTGGAGTCCCTGTCCTTTCGGGTGTAGATCTGTGTGATGTCAGTGCAGTGGCATTTGTTTTACGACTGTAAAGAACAAAACCTGAAAGCAATGCCCTACATGATCAAGACAGCAATCCAGAGTGATGAAAGCATATAGTTCCATCTATCCCAGAAATTCTCATTAAGTAATGTAATAAATATTGTTTGAAAGCATACTGTTATAGAAGACTATCAGCTTCCCAACTTGTTGCCACCCTAGTTTAATTTATATTGCAGTGATAAATACTATGGCAAAAAGGAGCATTGAAAGAAAAGGTTCGCCGGGCGGTGGTGGCGCACGCCTTTAATCCCAGCACTCGGGAGGCAGAGGCAGGCGGATCTCTGTGAGTTCGAGGCCAGCCTGGTCTACAAGAGCTAGTTCCAGGACAGGAACCAAAAGCTACGGAGAAACCCTGTCTCGAAAAATCAAAAAAAAAAAAAAAAAAAAAAAAAAAGAAAAAAAGAAAAAAAAGAAAAGGTTCTAATTCCAAGTTAAAGACTATTTTTTTCAGGGAAGTCAAGGCAGGAACTCAAGCAGCTGCTCAAATGACACCCACAGCAAGAACAATAGATAGAGAATATATGTGTCCTTAACTCATCATTTGGCAGCTTTCTTATATCTTATAATGTTCAGGAACCCCTGCCTAGGGACTGATGCCTCCCACAATGGGCTGGGTCCTCCTATGTCAGTTAATGATCCAGACAGCCTTGCCTCAAACATGCCCCTTTCCTATCGAACTTCTCAGTGAGGCAATGCAAAGCATGTTGAGGAGAGGGAAGTAATATGAACGTTGGGAGTCACAGTGTGGAACAGTATCAAGTGGTGTCCAGCTAATAATAGCTTAACTTGCTTGTATCCAAGAAAAGAGTAGACGACACCTGGAGGGTGTAAGAGAGAAGATCATGGGATGTTTTCTACCGTGTCCCAGAGTTTAGAATTTATTCAATGGGCAAACAGCAGTTTATTCTGTAGGACGTAGTAAACTTTTGCAGTGGAGAAAAATAGAAACATCAAAACTGTATTCTCTTTTTTTGAATAGTGAGGATTGAATTTAGGGTCTTTCTTATGCTAAGCAAATTCTCTACCACTGAGCCAATTTTCTTTTTCTTTTCCGTGTGTGTGTGTGTGCGGGTGAGCATGCACAGCTGCCCTCTGATTCCAGAAGAGAGCATTAGGTCTCTTGAAACTAGAGTTACAGGCAGTTGTGAGCCAACCAATGTGGCTGCTGGGAACTGGACCCCAGTCCTCTGCAAGAAAAGCAAGCGTCCCTTTTAGAAGAGCACCTTACGCTACTTTTCTGTTCTTGGATATGCTTAACTCCTTTGAATTTCCTCTGCTCAGTCAACAAGAGCATGTAATTGGCAGTCATAAGGAGGGGCAGAATATTTTCAGTTTGATACCACCACTGGTTAAGCATTGGGTAGCTGCACAATGATTTTGATTGCTCGAGGTGGCTTTCCTCTGATTAACCCCCACATTGAGCATCTCAAGAATCAAATGGTTTTGATTGTATGGCAGTATGCAGACAGAAAAACAAACAACAAAAACAAAAAACATCAGAGCTCCTTCTGGTTTAATATGGGGTTGTTTTATATTTTGACCCACAGTGATAAAATTATTTTGTTCTTTAAAGAAAGTTTTTACTACAATGTAATAAATTATTCACTGTGGAACATTTGAGGAGTCCAACAGCTTGGGAACAATAACTAAATCAACTAAGTTCCCCCACTCTCAGGCCACTATTGTCCTTCCGTTGTTGTTTTCCCTCCAAAACTAATTAGCATTAAAGAATTGGCGATGATGAGTTAGACATAGAAGTTTAAGTAGAAAATGTTATTAGCACACGGAGTTCAGCTTTCAGGGCGTAGCAGGAAGCCAAGACATCGCATCACAGATCTACTACTCACCGCTTGGGCCACGTGAACTACAGGGTTCAGGCGTGTGACTCCATCCATGTTCTAGTTTCTTTGTGTCCTGGGTGCCCTTCCTCTATAACAACAAAGGGAACATGGGCTTGGGATTTTCAGAAAATAGCCACAATCCAGCAGAGTTTACTCTTGTTCTGAACATAGCATGTAAGGATCATTTTTCTGAGGACTCACAGCATATTCTTGTTATGAAAAATTCTAGAAAGACTGCACTTGACTTAATAACAGTTTAAGGAACAAGGATGCAGCAATTGCCTTTATCTATTTAAAAATATCATATTGGCAAGACCAAGGGCTCCTCTTCTATTTGCCATCAAGAATTCTTTTGCTTGCAACTCGTGATTTGTCTGTTACTCTTCAGTGGAGGCTTTTATTGTGGACTTCCAGCTGTGTGCTGGGATTTCTAGAGAAGATTCAATTCTGGTCATGTTGAAAATCTGTTCCACTTCATGTATTGGTTGAACCAGGACATGACCTTAGACATTTCCTGTGACGGTGCATACACTTGTTCATGCATGTATGCATGTATGTGGAGGCCCAAAGATGATGCTGGATGTCTGCCTCCATAACTGTCCACTTTAGTTGTTGAACCTGGAGCTTGCTGAGTCTACTGAGTCTACCTAAATAGTTTCCCCTGCTGATCACCGTCTCTGTCTCCCTAGTGCAGAGATTACAGATGGCTGCCATGCCTGCCTGGCTTCTATAACTTTTACAACTTAGATTACCTGGGTTCTGAACATTAGAACTCTGGTATCGCTCCAGTTCTCCACTTTATTTTTTGAGACAGGGTCTCTCCCTGCATCTGGAGCTCACTGATATGCTAGACTGCCTGGCCAGTAAGTGCCAGGGATTGTCCTATCTCTACCTCCTCAGAGGAGGTTATTACAGATTCAGACCTCCACAGTGCATGGCTGTGCATGTGCGTGTGCATGTGCGTATGTGTGTGTGTGTGTACTCTTGGGCTTGAATCTAGGTCCCCATGCTTGTTCATGACAAGCATTTGTCAACCAAGATGTCTTTCCAGCTGCAAGTTTTAGAATTAAAATTTTTTGGCTTATCTTTAATAATTGTCTGTCCCTTATAAGCAGTATGCATAACCATGCTTTAGAGTGGTGTTCCCAAAGGGGTAGTTCGCCCATGAGGTCCCCAGAGTCCTTGTTAAAATGGTAGTTCTCATTGAAAAGGTCTGGGCTGGATCCTGAGATTCTGCAGGTTTCTAATAAAGTTGGTGCCAAAAGCCTTGGCCCAGTGAAAGACTGTGCTTTCAGTGACACAATTTTAGAGGAAGAAGAAGGAAAATGATAAATAAATAAAAGAATTGCTGTCGCCAAGCAAACACACAAACAGGAAGGTACAGCACCTGCCAGGTGAACGTGAGGACGGCAATTCAGATCCCAGAACTCATGTAAATAGCCCAGATGGATGTGGCCTGCCTGCAATCCAAGCGCTGGCGAGACAGACACCGTAGACCCCTGAGCTAGCTGGCTAGCTCGGCGTCAGCAGGCTTGAGGTTCAGTGAGAGACCCTGCTTCAGGAGATAAGGGGGGGGGGAGTGAACAAGGAAGACACCCAGTATCCATTTTCGGCATCCACATGCAGGTAAACACACACGTGCATGTGTGTATAGCTGCACATGAGTGGGCTCCCATACCCACCCACCCACATATACACACTGATGTTTTTAAAAAAGTTGTCTCCCAGATGTTGGATATATCAATTTAAATCGTATGTAAATTGATGGGGAAATACTTGACTGGGCAGTTTGCAACTGCTGAAATATAGGAAGCATTAACTCACATTTTCCAAAGTACTTTTTATTTGTGTACTTAATTCCCTAGCTAGCCCTGTCTTTTCTGACACAAGTTCAAACTGGAGTCTAGACTTCAGACATCAAGTAGAAAACATAAGCTCCTATCTGTGTTTGGAAGGGAACTTGAATGGATCGTTTCCAGGTCTTTGAAGGTATTTAATGTAGTCATTTTCGTTAATTGCTCTTAACGAGTAATTAATACTGCTTCAGGGTTTCTCAGGAACTCCTGTCAGATGCTGGGCTTGGGCTATAGATCACTGTGCAGCTTCCAGGCCCCCTGATTTTCTGCCTTTCACAGAAGCCGTGAAGTAAGAGCAGGGGAGATTGAGTGAAGGGACTCTATGCTCAGGGCACAGGACTGGAGCTAGGGGGGGCGGGGGGGGGGCTTGTTGTTGCTGCTGTTTTCTTGTTGTCTTTTCTTTCCAAAGTGTTAAACACTGGACCCGTATCAGAAAACTTCGTGATAGTTCTACAAAGTGGAATTTTCTGCCCCTCTTGAATAAAATTATCTATCACAAGGAAAGGTTAGGGGAGGTAAATATTTATCTCAATGGTTACAAACAGTGCATTTTAACAGCTAGCAGCAGACTCCGCTGCCCGTTGTGTGGCTCCAGCTAGATGCCTGACCCGTCTGCAGGCATGCATGCATGCCTGGCCACACAGGCCTCTCCCCACAGTGCCAACCCAACCCCCTCATGCACCAAGCTGTCCTCCCTGCTCCTGCCATCCTTATCCACAGGATCCTCCCCATAGGCCTTAAGGTATCAGCGAGAGCCCACTCCAACAGGTTGTTCCAGGGGGAAGAGCTAGGTTCAAATGGTCTTCTTGAGAACTCTTCCTTCTTTCCATACTGAGGATGTCGGTGAAGCACCCACTACAGGTGACTCTGCCAACTTACCTTTGTCTAAATTCTTCAAAGACCAGGAGTGAGGTTGTAACGTTTTAACTGGAAAAGATTTCTTTATTGTAACCTACAAGAATGTCAAGTCCTTATCACTCAATTACTGACCTAAAAAGATTTTTTTTTTTTTAAACTCGAATCCTCAGTTTCCATGCTAGGAAAAAGAAATCCCTAACTATAAAGCAAAAGCAATTAAAGCACAGTCTTTGAGATCAGAATGATATATACCCACACAATGTGTTACAGTTTTTATACATAGAGACTGTGTTGCAGGTATCAATCAGATTCACATGCATGCCTGTGCATTCTGCAGTAACAAAGCAGCCGGGGTGACTGAGTACCCAGCCTTTAGTCCAGCAGCCCTGTTTCATCTCTCCCTTCGGCTGTTAGTCAGGCCTTGCCCGGATCTTTCCTTCCATCCTGTTGTTAGCAGACCTCCCTTTTTCTCTCCCGTCTCTATGCTGTGGCTTTATGCCATAGGAAGCCTTAAAGAAGCTTTTCCTGACTTCACGTCCTGGGTATGAAGGGATGCTCCCCCCCCGCCCCAGGACTTCAGTCATCTTCATCTTAGATGTTTGTCCTCACTCTGCTTCACAATAAATATCCTCAGAGTGCCCAGGGCCAGTGGAGCCATGCCAGGTACCCGATGACGCCCGTGCAGCTAGCCAAGCGTAAGAGCTAACTGCTGCAGGAACATTTCTCACTTGTTATAAACTGTTTATGAAATTGCCTCCAGATAAAAGTGCAGAACTTGAAACATAATTAGCAGCTGGGAAGATGGCTCCGTGGGTAAGAGCCCTTGCTGCAAAAGCTTGGGGACCTGAGTTCAATACCCAGCACTTCTGTAAAAAGCTCGTGTGGCTGCGTGGACCTGAACCCTGCACTGGGACCTGAACCCTGCACTGGGAGGTGAGGAGATATTCTGGAAGCTTGCTCAGCCAGCCTGGAAGAAGCAGTGTTTCTGGTTCAGTGAGAGACCCTGTCTTAAATGAGGAAGGGAGAGAGCAGGAGAGACAAACACCTGATAGCCTCCTCCAGCTTCCTCAACATGCACACTCGTGCACGCACCACACACAGGCACACACAGGCGCGCGCGCACACACGCACACACACACACACACACACGCGCGTGACTCCTCATTTTCCAAGGTGGTAGACATAGGCAACAGAACCTCAATGTAGCCAGTCATGGATACCACAGGGCAGCAGCTGACTTCAAACCTGCACTTGGGGTCTGTACAGCAGTAAAAACTGTTGTTGCAAAGAACACCTGGAACTTCTACTTCATCATGAGTTCTGTGCATGTGTGTCCGTGTGTGAAAATGCATCCTTGCACATGAACGTGTGTGTGTGGGAGGGCACATACACATATTAAGTGACATGGGTATGTGCCTATGTTTATGCAAGCTTGGCTCTTCTGTTTCCTCCTCTAACTCTCCTGTTCCTGAGCTGCAAGCAACCCTGAAATGATGAGAAATTTGGGCTGCCCACTGCACCCCACCTCTCTGATACAGCAGACTGTCAGCATTCCTTTCCACCTTGGTCAACTCTTTTAGGTGTTACTTAGAAAGAACTGGTAGATAAAGGATACATTTAACATTAACAAGATCACTTAAAGTGATTTTTTTTCTTTTTCTGGTTATTAATTACAGAAAAGAGTAACAAAGGAATAAAAGAAATTAGATTATTAATTTTTGCACCATTTAAAGGGTGTTTTTAGTTAGAAAATGCCACGAGTGATTGTCAGCGTATTATTTTTGTGAAGGGATAGCATTCACATAAAGAAGGCAAGAAGACTCGGTTAATCTGAATTGCTCAGCAACCTTGATGTATCATGACTTTCAACTTAAAATTAAGGAGGAATGAATTAAAGGCAGACTAGAAAATCGTTCTTTCTGAAGCCTACTTTATACAGAAACAGCTTTGTATGAAGTCTTTTTCTTAATGTTTCACAGTTTTTGTAAAAATAATAGAACAAATGAAAACTAAATACATCATCTTTTTTTTCTCCCCCCTAGAAAAAATAGTTGTGCATTTTAGTGTTTCTGCGTGGCACTGGGGAAATTGTGTCTCCTGGGGACACGGCACTCACAACAACGAAGAGTGCATTTTAGTAAAAGTTCATTTACGTTAAGTTAAAAAAAATCTTCTTTAGAAAGCCTTCCATAGAAGCTAGATGCCTCTGATCAATTTGGTGCCCACCCTGAAGTTTAAATTGTTGTCTCTTCACTTTGTACTCTCGTAGCTTCAGAAGTGAGTTGAATCCACTAAGACATTTGTCGCTTACAACATACATCATTCAGAAAATATGCACATTTCGGAAGAGTAAACTGTACTGTTTATTTTTGGAAAACAATTTTATTTTATAGATGAAAATCATTGTGACTCATATTATTATAGAACTTTAAAATTCAGATTTTTCTAAACATGTTCAATAACCACAGTATGCAGTCTTTAATTGAGAAATTAAATATTGGGACTGGAGAAATGGCTCAGTGATTACTAGCACTTTCTGCTCTTGCGGAGGTCCTGTGCTTGGTTTCCATAACTCCATTTCAGGGCACCTGACAGACACCCTCTTCTGACATTCAAGAGCAATAGGCATGCATGTGGTGCAGGCAAATGCATACATGCAGGCAAAACATTCATATGCGTATCATTTTTACAATCTACAAAAAATGTCTTAAAAAGTAGCAGGGAGACCAGTGAACAGCTTCTTTGTGTTACTTTCCCCAATAGATCATTTCTAATATTTGTGCATCTACTCGGTAATTTTTCTGGGTCATTATATTCCTCCCAGAAGACAGGAATATGTCTAATATAAATCTTTAGATGAAAAATACAAATATTTGCATAAGCATATTTTGGACATTTGTTTGAAACAGTTGCTCATCTCCAAAGAAAATGCATTTTCTTATCAGACTCACACTGTTCCAAAAACTGGAAACATAGTTTTCTTATTTCCTATTTGCTCATGTAAAAGGATCCCCCTACATTTATTTTTATTTGGATGATAAAAGAGCATGCATCTCATTAAGAACAAATAAATGCAATAGAAGCTTAGAAAAACCAGACTTAGGTGTTGATTTTAGCTACCGTCCATCCCGTTTGTATTGTGAGGACAAAGGAGTTTATGTAGTGTTTCAAATTCTTGATTTTGTGAGCGATGATGCTGGAGTTTGGCAAGAGACTTGCAGAGCTGCTATGTCTATGGAATCAGCTATGCTAGGTAAATGTCTTGGCCTCTCCCATCCCCCATGTGCGTGGATTTAGGAAAGATATGTAGCCTTTATGAGTTACAGTTTTCCCATTTTTAATATGCACCTCCCAGTATTTACTATGAAGTGCATACCAATCCAGCAGCACACGCAGGGTACTTGGCAAATAGAAAATGTCCAATAGATACAACCCTTTTATCTTATTCTTCCTCTGCCCTCCTGGTAAGCTTACCCATGATTTACGTTATACACTTATTTTTCATTTATTCATAAAATATGCTACCTTTCATTGTAGGAACTAAACCTTTGCTTTATGCAATGGCTTTCACGACAGAGAAAAAAGAGCTTACTTAGCCACAGTTTAAGGCAACTGCACAGCGTCTGAGGATGTGGTCGAACTCAAGCAGAATTTTCACTTTTCAGCTTGGAAGTCTAACCGAAGGAAATACAATGGACTGGATGAGCGTTGACACCATACCTAACGTGAGAGCAATTTCAGCACAAGACGGAAGTTCCAAGGGCTTATGATACTTTCATCTTAGCAGAAGAAAAGTTGTTATCGCGAACCAACTGATAGAACTGATTCTATACGAAGATGATTAAAACATTGACCTGTAAAGCATAGCTTTCCTTCACAGTTGTTGTTTCTCCCAGTAATGGTAAAAACAAACAAGCAAGTCTCACAAAACAAGAACAAAACCCTTCCACTTTCTAACACACTTTTACTGCAATAAAAATGAAGTGATAAAAACATTTTCACAGTATCATGTCAAAGGGAAGAAATAAAATACTTTCCCCAGCACTCCCAATCCAATGCTTAGTTTCAGGTGTGCGTTTGGCTTTTCCTGAGGGCTCTGCCTGACACTCCAGTCATAGCCACAAGCTTCCTCGTGTATACATATACCTTTATGTAGTGTATGAAATCTGATTCACTGGCTGTGTTTGCACTTTTACTTCATTGACTGGATTTCTGCCATGATTTTGTTATATCCAATTGCTCACTTTTCACCAAAATATGTTATTCACCTTCACCACAAAGTGTTCTTAGTGTTAATATGTATCTGCCAGATTAAAAAAAAAATCAATATGATGACCTAATTCCCTGGTCCAGTCCAAGATCTTTCTACCTGATTAACCACCTGATAACTGCAGAATGAGACTTATATTCCATGTTCGCTTCAGATAGAGAAATACCTGCTGCTCTTTTCAAATCATTTTCAAGAGTCCAGGAATTTTATCCTGAGCCCATCGTTAATTCACCCAACATTAGTTCGTTTGCCCAGAGCCCTGTATTTTTCATACTGATTAATGTCTGTTCAGATGTCCAAGGCATACAGTCTCATGCAAGGAAAAGTATTGACATTTTAAATGGTGTCCTAACCATGAAACAAACAATGCACTGGTCTCTTCCACCAACCAAGCACTTCTTTGCCCTCTCTGGGTCCCCAATGAACTACAACACATTAGACCTAGATACACAGGGACATCAGCACCCCTCTCTAACAAGCAAAGGGGTCACCACAAAGAGATATACCAAACTGCCAGCTGGCTAGCCTCCCTGCTTTAATGAGCGTGCTTCTTACTTCTTAGGTCAATCCTTGTACTCTGGCTTTGCACTCAGAGAGAACACCTGGGATTCTGCTGCCTTTCTGAGTGTGGAAAACAGCCCCAAAATAGGCCTGCTAAGATGTCCAGAATGGACTGCTAGATGCTGTGCGTCACCTCTGGAACCCAGAGCTCCATGCTTTGTGCTTCTCAGTTGCATCCTTTTGGCACCGCAGCAAAGCAAATGACAACTTCTAGTGAAAAGCTTAGATATAAAAGCAATGTTTTTCTCTTTCTAATAAGTAGAAACATAAAGGTTAGATAAAACCTTAGCTTAGATAACCCTTTGCAACTACTCTCAAGAAGAGTTGCATTAGTAAAGGCTTTCTAGTAAAAAAAACCATGGTATTCTACTAATAATGCAAAATGTATTTTTCTACTTTTCTGCCTGTTTGAAATGAATAATTAGGTTTCTTATGTTGGTCATGCAGATTTCAATTTGGGTTTTCACATCGGGGGTATCGGTCAGGTTCTCATAGGCCCATTGTCACAGCTGGCATGCTCATGAGACTAACGCATAAGATGACGCAGCCTCTACAGAAGACACAGTCTACGTCTGCCACACAGAAGACCTGTTTTATTCATGCCTCATGTTTAATGATCAAAGAGCTTCACTGTGCTGTTTGGTGGTATGCACAGTAGGGCCAGAGTTAGAACTTGACAACAGCAAAAGAACTATGGAATATAATAGACTGATAAATATGGATGCAAGGATCGTAGAATTGCAGTTGCCTTCAATTTGAAGAAGAGGCACATGCATTTTAATGCAGCCAGATACTTCAAATCGATCCAAGGGCCACAGCATGCTCTATTGAGTAAACAATTACTATGGCAAGCCAGGGAGACATACTAGTGAAGAAAAAGAAGAGAATGGTAAACAGAGAGTAGAAAGGAAGGGGCTAGAAAGGAATAAGTCTTAAGCATGCTCTACAAAGTAAAATAAGCCAGCAACTAAAAGACAAATACTTGTGATTTCACTCACATAAGGTATCTAGAGGGATCAAACTCATAGAAATAGAACCAGAACAGTGGTTCCCAGGGACCGAGAAGGAGAAGAAATAAAGAATTATTATTGCTTCATGGGTAAGAGTTTTCATTTTATGAGATGAAAAACTTCTGGGCATTGGTTACATAGCAATGTTGAATGCATTTACCCAACTAAACTAGATGCTCGAATTTAACAAGGTGCTTCATGCTATATTCTGTGTATTTTATAATCAGAACCAGTCCAG
This sequence comes from Microtus oregoni, assembly GCF_018167655.1. Taxonomy (NCBI): domain Eukaryota; kingdom Metazoa; phylum Chordata; class Mammalia; order Rodentia; family Cricetidae; genus Microtus; species Microtus oregoni. The sequence continues at coordinate 2,110,377 of NW_024543091.1, read as the reverse complement.
TGGATTGAGACCCAAATCTCATTTGTCACATTATAACTTAACTGCAACCAAGTGTTGTCTAGGACTATACTCGTTGAACAAAAATAAACGGAAGTGTTCCCTGAGAATTACTTGGCCATCTGTATTCTAAAATAACAATCTTGAATGTTTTTTTTATCACATATAAAATCTGTGCCATATAGCCTTTATATAAGTAGAGAATAAACATATATACAAATAAGTATTTAAACAAATCCCCACATAGAGAGCTGTCAGGACCCAGCTCTCTAAGTGAAATCCACTCTAGGGGGAAGGATTGGCATGTATATACAGCCCATGTTCTGTTTCTGATGCTTCTCCTACTTAGACATCTCTGGATAACCTGCTTAGATGTGCATGTCTTACCATTCTCGAATATTAAGTGAGGGACAGACCAACATAGTAACCTCTAAGTTTATTTTCTGCTATACAGGTTCCCATGAAAGTAAGGACTGCTTTCCATCCTTGTGTTTTCAGAAGCACTCAGAGTAGCTCTTCCAATGCTCACCTAATGTCTATCACAATAAATTGAATGGTGTTTTCCTCAAGATGGAGCTCTGTAGTGATGAGGCAAGCAGGCCTGCTTTTCGTCCTGCCCGGCTCCCACATGGTTAGCTTTACACCTGAAATAACACACAAATTGTATTCATTTAGACACTGCCTGGCCCATTGGTTCTAGCCTCTTATTGGCTAATTCTCACATCTTGCTTTAACCCATATTTAGTAATCTGTGTAGCACCACGAGGTGGTGGCTTACCGGGAAAGATTCAGCATGTCTGACCTGGCAGCTGGCTCCATGGCATCTGCCTGAGTCTGCTTTCTTTCTCCCACAATTCTGTTCTGTCTTCCCTGCCTACTTATATTCTGACCTATCAGGCCAAGCATTTTCTTTATTAATTAACCAATGAAATTAACAAATAGATAGAAGACCCAGCTACATCAGAGCTTCAAAAGGGGGGGGGATGGCTAATATTTCTGGATTATTTTGCACTAGTTGCTGTATCACAATTCTTATAAATTTATGCAATAGGGATAGTTCTTAACTCCTTATTACAAAGAAATAAAAAAAGGTCATACCTGGCAAGTTACACAAAGATTAGAATTTGAGTCTGTTTCATGTCACAGAAACCCTCTTAACCACTGTGTAATCTTGCTTCTTATCAAGAATGACAGTGCCATACTGGAGAGATCATTTTGTTAGTAATGTGGTTGCTATGCATGCATGGGAACCCAAGTCTGACTCTAAGAATCTACATAAAAGCACAGGGCATGGCGGTGCATGCTTGTAGTTCCAGCACAGGAGAGGTGGAGATAGGCTGGGGATCAATGGCTAGAATTGCCTAATAATGAGTTCAGGCCAATTGAGAGCCTTGTTCCAAATGAAAGTAAGATAATAGGGCATGACTGAGGAACAACATCCCAGGATGAACTCTGAGCTGTGCACACATGTGCACACTCACCGACACACACACACACACAGTTGTTGTGGAAGGCCACTTGTTAGTTCCTGGCTGCTCAGACTCAATCACTCAGAAACTATATTATTTAAATTGCTGCTTGGCTAATCATTTAAGGGTATTGCTAGCTATCTTTTACATCTAGAATTAACCCATTTCCATTATTTTATATTTACCACGAGGCTTGTGGCCTACCAGCAAAGTTCCATTTGGCATCTCCATGGCGTCTCCTTGCTCTGCCTTCTTTCTCCCAGCATTCAGTTTAGTCCCCCCCTACCCCCTGTCCCTTACTCTCCCCCCTCACCTATCTCTATTCTGCATATCTCAGCCTGGCTTTACTCTGTTAAGCCACTGGCCAAAAGCAGCTCCTTTATTCATTAACCAATAAAAGCAACACATGTACAGAAGGACTCCCCACACCACACACTCTCTTCCCTGCAATGCTGGTTATGAGGAAGGCCTCTGTCATGCTAGAAAGGGAAGCACCAAGCTGTCCTTGACACTTACTCATCACCACGCTAGAAGTGGTGACATCTGTTACAGCCTCAGAGATCCTTGTGTTTGATGCTTGTCACCAGGATGACACTGGTGGGAAGTAGTAGACTCTTTGGGAGGCGGACCCTGGTGGGAATCCCATGGGTCATTGAACTACTGCTCTTGAAGGGGATTTCTTGTCTCCAGACTCCTCTCTCTTGGCTTCCTGGTCATGGGACAAGCAGTCTGCTCTGATCTGAGATCCTTGTCAAACTAAGAAAGGATGTGGGACCACTGGATCTCATATTAAAATCTCTCATATTGGAAGACAAAAAATGAACATTTGACTTTTATTAATTGCCTCTGTTACTTTACTATGATTAAAGGGCAAATAATATCATAACAAGTCAACACATCTCATTACTTCAGTAATAGACTCATTTGTAATTTATCTAAAATGCCGATTGGTGTGTGGAGGGTGATGTCTCATCTCATAACTATTAAAAATTCCTGGTGATAGGGCCAGGAAGCTACACTTATCTGAACTATAATTTTTGATGTCTGGAGCAATGTTGGAGAAAAGGAATGCAGAGCAGGGTCTTTCAAACTTTATTTTCAATATATATATATATATATACATATATATATATATGTATATGTATATATACACATATGCACATGAGTGCTGGAGTGCAGATGACTACAGAGCCGGAAAAGTGTGTTGGATCTCTTGGAGAGTTAAACGTGATTGTAAGCCACCCACTGGTCACTGGGAACTAAACTCTGTTTCTTTCCAAGAGCAGTTCATACTCAGTCACTGAGACATCTCTAGCCTCACATTCAGGCATTTTAAACTACAAACAAATGCGAAGAAATCATTACATACACAGATCCTCAAACGAGGCATTCTGACAATTTTCGTTCTCAAATGTAATCCTCGGTTCTATCTTTTAAAAATACTGGTTAGGATCCTTGCGTTGATTTTGTGTCCCATTGACTAGTCACAACTTGCAGTATATAAAATATTGATTTTAGAATATTTATATTTGTACCACCTATGTTTTTTCTTCCTGATTTGAAACTTTTTTTTTATCAGTGAGATAAAAAATTCACCTGCCATGTTCGCACACTTAAGTTAACTCTTGGACCAGTCTAGGCAAGAATAAATTTGCTCAAGGTCTGTCTTGTCCTAAAGTAAAGGGATTGGGAGGTTGTTTCTTTAAAGTGCTGGGGAATTGGAATTGAACTGTGAGCCTTGAGTATACTCGACTCTACCTACCACTGAGCTACATCCTTAGCCCATCTTAAAACATTTTTGACAGCTCCATGTAACTAGTAATATCCACCCTTCTTATCTTCCACCAGATGTTAGCCATGACAGGTAAGCATCATTTTGAGTTAGTGAACCTTTGCCTGATTCAGCTCTCAGGCAGACTGAAGGGCTCAGATCCTTCCCAACACCATACAACACCACTGTTTGTATTTGCTCTGTTTCTGGGCCATACTTAGACAAGCGACTTCTTTTTTTCCCCCTGAGATTGTTGATTGTCTATCAAGGGGAATGTATGTGTTCGTGTGTGTGTGTGTGTGTGTGTGTGTGTGTGTGTGTTTAATTCAGTTGAGAGTATCATTGGCCTGCTGTTCCTAAAACAATTTCGTTTATTTTTATTTAACCAAGTCCTTTTGTTTTTATCCAGGAATTAAATCCACGGCTGCTTTTATGGGATGAATAAGTAAATCAAAGATAGAAAAAGGCCTTTGAGATGGCTCAGCAGGTGAAAGTGCTGGCTACAGCCTGAGTTCAAGCCCAAGATACATAGTGAAAAATAGACTTCTGAAAGTTGACCTCTGATTTCCATATGGGTACTGTGGCACATGTACACCCAAACACACACACACACACACACACACACACACACACACAAATAATGATAATGAATACAATTTAAGAAAATGGGAAGGGGGGCTGGAGAGATGGCTCAGTAGTTAAGAGCATTGCCTGCTCTTCCAAAGGTCCTGAGTTCAATTCCCAGCAACCACATGGTGGCTCACAACCATCTGTAAAGAGGTCTGGTGCCCTCTTCTGGCCTTCAGGCATACAGACAGAATATTGTATACATAATAAATAAATAAATAAATTATACATAATAAATAAATATTTAAAAAAAAGAAAAAAAGAAAATGGGAAGGAAGAAGGGTTGACTGAAGTAATAAGAGTGGCGGGGCTGCGTTCCCAGCACCCTGGCCGCCTGCTCGGCTAGCTTATGCCCCGAAATAACAACACACAAACTGTATTCATTTAATCACTGCTTGGCCCTTTAGCCCTAGCCCTTACTGGCTAATTCTCACATCCTGATCAACCCATCTCTAATAATCTGTGAGAACCGGTCTTACCGGGAAGATTCTAGCCTAGTCCATCCTGGGTCGGAGCTTCATGCCAGGAGCGGGGCATGGCGTCTCTCTCAGGCGTCTGCTCCTGAGAGGAAAGCTGTCGAGACTGAGCTCACTTCCTCTTCCTCCCAGCGTCCTGTTCTGCCTACTCCTCCCACCTATCTTCCAACCAATAAAATGGGCCAAGGCAGTTCCTTTATTAGCCAATGACCTTCCTCCATCAGTTGACATTGGTGAGATGCATTTGGGATGATCAAAAACCTTTAGCTCATCTTAACAAGAGATAACTGGTTATCTCAGGGTTTCTATTGCTGTGAAGAGACTCCATGACCATGGCAACTCTTATAAAGGAAAACATTTAATTGGAACTGGCTTACAGTTCAGAGGTTTAGTCTTTAATATCAAGGTGGGACATGGCAGCATACAGGAAGACATGGTGCTGGAAAAGAAGCTGAGAGTTCTCCATCTTGATCCAAAGGCAACAGGAAGTAAACTAGGACATTAGACATGGCTTGAGCATATATGAGACCTCACAGCCCATCACCACAGGACACACTTCCCCCAACAAGGCCATACTCACCCCAGCAAAGCCATACCTCCTACTGGTACAACTCCCTATGAGATTATGGGGGTGAACACAAATACTTAAATACTTTAAATACTTAAAGGACGATGATAAGCAGGCTCAATTATGGTGTCTTAATTAAAGCAGCACCTAAATTAGGCATGTCCCTCAGGTCAGGCCCTTCTGAGGAGGTACCTTTGAACTAAATTTCAAAGTAAGAGTAGAAGTATAAAGCAGCCTAAGAAGAGAATGGGACTGCTTTTAGCTTGAGTTTCCCTGGAAGCAAAGAGTGATAAAGACACAGATGAGAGAAACGGGTGGAAGTGTGAGGTAGAGAAAGGAAAATCGTCAGAATTGTTTGGGAACTTCAGACATCTGCTGGGGACCCCTGGGGCTGGAGGAATTTGTAAAATGAGCTTCAAAATGTTTGTCCCTAGAATGCATGGTGGAGTGTGTACACAGATCACGTCCTCTCTGGGGTCCACAGTTATGGGTGTGTGTCTGAGAGAGAAAGATGTGTTGTGGAGAAAATGGAAAATGGACTACCTCTTTTTTTCAGCGGGTGAGAATCCTTGTCTCAGAGCCTATGACTGGGGTGGGGATTGGGATACATTTCCTAGATCAGTGGTTCACAACCTTCCTAATGCCTGTGACGCTTTAATACAGTTCCTCCTGTGGTGGTGACCCCCAACCAAAAAGTTATTTTTGTGCTATTTCATAACTGTAATTTTGCTACTGTTATGAATCATAATGCAGATAGATATCTGTGTTTTCCAGTGGTTTTCAGTGACTTGTGAAAGGGTCATTCAGCCTCAAAGGGATCCCAACCCACAGGTTGAAAACCACAGCTCTAGCTTGTCTTCAATTCACGTGAAAGCTGAGCTCTGTCTACATTTTCTCAATCCAGGCAATGTCTCTCCCAGTTTGGCCAGCTGCTTTCCACTATCCAACACAGCTAATGCGTGTGTGCTTAGTTGTTTGGGCCATGAACGTTCATTGCTTTCTGAGCTCTTTGTTGGAAAGATCTACCTGGCATTTCCTCCAGGTGTCATTGTACAGCTCCAAGCCACTCTGGTTTAGCTGTTTACTGCACTTAACAGTAGGAAGGGGCAGAAGAGATGGCTCAGTGGTTAAGAGCACCGCCTACTCTTCCAGAGGTCCTGAGTTCAATTCCCAGCAACCACATGGTGGCTTACAATCATCTGTAATGAGGTCTAGCGCCCTCTCTGGCCTGCAGGCATACATGGAGGCAGAATGTGGTATACATAATAAATAAATAAATAAATCTTAAATAAAAACAGTAGGAAGGACACACCTTATCCTTTCCACAGGGACATGTGGAGAAATTCACTTGATACACTTTTACAACTGCTTCTTAGACCTTTTTATTCTTATTTTTCATGAGTATAAATAATAGCCAGGACTACATCCATTTATTCACAATCAGTAAGCAAAAGAGACCAAACTGAGTCTCATAATTACAGTGTTAAAAGTAACTTATGTACCAACACAAGAAAAACGTGGAAAGAAAATGATGAATAATTTAAAAGCCAAGTATAAAATTCAGGAGTAAAATTTATCAGCAAAATAGGATTTTCTTGCAATTGCCTCTCAAATTACATAGCCAAGTTAGTATAATTTCCTTGTAATAAAGTAATTTGTTAGGGAGCAGTTTTTAGAATGAGAAATTATTGTGTAAGAGGTGAAGTAGTAATTTCTAAAAAATTTTACTGAACACTGTTCTTTATTCTTTACATCTCCAGATTATACCTTTAAATGTCTAATTTACACTATGTCTTCAAGACATTGTAATTTATATATTATATTATTTTTCAAGACACAGAGATTATCACCTCAGGAGATTCATCCTGTTACTGCCCAGTATAGAAAGGTTCAGTTGTAAGCAATTGCTCAAATGTGAGGCTCATGGGACTTAAAGAGTTTTTTGAATAGCACCAAGAAAAAAAGAAATCCTCCAGCTAATAACTGAAAGATAATGTGTGTTCCCCAATACTAAGATGTGAGTTACAGTCTGGATTTCCTTCTGTTCCAACCCTGAGGTATGTAATCCATTCTTTGTGACTCACGTTGCCTTCCAAAGAAATGTTTTCAAGGGTAAAAATCCTTTGACTTCATCTCAACATTTGTGTCCCATGGAATTCAGTTTCGGTCTGTGGCTATAAAGGGTGTTGATGTCATCATCAACCAGATGCTTTATAAATGCACACCTGAAGACACAGGAATGGGAACACACACATTATCATCTCTGGTCTATAACCAGAGATAGTACACTACAATTAGAGTGTGAGACTGAGCCATATTTTAGGGCCACTTCAGTGAAACACATCCTGGAACACATCCTTATTTCATGCTTATAACAATGCAGTTTATATCTATTTAATACCTTTCTCACCTATTCATCAGGACCAACCGTCTCTAAGACATAACCAGCATAGTACTAAGTATTAATGGTTCACAGTGCTGATGATAGCCATTGCTCTTATTTTACAATATTTCAATCTGGAATTACAGGAATATTAGAATTTTAAACTTAGAAGGAACTTTCAAAATTATCCATATGAGTATGGATATATTTTTTTCATTTAGAAATCAGACATACATGTAGTAATAAGGGCCGCGGGGCTGTGTTCCCAGCACCCCGGCCACCTGCTCGGCTAGCTTATGCCCCAAAATAATTATACGGACACTGTATTCTTTTAAACACTGCTTTCCCTTTAGCTCTAGCACTTACAGGCTAATTCTGACATCCCGATCATCCCATCTCTAATAATCTGTGAGAACCGGTCTTACCGGGAAGATTCTAGCCTAGTCCATCCTGGGTCGGAGCTTCATCCCGGGAGCAGGGCATGGCGTCTCTCTCAGGCGTCTGCTCCCGAGAGGAGGGCTGTCGAGACTGAGCTCACTTCCTCTTCCTCCCAGCGTTCTGTTCTGTTTACTCCTCCCACTTATCTTCTAACCAATAAAATGGGCCAAGGCAGTTCCTTTATTAGCCAATGACCTTCCTCCATCACATACAGAATACTGATCAAAGTCATGTTAAGTGTTTTGCATTTCTGTGGCGTGTGTATCCCATCATGGCAAACTTCAGGTATCCATACGGCGTCTTCATTGTTTTTGTTTTTATTTTTGTTCTCTCTCTTTCTGTACCACACAGGTAAGATATATGCAAATAACCTAAAAGTCTTACACAATAGGTGAGATGGAATGGATTTTCACTTATACAGTGTCTAAGGGGAACATTTAACTTAAAATCAACAATTTGCTAACTTCAAAGTTGCATGCTGCTTTTCCCTGTACACCACCAGCAAATAGGAGCCAATCAAAAACAAGCTTAACCTCCATCATTCCTGAAAAGTTTGCGATTACCTTGGAAGATTAATGTAATATCACATCATATCACATGAAAAAACACAGGTAAATACTTAAAAGGAGCTGAGATATTCTTACCTTGGTAAGGCTGAAAGATTCTAATTACAACCAGCACATCTTGTGGGAATAATACAAAGGCAATGAGAAGTAGAAGATCCCACCTTGTCTCATTGCAAGCATATCATTAATTCAAGTAATTTTTAAGTTGTTTCCCAAGAAAGCATATCAAAATATCTGTATAACTACTATAGTATTTACAAATGAATTTTGGAACTTTACATATGTGCATACACACATATAGGCATTGCAAATGAATGTGGGAATACAGTGCACATATACATTGATATGCAGTTTTTAAGAATCAAATGCTACGTATTTTATTTACTGTACTCCAGATCTACTAGTCCAGAAGTGACAAAGAAAATCTCTCTCCCTGTTCATTCAATGGGAACTAAACTCATTTCAAGGTTGTAAACTGTTTTCTATTCTGAATGTCGGAGGTAGTTTGTAAATGTAATGGTTGCAGTTCTTTATGGTCTCCCGTTTTCTCACTAACTTATTGAACTCCCAACATAATGAAATTTCTGGCTTCATAGTTAACATACCAGAACTGACATTTGCAGCAAAGAGATGATCAAGGCAGTAATTTCTTCGTTTCCTGTCCGTACTTGCCAGGGAAGCTTCAGGGAGCAGGGTGGCTTTGGGATGACCCACACAGTTGCCTCCGAATGGGACAAAAGGAAACTTCCTGCTCTTTCTAAAATTCCATCAGTTTTCTCATTCACAATAGTACTCTGAGCATCTGTCACTTGTCCCACCTCCTCTCTGCCTGATGCCATGGAAACAAAGGTAAGTGAAGGCTACTGCCGTTGTTAGAATGAAAAATGTCCCCCACGGGCTCCTGTATTTGAACACCAGGTCCCCTGAGGGTGGAACTGTTTGAGGATCTTTTGGAATCTTTGGGAGGGAGGGCTATGCTGGAGGAAGTCTGTCACTGGGGTGGGCTTTGAGGGTATATGGACTCATCTCACTTCCTGTTCTTTCTTTCCTTCCTGTACATGGATGGAAATGTGAGCATCCAGCTTCCTGCTCCTACAGCCGTGCCGTACCTTCTCTGCTATGATGGACTCTTCCTGCTCCTACAGCCATGCCGTACCTTCTCTGCCATGATGGACTCTTCCTGCTCCTACAGCCGTGCCGTACCTTCCCTGCCATGAAGGAGGCATATCCTTTCCTTCTCATGCCATAATCCAAAATAAACGGTCTTCCTTAAACTGCTTTTGGTCAGGGTGTCTTATCACAGCAACTGAAAAATTAATACAGAACCCAGTGACTATTACCTGAGATCCCAGGGATCTCACATCAAGAGAATTCTGACCATGGAATGGAAACTTAGGACACTACGCTCTCCCTTTGAAGGAAATAGAACCTAACAAAACGAAAACGGTTTCATTAAATTATCTGTAAGTGCATAAACTAGAAAATAAAGGCATTAAAAACACGAGAGCACAGAGTTAGATTTTACCCCTTGTCTTAATGTGATTCTAATGTCTTTATGCATGACATTTTTGTTTTCCTGATAATTTATTCTAATAACATTTAATATGTAAACAACTTAGCTCATTGCTCGAGGCAATAAATGCTCTAATTATTCTATACTGTGGAATTTATTACAAGGCAGAATTTACTGTGTGTCTTATCCAAGGACAGTTATCACTGGAAATAAAGTAAAGCTAATTAAGGCACTAACAATTCAACAAAGTTGCCTGTATCCATCTGTGACATGGACTAGATGTACTGTATAGCAGTGCCTGGTTGGTGCTCTTGCATCCCAGTGCTTCCCTGATACAGCAGCCGATGCCAAGACAGTCAAGACCTGCCTTAGAGTCCGGTGTTTCAACTCTAAAACACCCAAGCAGCTTCTTCCCATAGTTCTTTGCCTAGCTCCATTTTCTAAACTCCGCATCATCCTCCACACTATTAACATGTCACAGAGACCAGGGGAAATGTTATTACCTCTTATTTAGCTTACCTCATACAGATTTGTCTGTGTGTGCAGATATTATCATGATATGCATTTCCAAAGAAGGAATAATAGAAGACATTTGTATCCATGTTCAACAACCCAGAGCTTTCACCACTTTGAATGAGAAAGGCAAGTTACAGTTTTGAATATTTAGATTTTAATGGAAGAAAATGGACTGGAGAGATAGCTCAGTGGTAAAGTGCTTGCCATGTGAACTTGAGAACCTGAGTTCAAATCCCCAGATGTTGGGAGCTGTGAATCCTCCAGATACTGAATTTATGGTAAACAACTTGTAATGTTTGCAGCTGCTCTGAGCACAAGACCCTCGGGAGTCCCTGATGGCAGGAGAGTGGTTTCTGGTGGGTTTGGCTGGCTCATGGCTATCAATTAAGAATCCCTATATAAGCTGCCCCTGGACACAATAAAGGGGGCATTCCTGTTTCAAGGATGACCGTGTCTCTGTGTGTCTTTGTGTGTTTCAATCTCCAACCCCTTGCCCGGTTCACGAACTGTATACACATAGAACACAGATGGGTGTGGTGTGCTACACCCAGAACTCTGGCAGAGTTGGAGATAGAAACAGGAAAATAAATACCTGGAAGTGTGGACCAGATAGTCTAATGCCCACCATGGTGAACAACAAAGAGGGACAGCCTGTCTTAAACAAGGTGGAAGACCAAGGCCTGAGATTGTTCTCTGATCTCCACACATGCAGCACGGCACATACACAACTGTTTAAGCAAATCAGTCTGCAGGAAACCATGTCGAGGAGACGGTGTATGAGAGCATGCAGCCTAGAACAGGACCTGGAACCTGACCACACTGGGTTCTAGTCCCTGCTCTGACCACCTGTTTCTTCTATGTCTGTGTCACCCAGGGAGAGCTACGCACTCTATGTGTCTGTTTCCTCATCTATAAGATGAAGAAGACAGTTGGCTTTATTCAGACAAAATGAGTTGACACAAATAAAGTGCATTATTAAATATTCAATGCTATTTGCTATTTCAATATCGACCATGCTGACAATTCTTCTCAGACAGTTATATAGAGTAAAATAATTTAAATTCATAATAGACCATCATCAGTAGACACTTGGTAATTTGATGGAGTGATTGCCCACCCATGCAGTTATGACGTTGTGTGACTGTGATTTATCCTAGCTCAATAAGTATTACATGGGATGCAGTGGTAGTTTGCGCTGCAGACTTTGGTTATTTGTATTTGTAATGGGTCTCTGACCTGAGGGCCAAAATTTGATGTGTTAAACTTCAGTATGAAACACACAAGTATGTATATTGACACATGTAAAATAGACTTTCCTCCTGATAAAGTTACAAGGAGAGATTTTAATTGGAATAATTTTTAGTGTAAATTTTTTTTGTCTTTTTTTCTTCTTGACTGGCCTAAAACTTGAGAGTTCTATGTTTCAGTTCCAATAAAACAGTCACCTCTTAAAACTGTTGATCAAGATGGTGGTAATATTTTGTTCTCTAATTTTGAGAAAAACTTAACTATTTGAAGTAACACATCACATTTTCTAGAAAACTGTTTGACATATTTTATTATGGTTCCTTATTTATTAATAGGTATGTAGGGGGTCACACATGTGACTTGGCATTCATGTGGAGGTCAGAGAACAGAGAACTTTCAGGAGTCAGTTCTTTATTTCTACCATGTGTGCCTTAGGCATTGATCACAGCACCTTTGCCTGCTGAGCCATCATACAAGTTTGGTATTTTATACAATTAAAAAAATAAATGAAAATATTACAAAAAGAGTTGATTTTAGTCCTAATTACAGAATTTAATTTAAATGGAGCTTTAAAGTAACAATTTTAATTTCATATGCAGTGTTGATGGTGAATATAGATAATACCAATAACATAAAATAGCATTAGATCCCTCTTTTAAGTACAGCTGTCTTACCCATACTGCTCCCGAAGTCTGCTGCCAGTGTCTCTTCTATGCCTAATCCCAGAAAACGACTGAACTTTTTACTATGAGTGCCTCACCTCAGATTTAAGATGGTTCATTCATAATTCAGATTGTCCTTTGATTTTTGTCTTCTGTTAACTTTAGGAAAGAAATCAGCAACTTAACAAAACCAACAATAAGTACATAGCTGGCATCATCTGAGTGATTACAGGCTCTGCCCTAAGTCTCCCAGATACTGACATCCTTCTTGATCAGAGCATTGGAAACCCAAGTGGGAAAGCTCCTTCTGTCCTGTAGACGGGCCGAGATGCGTCACTGAGCTCACACACAAGTGCCAAATCCATGTCGCAAGTCTGTGCAAGCTGTCTTCAGCTCCTGTCTTCAGCTCCTGTCTTCAGCCTTTAAACTTGATTTACATCATAAATTATGTACATGTTATATGCATGGTATAGGATTAACACTTTAATTAATGACTATTCAAAGAGTACTCAACAATTTCTTCCTTGAGGAAGTATAGCCACAAATGATGTTGCCAAGAACTCATGACAGAATTTTGCATGCTTTGGTTCTTGTGTCAGCCTTCAAAACAGAAGATTCTCAGATATCGTCATCAGAGAGCATGTAATACAGAGAACAGATGAGAAATCCTGGAAGGCTGGAGAAAAGATGGTTGCACAGTGAAGTCACCGTCTTATGAGCTGGGGAGTGGTGGGAAGGATACTATTTAAACTAGAGTCCACATTCACTGTAGATAGGGAACAGTCACAATGTCACAGTTAGCTAGGAGGAATGTTCTCATAGTGTGATATGATCAACACAATCATATCGATATTTCAAACAGGAAGAGATTTTGGATAATGCTCTTGATGCAAAGAAATGATTAATATGTGATATACTAGATAATTCCCCCCCAAGGTGTACAATTATTAGAAGTCAACGAAAAGCAAAGATAGTGAGAAGAAAAACAGAACAATGGAGATTTTGTTCTCTCTCCTATTTGTGACATTGTACTTGTTGGCTAGCCCTCTCCCCTTTACTTCTATAGCCTCTGATAGGCAACCTTCCACTTTCGATTTTCATGCCATCGGCTTCTTTAGATTCCCACAAAAGAATGATGACACCATGTGCTGTCTGTCAGTCTTTCTGTGCCAGGTTCATCTCACTTATACTTTCTAAAAGCATTTTTTTTTTTTTTTTTGGCACAGAGAAGAAGACTCCAGTAGTTAGCTTGAGAAAGAGTGACCGAAGAAGTGCGAGTACAAACAGGTTGGATGTTGTTCTAGAATTCAGGACAAGGCATGTGAAGGGGGTAGGAGTAACTAAGAGTATCCAATATCTCAGGAAGATCAAACAAGAGATTGCAAAACTGGGCTTCACACATATATACCTTGTGATCACTGATATTATGTTACTATAATTGAGTAATTTCAGTAGTGGCATTGAAGTTGAAGCAAAGAGCAAAATATTTAGGAAGAAATAAGAGGGCATAAGGATAAGAACCAGACACAGCTTTACAGGGTTTTTGACTGCGAAGCAAAAGTCTAAGGAGAGGACTAGCGAAGTTTCGTTAAAATGGAAGAAGTTTTCAGGCATTTGATTGGAACAGAAGGATGTAGTTGAAAGGAAGCCGAAGGCTGCAGGAAAAGAGAAGCGATCATCATGATAAGGTAAGGGCCTTGAGTAACAGAGAGCAGACACAGAACAGGAGAAACCAGTCTTGAGTACCTGTTTCTTCCTGCTGGGTGGATGGCCCAGTTGTAGATAAGATGGTCTCTAAGAGCAATGGAATGTGAGAAAGATCTTCCTACAAAGACAGCTTCTAATGTCTCTGTGAAGCAGAAGGAAGTGGTGACTCAGGTTAGGCTTAGCCACTGAAGGAAGATAATTGCTAATGGTATCTCGGTGCCTTGGGGCCTCAGCTGGAATCAGAGACAGTGAAAATACCATGTGGGTTTCTTCCCAAGGCTTTAAAAGTCATCATAGGAGCACACAAAGCTTACATGATAAGTATAGGGTAGGCTCCAATCAACAGAGCTGGGAATCAATTCTAATAGGACTTATTTTGAAATAGAATTAGGCTTGGTTACAAAGTACTTGGCCAAGGAGACACCCAAGGTCTCAGTGGTACTAGGAGTAGATGGTGGCTTGTGAAAAAGCAGATGTGGCCACAGTTTGGGAAAACCATGCAAGTGCAAAGCAAAGTTCAAGTGAGTCAGAAACAATGGAGTGAGATTTTTTTTTTTTTGGAAGAATAAGGCTGTAGCTGGAGTAGGATAATGAATTGATGCCACACTGGGATACTGAAGATGATGGTGGCTCAGGGGATGGAGTATCGGAAGAGAATGCCAGTTAGAGATGCTGGAGAGGGGCAGCTTAGAGTAGGGATATGTCTATGGAATATTTAGATATGTCATCAAAATAAACTCAATCTACTTTAAAAGTGGATTTTCATTTATCTAGGGCAATGAGGGTGTGTTTTCCTACACAGAGCTGTGGGATTACTTGGATCACAGTGTCTCGTGGTCATTTGACCTGTTAGGTATCTGTTAATCAGCAACATTGCCACGCGGTAATGTTCTAGTTGTTCTGAGTGTTGGCAGTCTAACTGGCAAAACATACAAACCAAAGGATGCATCCTAGTCCAAACAAGATAAATCAATGGTATGGACTATTTTCCAGCCACAGAACCAGGAAGGTTACAACTTTTTTAAATAAAAAAAATAAAATTCAATAAAACGTGAATAAATTATATTTGGCGGCTTCCCCCTCCCTTTAAAACAATTCTGGTTTCTGGCAAGACAACTCCAAAAGATGTTCATACTTAGAAACACACGCAGGATCACTCAGTGACGTGCTAAACACATGTCAAAAGCAGAGATGAGGGTTTTGGCTAAGGATAGAGAACAACAGATGGATGAGCCTAATGAGAGGAGAGAAGGGGACACTTACTGGATGAGACAGACTGCTGGTCTCTGCATCAGTACCACCAAAATGGGATGTGCCCTTCTCCTCCCGACTTTCCTGTAACTGCTGCTGGGCCCTTGATCTTGTTGTCCACTGGATTTAGACACTGGATTTAGTGATTTCCTCTTAGGTCTCTAACATTCTCATAGGTTCTGTACACATCTCAAAAGTCACCAAGACTTGTTAATAAATTCCTCTGACTTAACTTCAATATCCCCAAAGGATGATTTGCCAGGCTCATGGCATCTGCTGCTGACAGATACAAAGGGAAGGGGCCACAGAGCTATTCCACCTTCAACGCCTTGCCTGATAGGGTTTCCTTGACACTACTGTGTTTGCTCTGAGAGTGTCTTTATTGATTGGGCTTGAAGCCTATGCTTATTAGACTCTGGCCAACCCTAAAACAAATTGATGTGAAATGCAGTAGATATTCATGCAATTCTAAACAGCAGATGAGAAGCACACTGCTTTGTTTTATAGATCAAAAGCAGTAACAGTAATGTTTCTGTGGCCCCCAAAATATCACACACACACACACACACACACACCTATTTAAAATTAGTGTTTTAGTTGGGTGTGGCAGTGCACTTCTGTAGTCCCAGGTCTTGGGAGGCAGAAGCAAAAGGATCATTAAGTATGAGACAAGTCAGAGCTAGTGAGTTATAGGCCAACTTGAGCTTCACAGTGAGACATTGCCTCAAAAAAATTTTGATGGCTAGATGTTACTCTGTGGTATGGTGTCTGCATAGTATATAAAAGGTCTTGCATGATGAGTAGAATGATGGATCAGTGGTTAAGAGTACTGACTGTTCTTCCAGAGGACCTGAGATTGATCCCTAGCATCCACATGGTGGCTTACAATTATCCACAAGCCCAGTCCTAGGGAATATGACATCCTCTCCTGGCCTCTGAGGGCACTGCATGCATGTGTACCATGGTACACTTATAAACATACAGGCAAAATCTCTCTCTCTCTCTCTCTCTCTCTCTCTCTCTCTCTCTCTCACACACACACACACACACACACACACACGGGGACCGTGTGTATACACACACTAAGTCTTGGCTTTGATCCTGGACATTTCAGAAAATAAAAATGGGTGCCTTTAATTTTGTTACACAGCCAAGCAAGAGCACCTAACCTTTAATAAGCAAGGACTTTATAGCATATATTCATGGCTGTGTAATTAGGATATGCTAATTGGTGAAATGTGCATACACAACCCCCGAGTTTGGCATGAGGCACTAAGACGGAAGTTCATGTCTTGCTCATCGAAGGTCCAAAGTGAATCTTCTTTGTTGATAGTTGACTCTCATTTCTCTGCAGCAGTCCACCCAGGTTCACTCTGCTTGTCACTCTGCCATCTTTAACATGTGGCTTCAAAGGACAGCTTCAAGCCAGTGAAACGAAGTGAATATAAATGGTTGATTGAACATTCAATAATTTTTCAGGCCTGGAAATGACAAATATCACTTCCATTGCAATGGTCGTAAGACAAATAAAGATCTCATTGTGTGTCCACAGGAGGGTAGTCACCGGGGAAGTACAGGCATCAAGGAACAAC
Source organism: Microtus oregoni (assembly GCF_018167655.1). Taxonomy (NCBI): domain Eukaryota; kingdom Metazoa; phylum Chordata; class Mammalia; order Rodentia; family Cricetidae; genus Microtus; species Microtus oregoni. The sequence goes on along the minus strand of NW_024543091.1, from coordinate 2,093,593 downwards.
TCTTCTCTACCTAGCATGATGATGAACGTACACAAGAGAAATTGACAGAGGGAGAATAGCGTAGACCTGCTGGTGAACTAGGAAGCCAGAGGGTTACATATCAGGAAATATCTATACGAGAATTTCTAGCAAAGTCGCTTAACTTTCTAAAATATACTAAAAGGAACACACTATTCAATAATATGAAGCTGGCAAATTGACAAGTTGAAATGTGGGCAGTAACAGTGGGAAGGAGCTAGGCAAGACGCCCAGACTAGGAAGGCACAGCTCCAAGAATGCCCAAGCAAGACCCACATGAGAAAAATCAGATAAGCAGATTAAAATCAAGAAGCCACTGAGTCCTTGAAACAAAGGAAAATCAGTCATAAAAACTGAGAACTGGCTACCTAGATCCTCTGAGTTCATTCCTTCATTTTTCACTTTGCTGTAATAATATCTACTTCACAATAATTGACCAGAAAATTGAGTGAAATGATGTGTATGAAGACTGGTAGGGAGACAGAATGAGAAAGAGACGGATTTTCATCTAGTTCTGCTTTTTCAAGCTTCAGGTTAAGGAAGGAGGGCTGTTGTGAGGAAGGAGCAGATTTCAAATCTGGTTCGTGACAGAAAATATTCTCAATCCTGAACCGGAAAAGAGGAATGTTGGCAAGAACTACTTTACATAAACTACATTTTGGACAGGGAAAACTTCCAGATTCATGGGCTTTATAAAAGTCCATCACTTTCGTCTTCCATCCTCCATCCTTTTCACTGTCCTTTCTTTCTTCCCTGCCTTGTTCCTTCTTTTCCAATCCTTTCTTTTCTCCCTTCCTTTTACCCTCTTTCCTTAACTCTTCTTCTTTTTAAATTTTCCCAACTGTTGTCTATTTTCAAGTTCTAAGATGGTAGGAGGGTATTATTTCATGTATAAGAATTCTAGATGAGGGGAAGTGTTTTGTTGGTTAATGTTATCAACTGGGCAGAACTTAAAAATCACCGAGTAGACAAGCCTCTGGGCACATCTGTGAGGTGATGTGGGAGTGTCATATATCAATCTGTTGATTTCATTGGTTAAGCAATAAAGAAACTGCTTGGCCCTCATAGGTTAAAACGTAGGTGGGAGGAGTAAACAGAACAGAATGCTGGGAGAAAGAAGCTGAGTCAAGGAGTCGCCATGATTCTCCCACTCCAGGCAGACGCAGGTTAAGATCATTCCTGGTAAGCCAGCTCGTGGGCTGCACAGATTAATAGAAATGGGTTAGATCGATATGTAAGAGCTAGCCATTAAGAAACTGAAACTAATGGGCCAGGCAGTGTTTAAAAGAAAACACTTTCCATGTAATTATTTTGGGTAAAGCATAAGCTAGCCGGGTGGCGGGACACAGCCCAGCCCGCCGCTCTTATTTCAACAGTGAGGGAGTGTCTAGACTCGCTTCAATGAAGTGGGAGGACTCACGCTAAATGTGAGTGACACCATCAAATGGGCTGGAGTTCTGGACTGCATAGGAGGGAGAAAGTGAACTGGATGTGAGCATTCATCTCTCTCTGCTTTCAGACGGTGGATTCAGTGTGACCAGTGGCCTCAGGTTCCTGTCACAAAGATTTACACATCACAATAGATTGTACCCTTAAATTTCTAGCAAAAATCCCTCTTCCTTCTTTAAGTTTTATGAGGTCTATTCTACCATCAGTTCAAAAGCTAAGTAATAGAGGGTTGAACCTATACAGGATGTATTGTCCATCCTTGTGTCCTTTGAATTTTTAGCTTAAAAATACGCTAGTATATACTCTTAAAATGGTAAATACCTTCCTAAACTTACATTTAATTTTTATGATATCCACCCAAGGAAATGTTCATAAAAAATATCTAACAAGTAAAGACTTTGGTCCAAGCTTTATTTGTAATAGTAAAAATAATTTAAAAATAGATTTACTGATCAAAGTTTAATGGATGAAAAATTTATCCATTAAAAATTCAACTGTTATATAAATACAACGAGGTATAATTATTAAAAACTATGGAGTGTTTTAGCAAAGTAGAGTTTATTATGCTCAAGTATCAGTTTCCCAAGTGATAGGAACCTTTGTCAAAGACAGGGAAGAAAAGTCTAAAAGAAACCAGTTCACAACAGGACTGGATACTGTCATGTATGGCGACTCAGGTGACATTTATGATTTTTGAGTATTTCCATACCATTTGTTATTCACCTGTCTTTTATATTGGACATTATAAAGTCACCTTTAGTTTTGTGGAGAGTTGTTCATTTTAACTCGACCCCTCTTAGTTTTATGCTGCCACATAGAAATGTGATACAAATGGCAAGACAAATTGCTTGTGCCTTAGAATGTAAAGTATGCTTTGTGGAAGGGAATGGAAAAGCTTATATAGGTATGTGGGTGCTCTACACAACAGACGCATGAACACATACACATGCATACATACAAAAAATATGAGTTTTAGCATTAGCAATCTCACTCGTAAGTCATAATCCACAGGATTTGATGGGGAATAGTGTCATTACATGGTTGGAACAAATTTCCAGTCCCTGCAGCATAGGTTATCTGGCCTGAATTACAGCATTTACCTGCATCATAAAGACTCTGATGGAGTCAGTCGGAGTGGGACTGAACTCTCCATTGCAGTGACTTTGGCCACTGATTCCTGGGAAAGCTTTTTGATGATGGGGACTCTGGGTGATTAAATGCTTGCCTAATTATAACTAACAAACATCACAAACACCATTATGGCTGGGTGTTCTTGACTCCATTATAACTCTCAGTGGGAGATGGATGAGATTGAAATAGCCCTGCTCAAAGTTCCACTTAATTAGAGTAATGTTGATGTGGGCAAGTGTTCTCAAAAGTTGAACGGAAGACATTAAAGCATTGAGTAATCACTGATAGTTGAAAAGAGATCCATAGATTATTCAGTAAATAAATCTTTACTATTGGCCTTAAAGGAAAAAAGGACTGTTGAAGGCGATTTAGAAGAATAGTATGGAACCACCAGATGCTACGAAAAGGATAGAGGAAGATGGACAAAGAAGAACCAAAAACCATTCTCTTATTTGGCCAAGATTTAAAAAAAAAAGCATAAAATGGTGATTTGGTCAGTGAGAAACAGAAGGTGAGTTCATTTTCCTTTTTTTAATTTATTTTTTAATTTATTTATTTATTTATTTATTTATTTATTTATTTATTTATTATGTATACAATATTCTGTCTGTGTGTATGCCTGTAGGCCAGAAGAGGGCACCAGACCCCATTAAAGATGGTTGTGAGCCACCATGTGGTTGCTGGGAATTGAACTCAGGACCTTTGGAAGAGCAGGCAATGCTCTTAACCTCTGAGCCATCTCGCCAGCCTCTTCATCTTCCTTTTGAAATACTGTTTGTTGTCTGGGCTGCTCCCAGAAGGCGCCACCCACAGTCCGGTCGGTGAGCCTTCCTACTGTAACCAAGGCAATCCCACAACTCTTAGGTTCAGCTCCCTATTCAGGTGATTCTAATTCGTGGCAAGTTGGCATGGAAACCAACCATAATAAATGGATACAGAGTATCCTGTTTTAACATTTGAAGGCTTATTTGGAATCATTAAGAAACAAAGCCCCTATGACCATCTAGTAGAGCATAAACATGCGTTCAGTATCAAAATAGGACAGTGAGCCAGAAAGTTGACAGTAAAATGACAGATTTTAAATTTGTAAGGAAAATATACCACAACGGACAGGAAAAAAATGACTTGAGTATGTGTTGGATTTTTTTTTGTCCATGCAAAGAAGGTCCACTGTTGTCCAAGAGGCATCTCAGTCTGTTTAAAACAGGCATTCCTAAGAGCCTCGCTTCAGCTGAGCTCTCTGACATCCATCATCCAGATTTGTTTCCATACAAATTGTATTTCTTTTTCTTGCAGAGGTTTCACAGTGAACTTGAAAATACTAATTTGTTATCATCACACCATAGACAGTTACATATATACAGGCATTTTATGTGTATATTTAAAGGGCCTGGATCAAAGGTCTTCTGTTCAGAACTTCTAATCAGTGTTTTGCAACTTTAATGTGCGCAAGAATCCCGTGTGTGTGTGTGTGTGTGTGTGTGTGTGTGTGTGTGTGTTTAAATGCAAATTCAGGAATAAGCAGAGCTAACTTATCTTTCACGGAGGCATGGTTTTTTTTTTTTAGGGCTAGTGACTAGGAGCAGAATCAGGGAACTTACTAGAACTTGTCAAATGTAATGTATCCATAAAATGTGTTGTATGTAACATCTCAGAGTTGTGTGTCTTCCTACATGGCTGTTATTCCACATTTGTAATTTTTAACAAAAAATAAAATGTCGGTTTATGTACAGGCTAGAGTTCCTATACATACATACACACGCGCGCATATATATATATACATACATACATACATACATATATATATATGTGTGTACATGCGTGCATACATGTGTACATGCTACCTTAAGGACTTGTCTCAATATCATAAAGTTGGAGCTTGTTGGCTGGATTGACCTTGTCTCAAATATCTGTGAGATGGATTCTGACTTTGCTTCTGATGGAGCCTACAGCTATTTTTATAGCAAGCATGGGATCTGTTGGTGCCAATTACTCTTCTTAGAAGTTTACCTTCAAAGGGGATCCACAGTAGTGAACCCTGAATGTCTTGTCTTTGCAATGATGGAGCTGAGTGATAATTCTTAGAACTGGATAGTTACTGTGCAGGGGAGCTGACCTCTTAGGCTTATTTTTCCTTCTTATCCTTTCTAAAACCCTGCTGTGAAAGAGGACCTGTTCCTACCTCCTGTCTGACCAGAAGAATCAGACGTAGCTTTAGCAGAACGGAAGTACTTTCATACCAACTGCTGCTTTGCTTAACCCCCGTCCGTGGCTCCTGGAACTCTTTGGTAGGCTCAGTTACCCCAGGATTTGATCTTTTACAGGCCTGTGCTTATGTTCAGCCCCAGAGGATGTGGTGTGGGTAATTCTTGTTGGCAGTACTCTCTGCAAGCTGTCGTGCATCTTGTTAGCTCATCTGCAGAACATCCTCAGAGGAGGAGAGCCACCAAAAGAATTGCTAGTAACAAAGGGGAGCTGCTCATAAGCAAAAGAGGAAAAATATCAGTCATACCCCTACTGCCGTGAGCTATACACAGTGGAAATCATGTTGGTGTCAGTTCTAGCTTGATAACTTCAATTTCTCAACAGACAAGAGAATCTTCAGCAATAAATAGGGAAGGTAAGAAGAAAAAGTGACCTTGGACTCATTAAAAAAATAAATAAAATCCCCTAGCCAGGCAGTGGTGGGACATACCTTTAAACCCAGTCCTTGGGAGACATGAGGCAGGCAGATCTCTGTGCATTCAAGGCCAGCCTGATCTACAAGAGCTAGTTCCAGGACATGTAGGACTGTTACTCAGAGAAACCCTGTCTCAAAAAGCCAAAAAAAAAAACAAAAAAAAAAAACCAAAACAACAACAACAACAAATCCCCTAATTATGATTTCTTTTACCTCCAGATGTTTGAACAGTTGCTAATTTCTTCTGGTCTCTATCATAGTTTGGCTCCAAATCCTAAAACAAAAATAGGAGATGCAATTTGAGGTTTTATGGCTTCAGATAAAAATCCCTCTGTACACAATGAGCACACACATGTTTGAGTAAACTACAACCAGGCTTCAGATGCCTGAGAAAGAGCCTGGTCTGAACCGAGTCATGGGGAAAAGTAATCAGTTCTCAGTTGTCCAGCCAAGCCCACATTTTCCTGGTTGTTTGCTCCCTGCCAATACGGAAACATCAAAGAAACAGCAAGATACCAGAGGCCAACACTGCCTTGAAAGAAGGCACTGTCTTTGATTTGTTCTTTCATTTAAAGAATATTTGTGGGATGCCTACCATATGTCAGACAGCGTTCTAGACTCAGAGGTTACAAGTCAGCAAGAAAACAACAGCTAAAAAGGCAAGTGCTCGCATTCTGTGCGAGATGCTTTATATTCATAATGTGCCATTAATAGAATAAATATGCATTGTAGAAGAGGGAATACACTCAGAAAAACAGTTCCTTCAAATTCTAATGGAGACCGCACGTCCCAAACTCTAAGCTGAATGAAAGAAACCTTAAGTATATCATACTGTTGTTTTTACTTGATTTTGTGATGTGTTTAAATGTGCCTAGTATACTATTTGCCACCCTGCCTGTCTTTGAGTTCTCTTCAAAGGTAAACACATTCAGAATGTTTCGTGGCTGACACCATCATCCTGCTATACAACTCTCTATCATGGAAAGTTGACACTACTTATTAAACAATTCCTTGTTTACCCCTCTGCACGCTACCTGGTACTATTATTCTAGCTTCTGTCTACATGATTTTGACAACTTTAATGTCATACAGGCAGGATTTGTGTTTATTTTTGTGTGACTGACTTATCTCTCTCAACATTATGTCCCTCAAGTTTCACCCATTTGCAGTATATGTCCGTGAGTAGTATTGTGTTTTAAGCATACACTACATTTTGCTTCTCTGCCTCTGCATTGACAGTGGGCTACCTCTACATATTAGCTATTTTGAATAATACTTTTATGAACACATGTGCACAAATAAACCTTTGAGGCTCGATTTTTAGTTCTTTTTGTAAATACCCAAAACTGGCATTCCACGATCACATAGGCTAATAATATTTTGAAGATATTTTGAAGACCCAGCACACCTCTTCCCAGTGGTTGTACTGTTTCAACCATGAGAACATCAGCATCCCAAGTTCTCCACATTCTCACTATCACTTGTCATTTACTTGCTTCCTTTGACAGTGGTCATCTTAATAAGTGTGCAGAGGTGTGAACTGAGATTCTCCTAACAGGTCACATCCCTATCCAAGAGCCTACCGACTTGACCTTTGATATTGACAGGTCATGGGGTCAAAATTATCTTGAGTTATTTTGTTTTCTTTCCATAATCATGTACTATCAACCTTTGTATCTTACTGACCTAACACTTGGTGTGGGACAGCTGTATTCTGTCAATTATATTTTAAATAGATGCTGATTGGTCAGTAGCCAGACAAGAAGTACAGGTGGGATAACCAGACAGGAAGTAGAGGCGGGTCAAGGAGAACAGGAGTATTCTGGGAAGAAGGAAGCTCTTTCTGCAGTCGTGACCAGCCATAAAAAGAAGCAAGATGTGACTGCCTCACTGAAAAAAATGCCAAGCCACATGGCTAACACAGACAAGAATAATGGGCTAATATAAGCTATAAGAGTTAAGAAGAGGCCTGAGCTAATGGGCCAATCAGTTTATAGTTAATGTACACCCCTGTGTGATTTCTTTGGGACTTAACGACTGTGGGAACCGGGTAGGACAGAAAACCTCGGCCAACAAACACTGTTTCTTTTGTGACTATTGCCTAAGACTTTGGAATGTATTTTGACAGACCTTTGGGCTGGAATCCTAATCCTAATCTTGCTCTTTGTCAAACTCATGTCCTCTTTTTTAATTTTAATTATGGTTTTATACACACATACAATTGCCCAGTCTGTATGTTACTTATATGTATATGTAAACTGTTCAGTAGTTATTTTCTTAATACCATTACTTTTATTTACCTATAGGAAATGACTCAATTACACATTATGAACTATCTGATGACTATCATTGGATTCCTATTTATACAACCATAAGGTTATGATAATATCCTAAAATATAGAATATTGGAAGTCCACATTTCTTTTTCTTAGAGACAAATATTCATTATAATAATATTTATTATATAATTATGCACATGCTCAATGAATTTCCAGAGCTTTGAAAATACTTAAAATAAAATAAACTTAGTGTGTTACACTATCTATATCTAAAAGGCTCAATGCATAACTGTGGCTAGTGGCTACCATATGTATACAATGTGTCTACAGTCACAGAAAATTCTAGTTGGCAGTAGCGTGTTGTAGAATATTATTTGATGATGATGAATATTAGTGGATGATGTAGAATATTTGTTGATAATGATCATTATTAGCTGATGATAAACACTTGTTTATGCTGTGGAATATTTGTTTAATGATGCAAAGAAATGTTGCATTCTTTTATGTTGTATTTGTTTATCTCTGAAGCTGGGTTTCTCTGCCTGTCTAAAACACCTGATTGGTCTAATAAAGAGTTGAATGGCCAGCAGCAAGGCAGGAGAAAAGATAGGTGGGGCTGGCATGCAGAGAGAATAAATATGAGAAATCTGGGGAGAAAAGATCAAGGAGCAAGAAAAGGAGAGGGCACATAAGAGGCCAACTATTCCACTACACAGTAAGCCATGGGGCAAGAAGTAAAGAAAGGTATAGACAACAGGGAAAGATTAAAACCCAGAGACAAAAGATAAGTTAAAGAAAACTGTACTAGAAGGAAACAAGCCAAGCTAAAGTTGGCATTTATAAGAAAGAATAATGTTCCATGTATTTATTTAGTAGTTGCTTGGTGGGCCCCCAAAAGAACAGAGAGTAAAGAGTTAAAACAATCAACAACAGCAGTGCCTTAAGAAGGTGTACCTTCTTATGTTTTGTTCATTTTGCTATTGTTATTGTTTGTGACTGTATCTCTATGTGGCCCTTACTGTCCTGGAACTTGCTATGAAGTCCAGTCAGGCTTCAAATTCACAGATATCCTCCTCATCGCTGGGCCTAGTCCATATGTTTCTGTGGATGGAAATAGGCCCTCAAACAATATTTGATAAACTAACTGAAATTTACAACATTCACATCTAAGTTCCTAAACTATAAAGAAGGCATAGCTGTGATAGGCTTAGAATTTCTAAGGTAAATATGTTGTCAAACTAACAGTGTGATGTCTTGTTGCCCCTTCATCACTTTAAGTCCTAATCATGTTGCCTCAGGAATTAATAGTAGTCTTACTTAAAGTCTTCTTCCCCACCACACCTTTCTTCATGATTTAGCATCTGATCATATGTCAGTATTCACAGTAGCTCATTACTAGTTTATATCCTGTTACTCAAATGTGTGCTGTAGGCTTGCAAAGAATGGGTATTACCACTTAGTCACCCTATCTATGGACTGCCTCAACTGTACCATGGGAATAATCTAGAACAAAACTTTATATTAAAGATGATAACTTAGTTAAGATTAGGGTATTTATTTCTGATATTTAATGTTGCAGACACATTTTCAGCAATAATCATTATAATCTGTTGAACACTTCCTATGTTCCAGTACCTTTATTAAGGCTGAAGTAAATAAATGTACTAATATATGTTGCATTATCATTTCAACCTTTTTAAACAACTATCCAGGTCAGTGCTATAGCTTGATCCACTTTGAAGAGAAGATATTGAACCTTTTTTAAAAAATTGCTTTTATTGAGCTATATATTTTTCTCCATTTCCCTTCCTTCCTCTTCCCTTCCCTTCTCCCCTTCCCATGGTTCCCATGTTCCCACTTTACTCAGAAGATCTTAAGACATTGAAGCTTAAAGGAGGTAAATGAGTGTTGAGAGTCACACCATGGACTGTTGTCGGGCTAAAATTTGAGCTCCAGTTCACTCCATAACTTGAGTTCTCAACTACTGAATTGTGTTGTCTGAGTGCTCTTTGCATTTCAGAGATATTGGCAGGAAAAAAACTGAATAATTATCACTTTAATTCATATCAAATAATAATTACCCATTTTATCCTAATTTCATCAGAACCAGAATATAATGTTGTCAAAGAGAGGTGTTGGGAATATGTCTCTCACTTGTTTTCTTATATAGGAAAAGTTATTCTGAACTTTAATTTTCCTGTGTTTAAACAAAATGCATTGTTGGAAACTCATATAAAATATACTAGCAATGTTTTTTTAATTCAACTATCTCTCCTCTCCAGTGAGGTTGTATATTGAGAGTTTATAGCAAAAAGAAAGGCAAGTCATGCAGAAATTGTTGTTGATGTTGATCTTGTTATTTCTTCAAAGTCAATTGATTAGTTTGGATAGGGGTTTATCAATCTTGTTGATTTTCTCCAGGAACCAGCTTTTTGTTTCATTGATTCTTTGGATTGTTTTCTGTGTTTCTATTTTGTTGATTTCAGCCCTCAGTTTGATTATTTCCAGTCTTCTACTCCTCCTAGGTGAGTCTGCTTCTTTTTTTTCTAGAGCTTTCAGGTGGGCTGCTAAGTCTCCAATATGTGCTTTCTCTGTTTTCTTTAAGTGGGCACTTAGTGCTATGAACTTTCCTCTTAGGACTGCTTTCATAGTGTCCCATAAGTTTAAGTATGTTGTTCCTTTATTTTCATTAAATTCAAGGAAGACTTTAATTTCTTTCTTTATTTCTTCCTTAATCCAGGTATGGTTCAGTAGTTGACTGTTCAGTTTCCATGAGTTTGTAGGCTTTCTGGGGTAGCATTGTTGTTGAATTCTAACTTTAATCCATGGTGATCTGATAAGACACAGGTGGTTACTAATATTTTTTTGTAACTGTTTAAGTTAGCTTTGTTACCGAGTATGTGGTCAATTTTCGAGAAGGTTCCATGAGCTGCAGAGAAGAAGGTATATTCTTTCCTCTTTGGGTGGAATAATCTATAGATGTCTATTAAGTCCATTTGCTTCATTACCTCCATTAATTCTCTAATTTCTCTGTTAGGTTTCTGTCTGGTTGACCTGTCCATTGGTGAGAGAGGAGTGTTGAAGTCTCCTACAATTAGTGTGTGCGGTTTGATGGCTGCCTTGAGTTTTAGTAATGTTTCTTTTACGTAAGTTCCCACTTAATTGCTCCAAAATCTAGATAAGTACCCTGTTATCAAACAGAAGACTCTAGGTGTTTTTCAATTTGATGATAATAGGCAAGGATATCAGTAGAGGGCTTCTAATCCAACCGATGTTTTGTGTTTCTCCCTTTGGAAGGCTTTCTATAACCCCATCACTTGGATGAAGCTGTCATTGTCAACCAGAGAACAGTGGTACTGCCAAGCGTGAATGAACTATTGGGAGTGTAGCCTGTCTGCTTTGTTTACCAATTGAATTGTCCTGAACACTCCTTTCTGTTCCAAGAACACTAAAGAGAAATTCTGGTGCCCCTTGGTGCATCTCTCTTGTCTGAGCCAAAATCTAGCAAAACTCAAACTATGAAAGATCATGAAGGACTTATTAATTACAGTTTTTAGTGATCACTCAGCTACTGACTGTGGGTATAATTACAGTGGAGACCAGTATTTATATATATACCACTGGGCTTACTAGAATAACTGCCATTTGGTGCTTCACTGTCAATGCCTTTATAGTTACACTGCAATTTTTAGATGAAAGTAATCTTATCAATTACCATTTCTAGAGATGAAAAAGCGGGCCCAAAGTATTTAAACTTATCCAAGGTCAATCTGAAATCTACAAGATAATGGTAGTCTTTGAATATTTCACCAAACAGGGCTGGCAAGATAGTTCAGAGGTAAAAACAGTTGACACCAAGAGTGATGGCCTGCGGTGGATCCACAGAATCCAAACAGTAGAAGGAAACAACTTCCATGCATTGTCTTCTGACCTCTGTGCATGCACAGTGGCATGTACTTCTACAAATAAACACCAACATACAAAATAAAAACTGGACCAAAAAGAACCCCCAACTTTCTAAAAATAGCTTAAAAAAAAACCTTAGTTGCAATCTCCACACTAATTTTAAGAGTGGAGAATCCTCACAAAACTAATAATGAACCTACCGTATGATCAGGCTATACCACTCCTTGCCATATGCGCAAAGAACTTAGTATTCTAGTTCACAGTTACTTGCTCAACTATAGTTTTTAGGAAAATAGTAATAATTTCACATAATGAGTGACCATCTTTATAAGGAAGCTAAACATTGTGTGCAAGGACTTTTGTTTATTAGTTTGTGGAGAACATTGTCCCAAAGGTGGCAGAAAAGCAATTTCTTTGTGAGAATATTGCTTTGTACAGTGATTATCCTGCTGAAATGGACCAAGGCATTCATTTTTTTCTGTGGGATTGATGTTAACTTCTAACACAAAAGCCTCCTCTTGAGTAGAACCTTGTTATCATAGATCTAATTTTCTTTCTAGTTTTTAAGGAAAGTGGCATTTGTTAAAATATCCTTGAATCTTTTACTTTTACTGTTCTATACATTATTTCTGTACCTTTTTGTTATAGGAGGCTGCTTGTTTGTTCCTGGCTTTCCAGACTCCTGAAGTAACCACACAGAAACTGTATTAATTAAATCACTGTTTGGCCCATTAGCTCTTGCTTCTTATTGGCTAACTCTTAATTTAATTTTCTTAATCTTAATTTAACTCATTTCCATTAATCTGTGCATCACCACAAGGTTGTAGCCTATCAGCAAATTTTCATCATGTCTGTCTCTGGCGGCAACTCCATGGCTTCTCCTTGACTCTGCCTCCTTTCTGGAGGTTTTGGAAGTTGCTTATAATGCAACTTCCAAAACCTCCAGAAATGACAGAGACATCTCACTGCTTGAACAATCACCAAAGTTCTTTTTTACTGTTGGAGCATTGATCTTCAGCCTACAGGCCCACAGTATCCATTAGACTTTTATATGAAGCAGGAAATTTCAAAGACAGTTCCATTAATATTGGCAGTTTGTCAGTCACTTCTGTGTCCTGCAGAATGTCTGGCGGGCTCTTTCATGAAACAAGAGCCCAGAAGGACCATCTCACCTTTAGGCAAGATGATTTCTCTGTGGGTCCTGCATGCCCATTTCATACAACATAGCATCAAGCAGTCCAGGCAAGAGCTGTTTCTTGCCCAAATGGCTAGCAAACTCCATAAGGAGCCTCTTCAATGCCCAGGAGCAAATGTGTCTCACTGTCATGAAAAGTTCTAAGTTCTTAAACATTTTAAATGCCATATTCTGAAAGCCTCTGAAAGATTTAAAGAATACCTATCTAACTGAAATATATCTCTATATATCTATAAAACCTAACTAACATGACTATAAACTTGACTATTATAGATGACTCCCTATTAACCTATACTTCTTAATTATACATTATATTTTAAATGAGCTGCACAAACATAATAAAGTAATCAAGAGCAGAAATACATACACATAGTATAACAAAATTGACCTTAAATTTCTATCAATAAAGCAAGATCCATAATCAATGCAAATCTCTATAGAATATCTCCTTTTAATTGTAAAGAAACATTTAAAAACAATATTTGAGAATTTGGGCATAATTCTCTCCTTGCTGTTTATTAGGCAAAGTAATTTTTAGGGTGTTCACAGAGACCTTTCAGGAGGTCTTGGTCCATCAAAGCACATTAGTCTGGAAGAAATCCATAGGTTCTCCTCTTCTGTGGAAACAAAAGAAGAACTGCTTTTCCAAAGCAAGATATCCTTAGACCCAAATTCTGAAGACAAGATATCTTTATGTTGGTTTATCTTATCAGTCCATACAATGAAATATCTCTTGTTATGTAGCTCCTTCAAGTAAAAAAAATTAAAGAAAACACAATACTATACACCATCCAGACTCTATGTAAATTTTCCATCTTTATGTGGCTTACTTTCCTTATTCCTTTTAATCAATGTCTGTCTCTACTTTATCTCTTTAAAGACCTTACCTTTAAAAAATCATTTACTTCTTTTTATAATTGTCTATATTCTTTTTCATCTCTCTCCCAAGCCTATGTACATTTATCTAACACTGTGACCCATCTAGAGGTGTTTTCCATCTGAATTTGTCTTAATTGTGTATCTGTAATCCTTTTCTGACTAGAACAGCTTCTTAAAATGCAAAGTGCTTCTTAAAAACCTAGGAGGCAGCATTGCTAGGGCAAATACTGCCTGCCTGTTTGCTCTGCTCAGTTCGACATGGTGGAATCATGTTCATTGCCTCTGAGAGCCATGTACATTGCCCCATTTTTAGGCACACAGTGGGTCTAAGCTGCCATTAAGCAAGTTGTAGCAGTCTGCTCAAGAATCTATTTAAATGCTCCATAGCTAGACCCCCTGGAAAAGTCAGAGTCATTTGTGCTGGTCAACCAGGAAGCCACCACTTTTAAAACCATGCGGCTTTATTTCCTGCTACCACTGAATCAGTAAGACCTCTCTTAAAGGAGCTGCAGCATGACTCCAGCAAGCAGAGCCTATCTGGGAAAAAATGCTGCTAAACTTTGTTTTTTTAGTGTCTAGAATTCTTTTCCAAGCCCCCTCAGGTTTTATGTGGATTTAGCTGGCACAATTTGGAGTGCCAATTTGTAGTAGAAAGGCTGTTTATTTGTTCCTGGCTGCCCAGACTCCTGAAGTAGTCACACAGAAACTGTATTAATTAAATCACTACTTGACCCATTAGCTCTAGTTTCTTATTGGCTAACTATTACATCTTAATTTAACTTATTTCCTTTAATCTGTACATCCCCACAAGGTCATGGCTTACCAGCAAAGTTTCAACACATCTGTCTCCTGCAGTAGCTTCATGGCTTCTGCTTGACTCTGCCTCCTTTCTCTCAGCATTCAGTTTAGTTTGCCCTGCCTAGCTCTACTCTACCCTTTCAGGCCAAGCCAGTTTCTTTATTAATTAATGGTATTCACTTCATACAGAGGGGACTCCTACATCACCTTTTGTTTGTTTTTATAAAATGAATGTACAGAAAGATTTTTATCTTATTTTTCCTGAGGTAAAATATATAGAAGCATATACAGAAGCTATTCATCTCTGACATTCTTCAATTCTAACTGTACATACTCCAAATGAGCTGTTTCAGTCTTTACTGTTACTTGCAGTTGAGAAAACCCAGTAATGGCGTTTTAAAAGATTAGGGAGATTTATTGACATAAAACCAAAAGTATTCAGCTGGGCAGTGAATTTCAGATTCTGGGTCTAATTTTTGCAACTTATTCAATGTGCCATGCTACATGTTGGCACCATTCAGAGGCTGACTACCTACATAGTTTTGCTGTGGCATTCATTTCACCAAAGTCCCTTATGACTCCTTATATATAAGTTAAGGGTTGTAATGATATGGAGGAGAACACTGGGTCACTAAGAATATATTCTCCACAAGCAATCAGCTAATGGCTGTGACCTCCATATTTTAAGTGTGGCAGCACGTCTTCACTACACGTGCATGCATACACAGTTGCTCCATTAGATGTGGATAAAGCCAAAAGAGAAATACAGTCTTGCTTTTTCAGAAGGAACCTGTGTTCGGTATTATTCAGCACAGTAAAGAGAGCACATGATTTGAAGCAGCATGTGTCATCTAGGACAGGCAAAGGCAAGGGCAATGCAACTCAATCTCTGGTTAGAAGCGTAATGGTTATTTAACCTGGGGCTGGAGGTTTAATCTGAATTCATTCATTAAAGCACTTGCTGGGGAAGCAAAAGGACCATAGTTCTGATCTCCACATTTATTTACATAATTTCAAGTGGACATGGTAGCCCTCCTGTTCTTCCACTTTTAGAATGTGGAGACAAGGCATCCCGAAGCGAGGTACTTAGTGAGTCTAGCCGCATAGGCAGCTTCTTGTTTTGATCGAGAGACTCTTCCTCAAAGAAAAGGTAGAAGAGGAACCAAGGGAGAGTCTTAATATCAGCCTTGGGCCTACATGCACATGTACACATGTGCATTCACACACTCAAGTATACATAAAAACGTTCATCACACACATGCACATGAAAACATTCATTTAACCTACTCTGTAAAAGTGGCTATAGACAGCCTCAAAGGAAGAATTCACACAAATATGTTAAATAATCTAAGAAGTGATATACAGATTTTATTAGTTGGGAGTTAAATGTTATTCTTAGAGACTGAGTGCTCATAAAGGGGAAGGTGTTGTCTATTTATCTACATTCTTCCAATGTCTAGAAGTATCTATCCCACATTTGTATATGAATAATCTTATCAAAATGACATGAAAATAATAACAATAATGGAAATAATTTGGGGAAATGTCTATGGTTTGTAATATATATTAAAAATAAAGAAGAGGTTTTTGAGAAGATGGCTTAGTCTGTAAAAGTGCATTCTTCCAAGACTGAAGATCTGAATTTGATTCTTTTAATCTAGATAGTAGGAGAGCACAAACTCCAGCAAATTGTCTTCTGATCTGTACATGCATGCCTAAGCATGTGCAATACACAGCAAATAAAAGTAAAAGTGGAGGAAAAAAATAATGAGTAAGAAAGTTTTTCAAGTGGAGAAAGAACTTGTGTCTGAATATGGATTAATAACCCACCAATAAAATATTTAATATATCCCAAATTCCATCATACTATTGGACTATCTATCCATTGTTTCACTTGAACTTTTTAGCTTAGAATCTTAGAAGGATTTGCCCATTTGGGAAATCTTTCCCAACTTTTCAAGGACATCAAAGAGAAATAGGATGAGCTTTAGAACTGCATTTGCTAGAAGGCATTTACGCCATTTAGCAAAAATATCCCCATGTTTTCTCATTCTTAATGTGACCAGGGAATCTACACTATTGATGGAGTTCTTATAAACCTCCACAAAAGAAATAAAAATCCTGGCTGCTTTAAGTGTGCTCTGTAGTCCTATAAAACTCAATGACACTCGTCACAGGAAACATGGCGCCCCAGGCACGTGTGTTTTCCCTCTCAGGCTTCTTTCTGTAACTAAATGCAATTAGTTGTCGCCTGGCCCTGATTTATGGCCACTTATCAACAGTAAAAACCTTGCCAGGATGCGCATAGGCTACACAATTTGATATGATTCCTGCTGTATAGGGCGGGAGGAAGAGCTCCAGCCATACAACTCTCAGTCAAGGCTCTTCTGAGAACTGCCATCGACAACCCGCAAATTCCTGCTACAAATCCTGCGAACGGTACCGCTGGGAAACCACACTTTAACTGATGGTCTGGTATTTCCAAAAGATAATGTCACCGTGACATTTTCAGTCTTTTAATATCGTTTTATTAAGTCCCTGCGGTACCATCCGAGAGCTGGGTCCCCTCGAGCTGGGAGAACTGGAGTGTGTTTTTCCTGATCCTCATGCTGTCTGGTGCCTAGCAGACTGGGCCTTCAATATAAACCCCAGGCAGCTTGGAGGGAGGCCTCTTGCTGCTCATGGCTCTACAAGAGAAATGATGTTTGCTGTAAATGAAGGAAATGTTATCTCAATCATGGGGTCTGCAGCAGGGGGATACTTACTATTTAAGGTCCTCGGTTGAGCTGCCAAGCTCATCTCATGTCACTTTAGATGACTAGAAGGCAGCATTGTCCCCATGTCTACTCCATAGACTCATATAGTGGTCAGAAGTGTGTGTGTGTGTGTGTGTGTGTGTGTGTGTGTATGTGTGTGTGCACGCACGCGCACACACACACAAACGTGTATGCACACACTGTCCAAAAATACTCATATAAGGCACCTAGTTTATCATATAGACAACTGTACTCAGCATTGGCATCAGCTATGTTGAGGAAAGAACATTCAAACTCATGCTTAATAGTTTTAATTAGCTATTTTCTTCCATATTTCATTCTAGTACTTATAGCCATGGCTAATGACTTGTAATCTCAGCCTCATTAACCATCTTTATTTGCAGCTCTATGTATTTCTTGGCTTTGCTTGATAATGTACTAGGGCTCTCCAGAGACAGAGAACCAATGGCATGCATGCGCATATGCTGGAGGTACAAGAATGGATGTTGCGGGGGAATTCTTGCATAGCTTTGGAGAATTCTCTCTTGTTCTGAGAAGCTGATCTTTCTGATCTGCTTAAGGTTTTCAGTGGATTGGATGATTGTTAAGCAAGGCAAACTGCTCTCCCCAAAAGTTTACCAATTCAGGCTCTAAACTCACCCAAACAACCACAAAGGTGATCATAAAATTAAGCATCACAGATGTAGAGATATTTATCCATATATGTAATCATATAGGCATATCTTTTGTACTCTCCCTTTTTAATTCTGCCCTTGCCCAGATGCCAAGTCCATGAACAAATGGTAGAGTATGATTTATGGGATTTTTGAGATCTCTATGCAACCCTCTTATCTCATTTAGACCACAGAGATATCAACTCTGTCTTACATGAGTTTAAGAGTAAGTGAGGTGATATGTATATACTACAGTCTAACACATAGCAAATGTTCAACAAATGGAACATGTAGTCTATTGTATATTTATGTACCCTCTGCACCTTAATTCTTACCCTTCTCTATTCTGCTCTCACCGCCTTGTTCCAGCTCCAAAGCTTCCTAAATTATTTCCTGATTTAGCTCTGGGAATAGTCAAGGACTGATTAGATAGATATATGAGGTAAATGTGCACATGTCTGGGAGAAGCCTTTCAGTTAGTGTGGTAGATATTTGAAAAAAATGTCCCGCATAGGTTCAGACTTGGTCGCCAGTTGGTCGTGTTATTTGAGGATGTGGTGCAACTTTGCTGGAGGAAATATGTCCCTGGGAGCATGCTTAGAAAGTTCATAGCCAGCGGTGGTGGCGCATGCTTCTAATCTCAGTACTTGGGAGGCAGAGGCAGGCAGATCTCTGTGAGTTCGAGGCCAGCCTGGTCTACAAGAGCTAGTTCCAGAACAGTCAGGACTGAAACCCTGTATTTCTCTGTGTTGAAACAAAATCAATCAATAAGTCCATCAATCAATCAAGCAAACAAACAAAAAGAAAAAAAGTTCATAGTCTTGTACCATTTCCAGTTCACTCTCTGTTTTATGTTTGTAGCTAGGATGTGATTTTTCAGCTTTCTGTTCCTGCCACCATGCCTGTGACTTGCTGCAGTGGACTCTTATCCCTCTGGAACCATCAGCCTCAAACAAGTACTTTCTTGAGTAAGTTGCTTTTGGTTGGGATATTTTTATCACAGCAACATAAATGTGGCTGATACTGTGAGAGATGGAAAAGCAAAGGAAAGAAAACATCAAACCATACGAGCTTTCAGGAAGAAAATGTGATTCTGTCTTTGGGAAAAAAAAGTTATTTCTCCTATTTTCAACAATGTGAAAAGGCTTTTGATGAGAATTCTCAACATACTGACAACAAAATGTATTCTTTCTTTCTTCCTTGGTGTCTGCCAAAGACAGAATGTGTGGATTGACCTCCAAAGGAAGCATGACAGCTGCAAGCAGAGCACTCTGGGGTCCACACTGTTCCACTAGCAAAACCACATGGTGACTTTTAAAAACAAAACAAGTGTTTTTTTAAATCTGTATTCAAACAAGGAGGATGCCAGACTGGGGTCTCTTCTATCAAGTGCTCATACTTGATCTTTTCGTCGAAATAAGATTTGATCCTTCTTGCAAACTCTTTATATTCTTCAGTGAATGAACTGAGTATACTACCAAGGCTTACGGATCCAAAATTGGCATTTTAACATATTGTTGTCGAAAAACAACAGGGCTGAGTCAAAAAGAGACCCAAATCCCCTAAAGTAAGAAAACCATCACAGGACTTTGTAGGAGTTGCAAAAGGAAGAGCTGAGGCTGCAGCCCACGTCTTTGCTGCACAAAGCCAAGTTATTTATGTTTTTCATAATTTCTGTTTTTGTTTTTAACAAAAGTAGTACATTTGTTTGGGTCTTCCATAAGCCTAACCTCTGGGAGAAAACACACATAAAATAGATTTTTTGCTATTTTTTTAGGCTGTTAATAAGCTGCTTTCATATGGCAATTAGCCCCCCTTTTCTCCCCATTCCAAACTGCTCTTGAAGCAGTTGAAGTTTAAGCTGCCTTCTTCCCTCCACAAAAAGAACTGGCTTTTAACTAAAGCAATGATTTGATGGTAAAAATGACTTTTTAGGGAGAAGACTTAAAAGAAGAAAGATTTGTATCTATAGGGGAAAAAATGTTATTTTAAAAGCAGACAGGAAAGAGGGTGGCTTTTTCCCTGGGGCTCGGGTCATAAAGAGTAGAGACATGCTCAGCTGTGTTGCCCATAGGAGAAAGGACTGACTTCAAACTGCAAGTTAATCCAGGCCTTTTAGGAAGCCTCATGCACCCAAAGCCACAGACCACACTTGGGGACACTGTTCAGATGCCTACCAGGGACAGGGCTGGGCACTAACTGTAAGTCTGCCAAGATGGCTGCTTGTCTGGGATTTTAGCCTTCACAAGACTTTTCCGAGGGGCCGGTTTTCATCATACGTCTCTGGAAGTCCATTCAGCAATAAATAAAAGAATCTAGGCAGAGCAAGTACAAGTCCTTTGAGCTGGGGTGCCATTTAATAATGTCTCCTGCGAGAAGCTTCTTAGGGAAACTTCTGTGGTCCCTTGTAAATGACTATAACTTGCATAACAAATCAGGCTCTGCAGAACTCTACAAAATCTGATACATTCACTACTATATATTTTCAAAGGAAAATTTTCATTAATTATTTTTTTCTAACCTCTAAATATTAAAATATTTAACATTCAGTTTTTAAAGGGGGAATCACATATTTAACCTTCAGACATATTTTTGCTATGGGAAGCAAGATTCAATCTTCAATAGCCCCATTACAAAGTTCCTACTGTCCAGCTATCAAGAAACCCAACTGTAGAAGGCTCATCTGCACTGTGGAAGACTGTAAAATCAGCATGACTATTTTGATGGATTCCAGTAAAGATGTCTGGGGGACATCACATAGGAATGTAGGAAAACAAGATCTCCTGATGGCGTGGATGTGTTTCAGAGACAGACAGCTTCTCTCTAGCCCTAGGCTGGCTGCTTTGGGCCAGCTCTTATTGGACAGCCAACTCTGAGCTTCCTTTTATGATCCAGAGACCAAGATGTGTCTGTGGGCTGGTCCTCTTCCCTTCTCCTATTTTGCTTCTTTGAGAATAGCATTTTATTAGCATTCTCGGCGGATTCAAATGACACAGGAAGCCCCAGGTTCAATTCTCAGCACCAAAAAGTAAGACCTAGCTATGTGAGAGGGAGGAAGCCCTGAGTGAAGTCCTGAGTGACTGTGTATTATTGACATGATCACAGTCATACCAAGGATGTCAAGGCTCCAGACATGCGGGAAATTGGCAAAATGTTACCCATATGGCCCTGCTCAAGAGAAAGAACAGCAGTTTCCTCGGGGGTCCCAGCACGAGTGTTTATGAATCACTGACCAGTGTGTATAGAGACTGGCAACGGCAACTTCTTTCCAGATGTTTACAGCCTGTGATGCTCCCCTACTAGCAATACTTTTATTTACCTTTCATGACTGCATTTCATCTCTCTTCTCTCTCTCTCTCTCTCTTTCTCTCTCTCTCTCTCTCTCTCTCTCTCTCACACACACACACACACAAACACACACACACGGTGACCATGTGTATACTTACACCTTTTGCTCTTATGAAAGTCATGAAAAGGTTAGTATCTTTTCCATTTTTGATGAATTACAAATTCAAAATGAAGAGTTCTAGGATGTGAGCATGGTGACAAACCCCAATCACTCAAGCATCTTTGGGAGGCAGAGGCAGTGGTGACCTTGAGACTTGGGTTCTTATATCAAACAAACAAATGCATAGAAGCTTCTCATGCACATCGGGGAAAAATCACTACATATGGAATAGGCTTGCTCAAGGTGAAACAAATATTACAAACTTTCTGCATGTCTCCAGGTGACCCTTTCCAAGAAACCTCTCTCCTCTATCTTTTATTTCCTATAAAAAATATGATGCAGTTTCCTTTGCCTTGCCACTAGGACTGGGTAGCGTATAAAACACATAGATAACAACAGATAAATGTACAGACACAGTACATCCCCTGTTGACTGCATCTTGGCTGAATGGACTCCTACTTCTCCTTGAGCATTGCTCTCCCAAATGTTACTTCTGTTCTGAAAGCATGGTTCTCACTCTACATAGTGTCTGCCGTATGCTCCTTTTCCTTTTCTCACTGCTTTCCCAGAGATTATTAGCCACATCCTTGGCCTCAGATCTCACCGACATGTTTGTGATATCTCAATCCATAATTCTAAAGGCCTTAGAATTATTTTTAAATGTCCTTAAAGAACTTCCAACTCAACATGGCTTAACCATAGTTTGTTTTTCATCTTCTATCTATATAAACCTTCTCCTCTTGAACTCCCCAGCTTGGTGTTATTCACACATTCCTCTCATGGTAGGATTGATGTGGCTGCAAACAGAGAAGAATGTTTCTCTGAAGCCAGACCCAAACCTGAAAGACAAATACACTGAGGTCAACGCAGACACCAAACCTGGGAAGAACACACACAACTAACAGTCGTGTGAATGAATGCTCTGGACCAGAGGTGCGACGTCTGAATAGATGCCAGAACCGAGGAGATGCACTGCCAAGAATTTGAGGGCCCAGAGAGTGAATGTAAGATAGGAAGTCTAGGAAAAGTGACTGGAAAAACTCAGTGAACGGTGACAGATCACTGAGAGCTATAATACTATTTGGGTAGGGAAAAGACAGTCAGTGCTTTGTGAAGCGCTTCCCCCACTTTCTCTGGAAAAATAAAACATTGCTGTGAAGGCGAAAAAAATCAAAAACACATCCCTAGTCACAGAGTATGACACCAGGGAGAAAGCTCTCCAACTCAGGCCCTTTAACATAGGTCCCCAGTCATCTCTGCACCCAGACTTCCAAATAAAGGTGAGTGGACTTCTTAAAGGGACAGATTTTAACTACAGCAAAACCTGTGGCGATGTTCTCATCTTCTGCTCTCTCCCATCCCATCTCTCTGTATCCCTAAGACTGAGAGAGGACCACCGCTTTACCTCAGGAAGCCCTTTTATCTCTCTCAATAGAGCTTTGTTTTCATGAAAAGTAACCAAAATTGAATGGAGAAGAAAAGCTGACCTTTTACTTGTAGGGCCAAGACTAATTCATTCTGCCTTAAGCTCAGTACTTTTATGACACGGCTTTATAAACAAAAATTTCCCTAATCAAAACTCAGAGTGTTCAACACCAAATCCAACTGTCACAAGAGAAGAGACAAAATGTTCTTCTGTCTTTTGATGTGAGTCTAAAAATACTTTATTTTGAGGTGCTTTGCTCTGATGTCCAAGTCTCTCCAAAATCCACATCTGCTCTCCTCACACACCACTGCCATTGACATTTGGGGGCTGCTAGTTGGGAAGTGATTATATCATGAGGGAGTTGTCCTTGCGAATAGAATTAGTGCCCTCATGAAGGGGTCCCAAAGAGCTTGTTTCTTCCACCATGTTAAGATACAAGGAGACTGTCTAAGTTTCCGATTGCTGTGATAAAGCATTATAACTATAAGCAGTTTGGGGGAAACCAGGTTTAGTTCACATCGACTTCCACATCACAGCCTGTCATGGAAGGAAGTCAGGGACTGAAGCAGGTAAGAACTCATAGGCATGAATCGAAGCCAAAGCTGTGGAAGAGTATTTCTTACTGGCTTGCTCTCCATGGCTTGCTCAGTCTGTTTTCTTCTAGCACCCTCCCTTATCAACTACTAAATAAGGAAATGTACTACAGAGTTGCCTGCAAGCCAGTCTTGTGGAGGTTTTTTTCAATCGAGTCTCTCTTCTCGGGTGACTCTAGCTTGTGTCAAGTTGACATGAAACTAGCCAGCATATTGATGCATCGTCTATGAACCAGGAAACAGACCTTCGGAGAATGCTGAATCTGCCAGAACCCTGATCCTGAACTTCCCAACCTCTCCAGCTGTGAAAAACAAATCTCTGTTATTTATACATGGCTCGTTGTTTTCACGGCCCAAATGGATTGAGATATGAGATATATTTTTTGACAGTTCAGATTTTTTTAGAATATTATAAGCTGTGACTCTCCATTAAACACTTGCAAAGTGGTAATTTAATGAGGAAAAAAAATTGGAATGGAATACCAGTTTAAAAAAAAAAACCTTCAAATTGGGTGCAAACTAATCACCAATATTTTCCCTAATGGATGCTTAGGAAGGCAAATACAATCTTATTCTGCTGCATTCTATAAGTTATGATAACTTATGACTTATAATGTGC
Organism: Microtus oregoni; assembly: GCF_018167655.1. NCBI lineage: Eukaryota > Metazoa > Chordata > Mammalia > Rodentia > Cricetidae > Microtus > Microtus oregoni. The sequence goes on along the minus strand of NW_024543091.1, from coordinate 2,069,742 downwards.
TTATGAAGGGGTTGATCTTCAGAAAAGTTGGCAATTGTTCTGTCTCAGTTGCTAAAAACTGCAGTGTGGGGTAAGTCTATGAAATGAACATTTCTGATTGGATTTTTCTTTGTGTGTAGAGGGAAATTGGACTACTAAATAAATCTTTTAAATTAAATTATATTTCTCTTCTACACAAAATTCATTTTGACATATTTTTGCTTTACTTTCAAAATCTATAAACACTAGAGGAACATTTCGAACTGAGGAAAGAATAAACAAAGTAGATCACAAACTCTAGTACAGCAACTATTATTACCATTGTGTGTGTGTGTGTGTGTGCGCTTTCGCAGTGCGTGTATTCCCTTTCAGTCTTTTTCTCATGTATTTCTTTTTTATTTGGTGCGAACATACAATTCCATTCAGCTAGATATATTAAAGCTTAAACTGCCTCTTCTTTCGCATTTAAAATTCCCATTTCTATTATAAACACAACGTATTAAAATGCATGATATCACCAGAGGAGCAAAGCATCACTCTTATAAATCTTATACAAATATAAGCCTGAGTTACTTATAATGATTTCTTCGGAGGCAGACACTGATCTTCTTCATCCCACAGTGGGGACACTTTTCTGTCATTTAGTGTCAGGAAGCCTTGAAGTGGTTCTTTGCTAAAAGGCCTGGGATCCTTAGCATTGAGTGTTATATACATAAAAAGGCACACACCCGCAAAAGTAATATGATATATCCCCATTTATCCTCCTAATCACTTGGGGAAAGGACAGATCATATTTCTAAAACACAGATGTTTATCTCAGTGGAGCTCAGCAGTGATGAGGCCAGGGCTTGACATCAGACCTAGCCTGAGCTCGGACTCAGTGGTCAGGGCAGCTGTTTTACCTCCTTAACTCCAGGAACACATTCACTTCAGAATCTCTGCAAATGGCACCTCCTGGATTATAGTCGACCATCAGTTAGCGTAGATGGAGAGCCACTAACCTCCTGGCATTAAGCAAAACAGCTTTCCGAGCCACAGTCAAGTCATTTAATCTCTGGTCTTCAGCTTTCAATTTAGTGAAACGTCACATGTACAACTAACATGTAACTTGCCAGTATGCTATGTGGACTATAGCAGAGAATGTTGTAATCATGTATTTAGTACAGATCCCTAACACAGTAAACCTACTCTACATATTAGTCCCTGTTATAATTACTCCCAAATGTGTCTAGTTCAAAAGAAGTACTTAAAAAATTAAGTTGATTTGCATGCTTCCCCCATCATATGGTTTGTTTCTGTTCATGGTTATTCTATCCTTATAATCAATTCAGAATGGAAGAACACCAAAGAGATGAATAGAATAGGCTTATATTATCCACCCCTAAACATGAAGGGTGGTTTAATTTTATCTTGAGCTAAAGTTACTAATTATTGCTAAACAAAGCATGTCATAATCCAAAAGCTTTCGAGAAGTCAGCTGTGGGGGAATCTCTTTAGCTCAGAGGGATTCAGGGAGGGCACAAGTGAAAAAAGAACACTCAGGACAACGTGTAGGGCTAGATGCTGAGTAGGCTGGGAGTAAAATCTTCAAGGCGGCTATGTCCTAGAACAGTCAGAGGATAGCCAGGTGTGTTGATACGCTCCTGCTATGTCAGCATGTGGCTGATGGCAGAAGGCTCATGAGTTTGGAACCAACCTGGATGTACACAATAAATCTAAGGCCTGGTTAGGTGATAGCAAAACTGTGTCTCAGAGAGAAGGAAAGAGGGGTGGGGGACAGATAGACATATGCACATATATGCATATATATATATATATTGTAAACATATATGTAACAATAATAATCAAAGAAAAAGAGGCTATCAACTTGAGTGAGTGTGGGAGGGGTTTGGAGAAGAGTAGCTGAAAGGGGCTGGGGGGAGAAAGTGGAAAGGGTAAGTGTTGTAATTAAAACACAATATTTTAATTAAAACACACACACACACACTTATGTTTTTTGAGATATGGCTTTATGGTGTAACCGCCTTATCTGTCCTGGAACTAGCTCTGTAGACCGGTCTGGCCTTGAACTCACAGATATTTGCCTGCCTTTGCCTCTGCCTCCCAAGTGCTTAATTCCAGCACTTAAAGGCATGGACCACGACTATAATTTAATAAACACTACTGCGTGTTCAGTATGCACTAACTCTTGCGAAGAAAAAAGAGAATTAAGATTATCAGACCTATCATTACTTAATCTCTTGGAATTCCCCTATTTTAGTTGAATCTTGAATATTACCCACTTCCAGGTCTTCGAGCCAACTCAGATCCTTCCTAAAGCAGTTTAGGAAGTCTGGAGATATCCATCTTAATCCCTCTTCAGGCTGCTTCAGGAGGGAGGAAGACTCCAACACATCTTTCTCTTCCTGTCTCTTAACACCAGCCCCATAGGGATTAGGAACTTTATTTAAACTATTTGAGAACTGAACCTACGGAAATGATGTGGCTAAGGAGGAAAGAAAGAAGTGCTCCAATTAGAGATGGTCTAACCTATGCTGGATTCCCTCAAAGGGCTAGTCTCTGACGAATTCAAGCAGACCTTCAGATCTTCAAAGCCAGAGAAAGATATTTAAGGTGAAAGAGGGGGAATCCAAAGGAAGCCAATCTGCTGCAAATTAAGAGATATTTTGGACTTGAACTCTTCTCCACAGGATGACAGTTTAATCACACCGACTGCTCAGCATAAAATGTGGTTCTGCCAAATAAACTTTAACTGTAATTTATTTTTATTTATTTATTTATTAATTTTTTTATTTTTTTCCATTTTTTTATTGAGAAAAGGAGAAAAAAAAAACAAGTTTCCACCTCCTCCCAGCCTCCCATTTCCCTCCCCCTCCTCCCACCCTTCTCCTCCTCCTCCCACCCTTCTCCCCCTCTCCCCACTCCTCTCCCTCTCCAGTCCAAAGAGCAGTCAGGGTTCCCTGCCCTGTGGTAAGTCCTAGGTCCTCCCCTCTCCGTCCATTTCTAGGAAGGTGAACATCCAAACTGGCTAGGCTCCCACAAAGCCAGCACATTACGTAGGTTCAAAACCCCGTGCCATTGTCCTTGGCTTCTCATCAGCCCTCATTGTTCGCCATGCTTAACCACTGTACTCAGTTGAGGTTCCAGAAGTCAGCCAACTCAACCAGCTCCAGCTCAATTTGTTCTTTACATTGGCAAAGTGTTCTTGTCTTAGTTGAGAAGCCTCAGCAACCATGTGTGAATTTTTTTTTTTTATAAATTACTTCTCTCTCGGATACTATACATTTGTCACTTCCTCATATTTCTCCTTTTATATTTAAGTTCATAGAACATGACTCATGTCTTTTTCTAGAAGGCCAAAAGCTAAGGGAATATGTTTCAGTTCAGCATAGAAATTCATCTTGCAGCTTCCTTTAAGGAGAATATGATCTAAACTAATGATTTACTCTAACGTCATGAGTTTTTGCCCTTGGAAGCTGTTTTTCATTTCAACAATAAACAGGATTGCTTTCTGGAAAGAAATAAAAATACATAAATGATACTTGTCATATCGATGTAACATGGCCAAGTTTTCTGCCGAGAGTTTCCACTTCCGTGTCAGGTAGAATGTCCTCAAGTGGATTAATTATTTCACACCATATTGAAAAGGATGTGGGTTGTGAGGCAGACACTCGATAGGCAGCGTCTGGAGAAGGGACAACTATAGGCGGGAAAGAGGAGCACTAGAGGGCAGCTAAGAACATTAGCATCCTTAGACCCACTGAGATCCAGGTCTGGGCACAGATGGAACAGGCAGTGCGGGAGAGCATCAGTCAGATTGCTTCATCCGATGCAGAAATCTGCTCCGTGGAATTAAGATAAACCAGGCACAGAGGAACTAAAGACTCAAAGGCAAGAGGTTCACCTCTGAGAAACAGAGATCTTTGTTTCTCTAGACAGCTGGCCCTTTGTCTTTTTTATCTGGAGGATCTGTCTTCGTTTTTCTCTCTACAGACTCAGTTTCCGCATGTGGAAATGCGCAGAGCAAGCATGGTACCATCCTCAGCGTTGTCTCTTTCCTAGTTCTACAGCTCTCATGGACTATTCAGAGCTTCTCAGTCCTAAATCCACCTTTTCCTTCAATAACTTGCTTGGTGAAGCTTGGATTGCACACAAACATTGCCTGAAACCTCTTAGCAAGAGTTGGGAGGCAGATACCCAAAGAAGTAGTGTTGGGATGGAAAAAAAATGATTGGTAGAAGAAATTATATAAGAAACACAGAAATTATTCAGCAAAATTATTCTTGCCCATCTTGTATTTAGTTGCATTCACCTTTTTAGTTTGATGGAACAGTCGAGACAGTGCTGGGAAAAGATACAGATTGCCTCCAAAAGGCAGACACATTAGTCTATTATATGCACCCAATGTTGGATCCTATCATTTAAAAAAAAAAAGCAAGTCAATCAATCAATGACATCCCCAGCCAATACCAGTCTACAAAAACCCTTGAAATTGCCGGGCGGTGGTGGCGCACGCCTTTAATCCCAGCACTCGGGAGGCAGAGGCAGGCGGATTTCTGTGAGTTGGAGAGCAGCCTGGTCTACAGAGCTAGTTCCAGGACAGGCTCCAAAACCACAGAGAAACCCTGTCTCAAAAAAAAAAAAAAAAAAACCCTTGAAATGAAAATGACCAGGACAAATGTACCTTTAACAAGGAGGAAAAGTGACAGAGGACCTGACATGTGAAAGCTTCAAGAAGCCTGCCCTATTAAAGGACTCCTAAGCCCAAACTTGCCCTTTTCCCAGACCTCTACACAAGGACTCTTTTGACCTTATATTTGTCTTCTTAATGACCAGTTTTCTCTACCACACTATTGGGGCTGAATTGCATCCCCCACGGAAGGTATGTTATAGTCTTAACTACAGAAATACACTGTTTGAGGCCAGGATATTTCTATATATGATCAAATTAAGATGAGGCAATACTGGATTAAAACAAGCCCTAAATTCAGTGACTGGAGTCCTTGCAAGAACAGAGGGACTTAGGGACAGACACAGAGAAGTCAACATGACAGCTGAAGTGGGGATGAGAACAACAGAATTATGAGCCAAAAGGTACCACAGAACAGCATTTCCCCAAAGATGAGGAGACAGCAGGAAGAATTCCTGCTGGGACCTGTCAGTGGGAAATGGACCTGCATATATCCTGATATTAGATTTCTAACCCAGACCTGAAAGAAAATCAGTTTCTTTTATTTTAAGTAGTACTCTGTTGCGGAAACCACAAGAAATTAATACAAATGCCATGCTCAGGAGTCGTGTCCTCCTTATTTTGTCCCCAGTAACATCGGACACCCTGTTGGGCTCCTGCTGCATCTCATCACCGTAGCCACTGTCTTACCACCACAGCAGAAAGAGGGTATTCTAGAGATGTGTGCTTTTCTCTCTTGTGCTGGATGGATTTTTTAGGACACAGAAGCTGTCCTTGTTTTGTGTCTTCAGTGCCTGGTCCATAGCAGGAAATTCAATAAGTGCTTAGGGAAATGAGATAATGACAATTTCCAGCTGTGTTGAATCTACCATGTTCTTAGGTAAAAATGTTCACATCTCAGTGATGAATTCAGTGTGTGCAGGTATGGGACCCACATTGTTGAATCTTAGCAACTAGACGAGTATGTACTACAGGAAGAAATATAGTGGCGGGGTGGGGGTCAGATAATTGAGTAACTGGAAGACAACTTTTTGGTACCCCTAGCCCTGGCTAAACTATAGGAAAATTTTGAATATAAAATAATGAGGAGAAGGAAAGAGACCTTGGGTTAGTTTTTATGAATTTAGCATTCTAGAAAATCCCTTCTAAGTCAAATAAAGTCATTGTAATTCATGAATTCAGAAATGTGGTGCAAATGCATATGAAGATAAATAGCACAGGAGCCATTTGAGGCAGGCAGATTCGTGGGGGAAATTAGAAGCTGCCATCAGGAGAGTTAATGGAAAGCCCACTAATCCTAACGTTCACCCAGAATAAATGGAATCATGTGCCCGTTCTCCAATTTGCTCTCAGGTTTGGGCTACCTCCCTAGAGACAATGAGGAGGGAGGGGGCTCTTCTGATTTCCCTCCCCGAGCCCCAGGATGCATTGGCTGCTGTTGTACCATTTTAAGTTGTCTGTTGTATTTGGAGCATGTTTTCTACTTTTCCAAATAAAGAAAGAGCTACCAGATCCTCTGTATGACGTAGGGTATTAGCTCACTCTTCCGTGTAAGGACTAATTGATGTTAGACTGGTCTTCGGATAAGGGGCAGAAATTGTCTGCTACACTCCAGGATGCTAGGCAGACAGTCATATCAACACATTGTGTGGAATAATTACTTTATGCAATGCATGGCCTCATGGTACTTGGGCAGTGTGTGTGGGTGTGTGCGCACACATATGCACATGTACATATGTATGATACTTAAAAGAACTTTGAATTTAAGGACAAGATGACAAGCATACTTTGAGAATGAGTCTTCTTCTGTGTTACATTTACTTAATCAAACTTTCGAAACTTGTTGTTCATACCTAATTTACATATTGTACACAAAATAAACAAAACATTGGATTGTTCCCAACTGTTGTTCCAGTTTTGATGCTAATCCTAAACCAGATGCAAGAGGAATTTAGGAATAAGTGTTTAATCGAATCCTAACAATGAGATGCAGGAGAAATCGTCTAAGAAACATGCCCTTCCCTCTACCACAAAGTCACAGGAAGAGATGGTCTCTCTTCTGCCTCTGGACACAGTTGTGAGGTGTGAAGTACTTCAGTCATCTTTGCAACTTGAGAAAGAAAGTCTCACCAAGATGACAGAAGAGAGAAATGGAACACAGGACCTCAATGACACTTTAAAAACAACAAATCAGACACTGTTTAAACCCTCTGTACTTAAGAACTTGATGTGTTAGGAAATAAATGTCCTTATTTGTGCCAGCGATATTAAACGTTGATTGTATATGAAGGCATTCAAATGCCACACTCTGCTCAAGTTCCTCTGTAGAAATAGAAGTTCAGTGGTCAATACAAGCCCAGATACCCCTGTGGCCTCAGCCACTGTGAACTGTCTCCTGTGCTTGTGAGTCAATGAATCCCAGTTAATTCCAAATCTCATTGACAGGCACCAATTTCTGAACACGCTGTACTTGTCATATTATGACATGCGTTGCCTCTAGGTTCAGCATGATGCAGAAATGAAATTTTTAACTACTTTGCTGATGAAAAAGCTGAAACACAGATGGTTTGTGTACTATGCCCAGGACACACACTGTTGAAAAGAACAGATAATATACAGTTTAGGTTTCTCAGGCTGCAAAGCCAGTGCGCCTCCATCATTCTGTCTCCCCTTGTTGACATGGGAACAACTATCTCATTGCAGAAAGCCCCAACTTCTCCCTGAAACTTTTTTTTAAAAAATAGTTTATCATTTTAGCAAAGGGGTGATAATTTAGGTTTCTTTTATGAGTTCTTTTCTTATTTACCAGCCTGTTTGTTCGTTTGTTGGTAATAGCTGTCTAATGGAGCTACTGAATAAAACAACTGTGGTCTTCCTCACTTCTTTTGTCCTTGCTGATTTTTTCTCCTGAATCTCTCTGCTCCTAGGAGACCAACTACTGCACATCCTTGAGGTTCCAGCTCAGTGTGACTTTCCGGCACCTCAGGCTGTAAATCACCCTCCTCTTCTGACAGTTTTCCTTGCTGCATTTGCGCCTTTTGCCTGACATTCACTTCGTACATAGTAATAACGTCACCTAGGAGTTACTTACCTCTTAATAGAATGTAAGCATATTGAGTAATGTGTATCTGACAAACTTTGTTTTCTTTTGTTACTAGGCATACAGGGTTCTATGAATTCTGAATGAATGGACAGATGATTGAATGCATGCATTGTATGAATGGCATTTACAGTTCCATAAGTCTGGGGCCCTATAGACTTCTGAGCAAACACATACATGAGTCTCTGAGCCCCATTTAACAAGCAAGGTTAAGAAAGTAACAATCGTTTTGTATATTCTTTAAATTATTAAAACGTATTATGTGTAGTGCTTAGCCACTTCTAGATTAGTGGCAGGCCTTGGTTCAATCATACCAGCTTTCATATTTTTCTATTTAACTCACATCACCCTGATATAGTTTTGGAAATTACAAATGCGATTTTGATGTCTCCTGTCTTTGTAAGTCTGATCCCTCAAATGACTATGTCAATTCACTCTTCTCCTTCTGGTGACCTAAATCCTCCAAGAATACACTTTCTACTTACCTGAAGTGATCTAATAAAAATCAGCTCTGCTATGAATTGATGAGATTCTGTGCCTAAACTCTGTGTAAAAAGATGACTTACTGTAATTTCTCTAACAGCCCTCCTCTGTGATTATACCATTCAAATTCCCATTGAATGTTTCTGCCCAATTATAATAGACTTTATTGATCATTTAATTTTATGGTTTTAAAAATGTAAAATCATACATTTTACATTTCTGAAGGGAAATGTCTTAACTAGTTAGATGCCAAAGATGAAGGTTAGGGAGATTTCATTTGTTAAAGGGTAATCTCTGGAATACAATTCCATATCGAATCTGTCATGTGAGACTGTTTAATAAAGAACATTATGGAGGTCAGTGGGATGGGTCCGAAGGAGAAGGTGCTTGCTGGGCAAACCAGGTGACCTATGTTCCATTCCCAGAACCCACATAAACGTGGATACAAAGAGCCGGATTCTGAAAGTTGCCCTCTGACCACCACATAACGCTTTGTAGCACAAGTGCCCTCGAACACATCACAGACATACGCACATGCACACACTAATAAAGAGAGAATATAAGGCTGGGTATGGTTGTGAGCGACTGCAACCCCTGTGCTATGGGAGACAGTCACAAGAGGATGGTTGGGAATTGCTGGTCACCTGCCTAGTTCCAGGCCAAATAGAAGATCCTGCCTTAATGAAGTAAGATAGATAGTGCTAGGGGGACATTTAACACTCTCCTATGGCCTCCACATACATATCACCATGCATACCCACACACATATGTAGGAGTGCGTTCAGCACATGCATCCAACACACACACACAGACTTAGGCTCAGATAATCTGTATTGCATTAGTAAACACACTTGTACTATAGCTGTGTTTTCTAGTTGGTTCACCTTTTTCAAAACTGTTTAGGAGTCTGAGATAGTTTACCAAGCTGTGTGAATGAACAAAATAATTAGCATGAAAAGATACATTGATCAAGACAAAGAGCACCCAAAGCAGTATCATACCTATATTTATGTAGCTCATAGATGGGAATGTAGTTTTTCCTTTACATGTGCAGTAACACCTTAACTGATGGAGGATTAAATAGACCCCACCAGCCTATCCTTAGAAACAAGATTATGAAAAGTAACACGTAACTGCCACTAGTAAGCTTGCAAGCACAGCTTTCATTCAGTATTTCCATACACACTGAATTTGGAATAGTGAAGAATTCCCTAACAGTATAGATTCAAATTCTTCCCTTTTAATTATGCATGACCTAGTAGTCCTAAGAATATTTTTTAAAGAGACCTGGTATTTCTGTAGGCAAAGGTCAAAGAGTCTAAGTTTGGAGGCCAATTTGGGCTACATAGGGAGTTCCCGCTCCATCTTAAATGTGGAGTCAGATTCTGTCTCAAGAAGCCAAAACACAGAAAAACAAATATGTATTTTTGAAGGACCTCTAAAAATTGGAGACTTCTTGGTGTGGATATTTTTACCCTCTTTTTTTCTCTTTTCCCTTCTTCACTCCCACCTCTCTTTTCCTTTCTCTGAGACAGGCTCATACGACCTACCACAGGTGGCTTTAACTCACAGCATTCCTCCTGCCTCAGCCTCCTCCAAAGTGCTGAGCTTATAGGCACCACTTCCAACTCCTCTTCACTACCTTTTGTTTAAAAGGGGACATGGCGGTTTAACATCTTATGTGTTGTGTTAACAGGAAACTGAACCTGACACTCACATTTGCCTCTTACTATTTTCCTCCCATCACATTGAGAACAGGGGAGTTGAACTCTCTAAACTGCAGGATCAACATGGCCCAATACTTCATACCATTGTGGTTGGAACCTTGGGAAACTAAGGTTAAATGAAAGTGTGTGGGAGAGTAATTTTCAATAAGTGAGACTGGAATGTTTAAGTATATTCATTTTTATTTTTTCATACCATATATTTTAACTATTATAATTTTACATGTGTCCACAATAAAATGATCATATTCTTCCCCACTCTCTTCCTCCAACTCCTCCCATATCATCCCAACATGCTCCTATTCCTACTTAATTTTTAAATACATTTTCTAATTGTATGGGTGTGAGAATGTGTGTGTACATATGTGTGTGTGTTTGTGTATGTGTGTTCAAGTGCCCAAAGAGGCCAGAGGCATTGGATGCCCCTGGTAATGAAGTTACATTTGGATGCGAAATGCTTGATGTGGGTTTTACATACTGTTAACTGTTGAGCTAGCTAGCTATCAACCCCACCTCCACCCACAGTAAATTCAGTTAGTGATGCCCACATATGCATAGCGGGAATAGAAAACTACAAGTGAGAACACCTTCATAAAAGAATGATTCTCCCTGCCTGCACAGCTCTTCAGTAGGGGAATAGAACCTGGACAGAACCTTCCTGGAATTTTGACTATCTCGGTCTAGTGTGTATCTTCAGCTAGTAACCACGTTTTTATTTATATAAATAAATAAAGTCATGTGCTCATGGTGTGGATAAGGAACTAAGGTGTTGTACTTCACCTCTCAGGAACTGAGGAAGCTGAGATTTTCAGTGTACCGTAACACTCACATGGTCTACTGGAGAAAGTTTGAATGTCCTGTTAAGGTACCAGTAGTAAAGAATGGTGAAGTCTGTTTATCAAGGCTCTTAAGAGTCTTATTGGACTCCACAATTTTCTGAAAAAAAAAAAAAGCCACATCTGTTCATCTTGTTATAAAGTGTTCAAGTTTTGTTGGCTTTGAACAAGTTAGCACCCTTGATTGTGCCTGAAGACAAAATGATTGGTCACCCTTTTTCGTCTTTATCAACATTATTTTAGACTATTTGGGAAATATTTAAAGTCCTATATGAAGAAATTAAATGATGTCACCGTGTAACAAACATTATTTGCATGTCAGTAACTCTTTAATTGTTAGTGTGGTGTGCTTATGAATTGAATGTGACAGGACTCAACATTATGATATAATAGTTCTCAGATAAATGGCCAGCACTTACTTGTCTTTTCCCATGTAGTGGTTGCTTCTAGTGCCTGTCAATGATGTTATAAGATTTAAAGTATGAATAAAAATCACTCCTTACTTACTAACTGCACTGCATATGTCTAACTCACCACTTGGTTCCAAAAATGAGAGAGATACATGTCGACTTCAACATGCACACACACCAAATGTGCGCAGCTGCTATCGGAAAGTGTTCTTCATGATGTGACAGTCTTACTGTGACAAAATGTCATTATCCACTAGAGAAAAGGAGAAATGAACTGCAACATTCTAAAGTAGTTACCATTTAAAAAACGCTTGAAGAGCTTAATGGGGTAGCTGTAGAGATGGCTTGTTGATTAAGAACACTTACTCCAACAAGGAGGACCCTAGGAGAGACATATACATGGATCTAATCTACATGGGAAGTTGAAAAAGACAAGAGTAAATCTGGGAGTATGGGGACCATGGGAGAGGGCACAAGGGGAGGGGAGAGGCAGGGAGAGGATTAGAGAAAAATGGATAGCTCAATAAAATCAAGACCAGTCTGGTCTACAAGAGCTAGTTCCAGGACAGGCTCCAAAACCACAGAGAAACCCTGTCTCGAAAAACCAAAAAAAAAAAAAAAAAAAAAAAAAAAAAAGAACACTTACTCCTCTGGCAAAGGACCAAGGTTCTGGTCCCAGCACCCACTTGTAACTTCAGTTCTAGGGGATCAGAAGTGTTTCTGGATTCCACGGCCTCCTGCATGCAAGTGGTACACATATGTTCATACAGGCGTACAAACTTACCTAAAAAAATAAATACATGTTTTTTAAAAACTTAATAGACAATATCTCAAACCATTTGCAGAAGATGTTCAAGGCATTTGACAAAGCTCATTTCATATGATCTGCCCTTTCTTCAAAATTTTCAGCTTTCAGAGCTTGGGTAATAGCTAAGTCAGTGAAGTACTTGCTATGCCAAGAACTCAAATTCGATACTCAGAAGCCAATAAAAGGCCAGGAAAGTAAAGACAAGAATGTCCCTCGGGCTCACTGGGCATCCAGCCTATCACACCTGCTCCTCGGGTGACTGAGAGATCCTATCCCCCCCAAGTAAGGTAAGTGGCTTACAGGGAAGAAGACCAAGGGTGATATTTGGTCTCTACATGGATACTCACACACATGCAGGTGCAACTCCACTCCCACCCCCTCAGCATGCATATGCACATACTACATATATATGCACATATATACATGCTCAGACAGAAATATTTAAGACTTTAGAGTATCAAAATTGTTAGCAATTTTATATTGTAAGTAACAACCACTAAATCCTTGCTTTGATTAAACATATTTTAAAATCATTCTCATTTATACCTTTTGTCTTATATTTAGATAGTATAATAAATATTATTTTATAGTTACATATAAAGTAAAGAATTTCTTCACAAAAGACACATTGCTGTTATGATTTGATGTCAGTGTGATAGTAGATTGTACCGGTTCCACAAGATAATTATTTCATTAATTTTATATGTAACCATCAGCTGCTTTCTATTGAATAACAAAATACCTAAGGTTGAATGACCTCTGAATACAGGCCTTGTCTGCTAAGGTGATCAAATGCAGTATGTGTTTGGAGGGGAAAACCATATGCGGCCACAGCAATAACTACTGTTAAATCATGATGGCTCTAAGGAGAAAAACAAAAATCAGATGATACCTGATAAAAAACTAAACCACCCCTAAAATATTGAAATTGAGTTCACATTGGAAACAAACATTTCATAGGCAATATAGTCTATGTTTATATTGATTTCTGTAAATTATATGGTAGCAACAGATAGAAGATAATACATATATATATATATATATATATTAAAAATTCTGCACTGCAGTTTAACTGCCCTAAAACAAATTGCATTTTAATCCAGTTTGATATTTTGAAAACCACATTTAAATTATGATATCTTAAAGGAGTAAAACGCAGAAATCATTAGCTGATATTTAATGAAAGGTAGAACTAAATTCTTAAAATATTACAACTGACTTCTTGGAGTACTAATTTAGACTTGTTTAGAGTGAGTGTTTTCAGAACTGCTATGCAGCATGAAAGTGGGAGGGGATGTGGTTTGTGAGAGGCCAGGACTATCTAGCTTAGGCCATGAAGAAGTCTGGTTCATCTCACGTCTTGTAAACATGGATATCAAAGAGTGCTCAGTTGATAAAACTGATCAAAAACACCAAAAGCAGCCTACTTTGTAAAGTAGAAACAGTCTGCGGGGGAGAAGCGTGAATGATGGAAGGCTGGGTTGCTGTTTACAGCCTCCCTATGGGGGCTCTTGATCTCAGATCAGGTTAGGGACCTTGTGATCCAGGGAACTCACCATTTGGGCAGAGGGTAAGGAGAAAGATGAACACTGACTTCATAGCCACCGAGGTTCATAAACAGGCACAGAGTCCCAGCACATTTAGCTCCCATGTATCTTTACTTTGACATGGGCCCTTTTATAGAAACAGAGAAGTAAAATTCCATCACAAACCCTTAATGAAATACAAAGACAGTTCTATAGAATGACAGTATTTAAATACTTTCATTAATTGTTTCTCATGACTTTTTCTCCTTCTACAAATTGGTGACATTTTCAGGCTGCTGCCATTAAAATGTAAATGTACTTTAATGCAGAGGGTGGAGGCTCCATGCTGACTTGACAGACAAGTACCAGAATGTGAAGATAAAGTTGCTTGGAGCATCAGAAAACCTTCCTTGCTAGTGCTTCATGAGCTAATACATCTGAAGTAAGGACAGATGTTGTAAAATCAGTGTGGTGTGAATTCCTGGATTCTAGGCTAACAAAATGACCTTTCTGTGCGCTTTAAGCTGCATAGCCTCATTAGATCTTTTAAAAAGCCCTGTGATCTTGGTTTTTGCCCTTCTTAAAATTAAAATAAGCAAACAAGGAACCAAAAATATGGATAGCGGATTCTCCGGCGCCCAGAGCTGGAGGAACCATTGTGTTTGTGTTTTTTCTTATCCTTATCCAGGCTACTTCTCAAGCATCTCACTCAGGCCTCTTAGTAATGACATACAGAGTTCCCAGTTTGAAACCCAAATCCTCATTAGCAGTCAGTTATTTCAAAACTGGAATGCCTTGCTCCTAAAAGCTACAATATGGGCGTGTCTGTGGATGAGCCCACTGGACAGCTGTTCACCCTAGAAATGTCTTTAGGCATGGCCACAGTGATGTTGGTCTGAGTTTGCAAAGTCTCAGGAGTAGCAGGCTACTGGAGCCAGAGAAAGGGAGTAAGGCACCTCTCTCCCCATCCTAGACACAGCCTTTGTCCTGAGAAAACTTATATACAGGCCATATTGGAGTCAACCCTTTTCATGTCCCAGGTCTGCTCTGCTTAGACCTCAGTTACCTAGGGCTCTTGTCGCCCTGAAACCTTACTCATCTTTGGGACGGTAAATGCTCCGTGCTGGATTGACTGGAGTAACCAGATCTTTAGTGCAATCAGTTTTAGATGTTTTTCTAGAGTATTTTAAAGGTGAGATTACCATTTAAACCTGCACACTTTGTTAAGTAGACTGCCCTCTCTACCTTGAGTGGGCCTCTTCTTATCAGTAGATGGCTTTAATAGAAAAGTCCTCTTCTAAGTAGACCATCTCAAAACCAGCCTGCCTCTGAGCCGGAATGACTACACTAGCCTGGGTCGCCAGGTTGCCAGCACACTCACAGTTCTCGGAATTGCCAAGCACACTCAAACTGTGAACCAAATTCTTAAAATAAGACTCTCCCCCACTCCTACCCCAATCTCTGTCTGTGCCACGCCCATCTGTTTCCATGGAGAACCTGGTTAATAGACTCACCTACTCACGCAATCTCATCACCATGTAGAGAAGTCCATCTTCGGTTCAAGACATGGTGGAGCCGCAACCACCTGCACCCTGTTGATGGTGTTTGACTTTCCAAAGTCTTTGTTTTGAAGATTACGATTAGTGCAACAGTATTCCAAATTGGTGAAACTCCTAACTGTTGTGATTCAAAACTGAAACAACAGAGAGGAGCTGGAAGGCAGAGAGCACCTCGGGAGCCAGGCTACGAGCTGGTTGTCAGCATCTCCGAGCTGGTTGCTCAATGCTGGCAGCAAGCAGAAATGGGAACTGCTGTTAGTCAACGCTATTCCCATTGGTAACTTTTTCCTTGTTGCCGCGGACCGTTCTGACCTGTTTGCTGGTCTGTGCAATGTGAGAGTCCCTTCTAGGTGTGGGATCCGCTAAATCTCTTTCCTTTGGGCTTCATCCCGTTCTCCACACTCACCTGACCTCACACGTCTGCTTTAGTATGTAGGTTGAATTTGTCTTCGGGGGTACATAAGTTGCATTCCTTTGTTTCCACATGGGGAAGTCGTTCCAATTCAGTTGACTTGGATAGACTTCTTGGTCTGGGCCGACCAACAGTGTCATCCCTCGCTGTTGAGCGGCAGTGCAGGCAGGGCCAGCCAATCGGATATAAGCAAACACTGCTCATCTTTCTAGCTAACTTCTCACAGACGTCTTCTGTGCCTCAGCTTGGCAGTGGCTTCCTAGAAGATAAGGGTTAAGGAACATGTTTGTAGTTTTTTTCCATTTCAGAGTACACATGAATAAATACATCTGTCAGTATTTATTTGCTGAGTGATCATTTGACGAGACTAAGAAAGATACAGGTATGGATAAAACTTGTGATAAAATCTAAATTCATAGAGAAAAAGGAGGCCATGAATTTGAAGGAGATAAGGAAGGGATATATGTTAGGGTTTGGAGGGAGGAAAAGAGGAGGAAGAAATGTTGCAATTAACTTATAATCTCATTTTTTTAAAAAGATAAAACCTATATATGTATATATACATATATATATATATATATATATATATATATATATATATATATATATGAATGGATATTTCTGTTTCTGGAATTTAAATGTATGTGCTTATGTTAGGTGCCTGGCATGTGTATGACATATATAAATAAAGCTATACAACCTTGGTAATATAGCAAAACTCTCATGAAATATATTATCTTTAATACTTTTATCTGAACTTGCATGGTGGGTCTTTAATGCATGACTTTTCCAGGATTTTGATATTTTTAGAGCTATATTCTCGTTAATAGTTATCAATATAGGAGAGAATAAACCTCTTAGTTAGTCCTGGAAGACAACTCTTGTGTGATAAATAAAAGTCTCACTTTATACTACACTATAAGACACAGTTCAGATCATCTTGACAGGTGAATATTGTAAGTATCAAAAAGAAAGGAATGCTTAACAGAGCTCTGAGAATGTCTAAATTTAGAACACTAGAAATTAAGGTGGGAAACCATTGTGATTTAATGAGCCAAAAATTTTAGTATTTCACATGTAAATTTAAAAATCAACCCAAAGTTTAGAAGTAAACAGTAAACAAGAACAGTATGCTTACTGACCACTACAGAAAAACAATGACTCTTCCAAGTAAACATCACACAGAAATGGGACCTGAACATCAGTCTGAGTTGCAGATGAACCTGGGAGGGTAGTAGTGACTGACTGTGTGACTCTGGGCTTGAGCCGGATACTCAGGTGCTCCATGACTCCCTTTTCTCATCAAGAAATGACATAGCTCTCCCTGTACATTAAATGAAGTGAATATTATGTGTTTGACACAAGGCCAGACTCCTACTAATCATGTAATGAATAATAGCTTTACATTTTTGACCTAAGAATCACTCATATAAAACATATAATGGAGCCCCTAAGGCAGAAGCTCTGGTCTCATTTGTTCATTACTGTTTCCAGTTCAGAGAACAATTTCTGTCATATATTATTGATATAGGTACATAAATATTTTAGGTGAATTAACAGACTAACAACAATCCCAAGATATCTATATAATTAATATGAGCCAACCTGAAACAGTACTTAATCTCCTTACTTCCAATAAATTAATAGTAGCACAGGAAGCTCCCCCCCCCCCTTCTCGCTGGCTTTCTGTAGCACTCATTAGATGTGCTAACCCACTGTGGCGAAATGAATACTTCACACATTGCCACTGGCAGTTAGGAACTGTGGAAGCCTTTGGAAAAGCAGAACATGAAAAAGAATCAAGAATGTGGAGGCTGCAGGGATGGTTGAGCAGCTAAAAGCACCTTTTGCTCTTGTAGGCAGCTCCTGTTTGTGTGCCAGCGCCAGTGCTGGGTAGCTCACAATCACCTGTACCTCCAGCTCCAGGGTATTTGATGCCCTCTTCTAGACTCTGCAGCACTGCATACGACGTGGTGGTGCACACACACCCATGTAGGCAAACACTCCTACACATAAAAGATACAATAAATCTTTAAAATAAGAACCTGAAAAGGTCTTATCCTATGGAACTCTTACTTTTATGACATACATAATAAAAATAATCCTCAACATGAGAATTATTTATCATTAAATATATATGCTGTCACATTATTTATAGGAGAATAATATAAGGACTATCAAAATTCAGAAATATGGTCATGACCTATAGTTGAAATATTTTGAAGCCATTAATGTCTATTTAAACTTTCCCCCTCCTATTGGGTTGCCTTGTCCACCCTCAATATGAGGGCTTTTTCCTTGTCTTGTAGTACCTTTTTTTCTTTTGCTATGTTTGGTTGTTGTCTCTTGGAGGCCTGCTCTTTTCTGAAGGGAAAAATGGGGGAGTGGATCTGGAAGAGAGGGAGAGGGTAGCTGGGAGGAGTGGAGGGAGGAGAAACTGTGGTCAGGATGTATTGTACGAACAAAGAATTTACTTTCAATAAAGTTATAATCATAACATTGGGGGAAAATATAAATTTATGTGAATGTATATATTTGCATACATAAATCCTATACATATTGATATTTATAATTTTTCAGCTATCACCATCATTAGAGTAGCTTTATAAGGAGACTTTGAGGTAGGGAAGTGGCTCAGTGGGTGAAGCATTTTTCATACAAATATTAGAACTGGAATTTGATCCCCTGCACCCACTGAAATGCTAGGATACAGACAGGGGATCAACAGAGCAAACTGACAGCTGGACTCGCTAAGTTGGTGACTTCCAGGTTCAGTGAGAGCCTCACCCTTGCTTTATAAGATGGAGAGTAATTATTAATTGCCCTATGCTGTATATTTCCACAGCCTCTAATAGGCACCGTCCCACTGTTACAGGGCAGCTCCATTTTAACTCCTTTCATACATGTGTATGTATGTGTATGTGCTTCTGTGTGCATATATATGTACACACACACACAAACACACATATATGGAACTGCCACATCTCATCCCAGTTAGAATGACTAAGCTAAAGAAAACAAGTTCAGGAATGGATCTGGAAAAAGGGAAACACTCATTGTTAGCTAGATACAAATTGACAGGCTACTATGAAAATCAATGTGCAGTTTTGTCAAAAAGCTGAAGGTAGATCTACCATATAATCCAACTATACTACTGAGCATAGTCCCACTGAGCCCTTCCTCTTCTATGTAGATACTCGCTCACTCTCATTCATTGCTGATCTGTTCACAGTAGTCAGAAAATGGAAACAGTCAAGATGCCCATCAACAGATGAAAGAATAATGAAAATGTCATGCATATACACAATGGGCTATCACTGAGCTGTCAAGACAAAGTTGTGGAATTCACAAGTTAATAGATGCAAGTGGAAATCATCATTTGGACTGAGATAATCCAGACCCAGAAAGACAGATACCTCCTGCTTTCTCTCATGTGTGGAGGCTACATGAGAATATTTAGGTATGTATGATAAAATTGGAACACATGTAGAAGTCAAGAAAATATGAAGGGGTCATAGGGGACATCTCAAGTGAAGGTGATAGAGTGCAGGTGATATGAAGGAGGAAAAAGGAGTAATGGAACAGAAAGGGTTAAACTGGGTGGGAGATGGGAGAGCAGGTAGAAGAGGGAGTATGGAGAAAGATAACCAACAGTAAAGGTAGTTCTTAATTTTAAAACCAAATGTTAAAAATACTCTAGGAAAGGGAGATAAACTTGACATGAGCATCAATTGCACAAGCACTCTGACTATAAAACGGTTTTAAATGTGAGAAAGGACACGTAAGGATATTATTGAAAAGAAGAAAGGAATGTACATATTTCCATATTTAGTTGAAAGACACTTACGTTGACTGTACCTTCCCTAGCAACTAGCAAGAACTGCAGAGTGGTAGCTATTTGTAGGGCATCTGATGGCTGCCACACAATCCCTCTGAGGGAAAGGGACTGAAAGTGTTTTTCCCATGGGTCTCTGTCTTTGAATACTTTCGTGTTCACAATGTATTCTAATGAACAGAGTCCTAATTCTTGATTCTTCTCCAAGTTTCATTTCTTTTCCTTAACTCTTAAATTAAGTAGGATATAATGTTGAGCAAAAATGATAAACTCAAACTTAGGAGCTGAACTTTAAATAACTTAGCTGAATATAATATATCACATATAATTTTTCATATTACACTCTTCATGGTCCCTCTGATCGTAGAGTTTTAGATGTGTTTCTGTTTTTATTTCTGTAACTGGGTATCACATTTCTTCCAGTGTCTTTTCTAAATTTATTAAGTAATGTGTTATTTTACTTCTTATTCTGTAAATGTCAATCACACTGATTGAATTTTTAATGGTGAAAAACATTTTTTTTTGTATTGAAAGAGAAAAACAAATTGACTGCATTTATTCTTTCTTGTAAAAATCTTGCCAGGCACTGATGCTAAGTGGGTGCTGGTCTTCAGTGAAAATTAGGAAACCGTCAATTTTGTAAGATCTGCTGAAAGAGTTTGGTGAAAATCAATGCTATTTTTCCTTAAAGATTTGGGGAAATGCTTTAGTGCGGCCATTTGACAAGGCTATTTCTTGGGAAAAGTTTTTTATGCATTAACATCTAGGCCTCTTTCTTTCCTTTCCATTCCTGCTTCTTTATTATCGATGTTTCTTGGTATATTTTCAAAAGGTACTAGGATTACTCTCCAGCCACCTTTTGCCCATAGTCCCATGCAATTCCTCTGAGATACAGTTGGATCATTTATCTCTCTTTCCAGTGCACTTAGCGGTCACCTTATTATGAGTTTTGATATGCACATGTTTTTTCTCTTTCTTGAATACATGAAATATCAGTGTGATTTTTCCTTATCAGATGCATATAAAGGGATATTCAAAAATCAGTTCTCCATCCCTTTTACCTCATTCCCTATCTCCTGTCACCTGTATCATTTTACTTTCCTTTCGTTGATGTCTTAACGCCTCTCCCCTCTCATATAGTCAATATAACATGTAATGTTTTTATCCTGCTAAGTGGTGGCATTTTATTTGTTTCAAATATCTTGACTATAAATGAAACAATGTGTTTCTGTATTATGGAAGGTATATTCCAAGAGTGAGCTCTTCAAAATGGGATTACTGAGTCAAAACATAAATCTCTGTGTGGTTTATTAAATATTTCCACACTTCCTTACCAAACGATTGCACCCATTTGTATTCTTACCAAATACATTTGACAGTACTTGGTGTTCACAGTGATGGCAGCACAATGGGCCATCATTCTTACACTTCATTTGTGTTGCCTCTAGATGATTTTGGAATTTGCTTTTCACACATTTTATATAAAGTTGACTATCTTATCTTCATACATTTAAGGGCTATATATGCATATATAGAATATATATTGTGTGTGAGTTAGCCATGTATTTTAACCATTTATTTCTTCTCTCTATTTGGATAGCTCGTTGTGTACATTAGAGATGTCAGTTCCTTGAATTACATTAAAATATTTCTCCTGACTTATCAGGTCTTTTGACTTCATTGTAGGTGCTTTCCTCTCCTTTCTATATAATTTTAAAAGTTTTGGAATAAAATTATTATAATTTCACCTTGAAGTAATAGGACTGACTGTCCACATATTATAAAGGAATATGCCTATCCTTCTTACATGTTTATATGGTTTTATGTTTTAATAGTTACTCTCCTGACATATTTGGAGTTTATTCTTTGTGTAACACTATGTAAAATATTTGAATTATCTTCTTCTGAAAGGCAAAGCTAATTTCCTGGTACTATTTTAATAAACATCCATTTTTGCCTCTGTCATTTTTAGTACTATCTTTTATATATATATATTAAATTTCCATATGTTCTTGGGACATGGCTTAGTTTTCTACCCAAGCCTGACTTGTTTATTTTTTTCATTACTAAATGCCTTAATTACAGAGCTTATGGATATTTATAATCAGTTTCATTCTAATATTAAAATTGGCCCTTGGATTAACTTGCTATCAGATTTTGTAAATCATTCAAGAACTCTGCTGTAGGGATTTGAGGCCAGGTTTGCTGTTAATCACACCCAACTGGCCATTCTTCTCAACTCTGGGTAAAATAGAAACCTGGGAAACGTAATTGCTTGGATTTTGCTACTAAGCTTAAATTGAAGAGTTTAATGTCAGGCAATTCTTCTCCTGACAAAGGGCCTCCTTGATCTCAGAGCTTGGTGCTCTGCGGGGGACATGAAGCTAGTGTTCTGCTGGTGGTCATGCACCTTCTGTGTCTGCCATTGGGTTTCCTTCAAAGGGTGCAGTTCTGTATCACCGGGGTTCTCTCTAGGTGACACACAGAACTGAAACTGCATGCTTTGAAGACCCAGGAGATTTTGTGAGAGTCTGCCACGTTCTTTTCTGAATGGTTAGCCAAGCTGGCACTTGCCTTTCGGCAGCCTTGCCAACAGAATGTATTGCCTTGCCTTGTGCCAATCTGACGGTTGAGAGCTGGTGACACCTGGCTGCAGTGCTCTGGTTGCAGGTGGTTTAACAGGTGCCTGCATGCCAGACTCTCTTTACTTCCTGAACCATTGCTTTGTATCCTAGGTTGCAAGAAAACTTCAGGCAGGAATAGTTCAACACAAGAGGATCTTGTTATAGTGACCCTCAAGAGGTATGTGCCCACAGTCTCCAGCTTTCCAAAGGAGCTGACATCTTGAAAAGACTACACAATCCTTACTCCTCTACTGGCTCATAAATCAATAAGTATTGAAAGGGGGATGCTATAAAATATACGAGCTCCTGATAAACCCTGTATCAGTAAAACAATTTAAATTTCATTGGTAGAAATAAGGTACGCGATCTCCCAATTTCTATAGAGACCTCTCTATCCTCAAAACCAAACCAAACCAAAACAAACAAACAAACCCAGCAAGTAGTCTGTAG
Source organism: Microtus oregoni (assembly GCF_018167655.1). Lineage (NCBI taxonomy): Eukaryota > Metazoa > Chordata > Mammalia > Rodentia > Cricetidae > Microtus > Microtus oregoni. The sequence goes on along the minus strand of NW_024543091.1, from coordinate 2,047,306 downwards.
ATGATAGCATCTAAAAGTGGTAACTGACCAGGGATTCTACGATACTGTGTGTCAGAATGGTCCTCAAGCATCAAGTGCCAGTCTGTCCTAGACAAAGAATGCTTCCAGTTAAACATCACCTTCCAGGAAGCTAGAACAGAAGGTCTATTTATTGACTCAGTAGCTGGTATAGAAAAATGGTGGAACTTTTGAAGAATGCTTATTGGAGCCTCCAATGATATCTGCCTTCAGTGCACCTAATGTAACCTGATAAATGTTACAAGCTTTAAGCTATTCATATCTCCATGTCCAGGCCCAAGGCCCAATTTGTTTTCTCCTAAGTGAAAAGGCAGAGAGAGCTCTTGCTTCCCTACTTGAATATCACCTTTCTTTGCCACCCTAGTCCCACTCAGTCAGCTACAGCTTCCCAATAGCTCAATAAAAACTGACCTCATGTGGGATTTCCCTCGGTATGCTGTGAATACTATTGGTTAATAAAGAAGCTGCTTTAAGCCAATGGGTTGAGAGAATATAGCCAGGCTGGAAAAAATATAGCGAGAGAGTAGGCAAGTCAGTGAGACACCATGTAGCTGCCAGGAGAGAAAGAAGTGAGCTACCGGCTGGAATCTTTCCCATAAACCATGAGCCTTGTGGTAAAATATAAAATAACAAAAAGAGGTTAATTTAAGATGTAAAAGCTAGCTAGAAATACACTTAAGCTATTGGCCAAATAGTATTGCAATTAATATAGTTTCTGTGTGAATATTTTGAGTCTGGTGACCGAGAAACATACAAGTGGCCTTAGCCAGCACTGACCTCATGACAGATGACAACAACTCATGTCTGGCAGGACACTGCCCACTGTCAAAGTAGTGGAGGGATCAGAAAAACACACACTTCTATAAACAGATATTCCGAGAGTGACACCTCCCTGGAGGTTGAGATGCCAAAGAGGAATAACACAGTGGAAAGGAGAAACAGGGTGGAAGGAAAGAGATTGTAAAATACACCGTGACATCTTGTCTTCTAAGTCTACTGGCAACGGGCACAATGGCAATCTACTCAGACTATCTCCATTCCCGCGCATTTTCTACTGCTTAGTAAATTGAGCCTCTGAGTGTCTAGCTAACAGCTGAGCTCCTTAAACTGTACAAATTTGGACCACCTGTGAAGCTTTTGCAGCTTGGCATAAGGAAAGGAGTCATGGTAAGATGGAGGAATTTACATTATTTACACATGTTAATCAATCCTTTGTGTAACTCTCCGTTTCAACAGCTGTGTATGGTGCATATGAAATGGCTGTTCAAATGTAAGGTATAAATCAGCTACTTTTCGGTGCAGTTTTAATTCCACAATGCTAAAAATAACATAAAACCAACATATGCGAGCTACGTGTCTGGTACATCATAAGCATTCAAGGGGATTTTTGAGGAAACAAGACCCTTACGACCACATTATGCAGAATTCTCTAAGTACCTTTTATGGGATAATGAAAGGTTTTCATACCCTGATATTAAGTCTCTCCGCCCATGTAGTAATCCAAATCAAGCAGAATTCAAATGAAAAGACCAGGTTATTTGGACAAAACGTTCCCTGGTGATTTTCCTGGGCCCCAGAGATGAGATCTGAAGAGGAGGGGAGAGGCACTTGGCTGCTATCCAGGAGGCACTTTAAATACCCTGTAAGTGCAGTCTTGAGTAGCTGGGGGGTGGGGGGTGGGCAGGGACAGTAGCTTGGCCAGCTTTCTGAGGGTGGGGTCTGGAGAAAGAGGGAGGTGCGGTTGAAGTGGTGCTACCAGCTAAACAGAGGGAGTCCTTTTTAACGAATTGCTTCCCTAAAATGTTCACAAAAATGATGTAGGAGTATAGCATTGCTTTTAATCTGCATTTAATACAAGGTACATATTAAACTAGCAGCTCTTCTATTATGCAACCTCAGACATCTCCTAAATTAATTGCTATTTGTCATCATTAGCGATTATTTGAAGCAAGGAAAATGCATATAGAGAGGAAACCATTAACAATATCTATTGAATCACTGGTATCATTTTGCTAAAAATAAAACAATCCTCACCCAATTTTCTTACCAGAAAATAGCTTTACTTTCTTGATGGTGTTTCCTTCTAAGGAGATTCGCTTTAAGAAAACATGAGCCAAAAGAAATTTGTGGCTTTCCAAAACTTTCAATCAATCACCATTCTGTTGGAAAGAAGCCTATTGCCAGAAAATTCAAATCTTATTATATATATATATATATATATATATATATATATATATATATATATAAAGTGTGTATTTATTTGAAAAATAGGCCATTAAAGTGACAGATGAGTGTTGAGATGAATTATGAGTTACCTATAGAATGGTTTTTAGGGAATTTTGGTGGCAGGCAGGATAAATAGAAAAAAATGATAAAAATCTAAATAATGAGAGAATGTTTGACATTGACACCACTCAAGGCCATATAAAGTAGTCCCAACCAGAATTTATAATTTACATTTCAGGCCCTCTAGCAAAATGTCATTGAGTAAGAGCTGACATGACTTGATGACAACACAGGAATGACAGAAAGAGAGAAAAGTGACCATGCCATCTTGGAGTTCACAAAAGTAAGAAAATGAGATGCCGAACATTTCTGGACATATGTTCCAGGCAGACTTCAAAGAACTCCATGAAGAATAATCACATGCCAACAGCCACAGCCACAAAGGAAAAAGCGCTGCATGAAGATCAAAGACCCTGAGAAGAAAATGAAAAGAAAAAAAAGGAAAAAAATTTCTGACTGTACCTTCCAGCAATTCAAGGTAGAGATGAGCTGAAGGGATGGGTTGGCACCAGAGGGGTAGAAAACAGAGAGCTGGATAAGCCCAGGTTTATAGGACCAAAGCCAAATAAGGAAAGGAGAGGGAGGGGAAGCAGAGGCAAGTATAAACAGTGTGAACTATTAGGCTAATGGCAGGGAAGTCAATGACCACAGCTAGCAGATAGCTGAGGACAACCAAATTAAAGGGGCACCAATGGTTTAAAATGCTCTGAGTTAAGAAGCAGGCCAAAAATGATTACCAGCTAATAATGCAATATGGGTCAGATATTAAAAAGAGTGAAGTAAATGTTATTTATTCCATGGTATAGAGAAGAAAACTATGTACAAGAAATACTGTAAATTCTGGGGTGTAGAAACTATTAGCAGTGGAGCAGAGATGCCAAGTTAGTGAAGGATGTACAGTCCCTATTTGCTTATCCTTCTGTGTAGACAAAGATCCTTTAATGCTGGTCTTCACCATTGCTCTCCCACCTCCACTGTTGGCTTGGAGGATCACAAGGCTGATGATTTCTAAGGCTAAGGGAATTCGTGTTGTCCAGCCTCTTCCCCTAGCTCTCAGGAGAGACCGCTTTCTTCAAACAGATGGCCTCAGCTAACTGACCGTGAAGACCTCCTTTGTCAGAGAAGATCTTGATGGAAGAGAGATGCTTGTGACTGGGAAGGTCTGGAAATTTCTGGGGTGCTGTTCCAACTCCATCAGGGTCTACTCTAAAGAGTAGACATCATCTCTTCAATCATGCAGAGGCTATGTTTATTTCTTACCTGTTTCATTTTTTTTGCTTCATTACCCTCCCTCCTGTGAGTACTTAAAGTTTCTTAAAGAGACCAACAGAGTCTTGTTTTACACACCCCAGAGCCTAGCTCCCACCCACTAAGCAATACCTATGAGCTGCCATTTCATGCATGGTGAAATAACTTACTCTTCTAAACTAGACATTAAAAAATCAAGATGAGTGGAGAAACTAAAATCTCTATAAATTCCTTGAGAAAAACTAAATCTTTGGGCTCATAAAATGTTAGAATTGCTTACTGAAACAACTTAGGCAGCCACAGAAGAGACACCACCTGTCGTAGTTGAGAAGTTGCCATGAGAAGTTGCCATGAGAAGTTGCTATGAGAAGTTGCAGTGTGGAAAGCAGAAGGAAAGTGAATTAATGCCTTTTCTGGTGCTGTGGTAAAGCACCAAAAGCAACTTATGGAAGGAAGGCTTTATTTTGGCTTTTAGTTCCAGAGGGAGAGTTCACAGTGGTGGCAGCGGTGGGAGGTCGGGGGGAGCATAGGGGGAGGCATGGCAGCAGGCAGCCAGAGCAGGAAACTGAAAGATCACATCTTCATCTACAAACACAAAGCAGAGAGGAGGAGAAAGCAGAGAAGTGGGACAAGGTTATGAACTTTCAAAGCTTACCCCAGGTGGCACACTTCGTCTAGGAAGGCTCCAATTCCAAAAAGTTCCACAACCTCCTCAAAGAGTTGCTGTCAACCGGGGACCACGTGTTCACATATCTGAACCTATGATGAGGGACATTTCACATTTAAACCATCACAGTGAGAAATAAGAGGGTGACCTTGCTCTTCAAATGGCTAAAACCAGTAGGTTTGATATCAGCTTCCTGGCAATATATTAAAGACTATAATTTGGATGAGCCCCTTAAAAATGTAAGTTGCTTCAAATTTATCAAAAGAGTTTTATACAAGCTGGTCCTGTGTTTATCAAGAAAGGCCCGAACAAATAATATGCGCTCATTGCAGAACAAACAACAGGCTGAGATGTTCACAGACTACCGCACAGGCTGGGAAGAAAATGCAAAGCTATACTGTGAAAGAGTCAAACTGCTGTGAGATCAATCATAGCAAACATGAATGACCTCTGCAAAGTGAACGGGGAATTGGCTACCTTCTAAAAAGCAAACACAATCTTTAAGTAGCATTAAAATCATGAAAAACCTCTCATCATGGAGAAACTATCCCCAGTTCACCTTTTGCTTTTGTGTGAGATTATGAACACCACATATGAAAAGAGGATTGACTCACAGGGACATGCTCAGAAAGAGCAAACCTGGGTTTCAGGTCAATCGGATAAAGGTAGACGGAGCTTGGGATTTTATTTTTTGAAGATCATAATAAACATACTGAAATGGATTTGCTGCTAGTCCCTGGCATCTTGCTGTGGTGTCGAGACCATGCGGTAGATCCCCAAATGAAGGTGGATGGTCCCCAGCCATGTGGAGGCTGGTTGGTCCCCGGGGAGCCGTCTGGGCAGGTGGCAGGTGGGAGGCACAGAGATAGGCGCACCATACAGAATGAAATTGGACATTTATTAGATAGGTTATGGAGGGGAAAGAAAAGGGGGAGAAGAGGGGGAAAGGGGGGAAGAGAGGCAGCCTCTCTGAGAGAGAGGACAGGGAGGTAGAAGGCTGAGGCTGCAAGCAGGAAGGGAGTGGGCATGGCTTGTCTCTTAAAGAGACAGAGCATTACACATACAGTTTAGCTTCCTAGTCATTCAGCTTTTTAGGGTTCTCAGCTTTTCCTCTAGCAAATAAATGAAGGAGTTTGAAATCGGTGAGGAGTCTATGACCCCTGTCTCAAATGAATTTGCTGCTTCCACCAGGCCCTTGGAAAATGTTGAGCAGGAAGTATAGGCCAGAACAGGAGAATTCTGGGACGAGGAAAGGCTCAGTCTGAAGTCGTCACCCAGACCCAGAGGAAGCAAGAAAAGAATGCTTCACTGATAAAAGGTACCAAGCCATATAGTTAACAAAGACAAGAATTATGGGTTAATGTAAAATATAAGAGTCAATTAATAAGAAACCTGAGCTAATAGGCCAACCAGTTTATAATTAATGTTGACCTCTGTGTGTTTCCTTGGAACTGAGTGGCTGTGGGACCAGGTGGGGCAGAAACCTCTGTCGACAGGAAAAGACCAGGTCCAGAACAAAATCAAACCCCTGCTTATGACAGAAGGCAGAAGCAGAATTAGAGGCTACAGAAAGGCAAATTTATAACTGAATGTGAAAGAAGTTTGAAATTTTTGATTTCTTTAATATTAGTTTATTTTGTGTATAGAAGTTTTTACACATGTGTCATAGAATGTAAGTGGAGGTTAGAAAACAGCTTGAGAGACAACCTGGGAGAGTTCGTTCACTCCTGTTACCATGCTAGGTCCCCGAGATTGGACTCAGGACCTCAAGGTTAGTGGCGCATGCGCTTATCCTCTGAGCCATTTCTCTAGCTCCATGAAAGAACTTTCTGGTGGATAGATACCTAAACACAGGGTGCCACTTGATAGTGGAGTGCTTTTTAAGCAGTGACTATGAGATGACAATCACGGTGATTTTTCTTTGTTATCATTACATGTGAACTGTATCAGGAGTCTGTGTGATGTTCCACTCTGTGGGGAACCCTTATATGTGTTCCGGTGTACAGAAGAGCTTCTATAAGAAATGCCATAGGAGAGAATCAGGAGCTGGTAGGAGGGTCTGGCTCAATGGTGCTGACAGGTTAGTTGGCATGCACACGTTAAAACAGAGTGCTTAGTCTTTCTTATACTTCCTAATTTAGGAGATTTGAAAGGGGTCCAATGAATTTGTATTTTTAACAGTGTCTCATGTGATGCCCATGTCTGTGGTCCAGAGACCACAATTTGAGAACCACAGGTCTCAAAGGTTCTTTGGAAGTCCAAAGATTCTTTTCAATTTTTATTCTATGCTACGAAGCTAAGTTTAAGTAATTATTCCACCCTCCTGGGGCAAGATCTCTACACAGCAGTCTTTTCTAAAAAGCTGTCCCCAAGAGATATCATTTGGTTTAATCCCTCAAGTCAGGCTGCCCTGCCTGTCCCCCACTTCTCTTTAAAAAACTGTCATTTCTAAACGGAGGGAGGGAAACACATTTATCATTTTTTACCTCATCAGTTCCTCATCATGCCTTTTTCAGATACTTGATCTCCCATGATCTGGATAAGGAAAACTGCATTGAAAAAATTACATAATCCTATCAAAAATTGTGGCCCATATTACATAATTATTTAAATGTTTTAAAGTTTTAGAAAGAGAAACTTCTAGTTGGGCATAGAATGGAAGTGTGTATTTGAAGATGAAAAGACTCTTTTGTGTGTGTGTGTGTGTGTGTGTGTGTGTGTGTGCGCGCGCGTGTATGGTGACTGTGTGCATGTGTGTGTACATATTTTCCACAGGAAAAAGAAAGTTTTATTCCTAGTTGCTTCAGGTGACTTTCCTCTGCTATTTTTAATGCTTTTATTATTTGAATTTTACAGCACCCCAGGGGTCGTTAGCTATTTCAAGAGATGTCATACGGTTCTGAAAAGTTCCCCACAATAACGTTTTAAGCCATTTCAATTGAAAAATAACATATTTGAGGCACAGAAATGTTCCAGAGTGGTGAAGGGAGAGTGTTTAGAATTGAAACAAACAAAATAACTGCAAATTGCCGGGGAGGTATTTAAGCTTCCATTTCGTGCTCGCTCCCCAGTGAATCGCCAATCGGTGGGTGTTCTGTGCCACAGAGTCCCGACATCTAAATCAAACATAAAACACCCCACATGTTTGGAAATGAGAACAGCGCAGAACAAAACAAAACTGTCCTCTGGCAATTCTCAATTATCTCATTAACAAATTATCTAGATCAGTGATTTTATCTCTTCAATTTGAGACGTTCTATTTTGTACTTAGAGGTGAGAACTCTTTCCCTGATGTACCAAGAATTGCCCTCAATGTCTGAGGTGCCACGGCAGGAAGCAGACCACGGATTCACAGCGTTTTTTACAGTTTCCTTCTCAAATCAGTGAATGCCTAATGTCTCCTCCCTTATTGCAAGTGGCATAGCTGAGAAGAGGAGACAGAACGTGTAGTTGAAAGGATTTCTGGGCCTCTGAGTAAAAGAAAAGCGTGGCGATATTAGCATTATGGTTACATTAACTAGGTGCTAACCAAAAATTACGATCCTCCACTAATTGTGTGTATATGAGAAGGTGAGGAGGCTGAGATTGTTTTAAGGAATGCCAGGTGCACATTTTTCTCCGGAAAAGAGCAGCAGAGATCTCAGACCTGAGGACACTGTGTGCTGATTACAAGAGGCCAAGGGACAGTCAGAGGTCACACTGTGTGCCCTTCTTGGGTCTCTCCCTATATCCAGCTCTGCCTAAGTTTATCCCACGCCCTGTCCAGGTCACCCTCCTCAACATTAACCAATAACAACTTTCTGTAAGTGTAAACATCTCCTTCACACTTCCTCTCTGAAACCACAACTCATGCTTCAGGATTAGCGACAAGTAAACTCCAGTCAGGGATTTCTGTGTTTTCTTTGGAACCCAGACACAGAAATGAATGTGATTCTGTTTGGTTGGTTTTCAGACCTTGACATCATAATAATTTTTGTCATATTTTTATAAACTGAAACATGGATTAGAGAACTGAATATAATGTCTCATATTTTCACTTCCCTCCCACCCCACTACTCCCTGCCTCACAGAGATTCCTCTGAAAGCCCACCCCTCCAGCAGGACTGCGTCACTGTCTACATAGCGTTCGTTTGCTGTTGTCATTTGTGGGGCCCAGTGTGAAGTGAATATTTACGGTCCTTTGCTCAACAGTGATTAGGATTTTCTAGATGGCAACAGCAGAACCCTTAACGAAGGGCAAGGCCTTGCTGAGCCTGGAGCCCTGTGGCCAGCACAGACTCCACGCCACAAAACTGGTCCTGGCATGACCATTTGTTTACCTTCAGTTACTCTTACGAGCGACTCATTCTGCATTGGTTAATTCTGATTTTTGAGAATAAGAATCTGATTGGTTAAAAACGCATGTCATTCTTGGGTGTGTCTTTGGTCTATTCTGTCTCCATCCTTACTTTAAAAACAAGCAGTTGTTAACCAGGTTGGGAAATGAGGATGGAAATAAACCACGCTCTACAGAGCTTGACCACTAATGGAGACTGGACAGGACCACTTTGTTTAGGGTAGAACGTGGATAGGCAGGCAACCATTGATGCTTGAATATGAATTATCGCAGGATGCATTTTCAATTTGATTCTGATGCTTGTATATTTAAAATAGAGTAGTAGTAGCACGTCAGAGAATTTATGAGGGGATAAATGAAATAGTGGCATAAATATGATACTAAACTCCAACAAATAATGCTGTTCCCTTTCCAATGGAAGAAGCACAAACAGTGGGCCTGGTCTAAGAGTTCCAATAATCTGCCATCCCAACCTTACACAACACGTAGGCTGAGGGTGACTGGAGCTGCTGAGCCCACAGTCCAGGTGCTGATGTCACAAGACCCTTGGGAGGTTGCGCACTCAAACATACCAAAGAAAGTGAAGCGGGAACTGGATGAATGCCAAAGGACAATCTGCCTAATAGACTTCAGCTACTAATATCTCTATTATGTTTATGAAAGAAAGATATTTCCTTTGGGAAAACATTGTTTTCCAGTTCCCTCCTGAACAAGCTGTGCTTGGTTCTGTCAGTGACTAGAAGTGACTGAGTTGAACTGGGTCTCCCTGACCCTATATGTGCTTGTGTATGTAGAAGATACTAAACTTCAAATATCTGAGCTGGAACTCTATCTCAGGGATGGAGTGATTAATTAGCATAACCAAGGATCCTGGGTTTCATACAATACATACATACATACATACATACACACACATACGAAAGTAAATATCTAAAAAATAATGGCTTGAAGAAAAATAAAAGTCATGTCATGTCATTTCCAGTGGTGTGGGTTTTGGGTTAGGCCAAAGTATCTTTCTGCTTTCTGTTTCTTTGTCCCTTCTTCCTACACAGGGTGCTGTGCTCGGTCTCCCTCACTTGCATTTGTCAGATACACATTTCAAGCTTGTGTCCACAGACTGGGGCAGCACTCAAACAGAAGCTGTGTATGAAGCCCTCTCTGTGAATACTCCCATGAACAAGGCATGGGAACTTGGGAACTCAAGCCTGTGATCCCCTCACTCAGGAGGCGGTGGCAGGAGGATCCCCAGTTTGACGAATAAACAGAGCAACAAACAAACAAATGAAACAGTCCCTTGAAGAGTCGTGTCTGTAGGACAGTGCTATTTGCACACCTAGCTGACCTGAGGTAGAGCAGTGTTTACACCGTTCCCAGGCAGAAGCAGTTTCAAAGCGCCTAAGTCTTTCATAACGTCAGCTACTGCACAGATACAAAAATCACACACCTAGAGGAAACAGAATAATAAACATCCCTAGGATGTTACTCTTTTCCTTTCATTTGTCAAAAATCAATTGCTGCTTTAACTTTCCGTTGTGCTACAGCACCATAAAACAAGGGAAGAAAGCATCAGGAAAAATCAACATTTCAGAATCGAGGTGGGAGATACAGCTCAAAGCCTCAGCAGAGTTGGGTGCGGGGCCCAAAGGCCTTTGCCTCAAAGATGTGTGCTCAGAAGCCCATGGGGGAGAGGATAGCATTATAAATTTTTAAAGCCATTAATTTCATGAAGAACAAATTCTAAATATATGAGCTTTTAGAACTGATGCTTTGTGTTTTTTTTTTTTTCAGTGCTGAGGATTCAGTCCAAGACTCAGACATGTTATGCAATCATTCTACCCCCAAGCTCCATCATCTCCCCAAGAGACCTCTTTTCCATGAAGGTGGAAGCTTACAGGGCTCTATTTTAGGTACATTTAAGCTTGACAAGGAAGAGTAAGAAAATTTTTTTCTGGTTGCTCATGTTGTGAAATTTTGAGCACATTCAACAATTTACCATTTGAATTTTCACACAGAACTAGTAGAACTCTCTTTTTTATTAGCATATAATTATTGTACAAAATAATGGGTGTCATTATGATGTTCTATGCAGAGTCCCAGTTTCCAACTTGTTTGAGTAGTTGGTCAGTTTCAAGGCAGACTTTTGCTATGTAGCTGAGGCTGTCTTAGAACCATAACCATCATGCATGCCTCAGCCTCCCAAGTGCTGGGATTTTGGATTTATGCTGTCTTGCCTAGCATAGAGCCCCAATTCTTTAGAAATTCATTTTGCAATGGCCCAGGAGCTAGCTCTCTGTAGGTAAAGGGAAAGCCATGAGGAAAACCTACAAGTTGTCACATGTGTTAAAATGAGGATCAAGGGTTACATGGAATGTTAGTGTTAATGTCTCAACCAAGGGCACGGGGGAGAAGAATCAAAGATGCTTGCAGTGGCATGTAAGACAGTCAAACCAACCTGATATGTGTCAGGCAGGCTCTGGGAAATAAAGCCAGTGTTGGTAGCAGGTTAACTTCTCTGAGACAACCTCACCCCACATCATCCAATAAACATACACTAGATACTAGCACTCTTCTGTACAGTGTTGCTTCAAAAGTGCTACTATTTGTAAAACACTAAGGAAAGACAGCTTCTAATAAGGCCTCTCCTACACTTAGGAAAGAGACTCTGGACCACTCCGTAGACAAGGAATTAGCAAAGATACCTTTTGGTATCAAGAGGAACAAAAGGGTTTGCTAGAATGAACAGCAAAGGAGACACCAGGAAGATCAAAGGTGGCAACAACAGCCAGGACTAACAGTTGACAGGCAGTAGAGGTCAACAGCTAACAAAGCTGGAGTCAGAGATGCTTTAACCATGACTACAGGTTGGGAAGCACACAAATAACTCAGGATCATCCTCCTCTTGGGTCAGGGGGATATGTGTCGAGTGTGTGGGCCCTCTGTTGACTCAGCTGAGGACAGCCCAGGTGACTAACTCACCTCACAGCAATTACCTCAGCCTCTGTCTAGTTTCTGCTGTGGCTCTATTAAAAACCAGAGCCAAACAGCAGAGACAAGGACTTTCTCCAAGGAGCCCCTTTCATTCTTAGACATTGCTTCCTTTTCTTTAATTTCTTACATCTCCTTTCATTCTCAGCTTTCTTTAATATATCTTAACAAACTTGATTCCACCCTCTTTGCCCCCCCGCACCAGGAATATCTGCATCTTTAATTACTACTGGAGTGGGACATGAGCTTAGGCACCATTGCCCCAAGTCCATCTTTGTTCATGATGAGTATCTGCCTCCCTAAACCCTTAGGTCAAGAACAATGGTGCTGAGAAAGTCCCATTACACTAAAAAGGAAAAATAACCCTGCATCAGTACTGTGGCTGATTTGACCTTGTGTTCCATTTTCCTGGCCCTGGCATGACTCATCCTTGACATCTTGGCCATTCCACCAATTTAACCTTGGTAATGATTGCTTTACAAAAAAAAAAAATCTTATAGTACATTATTAATAGTTATATTAAAACAAACCACTTTCATTCTAGTTCCTAATGGTCTCATTTAGTAGCATGTAAAATACAAGTTAAATACAATTGAAAATTCTGTATTGTCAGGGTTTACGCTGAACACATGGATAAGCTTGGAGGATAAGCTGTGCTAGCTCAGCGTGCTTGCTAACTCCAGATGAAATGTAATTAACACTGTTAGATCAGTTGTCTATTGATGCTTATTTAGGTTTTTAAATAACTGTTTTTGCTTAAATTTCCATGGACTGGCTGGTTGGTTCTTCCACTAGTCTCATCTGCACTTACTTACCTGGCTACATTTAGTTGGTTGGAATGGAAAATTCAAGGTCATTTCATTCATGTATGCTGGCCCTTCTCAACCCTACTCATGTGGTCTGACCTGGAGTAATTCATGCCATGGTGGTCTAAAGATTTCATGGTGAATGATGAAACATTTCCTTCTCATCTTTAATGGAGGAGCTTGATACATTAGCCCTAGCGGCCATTTGCCATACTTGCTGCTATGTCTTGATAAACATGGAAGCCCAAGAGTTACACCAAATTCCCAGGTCCATATGCCATGGGTTGAAATTATGAATCTATTACTGGGCAGTACTTTCTATTGGACAATAATAGATCTTTCTTATTAGTAGACATGAAATAAATGTGGAAACTAGAGATAGATAGATGACATTATAGAGAGAGAGCCTAGTATCTTTGAGCATAGAGAATGATTTTCTCTTTCCAGATAGTGTAGTATGCAATCATAAACACGAGATAATCACAACTCACCCAGAGAGATCAGTCAAAGAAGATGACCCATCACTGGTCATCCTTCAGTACATCCGTGTGCTGCATATGAACTCTGACACTTGCTGTGCTTTACATATTACTAGATGAGACTGGAACTACAAAATGGAGAACAATTAAACTCATCATTTTTATGTAATTATTTTCCTTTTATGTGTATTTAATATAGCCTTTTCTATTTTGTAGTCAGTCAAGCAGCAATGACCTTTTAAAACGTTCACTACTATGATGAATGTGTAATTTGTATAAGATTCTCATTAATATTAACCACCCACCGTTAGGACCACAGTGACATCATCAATTATTTAGAAACCAGAAGACGAAAACAAGATGAAGAATTTACCTTAAAAATGATATTATTGTAGAAATATCGTGCTCAAGGTGATTTAATATATGGAGTTACACTTGGTAAGTTTACACAATTAATCATTCAAGTGAACAAAGTATCAGTTTTTGATGAATAAAAATCACTTGGTTCTAACTAACTCACAAATGAAAGCACAGCATAGTTGGTTTAAGGAAGTCAGTCAAGCGCTTGTCTGGCCTCACATCTAAAACATTTCAGCGGAATCCTATACAGTTAGAACAGCCTTTCTGAAGCCATGCGGCTTAACTTAGGGTTTTCTGCTTTCGCTATGAATTACAAATTTACTCACATACCCACTACAATTAAAAAATATGGGAAAGTTGAAACTAGAAAAACAATTAGCTTTAAACCTTCTTTCATAACTCTTATGTCCCTTTGCCTGCATCCCATCTTTCCACATAGCCAAGAAACCTCTCTGCTTTTCCTTTCTAAATGTTATGTGATACTCACATTTAAGACATTTACATATAAGCGTGAATACACTGTAGGATAGGTCCACAGATGAGGGCAAACATGAGGTTTTTTTTTTTCTGAGTTTGTAATATTTCTAAGGTCCATCCATCTTCCTGAAAATGCCATGATGTTGTGTTTCTTTATAGCTGAATAATAATCCATTTTTATGTGAATCCCATCTGCATCATCCACTCACTTGATGGTGAATATCTAAGCTGGATCAGTTTCCCTGCTATTATAAATAAAGCAGAAATAAACATGGATGTGGCAAATATCTCTATAGTAAGATGTGGAGTTCTCTGAGTATATGCCCTGGAGTGGAATAGTTGGGTCATACGATAGTTCTACTGAAGAATGCCCAGGTTGATTTCCATAATGGGTGTATTAATTTGCATCCCTCCCTCAGTGAACAAGGATTTCTCTTTTTCCACACCCTTTCCAACATTTCAAATTTGGTAATTATGGTTAATAAAACATTATTTCTAAGACCATTAAAGCACACACTACAAATTAAAGGACATACACTGGAGAGTTCAGAGCCTATATGACACAGTTCTGAAATAATACAATTATAATTTGAAACATCTTGGCTTTTGCAAAGAATCATGGTTCAGTGTATGTTTTATGATATAATGTATTTTTCACTAAATGAAGTGTAATCAGAAGGTCTATGATGTTTCAGTAGCTGAACTGGGCAAATTGCTCACGAGTATGAGAAAGCACTTATTGGTGAGCTTTGACATGTAAAATATTTTTTGGTTTGTATACTCTAAATTTAGCAAGACAAACAAAGAAAAAAACTACAACCCAGGACTGTGAAATATGCTTCTTCCTAAAACCATATTTTTAAAGATTTATTTATTTTATACATGAGTGCTCTATCTGCATGTGTAACTTTATGCCAGCAGAGGGCCTCAGGTCCCACTATAGGTGGTTGTGAGCCACCAACTGGTTGCTGGGAATTGAACTCAGGACCTCTGGAAGATCGGCTAGTGCTCTTAACCGCTGAGTTATCTCTTTAGCCTGGGGAAACTATGAGAAATTTAACTTAACATGAAAACTTCAAATTCACATTATCCTCCATTTGATAGAATCTGTCGTGAACTTACTAGAGACATGGGAGGAAAAGGAAGTCCCTCTATTAAAAATAGCAATGTCTATAGAAAATAATTAATTGAAGGTATAATGTTACTAGTTTCTTCTCTGAAAGATAAATATTATAAAAAGAATCAGTTGTAATTATATGTATGAATCCTCTTTATGTAAAGCATGTTTGGATGAAGAATTATTCATTTTCTGAGATAAAGGACATTACAGTTTTAAAAACATAGACACCAATATCTGCTGCCCAACCTGGCAAATTGGCTTCTGATAAGCTTGCCTGTGCTTATAATGTGTGTGGGACCTAAGGGTTCAATGTGACTTCACGTATGGTGGTTGTCCCATCAGTTAGAGTGGAGTGGATTTCAAAGCTCAGTGTACCTATTTCACAGAAATTAAGCCTCAGGGTTCTTGTGCTTCTCCAAAACAAAAACAAAATCAAAAAATCTCCAAAACCAGGTCTAATAACTTAAAACATGTTTAAAATTTTGATTACTTATCCTGAAATAAACATTAAATTTAATGCCGAAGGTATTCAGACAGCTTGGGCTTCAAGTGTTAAATTCAACTATACACCTGTGGCTAATTGTCTCATACCACACTAATACTGCCTAGATTGCATACCTAGATGTAAAATCGTGGATCCTATTTGATTTTACTCAACATATTCATGAACTAAAGAAATACTTATTTGGGACTCCATTGTAAGCATAATGGCCTTTACACTGCAAAAACCACAAGACAGGTCTAAAACCAAAAAGAATTTAGAAAGGATTGCACTCTGTGGAGAGGCAGGATCTCTGCTTTGGGAGGTCTGTTGGCAGATAGGAATGGAGATGAGGCAGGCAAGGGGCGTGGCTATGGAAGTTCAGGTGGCCAGGGTCTTACTCCAGCTAGGAATAAAATCAAAATCAATCCAGTGCTCCAGTGTGGGTCTCTGTCTCTATCTCCATCCATCACCAGATGAAGGTTCTATGGTGATATGCAAGATATTCGTCGGTATTGCTATAGGATAGGGTCATTTCAGGTCCCCTATCCTCAGCTGCCCAAGGAACTAACTGGGGACCTCAGCTTGGGCTCCTGGGAGCCACTCTAGGTTCAAGTCTCTTGCCAACCCTAAGGTGGCTCCCTTAACTAAGAATTGTGCTTCCGTGCTCCCCTATCCAGCCTTCCTTTATCCCAATCATCCAGTTTCCCCAAGTTCCCCCATCCTCCCCTTCTCACTTTTCTCTCTCCATCTCTCCTTACCCCCATCCCATCCCACCCCCAAGATCCCACTTTTCTCCCCGGCAATTTTTGTCTACTTCCCATAGCCAAGAGGACAACTATATGGTTTTTCCTTGGGTTCACCTTCTTATTTAGCTTCTTTAGGTTCACCATTTGTAGACTCCGTGACCCTTATTTATGACCCACACTGGAGCACTGGACTGAGCTCCCAAGGTCCCAATGAGGAGCGGAAGGAGGGAGAACATGAGCAAGGAAGTCAGGACCACGAGGGGTGCACCCACCCACTGAGACAGTGGGGCTGATCTATTAGGAGCTCACCAAGGCCAGAAGGACTATGACTGAAAAAGCATGGGATAAAACCGGACTCTCTGAACATGGCGAACAATGAGGGCTGATGAGAAGCCAAGGACAATGGCAGGGGGTTTTGATCCTACTTCATGTTCTGGCTTTGTGGGAGCCTAGGCAGTTTGGATGTTCACCTTCCTAGACATGGACGGAGGGGGGAGGACCTTGGACTTTCTACAGGGCAGGGAACCCTGACTGCTCTTTGGACTGGAGAGGGAGGGGGAGAGGAGTGGGAGGAGGGGGAGAAGGGTGGGAGGAGGGGGAGGGAAATGGGAGGCTGGGAGGAGGGGGAAACTTTTTTTTCCTTTTCTCAATAAAAAAAAAAAAGAAAAAATCAAAATCAAATGCATGGCTTCTCCCCGCCTGATTCTACCTTAGTACTGCTATGTCACCTTGGAATTTGGGGCATACAGGTATTAGAAGCCACAATTCCAAACCTTCTCTAAGGTTTTGTTGCTCCACCTAATAAGTCCTGGTGTAGGAAAGTTCCAGAAGTAATTTATGTCCTGGTATCATTGGGATTTCTCTCTCTTATCACCCTGCCTTTCTTAATATGTCATTTATCCAATCCCCATAGTCTCAGGGTAATTCCAAGAGTGTCTGTCTTGCTATTGTTTTTCCTACAATAGCTGAGTCAGGAAGAGGGACTTTTGTTCTTGATGTTTCTCTGTAGGGCTAAAGGCAGGAACACCTTCTGAGAAATGCGTCACTGGGTAACACTGGATGTGAACTTCATACAATGACAAACAAGGACCAAAGCTACTAACACAACACCAGGCAGTATGTTACTGTGTAGAATCTGTAGTCGATCAAAATATTGTTACATGAACATGTCTGCAGACATCTTTCCACTCATTAGACACCTCTTAGTCACATGATCATTAAGTCAAATATAGACAATTAGGAAAGAGATAATATGGTTATCTTAGGCTAATACAGGCTTCTTCCTCCCAATAGAGTTTTGCAGCAAAAGATATATAAACAAATATAATTCACTCCCGCAAGGAGAGACGGTGATTGGAACATGGAATGGGAGATTGTTGCTCTCATCTTGACGAAAAGTAAAAGCAGCTTAGGGGACAATGGTTTATATCAGTTCACAATTCCAAGTTACAGTCCATCATAGCAGGGAAGTAAAGGTGACAAGAACTTAAACTAGTCACATCACATCCACAATCAAGGGCAGAGAGAAATGAATGCATGTGTGCGGCCAACTCAGTCTATCTCCTCTTCTCTTATATAGTCCAACACCCCCACTCTGCCCCACCAGAGGGAATGGCACCACCAACAGTGGACTGTGTCTTCCTATATCAATTAACGTAATTAAGACGACCTTCCAGATGTGCTCACTGTTCAGCCTGATCTGGATAAGCCCTAACTGAGGCTCCTTCTCTGATTATTCTAGAATGTGTCAAGTTGATGATCAAAGCTACTCATCGCAGCCGTCACTAGCGTTTCTTACACTACCTATAAAATTTCTCCTCTCTCCGACTTTCCTATTTAATTACTAGCTACCACCTATCTCCCTCTCCCTAATGCGCTAGAAACCCTAAAATGATGCTTTGAGGAGACTCTACTGTTGCTCCCACATCTTCTTCCTAATCACCATATGTGCTTGCAAATGCAGTGTCTGTTTTAATGGTCATGTGCTTGCATCGATCCCTCTGCACTACTCCCTACAGGCGATGCCTTGATCCATCATCCAAACCAGGACGTTTTTGAGGCAGAAATGATGTATTGTTAATAACTATAAAGGAAAATAGACCAAGCCATAGAAATAAATGGGTCTTACCTACCTTGAAACGGATATTGCTTTACATGTTCTGACTGATCCATAAATATGCCTAAATAAATTTCCTAATAAATGAGCTACTCTGGCCACATAGCTGCTGCATATCAATTGGGTTTAAAAGCTGAAACCACATGAAACAACTATTGATGGGTGAGAAGAAAGAAAACATAAGACATAAGAAATATGAGATAAGTGTTGAGGAAGACTTTCTCCTGTGTATACTTTTAACAACCAAGCTGTTTTTTTGTTGCTCATTAATAATTAATTTAAGCATTGAAAATATAATTGGAAGCCATATCTGTTGGCACACATCTTTAATCCCAGCACTCAGGAAATAGAAGCAGACAGAGCTCTGTGAGTTCCAGGACAGACTGGTCTACCCTCAGTGTTTGAGGCCAGTCAGGGCTCTATAGTGAGAGGCTATCTCAGAACAATGCGATTAGAAAGTGTGACTTTTAAAGGTTTGTTAATTGTATTGTCTTATGTGTATGAGTCCTTGTCTACATGCATGAATGTGCACCACATGTGTTTACTCATGCCTAGGGAGGCCAGAAGAAGGCACTGGCTCCCTTGAAACTGGAGCTACAGGAGGTCACGAGCTCATGACTGGTCCTCGTGGTCCTGGGAACCCAATCTGGGTCTTCTGAAAGAGTAGCATGTGCTCTTAGGCACCCAGTCATCTTTTCCGGCCCAGGAAATATGAATTTTAGTAAAGAGTTCATTTATCTTTTCCTATTATGAATGCAAGCAATTTATAATAAATACTGTATTA
The DNA here is from genome assembly GCF_018167655.1 of Microtus oregoni. Lineage (NCBI taxonomy): Eukaryota > Metazoa > Chordata > Mammalia > Rodentia > Cricetidae > Microtus > Microtus oregoni. Next base: position 2,028,394 of record NW_024543091.1, on the reverse strand, counting down.
TCATAAGAATTATGCACAAAAATTGTATGGAGGATAGGAAAAAGAAACAAATTAATATGTATCTAATAAGATTTCTTTTACTGAAAAAGAATATCCTAAGACCCATCAGATCAAGAATTTCAGCGGTGCAGATTTTCTTGAGAAAATCTCATTTTGTTGTAAATAGGACTGTGTAGCCGCAGTCAAAGTGCCAGTACTGAGAGTATCACAAGTCCTTTCTTCTGGTATTTCTCCATAGTCTTCTTTTGAGAATTGCTAATTCTTGCAGATATAGTTTGTTTACTTTAACTACCCTAATATTTCCCATTTAGGCCAGGACACGGTGACATATATCTGTAATACCAGAACTTGGAAAGCTGAGACAGGATGATGACAAGTTCTCGGCCACCCTGGGTTACATAGCAAGATTAAAATTATTTTTGCTTGTATAATCAGAATCCCTAAATACTTGTTTTAGACAGTAAAAGTGAATCATTACACTTTGCTAATATTTAAAACTGTTATTAGACTTTTAATGTCACAGTTGATTATAGTAAATGAATCACTGCTAGCTTTAATTCTCCAAACATTCCATGTCAATGAGTGTTTAGAATATAAAAAAACTTCACCCAATAGTATTCTGTCCAAAGTTGGAACACAACATGTCCAGGCCGATCTACTTTCTCATCAGGGGTAACATCGGCTTCATCTTGGTAATCAACACTTTTATCTAGCTTAGCAGGCCAGGCGGTTAGGAATCCTTCTGGAAGTGTATTACTAAAGGAGGTCTGGACCTCCTAAAATGCTTGAGGATAGAAGTGAAGACTGGGGTTTTACAAAAAGGCAAGATTTTGCAGGCAAAGGTGGGCAGCTAATTGAATGCTAGGCCCATGTGAAGGCCACGGAGAACCTCAAGTCAGAGAAATAGCTCTATGGACATTCTTTCATTTTCCAGACGGTGAAATGATACTTCTGGACCAGTCTGGAAGCTCCACAGGAAAGGCCTGCTGCCCATGCTTAGGTCAGTTAGATAGTACCCTTTGAAGACATTTTGAAAACATAGGAAGATAGCCCAGTCATGGCGGCCGCTCTGCTCTCAAATTTAAGGCTTTAAGTTCTGAGAATGCAAATACATTGAAGAACAGAACCGAGAGGAAGCGCCCAGGATGCAGCAAAACACTCATGCTTCCTCTTTATCATAAATGTCTCTTCGATGGAGCCGCAGCCCTTTAGACAATCAATAAAGTAAACACAACCTGTAGAATATACGGTGCCCGGACATAGAGCTGATCTTTGTAGTGTTAGAAGCCAATAAACCAAAACATTATGCATTTTGAGATATTGATGTAAAAGACATCCTTTTCCTCATTTAATTCATGAAGATTTCTTGTCTCGATTTTTTAATGGGTGAGTTAAATCATAGTCTGACCTCTTTGTGACCTGGGAATGATGTTTTCTCTTCTACATTTTTCTCTCCCTTCATTAAACACTGAGCGGCCCAAAGAAGTTCTGCCTAGCCTTTCTGTACTTTTTGTTTGTTTGTTTGTTTTTTGGGTTTTTTTTGTTTTGTTTTTGTTTAATTTATTTATTTATTAAGGATTTCTACCCCTTCCCTGCAACCGCTTCCCATTTCCCTCCCCCTCCCCCCATCAAGTCCCCCTCCCTCATCTGCTCGAAGAGCAATCAGGGTTCCCTGCCCTGTGGGAAGCCCAAGGACCGCCCACCTCTATCCAGGTCTCCTAAGGTGAGCATCCAAACTGCCTAGGCTCCCCCAAAGCCAGTACGTGCAGTAGGATCAAAAACCCACTGCGATTGTTCTTGAGTTCTCAGTATTCCTCATTGTCCGCTATGTGTACTTTTGACTCTAATCTTGGGTTTTCTGTGTTATAGCCCTGCTCCTCACCCTTGGTTGTAATTCTAAGGCAACCCTAAGCCACAACCCCTTGTTCTTATGATACGTTAACATCTTTGTTGTTGATGTTGGTTTTGTTTATTTGTTTTTTTTTTCAAGACAGTCTTTCTCTGTGTAACTTTGGCTGTTCTGTAGACTAGCCTGGCCTTGAACTCACAGAGCTTTGCCAGCTTCTGCCTCTGCCTCCTGAGTGCTGGGGTTAAAGGTTTGTGCCACTACTGGCTGGCTTGCTATGTTAACTTGTAAATGCTGTGCAGAGGGTGTGAACTATCCCTTTCCAAGGACACAGCATCCACACCAAATCAATTGTTCCACTGCCGACTTGAACTGCACTTTATAATATAGTTGATATTTGCTTGTGAGTGTTTAAGTTATGACTTCCAGTGTTAGAATTCACACCAAAGGTCACTGAAACAGACTAACATCATTCTACTATACTTGTGTTGGAAAGCAGGTGCCTGATCGTTGTCACGTTTCTTTCTTACTGACGGATATGTATTTAGCTTTCTGCTCATGTGTCCTGAATGGCAGCAATCTCCGAATCACAGGAACCTAAAACTAGCTGTGAGTTAGTCCTGCCCCAATGTGTAGGGCCACACCTGTACCTAGGCAGGACACCCCCTGGTAAAGGAAAACAAAAATGAAAACAAAAGGACAAGATAGTGGGAGCATAACTGGTTGGGTTTGGGAGCAGGTTGGCAAGAGGGGACAAGAAAGGATGGGCTGGTGACTGTGACCATATTATAGTATATACATATATGAAATCTTCAAGATATAAAATTTGAATTATAAATATATTTAAGGAAAAATTACTTAATCCCCTAAGAGAATTTACTCCCTTAAAGATGTGTATTTTTCATGTATTTTATTGAAAGATGCACATACTACTTACAACATTGCTTAACAAAATATAAAACTGGAAAGTATTAAGATGTTGAGGCCCAAGCTACTATCATCCTAAGAAGCTTAAATCACTTTTATTCAAGGGAAAATCAAAGGGGAAATACATTTAAAGCTAACATAGTATCCCACTTAAGACTTAGAAAAAGTAAGACGGACTTTAAAATGAAACCAAACTAAGGATCACATCATCCAGGCATCTTTCCTCTTCCTGGCCAGCTGCACGTATGCAGGCAGAGACACAACACAGGAAAGGAAAACAACATATTTCTGATCACATGGACAGTGATTCCAACTGAGAGTGGATTTTGGAGTATGCTGGCTTTCCTTTGTTTTATAGACATAAAGACCTAAGAGTCAGTGTTTCCAAAATGCATCAGTGGAAGAATGAAAGGAAGGGTCCTAATCTCATGCTGCTATTTCAGGACCCAAGAATGGGTCATTGCCTTCATTTTGACTGGATTGTCTATATTCTCTCCATTAAACAAAGAGATAAAGAACTTAACAAAATAAAATCTCTAGTATGTTGTTACTAGGGACTTGTCTGTGTCAAAAGCCCCCTTTTTCATCTTTCAAGCCTTCTTTCACTAATTGCTCATTGGCCTTGTCTTAACCTTGCTGTTGTCTTAGGGTCACTATTTCAATGACAAAACCATGAACAAAAGCAGTTTGGGGATGAAACAGTTTATCTGGCTTACATATCCTGAGTCTTAGTCCACTGAAGGAAACCAAGGCTGGAACTCGGAGGGGTTTGAACATGAGTCAGAAGCTAATGGAAGGCCATGGGAGAATTGATGCTAACTGGTTTGCTCCTCATGGCTTGCTCAGTCTGCTTTCTTATAGAACCCAGAACCACCGCCCCAGGGTGGCACCACCCACAATGGTCTCTGGGCTCCACTCCATTAATCGCTAATTAAGAAAATGCCATACAGGCTTCTACCGCCGGGTCTTATGGAGTGATTTTCTCAGTTGAAGTTCCCGCCTCTCAAATGACTCTGCTAAAGGACAAAGAATGGAAAGGGTTAATGGTAAATGCAAAGAAGAATCAATAGTGGGATGGGGTATTAAACTCACTTTCACTTAGGCTGTGGGGGTTTACTGTATTTGATGAAAAACGGTACGAGAAATAAACACATGTCACATAACCTGAGGGTCCCCATGAAACATAGGTCTTTAGGCTAAATGGCCATTTCTTTCTAAGAGCAAAGGTGTCATTTACTTCCATGATTTCCAAATAGGCCTGTGCAGCGTGATCCTAAGGAACTTCCTTAAGAAACATAGACTTCACATCCATCAGAAAGCTCTCCTTCACAAAGGGTGCCCCAAGTCTGTAGACTGTATTAGTCCTTACAGAGCCATCTGTGGCTTTGCTGAGCTGTGACATGTTTGTGTTATATTTTATTTCAGTCCTTACTTTTATCTTTTCCTTTTTTTCCAATGTCTTTCATCTTACTGGAATGTTCATTTTCTAACTTCTTCAGTGAGTGCTGGCCACATCTATTTTCTATGTTTCAGACTTTATCTGTGTGTGTGCCTGTGTGTGTGTGCATACCATAAACTTCTCTCCATGATTGATCTTAGTCATATCCTATTAGTTTTCAAATGTACAGTTTCCATTGTCATTCAGTTCAAAATTCTTTCTAACCCCTGTCCTCTTCTCTAATCAATGGCTAAATGTGTTCCTACTTAATAGTAAAATAGAATACATGGGGATAAATAATATCATTGCTTTTTTAACTTTCATTTCAAGTTGGATTGCAGTATGGACTTAGAATATACTCTGAGGGCATGCGTGGAGGATTGTTTATACACCTTAACTGAATAAATCTTCCAAAATTTGCTCTTTAGTGCTTACAAACCAATCTTTATTTGCTTCACTTTCATGGAGGTTTTAAGAAACAGTCCTTATCCACCAATGCTAGCATCTGCCTGGGTCTCTCTGCTTCGGTTCTTACTGTCTGCTGTTCTGTAGAGTGGCCCAGTATGCTCCTTTTCCTTGTGTGGTTCATTAGTTTTATTATGGGCTGTGCTTTTCTCTTTACTTCCTGGAAAACCATTTGTGGAGAGTCCATAAAGCCTGTAATAAAGAATTTCTTTTGTAAAGATTCTCATTTGTTTAGCATGGGCCAGAATTCTCCTACTCTGGTTGCCCTACGTATACTACCTGCTTGGCTACTAGCCAATCAGTGTTTTATTAAACCAATACAAGTAACAAATCTTTACAGTGTACAAGAGCATTATCCTACACAGCAGGGCATATACCACACATATGTGCCTGCTGCTGGGGAGTGACATATACCACACGTATATGTCTGCTGGGGGACATACACCACACATGTGTCTGCTGCTGGGGTTGACATATACCACACATATGTGTCTGCTGGGGGACATACATCACACATATATGTCTGCTACTGGAGGTTGACATATAACGCACATATATGTCTGCTGGGGAGGCATACACCACACATATGCATACACACATTTGTTTTGTTTTGTTTTGAATCTTTTGTTTTCCTATTGTTTAGTCTACTGGTCAAGTCAACAAGTCTAACCTAGCAAGCAAAGAGCCCAGCATAGAGCCTAGAAGGAAGGAGAAATTTTCACCCACACTTTTCTCTTTATTTCTTCTTTGCTTCCCTCAAATTTCATTATATATAAAACTTTTAGGAATGGTGATAATACTAAGTGAATCACTCTGGCAACAAAAGATATTCGATTTCTGCCATTGAAAGTAGGAACACTTATTCTTGGGAAGGAATATAGTGAGCAGCTTGGGATGGAATTGTTCTTTGTCCTTCAATATCTGTGTTTGTTCCGTTCCCAGGGATAATGTCCCTGTAAAACACTACCACTAATCTAATATCGCATGGGCTTTCAGCCCTGCATCCTTTACGACCCGCTGCCAGGCGAGTGATTCAGTGTTCTGCTAGTCATCTCAGGAGAGGCTCCGCTCTGATGCGGCGGCTCCCAGACATGCAGAGTGAAGTCAACGGCTTCTCAGCCATAAATCAAACTCTCTGATAACTGACCCGGCAGTTCTTCATTTCAGAGTTTCATTTTATTCACCAGAAATATCCTTTTGGGGATGCTATAAATGCTCTTGGAACGATCGTGCAAAGTCAATTGCTTCTTTTTCAATAGATAGAAACAGACTTTATTTGTTTAAAATGAAATTGGATGGACTAATTGGAAAGTTATTTGTCTTTGTTTTTGTGTGTGTTATTTTTATCACCTATGTTTATCCCTTAAGAAGTAAACATCCTTCAAGGGCAACAAAGGGAGCTTTTTTTAAAAAAAGCACAAAATAAGAAAGACTCAATTAGGTAAAGTCAGTTTTCACCGTGCCTCTGGCACACAAACACTCATTCTCCCCGCATCCTCCTTTAATAACATACCCATGACTCACGCTATTATGACTCTCTTTCTGTGTCTCTGTTTATCTCTGTCTCTGTAACCCACGCACACCTTATCCTTCCCCTCACCAGTCTCTGTTGCCCAGAGTACAGAGCAGATGAGGCAAGCTTGGCCACCCTACTTCTGTAATTCTGAGATGCAAACACTTTTTCCAATGATTAAAAAAGATGTATTTCTTAATGAACAACATGCCATACTGTAGACGGCATCACCTGCTTTTAGTTTAAACTTGGTGTTTCATTCTTTGTCCGTTTCATATGCTTATATAAGGAATTTTAGCTGTTTTCACACACCCCTCCTCTGTGGGTTGTCCACAGAGTTTAATTCTAATTACTTGCATGAGCATAACGAGTTCAAAGCTGGACAACAGTCAGTGGCTACACCACTGAATAAAGAGGACGTGCCCTCCCCAGCAATCCCTACTGCAGCTAACAGCAGTTTTCTCAGTAGCGTATAAAATAAGTATGCACATTATCTCTAATAGCATCGAAGTCCACCAAGTATTATGCTATTGAACTAGACCTAATGAGAGATAATCATACAGGGCTTGGTAAAACTTGTCAGTGTGCTCTGTTTTTAAAACAATCAATGATCAAAGGATAAAAATTCAGATCCTAGAGCAAAAGAAAAAAGTTTTATAAACTAAGACATTGAATATAATTCAAGGGGTATCTAAACCTTGAACATTTATTGTTTTCAAGGCATTGTTCTCAATGTTGTTAGATTTGACAGGGTACAAAATAGCCCTTGGAGACCTCCCATCATGGGGAAGGAGACAGACAGTAGATAAATTACCAAAGCATCAAATAATAAAGCAAAGAAGCATGAGTATTGTGGGTAAGAGACGTCATGATTTTATTATTTATTTATTGTTTGTTTGTTTACGGCATTTTTTTTAAAGATAGAATCTTGCTATGTACCTCCTGAAATAGGCTTTGTAGCCTGGGCCGGCCTCCCCTCATAGTCCTCCTGGGTTAGCCTTTCAAGTGCTGGATTACATACATGTGTCGACACACCCATTATTTCAGAAGAGATGGTCAAAGCAGTCTCAGACTGCTTTGCAGAGCCAACATTTATACAGAGAAGGAGGATGGGACATAAGGTTTATGTCTCCACAAGGATAGATCATTCTAGAAAGGGACTCATGGTAGTAGTATTCAATTAGAGAAAGACCAGTGTGTTATAGCCAGTGAAATCCTGAGAAGTCAGGAACTGAGACCAAGGGGATAGACCAGGCCCTATGTAGTAGATCTAAGAAGTCACTATGCGTGAGGACTTGACCTTTATCCAGAAGCACATGGAAGGCTTCCAAGAATTTTGAGGACAGAAGAGAGAGGGCTTTTGTTGCAAGTGGGGTTGTGCACTGCCATGTGTGCCATGGGGATGGTTCTGTGAGTGTGAGAATGGAGAGAAGGATAAACAGGCCCTGAAGGATTCAGATGAGAGGTGATGGTGGCTGGGGATAGGATGGGCACTGCAGGCAGTAAAATTCTGGATACATTCAAAGGTAGATTTATCGGAGTTAGTTTGAGTATGAACTCCTAGAAAGGATCACGGAAAAACGTAACCAAGGATGAGGAACAGTCACTGATCTAAGCAGCTGAAAAGGTGGTGTTGCCTGTTACTGTAATGGAAAGATTGTTAGATGAATACTTTGGGGGAGGAAAAAAAGAATTGATTATGATTGATTAAACCTAACAACAGCCAAGAAAGTTTGTCTGTGTGTCAGGAAATTGGTAGAATATGAGATTAAATAGGCAATCAGCTACATATGTATAGAACTGCCCTAGATGGGAAATTACTCTAGATCATGGGTCTAGAGAAAGGAAGAGAAAGAAGCAGTGCCTTGGGTGTTCCATGGATAACCAGGGAGAAGGTAAGAAACTAGAAAAGGACCCCAAGAGAGGTGGTCAAAGAGACTGGCTGGGGACCAAGGCAGGGGAGCCTCCCAGATGCTGAGTGAAAGTAATGTCTCAGATCAAGGAAGATCAAGGCAGTGATGACAGCCAAATTGTGTTGTTGATACAGCGTGAGATACAGTCGTTGTATTTGGAAACCCAGAAACCATTAATAGTCTTTACAGCAGCTGTGAGGGCAAGGGTCTAGTTCTTGGGGTTAAATGAAGAGAGGGCGAATAAATTAGCAATGTTTACAAACCACCCTTTCCAAGCCTTCTGCCATCTGTGGAGGTCTCAATGGAGATGGTGGTTCCAGCTGGGAGAAGAGCAGAAGAGGCTTTGTCTTAGAGAATAGATTTAGTATGCTATACTATAGTATAGTATGCTTGTACTCATTACAGACAGGCTTCTCTCTTAGATCCTTTCTCCCTGTTCTATCTAACTGGGTCACTTAGGGGAGAAAAATATAGTTGATACTTACGTTTCATAACTTCTATAAATTATAGTCTGGAAGCAACTTGTTATTTACACTGTAGGAATGGCTATATTAAAAGCTCTTAGAGATCAATTAGATCTCTTATTTTGTTGATAAAAATGGCCTTTTCGCATATTTTAATTAGGAATAAAGCACAGGGCCTGGACAGATTATTCAGTGATTAAGAGCACTGACTGACGTTCCAGAGGATGGAGTGATGTGGGAGTCCCCTCTATATGCTGTGATTACCATTAATGAATAAAGAAACTGCCTTGGCCTGTTGATAGGACAGAACTTAGGTAGGCAGAGAGGACTGGACTGAATGCTGGGAGAAAGAGTCAGGGGATGCCATGGAGCTGCTGCCAGAGATACAGACATGCTGAAACTTTGCCAGTAAGCCACAGTCACGTGATGATATACAGATTAATAGAAATGGATTAAATTAACATGTAAGAGTTAGTCAATAAGAAGCTAGAGATAATGGGCCAAGCAGTGATTTAATTACTTCAGTTTCTGTGTGATTATTTTGGGACTGGGCAGCTGGGAATGAATAAGCAGCCTCCTCCAACAATGGAGGTACAATTCCCAGCACCCACATGGAAACTCACAACCATTTGGAACTTCAGTCCCAGGGGAGCCAATGCACAATTCTGGCCTCCAAGGGCACTGCTCACATGTGGTAGTGAACAGGCATTTAGGCAAACCCTCATACACGTAATATTTTTCTATTAAAATTAAAAATGAAATAAAGTGTAATTGCATTGTAAAGAAATGCATCCATTTCCGTTTTAAGTCATTAATGACAGGAAAATAAGGTCTTCCTTCTTCTGAAAAGAGATATACTCTTCTTTGTCAATATCAGAACTTACAGATAAGGGAGTCTCATTAGGAACAGACAAGAGTCTCCTGACATCTGTTCCAGTTAGATGACTGACATTCTTCCTAAGCACATTGACTCTAGTTATGATAGAAGATGGCATTAATGAGGATTATAGCCCCATGGGTCACCATCCTGACTGCACAGTTGATTTACCAATGCCCAGAGACCCCAAATTCATTTGTGTGCACTGGGAAGCATGTTTTAGAGCCTCCTTGGGTAATTTTACCACTCAGCCGAAGTGGAGCCCTACAGTCTGATGCCAGCTTTTCCTTTCAAAGTGAAGACACCAGCTATGAGGAGACAGTTTGAAATTTGATCGCATCTCATAATCAGAACACGGAAGTTGCCTCTTCTGATGGGATCTTCTTGCCCTGTGGCACCTCCACCTGCACACAAAGTTCTATCCCTCCCCCTCTCTCTGCCACCCTGTCCTTTCTGTGTGCAGAGAAGGCATGAGGGTGCTGAGTGGTCATCCCTGGGAGGTCTCAATGCTTTCTGTTCCCCTTTGTGGGATAAAGATAAGTCCTACAGGTTAAAGAGATGTGGAAACAAAACTGAGTCTTTTTTGATTCCTTATACTACCTTTGACTGGAGGGTATGAGAAGACGAATATTCATTACAAAAATTATTTTAAATAATGGAGGGAAGCTGAGAAAGAGGAAAAGATAACTGCACACAAGAATGCAGGGGGATTTCATGAAATGACAAAACCTAGCCAAAGTCAGCTGCCTAGGGGCAAAACCATTTTCAGTTCCAGTGGTCAACCAATTAAAGTGACAGTGGAATCCTGCAATGCATGGACCTTACCTGCAATTATGTAGCTATGGATCAACGAACAATATACATTGCTTGTTATCAGTATGTCTTTAAATTTATGTGAGGGGCAATAAGTTATAGATACAGTTTGGTTTTTAGAATTCACTGAATATGTTGCACGAAGATACATGTTTTATTTCTGATTTCTGAATAGTATCCCATGATTAGCTCACATCCTGCCAAAGTAATCCTTTTCAACAGAGTCATAATTTTCACCTTAAGGTTAATCTTACTGATAGATGAGTTTAAGTATTTTCCCATTTTGTCATGTAGATCATTTTAGTGTTCTGATTACTCTGAACATACACATATGGATCCTGTATTAGCTTCCGGGGCACAATAACAAAGTGAAGCAATGTAAGCCATAGAAGTGTGCTTTCTCACTGCCATGGAGCCTGATGTCCAAGAGCAGGTGTCAGAAGGGTAAACTTCCTCTGAGGCCTCTCTTGCCTATCTCCCACTGTTTTGATATTGTTTCCTTTCCCTCTATGTGTGCTCACGCTTCTTCGTGAAACAGTCGTGTTGAATTGGGACTTGTAATAAGCATTTTGTTTTAACTTGATTTCCTCCCTAGGGACCTTGTCTCCCAATATTATTCCTGAATTAGTTTCTCTGGCGAACAGAACTGATAAAGATTTACTAAACAAATGGGATTTACTAAACTGACTTATGATAAAGGCTGGTTGATCAAAAAATGGTGGTTTTCACCATAGAGAGGACAAGAATCTGCTCTGTCCTCAAGGCTCCAAAGCCACAGAGAAACCCTGTCTCGAAAATCCAAAAAAAAAAAAAAAAAAAAAAGGCTGGATGTTTAAACACTCTCAATATATTGTCAAAGGCTTGGGTGACTCCTGGAGAGTCTCTACTCTTCAGCCCTCATCGGAAGCTCAAAGCAGTTGGGTTCAGTGAAAAGCAGATGAACTTGCCAGCCAGAATGAAGACAACCGGGCAGATAGCAAACTTCTCCTTGTGTCTCCTGTAATCTGAAGTGCCTCCAGAAGGTGCCACCCACATTTAGTGTGAGTCTTTCCCCTTTAAAAAGTTACACGTACACACACAGGTATGGCTACCCTTGGGGACAGAGTTTAAATTAGCTTTTACTTTTCAACAAGTATAAAATTAACCTATCTTTAGAAATTGTACATCTCTGGAATAGTAACATGTTTTTACAAAATGACATATGCATAAATATTTATTTTGTGTCAGTTTTTTAAACCACAAACTCTACCATATGAATGAAAACATGAAATATTTGTTTTTCTGGGTCTGGTTTAACTTGTCGATCATGATGACCACCAGTTCTATCCATTTTTATGCAAATGAAATTATTTTAATCTTCCATATGACTGAATATTTTTCCATTGGGCATATACCACATTTCTATATCATCATCTAGAACTTGTTGGGCTGGTCTACATATTGCCTGCTGTGAATTATGGTGTAATAAATGTGGATGTGCAAGCATCTCTGTGGTGAGTTGACAAAAGAGTCCTCTGGGCATAACTCCAGAGCTGGGTCAGATGATGACTCCATTTTTAGCTTTTGAGGACTTGGCACACTGATTTCCACAGTGGCTGTACCGGTCTATATTCCCACCAACAGCGTGGCAAGGTTCCTGCTCCTGCTCTCACTGCTCTTGCCCCACCATTCTGTCCTGCATATCTTAGCTGTTTTGTTTGTGATAGCCATCTGACCAGAGTGACATGAGGAATCTCAATGGAGTTTTGATTTTTATTTTTGTGATGGCTAAGGATATTAAACTTTTGTCATGTATTTGATGGCTATTTGTTTTTCCTTTGAGAGCTGTCTGATCAAATCATTTACTGGTTTGCTAATTTGACAATTTGGATTTTCAGGATTTTTTTTCAGTTATTTATATATTCTATATATCAATCCCATTAGACATATATGTCTACAGCAGTAACTTCTCACCACTATCAGAACAATGGACCATATCAACACAATTCTGTAACTTAGACAACAATGTAACAGAATATTCTTTGCAAAATAGAATTTATGAAATGTATTGCTATAGTTACTCATGAAGGTAGTTATACTTGATAATTTGATGGTCTTAGTTGTATTAGTCAAGGTTCTCTAGAAAAATAGAGTAAAATTTGAGTGGTGTGGTGTTGTGGAATATTAGTTGAAGATTGTTACATTTGTTTATGCTGAAGCTGGGTGGTGGTGGTGCACACCTTTAATTCCAGAACTCAGGGGCAGAGGCAGGCAGATCTCTGTGAGTTTGAGGTCAGCCTGGTCTATAAGAGCTAGTTCCAGGCCAGGCTCCAAAGCTACAGAGAAACCCTGTCTCAAAAAACCAACCAAACAAAAAAGACAAAAAAAAAAAAAAAACAAAACAAAAAAAAAACCTACATTTGTTTATGCTGTGGAGCATTTGTTTAATGACGCAAAGTTGCATTCTTTTATTTTGCATTTGTTTAACTCTGTGAAGCTGTGTTACTTTACCTGTCTAAAACACCTGCTTGGTCTAATAAAGAGCCAAATAGACAATATCTAGGCAGGAGAAAGGATAGGTGGGGCTGCCATACATAGAGAATAAATAAGAGAAATCTTGGAAGAAAAGATCAAGAAATGAGAAAAGGAGAAAAAAAAGAGGATGCTGGGGAAAAGAAACGAAATATAAATAAAGAAAGGTAAAAGCCCAAAGGCAAGTGATAGATGGGATAATTTAAGTTTAAAACTGTTTAACAACAAACCAAGCTAAGGCCATGCATTCATAAGAAAGATTTATTTGGGAGCTGGGTGATGGGCCCCCCAAAAGAGTAAAGAGCAGAGAGTAAAAAACAACTAACAACAATAGTGTGTGTGTGTGTGTATGTGTGTGTGTGTGTGTGTGTGTGTGTGTGTAGGAAGCAGGAAGCTTACTTAATTTTCACTGTATCATATAACAAAGTTAATGAATTAAATAAATGACGTATTATCTTTCTCGCCACCTAACAGAGGCAGAAATATTTTTGTCCATTTGAATTCTATTTGCTTGACACTCAAAATGTTTTACAACATAAAGCACGCTTTAAAATATTCACTTGGAGCAAACTTTTTGAAACATCTGGATTAGAAGGTCTGGGAGAGGACTGGATAACCACAGGGGATGATGATTTTATCACAAGCTTACCTTCTGTTCAGTCTACCTTAGTCTAGAGAGGATGATGAAGTCAGGATGAGCTCAGCTGGAGATTTATACATTGATCTGAAGGTGATCTTTGGAGCATGAATATGGTCCTACAAGAAACTCACCTCATATTACTCTACAGCTTTCTTTGGACCCTTGAAAAAGACTATAACGCTAAAAACATAAAAGCCAACATTTAGATAATTATTGCAGCACATCACACCGGTCTGTGCTCTATGTGATGCCATATAGTTTGTGAACCGGGCAAGGGGCTGGAGATTGAAACACACAAAGACACACAGACAGAGACACAGGTCATCCTTGATGCCAGAATGTCCCCTTTATTGTGTCCATGGGCAGCTTATATAGGGATAGCCACGCTCCAGCCAAACCCACCAGAAACCACTCCCCTGCCATCAGGAACTCCTGAGGGTCTCGTGCTCAGAACAGCTGTAAGCTGTCTCAGAGCAGAGGAAAACAAGCTGTTTATAAGAAATTCAGGATCTGAGGGTTCACAGCTCTCAACAAAGTATAATTGTTTACATCCCAATTTAGCATCCTTGTTGCAATTGTGGAGATTAGAGCAAGGAAGTCAGATAAACAGCCCATCTACAAATGTATACATTATTAGATCTGAGCATTCTACATGCAGTACTGTCTCCTAGGAAAGAAGACAATGTAAGAGTGTAACAGAGAAAGCATTTCTTTACAAATTCATTAAACTCTGCAGCATACATTGATTATTAAGACATTCCCTACAAATATTTACATTATTTTCTTGTTCAAAGATGAAATTGCTGAACCTGAATTTTCAGACGTTATCTTATAGACAATAAGGTAGGTGTTGATAGGGACAGGGAGCCTGTCAGTGTTTCCTGTCAGGTGATTACATGTTTTATTTAGGTTCTAGGTATCCACTATTTTCGTTTTATGAAAGTGATGTGACTATGCCAACTCTAAGGTGATGCTGAAGTCGATGATTTTGAACAGAGAAGGAACTAAGACTGTGCAAATGTTAAAAGGCAAGAAAAGCAAGGGATGGTCTTCCCAGAAGACAAGAAAGACTCACCTAAAGAGCCACTGGAATCTTAGGATCAAGAGGGTTCTCATTCTGGACTGATGAAAATATCAAAGGGGAGAGGTTATTTGCAGAAGGTAGAAGGAGGGACAAATAGAGAAAGAATATATCCATGGCATGTATTTAGGACCAGAAACCAAGGAGATAAGCAAAGAAAGCCAGGTTCTGAAAAACTTCAGTGTGCTCAGGGAAACAGATAGCACCTCACAACACAAACAGCCCAGCTCCTGTGGGCTATGACAATGTAAAGTGTTGTCACTTGGCCAGCAGCATGACTAGAAATAAATTTTATGGGCCACATATTTAGGGTCATTCATTTTCAAAGTGTTCCCCTCTAGTTTGTGGACATTTCATACATCGTATGTGTATCATAGGAGCTACCCAAAGAAGTGCTGGGACAATTATCAAAGCAGATGTCATCTGAACACCACTAGAAGAGGAAGATAAGAAAAAGTGTGCCCACCATGTGTGCATGCCTGTGTGTGTGTTCATTTATGATGATCTGGATATAGTAAAGAAAAAATTGCAGAGTGTCCTTCTAGTTCAGAGATAATGACCCTACTGAGCCAAAAGAGAATGGGGGTAACAGTGGGTATAATAAACTGCAAGAACATTATGATGCTAAACTTTTTCTTCCCAGATTTTAATTCTTTTGCATTTTAAGATTTCATGCCATTATTGAGTTTTTCTATATGAGAATAAAGGATTTAAATTCATGAAAATCTTCCTTTATGTCCTCATATCTTTATTTTTTTTAGTTCTTTAATGATTTCATATTATGCTGATAACTCTTTCTGACACACTCTCTCTTTTCTCTCATCTATCACTTTCAACACCCCCCCCCCATTTTTAGTCACCCTGTTTCCATATTTATGACTTTTGGTCTGGTCATGTGACCCATTTAGTTTAATCAGAGCCATCTGTATAATTGTTGGGACTATCCATTGAAGTCTGGTGGGGTCACCAGTAGGTGACCTCCTTCTTTCCCTGAATCTAACAGAAGGAAATTGTTAGGCAGCGAGGGGTAGGGCCATCTGATCATTTCCTTCATCCTTGCCTGGATATTGACAGCTTCTTCTTGTGCAGACACAGTGCAGTCGTCCATAGTTGTTGACAGTCCATGATTACAACGACTGTGTATTGCTGAGAAGATGGTATTTCACGGCCTTTTTCATTATCATCTGACTCTTAATAATCTTCCTAGCCCTATTTTCCACAATGTTCCCTGAGCCTTGGAGAAGATGGTATGAAGAAATATCTTGTTTAGAACTCAGCATCCATCATTTATTCTCAGTTACTAGTATGTGCATTCACCCTAAATCAAAGGAAAAAGAAACTTGTCTGATAGCCTCTGGTTCCTTGTCATCCAGGCAGTGTTGGGCATAGGCTAGATGTATCCAATCTCATCTAATATTTATTCTCAATCAACATATTTAAAGTAATTTTCCCTCAAACCATATTCATAACCCAACTTGACAGTAACTATCAAAACTTATTGAAAATTAAATTGAGTCTGTTTTGAAGACCATATTCCTAGTCTCATTTGGAAGTAACTAAACAGAAATTTACTACTGTCTTGATTGGTTTATAATCCAGGCATAAAATCATAAGTTTTGAAAAACTCATAAGCTTCATTAGTTCATTTATTCCTCATATGAGGTCACCATATTTTTTCAGTCTGTGAGACATAAAACAGCACATTATAGTTAAAGAAAAATCTGCAAATCCGTAGAGGCAGGAGGCAGATCAGTGGGTATTAAGGCCTGGAGCATGGGACATGAAGAATGATTGCAGATGGTGGTGAAGGTTGTACAACCTCATAAATTGTAAAATCTATTGCATTGCACAGTACACTCTAAATGAGGAATCATAAGGTGCAGGAATTATATCTCAATTTTAAAAATATCTTGTTAGCCTAAAACATGTGATAAAAGAAATATAATTTAGTTAGCAATTTGACTTTCTGAATATTTATAAGGAATATAGTATAAGCAATTTTAAACATCCTCTGTGTGTGTGGCGTGCGCACATGCATATCCACTCCATGCAGGAAAACACATGTGTGTGTTGGAGTGGGAAATCATGTCCACCTTTTATTTTCTTGAGACTAGGCTAGACCTCAAGGATACCCTATCTTTGCCTCCCAGTCCTGAGCATGCGACCACACCTGACTTTTTACATGAGTTCTAGAGATCAAACTCAGGTCATTGAGCCTTCACAGAAAGCAGTTTACTAACTGAACTATCTTCCCAGCCCCATTTCCTCAATAAGTTTTTTTTTTAATTTTTTATTGTGTATACTCATTGTACGTGGTAGCATGTTCCATAAGGACATTTTCATACAAGTACATAATGTATGTCAAACATATTCTGTCCCTTTCCCCTTCCCTTTCTGTTCCCCTTTCCTCCCACAACTTTGTTTTACTAGACAATTTTACTTTCACCTTTGTATCATATATACAATGGAAAATTTTATGTCTCAACTTGGCTAGTTCACGTTGCCCAAATATTTGATCAAATGCTATTCTCTCTATAAGGATATTTGGGGTGAAATTTGCACATAAATTCTAGGACTTCAAGTTAAGCACGTGGCCCTAAAAATATAGTGGTCCTCTTTCAATCTACTGAAGGGTTGAATAAGCTGAAAAAGATACTTCCTGCAAATGATGGAGGAAGGTCATTGGCTAATAAAGGAACTGCCCTGGCCCATTTTATTGGTTAGAGGATAGGTGGGAGGAGTAAACAGAACAGAACGCTGGGAGGAAGAGGAAGTGAGGTCAGAGACTCCACAGCTCTGCTCTCCGGAGCAGACGCCTCAGCAGAGACGCCATGCCCTGCTCCCTGGCAGACACACGCGATGAAGGTCCGACTCAGGATGGACATAGGCTAGAATCTTCCCGGTAAGCGCACCTTGGGGTGCTACACACAGATGATTAGAAATGGGCTAAATTAATATGTGAGAATTAGCCTAGAAGAGAATGGGCCAAGCAGTGTTTAAAAGAATACAGTGTCCGTGTAATTATTTCGGGGCATAAGCTAGCCGGGCAGGCGGCTGGGGTGTTGGGGACGCAGCCCTGCCGCCGCCCTTATTACTTCAAGAAGACACTAGGCTGTGTTCACCTGCAAACCTTATCTGCAATGTCGATTCTTTCCAATGGCTCAGCCTATGGGTCCACCCATCACAGCTTAGATCTCAACAAACATGAGACATGTCCTTGAAATAAATCTCTTTTAATGACTGAAGTAATCTTTCCTCAAACTATATTCATAGCCTGCATTCAAGCACATACACACCCAAGACTGCTTACACACACACACACACACACACACACACACTGCATATCCTATTGTTTTTGTTTCATTTCATTGGAGAATTCTGAATACTCTAATAAACTAACCTTAGCTAAGCTAAATTGATGTAACTATAATTTCATTTTTTACTGTTACTCAAGAGAACTTACTGGTTAAAAAGAACCCTGAATCCTAAGAGAAGAACCAGATGGCTCTGTCATCATCACTCTTCTGGCCTGACTAGTGGCCTTCCAGGGAGATGGGAACAGTGGAATCCCTATCAGCTGTGACCTGGCAATTCTGGGGATAATGGTCTTTCATTGTTTCTTTTCCAGGAAACCAGTGATCTACTCTAGGAAATAGTATTGACAGCAGGAACAGAACCAGCAAGGACTATTTGTTGGTTTTATTAATGGTGATAGACACTTAGAGGAAGAACAAGACTTTTCCAGATTTGGGGAATCCCACAATTCTCAGAACCAGAATTTCTGATGATAAAGAGAATTTTAATCAAAAGAAAAAAATCAAGGAATTTTTATGTGCTGTTATTTTACCTACAGATGAGGATCAGTTCTGGAGCAGATATTGTATAATGGGCTGATGAAAATTAGTAGATAAAGGATTCAATGAGCATAAAACTTCAGAGAAGAAAATGTAAGGATATTCAAAGGCTAGCATACAAGTTAAGAGTTTTACAATTATACAAGACAGTAATATTAGCCAATAAATTTAGCAACATATGATTCTTGGGTGAGCCATTCAGACAGAAGGTCAATAGGTATTCGGGAAAAGCTGCAGTGCTCATGGGGAAGATGAGATTTGACCAAAGCCATAAACAGAAGTTGTGGTATTATAGGCTGACCTTTGTGCAGAAGAGGACATATTGGATAGCCTTTCCATTTAATATGATTTAAAAGAGAAAGAACGAGGGACAATGAGTAAATAAAAGAAGCCAAAACATGAGTCAAGACAGTCTTCCAACAAAATCTGTGCACTTAGTGAGTTCTGTTTGGAAACCACAAGATGTCTCTAAGCTAGGAGATGGTTACAGACAGCAACCATAATTATTTCTTAATCACCATGTCGAAGAACCTCTGTTGGGTACTGATGGACTGTAATATGTTTTAAAAGCCCTTCTACTATCTTAACCAACTCCTGGGAGGCACAAAGAAATCCTCTTAGGATTGGCTTATCATATACAGTTCCACAAGCACCAAAGAAAGCACCAACCACGTTTAATAAGCAAACCATTGAAAGAATGTGGATCTCTCTCTCCCATTTGGTGTAACTAATCATATACCATGTTTTTTATTAACCTCATCCTTCATTCTTTCTGTCCCTAAAAATTCACACATTTTGCATTATTCTGTACTCTGTTGTATTTTGAGCTCACTCAGTATTGTGTATGTCACCGCTGCTCAGTCCCTTTACTGTTTCTGGTTGGGTTATGTTTGCTCATTGGAATTACGGAAATCCTGTAGAAACAGCTACTGATTGCTTGATTGAACATGAAAGCAATTATCCAGCATGATTTTCTCGAACTCTGAGAAAGACACAAAAGGAAGCAGAGCCCTTAGCCCCAATTCAAGCTGAAAAACCAAAGAGTGGGTCATGTCCTGACAAGGATGACTGGAGACGTCTTCAGGCAGTGAAAGTGTTGCTCAATTACAATTAAATCTGATTTTAATTTTTGAATACCCCAAAACATGCATTTTCTGGCACCGTAAGACTGTATTAAAGGCTTTGAGTCTGTCCTGAACTATCATATTCTTTTTCATATATTATAGAAATCTGGAAGAGCTCATGTATATTCCAACATGGCCTTGGTGCTTCAGCTCTTCCTAGGCTTACATAAATAAGCCTGAGCTATAATCAGTTTCTAAGATGACAATTCCACTTAACAAAACTAGTTTTTGTTATATGGAGGTAGTGTGACAGGTTATGTTTTCCTTCTTGGGTTAGGAAATCTAAATTCTATTTATTTTAATAAAGTAATTCCTCCAGAGAGGAGCTGTCTGCACAGGTTTTCCAATCCCAAATGATCAGCCATGGACACACAGCATATGAGCAACACTAAATGGACTTAGTAGAGTGTGTACATGTGTGTGTGTGTGTGTGTGTGTGTGTGTGTGTGTTATGAAAGAAAAAGAGATCATGAATTTGGGAGAAGGATATATTTGGGGAGTCAGAAGGAGAGGGGATAAGAGTGATGTTGATGCAGTGGTCTATTATTAATTTTTCAAATTTTTTTTACAACATACTACATTCAAATTAAAAATTGAGATCATACATTCTTAGATTGGGGGTTACTAGAAATGACAAAGGAAAGACAGTCCTTTATTACAGTTCTCATGAAACAGTGATTTAAATGCATATTTTCCAGAAAATTAGAAACGGAAAATGGATCATTTTTTTCTACCAAGTGAACCTAGAATAAATATCAAGATTTGAAAAATGAGCCCCAAATCCCTTGAGCGCAACAGTATGGACTTCTTTGTTCCAATCCTGCAATAATGCACCTGGGTTTCTGCTATCTCTGCCCCTCCTCTATTTTTCCTTTGACACCTCATTTGTGAATTGCAATTTTAAATGATATTTCCTCAGGATTTTCCACTATCCATCTTCCCCCCCTAGTTTGTCACATAAGAGATCGATACCATGAAACTCCCTGGAGACTTCATGACTCCTTATCAGTGTCCAGGGACCTTGGTTAGGACATGTATATATTCATTTAAAGAAGTATGTTAGATTTCTACTTTGACTAGAATTGCAAAAAGATAAAACAGACAAAATAAAAATCATACCTCTTGTGGGGCTTATGAAAAAATGACACAATAAGGGGGCTTTGGTGAAGTGCATCTCCAAGGAAACAGTGCTTCGTAGGTGAGCAGAGAAAGGCAACGTCCTCCATATCTGGTCCTTAGGTCCAGCAAATCTATTACCAATGGGAAGAGTCTTTGGGAAATGGAAATAGCTGGGCCTTTCTGGAATGATGGGGCTGGTGGGAGTCTGGAGAAACAGACTGCAGTGAGTAGATCTACCCAGGGTTTCCTATCCTGAGAAGTAGTGGAGGTAAGGGACTAGTGGAAGACTGGCAAGAAGTTCTGGGCATAGTAATGGTTATCAGATTCTGAGGTTTTCCAAGTCTAGAGTCAACCATTCCCAGAGCAATTCCCAACCAACAATATGTTTTGTTACAAGGCTCTGATACCCAATGTTCTACAACTCCTGGAATATGAAGTATACATTATAATATACTTGTTTATATTATATTTTATATTTTAAATTTGAGTTAAAATGTAAGGAAGCAGAAAATGTGACTATGAGAGACAATTTAGGGACAATAGAGACACAGAAATAATTTAGGTTTTAAGATTAGTCTATGGGGACTTAAATGAACTTATAATTTTGTCCAAGAATTTAGAGGAAAGTGAATTTTTGTGAGTGAAGAAATAGAAACTTCTAATTTTCTATGAAAAATTGAAACAAATGCTATTTTTGAAAGTGGGAAATTCGGTGTCAGAACTCAGAATTTCATTGGATGGACTTTATTGCAGATAAAAATTCAGTGTCAAATTCAGAATTCATTGGCTGGACTTCCTTGTAGATGATTGTTGCAGTGGGCTAAAGCAGGAGTGAGCTTAAGACAAATCAATAAAAGTTATCTAAGCACAAGTGAGAAGCAAACGTTTAATTCGCAGAACACACATAACTAAGATTATGTCTAACCGTTAAATATAAATGCCATCTCAGAAGACAGGAAGTAAGAATGGATCAGGAAAGAAAACTGAAATAGTTTTTCATCAAAGCAGTGAAGTGTTCATTTTTCCACAGGGTCTCTCTCACCAGCTTTATAACTGGGTTGTCTTCCACTTCCCCTGTGTTAGACTCTGTTCAGGAATAGGAGGCGTTGTCCATCTGAAACATGGTCAGCGCTCAACCATTAAAATCAAAACAAATTGGCTTGCCCTAAGATGTAATGTAGTAATTTATAAGTTCCTGGAAGACAAAGAAAGCCAAGCTACTATTGCTCCTCTATCTTTAGTTCAGATATGGTAAATTATGAAAACCAAATAAATAGACCTTAGACGTAAACCTTGCAAAAAATGGCTTAATAGTAATCCCTCTTCCATTCATGGAATATAAAAAAATACAAAGCTTTAACTTGCAAAAGAAAAAAGAATAGTACTATAGTGAGGAAATCTGGGTGTGTGTGCCTATTTTTTTACGTATTATGTTAAATACTAATGTATAAGTGAATAGAGTGTCCAGGTATAAGGAGACAGTAAAGAAATAGAAATGGGGGGGGGGGTCAAATAAGAGGCCATGATGCAAAGTTTCTTTCCTGCCCATTCCTGCAGCCATTCAGTGCCAAATAGACACGCAGAAGCTTATATTAATTATAAACTCTTTTGTAGGAGGAGTAGGCCTGCTTGTGCATTCCTGGCTGCTCAGCTAGCTTAGCCCCAAAATAACACAAAGACACTGTATTAATTAAAACATTGCTTGGCCCACTAGCTCTAGCTTCTTATTGGCTAAGTCTTACATCTGAATTTAACTCATTTCTATTAATCTGTATATCGCCACGTGGCAATGATTTACCCGGTAAAATTCCCACCATCTGTCTCTGGCGGTTCCATGGCTTCCTTCTCCACCTCTTCTTCCCAGAATTCCATTAATTTTCCCTGCCTAGCTCTGTTTCCCTATAGCTCTGCTATAGGTCCAAAGCAGTTCCTTTATTAACCAAAGAAAGCAACACATAGACAGAAGGACCTCCTATACCACTATTTGACCTGTTATCTCAGGCTTATTATTAACTAGCTCTTACAACTTAAGTTAACTCATAATTCTTGTCTATGTTTAGCCATGTGGCTTGGTACCTTTTCTCAGTAAGGCGTTCTCATCTTGCTTCCTTGCTGTCTGACTGGCGACTGCATCTCTGCCAAACCTCTTCCCAGAATTCTCTGGCCAATCAGCATTTTATTAAACCAATATGAGTGATAAATCTTTACAGTGTACAAGAGCATTATCCCACAGCACCATGATGGTGGCAAAAGGTCCTCTTCTGCTTACTAAGAGGTATATGTAGGTCATAGGTCAGGGTAGGAGGATGTGGCAATATATAGTGTTGAAATATACTGTGGCAAGTCTTTACGTCATACTGACATATCACCACAGTCTGCGAAAATAAAACTAGGCTACAGTAAATAAAAAGTATTTTAAAAGATTCAGTCTTATATAATTATTGGGAGACCTACTGGGGGAAAGTCTTCTTCTTTCCATAGTCCATACTTCTCAGCTTGTCAGTCAGCATTTAATTTTAATTATTCTTTGGCTGTTACCTCACTATCCTGTTCTTAGAACATTCTGGTACCACCCTGATGAAAATCAAAGTGGAAAGTATACAAAGAAACACAGAAAGGGCTTAGAGATGATACAGGACAGGTAACTGGGGCTGAATAGATTTAATTGACCACAATGCCAATAGGATAGGAGGGGCCACGTTAACAGAAAAAAAAATCTACTGTAACATTTGAGGCCTGACTCTTGAGCAGGTTGCAGGCAGGGCTACCTCAGCTTGTATTTGGATAATAGCCACCTGCTTCCCATTGTGAAAGGCTTCTACACTTTCCAGCAGTTTCCCCTTGGATTCTTAAACTCCACAAAGAAACATTCTTTGCCTTTTCAAAAGCCACAGGAACAAGTCTCCTTTTACTCTCAAGCTGAGATAAGAAAGGAACCAAAGGAAGAGGAGTCCTTCCCTCTAGTTCAGGCCCTTACCTAACGACAGCACTCACCACTTCTAATTCTGCAGTAGCTTGTGCTGCCTGCATTAGCATCTTGATGTTGCCCACACTTCATTCTGAAAGCTGGAATGCTTTGCTACACAGAAATTGTATGACTGGAAACTCCATGGTGGCTATTTCACCTATGGATAGACAGAAAGTATATAATTTTGTTTTCTAGGAATCATGACAACTCTGAAAGGGCCAATTTCTTGTTTAATTACTTAAGATCCTGATGATTTAGTAAGTTGAAATAAGATTTGAATTAAGCTTGAAATAATCAACACAGCAAAACAAACAAACAAAAACAAAAAAGTCATTTTAAAGTGATTACCATCACTTAAGCAGCAAACTATATTTTCTGAAAAATATATAGATATGTCAGCCATCATTCTCTCTCTCTCTCTCTTTTCTCTCTCTCTCTCTCTCTCTCTCTCTCTCTCTCTCTCACACACACACACACACACACACACACACACACAGTATTAACCATATGTTAAATTGCAAGATTTGGTAGGAAAAATTGGGACAAGCAATAAAAATCTTTAAAGATTTGCTTCCTTTCTCATCGAGTTATTAATGGCCACAGGAAAAGAAGGTGATTTGAGTAGAGAAGCGTGCTGGGTACCAGCTGCTGCTGAAGTCAACTAATTACCACATCCCGCTTGAAATCTCAGCAGATACACATGCACAGACACTGAGGGCTGCAAGAGCTTACAGTTAGACATTAAATTATCTTCTGGGAGACTCGGTCATAGGCAAAAGTCTTTGCATGCATAAATAACAACAGCATATACATTTAGAGCTGGGTTTCATACAACCAACTCCATATCCCTCTTGGTGTATCACCAACACAGAATCTAGTTCTCCTCAGTAAAATGGCTGTGCCATTTGAAACAAGACAGAATCGTTGTCTCTATCAATTTAATAACATCCAAGAAGACTGACTAGACTGTGAGCATCTCCTTGGAAGAATGAGGTTGTTTACTTCTGAATCCTTGGCACCTAGCACAGAGCCTACTATCTGAGAGATATGCAAATATTAATTGGATGGATAACAAATGATACAATTACCAGCATGTAGTTTAAATCGGTACCCAGTATCTCCTACAGTCAGGAGCTCTCATTAATATCTCCTCTTTGGACTACAGTATTAAGGACACTCTCTTGAAATCCATAAGAAAAGACTCAAACAATTGGAAAGACCATTCATTCTTGGGTAAACCAACTCAACATTACAAAGGTATAAACTACAAATGCAATGTCAGTGTTGCTTTTTTTATTTTTATTGAGCTCTACATTTTTTGCTGCTTTTTTCCCTGTCTCTCCCCTCCCATTTAACCCTCCCCCAAGGTCCCCAGGCTCCTAATTTACTCAGGAGATCTTGTCTTTTCCTACTTCCCATGTAGATTAGATCTATGTACATCTATCTTAGGGTCCTCATTGTTGTCTAAGTTCTCTGGGATTGTGATTTGAATGGCCAAGATCAAAAACACTGATGACAACTTATGCTGGAGAGGTTGTGGGGAAAAGGGAACACTTCTGCATTTCTGGTGGGAATGCAAGCTAGTATAGCCCCTTTGGATGTCAGTGTGGAGATTCTCAGAAAATTAGGAAACAACCTTCCTCAAGACCCAGTAATACCACTTTTGGGCATATATCCAAAGGATGCCACAAAGACATGTACTCAACTATGTTCATTGGAGCTTTGTTGTCATAGCCAGAACCTGGAAGCAACCTACATGCCCCTCAACAGAAGAATGGATAAGGAAAATGTGGTATGTTGACACAATGGAGTACTACACAGCAGAAAAATTAACATCTTGAATTTTACAGGAAAATGGATTGAGCTAGAAAACATTATTTTGAGTGAGGTAACCCAGACACAGAAAGACAGTTATCACATGGACTCATTCATGAGTGGTTTTTAAACATAAAGCAAAGAAAACCAGCCTACAAATCACAATCCCAGAGTGTTGCTTTTTAAAATGGAATTAAACAAGTTCACAGTAAAGTTCACATGGAAATAAATACATAAGAAAACTCAGGAAAATGCAGAAAAAGAAAATCTGTGAGAGAGAAATAGCCCAACCCTTAATGCTCAGGTCCTGGAACATAACTGTGATAAGACTGTGGTCCTGGAATATGGATGGACAGAGACCAAAGGAAAAGAACAGAAATCAACTTAAACATTTGTGAAAATCCCATATATGATAAAAATGCACCTCAAATTCAGTAACAAAAGACAACTTTATAATAATTCATATAAATCTGTCAAAAGTAAAATTAAATCATTCATGTACTCTGTACAGAGAAATAAATATTGAATAGAAAAGGAAATGCAATATAAAAATAAAGTTTTGTAAATATTACAAAATGGGTGAATTAAGAAATTTTAGTATAAGAAATTTCATTCTAAATATAACTCAAAATCCAGAGGCAAGGAAAGAAACTAATGATAAATTTGACATAAAAATTATGCAGAAACCATCAAAAAATTAAGAGACAAAAAACCTAGGTAAAATATTTGCAACACACATCCCAAGTAAATGGCTAAAGTCTCTACTATACAAAACCTGAAGAACTAGAAACTAAAGTTAAGAAAAATATTAAAATATAAGAAAAGATAATTCACCAAAACCTACCAATGGCTGTTATACATGCAGAAGTGCATGGCCTTACTCCTAAGTAATGAATAAAATGGAAAGCCACTACCAAGCTGGGAAAGCTTTAAACAGCTGACAATGCACCCTATTAGCCAAACTGGAAAGAACTATGCCTCTCTTCTATTTCTGAGAAAGAAAACTGCAACAAACCTAAGGAGGGGACCTTGAGCATTTAACCAAGTTATGCACCAACATTGAAGACACCATTGTACATGCACACAACGGAGCACCATGCAACTGCATGAGGATATGCAGTCAAGCGCATCATAAACGAAGCTGAGTAGTTGGGTGGTTTTCAGGTAATTTTGTCAAGTGTGTATATATATCATATATATGTTATATGAAAAATATGTATATATTTCTCAAAAAGAAAGTGCTCTAAAAAAGAAAGAAAATAGTAGGAAAGAGACTTTGTCAGTACAGCCAATTATTTTTAATAAAGAACTGTCATAGCCTTTATTTACTAATTATAAAGAGCAAGAATTGTCACTATGTGCCGAGGGACTCTGAGTCCTACTCTTGCTGATGCTTTTTAGGCAATGTCCCATTTATAACTGTCTCTTCCACCGGCTCTGTGGATCACTCTAGAGTCTCAAATGGCAGAGCTTTCCGTTCAGCCTGCATGCCTGCAACCATTCCCTGCTTCCTGCACTGTCAATCCTCCCAGTCCCCTACTGCCTGTCTGGATGTCCACACAGCAGGACCAACTCCACGCTGCTTGCTGTCAGAAGGTCAGCATGGAGTTACTTTTCTATCTAGGTGCAGTGGTGGGTTAATCCTCTTGTAATTGTGTTTGGTGACACGGACAGTCCAGAATTCTGTTCATTTAATATCTTCTTCAAAGAAAAGGAGAGAACATAATGGGGAAAAATATCTCCATAGCTCTACCCAAAGATTTCAGGACCTGGGAAAGATTGCATTGTTTAGTGGAGGGCACACTAAAATTTTGCTTTTGTCAACCTTGGTTGCTCTCCATATTTAGAATTGCAGGCCCCTAGAGTGAGGAGAACTCTTACTTCTGGATTTTGTACCTCAGGGATTTCTTAATGCCTGTGGTGACCCAAGCAAGGAGTTTGTAGTCTTCGATCATGGTAACCCTCTAGACAGTCCCTTCTTTAACCTCTGCTCCTCCCCCTCGCCTACCTCTCTGCCACTCTGTGGTTAATTATACATATTTCAATCATGATATTGTCCTTCAAATAGCTGTAGGTATGTTACGGTCTGGGACTGGAAAAAAGGGGCTGTTTAAGAGACGTCATTGCTGTGGACTTAATTGTAGGGCCTTGAAAAGAAACTTTAGGTTGCCACAATAAAAACAACTACATTTCTATTTAGCACAAATAATAAAAACTCAGAGACAGATATTGGGGTTCAAGCTGAAGATCAGAAAAACAAAGCATCCAGTTACCTCTGCCTCAGACCAAAATGGGCCAGATCCTGTCTCCACAAATCCTAAAGACTCCACACTCTACTGAGTGCCTGTCTCTTCTCTTTTATACTCCTCTCTCTGCCCAGCCATACTGCTTGTCTCCACCCTAGCACTGGAACTAAAGGTATGTGATCCCAAGTGCTGGGATCACCGTTGTGTGAACTCTGTTTCTCTTTTAGACAGGTTCAATCTTGTGTGGCCCAGGATAACCTTGAAATCACGGAGATCGAACTACCTCTACCTCCTGAGTCCTGAGATTAAAGGTGTGTGCCACCACTCCCAATACTGCACATGGATGTGCAGTTGTGTATGGTCTTATCCCTCTCTTATTAAAAACAAGTCAAGCCAGGGCACAGAGAGGAATTTCAGTTGGGTCATCACCTCAAGTTCTCAGGGCACTTACCTGTGGAAGGATTCATCCCCTTATTCCTGGAAAAAGCTAACCAATGAATCTCAGACCTATGGGGAAATGAAATGCTGTGTGGCCCTTTCCTTCACCTTCAAAAAAGAATGATAGCCTAAAATAAATGAAAATAACTTCATTTTTCAAACTCCATGGAAGAGATTCTCTAAGTATTTCATAGCCCATTCATTGTTCACAAACGGGAAGTTCTATGTTAATTCTAACTCTTCAAAACTTAAACGTGTTCAATCTCCTATGTGTAAAATCGAGTGCTTTAAAACTGTCATTAAATCGCTTTTCCCTTGTTTCTCTCCAGTACTTTTGACCTTCCCACACAAGTCGTTCCCAGATTCATAAATCATTCTCATGGCTTGCCTCTGAATCCCTTCCAATGCTTCATTTTTTTTTTAAATCAGAATGTTCTAGGACTCTGGAAAGAAATGGCAACCTCCTCAATGGATGGGAAGATGTCCCTAAAATTATAGATACCCCCATATCTCAAGTGCTGTTAAACAATAAATTGCCAAAAAATAAAGACTATACAGTTGCTCCTGGGGTTGAAATTATAAAATCAATACACGATGGCCTTAATTGGACAGTTTTGATGGGGAGCAGGAGGAATATCCAGACTGTCAAGATTGCCATCTGACTAGCTCACACATCAAAATAAAGATGGCTACACTGGACAGGTGTTCTGATCCCCCCTGGCAGCACAATGAGAGAGGCTAGCAGAGAGTCACACCAGGACAGAGCCAGCATGACTTCTAGAGAGGATGGGTGAACCAGGTTACTCAGATCATGCTGGTCTCTTGCTGGGTGAAGGCCACAGAACCCTGAGATCCTGCTGTCATTGAACATCTGAGTCATTTCCCACAGTCTCTGCTCTCCATGTCACCTGTTTACAGGAAGCAAATGTTCTATTCAAACTAATGCAACTTTCTGGTCTCTGGAAGTTCCATTTATCATAGAAATTTAATAAGTTGGCATTAAGTTAGCATAAAATGTGTGTCACCATCTCAGATTTGCCCACTTCTACCTTCAATGACCAATTTCTGAGTCAACATAACAGAATTAGACATTGGACAGAGATGAATATGTACTAAGAAGCCTTATGATTTCTTCTGGAAGAATCTATTCAAGTTGCAGCTCTTTTTATAACCAATAAATTTCTGGAGAGATATATATGTATTGGATGACCCTTAAGAGGTCCAGACGGTTCTCATTTCCCTCACCAAAGCTAGTTTCTTTTTTAAAGCCATACTTCCCTATACATTTTCATTCGTATTCATGCAATTTTGCATGCCACCCACGGGATTACACTTTCTGAGAAGCTTCAGTTTCACAGGAGCTAGCTTTCCATTCTAACTCTCCTATCTGCTGCTCAGTCCATTGTTTTACCATCCAGCTCATGTTCTGGGGAACTGTATAAGGCTGCTTCCATCTCCCATCAACAGGCAACACACGTGGGGACAGGACAAAGTCCGATTTATCCCTTGCTATAAGTAATAGTCTCCATTTGAACACATGGTTTTGGTCCAATGTAGAATTGCCTGTCCTCTTGTTACTAACACTAGAAAAACTATTTGGGGTGATGCTAAGTTAGAGCTTGCTTATGAGAGTATCTGGTGCAAGATTAGGATAGTAGAGGGAGTCAGAGCTATTATTCTTGAGAAGGATGGCCATGTATCCCAGATACTTTTCAGAGTGCCTGCTAGTAGCAGGCTTTTCAAGAGAGACTTGAGAATGTCAGCAGTTTCCCCAAGTAACCTTTGAAAATATCCATGCTTCAGGGCAAGGTGACCAGTGATCATCTCCTCAACCCCTCAAATCTGTAGCCTTCCTTACTCTTAGGACACAACTCTTTTAAGACTATCAGAGGCCCTAATTTTTACACTGGGCCTTTATTTCCATAATACTTGACTGATTCCTATCTAACTCTGCCTGATTCAGAAGTCAGATGATGATGTTTATATGTCTTTTCAGTTTCCTGATAAAGTGGCATGTGACATATTTAAACAACTCTCATAGCCCAGAAAGTTTTTATCTGCTGCCTTTAAAAAATTCACCAGGCCAGATGTTTTGCTATAGAAGGTTAAATTAATTCAAAGGAATTGTTCTTTGTAAAGCAATACTGGTAATGTCCTATATTTCAGACTTCTTGAGGGTGCTGAAGAACCAATTTTTAGATGACTTTGACCAATATCTGAGTCATATTTAATGATTTAATGTTTCAATTTTTATTAGTTTTGTTCCATAATTGAATAAGAGAAAATTTACCTGGAAGTTTAAACTCTGAAGGGCAGGTAAATATCATGACTATTGGTTACATTGTTGATATTTATTGAAGTGAAGAAAAATGGTTTTCTTTATTAAACTTCATGCTTTCTTTCTTTACATTGGGAAATAGAGATAATCACAGCAAGTACAATATTAATGCTTACCAGGTATCTGAATTTCAAATATCCATTGTTAGTGTATCCCTACCAGTGTCTTTAATTCACCATCTCTGAGGAATAAAAATGAACAAACCACTGGCCACTATCTTGTGCATCAGCAAGGTTACCCTAAGTGAAACACTATAAATCATGTGTGAAATGCAAAGAGACTCACCGAAGTGTCCTTAGTGAGTTGAAGATGAAGACTCTCATGAGGTACAGACCTGGGCAAAGGCTATTCTTCCTCCACTTTATCAAGGGATCAGTAAGAAATGCAGGCAATAAATGTAACTGATGACATGCCCCTCGCTCAGGGTCTCTTGAGCTTCATTTGCAATAACAATTTTGAAAGATTTGCTAAGCATCCATAGCTATCCACATGCTTCTACCCAGGGACATCTCTATTGTATCTGAGACCCAAAGAAAATCAGTTTTCCAGCAGCTTCTGCTCCACAGACAAAATGATTTTCAGTAAAAACTGTGACATGAGTTGAAAATAATGAATAGAAAAAAATTCAGTGAAAATTGTCTTCATTGATCTTTATGTGCAAAATTGTACCAGAAATAGATAGGATGGTAATAGGGAAGGAACACAGTGGATTGTTTTCTCAGAGTTCTTAATTTATCTGAGATAAACTTCCAGAGAAAAAGAAGGCACATTGGTATTTTAGTTTGTTACAATAATGAATGTTAGCTGAAGTTTCTGTTTTGAGTCTTAGCTTTGACAAATCTTTAAAACGTTGTAACATGAAATGATAAAATTAAAGTAAAACAGAATCCTCTTTAGCTGTGTTTACAGTCATCATTCAAACTCTACAATTTGTGCATAGCAATATGTCAAGACACACACTGTGGCTGAAGGATGTTCCAGAGATGCTGACCTATAGCAAACCCAATCTTGAAACAAATTCATGTGACTGAGTTACCTGTGATAGAACCCAATGCCATATATGGAGGTTCTCTCAATTAACCTTTGTTAGAATACTGTATTAATGGACGACTGTGCTTTTTTTTAAAAAAGAGAATTATTAGAAGAATTTACATATTGAAATTAAACAATAAACATTTTTATTTGTTTAGGTCTTAAATAATTTCTTTCTAAATGGGGAGTATTTTCCCATTGAGAGTGTTTAGAATTGTGATAACGGGTTTTCAGTATTGCCTTTGCCATACATATCTCTAGGCCATAAGTCCATTCTGTCCATTATTGAGTTAGAACAATCCTACTGACCCATCACTAGTTTCTACCTCTTCCAACTTTATGAAGTTGGACCACAGTCTTAACAGAGTTACATCCTTCTTACAACAATTTTAAGCATCCCCTCTACTTTCAGTCTTAGACTATGGAAAACATCCTTTCTCTCCACAGTTATCTACAGCATCGATTTCAGTCACTCTGGACACGTACATGTCCTTTTGTTGGTAATGTCTTCAGCAGAATCTCAACTACTTGAGATGGCCAGCTCACAACTTTACACTTACTTTTACAATTCACATTTAGAGTGTTTATCAATGCCCTAACATATCTCCCACTTAAGGTTCACAAAGGCATCTTCTCTCCCATGATATCCAAAGCCCTAGTATTCAGGTTCATGCCTCCAGTGTACCTGATTGCTCACAGAGCTGTGCACTTCCTTTCCAGTGAAATAGAAAGAGTTCACACTTGCTCTTTTTTGTTTTGCCCTTAAAATCCTGCCATTTAAAGAATATTTATTTTGGTATTATTTGTCCTCTGTAATTTGTTTATATCCCCTAGGTACTGATGAGAAACACTAAATATAATCTTTAAGCACAATTTCTTACTCTTCCTGGTATTTTTAGGATATTGTTTTTTCCTTATAAAATTCTGCTCTCCTGAATTTAGACTGTGCGTCTTTTCTCTGACTGGGATAAATAATTTGAAATCTTCCCTTGTTATCTAGGTCTCTTTCTAAGTGCAAACAGTTAGCAATAAAAAAAAAGATTTCTGTGCATCAAATGTTAATCTCTCTATCTGGAACTCTGCAGAAGGTAAAGAATTCCAATATATGCTTAGTGGTTTATTATCTCAACATCTATCATATAATTATATAAATATTTATCATGTAAGTATATTATTTTGGCTTCAAATTTGTCATAACCTATGTTTGGTGTTGGAGAACAGGGATGAGCAAGGCAGGAGGTAACTGCTGGCCCTGCAGGACTGGCAAGCTACAAGTAATTGCAATTTATATCCCTTATGTGAGTCCTAGAATTCCCCAGCTCGTGCAGTGATCTGAGGACACATATGTGGGACAGTCCATGAGAGTGGCTCAGCTCAAGAAGTTTTTGCCTGAAAGTGAAGTCAGACCTTGAGTTGTACACTGTATCATGCACCTGAAATTCCAACAGTTCAGGGGACTGAGGCAGGAAGATCACAATTCAAGGCCTGTTTGGGCAACAGAGTGAGCTCTATCCTAGCCTTAGCAATTTAGCAAATTCCTAAACTAAAACAAAAATAAGAAATAGAGCTTGGGACATACCTCTGTGGTAGAGTGCTTACCTGGTATCCACAGCAGCTTGAGTTCAACCTCCAGTACAGAAACAAAACACTGAATAGCTTTAGCCAACATACTGGGTAAGAGCCCATGCAGTCCTGGATCAAATCCTAGCCCTCCACAGTGGGTGACAGTGGGCTTGAATAATCTAACTGATTTCTCTTGTCTTAATTTCCTCTCAAGTAGGGTAAAGGAAACATGTGCCAGAGAGTAATTTTAAGACTGAGTAAGACACAAAGGGCTAGGAAACAGGGCCTAACACATAGGAAATGAAGAAAACCCAATCATCATTAATTTGTGGTTTCTTTTATAAATATTTCAGCAAATAAAATATTTACTTGATGAATATTTTAAAGAAAACATATGGCTATTGTATTTTTAAAGGCCCAAATCAGGATGCTGCCAAAGCTGTCTGTTCAGAAATGTATCACTTAGGATCTGACGGTACCCATACTATGATATCAAATAAGCAGGCTCAGCTACATGCTGTTTGCACCCATTCCTCTGAGGCTGGGGACAGCCTTTGGCAATACTAAAATTACATGACCATCATGACACCTGTCAAAAAGGCATCTGCAGCCAAGAAGGACCATTCGTGTAGAGGTGACAATGGGGAACCCATCATCCTCAGCCAAGCTCAGAAGCTCCCCAGTGCAGCCAGTCCCTGCTTCCTCCTTTGCAGAACTTCATGGGGATGCAGCTGAATATAGTCCCAGCAGGAAGCCCAGAGACAATAGGTCAACAGAACTGAAATTACACATTTCAGATGTCAATGAAGAGATGGAGGATCAAGATAACTCATCCAACTTCAAGTTGGAAGATAAAATGCAAGTATTTTTTCCTGCTCATGTCCTATAATTTCAAGAACTGATTTTGTTTCAGCCACGTTTCTTTTATTTATCCTGACACAAACTCCACTCCAGAGTTTCTAGTATGGATGCTGCCAAAGCAAGCACTTTGTATACCATGATTATTTTCTTAAAGGGAGTCAAGAAGGTGTTTTTAAATGCAAATATTCTGACCTTTGGAAAAATGGGAAGTTCCCTCATTGCTTTTCCTGATCGCCAGTGCTTCGTGATTCTGGTGATACGCACCCCGCAGATGCATCTAGGTCAGCAAGTAGGGAGTGGATCTTCTGAACAGCATCCTCAGCAAATGAAATTCAGGCCAAGAAAATAATAACGACGAATGATTGCCGTCTGGAGTGTGACCAATCACCAGGCAATACTGCCTCATTGCATCATCGGGACAGAAAAGAAGTCACAGCTTGTTTGTGAGAACGTCTACCAAGTTCTTTCTGTTTGCTTGTTTGTTTGTGTTTGTTTTAAATACAGTTTCCCCTTCTAGCACAGTTTTCCTCTTTCAACCCTTCACAGTACCCCCCAAACTACCCTCTCCCCTAGATCCACTCCTGCTTCCTTTCTGAAAAGAGCAGAAATCCCAGGACTATCAACCAAACATGGCAAAACAAGATACAATACGTCTAGGCACAAACTCTCACATCAAGGCTGGGCAACGCAACCCAATGGGAGGAAAAGTGTCCCAAGAGTAGATGAAATAGTCAAAGACATCATCTCATGCTAACTGTTAGGATTCACATAAGAACACCAACCAAGCTAACCATCTACCTAGTTCTTTAAAAAAAAAAAAAAATGTCTGCACTCAGAAACAGCTGAGGAACCTTTTTTTTTATTGACAAAAGGAGAAAAAAAAAACAAGTTTCCACCTCCTCCCAGCCTCCCATTTCCCTCCCCCTCCTCCCACCCTTCTCCCCCTCCTCCCAACCTTCTCCCCCTCTCCCCACTCCTTTCCCCCTCCCTCTCCAGTCCAAAGAGCAGTCAGGGTTTTCTGCCCTGTCGTAAGTCCTAGGTCCTCCCCCCTCCGTCCATATCTAGGAAGGTGAACATCCAAACTGGCTAGGCTCCCACCAAGCCAGCACATTAAGCAGGATCAAAACCCCGTGCCATTGTCCTTTGCGTCTCATCAGCCCTCATTGTTCGCCATGTTCAGAGAGTCCAGTTTTATCCCATGCTTTTTCAGTCACAGTCCAGCTGGCTTTGGTGAGTTCCCAATAGATCAGCTCCACTGTCTCAGTGGGTGGGTGCACCCCTCGTGGTCCTGACTTCTTTGCTCATGTTCTCCCTCCTTCTGCTCCTCATTGGGACCTTGGGAGCTCAGTCCAGTGCTCCAGTGTGGGTCTCTGTCTCTATCTCCATCCATCACCAGATGAAGGTTCTCTG
The DNA here is from genome assembly GCF_018167655.1 of Microtus oregoni. Taxonomy (NCBI): domain Eukaryota; kingdom Metazoa; phylum Chordata; class Mammalia; order Rodentia; family Cricetidae; genus Microtus; species Microtus oregoni. The sequence goes on along the minus strand of NW_024543091.1, from coordinate 1,993,138 downwards.
ATACCAAAACCACACAAAGACTCAACCAGGAAAGAGAATTACAGGCCAATCTCACTCAAAAATCCTCAACAAAATACTGGCAAACCAAATCCAAGAACACATCCGAAAAATTATCCATTATGATCAAGTAGGCGTTCATTCCTGAGATGCAGGGCTGGTTCAACATACGAAAATCTATCAATGTAATCCAGCATATAAATAAACTGAAAGAAAAAAACCATATGATCATTTCATTAGATGCTGAAAAAGCATTCGACAAAATTCAACATCCATTTATGTTAAAAGTCTTGGAGAGATTAGGGATACAAGGGTCATACCTAAATATAATAAAAGCTATTTACAGCAAATCGACAGCTAACATCAATTTAAACGGAGAGAAACTCAAAGCCATCCCGCTTAACTCAGGAACACGACAAGGCTGTCCACTCTCGCCATACCTCTTCAATATAGTGCTTGAAATTCTAGCAATAGCAATAAGACAACATAATGGGATCAAGGGGATTCGAATTGGAAAGGAAGAAGTTAAACTTTTGTTATTCGCTGAGGAACCTTTTAGAGAATACTCTTTCATATGTTTAACAGCAACTGTGCATGGCTGTTTCCTGGCAGGACTCTAGAGAGGCTACAGGGTACAATGTGCTAGAGCCAGGAGCAGCATACTTCCAGCTGTTGGCGCTGCACAGAGAGCCAGTGTCCAGGGTGTGTACATGTCACAGGGTTGAGATAAGGATGAAGGCTATCCTCAGACCCTTTAAGGACAAGTGGGTGCTTACATAATACATTTTATGGGCTTCATGTTGAGGACTAGAGCATCTTCTCAATTCTTCTGTCTCTTCTCCATGGGACTAAGCATATATATATATCATGCTTCTTTCTTCTCAGTCTTTAAGGTGGGCCATGTTATACCACATCTGTCTGACTGGCCAAGAAACAAAGAGAAGACTTGAGTAGGTATATGTCAAAGATGCTAAAACTGAGGAAGGATGGGCAAAAGAAATGGAATGCGTTGATCACAAATTATCCCTAAAGGGCAGCTACTCAAATGCATGCTATTTCAAGGCAACAATGTTCTGAAAAGGATGCAGCCAGAGGTATCTTTCAGATGGAAACTTAGATAGTTTTCCTGTTTCTCCGAACTTTAGAGATGTCGCAGGTAAATTCACCCACCCAGCATAGAGCACATCCTCAATAAAAGGCATCACTTATGCGTTGGTTCTGTTCCTAGAAGCAGCAAGCATGCACTTGGCCATTCTGATGTAAGAGTTGACTTTGTGAATATGAAAAGCAGAGAGGCACAGGTGGGGCCTGAAATATCTCCTCTGTGCTACATCAGACATGTATTTACATGTGTTTGTACAGCTGGCTTCCACTTGTCAGTGAAGGGGGTGCAAGTGGAGAGCAGGCCTGACCTTGGCTCCCAGGAACAGCCACCTAGAAGAGACACAACCCTGGAAATCACAGGAGGAAACTACCTTCATGTCATTGGACTTCTATGATCCCAATGAAGGTGACAATATGGAAGATTTGATTGAGGTTTCTGGGCTTTAAAGAGCAGCAACAACAACAAAAAATATCTGAAGATCACTTCAGGGCATTGAAAGTAGAAAGGGATAACAAGAGAGGGGGAAAAAAATCTTATTTTGGAGTCAAGTTTATCACTAGTTTTCTTTGATGTCTTTGTCACAAAAAGGTGCTCACACTAAATGGCCAAGAAAGGCTTCTCATGTGATACAAGATCTGAGCTGAGACTTGATGACACGGAGCCAGTTAAGAACTTGTATGACAAAAGTTCAGTATTGGAAAGAGCAATCACAAAATCCCTCAGGCAGAAATGAACTGTGAGGGCCCAGGAAGCAGGGCTGTTGGTTGGGCTAGGGCAAAGAAAGCACACAGGGAATGGCAAGAGTCGAGGTGAAGCAGCAGAAGGGAGCCTCATTACGGCAAGTTTGTTCTCCAGCCAGTGACAAACGGTTAGAACATGGAAGTCGTGATCTGAGTTATGGTTAAAAGGTTGTTCTGACTGAAGCCTAGAGAGCAGCATAGGGTCTCGGATGGGAGTTGATGGCTGCTTGAAGGCTACTTCTGTAGAGACAGAGACAGAGGCAGGTTCTAGGCACTGGAGAAAGGTAAACAGGGCTAGTAGCTCACATGGTTGTGTGGGATGGTGGGGGAACCACTCTAAATTAAATGCAGAAAGCTGTGATATTCAAGCTCGGCACTATCCCAGGTGAGAACTGCAAAGGGAATAAGCAAGAGTGAGGCTCTCAAATAACTCAAAGAAGGAAGATGGGATAAGAGAAGGCAAGTGAAAGTGTCTATTCCAGTCATTGAGGAGAACATGCTAGAATGATTACTGGCTGGATTACCTTTAGTAACTTAGTCAATAGGTTTTTTTTCTTTTCTTTTTTTAAATTTATTTATTAATTAAGGATTTCTGCCTCCTCCCCGCCACTGCCTCCCATTTTCCTCTCCCTCCCCCGATCAAGACCCCTCCCTCATCAGCTCGAAGAGCAATCAGGGTTCCCTGACCTGTGGGAAGTCCAAGGACCGCCCACCTCCATCCAGGTCTAGTAAGGTGAGCATCCAAACTGCCTAGGCTCCCCCAAAGCCAGTACGTGCAGTAGGATCAAAAACCCATTGCCATTGTTCTTGAGTTCTCAGGAGTCCTCATTGTCCGCTATGTTCAGCAAGTTCGGTTTTTTTTTTTCAATGCCTCAGTTTCATCAGAAGAACAGGAGTTGCAAGACCAGTATTACAGAGCCACAGTGGGTGTGCCAGGAAGGAGTTCGATGTATGGCCCATTCACTGAAGCACCCGGGACAGTTACAGCATGGTGCTCAGGAAATTGAAGTTGTCATTATCATCAACCCCCTGTCCTTTCCAATCTCCCAGAGCCTCAGCACTCTCAGTTTTAAAAATAGAGCTGAGGAGAAGATTGGACTATTAGGTCATTTCCAGTTCTAACCTTCGATGCACATCACTTGCTTTGTACTTAACTGCAGCATCTATGAAAAGTAGGATGGGATTGTGCTCGCAAGTTCATTTTCCATATCCGGGGTTTTGGTGAAGGTAAAGAATTCCAATAGACAAAGCTAGCCTCATATTTCAGTGTCCAGTACACCTTTGTTTCCAACAGGTTCTGTCTAACAAAGTTCCTCTGTGTTAAAAGAAGGTTCTCTATATGTCTTTTCCTCTTAGGAAGCAATGAGACCCATGCATTCAGACCCCCAAAGGGACCATTTACTAGAAGACCCAGGGGCAACTCAAGACTTTATGCTTCTCTCTGTTGACTGGTTCCTTCAGAGCAATACTGCATATTGGCCACAGAGAGCCCTCTTCTCCCAGGACCAGCTTTTGGAAATGTGTCTTCCATTTTAGAGACTGTGGTAACCTTCAGGCACCATTTAATGAATTAATGTTTTGCCACAATAAATGGAACCTCAGTGGTTCATTCAGAAAGGATGAAGCCCTTCTGGGAAAGCTGAAAACAGACAGCAGCAGCAGCGACAAAAAAACATTTCTTACAAAAATCAAGAATAGTAATACATTTGCCGTTACAACGTTTTTGCAAGAAATTCAAGAGGCTGGAAAATCCCATTATTCTAGTATCAAAAGACAGATGCAAAATCTGCATCTGGGTTTCAATAGATATTTGGAAGATGTGATGTATTTTGGAGCTAAAAGGAAATTTTAGAATGCTTTTATAAAACAGGACAACAAAGTCTATTCACCAAAGTATACTTGAAAAGATGAGCATGTTCAATGACTGAAAGAAACAGTTCTTTCAAGCACCCAGTGATCTAACCCTCGTGTGAGCACTTCCTATGTGCCAGACATATTACAACTGCTGTACGTACCTTAATTATTTAAACTGTAGAGCAGGCTTACGGTTCTGCTATTATTATTCCTGTTTCACACACAGGCATATGGATGAGTGGGGAGGTAACTGGCTTGGATAGAGTTAGCACTGGCAAAATCTCAAGTAAAATCCAGATGCTCTAACTCCATAGTCTGGATGCTCAGTCATGTACAACAGTCATGTTCTTCAGACATTTATGGTCAGTGGGAAATCACTTTGCATGGTACACCAGTACAAAGAGTTTTAGAAAGCAATATCTAGCCTAACGATGCGGAGTTCTTTATCCTGTCTCATTGTTTTAAATACTCTCTGACTGAGACTCACTGAAATTGTTTTATTATCAACACTAACTTCATCTTCATGTTGTGGAGGGAGGGGCATTTGTAACAAACCTTTCTAGAAAAGAAGAGAGTATCAAGTCAGCTTCTTTCTTATTTATTATCCTCCTTACAGCCCTCTCTTTACCCAGTTAGATAACCAGCCAGCAAGAGAAGGTTTGGGGAAAGTAGAATTGATTTTCTAAAGTGTCCTCATTCCTCCTCCTCAGTTGTTTTCTTTCTTTTACTATTTCATCTAAATTATGGGCTATTTTAATAAAGAATAAAATCATCACTCAAAAATCCAATTCCCCTGAGCTCTAGAATAATGGCATTTTTTACTAATGAAACATGCAAACTACTGTCGGGTCCATTAATAGTCTCAATTTTTAATCTCTCAGATGATGGAACATTAAGGTTTCCATAGCAGCAGCTTCCAGCTGTTGGGGGATTCCAGGCTTTCAGTCCTGAGACAATTAGGGTGAAACATTGCCAAGCCTTTCCAGCATTTCTGTATCTTCATTATGCAGTATTCAGTATTTTTTTAAAGCACTGATTATCATGATGTATCCGTCTAAAGGGCTTGACATCTTGATGTCTACCCTGGGAGAAGAGAGTCATTTGCTGAAGCTTATCACCAGGAGCTGTCTGGCAGATCTAGATGTAGCGAGTATGATCTTTATCTTCAGTGTATGCCTTATAAAATAATAAAAGTCTAGGTGAGTCTAATTACAGATGGTTTGTGTTCCTGGACTCGTTGGATTTTTGATGAAGACAAAAATCTATGGATGGAAGAACAAAACCAAGAAGGTTCTCTTCATCTTTAGTGTCCCTTTACCAGAAAAACAAATACATGTGTGGTGGAATCCAGTTATTTTTGTGTAAATTAACAGGACTTTTGGAACAAGTATAGATAAGTATAAGAAAGACACATAGAGACAAAAACAAAATATGAACTGTTGACTTATAATCAGTAGACATGTAATGCTACTGACTGTATGATGCACTATAAAAGATCAATATGTCTTGTCTTCATTAAAATAAAGCACATAGTTGAACGAGATTATTACTGACCTGATAAGAATTTAGGAAGACTATGGGAAAATCAGTGGTCTCTGCTGACCAAATCTATGTCTTATTTCTCTTGGATAGATGTGCCCAGGGTTAGAGGACACACCTGATCCTACTTTGTAGCTAAATGAAACCACACGGTTGAGTTGGGGGCCAGTAGACCATGGACAGTAGATGCATCAGTGAGAGCTTCTCTTATTGGTTTACAGAATACTGATGTTCAACGTGACGTTGTGAGTCACACGTTGAGACGGCAATTTGACTGTCAATCTTGTATTGTAAATTGGTAGGTGGAACAATTTCTCTGGCAGACTTTTATAAGAATATGGCAAAAGGAATTAGTTTGCCTCTGTGGGTTGCCTCTGAGATTTTTGTTTGAGATTTTTGTTGAAAACCAGCATTTCTAATAATTATCTTGCCTAATACTCAAATCAATACCATTGGCACAGGACACTGCTGTGACACAAACTTAAAATGTGTGACATTAACAGGGAAATCACTATTCAGTGCCAAAAGGATGGTAATCAATGTTTTTATGTGGCAAATCACTGGGGAAATTGCACTAATGTGGAAAATAGGTCAGGGGCTTACTGAAGGGGGTACTTTGGGGGAGTCAGTTGGATAAAATAATGAATTGATATTTATCAGTTACCTTGGCTAAGTTTGGCATGGAAGTATAAGAAAAAGGTTTATTGTGGAATTAATCATCTAGTTTCTAGAGATTTGGATAGGATTGGAAAGTCAACTGCTTCTATATCTCATTTTAAGATTTAAGATTGAGGCAGACTTTGAATCAAAGAAATCTTTAAAGCCCAAGATTGTAGCAAGATCAAATTAAGAGTGTGTCTTTCCCTTTAAAGATTAATAGCCTCAAAATAGCTACCATTTGGTTGTGAGACACACAAAATTGGCAAAAGATAGAAAAACCAAGAAATAAAATAGAATTGAGAATCACATGTAGTGGAGGTCTGTGATAAGAATATGAGCATGGGGAATGACTGGAAGATCATGGATCAGATATCTACTGTGTTTTTAAGGGGATTGTATTATCTTTTATGAAAGAAACCAGGCCCATGGGTTCAGAAAATGACTGACTTCTTGTGACTCCAGTGCTTAATCTTTTCTTATACATAAAGGGAGCTACCAACAAGAACATCCGAATGCCCATATCAAATGTGACCCATAAGGAGAGACAAGCAGGAGGAACTGGCTGAAGAAGAAACCTAAGATCCCTGCAGTTTCAACCAGAGAGAAGAAGGTCCCCTTTCCATCACCTGAGGAACTTCCCTAAACTGGGCCTTCAGCATCCCCATGTTTCTTTGTACAAGGAACATCTTTGCCCACTGTTTACTCCTCTGAGTGGAGGTAGTATTTCTGCCCACCTTCGTCAACTCTGTCACCACAGGCTATCTTTAGAATTAAAAAATCACCAGACCAAGACATGCAACATCTTGTCATTAAGTCTGTGATTCTAGACTTTGTCAGGATTAAGAAGCTATGTGGGACTTCGGATTTTGTTGTCTGGAGAAGGATGTGTGTGCGTTCTATGTATAGAAGGAAAACAAGTATTCTGTGAATAAATAGGGTGTTGTGGCAAAATAATGCTTTATGTTCACCAATCTTATTTCCTTCCTTTTCTGGGCACATGTCCAGCCTATAGTTAATAGTGTCATTAATCTGGATTCCCATCAAAGAATGTGAACAGAATTGATGTACATACCAAATCCAAACCTTGCACACAAAATTCACAGAACATCTTTCTACTTCTTTTATCTTTCCCCATTGCCAAATTGATTATAAATAGCCAGGTAACACTAAGCAGCCCTACCTTGAAGGTGTCAGATTCCTTTGACTTGGATCATTGGAAGATTGAACAAAGTATTTACATTACTATCAACTCCTACTCACCCTACACAGTGCTAAAAAGATGTTCATAACACTTTAGTTATTGTCTTCCCAGACTGGAATGTGCCACTGTTCTGTAAATAAGTAGCTTGACCAATGGCAGTATATACATACCATACAGACCTATCCAACAACAAAAGAAATGGGCTATTAGAGCTATAAAATCATAGATGAGTCTTATACATGTCTTAAATCCCAAGCATTGGCAAGAAGCCTGTCTGGAAAGATCATTCTGAATTATTCTACTTATGGCACATTCTGAAGAGGGCTGTCTAGGAATTAGGAGAAGAGAAGATGAGAGTGTTGAATGAATGAAGTTATCAGACATTCCAGATGAGTGAAATCATCCTGACTGATAGTATAAGATGGGTAAATGGAATAATGTATTAATAAACTTTTATAGGTGTTTATAGAAGAAAGAGACACATATTAGATGCAAGGTTGAAAATTATCTAGGATGTTAGAATATCCCAAAATAGAATACAAACTATGGACAAGAAACCCCAGTTGTACTAATAATGTATAAAGGAAGTAACCGTCTCACTGACAGGGCAAATGCCAATAACTTGTGTAACTTTGTAAATCAGAAGAATCTTTAAGACCAAATGTGGGAGAAGCTCTATATGAGTACTGTGCTACTGCTGGTAAAGTTTTATTCCACAGGCATACAGGTGGATAAATCTAAAATCAGTGTATGTGGACCAAGTAAACACACAGTTGGCAGGTATTGGAAAATGTGTCTTCACTATTAGAAAGGGAAGCCAGGGAGAAGGGATGGAAGATGATAGAACTGTCTGTGATGTAATGGCTAGAGTTGCAGACACCAATTTGAAACTGAACATAACTAATTAATGGTATATGTGTGTGTGTGTGTGTGTGTGTGTGTGTGTGTGTGTTCAGTTAATATCTATGTATGTAAAAACTTTCAACAATGGTTCCTTATCAAAAGAACACAGAAACCAACTGAAAGAGCTCTCAAGGGTCAGTACTGGAAATATTTAACAGGCAAAACCAATGAAGTAATATTAAGACATACCTCAAAGTAATAAAATGTCCATCATGCATTCAACACTGATATATATGTGTATATATACACATGTATACATATATATATATAGTATATATATAAAGTGATAGATTAACAAGCAAATAAAGGAGAATAGTCAAATCTCCTATCAGAAGAATAATCCAGGGGGAATAATTTCTGCACCAAGAATATACCCTAGAAATGGGAAAAATAGTAACTGTGGGAGATAAACTCAACAGACACTAGATAGGTGATCAGAGCCACCAACAACAGTGGGAAGTCATTGTGAGAGTGTGTGTGTGTGTATAAGAAAATGATAACTTGTCTCTGTGTCATCCCCCAAATTCATAACCCAAGCCAATACATGAAAAATTTAAAAAATACTACTTGAGAAGCATTCTTCAAAATGCCTGAACAGCAAGCACTTCTTTTGGCCACCAAGGTCATAAGAAAGAAAAGCCAGAGAAGCCGCCAGGGCTGAGAAAGGCCTAAGATGTATGCTGAGGATATGAAACACATCACAGGAAAAGGACATTAGATAAAGACGGAAGAAGTCCAAAGGAAAAAAAGTATCAACTTTAATGAGTGATAGCATAGCAGGTTTGGTGTTCTGACCATGACAAGTGCTTCACATTAATTTACGATAGGAATAACAGAGGAAATTGTGTTAGAGAAAAGGGAAATTCTTTATCTAGTTTTGCAAGTTATGCAAGTGTAACTTATTCTAAGACTAACTCTATTATATTTCCCAACCTTAAAATTAAAGGAAGCTTGATACCTTTGAGGATGTACAGTCTTTTGTTAATTGTTGAAATGAAACTGAAGAGGCTGGATGAGAGGGTTTGTACAGACATTTCTATCCCTAGGATTCTGTGAGTCTATGACATAAAACTACTGAGAAATTAATCAAGAAGCTGGCATTTATAAGGGTCTCATTTCTCAATAAATAATCCATTAATATTATTTCTTAAATTTCCTACAAATCCAACAATTCAATCGGAAAAGCCCCTAATGGTTAATTTTCTTTTCTTTCCTCAACAGTCACTGATACACGATGTTTGTGAAATCTTTCTTCACACAGTCACTATAAAAGCAAAACTCATTTTCCAACATAGAGCATTTACTGAGAACAAACTAGCGCAGACGGGAAGGGGATGGTTATTTTTAAACAAGCCCATTCTATTCCTCTTGAGAGCAATGGTGTACATATTCAAATGCAGTCATCAGGACCAGAGCTGATGAGGGGAGGCTCTAACAAAGGTACTGCTGTGGTTTGTATTAGCACAGCTGGTGACCAGCGATGGACCCATGTTTCAGAAACACTCAGCAGGAGAAAGAGAAGAAAAGAGACAGCTTACTTCTTTTCCAAAAATGAGAGATGCTTCTTTTTATTACTGTGTGATATAAAGTGTGGAGAGGCGGGGTAGTGGCTCTAAGGGCTCCCAGTTGGTGGTTGGAGGATGGAGGGGGTGGCTTATGCCCAGCCAGAAGACTCAGTGTCTGAAAGACTGCTGAGGAGCTGGATCTGACACAAATGTGGAAATATTTTAGCAGTCAAACAGCAATAGAGCTCAGTTCAAGATTAGTTTCAAAAGCCAGGGCCTACTGAGCCACAAAGGGGAGAATTCAGTGGGTTCATATTTACTCTAATGTCTAGCAAAAACAGAGGGTTGATCTTTTTAGAAAAGAGAACTGGTGGCTTTAATGCCTAATGTTTTCCTTAAAATTTTCTCAGAGAGACTTATGGCAAGTTAAACGACTGAGTTAAAATCAGAAGATCCTTGTGGGATTTTTGCTATCAGAGTTTTAAAAACTTCTCAGCAAGCAATATATCTTTATTGATTACTTTGATGTTCCTGTTTTATACTCTGCTCTTTGGAGAATACAAGAATGTAAAAAAGTCCTGTTAGCGTGAAGTGATTTGACTCCACTCTAACAACAGGAGCAGAGCAGGTGAGCTCCTAACAGCTGATCACAGGAGGACCAGGCTAAGAAAAAAAGGAAAACCAAGAAGTAGGTAAGTCTCATTTCCAAAATATGCTTTAATAAATGCATTTTAAGTATATGAACACTTAAAGAGTATACTTAAAGTACATGAACAACAAAGTAAATGTAACCCTGTCCAAATGATCCACTGAACTCAGTGGGCACACCAGTCTATCTACGGTCAAACATACCAAAACCATACAAAGAGTCCCTTGCAATATTTCAAATATAAAGAAGAGGCCCACCATCCTTATACTGGGCCTCTTGGTTCCTTGTCCAGTTGTTTACTTTTATCTAGGAAGAGGAGCTATCAAATAATAAAATTTCAATAAATCAGGTTAAGTTTTTGTTTTTTGTTTTTTGAGACGGGTTCCTCTATAGCTTTGGAGCCTGTCCTGGAACTAGCTCTTGTAGACCAGTCTGGCCTTGAACTCACAAAGATCTTCTTTTTTTTTTTTTGTTTTGTTTTTTTGTTTGTTTGTTTGTTTTGTTTTGATTTTTCGAGACAAGGTTTCTATGTGGTTTTGGAGCCTGTCCTGGAACTAGCTCTTGTAGTCCAGGCTGGTCTCGAACTCACAGAGATCCGCCTGCCTCTGCCTCCCGAGTGCTGGGATTAAAGGCGTGCGCCACCACCGCCCGGCACACAAAGATCTTCTTGCTTCTGCCTCCCGAGTACTGGAATTAGAGGCATGTGCCACCGCTGCCTGGCAGATTGATTTTTTTTTTTTTTTAGTAACTTGTACATTGGAACATAGAACAGGGTACTGCCAGGTGTTCCGGAGCCCTGTTTCTTTTCTTTTTTTTTTTTCTTGCAGGGTAGCATGATGTCTTCATTCTTTCCTGTGGCTGTGATAAAATACTCTGACAAAAGCCGCTGCTGCTCAGCTTTCTCCTCTTCTCTAGCCAGGGGACAGCAGCAAATAATGGGCGGGGCTTCACACTCCAGGATAATTCCTGACATGCCCAAAGGTCCATCTCCCAAGTGGGTCTACATCTTATTTAACTGTCCACTGGGATTAACCATAATACCTGAGCAGGAAGAAATACATAAAAAAAAAAAAGCAAACAGGCTAACATCAGGTTCCCTGTGTCCCTAAAGGAGAGGGGACCACTGCTTTATACCCGAACAGGATAATTGTCCCTTGTGATTAGTTGCTGAGGATCTCCTGGCTTGGGACAAATTGTCACTCTTCTAAGTAAGTTCAGCTTGACTGCAGACATGTGCCACAATGATTCCTTTCTGCCTTGGCCAGGTCTATTGAGACTCAGTGCCAGAGTTCAGTCCAAAACAATCTCGCATAAACTTTGCTTACCAGCACTCAGAAGTCTATTTCTACTTCAGTCCCGGCTCCCACCCCGCCTCAGAATCTCAGCACCTTCCAGTTACTGCTTATTATTTTCAAACCACAGAAAGCTATTCTTACATCCATTCTGGGAGATGCATTAGTGGACAATCTAAACGGCAGAATCTTCTCTGGCCAAATCCCATCATCTCTCAGGACATATCTGATACCAAGCCAATAGCCTCTTCTCTGTTCATGAGGAAGAAGAAACAAATGGGGTAAGCAACAGCATACTAAGAGTGCCCAGTAGATGCTGGCTTATGTTGTGATTCTTGAAACTTGGCCAGTTAATTTTAAGGATGTCACAGCCCAACAGGATTTATACCATTTACACTTCTTTCATAACTGTTCTAAGTCATGGCCACCACTTCGTCTCCAGAATGTGTACTGAACTCCATCCATGCATTTAGTTGCATTTGGTAGCCCTTGAGCCTTGCAGGTAGGTGGAAGCATCCCTCTTCCACACTTAGAGGCAAACATGCATAATCTAGTGGTGAGGTTAGTGGAGATAAAGGTTGCTTTTCTCCTGACAAATCTCAAACCTAAAGGCATTCTGCCAATAAAGTCATCATTCGCCCAAAAATAATTATGACAATATTTTAGAGAAGAATACAGTAAAGGCAAATATTTTTCTTCTTCCCTTTCCTGAAAGTTTCTACATAGCAAAAGAAAAGATGAATATGTAAACACTGATGTGATATAATGTGAAAGGTGGCACCACACAAACATAAACAACTCTCAGATGATTAATTAGACAGTGGCGTAACCTTCATTATTACAAAATATCACAGGCAGGTGTCTGAAGAAAACTTACTTCTTGTAGTTCTGGAGGTAGGAGGCTTGAGATCAAGCTGACAGCAGATTCCACATATGATGAAGACCACTCCTTTCCAAGACGATTCCTGGATGCTAGGTCCTCACATAGACATACTGCCACAGAGGGATGACAGTGCATAAAACTAATTTTATAAGAACGTTGATTTCATTCATGAAAATGGAGTTGTGCAACTACCTTCTAAAGACACAGAATTTACTACCGTGCATTGACAATGACAATTCAACATTGACCACCGCTCAAAGCAGAGCACACAGCAAATGTCATATCCTGTAGCTAGGAGCTAGGCTATATTGATGACAAGTTGGTTCTTTGTAATGGAAGCTTGGTCAACATTGGTTAATGGTTCAGGAGAGGTTGGTGTCTCTATTAGGCAGCACTGTTCCTACAATGGTATCTGTTGTGCGGGACAAAATAAAATGTATGCTTGTAAATTTGTCAAAGCTCCAGTGCTAAATTATTTTACTGTCCTTCAAGTTCCTAAAGAGAGAGTTAAGTTTAGAAGGAAAGAATCATCTCGTTAGGTTCAAAAGGACATGGTGTTCCTTGCCCTAGATGGTTATGGCTCTCACAGATGTGCCTGGTGATCCCAGAGTAGCACGCACCAGGTGACTGGTGTTCTTATAAAAGAGAGATGAGGACACACAGGGACACTCTAGAGACGTGAATGTACTGATGGCATCACGTAAGGGGGAAATGAGAGGGCACTGGCAAGCCAAGGACAGAAATCCAATTTTCTGCCATCTTCATCTTGGCCTTCCAGACATGTGAAGGAAAACCTTTGTCATTTAGGTCTCCAATCTGAAGATTTTATTGTACTAGCCTTTGCAAACTAATATAATTCTCCAACAAACATCCCAGGCCCCTAATCAACAGAAAATTCTGATTTGTCTGGAGCCATATACAGTCACAAACTTATCATTTTATCAAATATGCACATTAATCTGATGCCAGCGCTCCCAGGAACATACCTGGGAAATTGTCAAGCACTAATATGTTTTACCACAAGATTTGTCCCTGTCACACACCTCCCCTGTCATCTTCATGTGACCCCATTGAGGCTGCTACCTTGATTCAGATGCCTGGGACCAAAGATACGTGTTAGATATGACTTTAGCATTACACATGGGGAACAGAATAGAGTAACATCAAGTTCTCCCTGTTCCAACATCTTCATCATAGATATTTCGAACTCTTCCTTAGTGACACTGGAGTCTATGTCTCATGTACACACTAGGAAAGTTGTCTCCATGTGGTTCTGCCTCTTTCCTGGGGTTATTTTAACTCTAACCTTAACCCTAACCCTAATCCTAACCTAGCTCTAGACTGTAGTTAGGTTTATCAAGTCTTGCTGGAGAATAGTCATTTCCATTACCAGAGCAGTTCCTGTGGAAAAAAGTTCTCTTATATACCAGAGTTTTACAATAGACTACAGATATACATCTGACACTAATGATGCAAATATATCTGTTGTAATAAGAGCGGCGGGGCTGCGTCCCCAGCACCCTGGCCGCCTGCTAGTTTATGCCCCAAAATAATTACACAGAAACTGTATTCTCTTAAACACTGCTTGGCCCACTAGCTCTAGCCTCTTATGGGCTAATTCTCATATTTTGCCTAACCCATTTCTAATAATCTGCATAGCACCACTAGGTGCGCTTACCGGGAAAGATTCAGTATGTCTGACCTGGCGGCTTGCTCCATCGCATCTGCTTCAGAGAGCAGAGCTATCGCATCTGCCCGGGAGAGGGGAGCATGGCGTCTCTGAGCTCACTTCCTCTTCCTCCCAGCATTCTGTTCTGTTTACTCCTCCCACCTATGTTTTAACCTATGAGGGCAAGCAGTTTCTTTATTACTTAACCAATGACCTTCCTCCATCATTTTCCCTTTTTCTGTTTAAACAAAAAGGAAAGGCTTTAACTTTAACATAGCAAAATTACATATAACAAAACAGTTATCAAGTAAAAATTACAATATTTACATCTATTTTATCTTTTTTCATAACTAAGGAAAACTATAACTATCTATATATTCTTTAACTCCATCAAAGACTCCAGAAGGATATAATATTACCTAAGTAAATGAGAAGTAAGCAACTTACAAAACTCTAGAAATCAGAGACATCTCACTGCCTGGACAGTCACCCAAAGTTCCTCTGCACCATTGGGGCATCCATCTTCGGCCTTTGGGCAAGTTCAGTAGTCCTCTCTCTGCGGGTTCTCTGTGTCCAGTTTATGCAACAGTCCAGGCTAGAGCAATTTCTTGCTTAAATGGCTATCAAACTCCATAAGGATCCTCTTCGATGCCCATCTTCTCCTTGAAGTAGATTGGTGCTGCCAGGAGCAGAGTGTCTCATTGTCATGAAAAGTCCTAAGTTATTAAAACATTTTAAATGCCATATTCTATAATCTTTGAAAAATATGAAGAATGCCTATCTAAAATATATCTATGTACATCTAGAAAATCTTAACTAACATAACAACAAGCTTGACTATTATTGATTATCCATTAACAACCTGTATACATTACATTTTAAGCGAACTACACAATCACAATACCTTAATAAAGATCAGAAATACATATACATATAACAAAATTGACCTTAAATCTCTATCAATAAAACAAAATCTATACTAATGCAAATTACTCATACCTATATCATATCCCCCTTTAAATGTAAAAAGAAAACATTTATAAACAATATATGGGAACATGGGCACAGTTATTTCTCTCCAAACTGCTTCCTGCTGAATTGGGGCGCTGTTAATCAGATCTTTTATGGTGTAACCTGTGTGCTAGATTCATCTCAGTCGGCAGATGAGTGAAGTAACTTTTTTGAGGGTGTTCACAGCAACCTTTCAGGAGGGCGTGGTCCATCATACCATACTTGGATAGAAGAAATCCACAGGGTTTCATCCTCTGTGAAAACAAAATAAGAAACTCCTTTCCAAAGCATCATGTCCTTAGATACAAATTTCAAAGTCAAGGCATTTTCAAAATATCTATGTTGGATTAGTTCAGCAGCACTTATAAACAAATAGGCATTCAAGCAATTCAAAGAGAGCATAATAGCATACAGTATCAAAATTCTCTATTTTCCATCTTTGTATGGCTTTATTTTAACTCTATTTTGTTTATTTTTACTTTTATTTTATATTCTCTGTATATCTTTGTCCTGGAATAACTCTGTAGACCAGGCTGTCCTTGAACTCTCAGAGATCCACCTGTCTCTGCCTCCCAAGCATTGGGATTAAGGGTGTATACTACTACACCTGAACTCACAGAGATCTGTTTGTCTCTGCCTTCTAGGCACTGGGATTAAAGGCATGTGCTACCACACCTTGAAGTCACAGAGGTCAATCTCCCTCTGCCTCCCAAGTGTTGGGATTAAAGGTGTGTACTACCACACCCAACTACCCTTTTTCTTTTTTTTTTTTTACTTTTAAGAACTTTTAACTTTTAGCTTGCATGTATTTTTAACACACTGTAAACCATTTAGAAATTTTCTTTGTCTTTGAATCTCTCTTTACTGTATATCTCTCTTTTTCTGACCACATGAGTCTTTAATTTACCAAGCAATATCAGTAGGACTAAAGCCATGGCTTTGGCGGCTGGATCCAGCCCATTCCTTAGCTTTCCAGCCTCATGGCGGAGATACAGGCTATTGCCACGTTTATCGCCACAGCTCTATGGCATTTCAAGGTCCCTGCCAGCAAGTGAGCCGCAATAGACAACACTCAAGTCCTCTCTCTATAGCCGGCCTTTCTGCCTCAAAGAGTCAGAGTTTGCCCTGGCAGGACAGCCCAGAATGCTGGCATTTTAAAACAGCACAACTTTTTTCCTGCTATGGCTGAAAACAAACAAATATGCAGTCAGCTTTTATCAACACCCTTTAAGTGTTTCCTGGCAGGACCTCTTAAAAGAGAGAGCTGCAAGCTTTGCAGCTAAAGCTGAGTCAGGAAGCCTCTCTTAGATGAGAGTGCTTGATTGCCTCTAGCAAGCAGAGCAGACCCAAGAAATTGCTGCTGCCAAGAAAACATGTTTTACTCTATTCTTTCTCAAGCTTTCTCAGGCTTTCTGTGGATATAGTTGTCCACATGTCTGGGCACCATTCTGTTGTGGGAGCTGTGGGTTGCATTCCTGCCACCCCAGCTCCTGATTGCCTGGCTAGCTTATGCCCCGAAATAACAACACACAAACTGTATTCTTTTAAACACTGCTTGGCCCATTAGCTCTAGCCCTTACTGGCTAATTCTGATATCCCGATCAACCCATCTCTAATAAACACCGGTCTTACCGGGAAAGATTCAGCATTTCTGACCTGGTGGCTTGCTCCATCGCATCTGCTTCAGAGAGCAGAGCTATCGCATCTGCCCGGGAGAGGGGAGCATGGCGTCTCTGAGCTCACTTCCTCTTCCTCCCAGCATCCTGTTCTGTTTACTCCTCCCACTTATGTTTTAACCTATGAGGCCAAGCAGTTTCTTTATTACTTAACCAACGACCATCCTCCATCATATGTCCCCAGCAACAGAGTAATGCCTTGAGCAAAATCACTGGTTGGGGGAGTTTTTCGTCTAGGTTTTAGCCTCTTCTGTTGCCCATTATCTCATGAGGCTACTAAAAAATACAGGTGCCTCTTTTACATCTCACAGACACTAACGCTGGAAATTCTAATATTCATTTATATAGTTGTTCACTTAGGAAATGCCTCCTTTTCCTCTGCTCAAAACTGGCTTGGATACAGGAGAAATGTGACTTTTTGCTTTTTACAAAGAACAGAAAATTGTTTTAAATTTTGCTTTGTAGCATGGGAATAGAAATAATAATAATAATAATAAATAAATAAATAAATAATTGGTGTACTAGTCCCATCTAGTCCCCATCTTCAGAACAGAGATATTCCGAACTCCCCCACAGAAGTTATATATGCACACACACACACACACACACACACACACACACACACACAAACACACACACACACACACACACACACAGACACACACCACAACACCACATAAAAAAGATCTAGGGGAAAAGAGGCAGAGCAGTTCAAAAAAACTAACCAAAGGGCTTTTGTGAGGGAAAGGGAGAAAGGACCCCATCAGGCTCATTCAGGCAGACATGGCTGGCTCACAAAGCCCCAGCTGCCAGGGAACGGCAGAACAGGCAGCAGGCAGAGCTTCGGAAGACAAGACCTGAGTGAGCGAGACAAACAGACTGTGCAGGGCATTTGCCACGGAGCTGATAGAGGGCTAGCTCCTTTTTCATGACATAATCTGGGTACTGTGGAGAAAGAGGGACAAGGAAAAAAATCAGTCTGCTTGGACCCAGGCGTGACAATCAGTCACCACAATGAACTTCCCAACCAAGCAAATTCTAGCTCCTCTTGCGAGTGAGGGTGGAATGTGACTTGTGCGGTGTGGCCAGCGTTGAGAGCAAAGGCAGTGTTTGAAATGAGCACCAATGCATGGCAGGTTTTTCTTTCTTAAATTAGCTGTCCCCGTGAAACTGTTTTTCTTATATCAAATATCACTGGGATAGTACCCTTTTATCCATTATCCAAATGGAATATCGCTTTTTCCACCAAATTTAGCAACTGGGAAATTTTTAGAGACAGTATTTGGTGCTTCAAGCTTACGTGAAATAGCATTGCTGAAATGGATATGTTTGAGATGGCTTTTGTACCGGACTTGTCTGTACAAGCCTGGCTTAATCTCCTCCTAGAAGATGAAAATAGCATTTAATCCTGGCCAAGGCGCTGTTTGGGGGCCGACTGTACTCCACTCCCAACTCCTTTCTCTTGGAAAGCAAAACCACAGAGTTCAACACAAACAACAGCCAGTTAGCAGGCACAAATGCTAAATGGGAAATTAACTTAGAGTGGGTGAGACAGACTACTAAAATTCTGCCTGTCCTGCTAAATTTAGCCAAAAAAAAAAAAAAATCTGTCTGTACCATTTTAAAGTGTTTCTGGATTCCAGAGGCAGCTTGATCACACGTTTCAGCAAAAGGCTGATGACTAAAATAGAAAAAGGAAATAGTTAGCTATTCCTTCAATTTAGATATACTTCTAATTAAAGTATCTATCCACACCCTGTTTCCCAAAGGGAATAAATGGCTCGTCTCTGCTGGACAAGAGCTACTACACTGTGTGATGGATTCGCTTGCATATCTGCCTCCCTTGTGGACACAGAGACTCACAGCAGGAGATGGTGCAGGAGAAAGAAATTCAGTACCGTCCTTTATGTCATCAGAAATGTTTCCAGTATGTTTTTATTATTGTTAATCTCAATTGAATATTGAAATGCAGGGAGTTTACATTTTTAAATGTACTGAATCACCCCTCTCTTCTGAAGTACCCCCCTCAACCTTTTTCAAAGGTTGCTTTATCAATACAATCAGCAATTTCTTGCCTTTCATGCTTCAACTGCCACCATTGTAATCAAGTTAGAAGTCAGAGATTTGCAAAGGTATGACAATGACTTGGGAGGTTTTTTTTTTAAGAATTATATTTGAGTTATTCTATTTTATAATCATCTAGCACACAGAATGTATTTCCAGTTATATTTTTCATTGCCAGAATTATACAACCCAAGGCCTTGAAATCAATACTCAGAAATAAATGTGTAGTTCAGCTCGGCCTTTCTATACAACCTTGACAAAGACATTTACCATGTCTTGGCTCAGTTCCTCTATCTGTAAAACAGGGAGAAAAATATTGACTTTCCTAATAGGGCTCTGGGTCAGATTAGTTACCCCAGCTTCGTGAAATGCTTTAAAAAAAAAAAGTGTCCGGCTGCAGAAATCACATCTGGACAGAGCGTGTATTTATTTGGTCCACTCATCCAATCGCTACCCTCACCCATTCACATCCCCTGCCCTCTCCCCCCACGCACTAGCTTTTCACAGGTGAAGAAGCAGCCGCAGTATCTGGCATCAGTCATCCCTCCCGGAGGAGACCCAGGAAGGTGAGGCAACATATAAAATGACATATAGAAGGACGGAAGTAAGCATTGAAAATCCCATAAATCAATAGTCTGTATGAGAAGCGACACTGGGTTTTCCTGAACGCTGCTTTCTGGTATGTTGATATCATCATTACATTTATCGTTTTCATCTTGTTTTCTTCCTCACAATTACCTCTGGACCCAAGGCAGGGCCGAGTTTCAACCTTGTCACCTCCTTTAATCTAACTGTTCACAGAGGGAGTCCTAGTCTGTTGTGTGTGACTTTTTGACGTCCTACAGAATGGATATTTATAAGGAGAGGATGACTGGTCTTCATGGTTCTGGGAGCTGAGAATTTCAATATCAAGGTGCTGGCATTGGACGGAACCTTCTTTCCATGGCACGCCACAGTAGAAAGGAAAGGGGTGAGAGGACTAACCACCTGGCACGTGCTGGCCCTTTTATAATCAACACGCATCATCCAAGAAGGGGAAACCTGTGTGATCTCAATCCCTCTCAGCAGATGTGTAGGCCCAACACTGCTATGGTGTGGACTGAGTTTCCAGCTCCATGCTCTTTGGGAAAGATTCCCACTTGTTATTGTTTTTCCTGTTTTAAACAGGGACCATATGAGCTGAAGCGACATGGCTAGGTAGCAGGGGCACTAGAACTGGCTCGGTTCTAAGGAGCCCGGACACTTAGTTGTGCGCTTCGCCTATAGCCTCATTTTCACTGAGTCACTCATCAACTGAAAATGCCGTTAAAATCCAGCGCATCGTGGAAAGGAAGAAGACACCAGGAAAGTGACCTCATTGTGGATACGGAAAATACTTCAAATGGAAGAACTTTTTGTTGTTTTCATTGTTAAAACATGAAACTATAAAGACACCCCAGGGGCAACGTCATCTAAACACTTGAATAGAAGAGAAGCAGAATACAGGACATATTTTAGATCTAATATATCCCAACATACTTTTTCTTAGGCTCCTTAATGTAACTAGAAGTTTCTCTTCCGCTCACCAGTTCCAAAATTACCACTCTGAGGCTTAATATTAATTACAAAATGTTTGTTCTATTAGCGCAGGCTTATTAACTAGCTCTTACAACTTAAATTAACCCATTTTTTATTATTCTATGTATTGTCATGTGACCATGGAATTACCTCACATCTTGCCTCTCCAGTGGCTGCCAGCATCACTCCGACTCTGTATCTGCTCTATTATGCCTTGCCATAGGCCAAATAAGCTTCTTTATTAACCAATGGTAATAAAAAATATTCACAACATACAGAGGGGCATCCCACATGATCTTAACTTATTTTAAGACACATTTAATGTTTTAAAATAAAGATTAAATCTGTAATGGTCATTTAAAAAGAGAGTGCATTGAATTGCACATTAAAAGTAAATGAATCTAGATTCCTTCTAAGTCAAAAGTTCAATGATCTTTGAACAATTTGTGGAAACATAAGTGAATGAACAGTGCCCTTCTCAGAGTTCAGAAGATTTGAGGGCATGGTGCTGATTCCAGCTCACCTTTGGCAACAGGTGGTACCAGTGGCACCTCCCACCATGCCCCAACAATGAACAGTTCTACAGCTTCTCAACATCTCCACACTGGGGACCAAGCTCCCATCATACGACTCGTCGTGGGAGAGATCACACCTGAACCATAGCATGACACTATCAATATTATTTGCCTGGATTCTCTGCATATAGCAAGCTGCTTTGGAGGAGAGACTTTGTCTTTAAGGATCCTGAAGTTTTTAACAGGCAGGAATTATGTCTGAAGGTTGCTCAACAGCCAGTCATTGTCTTCATCTTCTAAGCCTACACTCGTCTGCCTCCCGCTCAGCAGGCAGACAGTCTGTCTTCCCAGGCTATTTCTGAACATATATCTCTGGAAATATTGTCAAGAACAACGACAATCAACTATTACCCTGAAAACATTTAACAATGTGCCAGCCTTGGCTAGTTCTTTGTACTCACAGAAGCGAATGGTATACCTGGCTATTTCTATTGCAATAAGCAGTAAAATGTACTAGATATCTTATGCCTTTTACAAAACTTTGGCAGGCTAACATACAACCGTGAAAAAAAGGTTTATAAAAAATCCTTCGACTTGTCCAACTTGTCAAGTTTTGTGACGAGGATGGCGTGGTTACAGATGCACCATTGTGAGCGAAAGAGAAGAAACTTCGGGGAAGTTTTTCATTATTTACTTTTTAATTAATTGAATTAATTTCTCTTTCCCTGGAGAATAATTTTATTAGTGTTTAAATATAAAACAATAGGGCAAGCACACTAAATCTGGGCAGTTGCTAGGAGAAAGGAGTTAGAGAATAGAAAGAGGGAGCCTCGGTGTTTGCAGTGGAGATCAACAAGCAATCACAGGACAAGAGGAGGCAGGGCTTTAAAGAAGTAGATAAAAAGCCCAAATATCCAGGGAAAGCAAACTAAGCCTTTGGCCAGTATTCAAAAGTGGGATAAAGCAAAGTACAAGGGCATGCCTGCCAGGGAAACAGATCAGTGCCTTGCTCAGCCATCATCAGAGACACTTCTGTCAATGGGAACAAATACAGGGACTCACAGCCAGACAATGTGCAGAGAGTGTGAGAGACCTCGGAAGACGCATCCATAAACAGGATATCTGTGTCAAATCCCTCTCCTAGGGAACCCTGCAGAAGAGGAGGCAGAAAGAATGTAAGAGCCAGAGGGGATGGAGGACACCAGGCAAACAAGCCCCTCTATGTCAACAAGATTGATGAGCATATGAACTCACAGAGACGGTGACAGCATGCACAGGGCCAAATGGGACTGCACCAGACAGGGTCCTAGAGCTGAGAGAAATGGATACATGCCCCATTCCTCACCCAGAAACAATTTCCAAATGATAGCTACTTGTAAAATGCAACTTATTTTTCTCCAAGGGAGTCTCACAGGGGAAACAAGGTACCCTTGGGTGTAGGCTGCATGCCCAGCAGTAGATGGCCAGAACAAGACAAACTCCATGGTATCTTTGGAGGTTCCTCATCTCATAATGTCAAGTCAAGGTTTTTCCCTTATTTATTTTTAATTTTATCTTAGTTTTTCATAGTTATTTTATTTATATATTTTATGCTCTATTTTACCATACAGGTCCTTTGCAGATACATATTGTGGCTTCCAGATCAGTGATTTTATGGGATTCCTGAATGTGCACATAAGTGGGTCTGAGTCTATTTCTCGTGCCTTCTCTCAGGCCTTTTCTTTCTTTTTATGTTCTTCTACTCTGATATGTTAGCCTTTGTTTTATTTTATTATACTATATTATATTTATTATATTATGTTATACTTTCTTAGAAGCCTGTTTGTCAAATGAGAGATAGAAAGTATATGAATCCAGATAAGAGGGGAGATGGGGAGGAACTTGAAGGAGTAGAAGGAGAGAAACCCTAATCAGAATATATTATGTGAGAAAAAAATTATTATCAATGAAAGGTGGGGGAAGTATGAGAAAAAGTTATGCTTTCCTGAGTCAGGACTTGGAACATGGATAGGCCAGGGCTCTCATGCTGTCTGCAAGTGTCTGTGAGCACCTGCTTAAGTTAATTGGATAATCCTATATTAGTGGCAAAAATGTTGGCCAACTAGATTTACTTGATATAGGGCACTTCAATTATTGGCCTATTAATGAAAATTTCAAGAGGTATTTCCATATTAAGTGTTGGGAAATGACTTAAAAGCAGATGCCACAGGATGCTAAGGTGCTGTAGAACAGTCTTTGTACACTGTGAAAATGTGTTGCTCTTAATGTAAATAAAAAGCTGATTGCCCAGTAGCTAGGCAGGAAGTATAGGCAGGACAACCAAACTAAGGACTGGAAAGAAGAAGGGCAGAATCAGAGGAGTGGCCAGCAGATGCAGGGAGAAGCAAGATGGGTATCTCAAACTGAGAAAAGGTAATTCAAATATAAGAGTTAGCTAGTAACAAGCCTGAGCTATTGGACAAGCATTTATAATTCATATTAAGACTCTGAGTGGCTGTTTGGGAAGTGGCTTCCAGCACAGGAAAACTCTGCTTACACTTAGATACTAAGTACCTCCTCTAATGTGTGGTCTTGTCAATCAGGTTATCACTTGTATGTCCTCCACATTATAACATATAGTACTGATTCATCTTAGACAGCTACAACCCCATTCAGCAGAGAGTTACAGAAATATACATGTATATGGAATATAAATGGGAGCAAATTTGCAGCCAGAAATCAAGTTCATTTTTAGTGCTTATGTCAGGCTGATGTCTAAGCATCAAAGATCTGGGGCACGTTGTACCTCTTAAAGAAGAGTGGCCTCACTAAGGCATCTTTTGTCTTAGCCCCTTCTCTTAATCTTAGATCTACCCATTATTTTTGGAGGGGGCATTTCAGTGACTCTTGCCTGCTCTGAGAAACCTCTGACTTTGGGGAGAGTTCCTGACAGAGATTAACTGTAGGGCCAAGATGCAGAAGAGATATTGACTAGTGTGTTGGTCTTCCAACTGCAGATTCTTTATGCAATTCAACACTCAGTAGAAACCAGCACAAATGGCCTTAGGAACAATCGGCGGTCATTCTCTCTCCTTTGGAAAACTCTCCTAGGCCTTATGCCAAAGGGCCAGGAGATGTTGTCATAAACGGAGGCAGTAATTGCTGCAGTTTCCAGGATGTCTTTTTAGGAACTCATTGTGTGATAGTCAAGCACAAGAAGACAAAGAGGGACAGTCCACTAGCTCTCCCCAACAGTGTGACTTTGTCTGAGGAGTGGAAAACTTAGCTCCCAGAGCAGAGAGGGGCAATATCACCCATAATGGTCCATTTGTTACTAACCACAGAGTTCTGGAAGGTAGTGTGAGCCTTGGGAGACTGTCTCTAGTTAGCAGCTGCTGGCATGTTTGAAATCTAATACACGTGCAATACAACATTGCACATCACAGAATTGCTCTCTTCCTCTTGGATACCGTTCCCTATATGCTTATATCAGCTGCTTTAAGTGGAAAGATAACTTGGGGTACAGGCAACTTCTTCCAGTCCCCAGAGGCAAACTGAAGGTTAATTCAAAGGCCATGCACACTCATTTGCATGTACTAGGGAAACAGATTAAAGGGTTATACACTTCAGTCACTGTCTCAGCTACATGTAACCAGGTCACTATCCTACTGAGCCCTGGGAAATGTAGTGATTGGAGCTTGGACTCAATTCACAGCACAAAAGAAAATATGGTGGTTCCTTGGGAAACATTGGTCCAATTGCCTGTACTACTATTACTGTTCAACATGGAAAGTACGGTAAGGACTGCGGTGTGGTACACTGTACATCCCAATCCTGTAGATGGAAGAGGAAATCTCCTAAGTGCAAAGAGCCCCAAACTATAAACTAGTGAAAGAAAATGTGAATTGTTTCTCAAATCACCTTCCTGCTTCATTATAGGCTCAACATAAACAATAGCATATCACAAGAAAAAAAAAAGGAAACCACAGCCATGAAGCTTCAACTTAAAGGTAGTGTGTGAAGCAAGATATGATATGCCAGTAGAATAACCTTCCACACCATGGAAAGGACCAAATAGGAGCTTGAGAATTCAGGTCTTGCCTCAAGTAACAGACCTTTTAATAGTTGCCACATCTGTTCTTGGCACCATATCTTGGATGCTACCAGCATCTTCTTTGTCAGCTCAGTGACATCCTGGGATGAAAACGGATCCACATCCTTGTAGCAAATCTTCACATGGCAGTTTGAAGTAATCCCTGGGGTATCAAACCTTCTTTGCTGTTTGGCACCAGCCAATGAGTCCAAAAGGTTCAGACGCCTCTGCTCGCTGACATCCAAAGTTTTTTTTTATGCAATAGTCTTTAGTTGACAAGTGAGACAACCGAGGATTTTTCCCCTTTTCCATTCCCAGTGTTTTGCACATGTGAATTAAATTCTCTGCTGCTGAGCAACATGCCCAGAACCCAACTTTAGCCTGTTGTTGTATGATGCTTCCTGGAAAGACGTGTATAATATCAATTAACCTCCAATAGGACACCAACAACAGACTGAAGAAAAGATTCTACTCAAGTCCAGTTTAGTGGATCAATGAATTAATTGGGAATATACAAGATGAGTCATTGACAACGTGTGGGTGATTCAACAGCAGTTGCATCATTGAAACATCCTTCTAGGGCCAGTTAAAGGGCTCAGTGGGCACTTGCTGCCAAGGCTGATAAGCCAAGTTTCATTCTTAGGATTCACATGGTGGAAGAAAAGAACTCATGTCTAAAAAGTAGTCCTCTAAAAGGCACATGTAAGAATGTATAAAACAACAAACCAAAAACAACAATTTAAGAAAAGACCCAACCATAATAGGCAGTGATGCATGAAACTGCAACACTGGAGCTCCTGCATCCCTGGAGCTCCCTGCAGCCCTGAGCTCCTGCATCCTTGGAGCTTTCTGAAGCTCCCTATATCCCTGAATCTCCTGCATCCCAGGAGCTCCCTGCATCCTTGGAGTTCCCTGCGTCCCTGGAGCTCTCTGCATCCCTGAAGTTCCCTGCATCCCTGAATCTCCTGCATCCCAGGAACTCCCTGCATCCTTGGAGTTCCCTGCATCCCTGAGCTCCTGCATCCCTGAAATTCCCTGCATCGCTAGAACTCCCTGCATCACTGAAGCTCCTGCATCCCTGAAGCTCCTGCCCAGTTCACAGGCAGTTCAAGCAGTCTTCTCTCTTCAGCAAGTGTTACTTTTGCTTGTGTAACTTTGGGGATGGGGCTTGGGGATCTTGTAACTTTCTGAGCTTCCTGAGAGTTGTAAGTTCCTAAGTCTTAAGAGCTTCCCTCCTCTCTCTAGGGAATGTTTTAATGTGGAGGAAATCTCTGCACAACAGCTTTCCAGCTGTGAGGATATCCGCATTTACATAAACAAGGGTAGTCTATAAACTTTGGCAAACTTTAGACATATGTTTGGTGAGTAAAGTTACTTAGTAGTATGTGGGCAAGATCAGTGTTTAGTCCCTTTTACAAAGAAGGGAAAACTGCTATCTCTGATCTCTGAGCTCCAGCCTTCCCCAGCAGCTCACTGGGCCTCCATGTTTGATATGGTTTATGCTTCACTAGTACTTTCTATTTGGGTGCAGAATACTATCTACATCTTTTGAATAGAGACCCAAACTCGGGGTTAAGCAGGGTGATGCCCATCAAACTGTAGCAGGCACTCTCAGCCTTTGGGTTCTATAACCTTACCTTTTTAAGCTCAGCAACCAAAAGGGTGAGGCAAGTGGATCTCTTAAAGTTCAAAGCCAACCTGGTGTACTTAAAAAGCTCCAGGCTAGCCAGGGTTAGACAGTTGGACACATCTCAAAAATAAAGACTTCCCTTGGGTTCCAATTCTCTGTGGCTGGTATGATTTCATATTGAAGTTTCCAGCAAAGAGAGATAGCCAACATCTGAAAAACCTCTTTTGGAGTTTTAGAAATTATTGCCTCTTGCCATGGCTACCAAGAACCTCCTGCTTTGCTATGGAGTGCTAGATTATGATGCATTGAGTTCCTAGCCAGGAGATTACCTCATCGTTCTTTATCTGCTTCACACCTTCTCTGGCAATCTTGGGGCATTTTACTCTTCTAACATTACAATTTAAGATGGCTTTTCTCCATATCCCAAGTGTTGGTAGCGGAATCTCATTAACATTCTGTATTAATTTGGGGGAGTTGAGACATTAAGTAATAATCATTTTCCATTTGTTGAATTATTTCATATTATTCAAACACACACACACATACATATATAATTTTTATATTATCTCAGCATCTAGCTCCTCCGAAACTGTGGTGTGGAGCAATGTCAACAGTTAGCTCTGATTGACTGTAGACATACAATAGGGAGTAGGAAATTAGCCTGTGGAGCACAACTCATGATCAGAAATCTCAAATGCAGCAGATCCTGTTCCTTGGTATTTATCTTCTCTGTGCCCAGTGTTAAAAAGCTCCACATTACAGCCAGCCTAAAGACATCAGTATTATCAATCTCATAGGGTTCTGTGAAAATAAGACATATAGAGACAACAATCCTTGCCTTCAGTTAGTTAGCAGTATAGAAGAGCTATTATTATTTATCACTGACTTAGTAACTCTACTTTGATAATTTAGAAGCATTTTGCTGTTTAAAAATGGTATTTCTTGTACGCTCATGATAAAACACATGGACACTTAAGTGGGTTCCCCCCACTTCAAGTTTCACTGACTTTAATTAGGAAGACTGCTTTGCTTTATTAAATGTCTTTTCAAAACTTACTTATAAGGTGAGATTGTTGTTTTTTCTGAATTTATTGGTGTTATAATGGATCATAGTGCTATTTAATGGCCCTGAAATTACAGTTTTTTTTTCCTTAGTGACATCATGTTATTCTATTGATCCACTCCATTTCCCAACATTTTTAGAATGTTGTTCATATAAACATGAGTTTTATTTTATTTTGGAACTATATTGAAACTTGAGAGAGTTTATTTTGATTAAGTTTCTGAGATTTGTAAGATAGATGAGGGAGATTTCTAGGTTCTTCTTAGGCCTGAAATAGTTTAAATCTCCTGAAATAAACTTTCCTTTGAAGGTTATGTAAGACTTGGCAAGGAACCCATCTGGCCGTGTCTGTCTGAATGGTACATCTTTATTCACCTTTTCAATCTTGTCTTTGATAATTGGTCTGTTCAAGGATTCTACATCTTCTTAGGTCAAATTTGGTATTTTATTTCTTGCTAGAAACATCATCCATCTTTCTAAGTGTCCAGATTTCTTGTGAAAATATATGTGGTTTCTAAGTTCTTTTAAATCTAATATGTACCTAGTTTTATCCGTACTTTCACATTCCTGGTCTTCCATAAACTTTTATATCCCTTTTTATAATCAGCATTATCTGTTTTATTGGAGCATTTTTAAAATCTTTTACATTTTTTCTTTTGCCATGAATGTTTGTGTCTCATCTCATTAAATCTAGTTTATGTCTCTTAATTTCCAGTTGGCATTTTCATTTAGTTTCTTTGCAATTCACTTATAATGGCTTAAGAAGAGTTATGAGTTCCTTTATTTTTTCTTCTTCAATATGAAAAAAATTAAGATTATTGTTCTGTTGTTTTTTTCTCCTTGAGTACTATTTTTGTTATGTCCCATAGGACAAAATATTTTAATTTCCAATGTTTCTCAAATAGTAGATAATAGATTTTATCATTTCCTTTTTATCCCAACATATTATATCCCATGTATAATACATTTTTTTCTAGAAGTAGGTTACTATTGACTTTGAATGTTCTTGAATTTTGACAAAAGAATGTGACCTATAAAAGAGATAGTTACAAATAACATATAATATTTTGGGGTAACACTAACCAAGAAAATGAAAGACCTATTTGATAAGAACATTAAGTCTTTGAAGAAAGAAACTGATGAAGATACCAGAAAATGGAAAGATCTCCCATGCTCTTAGATAAGAAGGATCAACATAGTAAAAATGGCAATCTTACCAAAAGCAATCTATAGATTCAATGCAATCTCCATCAAAATTCCAACACAATTTTTCACAGACTTTGAAAGAACAATAATCAACTTCATATGGAAAAACAAAAAAAAACAAAACCCAGGATAGCCAAAACAATCCTATACAATAAAGGAACTTCCAGAGGCATTACTATTCCTGACATCAAGCTCTATTACAGAGGTACAGTAATGAAAACAGCTTGCTATTGGGCATAAAAACAAAGATGTTGACCAATGGAATTGAACTGAAGACCCGGATATTAATCCACACACCTATGAACACCTGATTTTTGACAAAGAATTTAAAATTATACAATGGAAAAAAGAAAGCATCTTCAACAAATGGTGCTGTCATAACTGGATGTCAACATATAGAAGAATGAAAATAGATTCATATCTATCATCATGCACAAAACTCAAGTCCAAATGGATTAAAGACCTCAATATAAATCTGACCACACTGAACCTGATAGAAGGGAAAGTGGGAAGTAGCCTTCAATGCATGGGCACAGGAGACCACTTCCTAAATATAACACCAGTAGCATAAACACTAAAAGCAACAATAAATAAATAGGACCTCCTGAAACTGAGAAGCTTCTGAAAAGCAAAGGACACAGTCAATAAGACAAAAAGGCAACCCACTGAATGGGAAAGATCTTCACTAACCCCACATCAAAGGACTGCTCTCCAAAATATATAAAGAACACAAGATATTAGACATTAAAATTCTAAATAACGCTACTAAAATGGAGTACCGAACTAAACAGAGAATTCACAACAGAAGAATTTCAAATGGCCAAACGATACTTAAGGAAATGTTCAACTTCCTTAGCTATCAGGGAAATTCAAATCAAAACAACTCTGAGATACCATCTTATACCTGTCAGAATGGCTAAGATCAAAAAACACTAATGATAGCTTATGTTGGAGAGGATGTGGAGTAAGGGGAACACTCATCCATTGCTGGTGGGAATGCAAACTTGTACAACCACTTTGGAAATCAGTATGGCGGTTTCTCAGGAAATTGAGAATCAACCTACCACAGGATCCAGCAATACCACTCTTGGGCATATACCCAAAATATGCTCAATCATATTACAAAAACATTTGTTTAACTATGTTAATAGCAGTGTTATTTGTAATAGCCAGAACCTGGAAACAACTTAGATGCCCCTCAATTAAAGAATGGATAAAGAAAGTGTGGCACATTTACACATTAGGGTACTACTCAGTGGTAAACAAAACAATGACATCTTGAATTTTCCATGCAAATGGATGGAATTAGAAAACACTATCCTGAGTAAGATAACCCCCCCAAAATGAATATGATATGTACTCACTCATAAGTGGATAGTAGCCATAAACAAAGGACATTGAGCCTATAGTTCATGATCCTACAGAAGCTTAGTAATAAAGAAAAACATATATAGACCAACCTGGAAATTGGAAACAGACAAAATCACCTGACAAAATTGGGAACATGGGGGCGGGGAGTAGAAGGAAGGGGAGAAAGGGAAGAGGAGGGGAGATGAGGAGGGTTGAGGAGAACTTGAGAGAATGGGATAGTTGAGATGGAGGAAGAACCGATATGAGAGCAAGGAAAGAAATATCTTGATTGAGGGAGCCATTATGGGGTTAGCAAGACACCTGGCTCTAGAAAAATTCCCAGAAATCCACAAGGATGATCCCAGCTAGAACCCTAAGCAATAGAGGAAAGGCTGCCAGAACTGGCCTTGCCCACTAGTCAGACTGATGATTATCTTAAATATCACCATAGAACTTTCAACCAACAACAGATGGAAACAGAGGCAGAGACCCACATCGGAGCACTGGACTGAGCTCCCAAGGTCCAGTTGAAGAGTAGAAGGAATGAGAATATGAGCAAAGAGGTCAAGACCATGAAGATTCATCCACTGAAACAGTTTATCTGAGCTAATTGGAGCTCACCAACTCCTACTGGACTGGGAAGGAACAAGCATAGGACCAAACTAGTCCCTCTGAATATGGTTGACAGTTGGAGAGACTGAGGGGCCACTGACGGTGGCACTGGGATTTGTCTCTACTACATGAACTGGCTTTGGGGGATCCTATTCTCTTTGGATGTATACCTTGCTCAGCCTAGATGTAGGAAGGAAAGCCTTGGACCTTCCACAAAGCAAAATGCCTTACCCTCTCTTAGAATTAGAGGGAGGTGGGGTGGGAAGGAATGTAGAGAGAATGGGAGGAGGGGAGGGAGTGGGAATTTGGATTGGTATTTTTTTTAAATAAATAAGTAAGAAAAGACCTATCAATATCATTAAAATTTTAATGATTTGGGGGTCAGCAAGATGGCTCAGCATGTAAAGGTGTGTGCCACACAAGCCTGACCAACTGAGTTTGAATTCCAGCATAGAAAATGTAGACGAAAAGAACCAACTTCTCAAAGTTGTTCTCTGATTTCCACCCGCATGATGCCATGCATGCCCCAGCATACACACATCATGTGCACCCCAAAAAACATGATAATAAATATCATTTTAAAAAAACTGTTTTTTTCGTGTGTGACTAAATTCATGGTCAACATTCATAAAATTGTTTCTTCTTAACTCAAACATGTTAAAGAGAATAAATTATTTCTATGCTTCAACTCCCTTATGTCTTTACTATTTAATCTTAGTCCATGAGAACTGTTATTTTAAAATGCATACTAAAGTGAATGACAATAATTACATGAATAAATTATAATCACTGCTTCCTATATACACAGGAATCAGTGTTATGTGTAAAGAGTTGTTGACTATTTTTATATTCAGAAGCAAGTAGCAGAAACCCAGGATGGTAGAACATGCCTGCAATCCCAGCACTCAGGGGGCTAAGGCTGAAGGTTTGCTGCAGGTTTGAAGACAGCCTGAGCTGCACAGCACTGAGGCCAATCTGGCTTACATCAGGGACTCTGTCTCAGAAAACCAAAACCAATCAACCAAAGAAAGTAAAAGGGCGAAAGTGGCAACCTGATAAGGGGCGTGTTTACAGCCGCACATGGGAGCCAGAGTGTTATCCAGATAGCGGCCCCTATAGCAGGGTTTTTGTTTTGGGCCACCAATCAGATCCCAAATCAGGACATAGAGACTTCTTATTAGTTATAAATACTCAACCTCACTTAGGTTTGTTGTGGCTAGCTCTTTTAACTTAAGCTACTGTTCTTTATCTACCTTCTGCCTCAGGCCTTTTTTAACTTTCTTTCCTTCTGTATACTTACTTTTACTGCTTGCATCTGGCTGGGTAGCAGCTACCTATCCTCTGGGCCCTGGGCATCTCCCTTTCTTATTCCTTTGTTTTCTTCTTTTTTTCTTTCATTCTTCTTCCAAGCCGAGATTTCTCCTCCTTTTTATTCTCTCTGCCTGACAGTCCCACCTATCCTTTCTCTGCCTAACTATTGGTTGATCAGCTCTTAATTAGATCAATCAGATGCCTTAGGCAGGCAAGGTGAAACAGCAACACATCTTTTCATAATTAAATAAATGCAGCATAAACAAATGTGATACACCTTTACACTGTTAAAGTAATATTCTGCAACATAAACACATGCAAGACATCTTTACATAGTCATAGTGTTTTCCACCACAGTCCTCCCACTCCTCTCCCTGTCAGCCTTTGCAGCGGCTGGTCACTGCTAAGTACTGTGGTATGTTTTCTATTAAAAGAGGGAGGAGAAGCCTTATCACCATCAGCCTTTAACAGTGGCCTGTTACAACCAACACACAAAGCACAGGGTTTTCTTTTTTAATCAAACTGGCTTTATCTTGTGATGTGTAAGGATATCATTAAAGTAAGTACTCTGTGGGAGAGGAGCCAGAGAGATGAGCTATTAGCTTTAGAACCTCCAGAATGAAGTAAGTACAATGAAGTGGGAATTTCTGACCATGTCTCCGCACATGAGAACTCCTAAAAATCCATCCGTTGTCATTTTCTCTGCTTGTTTTCTAACAGTGTTTCAATTTTCTGCTTTCCCTTCTCTGGGTATAATCTTCTTTATTTAGTAAAAAATGGAAAGAGTAAAGATACATATATTAAACTTAGGACTTTTATTTCTGGTCATAAAGATTAGAAAACGTAGGCATTATATTGAAAGGAAATGAAAACCCAGTAATTTATTTCAGGGATCTGTGTGTTCTGTAGTATATGAGCTCGCAATGTGTAACGCTTTTCCTGGAGAGTGCAACCCAAAATGTCTATGCACTCCTATAGGAAACCAACCAAAGTTACCATAGCACCCAAGTCTAAGTGTAAATCAACACATTTATGGGGGCTGTACAGGAATGTAAGAGAGAGGTTAAAGTATAGAGGAGCAGCGATGTTTCAGAGGCAATTCAATCACCAAAAGTCTGCCCCAGCGTGAGTGTGGCTCACGATGCCTAGAAATTGGAAGCTCAAGGAAGGTTTGTCTCTTCCAGGCAGTTTGCTGGATTCTATCTCATCAGCAGTTTTTACTACTTATAAAAATCTTGAGGAGGAAAAGCCTTTGCACATCTGGCCAGTTTCAGGGACTTCCTGAGAACTTTGAGTAGTTCCTGAGTTTTAAGGGTCATTGCTTTAGAATTTTTAGAGTCTTGAGGAGTTTCCCTTCAAGATGGACTGTTTTAACTCAGGAAATTGCTATACAGCAATACACAGAGAAAGCCCAATCTGAGTACACTGCTGCAAATTTAGATTGGTGCGGGGAACTGTCACAGAACTTTACGTTTTCTATAGCAAACCAACACTACTGAATGCGTCTATGCACTCCTCCACTTAAATTGCTAATTCGTGGAAATGTACTTCTCCATTTCAATTGCTAATTTATGGAAAGTTGTTCTGTATATGCTGGGAGGTGGAGATTAATTCTCATGTTCCATCTATGTAGACAGTCAACCTTTTAGCAAAACTGAACAATTTCTCCCCCTTTCAAGTAATCTTCCAGGCTCCCTCTATCAACACAAAGTTCTCTGTGTGGGTGGCTCTATTGTTAAGTTTCGTGTTCTGCCTCGTGAGCAGATTTCTGATCTGGATGAATGGTCAGAACTAACATGATCTCTGTATGTATAACAGCAACTCCTCTGCCATGTTTTCCAATGCGTGGGGAAAAAAAGTACTCTAACTATTTTAGACATTTATTGTGTGACGTAAAGAATACTTTTAGGATTTTGCCTGGATTTACAGTTAATTTAAAAATCCATATAGGAAACTATAAAGTTTTTACTACTTCGTTGATAACAAGAAACTTTTATACATATATTAGTTTTACATAAACAAGTATTTTCAGAAATGTTTTAGATGTTCCATATTCCAGCCTTGTACATAATTTTTCATTTTATTTCTAAAAATATAATTTGTTTTTAATTATGAATGGCATCTTCATATGTATTCTAATTGTTTCTGGTTCATAGGTTTATTACTAGGGCATGGGAAGATGGCTTGCTGTGGAAGTGTAAGCATCTGCGCTTGGATTCCTGGTACCCATGTAAAATAGCAGGTTTTATAGCATGCATTTATAATCCTACAGCTGGGAATTGGAGACAGGTGGATCCTAGAGGGTCTCCCAATAGTTAGTCTAGGCGAAATTAGTGAACTCCAGGTTATGTCAGATGCCCTGACTAAAATATATATATATATATATATATATATATATATATATATATAGTTAAGATAAGATGGAAATCCATTGATGAAGACAGCTGATGTGGACCTCTGGTCATCATTTGCACCTCCACACGTGTGCATGGGTACCAACATGTACGTGTGCACATACACAAGCATATACCCCAAATATACCACATGCACACAAATATGAATGACATCTACAATCTACTTTCCCCTCATTACTCTGTTTTTAGTCATCTTAACTCCTCTGCTGTTTACTTGATCTTTCAATTTGAAAGTATTTCAAGAAGACCATCGTAACGTCTGAAAGGCCTTTGCCTTTCCTTTCCTAACCTTATAACGTTCAGTATTGCCCTGATTTAAGAGAGCACAATGTTGAATCACAGTAGTTATTATTTACTGATAAAAATCAAAAGTTAGCTATGAAAATTCAGATAGTCTATGCATGTGGGAGTATGTATGCACGCGCATGTCTGTGTATGGAGGTCAGAGCACAGATTAAGGTGTCTGTCATCCTCAAGAATGTTACCCATCTCCTTTGAGACAGGGCCTATGATTGACTTGGAGTTTACCAACGGCTAGACTGGGTGGTCAGCCTGCTCCATGGATCCTCCTGTCTGTATCTCTCTGTGCAGTGACCACAGGCATCTGCCACCACTCTGGGCATTTTTCATGTGGTGTCTGGGCATTGAACTCTCTTCCTTGTGTTTGAAAGGCAGGTACTCTGTAGATGGAGCTATCTTCTCAGGCTCCTCCCATTTAAAAAAATATTTTATTCAGCATTGCAGTTCAACCCAGGACCTTATAAATGCCAAGGAATGACTCTACCACTGATCCACACCTTCTGCCTAGATGAATATTTTTCTGACATTATGGCAAAAAAATGATTCCACAGAAACACTTCACAGGAGGAGGGAGCCTAAAATTGGTGATATAATATCTATGACAAGAAATTCTGCAAGTCAATAAAAAGAAACAGAAACTTAGGAAATGGTCAGAGTAGTCATGTTGGAGCAACTGCTGCTCTGTCTAATCTAATTGAGAAAAGTCTGAAGCAAGAGTGGAATGATTCCTGTGCATTCATCGAATGGGTAGCAAGAGAAATGCTTACAGTGCCGAGAATTACCCACTGCAGATCAATGAATTCTCACACATTGCTCATGGAATGCAAATTGACATAGTCACTTAGGAAACGAATGTGGATTATCCCATAAAATTTGAATATTTGCATACCCAATGAACCAGCAATTCCACTACTAGGTATTTATCTAAGAGAAGAAGTTTAGCAAATATTATCAGAAAATTCCTATCTAGTATCACTGTTCACAAATAGCAAATCGGAAAATAATCTAAATGGCAGTTGAGAGGAGTTTGAATAATCCATGGCCTAATCATAAAAAATGTCCA
The DNA here is from genome assembly GCF_018167655.1 of Microtus oregoni. Lineage (NCBI taxonomy): Eukaryota > Metazoa > Chordata > Mammalia > Rodentia > Cricetidae > Microtus > Microtus oregoni. The sequence continues at coordinate 1,957,297 of NW_024543091.1, read as the reverse complement.
ATGCTAATAAAAATTAATGAATCAAGGTACAGGATGACTGTGCATGGATGAACTTTATGAACATAATAAGTGTAAGAAACACATCCAGGAGGATGTATACATTTTGATACTAGTTTTTAAAAAATTCAAAAGGACATGAAATAAAATATTTGGGGATCGCACACATAGGTCTATATGTAATACCTCTTGTTTGAAATCAGGATAAAGATAAAAATAGCATTCAAAATAATGACGGTGAAACAGGCAGGTGAGTAAAGAAAATGAAGGAAAGAAGAGCATATGCTTGTGTACTTGTCACTAAGATTTGGCTCTTGATTCAGAAAGAGGAGTCACATACTGCATCATGTTGTTAACACATTAATAAAATTAACTGCAATAAAGGACGGTCACAAATAAGCAATGAAAGCAAAATGTAATAAACCTAAGATTATGAGTACTGTGGGTTCCATATGAAAACAAATGATGAGGGCAAATAGTAGGTCGCTTTTCAAGCATGCACAAGACCCTATGTTCATAGAAGTATAAATAAGTGATTAAAATAGCTTTGAATAATTTTGAATAATTATTGCCAATTTCAAATTCTTTTCTTATAAGAGGCTAGGAAATTTAGCACCCCTATCCATTGTCCAATGCTGGGCCTTGGGAAGAGGCCCTAGGAAGACACCACTAAACTCACGAGGTTAGAATCATCACTGGTATCACTGATATCCCTGTTATCTGAGTTCCATGTGGTTTTTCAATCTTCATGTTATGATTTTGATTCTGTATGAATTTCCCTTTTTTTCACCCTGTAACACAAGACAAGAACAAAAGCTTTGCTACTTCCTAGAAAGCGAACAAGAGAAGAAGAAATACAGAGAATGAATAGCAAACTAACATCTCAAAAATTAAGCTGAATATGGTGGCATAGGCCTGTACCCAGCACATAGGTAGAAGGAGACAAATCAGGAGTTCAAAACTGGCCTTGGCTACATAGCAACTGGGAGGCCAGCTTGGGTTATATTAACAAAATGAATTATCTGTTTTATCTGCTCACTTCTGGGACTTCGGCAAGGCCACAGTCCTCCCATTTCTAATCCTCCAGCTCAGTTCTAGCATATCTAAGAAGATTCTTATTTCTATATTCTTAAATATTTGCTTTGCCTCTGAGCCAACTCTGTGGTGGCTGAACTTGGCGAAAAACTTAATTACTATTTTCCATGTCCCCTTGTTTACTTCCTAAAGTAGAGAGCATTGCAATAGACGATGAAATGAGAAAAAGGCATAGAGAACATATTAAGAAAGCTCTCATATCTAGTGGGAGACAGGCCCCATGGCAAGCTGATTTTATTGCTTTTTTTCCTATTTATCTGAATGCGGAGCTTATTAACATTATATTGCCAAATGAAACAGCTGAGTCGAGTTCATGTCTATTACTAATATTATCACGCATTAATAATTAATGTGTAAGTCAACTAAGTATTTCATAACATTTGTATGAACCACAGAGTGAACGACATTACAGCTGTTTGAAGGATGGTCCTGGGTCAGCTGGCCAAGAACCGATGCTGTGCTCACCCTTATAACTTTATTCTGTCTCTCTGACATGTTTTTCTTACATCGATTAATGAGGTTTTTTTATTTTTATCTTTTCCGTGTTTAACTTGGGAAGAGAAAGCTACACCTCAGTTGAAACATCTGAGTGCCAGGCAGAGAGGCACTGTAAAAAAGTGAGAAAAGGGTTTTAGGGAAAACGTAATGAATCTCTATAGAAGGAAAAATGGCTTTAGAAAAAAAATCTTGGAATAAGGGAGGAGTAAGAAGAGAAAGAAATAAAGAAAGAATTAGGTTTTCTGGCCTAGAACGCACTCTAATAACAAGAACTGGTCTTGTCCCTCTTTATTATTGCTCTGCATATTTTCCTTTTTATTACTGATGTGTCTCTCAAAGTGGCAGAAGAAAATCAAAACTAAATCCAAATTTTAAAAAAATTGATTAAAAACATCTTTCAACATTTGAAGAAACAGATTATAAATGTCTAAATAATGAAACATATGGGATATTTCTTAGTATTTAAGGATAACATTTTGTAAACATTAAAATATGTAAAGAAACCCTGTCCTTAAAAAAATCTATACTAAAAGTATTAGGCATAACATAAATATACTTCAATATTATATAATGCGTGCATGCATGTGTGCGTGTGTGCATGCGTATGTGTGTGTGTGTGTGTGTATTACGTCTTTCTCTCTGTAGTACTAAAGGCAATTCCTTTAAAATTTTGTGACTCTAGAAGCCCTTAAGGGATGCCTATTGCCTTCTGTTTTTCAAAGGGCACCAAATCCAAGATGTCAAGTGTGGCTTTAACCTTGATGTCATTCTAAAAACATAGTTTGAGGACTGACCTTTAAGCAGATTTAACTAGAATTATATATATATATATATATATATATATATATATATATAGTAATTATATATAGTAATTATATATTGTAATATAATATCTATTATACATATTGTTTTTATGTATATGTGTATATATACAGAAAATTTATATTTACATATATATATCTAATCACTGCACTGAAATTGTGTTATTTCCAATGGAATTTAATTATTTGGAATAATTTAAAGCATGGAAAAACATAGCATATCAATTGGGTAATAAAATGTGTCTGATTATATCAACTCTGGGCAATCCAATATGCTCTTTCTTTGAGAAGTAACCAATCTTTAAATCTATGGACATAAATTGATGGATTTGGATTCTGTTTTTGTTTGTTGTTTTTGATGTTTGCTGACATATATGAACTCCAGGAGATTTTGATTCATTCTTCACACATTTTATGAATGTAAGTGAGACCTCCAATGCTCCAAGTGTTCCTGATCAAACTACCCCTTGAACCTCCAAATTGCTTTATGAAATAGAGGGTAGAAGGACGTGATCCCAGGAAAGTCCACATGATTAGAACTATGTGTTTTATCGATTTTGGTTTCAGGATTTGCCACAAATCATCCTTTGTCATCCACATGCCTCGTCATACAGTTCCATCTATGTCTCAATCTAAAATCTTTGACTTCTCAAGCTTGCTCTGTATCCCCACAAACCCTTTCTTTTAAGTCTTCTCTAGATGTTAATTTCAATTTCTTCAACCATTTGTAACTGGAAGTTTCTCTCCCACCTGCCAGATCCTGGATATCCACTCCGAGGCTTAATATTAATTTCAAACTGTTTGACTAGTGGCTCATGCTTATTATTAACTAACTCATACAGTTTAAATTAATCCATTTCTCTTATTCTATACTTTACCACAAGGCACATGGCTTCTTACCTCACATCTTTCTTCCCTGGCAGCTACTAGCATCTCCCCGCCTCAGCCTTTTTTCTCCCTGTCTCTGTACTTGGATTTCCCACCTGGCTCTATTCTGCCTGACTGATGTGGGAGTGTCATATATCAATCTGTTGATTTCATTGGTTAAGCAATAAGGAAACTGCTTGGCCCTCATAGGTTAAAACATAGGTGGGAGGAGTAAACAGAACAGAATGCTGGGAGAAAAAAACTGAGTCAGGGAGTCACCATGATTCTCACACTCCAGGCAGATGCAGGTTAAGATCATTCCTGGTAAGCCAGCTCGTGGGCTACACAGATTATAAGAAATGGGCTAGTCCAGGTGCGAGAGCTAGCCTAGAAGAGGCTAGATAGAAATGGGCCAAGCGGTGTTTAAAAGAATACAGTTTCCATGTAATTATTTCGGGTAAAGCTAGCCGTGGGGGCAGCCAGGTGCCGGGGACGCAGCCTGCCGCTCTTATTTCAACACCTGACTGTTGGCCAAATCAGCTTCTTTATTAGCCAATGGCAATAATACATATTCACAGCATACAGAGGGGTATTCAACATCATCCCCCCTTTTCTGTGTAATTAAAAAGGAAAGTTTTAACTTTAACATAGTAAAATTACATATAACAAAACAGTTATCAAGAAAGGATTGCAGTTACAATATTTAGTTTATTTGTTTTTGAAAAAAATTAAAGAAAATACTCCATCATTTATTCTATTTTATGAGTCTAAAGTTTAATATCTAATTTATCTTTCATCATAACTAAGGAAAACTATAACTCTGTCTTCAACTCCATCAAAGGCCCCAGAAGGATATAATATTACCTAAGTAAACAGAAAGTGCTTTGTAAGCAACTTCCCATACTCTAGGAATGACAGAGACATCTGGCTGCCTGGACAGTCACCCAAAGATCTTTTATAACATTGAGGCATCCATCTTCAGCCTACAGGCCCATAGTATCTGGAAGACTTTTTAATGAAACAGGAAATTTGAAAGACTGTCCTGCCTATATTGGCAGTTTGTCAGTCATTTTCCTTTAAGTTCTGCAGAATGTCTGGCATTGTCTTCTGTGAAGCAGGAACCCTGAAGGACAGGACCATCCTGCCTTGTTTTGACAAAATTTAGTGGTTATTTTCCTGTGGGTGCTGCATGTTCAGTTTGTACAGCATACAATCAAGCAGTCCAAGCAAGAGCAGTTTCTTGTCCAAATGGTGAGCCTTGCCACAGTGAAAGTGAACTTCTTAGAAAACTTCTTTGAAGTCTGTCATCTTTGTAAAGTAATTGATGCTGCCAGGAGCAGATGTATCTCACTGTTGAAAAAAGTCAAAGTTCTTAAAATGTTCTAAATGTCATATTCTGTAGGTGTTTGAAGAGTTTGAAGATTATCCATCTAAAATATATCTCTGCATATCTAAAAATCTAACTAATGTGACTATAAGTTTGACTATTATAGATGGCTATTAATTTGTATTTTAAATGACTGCATAATCATAATACCTTAAAGAAGAGTAGAAACATACATATAGTATAACAAAATTGACCTTAAATTTTTATCAATAATCCAAAATCCATACCAATGTAAATATATTAAGATTAACAGTTGTTTTTTGGATTTAGGTAGATTCAATAATCAACCCTTTTTTCTTTAGAAAGAGATTGACTATGACCACTAATCATTTATAACCAACCACCTTTAAATGAAAACAAATATTCACAAACAATATTAACCAGTGGTAATAAAACCTATTCACAGCATATAGTCGGGTATCCCACATCAGCCTTTCCTTTACAATTATGTTTTTCTGTAGTCATAAAAGGCTTGGAAATAGAATAGATAACACCTCATCCGCATTGCTGCTTCAGAAAACGCCTTTCTTTTCTCCTTCGTGAGAATGCCAACATTTAAAGCACATCCCATCAGACTATACCCCTGGGAGTCATTCTTGGCTATTGTCAGCATTCACATGTCTATCTCCCTGCCTTTTGTTATCACTTTCATTATCTCTGTTATCATTCTCAGTGAACCCAACATCCACATCAATATCCCTTCAACACCTGCCTTCTGTCTCCTTGGCTTCGTGATGAGCTGTCTACTTTTCCCCACTGGTGTTAGCAATGTCATCCATTTTAGAACTCTTTACTACCAAGTACTCTCTGTTTCACTCCTCCATATCTCCAAATACTATACTCTACCTTTCCAGACAACCATTTAAGTATAATAACTCCAAGAACATTATCATTTTAGTCAACTAACATAATTGGACTGTTCCCTATATTTCATTAGATTTCTATTGCTAGTAATTGTGGTTCTCTCTATAGGACTAAAGGCAATTTCTTTAAAATTCTTTTGTTTCTCTAGAAACCCTTGAGGGACTCCTATTACCTTTTACTTTTCAAGGATACCAAGCCTAGGACGTCAAGTGTGATTTTAACCTTGCTGTCATTCTAAAAACTAACTTTGGGAACTGACCTTTAACTGGATTTGACTGGGCTTTTTCTTTTTAACTTTCTTTGAACTAGCATGTCAAACTGAATAAAATCAAGTTTATACATGTAGGCATGTTGCATATCATTCATGGTTAACAAAAAAGTCAATTCTCTCTCAACTACAGTTTGCACTTGGGAAGTTGTTTGACCCAACATCTTACAGCTGATTTGAAACATGGTTTTCTAATTTCTTTAAATTTTTTCATGTTCCAGAAATTCTAGATATATAGGATGATAATATAACGAAACTTCAAATGTTCTAGGTCTGATCTAGAACATAATCCTCAGTGTACAGCAGACAAAGGCTCTACCACCAGGTCTCCCTTCTGTCTATGAACGTTTTCATTGATGGTGGCTGTGAAATTAAACTAGTGTCTATATTACCTTAAGCTGGAAGCTTTGTGCCTGAGTTACCACTTAGTAGTTGTCTCAAAGTAGATCTCGACTATGTAGAAATTAGCACTGAGGGGGTTAACTGTTGACTATCTTCCAAGATATTTTCTATTAAAACTGTACTTAGGACAATGTGACTCTGTCTTCTTTCTTGCCTGATCTCAAATGATGTCCCCCAAAATCTAAGTTTCCAGACATTAAATATTATAAGTGGATATATGACTCTATTTCGAGATAAGAAAATTACCTGTGTCTATCTCCTAACTTTTTCCTTTCTTATGTAATTGTGGAGATAACACAGCTATGACTTCGTCAAGAGCTGATGTAGACCAGTCTTTTACTCATTCAGAAGCCCGTGGAAACTTCCAATGTTACACATCACTGAAGAATGGAATATGTTGACCATATCAGTCACTAGGCAGATCTTAAGGTTTTATTTTTTCTGAGAGATTTTATTTTCCTCTCCCATGACTCCAAGGCAGTCATCAGCTTTAGGAATGTCCAGATGCCCCAACATAATGTTCTATAATGTGTGTTTTCTTCTAAACCTACTTAATCATCAATTAACCTGTTTTCCTCCTCATGCCCTGAAACCAATCAAGTTGCTCAAGTCTTTGATATAACTAACTAAATAAATCCCAATGAAATGGAATGATTGATGGGTCCTAGTTTCATAGCAGTTCATACTTATGGAAACCAATTTTTAAGCAGCAGTGAAGTGTCAGGAGTTGGGTCCATACATTTTAGCACTAGCCACCTGCTCTGTGACTGCTCCAGGGCCTTATCTAAGAGGTCTGCCTCCATTCCATTAATCTATAAATGGTGAAATTTCAGTGACTTGACCTGCATTCAGAAACTTGTCAGTCAATACTACAGTAGGTTTTAAATTATTGTTTTGGAGGAAAAGAGAATGTGTGAGAGTGTTTTGGGTTTTTGTTTGCATTATGTTACCTTAGTTGCAGGGAACTGGTATGGACTGTGCTGTCCAGTCTGTCTGCACTGGTTCACTTAAAGTATTTTCATGTCAGTAGAGGCACTGCTCCAAAAGCCTTGAAGGACATCCTGATTCTCCTAGGCATGAATCAAAACCCTCAGTGTCTAGCATTCTGGGATTATGCCAGCACCTTGATGAATGTCCGTTCCACTGCATTGATGCACACATGGCACTGGTGGAGGTTTATTGTGAACTCGTGAAGTCATGCAGTTGATACTTTTCTTTTCAGCATTTGTACATCATAAATTTTCAGTTTGAGTCAGTAGCTAATTGATTTAAACACACAAACATACACACACATACACAAATCACATCAAATTCATTTTATTCTGAAACACATTATACAATCACCAAAAGTTTAAACTCCTAACTATGTCTTTGGGCTATTATTAAGTAAGAGTCAGTAACACAAAAAATCTATATTGTTTCCAAATATTGAAGAAAACCAAAACCTAAGAGAATATACTGAGCATGGTTTTATATCTGGCTCTGTTATCTCCTTAAATTCTTATGAAAACCATTTAATCATTATGATTTGCCTCTCACAGAGGATAACTTACTGCCCAGAGCTGTGTGTAATATCACATAGCTCCCTAAAATGATCTACTTTGTGCTTCTCCAAAAATAACTGTGAAAAAATATAAATGTACTCATTCTAATGAATTAAAATTTAGAGTGGTGACTTGATTTGCCTTAGACTTTAATTTCAGACTCCCAGGTCCTGCGAAAATAAACTTTTGAGTATTAAATTTGCCTAATTGAACCTATGTTCAGTTCAAGCTATCTTCCCTACCTGAAGGTACCTGTATGATTCCTTCTACCCTCCCTCATCTTCTTATCAGCCCTTGTAAGATCTCAGCAGAGACTTGCAGTCTTTACACACACACACACACACACACACACACACACACACACACACACACACGTACTTCCCCTTCCCTGGGCCTTGGTAAACAAATTAATCTAAGTATGAAAAGCCAAGACCAGTTAAGAAGAAGCAGAGAGGAGATTAGCCAAGGAGGGACCAGGGAAGCGGAGGGGCCAGGGAAGCAGAGGGACCAGGGAAGCGGAGGGACCAGGGAAGCGGAGGGACCAGGGAAGCGGAGGGACCAGGGAAGCGGAGGGACCAGGGAAGCGGAGGGACCAGGGAAGCGGAGGGGAGCAACGAAAGACAGAGTTGAAGAAGGGCAAGGGCTAGAATAAAGAATCAAAACAGATTGCCATGGAAGAAGCAAGAATGCTTTCCATTGTAAAGGGCTCTTCTTATAGAACGGGGCCACCTGATGTAAATGAAGTGTCCTACTGTTAAAGGATTGAACACTGTCCAGGCTTTATTGATCCTATCCAGATTAATTAGATTTCTTTGTCAGCGTCCTCTGTTTTATCATGAACCCTAGTCTGCTTCTGTGAAGAAGTGTTAGGCACTCCAGATTCACTTTTTTCTTCCTAGATACCTTGGGCTTCCAAGGTCATCCTCTTATACAAAAGGAATTCATCCTGGAATATAAGAAGCAAGAACTACTTGGCACAGGACAGCCCCGATACCACAGAGGAAATGTAGAGGAAAAGCTCTCAAACAAATGGAAAAATGCCAAGGTTCTTTTGCATGGAAAGTTACTCCGGTAACTCCTGATCCCACAGTCACCAAGCTCCATAGACTCTGAACACAAATCTTTCCCTAGTGTCTAAGCCTCCAAGGCAGCATTTACACATGTGAAATAATTTAGAAATAATCATATGAAGTATAAACCCATTATTTAACTAGCAATCCCCAACACAGAACCGTCCTCAGAAAGTTAGCTCCAGATGGCAGAAGTGAGTTCATCTGGTCACCTCCTAGTTTTCAGGCAAGACAACCAAGAGACAAAGGACCCCCACAAGTTTCCCTGCTGCAGCATTTAGCCAGGGGAACACAAAGAAAAGAAAGCAGGCCTAAGCTCTCATCCAATGATTTGATATTTCTCAAGGTGAAATTTGAAGGCTGAAAAAGCCAGAAAGGGTTTACCTTTAGAACAATGAAAAGCAGTCTTATGTTTATAAAAAGCCCTCAACTATAAACATGTGGCTACTTTTCAAATTCTGCATTTCGGTCCCTTCCACTCCGTGGGTTTTGTGCTAAGAAATAAAAGCTATTCTTTATGTAAATTTAGCATCCATTGAAATGAAAGTGTGCTGCCTGAGAAATCACACACAATATGCGTCACAGTCAATTTATACATGTTTTAAATTATCCATTTTGTGACTTATGCTCAATATTGTTCTTTCCTCTTTCTACAGATATTGTGTGTTCGTTAACTGTTTTTTTTTTAAAAAAAAAACAGCTTTTAAAAACACATTTTTGTAGTTTTCCAGAAATACTCACTTGTCATGGTTTGCATCTGAAATGTGCTCCACAGGTTCTTGTTTTGCACATATGTTTCCCAGCTGCTAGCGCAGGAAGGCCATCTTACTTCCCAAACCTGACAGAAGTAGGTAATCAAAGGTGAACTTATAAAGTTATCTCAGCCCAGCTCCTGGTTCCCTCTGCTTCATGGTCCAGCTGATATGAGTAGCCTCCCCAAACACCCCATCTCTGGGAATTGACCTGTTTCCACTACTCCCTTCCCACTTTCTGAAACTGAGACCTTCAACCAAATTGGTCTTTCTTCCCTCGAATTAATGCCTCAGTGACCCACACGACTGATTGGGAGTTATGGTGGTCTTGTGTAGAACCCCATCTAGCTCTCTCCAACTCTGTGCTGTCCTGCTTTTTCCAACACTATTTATGCGTTATCCCTTTTCTCCTTTACCGACTCTTCTTCTTCTAAATAAACATGAGTGTTGTTAAATCTCTTTCCTTAAATCACCCTCCACACTTGGGTGGACAAACATTTCACATTCTTTCTCAAGTTGGTTATTCCTCTGTAGCCATCACCTGTATTGGTTCTTTTAACCAAATTCAGTGTCCCGTCATCCCCAGGTTTCCTCTTCTGCTGACACATTCAATCAGCTACACCATCTGTGTGCCTGCTTTCCCTTGAATTTCAGTTTCAGTGTGTAACGTTTCCTGCCCCTTACTCTGTGAGAGAACACTACACTAGCTCTATGTGCGGTTTAAAAACAAAAAGGGGTCTCATTCCCTTGTGCCAGGGTAACACTTGCTAATCCAGGATATCTCCTCAGGTAAAACAAAATGGAGTGGAGAACGCTCCCACTACAAGAAAGCCCCCTGGGAGGACAGACAAACAAACTGCCAAAGAAGGCAGAAAGTGTCTAAACCCTAAAAAACACAAGAGAAAAGATTTTCTTTGAAGCTTCCAGAAAGAAAACAAGTTTACCAACACACTGGTTTGGGCCTCGAGAGTTATAAGAAAATAAACTTGTATTTTAAGCTATTAACTGTGTGGGAAAGTATGATACATAGATAGATGGATAGATAGATAGATAGATAGATAGATAGATAGATAGATAGATAGATAGATAGATAGATGGATAGATGGGTGGGTGCATGGACGGATGGATAGATAGATAGATAGATAGATAGATAGATAGATAGATAGATAGACTCTGAGAGCCTTTAATGACATTTAATGTCTATGCCTGGAGAAAAGATTCACAGAGCCTGCACAAAGTCCAACACCTAAGAATCCAAACATAAGGGAACCAACCCCTACTAGCTGCATTTACCACCTGGAGATGTGGTTCAGGATGCTGAAAACATCTATGAGGATGAAAGGCGGGTTTAGAAAATGTATGTTAACGAAGGCATATAAAGTAGAATTCTAGAAACAAGTCTCACACTGGTGAGGAAGCATATGTTCCCAACAATGTGATATAGTGATTAAGAGACTCAATGGTCATGTCTTGGGGTTCAGATCCTGGGGCTATCACTAAGTGGTTTTATTTCCATCATTGAGATCACTATGAATAGAACTGCTGCCTAGCCTTGCTCAGGATATCCTGTGGAACTCTTCTGATTATTGCACTGAATTTCACATGTTCCTGCCAAAAGAGAACCAACCTACTGGCATGAACTGTGGTTCTCATTGTGAATTGGCATTTGGGTTCATAGTTCAGTCTCTTGTGAATTTGTTTAGTAAGTCAATCAGTAAGGCTAAGTCTGAAATTACACAAATAAAACGAGGAAAGTAAAGCAATTTGCTACATTTCTCTGGCCGATCCAACTACTTTCCACTAGCCTCCTTCTGAATTATTTAGACTGACTGATTGTGATGATCAGATCTACCAGCTTATGGCTCTAGTTTCCACCATAATTTCTATAGACAGACTCTGTGTGCACCTGGCATTGTCCCTGGAAGACTGGGCAGCTGCTCCGCAGAAAACAATAACAGCTGTGAAACTTAAATCATCCCATGTTTTAGCAAGATGACAACAACATGGCAAGCATGCAGCACACTGGAAATTCCAATCGGACCATGCTTGTTGAGAGCGCAGAATGGAAAAACGCAATCGCAACACAATAGTGCAATTTAACTCCAGAAAAAAAGAAACCAGCATCCTCGTCCTAGGAACTTAATGATTCAGTGTTTCACGGCAAGAGTATGAGGGATGCCCCCCCCCCACACTTTGAAGTCCCGAACTCTGAAGCCTACGTGAAACTAAAGAGAAACTTGAAAAGGACTCATGATTCAGTCAGATCCTGGGTTCAAGTCATAGTAACTAACATGTTCACGAACACACCTTGATGTTTCTGTATTCTTTTTATACAATTTTCCTCTATGATACATGATTATAGAATTACTTAGTCTCGAGCCCCAATAAATATAGGTAACAAAAATAAGTGAATGAATAAGAATAATGCACACACGGAAATCCCGCCCACTTCTTTGCATAATTCCTTGGCACAATACAATTGTGTCGTAGTAACAACCTTGTATCAAACTCATATCAAGAGACATCAAAAACAATCACAATAAGCTCAGAAACCCTCACATTACCAGAAATTTAGAGGCATGGACACTGTAAATTAACCAAACTCTCAAGCTGGCCTTTAAATGCTTTGATAGAGAAAAGGGTGGCCTACTAGAGTAAAAGAACAAAGCGTTCTCTTCCATCGAAATATGTGGCAGGCACTGAGCTGGGTCCTGTGCCTCGGAGGAACTATAAGATGCTTGTCATGGGGCTTGAGTTTCCCGTGCCTGGAGGTCTGAAAGGAAGGCGTCTCCACTAGGAAACAGCTGGCGAGATAGTTCTCTGTGCACCAGCAGAATCCTTTCCGAAAACCTGGCCAAATGCAAATCATTTTCCTGCTTAAAAGTCAGCAACAGATTTCCCGTTGTCTCTAGGATAGAGTCCTAACAATTCTCAGAATTGCTTAACATGGGCCTTGATAAATCCATCCTTCCTTCATAATTTACAGCTTTATTAATCAGATTTTCCCAATTATAAAAGTCGTATGGTTATCATAGACACTTTAAAATATACCGTGGATAAATATTGATAAAGATTAGCACCAAGAAATAGCTACCATCGTTCACATTCGTTTGCTTCCTGAGAACTGTTCTTTCCTATACAGACATGCCTGCATCTTCTTCCTTTCTCTTGTTATTTTTCTCACCTTCTCCATCATTTATTCTGTGGCATTTACTGCCTTAAGAGGTGATTGTCACAGCAAAAAACAACCAAATTCTTGGTTGTTGAGCTTCAAAAAAAATTTTAATGAGGACTTAGCTGCATCAAACTTATCTCAGGAAGTATAACTCTTACATCTAGAGTTTCCCTTCGTCCGTCATCGTTTATGATATAAAAGTCCTGTGTCCTGAGATGACCCTCAGAGCCAGGTTACACATAGTAGTTGGTTGCCCTGGTAAAGGCCAATTCTTTCTGCTTTTTTGTTAGCTGTGTTCTTTAGCCTTGTTAGGGAAAGAGTCTTGGACAGCAGCCAGTCAAAAAAACGGAAAGAAAGAAAAAAAAAGCTGATTTATACACATTTCTATTTCCTGAGAAAGAGGCTATGAGACAGGACGAGTGAGGGAAGCTTGGAGACAGACAATGAAAGAAGCAGGGAATGCGCTGAGCAGGGGTGGTGGTTCTGCAAAGCCACTGATGTCACTAAGAGCAGGGAGCCCAGCTAGTTAGCAGGGTTCCATCATGACCCCACCATAGTCAAATGCTGCCATCGGGGGATGGTGGGGAGTTCTGAGGGTTCCTGGCCATGCACTCCCCAGAGAACATTCTCTAAGTGGAAAGACAAAATCTCAGGGGGAAGAGAACTTATACATTCAGTCAGGAATATGATGAGCCAAGGTGCTGGTCACTAATGCTTTGGAATAATATAAATGAACATTATAGGGCCTATTTTGTAGGTATAAATTGTCAGGAACTCTACAAGGGATGAGAGAATTTATGTTTTCTTTTTTTTTTTAAACTAAAAGGAAGCATGTTAAGAGTTCGTGGATACAGAGGATCAAACTCTGAGATAAAGATAAAAGATTATTGCAGCAAAAGTGTCGGCTGCAGCATTCTGGTCATCTTCTTTAGGTCCCCATGCTTCTTGGATTGCATGGACATAATACCAAGAGGCTCGTGATGGATGCCAGCAAATAAATAGGCTGCATTTACAGGGAAGAAACACTACACCTGGGGACTTGCACTGCCCTGACAATCAGCAGAAGCAAGTCTCCCTTGGCCGGCGGGAAATATTACCTCATCTCTCAAGGCTGCTTTGCCGAAACACAGCTCTGAGGAGCTGACTGATAAAGAGCAGTCAGAGCCTTGTGTTCTTGGTTGGCACACCCGGCAAGAACAAGAAGGGACACTGAGGGCCCAAGGCAGATTGTCTCTCCCTTCGAACTATCGTTTAAATGGGGAAGCAAAACAAAGCTGCATGTTTATATGGCATAATATTGCCATCCTTTTCCCATGTCCTCCAAAGTATGAGCTTTGAATCACTCACCGTTTCACAAGAAATACAATGTTTTCCAAACACTCTGGAACTTTCAAACATTTTGTGTTTGCCTATGACTGTTTATTGGTATTAAAGTCTGGTAACACACCACTGGTATTAAAGTCTGGCTGGTAAGCAAAAGTAATATTCCAAATATTTGATGTGGATATCAGTCAAACAAAAGAAACCAGTCGTAAGCAGATAGCATAGTATGTTGTTGTTAACTGTTAAGTTCAGCCAACTCAAATTCATGCTTAACTTGAGATATAGGAAGGCAAGTCTGAGAATTTGCAGGGGTATATAAGAAACACCCACCACTGCCCAGGGATAAGACAGCTCTTTTTCATCTAATTCAATGGGAAGTCAATCCAGAATATAATTTTATGGCACTAGCAGCAGCAGGGACAACAATAGAACCTCTGTTGTTATTTTCTACACTTTCAAATAAATATGAACATGCCTGCAAGCACAAAAATTAGCTTGTTTGGAAGGTCCGGGATAAAGTATGGCTTCAACTAAAAGAAATCTTCTAGGGAGCAGCTGTTAGAGAAAGGTCAAAGAATTCTCCAATTAAAAAAGAAGATAAAATAATTTGGGGGATGTTTTTATAGTCTTAAGGAATATTATGAGTGACTCTAGGGACAAGTCAGTGCCACTTAAGATGCTTCTTTTACATATTGTCAGTGGAGTGTGTCTGGCTAAGCTCTGTAGGAGGTAAGATATAATTGACACAGAAAATTTTTCCCAGAGAAATTATGTTCTTTTCCCTCTCATTTGGAAGCAATGCCAAGGCCCTTGGGTAGCTCACAGACTCTCAATCAGCCACTCACGAACACAGAAACATCTGAAGGAGAAAGCCCATGTTTACTTTTATCCTCTCAAAGAGGATAATTTAAGATTTGTTTCCCAGGAATCACAGAGACCCCCTTGCCTCATGGTTCTGGAACATTCTAACAAAAAAAGTACAGATGGCCTTATATCTGGGGACTAGAACAAACTCACGGTGCAGAAGGGAAGAGCTATGAACTTCAGTCAGTATTTATTTTAAGGTAACATGGTACCTGGGTGATGATCTGTTCAACAGAATTGATTAAAATTATGTAGGCAGTTATTTCAGGCTTCTATATCATATATCTGGAACGAAGGAGCCACAGACAAGATCAGGAACAAAAATTGATGTCATAGCCAGGCGGTGGTGGCACACGCCTTTAATCCCAGCACTTGGGAGGCAGAGGCAGGCGGATCTCTGGGAGTTCGAGGCCAGCCTGGTCTACAAGAGCTAGTGCCTGGACAGGCTCCAAAGCTACAGAGAAACCCTGTCTCAAAAAAAAAAAAATGATGTCATATATCTTCATTCCGCCTTGCTCGAAGTCCACCGTGAATTCCCAAAGAGGATCATCTGTGCAGACTGGTGGTGATGGTCCTCAGTAGCAGTAGATGTAGAGACTCAAAAGAACCAGGCTCCTAGTCAAGGTGGGAGCCAGAGCTGGGGAGTAATGGAACACCTAGAGAGCTGTAGCCTTAGATGGGATCCACGATGTCCAGAATGAGATAGAGAGGCGTCAGATAGTCTTCAGGACGGTGGACGCTGTGGACACTCATTCCCAGAAACTACCATACATATTTCCCTAGGAGGGGAGATACGTTAATTGATGGTCTGGCGTGCTCAAGACATAACTCAGGACACAGTGAAGCTGAGTCATCAGAAAAAGGCCTTCTTAAGGCAGAACAAATGACAAAATACACAAAGAAAGGAAAGCTTATTTGAAAATGATGGCTCACCTTAACCCATTGTTTGGAAGCAAATCTCTGAAGTTCAGAAAGGGTCCAGTTGTAGACATGGAAACATAAGAATATTCATTTCATCTAGGTTTATGGGAATATGTTGGAGTTATATAAAATAACGAGGTACTAAAGTCTAGCCGGAGTAAGCAATTTGCTCTGGTTTAGCAATCAAATCAGCTCTCTTTTTGCGAGTGCAAGATTAGACCTGTATGTTCCCATCTGGACATCAAACACATAGCCAAGGAGATAGATTACTGAGGAGAGGACCTGCTGCCTAAGCATGAGGACTTGACTTCAGTTCCCCCCGTGGCAGCTCTGGAACCCCAGCTGTGGGGGTTGGGGACTGTCATGGAGACAGGTAGATCCCAGAGCTTGCTATGGAGTCTGAATTGTTGAACCAAGTTCAGTGACGAGGCCTGTGTCAAACCCTGAGGCAGAGGACTGGCAAGATGACGAAACGGGTAGAGGCACTAATCTGCGCGTAGGCTGTGATGACCTGAGCTTCATTCCTGCAAACCACCAAGTGGCATGGGAGAATCAATTCCTCAGAGCTGTCCTCTGACATTGACATGTCCCTCTTCCTCCAAAATAGATCAATCCATGGATGAATGAATGAATAAAAAAATCAAAGTGAAAAGGCAGAAAGAAAACAGAAAAAGACACCTGGGAACCCTTGATCCCCACACAATGCATATCTGCAGTCCATTTGCACGTATACATATGCACACATATATGTACATACATGCTCATGTATGCACACATTTACCAAATAGAGAGAGAGAGAGAGAGAGAGAGAGAGAGAGAGAGAGAGAGAATATGAAAAGGACCTTCAGAAATAATAAGCATGATTACAGACACAAGAAGGTATATCCTGCTAACAAGAAGAACCATAACAGTTTTGTTTGACTGCACTCAAAATGGATCTGTCCCCAAAGTCCAAACAAAATCGTAACTTTTAAAAAGGTAAAATTATTCCTGTAATCATTTTAGGAGGTGAGAACAGGCAGTTAAAAGCCCAAGATATTGACATTTCATTCCTTATTTGAAACACTGTTTTCTATTCATAACCATAGAAATATTTTAAAATGTCAAAGCAGCATTGTAACCTCAGATGACAAGAAAGTCATTTATTAGGTAATCCTCCTGCTTCCCTAAGTTCTCAAGTTAAAGGTACAATAGGAGCTGCAAATATTGATTGTATTTTCATTGATTGCAGAAAAGCACAGCAGTAGTATGATTCACTACTAAGAAGTACATATGGTTGAGCTGGATGGATGATTCAGCTGTTGAGAGCACTGCATTTCCTGCTCCTGCAAAGTTCAGATCCCAGCACCCGCACTGGCTGGCTCACAGTTTTGAACTCCAGTTTCAGAGGGTCATGAACCTCTGGCTTCCAAGGGCACCTACACCCCCATGTACAAACCATAGCTAGACACACATACACATAGATAACTTTTCTTAATTAAAAAGGAAATATTAATTGTCATTTAAGATTCTAGCCTGTCTTTAATTACTTTATTCTGCTATTGTTAATTGAGGTGTTCAGTGAAGAGAGTCACTAATAAGCAATTGATAGCTCACCCATCTCTAATTTTTAAGTCACAAAAATATAAAATTATTGTAACAAAGTATGTGAATATTAGACTTTATCTTCCAGACTTCTAAAGGAAGCCCCAGGCGGAGAGCATAAATATGGAGCAACCCAAATGGAAAGCCCAACAGAAAGAAATGGAAGACTGGCTCAAGCAGAGGCTTTATAGTCAGGCTGTCCTGGCCTGAATTCGAGTCCAAACTCTACTACTCTTCAGGAATATATCTTCAGTGACTCCTTGAAATCTTATGTTCTCTTAGCTATAAGCTGAGAACAGTAATTCCCACATCAGAAAAGTCAAAGGTTGTTTTCTCTGCATCTACTTTTCTCCCTCCCTCTCTCACTCCCTTCATCCCTCCCCCCCCCCCCTTCTTTCTGTCCAAGCTCACTTAGCAGATTAATTATGAGACCTATTATAGTTTGCAAGACTTCTCAGTCCCACCATGTTACTGTCTGTCCTCCACATTCACAGAAGCTGTGGGGAGAACAGTTTTAGGGGGGAATCAGTTTTCTAAAATCATCAATGTGATGTCTTGCATCCCATCTATGATACCTGGCGTCTGCTCATAGACTGCTCCTCCACTTGATGCAGGACAATGTCAGATGCATCGGTTGTATTGGGGGTGCCCTGAACTGAAAAGGAAGGAGCAAGAAAGAAAGGAATGGCACGAGAGAAGTAGACTTTATGGCTTTATTCCCTGAATGTCATCTAATAAAGAAAAACACTCAAATTATCTTCAGGGATGCATTACTAGTGAGAGAAGCTATTATAAAAACCTTACATAGTTGATTATTCAATTCCTATCACATTAAACTATAGATATGGTGAGCAGATCAATGGTTACCAAGGACAAGGGGTTACCAACAGGTGACTCAAGAGGTTCAATTTTAGGGGACTACAAAGCTAGCAAGGTAGTTTGAATGAGAATGGCTCCCATAGGCTCATATATTTAAAGAATTGGACCACAGTTAGTGGAATTATTTGGGAATGATTAGGAGGATTCGGTGTGGCTTTTATGGAGGAGGTGTGTTGCTGAAGGTGGGTTTGGAGTTTTCCAAACCTTATACCATTCCCACTTAGTTCTCTCTTTCACTCTGCCTTCTGGTTGTGGACCAGATGTAAGCTCTGAGTTCCTGCCCCAGCACCATGCATGCCTACCTCCTGCCATACTCCCCATGGTGATGGTCATGGACTCTAACCCTCTGAAATGGTAAGTCCCAATAAACTCTCCTATAAGTTGGCTTGATCATGATGTCTCTTCACAGCAATAGAAAAGTAAGTAGACTAGGTCCTGAATCACATACAGTGTGCATACAGGTTAGCATAGCGACATTAGTTTATCTTGTCAGCTGAGAGTTATCCTAGATCTATTTTCATAGAAATGGCTGACATCAGGCTCAGGGCTAGAGAGGTTAATGAACAGGAAGCATCTAGTAGTGGGAGACATACACAAGGTCTAAAGACAGCAAACAGAAACCTACAGTGATATTCCACAGAGCCATTTTTTTTTCTCTAAGGCAGTCATAATAGTAATGTCTCTCTCTCTCTCTCTCTCTCTCTCTCTCTC
Source organism: Microtus oregoni (assembly GCF_018167655.1). Lineage (NCBI taxonomy): Eukaryota > Metazoa > Chordata > Mammalia > Rodentia > Cricetidae > Microtus > Microtus oregoni. Next base: position 1,938,275 of record NW_024543091.1, on the reverse strand, counting down.
TCTCTCTCTCTCACACACACACACACACACACACACACACACACACACATAGTATAAGAACAGTATAAAGACTGAAAACAAAACAACACCGACAAGAAGCACACCAAGGAACCCCGAAAGACGAAACAGTCTGAGCAACCATGTGAAGTCATGTCTAATCTGAAGCCTAGAATATTCATATGCTCATTGTGGTTCTAAATGATTGACTAAATAAAATGGGCAAACTTATCATGCAGAGGAATTCCAAATAATCTGTATAGATTAGATACTGGGCCATTTGGAAAGAGTAATGTGACTCCCCACTCAAAATGCACAGGGGCTGGAGCACGGAAGAGAAAACGTTGGAAAACCCCTACCTCAGCCAGGGAAGCAATGTTACCATCAACACAGATGAGCCCCTTTGACTCGCCTCTGTTGACACACTTTTAACTTTGTGCAATCAGACTTAATGTTTGGCCCTGCTGTTCTTTCCCAAACTCCACTGTGGCTAAAACAGCACACGTATCTAACTAGTACTACCCTTCAAGCATGGGAAGCTCATCAAAGCCAAGGAAACCCTCAGAAACAGAAATAGCCAACGGGCTTCTAAGGAGACATGGATGTGATGATTAAATCCTTGCTGGGATTGTACCTCTGAGTTCAATAGAATTGTGAGAATTCCCATGGTTTGCAGAATACATCTAACCTGGGCCTTCAGGCTACATAGGCTACCAGGTCTGCTGAATAACCTTCTGTACTCTGTTTGCTCTCCCTGCTGGAGAAATGGAGACAAGAAGCCACTGTTCTAACTAAGCATTCTCTTCACACAGCACACGTCTCCTCCTGGCCTGTCCAATGCACCTCACGGCTTCTGTTTCTCAGCTCACAGTTTGCAGCGTCTCCCTTTTCCATCAAAGACGGGGCTTAGTACGGCTCACATTTTTCAAAAACTAACTTTTACAGTGAGGTACAGAAGATCTCTATGGCAACATCCTTGCTAAGAAGTAAAGTATAACTTAATTTTTTAAAAAGACAGCCCAAGAGTTAACTGCAGGCTCAACAATCTTCCTCTTCAACTCCAGCATCTTCTATGAGTTTGATATTTTACAACAAACTGGATTGCCGTGGTATTTTGTGGAGCTGTTTTGACCTCTAAGGCAGATAGAATAGTAATGTCCTATATACACTTTAGTACAAGAAGAGCAGTATAAAGGCTGAAACAAAAATAAAATCAGCCTATGCTGCCCGTCAGATTTTGCTAAGCTTGTAGATAAGAGCAAAGGGTTCCTGCACAGGTTGACCTTGTGATTTCTTTGTGTCTACCTAGACTTTGCAATAAAATTTCTCATATTTAAGCATTCACACTGCCCCAAATAGAATTTTCAAGTGAAGTTATTCATACCTACAGTGCATGAGGCTTTGAGCCTCAAGTGCTGGTTAAATTTGACTTTCCTAATTTTATTGAAAAATGCACATAAGACTTGATATTTCCATCAAATGTTTCCCCGTGATTATTTTCATCAGGCCACTTCTTTTCTCTCCCCAGTATCTAGTTGGTGTGTAGTAAGCAAGAGGGCTCAGAAATAATAGGGAACTATAAACCAACCACAGTAGGTTAGAGGTTTGTTTAGAACGTCTCACTGGTGAAGGATTTGGGAGAATAAAAACGGTAATCAAGAGCCAGTTTTTAAAGAAAAGTGCGTAAGGAGGAGACCAAATTGCAGTCGACAGTGAAAGTGTGAAATCCAGCAGCTTCCGAATGACGATGCGAACTTTCCAGAAGTCCCAGAAGCTCGTTAAGTTGCACATGTAGACTTTGGGTCTGGCTGATCCCGCTGCAGGATTTTCATTTGCAAGTCCTTTCCAATATAGTTTTAATTTATTTTTAAAATTATTTTTCAAAGAAAAGCACACAAGCGTAAGATTCAAATATGTCAATTTCCCGAAGAATTAGCCAGTGAAGGAAGATGGAGATTTCCTTATATCTTTCTCCCTGTTCCCAAACCTCCACACCCCTCCTGTAAGTTAAGACTGCTCTGTTCAGCTTCTCATGATATTTGAGTGGCTAATGTTGCTGTCAGAGCAGCACTGGGATGTGAGGTGAGAGTCCTTTGTAGACAGTACAAACCGGAATACTCTCTTTTAGGGAAGGTGTAGACTGTAAGCCCACTGCCTTCTGCACTCAGCATCCATGCCAAGCCCCAGAGATACAATTAAGTCAAGCCCAATCAAGTCACCTTTGTTGATGTCATTAACTTGGTCTTTGCCTTCTGCCTTCTTCTACCTTTTCATGAGAATTGCATTTATCTTAAGCTCTCCGCAGATTTTTCCTTTAGAATTTCCATCTTTACTGATCTTTAGTATGCATAGCTAAAATTCCAGAATCTCAAGACAGTTGGCCTTGCTTCAATTCAGGGCCACGACTTTCCAGCCACTGCCAGAATGTCTGACCTTGCTTTGGAGGGAAACAAAGGCAGTAGCAATGACCTCCCAGAGACAGGAAAATAAGCAGACAAGCCGGCTGATAGCTTAGCAACCCAGGAACCCTGCCCAATGCTTCCCTTTTCTATCAACACACTTAGCAATTCTACACCCCACCTGTATGGAACACCATGCATATACCTTTCTCCTAACAAAGGCAACTGATTCAGTCGGATCTACAGCACCCTAGCAGCTCTTGAAAACTTGCTACTTGTGACCAAAGACACCCAAAACTAAGGTAAATGGAGCACTGTAGACTGGCTTTGGGCGCATACATAGTAAGGCAACCTGTGTCTTCTGACTGAAACACACCTATTTACCACCTGTGCCTATTCACGTTTAAATGTGCCTAAGATTAAAATCAGATATATCCTGGGAAGGGACAGGTGGTGCAAACAAAGACTTACAAAAACCATACCTACCAGTCAAACCAAAAGGCCACCTACATCTCCCCACGTCTTCCTCCATAACCTAACAACTCAACCAACTCCTGGACCCATAAACAAAAGTGCCCAGTAGTAACCAGAGGCTCTAGAACTCTCTAGCTCAAGCAGTAGGCTGCTCCCTTGCAGTGTATCTAACCTGCACTCTTGCATTGCTTCTGAATTGCTTATAACCTCTGGCTGCTTTGCAGTCTGTGTATATTTCTTTGATTCATGGAACAAGAAGCTCTTAACTTGCAACATCTGGACCAGACAGTGACCACCAGTAACAGAAGGATTACAGGGATTCGTGTAAATCCCTGGGATCTACTAAGTGCCTAACTGATATGGCTTTATTCTCAGTTGTTGCCATGTTCTAAATGTGTCCTGAGCCCCCGGGTTGGAAGATGAACTTTAAGCAGAACGGCACTGGGAGACGACTCCTAATGAGAGGTGCTTGGCTCCTGGATGAGCTAAGGCGACTATAAATAGAGTGTGCTCTTTTCGGCCCTTCTGTCCTGTGAGGCTGAAGTTGGCTTCTCTCTTAGCTGTCTGTCACCCACCTCCCCTATAGACACATTAAGAAGACTCCAGATGCCTACACCTCGGTCTTGAACTTCTCATTACTGGGAAAATAAGTCAGCTTTCATGGATTCCTCTCTGTGTCACTCGTAAGAGCGGCACAAAGCAGAATGAGACAAATGTGTTGTCTTCACACCTTTGTATTTTTTATGTTTCTTGATTTTTACCATTTATCTTTCCAAATGGTTTTATTTTACTTTGCTGCCATAATATTTTTATTCATTCCTCCAAAAGTTGAGGTTTTATGGGTTCTTTTACTTATTTCTTAGATTTTATCGTTATAATTAACCTTTTTCTTTACTAGTCATTGTTTGTTTTAGTTCAAAAACTGAATTTTTCCACCGTTTTTTTTTTCCTTCTTTTACTAAACACTCTGTATTCCCAAGCCTTTGAAGGTTCTTTCCTCAGGCTGTTTTTGTTTTAGCTGTTTTCCATTTATATATCTCAGTGTCAGACCTTTAGCATCTCTTGTTTTTTTTTTTATTCTTTTGCTCATTCTATACTTTACATGTCAAGGCCTTGATTTCTGCTCTTTTGAACCGTTTACCTTGTTGACTTGAACCTCTTTCTAGTGTCCTCAGCTTGCCATTGGCATTTGTTATTTGACTTGCTTTGTTGTTTATTTCATATAGACACAGGAGTTTGGAGTGGGCACCCCAGAAGCAGGAGTGATTAGCACTTATTTGTTCAGTTGTCCCTCCAACTGTCCCCATGGCTCTCACTACGGAAATCATGCTGCCGCCAGTGTGGAAAACCAACACTGACTAGGAACTCCAAACATCACAGGCTGAAATCCTCCCCAACCTCAGTAGTATTTATAGGAATGGTATATATACTGATTTTATAGAAATGGTATTATTTCCTTTTATCTAAAAATAATTTCTTTTCTAATTATAAAAATAACATATTCAGAGGAAAATTGGATAATGCATTTTGTAAACTTAAAAATTATATATGGTTTCATTTACAAGGAGATTATTATATTATTGTGGGCTGAGTGTATAGGTCTGTTTGCACTGCGCTTGCCTAACATGCAGGAAACTCCAGGTCTGATGTCCAGCATTGCATAAACTGGACATGACAATAAATACCTGCAGCTCTAGCTCTTGGGAAGTGGAAGCAGGAAGATAAGAAATCCAAGGTCATCTTCAACTACATAGCAAGATTAATGCCAGCCTGGCATAGAAACCCTGTTTTAAAAATGAAATGAATAAACAAACAGAATTAAACCCAATAAAATGACATGGCTGTGTTTTCATTTTCCACATGTATGATTATTTTCCTTTACCTTAAATATCTTTTTTTTTTTTTTTTTTTTTTTTTGGTTTTTCGAGACAGGGTTTCTCTGTGGCTTTGGAGCCTGTCCTGGAACTAGCTCTTGTAGACCAGGCTGGTCTCGAACTCACAGAGATCCGCCTGGCTCTGCCTCCCAAGTGCTGGGATTAAAGGCGTGCGCCACCACCGCCCGGCACCTTAAATATCTTTTTAAATTGAAAAAATATCTTCTCTAATATGATACATCCCAACCACAGTTTCCCCTCCATCCATTCCTCCCAAGGTCCCTGCCAAGCCCCCTTGTCCCCCAGATTCTCTCCCCCTCTGTTTTCTCTTCAGAAACGAGCAGGCCCCCAAGAGACAACAGTCATATAGGACAAAACAAGATATAACAAGACAAGGCAACGGCCCTCATACGGAGGCTGAACAGGCAACCCAATGCGAGGAAAAGAGTCCCACGAGCATTCACAAGAGTCAGAGACCCACTTGTTCACAAACTCAGGAGGTCCATTAACAATATTAAGCTAATATTTATAACATATACACAGAGTACCTGGTGCATACCCATGCAGATCCTGTGCTTCCTGCTTCAGTCTTCTGTGAGCTCATGGGAGATCTGCTTAGTAGATTTGGTGGGCCGTGTTCTTAGTGTCCTCCATCCTCTCTGACTCCTAAAATCTTTCCTCCCCCTTTTCTGTGGGTAGGGACCCAATGGAGACCTTCGGTTTAGATTCCCTGCATACTGACTGGTTGTGGGTCTCTGTACCTACTCCCATTTTGTACCAGAGAAAGCCTCTCTGATGAAGATTGGACAAGGTACCAATCTATGAGTATAGCAGAACATCATTAAAAGTCATTTCATTAATTTTTTTTTGCCAGTCATGTTTGGTTCTACCCTAGTCTCTGGTTCTACCCTAGGTCTCTGGGTTATTCAGTCTCTGGGTCCTGGCCATCCAGGTAGTGTAGGACATGGCCTCACTCTCCTGGCATGGGACTCAAGTTAAACCACATATCAGTTGACCATTCCCATAAGTTCTATGTCACTGTTGCCACAGTACATCTTCCAGTCTGTAGGTCAAGGGTTTGGTGATTGGGTTGGTGTCCAAGCTTCTCTTTTTGTAGTCTGAAGAATACATACTGTCTTATGCCAAAGAGACTAGAAAGTAGGGGTGAAGGCTCCATGAACATACCGGCTTGACTTCTCTATATTCAGTAAACTGTGTGGGTGCTGTCCCTGGCAATGGGATTCCACTGTCAGTTTTCAGAGAGCAACTTTCTGTCCTAGCATCAGCCTAAGGAATCTCTATGGGACCTCCTCAGCCAACAACTCAACCAAATGCAATGCAGTCTTACCAATGGAAGTCTTTCCCAGCTACAAAAACAGCCAGTTCAGAACTTATATCCTCCATCACAAGGAGTCCTCACTGGGGTCATCCTCACAGATTCCACAAAGTTTCAACTGAACTAGGTTTCCACACCACCACCAGCTCAATTTCCCCAATTCCATTTGTCTCTCCAGGTGGGGGTTGGGGTGTGGAGGAAGAGAATTCAGGGAGAGACAGCTAAAGATCTCTTTTTGGTAAATCTATTTTAATGATAGCCTATATGTCACCAATAGAGGGCTGAACTTAAGCAAGTCTTTATTTGGTCACTATTTCTTTTCACACAAACCTCCTCTGTTCATTTGAAGTTAAATCTTTTTAGGCTATAGTCTGTGCTGTATGTCCAGTAGGAGGAAAAGAGACCAGATGTATTCTTAATAGATAGCAATATCACTCATACTTGACACTAGAAGCTGGAACTAAATAAAGCTGGATTATTGTATAGACAAGAGATTATGAACTCAGACAGGGCTAATTCATGAGTCCTAACCAGTAACATACACACATGGGCTAGGCATGGTGGCAACAAAGGGAAGCTATGGAGGATGGTGGTGGTGAGCCAGCAAGCACTGGTCCCATTTCGAGAGGGCAACCTCACCAGTGTGAAGAGGCCTGAAATCAGACCCTGTATTCTTATCTTTTCCAATAGACATACGTTTGGTCTTGGAAAGTTGACAACTAAAGGAAACTTTTAAGAAATATTCTTTGAGCACATACACACACACACACACATACATACATACACCATATATAGATTATACACACATACACATATACATTTATTATATATGTGTGTGTATGTGTGTTTTTTTTCAAACCAAGCTAGAAGTTAAACCTAGCCTGGGGCCACAAGTCTGATGTTTCCATAATAGCTATCACGTGGCACTAGATCGAGAGCCAGTTACTAGTGAAATAGAGAATCTGGTTGAGGTTCACTGTATTTTTTGTAATTTTAGTTTTGGCTACTTATCTCTTTTTACCAGACATGTTCCAAAGGATAACATCTACTTTTCTAGAATAGATCCAAGAGTGGATCCATGCATGTTACTAGATGAGTAACCAAAAGGTCTTGTGAACCTTCCCTGAGATAAAAAAGAAAGTTGTTGGGAAGGACAGTGTTGGAAGAGAAAGGGGGTCTCCATTCCTAGATCTGATGGCCAAGCACCTGCTTCTCTGCCAATGTGATACAATATTCTGTATCTGGTACAGGTAAGAAGCAGGAGAAAGAAGGGTGATAGAGAAGTTTCAACCTGTATAGTAAAGACACAGTTGCACAGTCCTATAAGGGTTGGGGTAAGTGTTGGGACTGGCTGACTTGTCGCACATGCCTGAAAAGGGGAGTGAGGATTAAGAAAGAACAAGACAAGAGACAGAAGATAGAGTCAGGAGGGCTTCTAATGAATACTATAACAGCCTAAAATGTATTACTCATAGTCCTTATATACTCCAATCAAAAAGGGAGGGCAAAAGACTTCCCTCCCATGATACAAGAACAAATAAGCATAATTATCTCCTTACATCCCAAACACCAAGTAACCATGACCTAAGTTCAACACACTGTTTGAGGAGCAAGACATTATCCACATCTCTGGTAAAACATCCTGTTACTTGTCCTTAAGGAACAAGAATCAGTTTGAACTCTCTGACCTTTGGTCAAGATGGTATGGATTCAAAACTGTGGGCTCCCACAAGTAGGGAGGGCTTTGGAGGAATTGACCTACAGGAGACATACTCTGAAGTAAAGCTGTCATTCACTCCTACATGCCTCCTGCAGTCCTGGCCTGCAGAGCTTCAGCATGCTGTGAAAACCTCAGCAGTTCAGACCAGGAAAAGGACCATTCAGGTCCAAGCTAAGACAGAACCACGAAGAAGCAAAAGTGTTCTCAGAGCTGAGCTTTTCTTGGGATATTAACTCCAGGAGCCTACCAGACTCAAACTTGACTGCGGATAGGGAAGTCAACATTTGTTCTTTCAGAAGTGTTAAACAACGTTACCGCATGATGACGTAAGTCCTTTAGTTGCTGCAGAAGCACCACTGTGAGTAAAACAAACAAGCTTCGTACTGATAGAGCATTTGTATTTTAATAAATAAATCCTGCCTGAAGACCAGAGGCAAAGTGAAAGCCGCTAGAGCTCTGGCAATGGTGACACACACATTTAACCCCACGATTTGGGAGACAGCGGCAGATAGCTCTCTTGAGTTCAAGGCCACCCTGGGCTACATAAAATCACGCAGAAACAAATCCAGATGGTGGTTGCTCACACCCTTAATCTAAGTTCTAGGGAGTCACACACCTTTAATCCCAGCACTAGGGGGAACATAAAATGGGAGGAGAGAGAGGCTTTGTCTCTCTAGTTTACAGTTGCCCAGGCTTTGTATAGGTAAAACTTCTCTAGTTGCTTGGCTGCCTTGTTTTTCTGGTCTTCAGGCAAGATTTATTTATCAAAATACAAATAATAACCACTACATGCTTTCTTTTAACCTTTGAGGGAAGTGAGTATAAAAGAGTAACAACAATTATAATGTGACATCATAATGCCACAACAAGGGCAGTACAAGACATGTAGGAAATATCTAACTAAAACCAAGGTGCCTCAGAAGAATGAACTGGAAGTCTCCATAGAGTTAGGGTTTTGTCTGTTCAGAAGGCAGGGACTGAAAATTGTTTTATAAAGATACTCAGACAATAAAAAGAGACAGCTGCAAAGGAGAGTTGAGAGAAGTTTGGTGTGGCCAAAGAGTCACACTCAAGGATTGAAGCAATGAGGCATAATATAGCCCAGGAGACCTGGAGTTCTGGTAGGGACAGTTGAAGAAAACTACAGTAATGATTGTGGGTTTATGTGCTTAAAAACAGCCATTCTCTGGCTGAGCTGGTGCTTGAGGGAAAACTCCACCCTAGAGAAGCACTAGGATGCCTAGAGCTAGTCAGGAACCAGGAGTGATGCAAACATATCTGAGTTAGAAGGGTGAGGAATTGGGAACCACTCAAGGATGGAGGCAAGCACTCCATCGCACCAATTGGTTATCCAGGACCCACTGCAGAAATAGCATAAACTTCCAGCCCTGCTGGGTTTAGACATGACTGTGTTGTTCATATGGGTTCATGGTTATAAATTACTGGGAAAAATGGAGCCCAAGTTAGAAGTAATTAATTAGTGGTTTCTTACAGGGGAGAGTAAGGGGTGAATAAAGGAGTTGATAGCCTAGAAGCGCCCTTCCCATTAAGTCTGTGGTTGGACTTCTTTAAAAATAAATTCTGTAATAACTAAGCAGAGCTTCATATTCTGTAAGGATACTATTTTGAAAATCAGTTACAGTTTTTAAAATGTCTGTGTAAGTGATAATTCAGAAATTCCATTATGCAAAATTATTAGTTCTACTGATGGACCACAGGGAGTTGCATCACCTTTTGGAAATAAACCTGAAATAACCACAGAAAAGGCACATACAAAACCCAAATAAAGTGCAGGCCTCATTTCTCCATGGTGAAAGAGAAGGTTGCTCAATGCTTTCATTACACATTCATTAATTAGAAACACATTAGAGACTGAGAATTAAAGTGAGCTTATCCCAGACAGACAGCATAAGTCCGTGAACATGAACTCATGATACAGAAATAAAAACATATCTTTGCAAACACCCATTAAGCATTAATCTCAAATTCTACAAAGTCATAACACCATGCAGAACATTTTTATGCAAGCCAAGCAAAACAATGAAATCGGGATTCACCTCTTGTTTAAACAAAAAATGACAAAGTAAACTGTATATCAGAGCTGTTTCCCTTTTGTATACGTAAGCTCAACTGGCATTTTCCAAGCAGTTTTCAGTGAAGGAATATTTGATGTCATCTTATTCTCACTGTAATGAAGATTTAACGGAACTGTTTAATCTCACATATAGAGCATCCTGTCACATCACATTCACATAATAACTCAGGAAGGTAGGTACTATTTAAGGCTTAGAGAAGGTATGCAAGTTGTCCAACATGATGGACATGGTCATGTCTAGATTTTGTAGGAAGAGGCTCTTGTTTATTTCTGGCGGCCCAGACCCAAAATAATCACACAGAAACTATATTAATTGCAATATTGTTTGGCCAATAGCTTAAGCATGTTTCTAGCTAGCTTTTACATCTTAAATTAACCCATTTTTATTATTTTATGTCTTACCACAAGGCTCATAGGCATCTGTCTCCTTTGGTAGCTACATGGCATCTTCCTTACTCTGCCTTCTTTTCTCCTCTATCTCTGTTTGGAATTCTTGCCTTGCCCTATTCTGTACTGACATAGGCCCAAAGCAGCTTCTTAATTAATCAATGGTAATAAAACATATTCACAGCATACAGAGGGGAATCCCACATCAAGATTTTATAGCTCTAAACACAGTATTACTTTCTGGAAACACATAGCTGTTTTTTTCTTTAGTGAATAGAGATTTTGACTCCAAAGAATAGTTTTTTGTCTTTTGATTATTGATTTTAAAATCTTCATCTTGTTCTCTACTCTTTCAAATGTAAACATTAAAGCCCAAAAATCTCTTCCTCCACTAGACATGAATGTTCTAGCTACTCATGTAACTCCTCAATAAATATACATTAAGTTCTAGCAATGCCCTTGGAGCTGTGTGGGTACCAATAGACAAGATATCTTCCCTATGTTTACTATCCTAATGTTAGAAAAACATGAGTATATATTGGTGTTTTGCTATTTGGTATATATCCAAAATGTTGACAGGCAGGAAAAATAATCCAAACAGTATAGTTAGTTGTTCCTTCCTAATAGGGTCTGTATGAGCTGTACTGAGAAAAGACTCAGCTCACTAGTGTTGTAAATAAAGGAGCCATCACCAGAGATGCCACATAAAATAATAACAAATTTTATAAGCAAAGAGAGAGACTCTCAGATTTCACACCTTACATGAAATAGCCTTTAGAAATAGTTTAAGTAATACTATCTGGAATTCAAACAACAAGAAAAGAACCATCTACATAGACCTGTAAACATTAAAACTTTAAGAATAATGTTTTACAACAGAAAGCACTTTGGCAAGGTATAATCACCAGTGAATATTTCCAAACATTTAAGGGAAGGGGATGTCAATTTCTCCATAATCTCTCTCAAAAAGCAAAACCGCAAAAGATCCCTCCTTAATTCATTCTATGAGGTCAGCATTTCACTAACACCAAACCAAACAAAAAGATTACTGTATTTTTTTTTGAGAATAGACACAATTCTAGGCAAAATACTGGTAAAGGAAACTAAGCAACACATAAAATAAATTACCCACCTTAGCCATGTGGGAATGACTAGATGTATGCTTCTTGTTCATCTTCAGAAATGAACTGATGTGACTCATCAAATGACTTGTTAAAAATTTTTAAATTAAGTGATTATACTAAGAGATGTTGGAAAACATTTGACATATTCCAAATTATAATAAAAAACCCACATGATATTAGGAATAGATTAGGAGTTCCTCAACCTGACAAATAACATCTACAAAAGTACTGTAATTAATTGAATTTTTTGGAATTTTTTTTTAATTAAAATTTTCCACCTCCTCCCCTCCTCTCATTTCCCTCCGTCCCCACACCGCCTCCCCTTCCCTCTCCAGTCCAAAGAGCAGTCAGGGTTCCCTGCCCTGTGGGAAGTCCAAGGTCCTTCCCCCTCCATCCAGGTCTAGGAAGGTGAGCATCCAAACAGACTACTAGGCTCCCACAAAGCCAGTACATGCAGTAGAATCAAAACCCAGTGCCATTGTCCTTGGCTTCTCAGTCAGCCCTCATTGTCAGCAACATTCAGAGAGTCTGGTTTGATCACATGCTCCATCAGTCAGTTTTTAATGGTCAGAAACTGGATTTTTGCTAAAATCAAGAACAAGACAGAGGTCTTCCTCTCAGCACCCCTTCAGCATCAAACTGGTATCTCTAGTTGCAAAGAAAATCATGGAAAACTTAAAGGAAATGGACAACTTTCTAGATATCATTTACAAAAATTAAATCAAGACCAGAGAAGCAAATTAAATAGACTTATGACTGCTAAAAAAAAAAAATAGAAACAGTCATTAAAAGTCTCCCAACCAAAAAAAAAAAAAAAAAAAAGCCCAGGACCAGAACCAGATGGTTTCAGCTCAGAATTCTACAAGATTTTCAAAGAATAGCTAATACCAATACTCCTCAAATTGTTCCATACAATAGAAACAGAAGGAAAGTTACCAAACTCTTTTTATGAGGCTACAATTACCGTGACACCCAAACCATATAAAGACATTACTAAGAAAGAGAATTACAGACTCACTCATGAACATTGACACAAAACTACTCAATAAAATGCTAACAAATTAAATCCAAGAACAAATTAGAAAAATTATCCACCATGATCAAGTTGGTTTCATACCAGAGATGTAGGGATGGTTCGGCATAAGAAAATCTGTCAATGTAATCAACCATATAAACAAACTGAAAAATAAAAGCAACATAATCTTTTCATTAGATGCTGAGAAAGCCTTTGACATAATACAACATTCCTTCATGATGAAAGTCCTGGAGAGAGCAGGGATACAAGGAACATACCTAAACATAATAAACACAATATACAGCAAGTCAACAGCCAACATCAAACTAAATGGAGAGAAACTCCAGCAATTCCACTGAAATCAGGAACAAGACAAGGTAATTCACTCTATCCATATCTATTCAATATAGTTCTTAAGGTTATAGCTAGAGCAATAAGACAACAAAAGGATCAAGGGAATAAAAATGAGAAAAGAAAAAGTGAAACGTTCACTATTTGCTGATGATATAATAGTTTACATAAACAACCCAAAAGATTCTACCAAGGAACTTCTACAACCCATAAACATTTTCAGCAATGTAGCAGGATACAAGATTAACTCAAAATAATCAGTAGCCCTCTTGTACATAAGTGATAAGAGATCTGAGAAAGAAATCAGAGAAACATCATCCTTCACAATAGCTACAAATAGCATAAAATACCTTGGAGTAACTATAACCAAACAAGTGGAAGACCTATATGACAAGAACTTTAAATCTTCTCTGAAAAAAAGAAATTGAAGAAGACACCAGAAAATGAAAAGATCTCCCATGCTCTTGGGTAGGTAGAATTGACATAGTAAAAATGGCAATCTTACCAAAAGCAATCTACAGATTCAATGTAACGCCCATCAAATTCCCAGCAAAATTCTTCACAGACCTCAAAAGGATGGTTCTCAAATTCATATGGAAAAGCAAAAAACCCAGGATAGCTAAACAATCCTCTACAATAAAAGAATTTCTGGAGGCATCACAATCACTGACTTCAAACTCTACTACAAAGCTACAGTACTGAAAACAGCCTGGTATTGGCATAAAAACAGACAGGAAAACCAATGGAACCAAACTGAAGACCCAATATCAATCCATACACCTACAAACACCTGATTTTGGATAAAGCCAAAAGTATCAAATGGGAAACAAAAGCATATTCAACAAATGGTGCTGGCATTATTGGATATCAACATGTAGAAGAATGAAAATAGACCCATATCTATCACCATGCACAAAACTCAAGTCCAAATGGACCAAAGAACTCAATATAAAGCCAGTCGCACTGAATCTCATAGAAGAGAAAGTAGGAAGTACACTTGAATGTATTGGCACAGGAGACCACTTCCTAAATATAACCGCAGTAGCACAGACACTGAGAGAAACAATTAATAAATGGGACCTCTGAAACTGAGAAGCTTCTATAAAGCAAAGGACATGGTCAACAAGACAAAATAGCAGCCTACAGAATGGGAAAAAATCTCTACTAACTCCACACCAGATAGAGGACTCATTTCCAAAATATACAAAAAACTCAAGAAATTGGTCATCAAAAGAACAAATAATCCATGTTGTAGGAGGCAATTTGTTTATTTCCCAGCTGCCCAGAAGCTCAGACCCAAAATAATCACACAGAAACTATATTATTTGCAATACTGTTTGGCCAACACCTTAAACGTATTTCTGGTTAATTCATATCTTAAATTAAGCCATCTCCATTAATCTGTGTATCACTACATGGCTGTGGTATTCTGAGTAAAGTTTTGGTATCTGTCTCCAGTGGTTCTTGATGGCTTCTCCTGACTCCACCTTCTTTCTCCCAGCTTTCAGTTTAGTTTTCCCCACCTACCTCTGTTCTGCCCTACTATAGGCTCAAGCCAGCTTTCTTTATTCATTAACGGTAATCGCAGCATACAGAGGGGAATCCCACATCAGGTATAGACCTAAACAGAGAACTCTCAACAGAGGAATTTAAATTTCCTGAATGATGCTTAAGGAAATGTTTAACATCTTTAGTCATCAGAGAAATGCAAATCAAAAGAACTCTGAGATTCTATCTTACACCTCTAAGAATGGCCAAGATCAAAACCACTGATGAAAACTTATGCTGGAGAGGATATGAGGTAAAGGGAACATTTCTGCATTGCTGGTGGGAGTGAAAGCTGTTACAACCCCTTTGGATGTCAGTATAGCAATTTCTCAGAAAATCAGGAAACAACCTTCTTGAAGACCCAGCAATACCACTTTTGGGTATATACCCAAAAGATGCTCAATTGTAGCACAAAGACATGTGCTCAACTATGTTCACAGCAGCACTGTTTGTCATAGCCAGAACTTGGAAACAACCTAAATGTCCCTTGACTGAAGAATAGATAAGAAAAATATGGTACATTTACACAATAGGTTATATGATGGAGGAAGGTCATTGGTTAAAAAATAAAGAAACTGCTTGGCCCTCATAGGTTAGAACATAGGTGGGTGGAGTAAACAAAACAGAATGCTGGGAGAAAGAGGAAGTGAAGTAAGACGCCTCAGACAGACTTGATAGCTCTCCTCTCTGGAGTAGACACGATGAAGTTCCGACCCAGGATGGACGTAGGCTAGAATCTTCCCGGTAAGCTCACCTTGGGGTGCTGCACACATTATTAGAAATGGGCTGGTCCAGGTGCTAGAGTTAGCCTAGAAGAGGCTAAATATAATGGGCCAAGCAGTGTTTAAAAGAATACAGTTTGTGTGTTGTTATTTCAGGTAAAGCTAGCAGGTGGCCAGGAGCCAGGCTGTGGGAAGAGGCCCACAGCTCCTAATACAGTTATACTTTATTTTTTTTAAAAAAAAAAGTTACTTTCCTTTTATTGCTTGAATTTCCTTTTTTATTTTTAATTTTTTAAAATTATTTATTTATTATGTATACAACATTCCTTCCATGTGTGCTTGCATGTCAGAAGAGGGCACTAGATCTCATTATAGATGGCCGTGAGCCACAATGTGGTTGCTGGGAATTGAACTCAGGACCTCTGGAAGAGCAGTCAGTGCTCTTAACCTCTGAGCCATCTCTCCAGCCCTCCTTTTTTATTTAAAAATATTTCTTCAAGCAATATATTTTGTTAATGTTTTTTCCTTGCCCTTGAACTCCTTCCTGGTCCTTTCTACCCACCCGACTTTATTCTCTCTCTCTCTCTCTCTCTCTCTCTCTCTCTCTCTCTCTTTCTCTTTCTCTCAAAAAAAAACCCACAAAAAACTAAAGACAAAAAATAACAGGATACAAAATTAATATGTGACATGACATTCAGTTCTGTGTATAAGAGGAATAGACACATAAAATTTAAAATCACAGTGTTATTGATGTTAGTATGAAAGTGTGAATAATTAGAAATATAAGAGCATAGCAGTGATGGTTAGAAGTCTATTTAAGTACAGACAGAACACGTTTAAAAGTAAATGGTCCCCAAAGGCTCATGTGCTTGAACATCTGCCCACATCAAGCTGGGCATCAACCATTAACCAAGAAAATACCTACAGGCTTGCCCACGGGCAATCTGATGAAGGCATTTTCTCTTTCAATGTTTCCCTTCTCAGATAACACTACATTGATTGTATGAAACTGACAAAAAGCCAGTCAGAATACTGTCCTTGAACAGGGTTCTGTGAACCTAGTTTCCAAGGGTGTCTCTGTTTTCTGGTTCCGGAAGAAGCAGTTTCTACTCTGTGCTACCCCCACTCACTTATTCTACACTGCTCTCACCTTGGCCCCCATGATATAATACTCCCCTAAATGCCCAAATCAACAGGTCACCAAATCATAAATCTCTAAAATCATATGATTAAAAATATCTTCCTTTTCATAACTTAATTGTTTCTAGTATTTTATCTTAACAACATAAAAGTAACTACTATAATTACTGACAAATTAATTCTAAAGATTATATGGATGTCCAAACTGTACCAGAAATGCCTACACAAATTAACAGAGAATAAAAATCAAAGACTGGTACTATTCAACCTCAAAACCAATTACAAAGCTGAGTAATCATGACAGTGCTTTTATTGACAAAATAATAGACACACATAAATGGGAGGTAGCCTAAAAGCAGACCCACACTAATATAATCAGCTGAACCATGAGAAAAGAGTAAAAGCAATTCAACAGAGGAAGATTGTCTATTCAACAAGTTGTTCTGAAATGACCAGACGTTTACATGGAAAAATAAGAAGTCTAAGCACAGACCTTTGTATTAATTCATTGTGAACCATACACTTACGTAAAACCACAAAACTATAAAGTTCCAAGAAAACAGCATAGAGGAAAATCTAGGACCTTGCATTTAATGCTGGCTTATTTTTCTTCCATTTATTTATTTGTTTTTGTTTGTTTGTTTTGTAGGTTAGGGTCAAGGGCAGTGCAGATATGGAGGCCAGAACCCAGGTTCTCAGCTTTGCCATCTTCCTGCCAACCCCCGTGCTTGCTTTCTAGATAGTACACCGAAGATACAGCTAATGAAACAAAACTTGACAGTCCAAACTTAAATATAATTTGAAATTTCTTCTCTGTGAAAGATATTGTCAAAGGGTATATAGGCCACTGTCTATGAGAAAATTGTTGTAAATGACATCTCCACAAAAAGCTCTTAAGATTCAAATTAGTAAAACAAGCAGCTAGATTTTTTTAAACAGCAAGGAAAAAAAAAGACAGAACAGCTACGTCATTTAAGAAGTTACATCAGTTACAGTTAAGCATGAAACAACGCTCAACAATAAACATAAGGAAATTGCAAATTAAAAAAAACTGTCCTGCACATCTAATAGGATGGCTAAAATCCCAAACATCAACAACACCAAGTGCTGAGAAACTCATTCATTACTGGTGGGACAAATAAAAAAAAAATGGAATAGCCATCTTGAAAAAGTTTGGCAGTATAGTCTTAGCAATTGAATTCCTTTGCTACCCAGTCTATGGGTAAATTCATGTCCATAAAAAAAACTGTATATGGATAATTTTAGCAATTATCCTTGTATTTTCTCAAAAATAAAAGCAGCCTACATACCCTTCAACAAGTGAGCAGATGAATAAATTATGGTACATTTAGATGACAGACTAATATTGCATGCTAAAATGAAAGTGAGCTTTCAAGCCACGGAAGAGCATGGAGGAAATGCTAGCATATCATTGCTACATGGAAGGAACCAATTGGAAAGAATGGCATGCTGTGTGAGTCTAACTACAGATGGTCCCCAATTTGTGATGCCTTTGCTCATGCTGTATCTTTTCCCCTTACAACAGTGCAAAGGGGATATGCATTCAATAAGAGCTTTGCTTTGATCTTTTTCCAGAATACTGCTTTGCAGCACAAAATTCTTTAGGAATACTCCCCTTTTGGCAAGTGTAACTGTTCAGAGCACACTAGAGCAGGTAGGGTTAACTGAATGACTCTCAATAGATTAGACATAGTAAAAGCATTTGCAACTCATGGGCTATCGTTAACTGACAGTGTGTACATCAGGATGACTCCTTATCATAAGTTAAGGAGCATCTGTGTGTGACATTCTATAAGAGGCAAAACAGTGAAAAGGTATCTTTTCAAAGGCTTAGAAGGACAGACTTTTTCTTTTGTAAGCAGAGCACTTTAGTGCCGAAACCCCTTTGCATGATTCTTTAATGATGGCTGTGGGTTATAGCACATTTGATATCACCCACAGAATACATTCTGTCAAGAATCAATTTTAAAAACCTATGAAAGAGCTGAAGACAGCTGTTGGAGGGGGTTGCTTGTTGGTTCCCGGTCACTTAGCCCCCAAAATAATCACACAGAAACTGTATTAATTAGCTCACTGCTTGCCCCATTAGCTCTAGCTTCTTATTGGCCCACTCTTACATATTAATTTAACCCATTTCTATTAATCTGTATCACTACGTGGCTGTGGCTTACCAGATAAAGTACTGTCTGGCTCCAGCGGGGCTACATGGCTTCTCCTTTGACTCTGCCTCCTTTCTCCCAGAATTTAGTTTAGTTTTCCCTGCCTACCTACGTTCTTCCCTATCAACAGGCCAAGGCAGTTTCTCTATTCACTAATGGTAATCACAGCATACAGAGGGCAATCCCACATCCCCTCCCCTTTTCTGTTTAAATAAAAAAAGGAAGGTTTTAACTTTAACATAGTAAAATTATATATAACACAAGCAAGAATTATAGCTACAATATTTATATCTACTTTATCTTTTATCATAACTAAGGAAAGCTACATTATTACTATCTACTCTTAACTCCATCAAAGAATCCAGAAGGATGTTACATAAGTTAACAAGAAGTGCATTGTAAGCAACTTTCAAAACTCTAGACTTGACAGAGATTTCTTGCTGCCTAGACAGTCACTCAAAGTTCTTATGCACTATTGGGGCATTCATCTTCAGCCTACTGGCCAATAGTATCCAGCAGACATTTCCACGAAGTGGGAAATTTCAGAGATAGTTCTGCCTATATTGTCAGTTTTTCAGTCACTTTCTTCTGTATCCTGCAGAATGTCTGGCAAACTCTTTGATGTAGCAGGGACCCTGATGATTATCACATGTTTAGGCAAGTTCAGCAGTCATTTTTCTGCAGGTCCTGCATGTCCAGTTCATCAAGCAGTCCAAGCAAGAGCAGTTTCTTGCCCAAATGGCTAACAAACTCCATGAGGAGCCTCTTTAATACCCATCTTTCTCTTGAAGTAACTGGTGTTGCCAGGAGTAGATGTGTCTCACTGTCATAAAAAGTCATAAATTCTTAAAACATTGTAAATGTGATATTCTGAAGGTCTTTGAAATATTTGAAGAATCCCAAGCCATCTGAAATACATCTCTGTACATCTTAAAAATCTAACTAACATGACTACAAGCTTGACTATTATAGATGACTCTCTATTAACCTATACTATACATTACATTTTTAAATGAATTACATAAACACAATACCTTAACAAAGAGTAATATATATATATATATATATTATACTATATATAGTATATATATATAGAGAGAGAGAGAGAGAGAACATATCCCCCTTTAAATGTAAATAAACATTTACAAACAATATTTGTAAATATGTGTGTAGTTCTTCTCCAAACTTCTTCCTGCTGTTTATTGGGTGAAGTAATTTTTTGAGGGGTAGTCAAGGTCTCAGGGGGTCTTGTTCCATCAAATCACATTAGTCTGGAAGGAATCCATAGGTTCTCATCCTCTGTGAAAACAAATGAAGAACCCTCTTTTCCAAAGCAACAGACAGCCGCTGTTCCCACTGGTAGGAGTCCCACAACAGGACCAAGCCATACAACTGTCACATGTATGCAGAGTGCCTAGGTCAGTCCCATGCAGGCTCCCTGATTTTTGTTCAGTCTCTGTGAACCCCTATGAACCCAGGTTAGTTGATTCTGTGAGTTTTCTTGTTGTGCCCTTGACCCCTCTGGTTCCTACAGTCATTTTCCACCCTCTTCTGCGAGATTCCCTGAATTCTGCCTAGTGTTTGTCTATGGGTCTGCATCTGTTTCCATCAGTTGCTGGATGATGCCTCTCTGATGATAATTGGACTAGGCACCAATATGGTCACAGGAGATGACCAGTTCAGGCTAAGTATCCTCTACTGCTAGGAGTCTAAACTGGGTTCTTCCTTTTAGATTCATTGGAGATTCCCTTGTGGAGGTTTTACCTGACCCCAAAATGCAAGCTCTTTCCAGTAGCCTCTTTCAGTAATCTCTCCCCCCCTCAACCTGATTGTTCATGCCTTCCTCCCCACACATACACACCCTCAGTCCACCCATGAAATCTGTTTCCCCTTCTCAAAGAGTTCCAGGCATTCTCCCATGACACTCTCCTTATTACCCAGTCTCTCTGGGTATGTGGATTATAGCATAGTTATTCCTTATTCTACAGCTAATATCCAATTATGAGTGAGTATATTCCATGTTTGTCTTTCTCAGTATAGGTTACCTCACTCAAGATGATTTTTTTTCTAGCTCCATTCATTTGCCTTCAAATTTCCTGGTGTCCTTGATTTTAACAGCTGAGTAAATGTACCACATTTTTTTATCCATTCCTTGATTGAGGTATATCTAGGCTGTTTCCAGGTTCTGGCTATTACTAATAAAGTTGCTATAAACATAATTGGGCAAGTATCCTTGCGCTATGATTGAGCATTCTTTAGGTATATGTCCAAGAGTGATAGAACTGGTCTTGTTGTAGATTGAGTCCCAGTTTTCTGAGGAATTGCCACACTGACTTCCAAAGTGGCTGTACAAACTTGCACTCCCACCAGCAATGGAGGAGTGTTCCCCTTGCTCCATATCTTCTCCAGCATGAGCTGTTGCTTGCGTTTTTAATCTTAGCCATCCTCATACTGGGTCTATTTGCCCAGCCTTAATACATGGGGAGGTGCTTAGTCTTACTGCAACTTGATATGCCATGTTTTATTGATACTCATGGAAGACCTGCCCTTTCCTAAACAGAAATGGAGGAGGACTGAGTTGGGGGGGGTGGAAAAAGAGGGGTAATGGGAGAAGGGACTGGGAGGAGAGGATGGAGAAGAAACTGCAGTTAGGGTGTAAAATGAGTGAGTAAATTCATTTTAGAAAAACTGAGAGAGAAGTATATGGGAATTCTCTATCCTCTGAGTGTGCAGCTAGCCTCTCAACTGAAACATTCTGTTCTGAGGCTTATAAAACTCAAGAAAACAAAAAAGATACAAAATTCATGAGCTCCAGCCCTAAAGGTTCAAAAACCAGTAAGCAGTTGCTGGCCAGAGAATTTAAGGTGTGTGTCTTCTGTGAAGAGTCAACTCTTGCTGGAGTAGCTTTCCGGAATGCATCTGCCTTTCAGCCATTCATATGATGAGAAGTATACCTAACCCCGGCTTCTGAAACAACCCAACACACTCACTGCACTAGGGTGGAACCATTTCTTTGGTCTGCCCTCAGACATTTATCTGGTGAATAATACAATATATGTTAGAGACACTTGGAAGAGAGACACCTCCCCCCAAAAAAGTCATTTTACAACAGCACCCATTTTTTTCTACAGCTGCTTGAAAGAAACAAAACTGTCATGGAGGTAGAAGAGGGGCTGGGAAGGCAATGGGGGCATTTCTTGAAATTCAAGGTGTAGTCACATCTTCAGCTTCTAGAACACCTGCTAATCAGCCCCTGGAGAGCGGGAGGGGTGATGGGGCATTCACACTAGACTTCTAAATTAAGGCAACAGGAAAAGAGACTTCCCTGGTCCAAAATGAGCTAGAATTTTGGAGTTAAGGGAACTTTGTAAATTTTGGAGTTAAGGGAACTTTGAAAATAGATCAGGTTTCTATTTTCTTTTCCTGATCAGAATTAAAAGGAGCAAGTGAATTAGCAGATATGAGTATATCCACTAATACAAAACTGTTTTCTGAAGGGTTGAAGCCATAAGCAGGCGTCGTGTAGAGATTAGTAAAAGGATCCCAGCCTGTCCAAAACAAATTGGAACTATCCTTACTGTGGGGAAGGAAAAATTTACCAGTTCTAATGAAAAATCATTATGGGGATGGCTAGGACAGGGACCCCAGAATCCTTACTGGTGTCACAGGAACAAAGTGGGGTGAGAGGTAATCCTTCAAAATCAGGACAAGTTAAGGCAAGTATTCAGGGAGAAACATCCAGTAGATAATTTAAAATATGTGATGAACACTCAGAAGAGGGATTGGGGCCAGAGATAAAGCCAAGAGTTGTCGGCTTCAAGCTGTTGGGTGAAAATATGGGTACCAATGAGATTAGAAGCATAGAGGAAAAAAAATCACAGGACTACAACCCCTCAGTTGCCAAGTCTCTGAGATGCTCAGACTCTGAGTTGATGCGTGGCCAGTAAAACAAATTTACTGCACATCCATCCAGCCCTGCCTTTTATGTCCTCTTTCTCCTATTTAAAGACAAGGTAATTAATCAAAAGAGACAAAACCTCCCAAAAATTTGTTCCTCATTGCCCCAATCCTGTCCTCTCTGGGCCCCTCTCCAAAGTCTTCATTGAATCTTTAAAGCATGTTTGGAGCTGTAACCAGCTGTCCCTTTCAGTCAATACCTGCCAAGGAGCGTCTTCAAGTATGTGGCATCTGGAAAACTGGTCATTTAAACCAGTGATGAAAATAGGGTTTGTGGACATGACAGCTCATGATAATAGCTAAAGGACTAGAGGGATGTGTAGGTTAAGGGTCTTCCAAAATTTTTGTTTCTTTTTAATTCTTGGAATGCTGCCCTCATTGGCTTCCAGGTACACACTATTGTGTGAGTTCAATCCTTCCCTGACTATTGTTAGGGTCGACAGTAGCCCTGTCCTTTCTGGCCCAATTGTGTCTTTGGTTCTGTGCCATGTCTGCATTTGTCTACACAGTTCTTTATATTTCTAGGACAATGAGTGTCCAAACTTTGACCACTTTGAGAGAAGTTTGTATTTTCTTTCACCGTTCT
The DNA here is from genome assembly GCF_018167655.1 of Microtus oregoni. NCBI lineage: Eukaryota > Metazoa > Chordata > Mammalia > Rodentia > Cricetidae > Microtus > Microtus oregoni. Next base: position 1,915,370 of record NW_024543091.1, on the reverse strand, counting down.
TGTTGCTCATAATTTTAGGAATTTAGAGTCACAACTCCAGTTAAGAAGTCCTTCAGGGTTTTGTTTGGTTTGAGGTTTTTGGCCTTGGATCTAGGCAAAAGTACAATGCAAGTCATTTTTACCCACGTGTTTTAGTCTCTGTCTCCAGGATCATGTTTATTATCAAATGTCATGGTAACATCTTCCCTACCTCTCCTGAGATTTAAAGATCTGAGAAATGAGTAGTTAGAGAGAATAGAATCAGGCCACCTTTCCCTCACATCCACTTTGAGATCCACATGGGTGCTTTAGTTCAATGTGGGTCCATGAATGTGAACTTGGAAGACTCATTCACACACACAGAATTGAACACCCACTCCCTGTATACTCTAGCAACACTTGTGTCTCTAAGAGACTCCCTATCAATTAAAACAATTCTAAAGGAAGGCTAAAAACAATCATGTGACATACATTTGTTTTAAGTAATTCAGAACTGGATCCCTTTCTGCTTTTCAAAATTGACCCGTTATTCAAGCCCATTAAATACGTTCTTATGGGTAGGATGTGCCAGGTAGTTTACAAAGCTAATTAAACTGATACAATACCTAAGCTCTGGGCACTTATGATGTAGAGGAGGCAGCTTAAGTGGTTTAGAGGAATGAATTCAAAACAAAAGAAACCGAATGAGTGGCACACAGCTCTGCAGATATGTTACAAGAGGAGATGTGTCGATAGGTATCAACTGGCATCGAGAGGACCATCCATCCTGCCTTGGGATTTCAGTGGGACTGGGTGTTTCTGCTGTGCTATATCTGTTGCTTCTTGGTTGTCTTTGTCAGTCTTGGAGCCAAGTTCAACAAAACTGGGTAACGTTTCTTCTTCCCATTCTGTAGAAAGAGCTCCTCAGAAATATACAAGCATCTTGAAGACAGGTACCTGACCTTCCTCACTCCTTTTCTTCAGTTCCCCTACAGCTTTGCTTTTTCATGTGGAGCCTGTCCTGATCAGTCTAATCTGAGAACCATCTCTCTTCCAGGTTTTCTTCCCAGGGTTATCTGCCCATCTCCTAAGCACAAAGCCTACGTTTCTCTGGCCCATCCAAATAAGGTACATAGTCCAGACAGCCAAAATAGGAGAACAATAATGATAGTTAATGAAAGCACTGTAGTAACCAGAGTTACCACATAACAGGAGTGCCAAGCTCCCCAGAAAATCAAGCATTGTATTTATTTTGAGTAATTTAGCAAAGTAAATTAGGAAGAAAATGCACTATCAATGTTTTAATTTTTATTTACTTTTTAGAATTTATTTGTTTCTTTATGAGTATGAATGTATAGGTTACCACATGTGTGCCTAAGTATTAATGGAGGTTGAAAGAGGGTGTCAGATTCCCTGGAACTAGAGTTATGGACAGCTGTGAGCTGCCATGTGGGTGCTGAAAATTAATTCTGGGTCTTCGGCAAGAGCAAGAAGTGCTCTTACCTGCTGAGTCATCTCTCTAGTTCCCCGTTGCCAGCATTTTAAAGAAGAGAGCAAAGTTCTTGTTACTGATCTGTAGCATAGCAGGGTACATTTTCTACTAAGAGTGGCCAGGCCAGGTGGAAAGGTATGGCTGAAGCTGCCTACAGAAGGGATCTCTGAAACCATGTGAGGGTCACCAGGTAGGGTCAGGCTAGGATCTGTGATCTCTTGGGAAGCCCTGGAAGCCATTAGTTCTATCTGCTTTGGCTGACTCTGAGATATCCAGTCTCTGCGATCCCATCAAATCCAACACCGCCCTGAATTGGCGCCTCTGTGGGAAATGAGTATCTTTGGTGATGTTGGGAAGTCACCTGAAACACACCACTGTCTCAGTAGCTTCCTAGGAGCAAAAAGCAAATTCCTGCTCTATCTGAGAGCCACGATATCTATCCTCCAGATTTTACAAACTCTCCCCATCCTCTTTTTGCAGCTTCTCAAAAACACTCTCCTCTCTATACTGCTGACTGCTGATGGAGCTTGTATATCTTTTTAGTGGATTTAGGTTTCTCAAACCTCACAAGCGATGTGTCTTGCCAGAAACTTTGGCTTTTGGCCTGGAAACATAAACCACTCCTGAGATAAGTAGGCCAAATGTTCTGGCTTTTTGCTTAAAATAAAAAAAGAGAAAACTACAAGAAGGATTACAGGAGCATGAGAAGTGGAATGCAGACGTGAGAAGTCAGGGGCCGAGGGCCTAACTCTTCCCGAGGCAAAGGGGAGGCCCACAGATAGGTTGAATGATTCAAGATGAATCTTCAGAGCTATAAAAGGTATCTCTTATTTGACCTTTCAGAATATATATTTTTAATTGGGAAATATCTATATGAACTTTTCCCCATCCCATAGTTCATAACTACACTCTAGGTTGTCCAGAAATGTAACCTAAAACATCACAGATTTTACTGTGTGGTACTCTTCTAATGATGACAATAAAGCAGTGACCCTTAAAATAAAACTACAGGATGGTGTGAAACATTCTGCCATTGCATAGACACATACTCTGTAATATATATATATATATATATATATATAATATATATATTAGATATATATCTAATATATATATATTCTGCTATTGGATATATATTCTCTAGGTTTGCTTGCAGGAACTGTGGAGATCTAGTTCACCCATTTTTTTTCTACCAGCCTTACTTCCCATGCCTAATTGTAACATGCATAGATACTGACATGAATTTGAGTGATTGAGTGAAATCAGACATACCAACCATCCTAGGTCCAGTAATTAATACCTTGTCAAATAAGAAGACAGTAGTGCACTCAAGAGGAACAGCCTAGGAGTAATTATACAGTGGCCAGGTTAGGGTTTAGGAAGTGACACTGACTTATTGCTCTTCAGCTTCTGACATTGCCTGTCAAGATCAATTTATAATGGAAATGATTCATCTACCCTTCTCATTCGAAGATCAAGCGTGTGTCCTCTGCTCCAGGGAGACTAACTTTCCTTGGCAGACTGATGGAGTCGAGGCCTAATTAACATGATGATAAATCACATGGCAGCCATTGCCTATTACCCAAACCTCGGATAACCTAGCCATGATTAAGGCTGTCTTTTGCTAGTTCCTGTCCTTATAGAGGGTCAATCAATACAAGAACTATGCTGAACTAAATTATACTGTTTCTTTGAGGGCAATAAACAAAACAAATCCTGAATCCTTTGTAAGAGAAAATATAGAAAAGAATGAGGAGAAGGAGGAAAAAAAGGATAAGTACTGAAAATAAGACAGTTTGACCCCTACTCTTACAGAGCTGAGTGTATTCTCCATGTGTGGTTATAAGTCAGTGAAGCAGTGACCAAACAGTCTGCTCTGGGCAGGAGACACAGTCTGGCTTCCCTAGGACTGCACCGAAAAAATCAAAGATCTTTCCAAAGTACCTAAGGAGGCCTCATGTCAGTGATAGACAAGAAGTTGAAGCTTTAGTAAATGTTGCAAAAATGAAAAATGAAAAAGTTTATGTAACTTATCTACATGGCCATGTTGCTCAGTGGCCAAGCTAGCAGATGTGAGGTTAGTCTCAGCTCTCTGACACCTAACGTTGGGAATTAAATAGCACAATGACAATGTCTTCATCCAAGTCCCTGGCATGGAGGCATTTGGTAGGAGAGAGATCACACATGGGAGCCAAGGGGTAAAGCTTGAGGCCCAAGGAAAAAGGACAACAGCTTATTATATTTTCTACTACCAACGAAGTTCACAGTGCTCTATGTCAGGACTGATTTGATTTTTATAGAAATTGGATTACTCATTTGAAGCCTTTATAAATTCCATTAAGATGTTTATAATATCTATGAAGTAAGGTTGTATTTTATATCTCTATATCTAAAATGTTACTTGTGACTCATTTCGCTGAACTTTCTATGGAACACTACGATTTTTATTAAGAACAAACAGCCAACACTTACAGAAACCAAGTTTCAATTATATAAAATAGTTCAGCATTCATAGGCAAGATGAGATATAATGTCAATTCTGGCCACGTAGTGGCTAGTCAATACATCCTTGTCCAGAACAAAATGTAGAAATAATGGCAACACAGCTCTGTCTTCCATGTGGATTTTTTGGAATGGCAACTGGATTCAGTCACTCTTTCAACAATATTCTAAAGTTAGAACCATAATTTCCATGACTCTGATATTTTACTGAGGTATCGAAACATTTATGCAGGCTAAGGAATGGTGTGCTAGTTGATGCTGATTGCCAGCTGGATAGGTGTAGATTCACTTAGGAGGCAAGCCTCCAGGCAGACCTGCAAGCTATTATTTAGATTCGGTTGACCTCTGGGCATACCTGTGAGGGATTATCTTAATTGGGTGACAAAATTCTCTAGGTTTGAGTCCTGTACTGCTTAAAAAGGAAAAGTTAGCTTAACATGAGCCCTGCCATTTGTTTCCTGACTGAAGACACTGTGTGACCAGTTACACCTCACGCTTGCTCTGACCTCTAGGACCTCCCAGCCGTGGGGACTGCATCCTTGAATTGTGAGCTAAAACAAAATGCACCCTCCTAAATTGCTTTTGTCAGAGTGTAGTTACTATAGCAACAGGAAAAGAACTAAGCCAGATGGGGTGTGGATGTTAGAATTGAAGAACCCGTCCCAGCTTTAGTCAGGGACGACAGTGAGAGAAAGAAAACTTACCTCACATCCTCATTTTGTTTCAAGCACTTGAAATCTGGGGTAGGGGAAACTTTGGGTAGACTCTACAAAAAAAAAAAAATTTAAAGGAAATCACTGCTCTGTCCATATCCTGTCATGATTGCCCGTGTCATCAATGGCCTGGACAATCAAGGTCTGCATGCTGACAAGGGAGAAGCAGTAACACAGAAGAATGCTCTAAGACTCTAGTTACAGCAAAAGTCATGATTTGGTAGGGAAACACTTTGAAGGAGATTCCAAGAGCTGCACCAGTTTAATATTTACAATGGGAATCTGGTGAAGCAAGAGGCTACTGATGAGTCCAGTGTTCGTACAGGATTCTCCAAGCAAAACAGAAGGGAATGATCCATGACAAATAATTTGTCTTATAACCAGGCAGGACCTTGTCCTCTTGGCTAGACCATGTGGATACAAATCACAATACAAGGTTCTCGGCGTATACCTGGAGGCTACACCCAGCAGGACTCATAGCTGCAGACTGACAGGAATAATGGCCTCTTAGGCTTACAGCCAGGCAAGTCAGGTCCATTCAATAACTAACTTACCCCATCATGAGAACACAGACCTTTGCCTATGGTAGAAAATCTAATTCCGGTAGTGAGTGTTCAGTTTTGACTCTGTGCTATTGGAGGCTAGCGGACAGTCTCCCTGCACCGAGCATGTGGTTCTGACTCTGTAGAGGTAGAATTGTCAAGTCATACATAATGCCACTGTATGTCTCTGTGTGTAACATGTGGGCATGTGTTTGGAGGACAACTGTGGCTGTTATTCAGGTGCCATCACTTCTTTTGGAAACAAGTTTCTCACTGGCCTGGCACTCACCATGTAAGTTATGTTGTCTGGCAGTGAACCCCAAAGACCAGCCACCTCTGCCTCCCCAGTACTGGAATAGCAAGAGTATAGGACCATGTCCAGCTTTTTTCTTTCGTGTATGAGGGTGTGTGGACTCAAGTACATAGGCTTGCAAGACAGGTACTTCTCTGACTGACCCACTTCCCCATCCCTAGAGTTCTACTCCAGTTTCCTGAGGCACCGTGATTCCGTCTTCTCTCCTCTGTCATGTCCCATGCCCTGGCTCTTCATGGACGCACAGCCACAGTATCATCCTAACATCACTTTGTTACTTCTGCCTTGCACAATCACAGAACTCTCAAAACTCCTTTCCTGTTCCAATCCACTGAGCACATTAAGGCTATATTAATTTTTCTTTAACTGCAGTTCTGATATAATTTCTTTGCTTAAAGGGGGTGAGGGGAAGGTAAGAAAAGAAGAGAAAACCCTTTGGTGGTTCCTACCTGTTGGAGCAGTAACTCGCCAAAACAGGCCAACAGGACTTCCCTCTGTCTTCCAAAACAGCATTACTCCAACCTCTCCTAGCCTCTTTTTTTTTCTGCTATGCCCTCTGCCTTCCTGTCTGTTGTAGTTCCACCAGCCAAAATACCTTCACCCCTTCGAACTGATCGCGCATGGAGCTTTCACTGCAGAGACAAAATGGCCCTTCAGAATTCAACTACCTATCAGTCCATGATTCATCTCTGTAGCTTCCATGCACCCAAGAAATCTGTCCTAAGACACATTCACCATATTCCCCATAAGGACATGGTGACTGTTTTCTTCCCAATCATACTGAAAAGCCCAAGGTCAGGTGTTCACTGTTGAAGGTGTCATATTTTCCTGACTTATGATGAGAGTCATCTATCTGTCTTAAAACTCTAAACCCTTAGAATTGAATCAGGTTCATAAATAGACTTTGGAGGTATCCTGGGAGTTCTTTATTATGGGTCTAAATTATTGAGTTTGTCTGTTTGTATTGATTAGACCACAGAGATAATACATAGATGGCTGTCCCCCTTAGGACAGTATAGAATCAGTAGGCATTATATTTCACATTGGAACTTTTGCAATTAACTCTTTTTTATTATAATTACTGACTTCCAAGTGCTCTGTCTGCGCTAGCATATGAATCATGATTACCTCACAGTGTGGGAGTCTCGTGGAAATAGATCCAAGGGATATTCATCATTAGGCAGAGTGTCAGGTATCAGTGAGAAGTTTATAACTTAGCTACTTTTTAATTGCTTTGTTTTATTTCCTCCTATTTGACAGAGTAAAAAAAATTGCTACTTTTGCCAAAGAGAAACAACTTAAAAAATAAGTTAAAATAGGAGCGAACTCTGCATGCATGGTGTAATTTAAAGTAAAATTATAACACATTATGAAACTCGAAAAGAGTTGCAGCTGTGGTTTGAAAACCTTAAATATATCATTGAAAAGAAAACTGACTAATAAACAATCTCCCCCACACTAGCAAATCAGTGTACATATGCAAATAAAATTAATTCATGTTGTAAAAGGTTAAAAAGAAATCCATAAAACATGTAGGAAGCTCCCGTTCTCCAGGATAGTTACAGGGGAGAGGCAGAGGGACGCCGACTCTGTTCAGTCAGGAAGATCAAGAGAAGATAAAATCAGGAAGCCAGAGTCTCAGAAGGCAGATGGGAGGCAAACCAGGAAGTAGAACCAAAACAAGCAATAAGGAGGCCACAGAAACTAGACAGGAAGACAGAGCAAGCCAGTTAAGAAAGGACACTAAGGAAAGGGATGAAGCCTGTGAGTTGAAGCTTCCAGCAATACCCACCATTGCTCACACTAACTTTGGATAAGTCTGGAAGCAACATTGCAAGTTAATCAAGCCAGCTGTATATACCTGACTTTTACTTCCAATCTGATTTAAGATTCTTGACTTTATAATCTAAATATGATCCCAGCACATATTTAAAACACCAAGGACTTGAGTATCTTAAAACACTTAGTGGGTGTGGAAGAAATGAAGAGTGTATGTTGCTCTTGCAGAAGACCAGAGCTCTGCTCCCTGGACCCACAGTTCCAGGGAATCTGACACCCTGGAAACCTGAACTCATATATGCACACATCCACACAGGCACACACACATACACACATCTTTCTAAAGTAAATCCTAAACAAGAAATTAAAAAATGAGCGAGATCGATATCTACTATTATTGTTTCATTTTGACTGATTGTTCTATGATTTCTAACCAGGGTCCTCGCATATTCTAATGCCTGGGACAGTCCCAGTGAGCATCCTTGGGCCAAGCATAGTTCTCACAGTCAGTCTCAAAACCTCCAAGACTGAGAACAGGACTTAGAAGAGAAATTGTATTACATGTCTATGTACTCGTCTAGTTTGTAGTGCCGTTAGAAAGCAGATCTTTATTTCTGTAGAATCCCTGCTTGTCAAGTTGTTTACTGACCCTTAAAAGAATATTATACATGTAACTTAGCTTTACAATAAGCTTTACATTTAGGTAAACAGATTTTAGTGAACTAGTAGCAAGGAGAGCTTCAGGTCATCCTTACTACATAGCAAGGTGAAGGCCAGCCTGGGCTAAAAAGATCCCGTCTCCAACAAAACAAGGACCAGCAAACAAAATAGATACCTCACATAAAGACTATGAATTAAGTCCCAATCTTTTCTAGCTTATATTTTCGTTAAAATTTTTCTGAACATTCATGCATTTACCTTTAGAATTGGGTTGCTCTCAGCCTCCATCAGAGAAGCTCCTTTTTGCAGTGGGCAGCAGTCTATGGAGGGATGCAGAGCTGGAAAGAGCACGGAGGATGAGAGACTGCGTTCTCGGCCCCCCCCCCATGTGACACCTTATTACCCCACCCGCCAGGGCTCAGGAAAGATTGTTTAAGGGGAACAGAAGGAACGTAGGAGCCAGAAGCTAGGGAGGAGCGCTGTGAATTGCTGTTCTCTGACCGTGGCAAGGCTATTGCATATGAATGCATGACTGTTGAAGTACCTGCCCAAGACCAGCGCAGGATCAAGCCAACCAAAATTCTGACGTAGATGAAAAATGTAATTTCCAGGCCCCACTCTTTTCTGAGGAGTTTTGAAATTGATAACTGCTAGGGTAAAGAGAATCATTCTTTATTGACAGAGTGGCCACTGATAGCCTTACCATGCTTCCATGAATGGTCCCATATCCATGTATATACGGGTAGCACTAATTGGACTTCCTATGTTACAAAATAAAGAGGAGGTTGAGAGAAGGGGGAAAAAGAGGAGGAGAGGAGGAGAAAGTAGGGAGGGGGATATGTTGGGAGCTATGGGGAAGAACTGGAGTATATGTGATCATTTTTCAACATATACATATAGGAAATTCTCAAAAACCATTTCTTTAAAAATTTCAAAAATGTTCATCTGAGGGAAGAAAAGAAGTATAAATAGTATAGATTTGTGTGTAGAAAATATGAGGGGATTCCATTTCACGGTGTCAGAAAGCTTTAAAAAACTCTAAATCTAAGGAAACAACAAAGTCTCTAATTTACAATTCAAATAAGTAAAAAAATCTATAAATTAAAAATAGCCAGAATACATTTAGCTTTAGTATCCTATGCCAAGGACCAAGGGATTGAAAGAACAAACCACGCTGAGCTAGAGAGTCTCGGTTTTAAAATTGAATCTCTAAAACACCAGCGCATGAAAACACCGTGTTCTCTTACGTGAAGCTCAGATGAGGCTCTTAGCAGCTTTTTGGGAGAAGCCGGCTAACCTGATGATGGTGATGGTGGTGATGTGGCTCCCAAGTGGACGGGGAGGACAGAAGAGGAAGGAAACATAAATGCATGGGAGACTGTGGTCCACAGTGTGGGTGATATCAACACTAAAAGAGCAGATTAATATGCCCACAGCATATTATCTAGAATCCACATGGTCACCACAGCCGGAAGGGGGCTGCACGTTCATAGAAAATATGACTGAGAGGGTCCCCAGGTTCTGAGAACAAGCCTTGGTAAAAGCTATCACAAATCACCTCCCCGGGTTTAGAAGACTAGTTTGGAGTCCATTTCCGTACATGTAACACCTGAGTCAGGAGACACACTGGTAGCTTTAAATTTTACCTCATGATATAATTGCAACATAAAAATAAATCTGCCAGACTGGCTCAGCAGAGCTCTTGTAATTGGAATGTTGCTGTGCAAAGAGTATTTTTATATATTTTGAATAGGTGTGCACATTCACTATTTCCATTAGCGTCTCTATGCCCCCTCCCCAAATTGAAAACAAATAAATATTTAAAATGTGATTTTCTTTAAATAAAAAAATCAGAACACCTACAGTTTCCTAGAAGGAGAAAACTGCCCCAGGTTCGAATGGAATATTTTTCCTGGCAGGCCAAACAATGCCCATTGCATTTTTCTGTGAGGAGCTGAATGCAGAATGCACAACTCAGAAAGAAGGTATTTGTTTAACTATAAAGAATCCACACCATTAATTGTATTTCTTGTCACAGCGTTTGCTTTTGACATCTGACTTCTGTGCACAGCTACTCCAAAAATATATAAGTTAAGAAAAAGCCAACAGGCTTACTTTTTTAACGCTGTGTTTTACAATACCTGTCTATTAAAGATTTTGTGCATCTTAACAGTTAATCTGTGCAGGTTGGGAACAGAGTCCCTTAGGTCAGTGGTTATCAACCTGTGGGCCATGACCTCTTTGGGGGCGGGTCAAATGACTCTTTCACAGGGGTTACATAAGATCATCAGAAAACACAGGTGCTTGCATTGTGATTCATATCACTAGCAAAATTACAGTCATGAAGTAGCAATGAAAATAATGTTATGATTGGAGGTCACAACATGAGCAACTATATGAAAGGGTAGCATTAGGAAGGCTGAGGACCACTGTGTTAGGGTATTGTAGTGGTTTCAGTAAGAATGCCCTTATAGGCTCATAGATTTGAATACTTGGTCACCCACCAGAGAGTGGCATTATTTGAAAAGATTAGGAGGTGTGTCCTGGTTGGAGGAAGCATGTCCCTGGGGTGGACTTTGAGGTTTCAAATAGCCCATGCCAAGCCCAGAGTCTCTCTCTTTCTGCTGCCTGTGGATCCAGATGGAGAACTCTCAGTTACTTCTCCAGCACCATGTGTGTCTATGTGCCACTAGCTCCTGCCAAGATTATTATGGACTAAACCTCTGAAACTAAGCCAGCTCCAGTGAAATTGTTTCTTTCATAAAAGTTGGTATGGTCATGGTGTCTCTTCCCAATAATAGAATAGTGACCAAGAGTGGTAGCTCTTCATTCCAGAAATTTTTACATAAATTACAATATATGTAAATGTAACTTTCCCTCCAACTTCCACACCTGCCATTGTTTGGATAAGGGCTGTGCCAAAATTTATTCATCTGTGTGTGTGTGTGTGTGTTTTTAATTCCCTAAAACAGCTCAAACAGTGAATCTTTATAATTAAGTTGAGTGCTCTCAGCCCAAACAGTGCCTTACACTTATTCCGGTTTCTGGTTCCTGTTCCTTGCAATGTTGGAGACACAGCGTGAGTGCCTTGGACATGTTGACTGTTTAACAGCCATTGTAACAGACAAAAGAGCCCATCCTCAGAACGGTGATTCCAGCAAATATAGGAATGGAAGGTGCTTTTCAACAGGGCAGAGAAGAGAACCACAGCACAGTAACACGATCTACTAAATTTCACTATAAAAACCATGATCTCTTTGAGGAATCTTGTACAGAGAATAGACCAGAAGTCTTAAAAGTAAGAACATGAGAACAGAGCATACGCAGAGCACTGTACTAGTCTAGAAACCTGCCTGTGTAGCCTGCTGTGTGTTCGGGTGCTCTAAGCTTGGAATCTACAAATGTGCCTGACAGCCCTCCTTCAGCAAACCTAAGGGCCCACACTCTATGGTCATTCTCTGCTCAGAGCAGCACAGTAACACCTCACCTAGCAGATGTTTTGATATAAAAGGCCTTAACAAAGGATACTGCTTGCCGGGGAAAATAAGAATAATTAATAGCTTTCATCTTTCAGCTCAGGAATCTCATCATAGCATGTCAGTGTGAGGGTATAGAACTAAAATATTACTCGCAGACCACGGTGTCAATGAAGTCCAATTTTCATTGACAAGAAAGTGCACGTATTTAGCTGGCAACTAAAGCAAAAGGTCCTGAGGGTCGATTACTGCTGTGTATACCACATAAATGAATGAAGTCATTAATTAACCTTTCAGAAATTTAGAATGATCAATTGGTAGTTGTTGGAAATAATTAACAGCACCAATCATGAAACGTGTTTGCTGTTGCATTGCTAGGCTAAAGATTCAACAGGCTAGTTCACATAAGCTCACAACATTCCTGGGAGGAAGCGCCATGAACAGCCCTAGAGAGATCACTGAGGCTCAGGGAGGGTCCCTTTCCCAGTCCCATCACATAGCCAGTACGAACTAAGTATGATCATAACTGCCCGTATCCGCGGCAAAGCCTGACCCGTGCTGTCTTCAGAACGAAGGAAAGATGAAAAATCAACGTTCCTTTGAGAAAAACAACCTCACAAAGTTTGCTGGAAAAATTCTGGACGTGTGCATGCCACTCCTTTCCACTCTGGTGCTTATATTCAATCTGTTTTCAGAGGAGAGAGCGGGGCGGGCACGTATTAATCACCTATACATCCATGACGCACTGGCTATCAGCAGCAAAGCGGTGGGAACCGAATACTGCTCAAGGGTTCTCCTAGGCAGTTGGTCGTGGTTAATGACACATGATGTCATGGAGTCAGTTTCATTCCACTTCCCCCATGATGCAGTGAAGGGTGAAGATACCAAATGCCCAAGCTGGGAGCCAGTCCAACTCAGTTCCTATTCTTTACAGTTTACAACATTATCCTAGCTTTTCCCAGTCTTGCTTTTTCTTCTTCAAAAAGGAAATGTAAAAACCACAATCCTGCCCACGAGGAGCTGTCTGTAAGAGGCTCCTCCAAGCTCCTCACATCATCCTGGTCACAGAACAGTTGTGGTAACAGGAAATGCTATATACAAAACCCTCAGGAGGGCAAGATTCTTAGCACCAGATAGCATTCTTGCGTTCAGTAGAAAAATCCTTCAAGAGTCTTTCAAAAGCAAATGCTGCTGCAACTACAAAAGCCCATCCAAGCAATTCTTCTAAGTTGTCAAAATATTGCATCAGAAACTCTCCAGAGCCTATTCAGGCTACCTAAGCCTAATGTCCCAGAAGCAGCAAGTGGTTTCTATAATGATATTGATTGAGAAGTAAGGTCCTTAACAGAGGTTCTCTGGAAGAGAGGAAACATTATTAAGAGACAGCAAGGATGTCCAGATTCATTGGCTGCTTCTGAATGGCAGCCCCAACCAGTGGCTAAAAGTGTCAGCAAGTCTGCCACAGCCAAGCTAAGGGAGGGTCAGCTTGTAGCCAGAAGCCAGTCCATAGCTGATAACATGGATGTCTGCAGTAGGCTTGCCATCATGGCCTGGGGTTACTGTGTGACTTTGTTTTATTGGAAAGAGGATGAATAATCTTTAACAAAACCAAATTTATTGACAACTGTAACTAACCTACAGAATATTCCATAAAAGGTCACTTCTTCCAGGCATGAGCATCATCTGTTGGTTTTCTCAGTTCCTCTTATAAATGAAATGTTATTTAAATGAATACTGTGTCACATGTTATCACCAAAAGTCACATGCTTTTACAAGCAATGTGTGATCTGTTCTTTCTTCTTTATTGGTCTCTTAATGACATTCTTTTGTGGAGACATTAACATTGAACTACATTGGAAACCGTTAAGTTTGTTTAAACACCACAGGCAATGAGGCTAATTCTACTTCTAAAAGATTTCTCTGGACAGCCAAAGATATGAAACAGACCTGGAAGCGTGTCAGATATCACTAACCTTAGAGACACGGCATATAATACAATTCATTAAGCATAATTGAACTAGAAATCCTACTTAAAATTTAACAAAGAACACCGTATAAACTGACTTTTTGGAGTACATCCTTCTCTCAGTGCAGGATCAACACCCATTAATTTTAACAGACATAACCTTCTCATATATCAGCTGAAAGATTTTACCTTCTTCTGTGTAATACAGGCTGTATAAAGAGAAATACTTCCACAAGGAAAAATGGAGGAACCTGCTAAAGAGTACCCAGATAATAAAGAACAAAGGCACTGTAGTCAATCAAGTGTAAGTGAAAAATTATCCTCAGATTAAGAAAGTTTGTTTCCTAAGAAAAAGAAAATTTAGGAAAAATAACATTGAAGCTGTATCTGGCTGACTGCTTTCCCATTCACAATCCAGCTCTTCTGCCCCCCATGTGGATGGGAGTGTGAGGATAGAGCAATGTCTCAGTTTCCAACACCAAAGGAACAGCTTGTGTCATCACACAAAGGGCCATCAACAGACACTTGTTCAACTGAAAAGGACTATCCACTGTTCCTAAAACTGCGTCCAGTTGTTCACACCTCTGTGCTTAAGTTTACACTAATCCCTCTGCCTGAAATAACCCCTCAAATACCCAAACCCAGTCTTCATTAATCCCCATCCAGTCCACAAGAAACATGCAAGCCAGAAGGTTATTACTGATACTCCCAGGAGAATATTGATATCTCAACATATTATATTATCCAGTTATATTCAGAAACTTACAGAAAGCCCCAAGAAGAATTTGTTTAGGTGAATCATATCTCAAAAGTTATTCCAGGAATTAAAAAATAATGTATTTAATAGTTAATTAAAACAATAGTAGGAAATTCATTAAGTATCTGTACAAACAACACATTTTTTATTTTAAAAACTATCCACATGCCCCAAACTGTAGTGATACTGGAATTGCTTAATAGTTTTTAAATTGTTTAAAGTCACACTTTGTGGAGAATAGACAGTTAAATTCCAATATGTGCATCACTCCTCAGAGTATTACAATACACTGTTTTCATTAGCACATCTGAAGAAAAACGGGCCTAACGTGGCATGTAGTTAGAAGAGGGAGGAATATTTGGAACCCTTTTCAGATAAATGTAAATACTTTTCTTTGAAATACACAACAGTTCAATAACTGGGGTAGTTCCTTAATGTTACATGGCATCTGGAAAAAATACTAATGGACTTTTAAAACTTTGTTGCATTAAGTTATTATTCGGTTTTCATTTTGAATAGATATTTTACCTATACGTGGTTTTACAACATGTGTCCATGTTTTTCTAACTCCTTAGAGTATGCCATCTGTAACCTGTAGTGAGCCGGGGATCACCATTACAAGATGGCGCCGACATCCTGTCTTGTTGGAAATAAACAACTCCATATTTGGATATGGCTTTGAGAGCTGCACGTCCCCGCTTCCCGCATGCGCGGTGGATGAGGATCCTTGAGCCTATCCCGATGCGGTCTGGTGTCAGCTGTTGGTGGCAGCCAATCACAGGGCGACCCATGTGCCAATTCCCTATTTAAGCGGCTGCCTAAGCGCCCCCCCCCCCCCGCCCCTTCGCTTCCTGCTGCCTCCCCCCTTAACTCCCTGCCCCTTCACTCCCTGTTCCTCGTTTTCCCGCCCTCTCGTCCCATGCTCCCCATCAATCAAGGGCACTCCAGTAAAAGCGTGATCTGAGTGGAATCCTGATATGGTGGTCATTCTTCGTCGCCGGTCGAGAAGTCCACCCCAGTAACCAAGTTAAGAAATGACCACTCTAGAATATAATAGTGAGAGAGAAAAGAAATAAAATATTTGTCTGATTTCCTTTTCCCAATTCTGATCATAATACTGATACTTCCTATGTGTTCTCCTAGATGTAAAACAAAACAAAAAAAAAGAGTAGTTAGGAAGTTAGGAAGAAATCACTAGATTAACACTGACATCTGTTATTTTATGAGTGCCTAGTGTTCTGCGCACACACCCAAAACACACACACACACCTTTTTTTTCTGAGCTATGAGAGATTATAGCGCCCTAACTTTTTTGACCAAATGCTTCAGTTTGTATTTCTTTACAAGGAAAGAATCTATTAGAATGGCTAAACTATAAAATATTGAAAACATGAAGTGTTGACAAAGATGGAAAACAACAGCAATTCTGAAAGGGCTGGTGAAAATGCAAAAAGAAAAAAAAAGACTGGAAACAGCTGTATTGTGTCTACCAAAACTAAACTTACCCTTGTCTTATAATTCAGTAATTACATTTCTTAAAATTTACCCAAATTAATCAAAAACTTGTATCCACTAAAGCTACAAATGAATGCCCACTCATTTGTAATTGATAAGACTTTCATCCCAGCTGTTTTCCAGCACATGAACATGTATGCAGACAATGGGATATGATTTAACATGGAATGAAAATGAGCTAGCAAGCTAAGAGTACTAGGAAGCCACCATCACTGTTTCTGTGTGGAAGAGGCTAACCTGTACGGGAAATATTAGGAAATATTATGTGATTCCAACTATATGACATTCTCAAAAGTAAAAAGACTAAAAACAGTCTGACCAGTGGTTGCCAGAGTGTGTATGGAAAAGAAGGCTAAATATTGCTGAAGATATTCAGGGCAATGAAACTATTGTGTGGTGTTACCGCAATGGTGGGTACCAATCATTGTGCTTTTGTAAAATGTCATAGGTCAGCCCACACTGAGAATGAACCTGAATGCGAACCATGAGCTTCAGGATTATAAGGATGTGTCAATGTAGGTTCATCAATGCTGAGAAATACACCAGTTAGTGGTGGGGACAGGTGTAGAAGCCTGAGGACAGGTGTACACAGGAACTCTCTGTGCCTCTTACTATACTGTGCTTTGAAACTAAAACTAAAGTTTATCAGTTAAAAAGGGAATACTGATTCATATAAGCACAGTTCAAATATCAAAAAACAAGCCAAAAATTCCTTTTGATTTATCCAATCTCATTATCCAATTTACAGAATTCAGTCAAATTTCATGAATGGGTCCACTCATGTGTTGTAGAAGGCCACTTGTTCATTTCCCGGCTGCCCAGACTCCCAAAATAACCACACACACACTGTATTCATTAAATTACTGCTTGTCCTATTAGCTCTAACTTCTTATTGGCTAGCTTTTATATATTAATTTAACCCATTTCCATCATTTTATATTTTACTACGAGGTTCGTGGTCTACTGGCAAGGTTTTGTTGTGTCTCTTTCCAGCAGAGGCTCCATGACTTCTCTCATTCCACCTTCCTTCTCCCAGCATTCAGTTTAGTTTTTCCTGCCTAGCTCTACTCTACCCTATCAGGCTAAGCTAGTTTTTTTATTCATTAACCAATTGTATTCACAGAATACAGAGGGAAATCCCACATCACTATGCCCTTGATTAATATATCTATATCTATATCTATATATATGTATATATATATATTTGCTATAAGGTAACACATTGCATTCAGTTGTCATTTCTTTTTATTAAGAGACTAACACCAAATGGCGGCAATGGGCTCGTAGCCAAGTCTCAATGATATGGTGGGCGGCTAGGCGCGCTACAAATTATCCCATTAAAAATAAGTGATCTGCCTTCAAAACGGACAGACTCTTCTATCATACACATTCTACATTTAAGCCTACTCCACAGACAGTTAAAATTCATATATCTTCAGCTCTAGAATTTCTAGCTGCTTCTTTTTGAATGATTTCTATTTCTCTACTACTGCAGTGGAGAATGCCAAATTTCAGTTGTCTTAGTGTATTGCATACTTAGCATATCAAGTTACAAGCTAGAAGGTTGTAACTTGGCCCTTTTGTTGATTCAGTCTTCCCTTGTAATTTTTAGCATCTATGCATCAATAGCAAGTTCAATGATCAAGTTCATAAATGAAACAATATTATAGCTTAAATCACACATGGAACTTCATACACCAAAAGTAGGAGACTTCAATCCCCCAGTCTTGTGAATAGACAGTTCATTCAGACCAAACTTAAGCAGAGGAATACTGGAGCTAACTGAGGTTATACATCAAGTGGACCTAACATTTATCCACACATTTCACCCAAACACAAAAACATATACCTTCTTCTCAGCACTTCATGGTACTGTCTGTAAAAGAGACCACATATTTAGACACAAAGCAAGTCTCAACAGACATTAGAGAATTGAAATAGCACTCTGGATCCTATCTGACTACCACAGATTAAAACTGGATAGAAACAACAACAGAAATCTTATAAACTCATGGAAACTGAACAGCTCACTGCTGACTATAAAATGGATCAAGACAGAAATTAAGAAAGAAATAAAAAAACCTTCCTAGAATTGAAGGAAAATGAATGCACAACATACCTAATATGTCCAATGTGGACATGATGAAGGCAAGTTCACAGCACTATGTGCCTACATAGAAAGAAAATTATGCATTACTAGTATAAGAATCTCACACTAGTAACAGCACACAAAATGACAAACAGACTGAGAAATAAATCAGGGAATCAACAGTTTTTTAAATAGTCTCAAAATAATACAAAATATATAGGGGTAACTCCAACCAAGCAAGTGAAAGATTTGTATGATAAAAATCTTGACATTGAAGAAATAAATTGAAGATAATATCAGAAGATGAGAAGATTCCCCATGATCAAGGATCAGTAAAATTAATATAGTGAAAATGGCCATCCTATCAAAAGCAATCTACAAACTCAATCACTCAAAATTCTAACACAATTCTTCATGAATATTGAAATGACAATTTTTAGCTCCCATATGGAAGCACATACAGAAAACAGAAGCTTAAACAATCCTGATTTATAAAAGAACAACTGGAGGTATCACCATCCCTGACCTCAAATTGTACTTCAGAACCATAGTAATAAAATCAGAGTGATACTCGCTCAAAAAGACGTGTTGCTCAATGTATCTGAACTGAAGATCCAGATATAAATCCACACATATGTAGACACCTGTATACACTGGATAAAAGACAATATCTTCAGCAAACGGTACTGGTCTAACTAGTTGTCTGCATGTAGAAGAATCCAAATAGATCCATATGTATCACCTTGCACAAAACCCAAGTCCAAAATGGTTCAAAACCTTCAACATAAGTTTTAGATACATTAAACTTGGTAGAAGAGAAAGTTGTGAATAGCCTTGAACTCAATGGCAAACAGTACTAATAGCATAGACACAAAGATCAACTGTTAACAAATGAGACCTCATGAAACTCAGAAACTTCTGTATGGCAAAGGATACTGTAGTGGTTTAAATAAGAGTGATCCCTTCATAGGCTTATGTATTTAAATTCTTGGTCACCAGGGAGATGCATTATTTGAGAGGAATTAGGAGACATGACCTTGTTAGAGTAGGTGTAGTCTTGTTGGAGGAAATGTATTCCTGGGGGTGGGCTTTGAGGCTTCAAAAGGTCAAGCTAGGCTCAGTGTCTCTCTCTTCCTGCTGCCTATAGATTCAGATGTAGAACTTTCAACTTCTTCTTTAGCACTGTGTCTGCCTGCGTGCCACCATACTCTCTGCTATGATGGCAATGAACTAAACCTCTGCAATGATAAGTAATCCCCTAATTAAATGCTTTCCCTTATAAGAGGTTTTTGGTCATGGTGTCTCTTCATAGCAATAGAATACTGGGTAAGACAAACTCCACAGAATCTTCATAGGATTCTTGAGTATTAGAATAAGTAGGTCTCTGCATCTGTATATGTTTCTTACACCTCTTCTTGGGTTTTTTCCTTTCTATTTGTTTGTTTGGTCCTATTCTGATGTGTTAGTTTGTGTTTAATCTTGTTGTATTTTATTTTGTTATTATCTCTCAGAAGCCTATTTATTGTCTAATGAGAGACAGAAAGGGGGTAGACATGGATGAACAATATTTTAGTTAGGCCTCCTATTACTTTAAAGAGACATCATGACCACAGCAACTCTTAATATTTTTATTGTTTATTTGAAGTTTGGGAGACAAAAATAGGATGATCTTGGGGACTCATTTCCTAGCAAATGCAGACTTTCATAAACTACAGGCCAAGAAGAAATGCTACATCATGTATAACCAAGGCTGATGGCGCCTATGAAATACCATGCAATGTTGTCCATTATACTCCACATGCATGTGTATACATGTACACACATGTATACAATCATTGTATATATAAAGTAAGGAAGATATACATTGATCTATCTAAATTTATTGAAAATAGATTGTTTTCTCATACAAAATATCCAAATCAGAGTTTTCCCCTAGCTCTACTCAATCCCAAGTCCCTTGCACCAGCCCTTGATCTGGATGTCCTTCTGTCTATGTGTTGCTTTTATTGGTTATTGAATAAAGCTGTTTCGGCCAATGGCTTAGCAGAGTAAAACTAGGTGGGAAGTTAAAACAAAGACAAAGAGAAAGTTTAGGCCAAGTCAAGGAGATATCATATAGTCGCCAAAAGGAGAAAGCTTTCGAACATTACTGGTAAGCCACAGCCTCATGGTGATAAACAGATTAAAAGAAATGGGTTAATTTAAGATGTAAGAGCTAGCTAGGAATACACCTAAGCCATTGGCCAAACAGTGTTGTAATTGATACAGTTTCTGTGTGCTTATCTGGGCCTAGATGGCTGGGAAACATAAGGGCAGCCTACCTTTACATTCCCTTTCTCCCATATCCACACACCTCTGTTTCTCTTTAGAAAGGAACAGGCCTCAAAGAGAAAGCAAACAAATACAACAAAACAAGATACAATAAGACAAAACAGAAGCCCTCATATCAAGGCTTGACTGGGCAACCCAATAGCAAGGAAAGAGTCTCAAAAGCAGGCAAAGGAGTTAGAGAAACACACTTCCACTGTAAGGAGTCTGGCCAAAACACCAAGCTAACAACCATAACATATATGCAGAGGACTTGGTGTAGACCTATGCAGACACTGGAGCTCTTTCAGTCTCTGTGAACTCATTTGAATTTCTGCTTAGCTAATTCCATAGGCAATGATACCCTATTCTCTATCCCCTATGATTTATATACAAAAGCTCCCTCTTCATGAGATTCCCCAAACTCCAAGGGAAGGCACTCAATGGGAACCTATAATTTAGGTTTGCTGTGGGTCTATGCCCCTGTGTCCTTCTGCTGCTGGAGGAGGCCTCCCTGGTGAACCAGACAAAGCATTGATCTATGAATATAGCAGAATATCATTAGCAACAATTTCCTTGACTTTTGTTTTTCTCTGCCTGGTATGGGAAGATACTGTAAAAGACACTAAAAAAGAAACCTGGAAAGCAATCCAGTTAGAAAACCCTCCACCTATAGTCTGCCCTGACTGCAAGATCTGCTGGAGAAATGGTGGCATAGAATTTGTGACACTGGCCTACCAATCTCTGGTGTAACCTGATGCCCGTGCCAGGAGAGAGCCCACATCACACACTGCCTGGATGGCCAGGAACCTGAGAGTGGATAGCCCAAAGATCAAACACAACTAGTTCCTCCTGCAAAGACCATGGCAACTCTTATAAAGGAAAACATTTCATTGGAGTGGCAGCTTAGAATTTTAGAGGTTTTATCCATCATGAAAACATTTCATTGGAGTAGCTTGCTTACAGTTCAGAGGTTCAGTCTATTATTGTAAATGGAGACTGCTCATTTGTTCCCAGTTGCCCAGACATGAATAATCACACAGAAACTATATTAATTACAACACTGCTAGGCCTATTATCACAGGCTTCTTGATAACTAACTCTTACATCTTAAATTAACCCATTTCTATTTATCTATGTATTACCACAGGGCTGTGTGGTCTACCACTAAGGTTCTGGCAGCAGCTTTCTCCTTCAACAGCTACATGGCATCTCTCTGACTCTGCCTACTCTCTCTATATATCCCTTCTAACTTGCCTATATTCTGCTCTTTCATAGGCCAAAGCAGCTTTATTTATTAATCAATAAAAGCAACACATACAGAATAACATTTTATATCCCATTATCATCATGGCAGGAAGCATTGCGGTGTGCAGACAGACATGGTGTTGATTACATCTTGATCAGAAAGCAACAGGAAAGACTCCACATCACACTGAGGGAAGCTTGAACAAAAGACCTCAAATCCCACCCCTACAATGACACACTTCCCCCAACGAGGCCACACCTACTCCAACAAGGCCACATCTCCTAATAGTGCCAGTGCCACTCCCTATGAGATTATTGGAGCCATTTACATTCAAACAGCTACAGGAGGGAAGGTGGAGAAGAATTGGGAAGAATAAAGTGAGAGAATATATTATGTGAGGGGAAAATCCATTTTCAATAAAAGGAAAAAAGGAAAGAAGAAAAAGAATATTAAAGTTTGAAAAACACTCTTCCAGAAGTCAAGAGGAGGGCTGGAGAGATGGCTCAGAGGTTAAGAGCATTGCCTGCTCTTCCAAAGGTCCTGAGTTCAATTCCCAGCAACCACATGGTGGCTCATAACCATCTGTAATGAGGTCTGGTGCCCTCTTCTGGACTGCAGACATACACACAGACAGAATATTGTATACATAATAAATAGATAGATAGATAGATAGATAGATAGATAGATAGATAGATATTTAAAAAAAATAAGTCAAGAGGAAGTACTTCTTAAGTGAAGTTTAGTAAAGATTCCACACAGAATATGTGATTTCAGCAAAGATCATTTTTAGTGGAAATCAAAGGACAAAATTGGCAATAAGTGAAACTAGAATGTGGTTAAATAAAACCCTAGATATAGTATCCTTTGAACCAAGTAGAGCATTCCCAATTGCAAAGTAGAGAAGTTTGCCTTAAGTTTATAAAATGAGAATTGTCATCATTTAGTCTGGCTCCAGGTAGTTCTGGGTTGAGCAGTAGGGATGAGTAACTCAACAATGTCATCCAAAAAATAGATCCTTTCTATTTTGTTGTTATCCAGTTTCCCAACTATTTCAACTCTGAGGTTCACTTCCCTCATTAGCCTCAAGATATTTGCTCAGCTCAGAGTGTTCCATGAAGCATTAAGTATGTCGACTTTGCTTTATGTTCTCTTTAGAGATAAAACATATTTTCTCAGAGCCCTCTCTAGATTTCCCTTCATGTGTCATTGACCAGTACTTTGAAATTTCATGTGGTTCTACCAATTGCTTGGGGAAATAGTGCCACCATTTTTATGGGAACATAAGAGCTCTTCTTCATTGTGGTAGTAACACAAAATGAGCAGCCTCTTTGGAAGATGGTTTGAAGTTTTCTTACAAAACTGAACATATTCTCATCATATGATCCAGTAATCATGCTTTTTTATGTCAAGTGGTCATGAATTATCTTCTTGTCTGGGGAAGAGCCCAGCATCTCTTGAAAGCAATATGCCTAAGAAGAAAGTGAACAAAAATTTGGGGGTTGGTTTACAAAGAAAAAATATATCTATTAATCAAACTAAATGCCAGGCATCCTTCAAGTTTGTCTTCTTGAATCTAATTCTGTAATCAGCCTTCTTTATCTTAAGAAAGTGCCACCCTTGAAACAAATAGTTTTTTTTAAAGCAATAGATAAATATAAAGATGGAAATCATAGTTATCTAGTTCTTCACTCACAGCATGGCTTATAAACCCAAAAGAAATCCTTCTGTACCTCAAGTTTTAAAGAGCAGTCTCGGTTTTATTTTGGAGACCATCAGTTGCCTTAATAACTCTAAACTACATCACATTAATCATGTAAAATCCAGGCCCCCTGTTCACTGGTTTGCATTTGGTCTTCTGATACAGAGACTAACACTTAAGATTTATTGAGTGACATCTGGTTAATTAAATGTCTATTTCCTCCTGCCTGTTAAAGGGATCATAATACAGACAGACAACATTGGGAGGATAATTAAAGTGCAACCAGAGATCAGGACTAACCCTGAAACTCACTTTAATTAAAATTAAAATGGGAGCAATATTCGGAAAGAATTACTGCCTTTATCTGAGCTGTCTGTATACTTGAAACCTTACTTTGGAAATCTGTATTGTGCCTTTCTTTATTTTTTGTGTGTGGCTGAAAGTTTCACTTTTCACGGATATCTCTTGTCCAAATATTTTTACATTCGGCCTTCAAGAAAGCTCACCCTTAGCATTCATAAGATCTATAACAAGTTCAAACAAGACAAAAATCTCAGCACGGAGAAGAGGAAGTGGACTCAAAGTTCCACCCCTAACAGAGAAGCTATTTGCAATTGATACCCGCTGGGGAAGAAAAAAATCAGTTCTCTCCAACAGAGTGACACTGGGCTTATCAAGTACACTCCAGGGCAGGCCCTATGCCCAGAAGTAGCTGCCCAACAAATAATAGATTCCATGTCTTGGGTTTGGCTCTCTCTCCCTCCTTCTCTCTCTCTCTCTCTTTCTCTCTCTCTCTCTCTCTCTCTCTCTCTCTCTCTCTCTCCTCAAGTGTCTAATTTTTGTTTTATTTGGGTATTTTTTTTGGTTTGATATTTGTTTATTTGTTTTTTGTTTGCTTTCTGAGGATTTTGTTTAGAAAGAGAGAGAGAGAAAAAATATGAAATCAGAAGTAGGGATGTGGGGAAGATCCCAAAGGAGTTGGGGAAGGGGAAAGTATGTGACCAAAATGTATTGTATGTAAAAAATAAACAAATAAATAAATTTTGGAAAGAAAAAAGATAACCATTAAATCAATTACGAAATATCACTCACCTGCCACTAGTTAATTCTAGGGCTGTCAACAGTAAAAATGAAGTAATTCAAACAAGGCAGGATAAGTACCTTATCTGACAATAGTTGAGAAAAGAATAGTGATGTTAAGCCCTGGAACCCTTTCTGTCTGGGGGTGAGATAAGTCTCATACATGCATATATGTTTGATAAACTTCAAGTCTCTTTTGCCACCTTCCAACTTCTCCCTTAACTCCCATTGTTATTCCTCATCCCCAATTTCATGTGTTCCTTTTCTTCGTAAACTCACATAATTTACTTAGTGCTGCCAGACAGGCACTACTGTAGGGCCAGCTAATGAGGTGAGGGTAGCCTCTCAAGGGCTGATTCCTGGAAGGAAACAAAACAAACAAAACAAAACATGAACTGGTTCTCTCTCTCCAAACAGTCATCAGTTGCCAATAGCCCCCCCCCCCCCAGCCAGTGATGGGACTTTATGACCATCTCCATCCACGATGTGATTTTTATTGCCTTAATCTTGCACAGGTCTTGCACATGTATGCATGGATGCTGTGGATTAATATGTGCAATTGCCTTGTTGGCTCAGAAAATACTAAGTTTTACTAAGTTTTCCACTGGGCAGGCTCTTAAAATTTTTCCACACCCTCTTCTGCAATGATACCCAAATCTTGAGAGGAGGAGGGTGTGATACAGATATTCCATTTAGAGCTGAGCCCTACACAGTCTCTAATTTTCTGCATGTTGACTGGTTGTGGGACTCTGTGTTAATCACCATCTACTGCAAAAGGAACCTTCTCTGGTAACAGTTAAGAGATCAAGCCCATTTACAAAATGATAGTGGTAGGTTCATCCTAGGAGACCAACTACTGACCCATCTAGCTAGTTTCTTAGCCTCATTAACAAGAATAACCACCAGTTTCATCTTGTGAAGCAAACTTTAAATCCTGATAGAAAGTGGTTGGTTACTATCATAACATTTGTAGCACCATTGCACCAGTGGCAGATCTTGCTAGACATTTTGATACTTAAGTTAAAAGGTTAATACTTAAGAAACTGATGATGACTTTTCTCCCCATGAGGATGCATAGCAACTTCTAGCATTATGAAAATTAGCCAATAGGAATTGTGCTTCTAGGCTAGTCCCAGCTTGAGTTTTCATGTCCTGTGACTCAAGTATGTAGTGTCTTTAGTAAAAGAGTCTTACCATCAAATTCTGGAGTATAACCAAAATCAATTACAATAGCCTGCAATCTTTGATGGTCTATGGGACCCCACTGATGAAAAAAATCAAAAAGAAGGGACTCTTTTCTGGCACTGGGCATATCTGATAGTCCATGATGTCCGGAAGAAGCATTGTCCCCTTGGTAATGGGTAACTCCACTTGAAATATTTTATGTGCATATGCATACATTTTAGAAATATTTACAGTATTAGGTTCCATGTGGCTTTTGCTTTTTCAAAGATCAATAGTGTTAGTTTTCCTTCCATGTACTTTCCTCCTCTACCCTTTCCTCCCACCACTACCCAGCTTAGCCCTTATTGCTCCATGATTCCGACTTCGCTACCCGCGTCAGGTCTCCTGTCCCTGAAAGCCACCTCCCCCAGCCATTTACTAGCTTCCCAACTTCTGTCATTATTCTAATTTAAGCACACATCTAAAAACTCAAAGTCAGAATCCATGCATGAAAGAGAATCACGCATGTGATGTCTGTTTTTCTGAATTGGAGTTATGTCATTTACAATGATTGCACACAGCCCTATCCATTTATCTGCCGATTTTATAGTCTTCTTGTTTCTCAACAGCTGACTAGTACTCCATTGCCTAGATGTGCACCCTCTCTATGTATTCACTAGCTGGTGGACAGCAAGGCTATCTCCACATCACAGCAATTGCAAACAGTGACGGGCATGGATGAGCAAGTATGTCCAAAGGATGTAAAGTCCTTTGGGTATGTGCCGCCTCAGAGTGATACAGCTGGATCATGTGGAAGATCTATTTCTAGCTTTCTGAGGAACTTCCACACTGATTTCCATGGTAGCTGCACGATTTCACACTCTCACCAACAATGGGTAAATGTTGCCCTTCCCTTCATTACTCACACCAGCATTTGTTATTTCTTTCCCTGACCATAGCCATAGCCATTCTTATTAGTCTAAGATAAAATTTGAAAGTAGCTTTCACTTGCATTTCCCTCATGAATAAGGATGCTGAACGTTTTAATATTTTGCATCCATCCATTCATGTTTCTTCCTTTAGAACTTTCTATTTAGTTCCATGTCACAATTTTAATCATGTTATTTGTTTCCTTGATGCTTGTGAGTGCTTTGTATATTCTAGACACTCGCTTTTTTTCTAATTCTGTAAGTTTCCTTTCACTATTAAGAAAAGATAATAAAACCATTCCCTGCTGTGCTTATAGCCATATACTTTATGTCTGCCTTATTTTTTTAAAAGCTTATAGACTAAATGTTAAAGAAAGTCTCAAGTACATGATTTGTGTGTTCTAAATACTCTGCCTACTTTGGAGAAAAGAGAAAAGTATTTTAAAGGGGATTAGAAGATTCTTACTTCTGATCCGGAGTCCTTATTACTGTTCGGATTGCAGTACATGTTCAAATCTCTGCACCTCAGTTTGTCTTGACACCACTTCTTAGGCACATCATATGATTTGACTCAAGGAAAATGGAAATTATGGTAACTGGGCCTGCCTGTGCACTGTGAAGATTAAATGAGAAAATCTGTTCAATATCTACCTCCTAGTAATAGCCTATTCCTACCACTACCAAAAAGCAACAATGCAATGGTGATTTGCAATTTTTCCTTACAATGTCATCCTAAGTAAAGAAAAGACATTTTGAGCACCATTGACATTTGCGACTTTTTAAAAAAGAAGATGTTAACTGATTCAGACCCTGGGCTAGACATAATCAGGCTGTCCCTAAATCTGACTTCTCTACAAAGCCCCTACCACATTTACAGACAGGGAATTTGGGCATTTTTTTCTGTGACAGTATTTCTAGACTAAAATTGAACAAGAAAGCCCAGATCATAAGATTATGGTAAAGACAGAGAATATTTCTTTATGTCACTCATTGACAAAATGGTAACTTACAGATACTATTGAAGAAAACAAAGTTCAATTCACCATGGCCAGCCCATACTTTCAAACCTTCTTCTTCTTCTTCTTCTTCTTCTTCTTCTTCTTCTTCTTCTTCTTCTTCTCTTCTTCTTCTTCTTCTTCTCTTCTTCTTCTTCTCTTCTTCTTCTTCTTCTTCTTCTTCTCTTCTTCTTCTTCTTCTTCTTCTTCTTCTTCTTCTCTTCTTCTTCTTCTCTTCTTCTTCTTCTCTTCTTCTTCTTCTTCTTCTTCTTCTTCTCTTCTTCTTCTTCTTCTCTTCTTCTTCTTTTCTTCTTCTTCTTCTTCTCTTCTTCTTCTTCTTCTTCTCTTCTTCTTCTCTTTCTCCTCTGCTTCCTTCTTCTGTACTATCTCTGTCCATGACTACATCTAAACATTCTTCTTTAAGTTCTCTTTATTCTTGCAGTCTCATCCCATCCTTATCACCCTAGCACCATAGTATATTTCCCTGTCCTGCCAACTCAATATATTTCCCTCATCCTGCCCAATCCCCTGAACTCCCACAATGCAATCTCTCATCTCCTTGCTCCATCTTGTTCTGCCATGTCATAATTTCTTTAGTTCTTGTCTTAACTCTCTCATGCTTCCTCAGCAGAGTGAAAAACTCTAAGTGGCTTTCATTTCACGAATAATTGCTGCCTCTTGAGTGCAAGACATGATCATATACCAGTAATGGTTGAATTAGATTGGATTAAATTTAAATGAGTTTTCATTAATGAAATATTTCTTTTGATGATGAATCATTGTTTCTGTTCATTAAAGTTTCATCTTACCTTGGGAGTAAAACTGTAATTGTACAATGTGCATTGAGATCAGGAGATGAAATATCTAAATAAACTATTGATAAAAAATGTAAAAGAATCATTTTATTCCAAAAGTCCTAAGAAAATGTGTTTCAGATCTTCTAGTTCTCCTGTTTGATAAGTCAAGATAAAACAATGGCTATGTAAATGTTTGCAAAGGGGACCATTATATAAATATACTTTGGAAGTATTTAGTTGCAGAATGCAAAATGTCATTTCCTTGGCTTGAAACCATGAAAGAAATTTCAGTACTAAGAATAGGAAGACAAAGTCTATTTTTGTACCTACCCAATTGGACAGATTTATGGCACATCAATAAGAGCTATTTTATGGCCATTTTTACAACAAAGATGAACTGTACCCTTTAAAAGATTCAGTTTTTAATATCTGGAAAGGGCATCTCAGAGATTTTATTTTGCAATTTTTTTCTCCCATGGTGATGACTATATGACTGACAATCACCTTGCACATAACCACCAGGACAAAGTTTTTACTCATTCAGACAATCACTTCCATTTTCTCTGGGTCTATCAGTTTTTGTTTTTCATATTAACATATTAAGGATAATTTAAAAATTGTAGAAAATAAACATTGGATAGGTGTCACTATTATATCAAAAGTTTCATGAATATCCTATAAAAATAGGTTTTCTCGACTTCTCTGTATGATTTCATCATTTCTCCCTTTCTTCATGTACTCTGATATCACCTAATCCAGGCCAAACAGGGCTTTCTTCTCAAAGACTCCTCAGTGGTTCTCAACCTATAGATCATGGCCCCTTTGGAAGTTACATATCAGCTATCTTGCATATCAGATATTTACATTATGATTCACGACACTAGAAAAGTTATAGTTATAAAGTAGCAACAAAATAATTTTATGGTTGGAGGTCACTACAACATGGGAAACTGTATTAAAGAATCATAGTATTAGGAAGGTTGAGAACTATGGCTGCACAGTGATTATTTTATTATTATTTTTTAGTTTTTCATGTGGTTTCTGACCTCCAGCCCTACATCTTGTTAGGGCTGGACAGGAGATGGGTGACCCAGTAGAAATGAATGTTGACAACTTGACATGTCCCTGGAACCTATCTAAAACCACCCCCTCCGATCTCCCAAGGAAATTTACCAGAGTGAGAATAACTAGCAATGGACCTTGTTGAAATCATGACAGCAATAAGCAAGAGTCATGATTTCATAAAAGTTTTATAGAATCTTTCTGTATGTCACAGTCCCACCTTACACTACACTACACCTCACCTTAGATTAATTGTGACTTTTAGAGATCATTAGTCTTTCCTCCATAGTTCTGTTTTTTAACATTAGTCCTTTATTTCTGTGCAAAGATTGACTTTGCATATCCAGTTCTGGTAACATTACAATAACCAGAGCAGAGTTCACATTGGGTAACGTGATCAATTCTTTCAAAAGCACTGTAGACCTTCCTAGAAGTGCAACCATTATTTCACTTACTTGCATTAATGACAAGGGAAGCTTTTTATAACATATTCACATTACCATTTTTAGAAAAACTGAAATTTATTTCATTCTAGAAACACATTAATCTGCCTCTGCATCCAGATGACTTCTTATGTAACACTTTAGCATATCCCAAACTTATCCTACCTCATTTTATAATTTCACTTCTTAAATACCATTTACCATAATTTTTGCTACTCTCAGAGCATAACATCTCATTTGTAAGACTTTACAAAAGGTCCTTGTATACAGTCTGCTTGGGTTTTTTCATTTGTTTATTTGTTTTTGTAAGCAAGCAGTGGCTAGAACTAATTATTCCCATGAGTTTTTTATTTTACACAAAAACAAAATTTGCAGTCCTAAAATGTTGAATGACTATAAATCTATATTTACCTGTTTGATCATTGCCTTCATAAATCTTCTGGACCCAGTACCCCTAATTAGTATCCAAAGCATCCCAGGTGTGCACAGATGTGCTTGCTATCTGCTTATGCATGCTTATCTATATTGATGAATTAAGGAAACATGCTGAGAAATTTATTTTGCAATGTGGTCAAAATATACTTTGCTGTTTACATCTTTATTTAAAAGAACTAAATTCCTGAACCTGGAATAGAGACTAGGGAGATGAGAAAAACTTATATTGGTATATTTAAGAAAAACTTAAACTGGTTAATTTGTTGGGAATTAGTCAACAACAGTCAATTTGACTCACACTAATAGAGTTTATTAATGAGTAAATTGAAACTAACTACATAGTGCTAGATTATAGTCAGAAACATTCTCATTGCTGCACCTCGAACTAAAATCGTACTGACGTATTGATTCAAAAATAATCTTTTAATGTGTACACACCTAAGTTAGTGTTCATACCTATGTTTCCTGACTCTGCCCATTGAGAAGCTATAACATTCCAGGAGTGACGAGCATACTCAGTATCTTGATGCTGACTAATCCTATTCAACAATGAAAGGAACAAAGGATCCTGGAACAAATGGATGATCACAGGACTAAGGCCAGAAAAAAGTAAGATAAGCATGAAGGGCTATAAGGTAAAGAAATAATAAATAAGATGATGGAGATGTCTCAAAGGGACCTCTGAATCAATATAAAATTCTTCTCAAAGGCCAGAACTAAAATTATTTGACCAAAAAAATAAATAATGAATCAGTCAATTGCAATTCAACATATAGAATGCAGTTATGAGTCAGTAATTATGTAACTAAGTGAACAGACAAATGGGAAAAGGAACAGTCCCCTCCTATAAAACAGTTGCAGGTGATACACGCATGCACAGCTCTCTCTAGACAGTAGCACCTAACTCACCACCTCCTCTGCACGACCTCCACTTGCTGACTTGCTTTCAAGTATGGGGACAGGTCTAGATGTTCAGAGGTAAACCTGATGAACAAGGTTAATAGTACCATTCATAAATAATGCTGGCAATCTTCCCTTGCTATGCAACGAGAAGAACATTTTTCTTCTGTTCTACTTCTAAAAATCTCATCAACTCCAATCCAGTCATGAGAAAGAAAACATCAGGTAAAACCAAACTGAGGGACTTCTACAAACTCTGCAAGCAGCACTTTTGGGAATGATTAATGTCACCATAAACAAGAAAAATCAGGAGGCATCAGCGCGGCTGCTGAAGGACACACAGCTGAGAACAGCTAACGAGGCCTGGAAATAAATACAGTGTGCCCTTCGTCTAATGGGATCCTGCGATGGGGAAGCACACAACAGAAGGAGATTTAATTTTTAAAAAGCGAGGAGTTCAGTTGGTTGGAACATCACCGTTGGTTCCCTCCTGGTGACAAATGTGCTACTGTTAATATGGGAGACTCTGGTACATGAGAGCAACACCAGTTCTAATTGGTCTGAAAAATAAAAACCCCGAGTCAGATACAGGGGTAAACACTGAAAGATGGCCCATGCTCTGATCTTCAGGCAAGTTTTATTTGTTAAAAGACAAACAAAATATCACCTCACATGAGAACGCGGTACAGATTTTCTGTGCATTTAACAATATGCAAAAAAAAAGTTGGGTGAACTGGAGAGATGGCTCAGTGTTTAAGATCACTGAAGACATTTGCAGAGGATACTAGCTTGGGTCTCAAAACGCACAGTGTCGCAAACCATCTGTACCTCCATTTCAAAAGGATCCAATACTTTTTCTGTTCTCCAAGAACATCAGCCAAATACGTGGTGTGTGTGTGTGTGTGTGTGTGTGTGTGTGTGTGTGTAAAACATGTGGTATAGGCAAACTCATACACATAAATTAAACAAATATTTTAAACTATTTCTTTATTTTATGGGTATTGGTGTCTTATCTGTATGTATATGTTAGCATGTCAGATCCCCTTTTTAAAAAAATATTGGAGCTGGGTTCAGTTTCCAGAACCTAAAATTAGCAGTGCAGAACCAATTGTAACACTAGCTCCAGGGGGTCCAACTACCTTTTCTGACCTCTGAAGGTACTCACCCACGTGCATATATACACATATAAACACAAAAATTGCTTTTAGAAGCTTATTTCCACCCATATCCATGTATAAATATAAAATTATTTTTAGAAGATCCTTTCCATTTTAAACATGAAAGCAAGTTTCAGTGTATCTTCTAAAATAAGGAAGTGTAAATTTCAGTTGTTTTCCTTTGGCATGATCAATATAGTCCTTTTACATATGCAAATACAAAAGAAATACACTTTTAAAATTTCTTGAGAAAAACCTAATCACAGTGAACTAAGTCCACTGCAATATTTTGCCCCTAGAGGGAGAAGCTGAGAGCTCTGGTCAGGTACACTGACTTCACAGTAAGTGAAGGCAGCTTTTAGTGACTCAGACTTTCTTACTTTAGTAAAAACAACTTTGAGCAGCACAGGTTCTGGGTGTAGTGAGGGGCTGGGGAGAAAAAGGCCTCCACAAGCACACACTACAAACCTTCGTAGATGATCAGGGAGGTGCCCTGAAGCCACCGTCAAGGCTGGGTCACATCTAGGGATAGACCACTCTTTAGGAACTCTGAACATGCTTTCAAAGCAGTCATCTTATCCCAACTGATTGGCACTAGAAATCCCTCCTGCCCTTTAATTCAAACACAAGAGAAAACGGACCCTGTGTTTAAAACATGGGGAGTGCTAAAAAGACAATAAGAAAAATGTGGCAATCAATGCTAAACTTACTAGGACTCTAAGAAGTGGGCAGTCTATCTCTAATTTTTTTTAAGGAAGTAGT
This sequence comes from Microtus oregoni, assembly GCF_018167655.1. Lineage (NCBI taxonomy): Eukaryota > Metazoa > Chordata > Mammalia > Rodentia > Cricetidae > Microtus > Microtus oregoni. The sequence goes on along the minus strand of NW_024543091.1, from coordinate 1,882,629 downwards.
CTGAGGAAATATAGGTTATGATGAGAATGAAATCTTCAAGTTCAAAGTCAGGAGTCAAAAACCCAAACTCCTACCTACTTTATGTGGCTGCTTTAAGGCAGGGATATGAGAAAACAGACGCCAAAAGGTCATGGCCACAACCCAGCCCCAGTAGACGTCCATCTACGGGAAAGTAGACTCAATGTGAATAAATGTTATTGTTATTTTTCTTGTCTTATTTGTTTGAGACAGGGTAATCCTGACTGGCCTGGAGCTTTGTATATAGACCATGTTGGCCTTGAACTCACAGAGACTCACCAGCATCTGCCTCCTGGATCCTCACCTTTAGTGTGAGCCAAATCAAATGTATCTGTGGTGTGACGAGATGGGAAGCCTTTCATCTACAACTTCTGGCCTAATTACATCATTGCAGTTCTGGACAATCAGAAATTAAAATGTTTTTTGGTGTTGTGAGTGAATCAAACTCAGAGAAGGTATCTATGAAGGCTGGCCTAACACACATTTCTGGGAGAAAAGCATCTCAGGACAAAGTAAGGCAAATCCCTACTTTAAAAACTGATAGATTTGGGAACCAGAGGAAAAAAAATCAATCAGTAAATTGCTTGTCTCACAGCCACTAGGATGGATCCCTACCACCTACACACACACAAAAAAAATATGTTATTTGAAGAGGTTTGTTGGGGTTTTTTTTGTTTTGTTTATGTATTTGTTTGCTTGTTTAGAGGCAGGTAGGATCTTATTATGTAGTTGAAGCTGGCCTTGATCTAACAATCTTTCATCCTCAGCCTCCCAAGGGCTGAGCTTACAAGCATGTATCGACATATACAGCTCAAAATGAACTCTTTCTTCCCTTTTTTTTTAAAAAAAAGAAAAACTTATCAAGACTATTCCCAGTGCTGTTTACCTTCTTCTTGGCCTATACTTTCTGTAATGAACTTGTTCTGTGACTGCACCAATAGGCATCCTCCTCTCAACAATTGGGTCATCTTCCAGCGTCCCATCTTTGGCAATGCCTCTGGCAGCAGAAGTTGAAGCAAGTGTTGTGACATTTTCCCACACATTCATTCTTGTGGAGATTTTGATGAGGTCACTGTTTGAGGGGCCTCACTCATGTCATTGAAGTCACGCGCCTCTCTACGACAGTAAGATCATCCTTGCCACTCTACTTGCTGCTTGTCTAAGCTTCAAGGCTTTGGGGCCTAGAGAGAAGGCTCAACAGCTAAGAGCACTTTCTGTTTCTGCAGAGGACACAGGTTTGATTGCCAGCACTCACATGTCAGCTCACAAGCATCTAAAACTCCAGTTCTAAGGGATCTGATGTCCTCTTCTGGCCTCCAGGAATGTACAACATGCAAGCAGGCACAACACCTACACACACTTATTATTTACTCTTTTTTATCCCGTTTTGTCTTCTGTAAAATGTCATGTGAATTGGCACTGGGTACTATGGGTACAGTGCTTTCTTATCTGTGCCTGAGCTAGGTAATAGAGATCAATCACCACCAAACATTCAATAAAGAACTATGCCATGCACTTACACTGTCTAAGGAGTTAAGAACTGAGTGTCAGTCCACTTCATACAATTACTCATATACCACAAACAGACACAAAGAAAGAGGAAAGAGGGAGAGAGGGAAGAAAGGAAGAAAGGAAGGAAGGAAGGAAGGAAGGAAGGAAGGAAGGAAGAAAGAAAGAGGCCTGTATTATGGACCAGATGTCACACACTCTAAAGAGCATATTCTCATGGTCTGTGACTCACAGCAAGTGGAAGACAGAAATGTCTTCATTAGATGTAAAAATAATTGAAAATTTTAAATAGGTATTTATTCAAAATAAGATAATGTGGTAAGTATATACCTTAAATTTAAAGCCTATCGACAACAAAAAGTAATTTTTAAGGGCATGTCACAGTGGTAATCAACTTAGCTATAAGAAGTCTAATTTCTTAAGTTTAATTGTTGGTGTCTTTCATATATACATATATAAACATTTTAGTTGATTCTTTGGGAATTTTACATCATACATCCCAATCCCACTCATTTCCCAGTCCTTCCATGCTCACCCTCCACCCTGGTAGTCTCCCCATCGACCCATGCCAAAAGAGAATTAAAAAACAACAAAAATCGTGTTTTAAAAGGAGAAAAAAAAACACTTTCCTCCTCCATCTTTTCCGCCTCTCCATCCCACACTCATATGTCATGGTGGCCTTGGGAACTTCAGTGTGCCAGACGGTGTCACCCTCTTGCCCAAACAGCTTTACTTGAAAATGTTCATTGCAATGAGTTTTTGGTCTGATGCAAGGCTTCTGGAGTCTGGCACACCATCAATACTGGACCCTTTCTGAAACCCCTCTTGGATAGCCTGCTGTTGCTGTAAGTCATGGAAATCCTGCAGTTATTATTCTACAGGACTGGTCCCTTCACTTGCTCCAGCAAGTCATAGATAGGGTAGGTGTTAGGATGGGCCAACTCAAAGCCCTGGAGGTGGGCCTGGGTGGTAGCTGAGCTGGCCAGTCTGGGCCTCTACTGGGACCCCCCCCCCTTCATGCAAGGGTCAGGGCCAGCTTGCTCACATTCACTCCATCTGGCTGGTGGGGGGAGAAGGGACCATTCTCCCCAGAGGTGGTATCTTTTAACATTCTATTTAATAAAAATTTTTGCAAATACCCTGCCCAAAATCAGAATGGAATTTGCTATTTTCTATTTAAAAAGAAAGTTGTCAATTCAATTCAAGAACTCAAGAGCTCGTTTTGCCATTTAATTCTCCAAGAATCTTTATAAAGAGATAAATATTAATTAGATAAGTGAATCAAAGATATTTATAGTGTGAAGAACACTGTTAAGAAGAACAGTCTACAAAAAAAGGGGAAGTGGGGAAATGAAAGATGTCTCCTTTAAGAGAGGAACAGTGAGAAGATGGGCTCCTAGCTATAGAAGCAAACTGAAGGAAGTGGCTGGCTTCAGAATGTTAATACCATCACTGCAATTTACTTTTAATATGAGTAATTAATCAACTTTTGTCACTTTCTGCAATACACTCCGAACATTCTGTATGACTCCCGTCCTTCACTGTGCTCCTTCAAGTTTAAAAGCCTGAGGCTTTCAGAACTTGCCTTGTGACATTGGCGAGGTCCTTTTTTTTATAGACTAATTAACATGCCAAGAATTTCAAACCAGCCAGAGATACAATGGTATTATTTTCCAGTATTGGAAACGTTTTTCATGCCGGCTTCAAAAACCTTGGATACATTGGTCTTGTCTTCTCAACACCACTCAGCTGACTACAGTAACTAACTTCAAATTGATTTCAGAACACCCCTTCCTGCCCATTGAAGTTCAGATGAGGAAATACTATCATAGTATGCAAATTTCTCTCATGTGAGTTCTCCGTGTCAGCCCTTTCCGGTGTTATCACCAGGAAGGAATACATTTACACTTCCAGAGGTAAAGTTACACACTCTAAACCAAGGGCCATTGAAACTAATGTTGACACATGTATGAGCAGGCACACACAGCCAGTCACGTTGTGCTCATCAGTGTTGGGGGATCTGGAACAAATGCTCAGTTCTGACTTTGAGTTATAACCACTAAAGAGCTACCTAGTCTTTTAAGGCTTTAACTTCCGATGCACCAATACACAACTCACATTTGTACCAGCTTCAACCAGCATATTAAAAAGAAGTCTACAAACAACAGCATCTCCTGCTGCCTTGCTACACATGAAGAAAGATTCTTACCCAAGGGGTGACGATCTGAACACATATTTGTTAGAGTTTGCATCATGTAAGTAAATGTACTTTTTTTAAGATTAAAAAAAGAAAACCAGAATGGAATAAAGACAATGGTCCTCCAAGATAGAGCAATATGAACATTCTAGGGCATGTTTATTCCATTTTTATTTTCCTATGTCTTGTGTTTTCCTATGCAAATTCCAGGGAAAAAATAAGTTTTACATCTCTAAATTAATTTTGACCTAATGTTTTACCCAATCCACAAAAATGGAGCTCTGTGGCAACCTCTGAATCCTACGTCTCCTACTACTGTGAGAAGTGCAGAGACTCCCACCAACATAGAGCATGACTCAAGAACTCCTGGCCTGCACATATTCAGTTTTCCTCACAGCCAATAAGGCAAGGCAGAAGAGAACCGCCATCAGAGGGACAGAGACAAATTGCTAGCCTGAAAATGCTTTTAGCCTGGCTTGATTTTTCATTTCCGTCCTCCCCAAAGTGATCAGGCTCTCCCATGGTATTTTGCTCTTGGCTCAGTGACCCATCCATAAACAACAAGCTCAGGGCATCCCCCTGTTGCAGCTCTGCTGCTTGTTCCTTCAAAACCGCCCTCTGAAATCACCCTTCTATTTTGCTTAGGCAATTCTCCCAAGGCCACTTGGGCCAAAGCTCCAGGCTCCTGGGTACAGATGAATTCTAAAATCATCTCTTCCCTCACAGTCTCATGGTGAAAACACACAGGCTTCTCCTGTCACAGAGAGGTCTTCTGCACCCCTCAGAAAGCAAACGTCATGAAAACAAAGCATCAGCCAGCCTCACTTTAATGGGAAGTGGGTTGGCCTTTATTGGGCAAACTAAAATGGCATATGAGCATGGACAGGAGTGTCTGGAGAAGAAAACGAGATGAGGAACCTGGAACCAGCGCCTTGTGTTGGCAATCAGAGGATTGCCTCACAAAATGAAAATCTACCTTTATGAACTAGAAAACATTTTCTAATGCGTGGTGGTGTCTATGCAGCAGAAACACTATCCTGCACAACAAGTTTAGGTATGGTTTATTGGCAGTGGGAGGTATGTATAATCCTTGGCCCAGTGACTCTACTTGTGACCTTAAGGGGGTAACCTGTAGCTCACAGAAAGGCAGATTTATACCTTCCCAGTTGACAATGTCAACAATACAGTACTCATTAAGTAAGGTACCCTTGCTTGACAAGCAAATGGAGGACAAGGTTTGGCAAATACCAAGAGGAGCTGACTGCAAGGCAGCGCGTAGAAATGCATGAACCCTAAGAGGAGTCTTGGGGAGTCAGCAATGGGTGTCCTAGTCTTGGGGAGTCAGCAGTGGGTGTCCTGGAGGACGGAGGAAGGGAAAGAAGCAGAAATGAGGAAGGCACACAGCTTTGACTAGAGGAGTAGGACACATGGGTGTATACCTTGACTCTGCCTCAGTGGGAACTGGGGTGACCGCTCCATAGATTCCGTATCTGTAAAATATAGAGAACGCTGTTTCTTAGAATTTTGGAAAGGATTGAGGAAGGTGATGTTAAGATAATATATATATATATATATATATATATATATATATATATATATATCATACTACTGGGATGAAAGATTTATAAAATTTGTATCTGTAATTGTCAATTTTCTACAATGAACAAATATTACTTCTTTAATGAAAAAGTCACTTCAACAAGTGTAAGCAAATAAGAAACTGTGATTCTCAGGCAAGCATTACTTAACAGCAAGGGATATGTCTGGGAAATGAGTTAAGTGACTTTGTCAGCGTGAAAACATCACTGGGTATTCTCACACAAACTGAACCAGTTACAACATTGTTGACCTATGGAATCTCACAGGACCACCGTCCTGTATGAGGCCTACTGTTGATAAAAACATCATTGAAAGGGGCTGGAACAATAGTTCAATTGGTCTTGCAGAGGACCCAGGTTCACTTTCCAGAACTGCGGAGTGGTTCACCACCATCCCTAACTCCAGTTCAGGGATACTCAATGGCTTTGCCTGGATCTGTGAGTACCTGGTGGTACACAGATATATGCAGTCAAAAAAAAATGCACATAAAATAAAAATAAATAAATCTTTTAAAATCTTTTTAAAATTCATTAAATGCCACATGACTGTATGCTTAAGGAATCAGAAGGGAAGTCCACAATTTACTTCAAAATATTCAAAAAAAAAATAGCCCATGCTGGCAATACAGATGTTTACTATAAGATTCTTCCAACTTTTACAGATGTGTTACAATAGTTATAATAAAATGTTAGGGAAAGTTTATCATTATAAAATTGCTTTTATTTTTATGCGTATGCCATATTTTTAAAAGCTCATACATTAAATGAAGAAAAACTTAATAATCTTTGTGATTGACACCTCACCAATCATACCTCCTCTAAAGATATGCTTTGTTTCCTTTCACATTTTATGCTCATAAATTTAAATCAAGCTGTGTTTGTAAGATCTTATTTATATTACTTAGCACATATTTATATTCTTATTTTTAATAATGTGCATCTGTGTGAGTGTGCCTGCGTGCAGGTGCGAGTGAGTCATATTTTAAACCCTTGCACCTATGTTTTCTCTGTTTAGAAACTTACAGTTTGAGGGCCATCATGCAGTAACTGATGGGAGCAGTGGCAGAGACCCACAGCCAAATATCAGGCAGAGCTCAGGGAACCCTGCAAAAGAGGAAAGGAAGGATTGTAGGAGCTAGCAGGATCAAGTACACCACAAGGACACTGCCCATAGACTCAACTAACCAAGGCAACTAGGGACTCATAGAGGTTGAAGTGACAATCAGGGAGCCTGCACGGGACTGACCTAAGTCCTTTGCTTATGTTATAGTTATATAGATTGGTGTTCTTGTGGGACACTTACCAATGAGAAAGGGGCTGTCTCTGCCTCTTTTTTGTGCTTTAGGGACTTTTCTTCTACAGGGTTGCCTTGTCTAGCCTTGGTATGAGGGTTTGTGCCTAGTCTTATTGCATCTTGTTACACCATGTTTGGTTGGTATTTTGGGGAGATCTGCTCTTTTATGAATGGAAACAGATGAGGAGTGGATATGGGAGAGGAAGAGGGAGGATTGAGAGGAAAGGAGGGGGAGGAGGGAGGGAAACTGCCATCAGGATGTAACATATGAGAGAAGAATAAGCAAGCAAGCAAATAAATAAATAAATAAATAAATAAATAAATAAGAAAACTACTGTTTTTAGGGAAAGTATACGTTTACGTTTTATTAATGAACTATTCTGAGAAATGAATTCCTTATAAATAGCAATAATTGGAGAATATAGCTTCTTCACATATTTGGTTTTTGAAATTTCTTACTTTTAAAGGAATGCAATACTTTGATTTCAAAATTCTGTCTGTTTTTCTCTTACGTTACAGTGGAAGAGTAGAAAAGAATCAAGCCAACTTCTCTACAAGCGGAAGCAGCCTCCTGCCAAGGGCCACCCCCACTACTGTCACATTGGAAACACCTGGATTAGGGAGAAGAAGCACTGAGTCCAGCAGTAGCCTGGGTCACTGCTGGATGTTACTGTGGTGTGTTGAAGGCAGACCCTACTCTCCTGAGTTTCCAAGGAAATGACACCTTCAATCTCCTTGGGGGAAAAGCTTGACTGCTGCTGTGTTTGGTTTAAACTATGCAACAACACTGAAGGGTTTCTTGCCATCTTCCTTTCTATCCAGAACCAAATCACTGCTCTCCGTGCTTAGTACCCACAACGTCAGGACGATTTGAGCAATTTCTTCTGAGATACAATCCCTCAGCTCCCTGAGTATAGAGTAAAGGTGGTTATTTAATTTGTTAGAGGGAAAGTAGGAGTGGGGGGGATCCAGTTGCTTCTTAAATAAATGGTCCTCTTTCTTCTGTTTCTTGATGATCATCCATGCTATGTAAGACCAGCATTCCTGATGTCTAAGAATTCCTAGAACATGACAGGAGAGTCACTGAACTTCTGATCGACAACCACATGCTCCACATACACACTCTCCGATTCGACCCATCTTTGTTCTTCAAAATGGAGGAACATTGACTTTCCTATCGTCCACTGTCCTGTGTTCCAGTCTGAATTTTCAGATGTTTCCTGTCTCTGTCAAAGAGGGAGTGGACACCTGCAACTCCAGCGTGGTTGTTTAGTCTCCTTGTGTTGTCCTGGCTTCTGAATGGGATAATTGGGCAGAGGCGTCATCATTGTTACTTTCCGTCTCATCACTGAAACAGCCTCTTATTAGCGTAAGGAAGATTCCTGTTTGTTTTCTTGAGTGAACATAGAAATTGATTCTCCTCTAATTGGAAACAGCCTGTCATATTTATATTTCTTCATGGGCTCAGCGTGAGTTCTCACGAAATGATTTCCTTCCCTCTCTAAATGCCTGATACACACAAAGTCCAAAAATCTGAAGTAGAAAACCACAAAGCTAATACTGTATCTTTTTTTGTCCTCCGGCAGTTCCTTTGATTCTTTAGTCAGTGTATACTTACTCCAGTAGGTAGGAGGAGAAACACAGACTACATACCTGATGTGTTGAGGGATATTGTGGCATGAGAAGCTAATGGCCACACATGAAGTGGTGATTTTGAACCAAAGTTTTCTTTTGAACACCCAAAGGAAAACAATGGAAAATATAATGCTCAGGATTTTAGTGTATGCTATACCTACGGAAGAAAAGCCAACTCAGCACCTACTAGTACATAGTTCTGCCAACAATGCAAATAATTCCCCCTGGTAGCCACAGCTATCTTAGGGTCTTGTCTTGAGCTGTTAATACTCTCTTACTTTAGTAGAATTTCAGAGACCAGACTCTAGGAAATGCAATGGGCAAGGTACCTAGTACGCCATCCATCCTGAACTATTCTTCAGACATCAGTGTGTTTAGAGAGCCCCTCCAGGTTTCTGCATGCGCATTTTATGCATACTCAAGAGAACAAGAAAGGGAGAAGGCATGACAAGGGAAGTTAATAGCAGCAAGAATCATATTGGAGTGCTCTTTTAATTAACAGAAGCTAATGAGCGTGTCCTTTGTGAAAGAAGTCATTTCCAGGTGGCAGTTTTCAGTACCACTGTAATAAATAAACTAGTTGAAGCTTCAGGGAACAAGATGTAAATTCCTGAGATAATTTTATTTTCTACCCAGGATTTGAATAACTTAAAAAGAAGGAGAAAACAAAAGAGGTTTTTTTTCCAGTTACTAAACAAATAGCTACTTTATAGAGAAGCTCAAAACCAAATATGAAGAGTCACCTCAATACCACACAGCAAACCTGTCAGAGATTCCTGTCATGAACCTGAGGAGAAGATAGAGATGAATGGGGGCTTGGTCCCATCTTTAAGTCAAATTGACAATCTGGGTGATGGAAGAAGAAATTGAAAGAGCTACGTGAAAATAAGAAATCCAAATGGCCCAAGAGCCAAAACATTGTGAAAGAAAAAAGTTGTCAAAGGAACAATATTTTTTATTTGTTTGTCAATGTCACTGTTTTTCATTCTCCACATGCTGTCCTGTAAGTCTCCACACCCTGACTGAAGTTCTCCCTGATTTCAGGGACAGGGTTTCTCTGTCACAGGCACAGTGTAAGTTTTTTGGTGTGTGTGTTTTCAACATAAAGGGCTCAAGGAAAAAATGAAAGTTCCTGTCTCCCGACTGCAAGATGTAGACTCAATGGGGAAGGATGTTTTCTCATCAGTTTCAAAGATGGGCTTTGAGCTATCAACTGACCAAGCAGAGGACTGTGCAAACCTCAAGCACACAGAGAAGGGATGGGAAAGGGCAGGAAATGGGAAAGCTAGAGCAGGAGAGTTACACGGAGCAGGAAAGGGTCAGACAAGACGCAACCCCTTCTGTCTGGAGCAGCTCTGACCCAGAGAGCTTTGTTGCAGCGGAAGGATGCAGAAATCAGGAAGACTGGGGAGACAATGTGGGAGAAGATTGAGGGTAACTGTCCCAGGAAATTTTGGTGAAGGGTGTCTGCCTAGTGAACTGTGGCAATCTGCGCTATAGCCTAGTGGAGCTACATTGGGCTGACAGTGCCTCACAGTCCCTCAATTTTCACTGCAGCACAAATTGAAACTGATCTGTGAAGTTCCTGGGGTCCTTCCAAGGGGACAGGGAAGCTATCTGCTCACAAGATCCATGCCTTGGGGAAGGGAGAACCCTAGCACAAGTTGCAAGGTAAAGGTCAGCCAACCTGGGGAGCAAAGCATTGAAGAAGCAGATGGTGGGAAGACTATAACATACATCATATCGGGAAATTACCATGTGCTGCTTGAGCTTACCTAGAAGCCAGCTCTAGAGACAGGATTGGCCCTTCCACTTCACAACCAAGCATATTTATATTAAGTGTCCCCAAGGCCCCGTGTCTGGGGAGGGGTTGCTCCTAAACTCTGTAACAGAAAGAGATGAGAACAGCAAAACATGCCAAGAGTAAGACCACTGTGCCCTTGAGAACAGCCTGGAGAATTATTTCCAACAGGGATTACTATTGTTTATCCCACCCAGCAGTGGAAAAGAAAAGATGAGAGGCATAGCCATGGAGAAAGCTCAGTGGGGAACTTCAGCTGACTCCCTCAGCTTCCCTAGCCAGTTCCTGTAGGATGTCCATGAGCCCCTGATTTGATGATGGCATCTCTAATCTGTTGCTATTTGTTTTTAATTGGATGCCTTGTCTCGGGGGACAATGTTCTCTGTCAGGATCTCTCTCTGTTGGGAACTCCAGCTGGCTGTCTTAAAGGAACTTCCCCAGTTATTTCTGCTGGGTATTTTGTGCATCTCCACCATTTTATGTTGTTTTGCTGTCTATTTATTGGTTTATTGCTTTACTTTGGTTTTCTGTATACTTAATGAACATTAATTCAAAACACAATGCATGGCTGTTTTTTGACTGTATAAAACAAAGAGGCGGGGGCATAGGAAAACAATAGATGATGACTTATACCATGGAGAAATATCTCCAGACAAAGGCAGGGAGACTCACAGAAGGTCATCCAGTTGTATCTGCCTGCTCTAGGCTATGAACACTCAGTGTTTCCCATGTATATATCTACATGTGGATAGACAGCGCTTGTGAGGGGCGCCAAGCCATGCATGGAGTGTGAACCATAGTAACCTAAGAAATTGAACAGGAAAAATGGAGCTTATGGGTGGCTGATGGGATGAGTCAATGTGTATACGGAGCCCACCATATATATATCAGATGTAGGGATATTGAAGAGAGGAGATATTGTACTACTGTGGGAGACAGAAGGATTAGGACAGAGCATGCTTTTTACAGCATAATAGGAGATTTATGGAATCTTGACATATAGAAATAAAACAGGGATTTTAGGTGACAGAAGAGATCAGTCATCAATCAGGAAAAGGGGAAATATGGGTCAACACACAAATGAACAAAAGAGGTCCAATTTGGCTGATATCTGAAGTCCTCCTAAAACAACCCCCATTTGCTACCTAAGCCCTGTGCTTTGTGTTATGTAATGGGAAGAATTTTATAAACATACCCACACACACCCACACACACACTATAAATATATATATATATATGTGTGTGTGTGTGTATGTATATGTATATACGTATATAAAATATATTGACATGTGCAATGTCCAATCTTCAAACCTATTGCCTTGAGCCTTCCCGTCTGTCTGCTTCCTGTTTTTTAATACATGGGTATAAGACAAGTTTGCTCCTAATGATGCCTCTAGTGGAGAATGTTATTTTCTCTAGCTGTTTTCCAACTCAACTCATATCCATCAGCATTTTATCCTCTCACCAGATGATAGGAGAGCCTTCAAAACCTGCCTACCTCGGCTGCTTAGATGAAAGTGTCTCTAACATGGAAGGCAGTTCAGTGGCATCCAGTCACAAATACTTCAACTTTGTAACTTTGGCCTCTGATCCTATCACTTTCTTAGCCTCTCATTTAGTCATTTACAACAATATGTAATAAACACTCGGTACAAAACTATTTGTGTGTGCATATGTGTGTAACGTGTCCATGTGTGAGTATGCATTAAAGCAAGAATTGATGTCAAGGGTCTTCCATAATCACCCAGTACCTTATTTATTATTATTGTTGTTGTTGTTGTTGTTATTGTGTTGTTGTTGCTGTTGTTGTTGTAGACAGAATTGCTCACTTAGCCTGGAGCTCATGATTAGACTAGATTAGCGCCCCAGCAAGTTGCAGGGATGTTTCTACCTCTGTCGCTTCCACTTCTGGGTATATAGGAGCACACAACCAGGCCTGTCCTGTATGTGGATGCTGAGCATCCACACCCAGTTGGCACAGCAAGGACTTCACTAACTGATCCATCTCCCAGGCCATCAAAATATTTGTAAATGAATGAATGAGTGACAGACACAACCATGAATTTCTTAAACGTGATTGTATAACAAAATCAACTGGCAGACCTGTTAGAATACAGACCAGTTTCCACCGAAGAGTTTCTGACTCATTGGTTCTGGAATAAGAGCTGAGAATCTTCATTTCAAACCACTGCCTGGTTAATGGCTCCTGGTGGAAGGGATACAATCTGAGGACCAGTATTATACATTAATACAGAAACCCATAAATACTTCAAAAATAACCTAAAATGAAATGGTATCTTTAAGTACTTTGCCTACCATTCACTTAGGGGCATTTAGAAAGTATTTCCCTATGTTTATTTTATATGTGGTAATAACAACTTAACAACATAAATTATAGGCACTTATTTTCTTGCTAGACAAAATCAAAATTTCATTAAGAATTCCAAGAATCAGAAATGTCTGAATAAAACGTGAAGCATCAGTTCTTATTCAAAGTTTGATCTTTTAACAATGCAATAAAATTTTTCATAGCCACAATATTTATACTATTTTACTCTAAGCTGGTCTGTTTTAATAAAATGACAAAAGAAAAGGTTAAACTGTCCTTTCTGGAATAGCCAAAAAGTAGACACAGAAGATTTTCTCTCTTTCTTTCCAATAGCAGAATTCATTTAGAGAATACAGACTGACCTATTTCCACTGTACCCCTTTCGGAGGTCACTGGGGCTTTCAAGGAAAAGACACATGATGGCATGCTGTTAATTCATGCTCACCTAATCTGTGAATGTGCCCAGTGCATTTAAGCTGCTGTGAGGGCCAGAACTGATGGATCTTGTTACCTCTCTGTTCATATAAGTCCCCTTTATCCTTTCAGTTCCTGAGTGTGTGGCCAATGCATTGAAGTGAAAGAAAGGGGGAATGTCTATATCTGAAATAGAAATCTGAGACAGCAAGATGGTTTAGCCAAAGCAATTTTTAAAAGCAAAGACATGGTTTCAGATCCAAGAGAAATAAGTTATCAAAAAAAAATGTTTTCTAAGAGGTAATATTAAAAAAGGAAGATAAGCCAGGAGGTAGTGGTGCATGCCTTTAATCCCAGCACTCAGGAGGCAGAGGCAGGTGGATGGATCTCTGTGAGTTCGAAGCCAGTCTGATCTAGAGGGAGTTCCAGGACATGTTCCAAAGAAACCCTGTCTTGAAAAACAAACAAACAAACAAACAAAAAGAACAGAAAGAAACAAAAAGGAGATAAACATAAACTTTATAGAAACACGAATGCCATTCTTTTTGAGAATACTATCTAGTGAAAGTTTAGAAAGAGCTAGTTAAAAAGGAAACATATGAGTTATACAGCCAGAAACTTGACTAAGGGTTACTTTGTAAGTGACTGGTTGATGAATATTATCATGATTTGTAAGTGTATTTAGAAATTAAAGCTATTAAATGTTAGATGCAAATGAAGCTAGTCTTGAAGAACACAACAGGTATATGAGGAAAGTAGTAGTCTAATGTTACCATGAAAATTCATTTCGACTTCAGAGTTAAATTGCCCACTGATCCAATATTATATACTAAAGAGAAGCATTCCAATCATTCTCCTAATGAAGAGAGAGTCTTCCTCAAAACCGCAATGATAAAAAGCTTCTACGTCCCGCCCACCATGCTGACTTGAATCATACTTCTGTCCTCATCTTCCATCTTATAGATTGAATTCTTTTCTATGAAACTGTTTCTTGGTTTGAGGAAGTAGCTACCCCCTCTACAATCCTAGTGAGAAAGTATTTTTCATTAATCTGGGGCCCTTGCTAGCAGATAACTTTTAAATATTAATTCTTAATAGACATGTTATTACTTGGTAGCAAAAAGAGAAAGCTAAACAGTAGCCACTGAAATGTAATTTCAAGGGTCTACGTAAGAAACCACATCCTGAAACTTAAAAGCAGTTGGTGTGAGATGACTGTAGAAAATGAAGTGGGAATGGAAACAGATTAATGAGGAGCCGGTGTTGAGTGCACTAGCCTCAGAGACTGTTGGAGTGAACCCTCACAGCCAAACAGCCATCACCTCTTCTCTCTGGACGAAGAAACTGAAGCTTGCAAAAGGGAAATAATAGCATGTCCAAGTTCCCACAAATGACACATGATAAAACTGCAATTTGAATCCAGGAATTTCTGACTCCCAGTTCTGTGCTCTTTTCCTTCACCACACTAGCAAATGGAGTATCTTCTGGGAGCCATATTTTAATATCAATCTTGAACTTAAGACCCGAGAATTCAAATGCAAACATGATGGGCCACCATTAATGAAGAAGAATCACCAATTCACCAATTATCCTTCCTCTTGTGGTTTATGTGATGAAAATGTTGTATTTAACATTAAATCCAGAAAGAGAAGGAATCCAATGGGAATCCAGGTGTGGAGAGTTGGCAACAATATCAAGTGCTTATCACCGACTGCAGCAATCATCATGAAGACACTGAAATATTACAAAAAAAAAGGAGCCTGGGGAAGGCATTCCTGGGGTAGGATACCTCAGTCACGTGACTCCAGCATGGCCACACTTTCAGAAAACTATACAATTTCCTTGGATAAGAAAAACGTAGTAGACCCTTCTAACAATATTGCTTACATAACCCATTTATTCCATAAATGTCAAAGAAAAATCATAGCCAGTGAGATCACCAGAATATTAAGAGATTTGGAGAAGTCCCCAGGATAATCTAAGGGCACAGATATAGAAAACAGAAAAGCCCACTGTATATACTAGGGCCTGCTGAAATGAATCTATCTTTTCTACGTCACTAGAAAACCTTTGATCTGATAAACACTTTCTGCAAAGCAGCCAGGTACAAAAGCAACATGTAAAAAATCAGCAGTCTTTCTGTTTTACAGTAACAAACATGCTGAGAAGGAAATCAATATAAAAAAAAATCCCCACTTATTACAGCATCAAGCGTTTAAATTCTTCAGAATTTTAGAAAGTTTCCATTGCACAGGGAAACTTTCCATATCATCCCTCAAATGTCCCTCAGTCCTGACTGTCTCTCCCTCACTCTGTCCCTCAACCCCTTGCAACGTGACCCTCTCATTCCTGACCTCACCTGCCTCCAGTCCATCCATAAAATTTATTCTATTTCCCTCTCCCAGGAGATTGATGTGGTGACCACAGACCATCTATACCTAACCTCTCTGGGCCTAAAAATTGTAAGTTGGTTATCATTTATTTAATGACCAATATCCACATATACATACATACCTTATTTGTTTTTGTGAGTCTGAATTACCTCACTCAGGATTATTTTTCTAGTTACATCCATTTGACTGCAAATTTCATGATGTCATATTTTTAACAACTAAGTATTATGTAATGTACTACATTTTCTTTATCCATTCTTCTATTGGACATCTAGGCTGCTTCCAGCCTCTGACTAGTATAGACAGAGTAACAATAAACATGGCTAAACAAGAGTCCTTATGGTAGGGTGGAGCATCCTTTAGGTATATGCCGAAGGGTAATATACCGAAATCTTGAGGTAGATCAATTCCCCACTTTCTGAGGAACTGCCATTTTGATTTGCATAATGGCTGTATAAGTTTGTATTTCCATAGCAATGGATGAGTGTTCTCCTTATTCCACATCCTTGCCAGCATAAACTGTCATTTGTGTTATTGATATTAGCCATTCTGGCAGATATAAGATAGAATCTCAAAGTAGTTTTTATTTGAATTTTTCAGATGACTAAGGATGTTGAACATTTCTTTAAGTGTTTTTCAGAAATTTGAGTTTCCTGTATTGAGAATTCTGTTTATATCTGAGCTCAATATTTTAGTTGAATTATTTGGTTTTTTTCTTACCTAGTTTCTTGAGTTTTTTATGTATTTTAGATATTAGTCTTTATCAGATGTGGAGTTAGATACTACTAATGGAGGATATGGAATCCGAAAAATGGATAAGGAAAATGTGGTACATTTACACAATGGAGTACTGCACAGCAGAAAAAAAAAAGACATCTTGAAATATGCAGACAAACAGATGGATCTAGAAAAAAACATATTGAGTGAGGCAACCCAGACCCAGAAAGACAAATATAACATGTACTCATTCATAAGTAACATTTAGGCATAAAGCAAAGAGAAACAAGCCTACTGTAGCAGGAGGCCGTTTGTTCATCCCGGGTGCCCAGAACCAAAATAATCACACAGAAAACATATTATTTAAATCACTGTTTGACCCATTAGCTCTAGTTTCTTATTGGCTAACTCTTACATATTAATTTAACCCATTTCTATTAGTCTGTGTATGGTCAAGTGGCTGTGGCTTACCAGCTAAAGTTCCGGCTTCTGTCTTCCGAGGGGCTACATGGCATCTCTCCAACTCTGCCTCCTTTCTCCCAGCATTCAGCCTAGCTTTCCATGTCTAACTAAGTTCTGCCCTGCTATAGGTCTAAAGCAGTTTTCTTTATTAGTCAATGGTAATCACAGCATACAGAGGGAAATCCCACATCAGTCTACAATTCACAATCCCAGAGAACCTAGACAACAAAGTGGACCTTAAGAGAGACAGATATATATCTAATATACATGGGAAGTAGAAAAAGACAAGATCTCTTGAATAAATTGGAAACGTGAGGATCGTGGGAAAGGGCAGAAGGAAAGAGGAGAGCAAGGGAGGGGAGGGGAGAAAAATATATAGCTCAATAAAATCAATTTTTAAAAGATGTGATGGCTTTGTTTCATATTTTATTTTGTCATGTTTGTTATCTTTTAGAAGTCTGTTATTTTCCATTTAAAGAAAGAAGAAGAAAGAGAAAGCATTAAGTTGGGTTAGTAGGGAAATGGTGAGAATCTGGGAGGAGTTGGGTGAAAGAAAAGAATATGATCAAAATATATTGTATGAAAAAATTAAATAATAATATAAGTAAGCCAGGAAGTGGTAGTGCACACCTTTAATCCCAGAACTCAGGAGACAGACAGATCTCTGTGAGTTTAAGGCTAGCCTGGTACACAGAGTGAGTGTTCCAGGACAGGCTCCCAAGCTACAGAGAAACCCTGCCTTGAAAAACCAAATAATAGGTGGGTGGTGGTGGTGCATGCCTTTAATCCCAGCACTCGGGAGGCAGAGGCAGGCTGATCTCTGTGAGTTCGAGGCCAGCTTGGTCTACAAAAGCTAGTTCCAGGACAGGAACCAAAAAGCTACAGAGAAACCCTGTCTTGAAAAATTAAAAAAAAAAAGAAAAACCAAATAATATTAATATAAATGAATAAATGTTCAAAGAATAAATAAAAGATTATATTAAAAATAAAAGAAATGCACATGACATGAGAACAGAAAGGGAGTAGAGGAAAGGGACCAGCTGGAGAAGGAACAAGGGACAAGGAATGATGACACATAACATAAGCGAAGTACGATGTCTGAATGAAAATGACATGACGAAATAAATCACCTTTGTACAATGACTAACAAAACAGAAAAAAAATCTTTGCTCACAAAATAGAGGCAAGAATCAAGTTCTTTGTAAGACTATATTCCTCTCTGGAAGCTTTAGGGAAGGATCTGTTTCCTTGTATCCTCTATCTTCTAGTAGTTTCTAGTAATCATTGGTTAACATTTCCCTCCATCTTCAAAACCAGAAGAATCACATCAATCTGTTTATTTCTCCATGGTCCCATCCCTTCCACTGGTCATGCCTGGGAAAGGGTCTCTGGTTTTAAGGACTCAATGGCTATCCTGGCCTTTTTCACACAACTTTAGTCACATCTGAGAAAGTCTTTTTGCCATAGACATTAACATGGTCACAGGTTCTAGGGATCAGAACCTGGACTTAGTGGGGGTGCTGTTTTCCTTCTTACTGCAGTAGAGAAGATTGGGTCCCCTCCCACACTGCATCCATCTGCATCTTCCCGAAGTCATCAGATATCCTCTTTAAGTTGGAGCTTCCTCCCTTCTGCTTTGTTGGTGCAGGACGATTGTCTATATTTTGTCAATTATGTTTTAAATAAACACTGATTGGCCAATAGCCCAGCAGGAAGTAGAGGCAGGACAACCAGACAGGAAGTAGAGGCGGGTCAATGAGAACAGGAGAATTCTGGGAAGAGGGAAGCTCCCTCTGCAGTCCTGTCCAGACACAGAAGAAGCAAGATGTGATCATGCTGCTAAAAAAAGGTACTGAGCCATGTGGCTAACACAGATAAGAATAATGGGCTAATGTAAGTTATAAGAGTTAATAAGAAGCCTGAGCTAATGGACCAACCAGTTTATGATTAATGAAGACCTCTGTATGATTTCTTTGGGACTTAATGACTGCGGGAACCAGGCAGGACAGAAACCCTGGTCAACACTTTGTCCTATATCTTCCACACCACCCTCTGCACAATACAAAAATGGTTCCTTTTCTCTTTTGATGCATAAAAATTCCTTTACAGCCAGGTGGTAGTGGCACATGCCTTTAATCCCAGCACTCAGGAGGTTGAGATAGATGGATCTCTGTCAGTTAGAGGCCAGCCTGGTCTACAAGAGCTAGTTCCAGGACAGCTAGGGCTGTTATACAAAGAAACCCTGTCTCAAAAAAAAAATCACAATCACACAATATAATTTTCATCCTGCAGCAAGCTTTCTTGTCAGACTGTCTTTGGATCACCAGCCCCCAAATAATGTCACAGAGACTTGTTATTAATGATGAAAGCTTGGCCTTTAGCTTAGCCTTATCCCCAACTAGCTCTTATAACTCAAATTAATCTGTATCTATTAATCTACATTCTGCCATGTGACTTTTACTTTTCCTTAGTATGTTCCATATGACTTGCTCCAAGTCTGTTGGCAAAATTCACATTCCTAGATTCCTCCTCTTCCTCTCTGTTCCTGTAAATCCCACCTATCTTCTCCTGCCAAGCTATTGGCTATTTCAGCTCTTTGTTAAATCAATCAGAAAGTACCTTGGCAAAGACACATCTTCACAGTGTACAAAAAAGATTATCCCACAACACCACCCATTGTCTGTGATTTAAATCTTGTAACCCAGAAGCTTGATTTTTCCCATTTCCACACACACACACACACACACACACACACACACACACACACACACCTGCTACATCAGATTCTCCCAGTGGCAAGTTATTGTGTGTTGATAATCTACAAATGGTTTCTGGATAGTATCACAGAAAGAGGTTTGAAAACAAATACATGGTAAAACATTTGGTATGAACAAAAACAAGTTTATAGTTTATGAATAGGAAATGAAACACAAATAAGTGTTTAAGTGAAGTTATCAAAAATGTATCAAATTGGGTAGATTTGGAAAAAGAATTTTCCAAAACCAATCACTAAATATTTCATAAAAATATTCTGGGAATGTTGGAAATAGTTCTCCCTCACAGGCCTTTTCAAAGATTAATTTTCTGCTTAAAATGTCATCCCATTCATGATCTGTTCCCATAAAGTCCCACCTCAGATTTTGAAAGGAAACCTGGGAATCTGATTGCTGCCTTTAATTAACACATAAGGAAACTGAGGCTGGGTAATGTGAAGGCAGGTGAGAATATGAAGGCCAAGTTTATTTTATAGATGAAAAGAGGCTCAGATCATTGGATGGCATTATTTAGGATCCATGAGGAAAGAATCTCACATAATCAGGCTTCTGACAAAACTCTACTATATAGTTTAACCTTGAGAATAGAGAATGGCCATGAGCCAGTGGAGCAGAAGGCCAGAGGAGAGAACAGGGTCCCTCAGCTGATGGAGCACACTGACAATAATAGCCAAGCCCACGTGGTCCTTCAAGCCGCAGTGGTTCAGTTCAGCATGGTTGCTTCCAAGCTACAGACATTTTAAGCACATTCAGCCATAGCTTGCTTGGATCTTTAATAAATAGGCAGGCTGATAATGTTTCTTTTGAGAATTTCACCTCTGATGTTCAAATGAATTTAAATCAGCACTCTATGTAATTGTAGTTTAAAAAGAATGGAGTATAGAAACAGTTGGAGGCAAAGAGCTCACCACCTCCCATGGCCTGTGCATTGCCCATACTTAATCCCTCTCCTCCCACACCAGTGGAGTATAGGAAGTGACAGGGAACCCTTGGACTGACACTTTCCTCAGTCTTTGACATTCTATGTACCCATACATGCTCCTCCCTCAGATCACCTACTGCTGAAGATGATGAGCGAACAAGGGAAACTGTAAAGGCTCATGAGATAAACTAACACTTTGTCACATACAGTGATGGAATTTTAATAGATGCCCAGTCTCACTGCATCTCAAGTCAGTGTTGCATGTTTAATGCGGTAGTGTACACAAATCACAAATCAGACCACTGTATATTAGATCCCAGTGACAACTAATGAACATTAAATCTTTCAACAGTAATAAAAAAAATGGTATTGATTCTACCAAGCTGTCATTTTGCAGTGGCTTAAGATTGAGACTAACATCCTGGGCTGGTGTGCGTCATAGTTGGCTTGTAAGTGGGCACTGGTTGGACTAAATGGTACGTCTTTTTTCCTGGTTCTTTTCCATTCTATAAAAAGGATCAAGGTGTCTTGATCAAAGAGGCATGGGAACTGATGTGTATGGCCACATCAGTAATATGGTAGGAATCCAGTAAATTTTAATGCATTAAAGTAATAGTGTCTGCCCAAGATTTTGGTTTTCCATTCAAGAGGGACCCAAGATCCCTTCGAAGATAATGAAGCCAAATGGGATTGGCAAAGGAAAATAATCAAGGACTCTCTCTCCTCCCTCCCTCCCTCTCTACCTTTCTCACATTCTTGCTTCCTCTAGGGTTTCAAGGAATTAGAGGCAGTATAACTGTGACCAGTGAATTTCTCTTTTTGTAAGTCTGAATTTCATTTATTTATACACACACATATACACATATATACATTTACAAATATATTGAGTGTTATCATATAATGCGGCTGCATTCATTGAGATGAGGCTATGCTGCTTATCTGTCATTCTGTTAATGTGGAATACTACAGTGACTTATTTGCATCTGTTGATCTATCCTGCATTCACAGAGATAGAAGCCACTTGTAAGTGAGCCTTTTAATGTGTTAGTACTTTCAGTTTTCAGCTTCATTTTGTGAGGATGTTTAAATCTATGTTCGTCAGGGATATTGACCTATAATTTTCTTTTCCCGATGTATTCATATCTAGCTTTGGTATCAGAGTAGCACAAACCTTGAAGAATAAACTTAGTGTTTCTTCCTCTTTAAATTTTTTGGACAAGTTTGTTAATAATCAGCATTCATTCTTCATGTTCAGCAGGGTTCATAAAGGAAGTCATACAGTAGGGTCTTTTGATGGGTCCATTGTCCCAGGCCCTGGTTCTGACTGAGAACAGTGCTGACGGTTTACCCATGCAGTTGAATAACACTTTTCTCTGCCAAGACTCTATAACATCCTTTTCTAGAGGGTGGGCACTGAGAGGCAACCTGATCCCTTGGCATTAATTTCTTTCTTACTGAATTAATGAATCCACTAATCTCTCTCCTTCATCTCACTTTGTACGACCTCTCCTCACAGGCATGGACATTTGTCCATATGAAGAGGAAGGACATTGAAGTCATGAAAGGGAGCAACAGAGGATGATGGATCCATGCCAAGAGATAACAGATAAATTACAATGTTCAGTCATGAATTGGGGGCTGGATTTGCTAATGGGAGTTGAAGGTGGGTAATCAAGCTAAGACAGGGAGTTTTGGAGACAGAGCATCAGATGTGAGTCCATCACTGATGCTTACTGACTGAATAACCTGGGACAATCACTCATCTTCTATGGTCCCCAGGCTCAAAGGATGAATAATAGCATCCCTTGCCCTCTAACAGTTTGTGAAAATTAATTAACATAGGCTAATCATGGTAATAATGTCACTTGAACTCCTGGCTCTTACAAATATTTTGAACATATGCAAAATGCCTTAAAGTTGTCCCTTATAGGTGCCAAATTAGTCACTCTTTCCAGGGCCAAAAAATGATTTACCCTGGAAGAGAATGTAGTAAAAGAACTTGCTTTGCCCTTTTCATTCATAGCAACACATGTTCCTTGTCTGGGGAAAGGAGTTTGACAGATCATGAAGTATAGTTGCTGTCAGGACTGAAAAACAACCTTGCAGTAAATCAGTTTTTAATTTGTGTTTTTGAAAAATTGGGACTCTGCTTTAAAATTCTGCAATTATTCACCAGTGAAGATGTGATTTCTGGAGCACAGGGCCCTCCCCACTTTCCTCAGAGACAGAAAGTCCCCAACATAGATCATGGAGGCCCTTCTTTCTTTCTGAAAATGGAGGCTATGATACTTCATCCTGTAGCCAGATGTAACACCACGTCTGTTCTGTGTGTCATGTACTACAGTTTGCAAGTTGGACAAGGAACTGGAGATTGAAACACAGAGAGAGAGAGAGACACGGGTAATGCCAAGAATGCCCTCCTCCTTTATTGTGTTCCAGAGCAGCTTATATAGGGTCTAACTCTCAGCTGCAAGCCCACCAGCAACCACTCCCCTGCCATCAGGAACTCCTGAGGGTCTTGTGTTCAGAGAAGCTGCAAGCATAGGAAAACACGTTTACTCCAGCAGGCAAGAGATAACAGGAAATTCAGGGTCTGGGGGTCCACAGTTCCCAACAGCCAGCCATCTTGGAAGGCTTCTATCTACTGAAGACCTTTCTATGGCATCAAAGGGACCCCAAATGTGGCACCCAACAGCCAGCCATCTTGGAAGGCTTCTCTCTACTGAAGACCTTTCTATGGCATTAAAGGGACCCCAAATGTGGCACCTTGAAGTAGATTGTGCTGAACATTCTCAGGTAGCTCCCTCCAGCCTTACAACATCTCCTCTATTCAGTTCACCTGCCTTGGTAATGAGAGTGGAAGCAAAATGGGAGATGGAAAGGACTTGCTGTGATGTGAGGGGAGTCATCAAACGTTGATGCCAATGTTAGAAACAAGAAAAGATCAAAGAATGGATACTTGGGAAGGGTTCTTAGAAGCCTGGGAGATACAAATGCAGAGGATAGGGTAGTGAGGGAGGAAAATATGGAGCCCTGTCCAGGAAAAGTAGGCTGCCAAGGGTGAAGATGATTCAGAAAGTTGGTGAGACTCCTCAGAAGACAAGCAAAGTGGCCTGTGTGTTCTTATTTGTTCTAAGGAACACTCGTAGCATTTATGAGGGGGTCAAAAAGTATCAGTCAGCTATCTGGGAGGGCTGCCAGGGGACTCAGCCATCAAGAGCCAGTACAAGTGAGTCACCATTTATCGAGAATTTTTTACATGTTCGATGCAAGTATGACTGTGTTAAATTAAGTGCCAACACAATCATGAAAGAATTATGGTAACCACATCACAGAAGGAGAACTGAAGCTCAGAGGGGCTAGATTAGATTACCTGCTAAAATTTGTATAGCTCATGTCTGCAAGGAGATGATTTTAGCCCAGACATGCATCACTGTCACATGAATATAGTCCCTATGTTGTTATTAGGACAATATCATGAATGGATGGAAGATGTAAAATTAGTTGTTCCTTTCTTTTATATTATCTTTAGAAAGTTAATAAAAAATGTATGCAGAAATCCTCCTACACAAAATGCTATTTAATAATCAAATTGTTTTGAATAAAACACATGCCTGGAAGAGGTGAATGATTTTGCTTACAAGTAATTTAAATGATATACAGCTTTCTACACAGCATTGTTTTTAATGAACCATTATGGGATGTTATGAAAATTAAAACATATCAGTTTTCTGTAAGCAAGAAGTACTTAAACTACTTAATAAATGATTTATGACTGTTCAGTTCATCAAAGAAGGTAATTTAGCCTATTCACTGAATTATACCTATTTGGACAATTAAAAATCATTTGGTTTACATTTTAAATTCCAAAATGTGGGTGTATATTATATTCCCTCAATTGCTGTACACTGGCTGCTATTTCATCTTCATGGTTTTGTGCCTGGATTAATATATGATCCAAATGAGGGAACAAAACTCAAGACACCTGCTATCCCACTGTGAAGGGCATTTGTCCTGGAGCCCCATGAATAAAAGCAAGTATTTTTCTACAAACAAAGCTGCCATGATGTGGCCACTTGCCTATTCCTGAACATGGTAGCCAGGACAACCACCAGCTTTCTAGCTGGTATCCTTTACTCCTCCTAACCTGTGACCTAGTCACCTTGAGTTCTGTCATTGTGAAAAACCCCTCTCATGTTGGGAGACTTGTCACTGTGTCTACATAGAACACTCTTACCTTCCCCTCTCTTCCATTACTTGGCTTGAGCCATTCGTTTTCCTTCAACTCTTATCTCAAACATGCTACACTTGAGTACTCCTTTGCCAGTGTTAGGGTTTGTGACATTCTATACCTACCCTTCAGTATCCTCTTGTCATATAACTATTTCATCTAAATTGGAACATTTCCTCCAGGAAGGAAGGAAAAAACTCATGTAACTTACCAGGCTCAGCAAACTAAGAAAGCTGAAAGAGTCATTAGCTCACTCCTGAAGGTTATATTATCAGTAATAATGCCAATGTAGGAACTGAGCTGCCTGCAAATTTAAGGATACAGTTTCCCGAGTTGTCACACAAGATAGAGTGGCTTTTCTGGTGTGATGCCTATAAATTACCAATGTTCCTATAAGTAACTCTTCACCCATATATCTGTAAGTAATCCTAGTAAACGCATTGGGTCACCATGGCAGTTGGTGTTTTTGTACTACAACTTAGGGTTGCTTGAGAAGAGAGCTCAATTGAGGAAGTATCTAGATCAGATTGTTCTGTAAGCATATCTGTGGGGGATTGCTTCAATTGTTAACAGCACTGTTCCCTAGACAAGGCTCCTGAACACTATAAGGATAAAGTTAGATGAAAGCAAGAAGACAGACAGAATGCTTTTCTGTCCATGTAGATGGACATTTCCTGTCCTGACCATCTGTTCCCAAATACCCAGCAGCCACTTTCCACATTATCACACAGAGGGATATATTAATTGTAAATGCTTGGCCAATAGCTCAGGCTTATTAGTAGCTAACTCTTACACTTAAATTAACCCATAATTCTTATCTATGTTTAGTCACGTGCCTTGGTAGCTTTTCCCGGTACAGCATTTTCTTCTTGTTTCTCTGTGTTTGCTGGAGACTCTCTGACTCCATCCTTCCTCTTCCTAGAATTTTCCTAGTCTGGCTCTCATGTTCAATCTCTTCCTGTCCAGTTATCAATCAATCAGCTTTTTATTAACAATGAACATAATCCACAGCATCTCTGCTCTCTTGGTTGTGGGTGGATATGATTCATTGTTTCCTTTCTGGGATAATGGACTACCATATTGATGTATGCTGTGAATACTATTGGTTAATAAAAAAATTGCTTTCAGCCTATAGCTGAGCAGAGCAGAGAAAAACAGAACTAGGTGTGAAAAACTAAACTGAATGCTGGAAGAAAGAAGGCGAAGTGAGAAAGAAGCCATGTATTCCCACCAGAGACTGACACCAGAACTTTACCCGGTAAGCCACAGCCACGTGGCAATACACAGATTACTAGAAATGGGTTAAATTTAGATGTAAGAGTTAGCCAATAAGAAGCTATAGCTAATGGGCCAAGCAGTGGTTTAATTAATACAGTTTCTGTGTGGTCATTTCTGTTCTGGGCAGCCGGGATGAACAAGTGGCCTCCTACAACACCACAGAGCAACAGAAATAAAACTAAACTGGTCACCAAGCTCAAGTAAGGTAGAATAATTTATAAAGTCTGTGATCCAGCTCCAATCTATCATGAATAGTTGTTCCCTTACCTCTCTCCAGGAAGTTATACAACAGCCTTTTACATCAGACTTTTTTACTAGACTCTATTATCCTTGGGACATGGACAAGCATGACTCCTGCATTATTGAAGTTTCAAGCATGTCTCTGTACTTTGATTAGAATATATGCAAGGAATTTTGTTTTTGTTGTATTTTATTTTTAAGACAAGATTTCACACAGCTCAGGTTGCCCTATAATTAACTATATTGCAGAAGAGAAACTTGAACTTCTAATTTTCTTGTCTCCATCTTCCCTGTTCTGAGATTACAGGCATGTACCATTGCATCCATTTTTTTTTTTTGCACTGCAGGGGACTGGATCTGGAGCTTCATGCAGGCTCTAGCAACTAAGCTATACCTCCAGCCCCAGAAATTATATTTAAAGAAATGAATGACAGCCCTTATTTATCATGTCCTTTATTTAGGGTTACATGCTCTTAAATACACATAGGAAAGAGGTATTTGGAAGTGAATGATAAGGTACACACAAAAAGAGTGAGGCTAAGAATAAAGGTAATGCCTCTATCATAAGAACAAAGTATCGCAGAAAAGATGTCCCCTGAGGATGATTATCTGCCTCTCCATTTTTATCTCCATTATTCCTCCACATCTTAACCTTGCTTGTCCTTACCATTGCCCCACCTATTTTCTCGTCATTTTATTTTTGCCATATCCTTTGTAACTATACTATGACCATCCTCTGTTATCTTTTAATTCTCCCATCTTTATCTGATTCAAACAGTTGTATATTTCTAATTAGACATCAAAACACACAAAAGTGGAAACTGTAAATAATACAGTACACTCCACACATTGATTTATGCCTCACAAATATACTAGGA
This sequence comes from Microtus oregoni, assembly GCF_018167655.1. Classification (NCBI taxonomy): domain Eukaryota; kingdom Metazoa; phylum Chordata; class Mammalia; order Rodentia; family Cricetidae; genus Microtus; species Microtus oregoni. The sequence goes on along the minus strand of NW_024543091.1, from coordinate 1,855,939 downwards.
TAGCAAGATATATTTTCCAGGTATGAACAGTGAATTTATCTTAACATACCATTTTATGTCAAAATATTAACAATAGACTTCTCTCTAGCCAAGATGGAATAACAAAGAATACATTGCAGTCTAACCCTAAACAACCAGAAAATTTTAGAATATCTCTGAAACAAGTGATAATCAAGGTGCTGATTATCAAGAACAATCAAGCCTGATGGGTAGGTTACAGGTAGGTGAGTCCTGTAACCTCCCAGGTCATATACTATGACACAGCCCAGAAGCATACAAAGATTTAGCAGACTCCCTGAGTCTAAGAGATGGAGCTAGGGGCTGAGAGAGACTGAGAAGACAAGACTTTGCAGGAAAGAGTACAAAAAGGCTTCCTAGACAAAGAAGTCTAACATTGCAGGATGTTTTGTTTCATTTTTATGGCTTGATCGCTACACTTATTGTCTTTATGGAAAATTGCTTAAGTTCTCAGCATCCCACTCCTGAGCTGTCAAGAAACCTGCCTTCTTTTGATCTACCCAGTACTTTTGAACAAGGGACATTTGGGGACAATTCTACCACTTCTTAGTCCCTGCTCACAGACTGTATTCTCTCCTATAGAAGCATGAGCATTCCCATGCACTTTCTCCATGTCTTGAGTTATGCTGCTGCTGTTCATATACAGAGAGAATTGTTTCTTAGGAAGCGTCTTCATTCCATTGACAACTCATGTGGCCTGCAATATTCTCACCCATGATACACTTCTGAAGTGCTTTTGCATTGTACTCCTTGTTTCCAGAGTGATAACCTGGGAGTCATTTGGCACAGTGAGGGCTAGAGAAGCCTTCATCCAGAGTTCCATTCGGGACACCAAATTTTTATTTCCAATTATAGTTCTGGCAAAGCCTGTATCCAAACAACAAGTAAAGGCCTCAGATGAACTGTCAATACTTCCCACATTGTGTTCATCTCCAGTAATCTCCACTTGGCCTCCATAGACCTTGTCCATGCCAAACCTACTGAGAAGCCTGCAGCTCAGCAGCAGACTCTACAACAGCCTATATCATCACTTGTTAAGACAGTTTTCGCACCATATTTTGGTAGTTTATGTGCATATGTTGTGCAGAGTATCAAATCCTTGTATATATGGCTATAAACAACTCAGCAGATTAAATCTCTGTTAGTTACACAACTATGTTTGGATATGTATTATTCTTGTACTAGATTACCAAGTTTTTCGGAGCATAGTAATCCATTTTACTCTCTCATCACTTTTAAGGTTTCACTTGGTATCTCTTAAAATAGGCCTTTGCCTTGATAATTTTTACCTCCAGGCTCTTCAGAACAGAGGCCCATCCCTACCGTTCTACACAAACCCACTGCTCCAGCAGTTCCTTGGAGTGAAATCTAAAAGTCTCTAGTATTCAACTGAGGATGACTCAGCTTATACATGAGAAAACTTCCAGAGAAAGACTCAAATAAAAGAATAAAAAAGAACAGTGTCTAATACAAGAACACTGCCTGTCCTATCAATGAAACTGGATAGCCTCTTTACTCACATGGAACTGAGGGAATACTTACATAGAGCTTGACAATTATCAGGAAATATCTGGTTCCACATAGTAAATCTTAAAGGCAAGATATGAAACTTTTTACAAATTTGATCTGTACCCCCAGGACAAAGATCAAAAATGTTTTAGGAAACAAAACCACCAAGTACCTGGAGATATAGGGTTGGTTCAGTGACTATCAGCATATACTATTCTTGTAAAGGACTTGAGTTTGAGTCACAGAACCTACATTAGAAAGCTTACAACCTCAGGCAATACTATGTTCAATGTGTCTTGTAGACAGAGACTGTTCTTTCGTTTCCCAGCTGCCGAGACTCAAAATAATCACACAGAAACTGTATTAATTGCAATACTGTTTGGCCATAGCTTAAGCATAAATCTAGCTAGTTCTTACATCTTAAATTTCCCCATACTATTATTTTATAGGTTACCACAAGACTCGTGGTTTACTGGTAAGGTTTTGGGACATCTGTCTCCTTTGGCAGCTGCATGGTGTCTCTCTGACTCTGCCTTCTTCTCCCACCATTCAGTTTTATCCTGCCTAGATCTATTCTGCTCTGTCACAGGCCAAAACAGCTTTTTTATTAACCAATGATAATAAAACATATTCACAACATATGGAGGGGATTCCCATAGCACTTCCCCTTTTCTGTCTAAAAAAACAGAAGGTTTTAACTTCAACATAGTATAATTACATAAAACAAAACAATAACCAAGCAAGAATTATAGTTATAATATTTAGTCCATTCACATTTGGCAAACTAAGGAAAATACTCTATCATCTATCCTATCTTTATGATTCTAAAGTCTTATATCTAATTTGTCTTTTATAATTATAATTATCTTTCTTTAACTCTATCAAAGAATCCAGAAGGATATATTATTACTTAAGTAAACAGGATGTAAGTAACTTCCAAAACTCTAGAATTGACAGAGACATCTTGCTGCCTGAAAAGTCACCCAAAGTGCTTCTGTAACATTGGGGCATACATTTTTAGCCTATAGGACCATAGTATCTGGCAGGATTTCCCATGAAGCAGGAAATTTCAAGGACAGTTCTGCATATTTTGGTACTATGTCAATCACTTTCTTCTGTATCATGCAGAATGTCTGGCAGATTCTCTCATGAAGCAGGAACTCTGAAGGACTGTCTCACCTTCTTTAGGCAAGTTCAACAGTCATTTTTATGTAGGTCCTAAATGTGCAGTTTATACAGCATACCATCAAGCAATCGAGGAAAGAACAGTTTCTTGCCCAAATGGCTAGCAGACTCCACTAGGAACCTCTTCAATGGCTATCATCCTCTTGGTACATTGGTGCTGCCAGGAGCAGATGTATCTCGTTGTCATGAAAAGTCCTAAGTTCTTAAAACAGTTTAAATACCATATTTTGTACATCCTTGAAATATTTGAAAATACCTATCCATCTGAAATTTATCTCTGTACATCTAGAAAACCTAACATGACAACAAGCTTGACTATTATAGATGACTATCTACTAACCTGTACTTCTTAATTACATATTACACTTTTAAATGAGCTGCACAAACATAATACATTAAACAAGAGCAGAAATACATATACCTATAACAAAATTGACCTTAAATTTGTATCAATAAACCAAGATCCATATCAATGCAAAGTATTCATCTCTATATTATATCCCCCTTTAAATAAAAACAAACACTTATAAGCAGTATTTGGGAATTTTGGTGTAGTTGCCTCTAAACTACTTCTTGCTTTTTGTTGGGCAAAATATTCCTGGGACTCACAGAGACCTTTCAAGGGGTCTTGTTCCATCAAACTATATTAGCCAGTAAGGAATCCACAGTTTTCTATCCTTTTTGGAAACAAAAGCAGAACCTCTTTTCCAAAACAACATATCCTTAGACCCAAATTTTGAAGTCAAGATAGCTTTATGTTGGTTTAATTTAGCAGCCCTCAGAATCAAATGTCTCTCTGTCTGCAGTCAAAAAATTCAAAGAAAACACAATAATATACACAATCCAGACTCTGTGTATATTCCATCTTTACATGGCTTATTTTTCTTACTCTGTTACTATTTCTAAAAGTTTAATGTTTATTTTATTATCTTTATTCCTTTAATTTATGACTGTCTGTACACTTTTATATTACTTTTATTGTCTCTTTACTCTTGTTCTTCTCTTTCCCAAGCCTATGTACATTTATTTAATACTGTGACCCATTTAGAGGTCTTTTTTTCTGAATCTGTCTTTATTGCATATCTGTAATAATTTTTTGACTAAAAGTGCTTTTAAAGCAGTGTGGTTGCAGCAGCCCTGGAGGCTGGCTCTGCCTCTCTCAGACTTTCAATATGGTGGAGGTACCACCAGCTCTGGGACTGCTGGGTGGGAACTGTGCTCAACAATGGGCAGCACTGTGCAGCATACAAACACTTTTTATCTGAATAAAAACTAAATCTGTCATGCAGCGCACTAAGTATCCTGGAAACATCTCTATGTATAATGCTGGGAATCCACCATGCTCTCCTGCGTCTACATGTCTAGCAGACGTCATCCTGCCTCCTACCCAGGCAGAGAGTGCTGAGCCACAGGCACGGTCTCAGCTACTTTCCTACTGACCCTGAGTGGATACACAATTATCTGGACCTGAAGTGGGTGGCGGGCATCAGTCTCCATCTACAATTGGTGCTCAACATGGGCTGAATGCATCCACATAAAACCTGAGAGTGTCTAATGCCCTCTTCTCGTTTTTGCATGTGCTTGCACTCATGTGCATGAATGTAGTGTGTGTGTGTGTGTGTGTGTGTGTGTGCATTTTTTTATTTCAGTACATAACAGAATCAAATTTATTATGTCTAGTAATTAGTCAAGAATGATAAAGCACAAAAAGAAATAAGCTACAACTCACAATGAAGTTTTGAAAAACATTAGTAAATAAATGAAAAGACACCATGAAAATCTTTAAAACATAAGAAAAAGTCAACCTTACAATGATTTGCCATTGGAAATCACTTTAAAAGCCTAAAGCAATGGCACATCAGTAATATCATTTATACTAGAGGACAGGGTGTGAGAAACAGAACCCGTCAAGAATGAAAACATCACTGTGGGAACAATCCCATTGGGAGCCCTGTTGATCTTCTCAGTCTACAGCAGTAAAATGGATGGCTGATGTCCTTTGTCTTTCTTCACTTAACTCAGTTCTCAACTGCAGCCTCCTACATATGTGTTTGACTACTTAAATACCAATTACAAGCTTGGAAGCCAAGGACGATGTAAAGGAAAATAAATCAGAGACAGATGGAACATCTCATCTACAATACAGTCCATGTTAGCAAAAATATGGGCATGGAAATTCAATATGGTAGAGCAGTAGGTAGTGAGGTTGGAGGGGCAGCTGAAGAGAGCTTTGATTCCCTTTATGCCTGTAAAGTGCCTGGACATCGTTGGATATCCTAGCATAGGCTTTTTATTACAGTATTAATGTCTCTATGTTCCCACTGGCAAACTGCTTATGTCACATACTAAAGTGTATGTTCTATTTTTATTCACTGACTTCCCCCCACACACACTAACATAGAAAGAATGATTTTATTCTTTGTATGATCTAAAGAGCCTCCTAACATCTATGACATAATAAGCTTAACATATATACTCATGCATTTCAATTGAATCTGTTGGTTAAGTCCCTAAATGACTATTTATCCATCACCTATTACCATTTGTCAAACTTGAAATAGAACAGGGAACAAATTAAGTCAACTCCCAACCCTATAGATTTGGCAATTTAGTCTTGATTCAAATGAAATGATAATAATTATGATAGAGTACTAAATCTACCCCTTACAAATAAAAAAAATAGCAAGGAAAAAGAACAAAATCAGGGCTGTTTACTGTTTTATATAGAATGCCAGGGAAATGACCTTTGAACATGTGACATTTAAAAGGGGATTTGAATGGAGGGAAAGAAAAAAAATCATGTAGTTAGTTGGAGGATGCTGTGGGAATTCCTTCAGAAATAGCCTTAAAGATACTGGCTCACTTTGGGCATTGTTTTATGTGCTATAAATGCAGACATAATGCATGCACAGGCCTTTTGGATGCTGAATTTATTTCCAGTTCCCAGTGCATGCAGAGGACTGCAGGTTGCTGCTTTTTCTGTAAGTTTACCCCTAGATAAATTAACCTTTGTTATACCCCATACCAGGCTAGTGTGGAACTCTTTTGTATGCCAACAAAATGGTGCACCAACATGGGGCAACTATATTCACATAAAAACTGAGAAAACTTGGGAAGGAATTCTAGATGCAAAAGAACAAAGTTAATCACTTCTTAGTAGCCTCATTTTTTTTTTCAGAAAAGGATTTCAGATACATAGTAGAATAGATTCAGACATAAAAGATCTCTAAATGAGACACAATATGTTTAAAATGAATGTAGGCTTGGGAGAGAAAGCAAAACAGTCTAGACAGTTATAACTGGACTCTCTGAATGTGGCTGACAATGGGGGCTGACTGAGAAGCCATTGATAAAGGCACTGGGACTTGTTTCTACTGCATGTGCTGGCTTTTGGGGACCCTAGTCTATTTGGATGCAAAGCTTCCTAAGCCTGGATGTAGGGGGGAGGGCCTTGGACTTCCCACAGGGCAGGGTTACCTGCCCTCTCTTAAGAAAAGAGGGAGAAGGAGGAGGGTGAGTGGAGAAGCAGAAGGGGAATGGGAGGAGGGAAGGAAGTGTAAATTTTTGAATGGAAAAAAAATAATAAAAATTGAAAAAAAAGACAGTTATAAAAAGAAATAGTTTTAAAAAATAAAAAAGTCTTTAATGTGACAGTAAAAGTAATATAAAAGAGTATATATAGTCATAGATTAAAGGAATACATAAAAATAAGTCACATAAAGATGGAAAATACACAGAGAGTCTAGATTATGCATATTATTGTGTTTTCTTTGAATTTTTGACTACAGAGAGACATCTGATTCTGGTGGCTGCTCAGTAAAACCAACATAAATATATCTTGATATCAAAATTTGGGTCTAAGGATATGTTGCTTTGGAAAAGAGGTTTTGCTTTTGTTTGCACAGAAGATAAGAACCTGTGGATTCCTTCCAGGCTAATATGGTTTGATGGAACAAGAGTCCCTCGAAAGTTTTAAATGAACACTAAAAATACTTCACCCTATAAAAAGGAAAAAGCAGTCTGGAGAAAACTACACTAAAATTCCCAAAATGAACTTTTATAGATGTTTATTTTCATTTAAAAAGGGTTGGTTATAAATGGTTAAATGGTCACAGTCAATCTCTTTCTTTAAAAATGGGGAGTTGAGTTATGTTATAAAGATGAATACTTTGCATTTGTGTGGATCTTGATCTATTGATACATATTTAAGGCTGATTTTTTATACTGAATTTTATATGTATTTCTGTTCTTATTTAAGGTATTATGTTTGTGCAACTCATTTAAAAATTTAATGTATAATTAAGAAATGCAGATTAGCTGGGCAGTGGTGGCACACACCTTTAATCCAAGCACACAGAAGGCAGAGGCAGGTGGAACTTTGTGAGTTCGAGGCCAGCCTAGTCTATAAGAGCTAGTTCCAGGACAAGGTCCAAAGCTACAGAGAAACCCTGTCTCAAAATAAATAAATAAATAAATAAATACAGATTAATAGATAGTCATCTCTAACAGTCAAACTGTAGTCACTGTACTTAGGTTTTCTAGATATATAAAGATATATGTTAGTTAGTTAGATAGATAATACTTCAAAGACTTACAGAGTATGGTATTTAAAATGTTTTAAGAACTTAGGCTTACAAAATTCAAGATGGCATTGTTTTTTATCACTGAGTAATACTCTAATGTGTAAATGTGCCACATTTTTTTTATCCATTCTTTCATTGAGGGGCTCTAGGTTGTTTTCAGGTTCTGGCTATTACAAATAATGCTGCTATGAACATAGTTGAACAAATGTCTATGTAGTATGATTGAGCATCTTTTGAGCATATGCCCAAGAGTGATACTGTTTATCCTGAGGTATGTTGATTACCAATTTTCTGAGAAATTGCCATACTGATTTCCAAAGCAGCTGTAGAAGTTTGTATTCCCACCAACAATGAATAAGTGTTCCCCTTACATCACATCCTCTCTAGCAGAAGCTATTATTGGTGTTTTTGAACTTAGTCATTCTGACATGTGTAAGATGGTATCTCAGAGTTGTTTTGATTTGCATTTCCCTGATTAGCTAAGGATGTTGAACATTTCCATAAATGTCTTTCAGCCATTTGAGATTTTTCTTTTGAGAATTCTCTGTTTAGTTCTGGAATCCCAATTTTTAATTGGGTTATTTGAAATTTTGATGTCTAATTTCTTGATTTCTTTATATATTTTGTAAATAATTTCTTTGTCTGATGTGGGGTTGGTGAAGATCTTTTCCCATTCAGTAGGCTGCTTTTTTTGTCTTGTTGACCATGTCCTTTGCTTTACAGAAGCTTCTCAGTTTCAGGAGGTTCATTTATTAATTGTTTCTCTCAGTGTATGTGCTACTGGGGTTATATTTAGGAAGTGATCTCCTGTGCCCATGCATTGAAGGCTACGTCTTACTTTCTCTTCTATGATGTTCAGTGTGGTCAGATTTATATTGAGGTCTTTAATACATTTGGACTTGAGTTTGGGGCATGGGGATAGATATGACTCTATTTACATTCTTCTACATGTTGACATCTGGTTATGCCAGCACCATTTGTTGAAGAGGCTTTCTTTTTTTCTATTGTTTAATTGCAGCTTCTTTGTCAAAAATCAGGTATTCATAGGTGTGTAGATTAATATCTGGGCCTTTGATTTGATTCCTTTGGTCAACCTTTCTATTTTTATGCCAATACCAAGCTGTTTTCATTACTGTAACTCTGTAATAGAGCTTGATGTCAGGGATGGTGATGGCTCTGGAAGTTCCTTTATTATACAGGATTGGTTTGGCTATCCTGGGTTTTTTGTTTTTCCATATGAGGTTGTATATTGTTTTTTCAATGTCTGTGAAGAATTGTGTTGGGACTTTGATGGTGATTACATTGCATCTATAGATTGCTTTTAATAGAATTTTTACTATGTTGATTTTACCTATCCAAGAACATGGGAGATCTTCCCATTTTCTGCTATCTTCTTCAATTTCAGTCTTCCAAGTCTTAAAGTTTTTATCAAATAGGTCTTTTGCTTCTTTAGTTAGTATTACACCAAGATATTTTAGGTTATTTTTGGCTACTGTGAAAGATGATGTTTCTCTGAATTCTTTCTCAGCTTCTTTATCCTTTGTATATAGGAGGGCTACTGATATTTTCTTTTAGTTGATCTTGTATCCTGCCACATTACTGAAGGTCATCAGCTGTAGGAGTTTCCTAGTAGAGTTTTGGAGGTTGCTTATATATACTATCAAATCATCTGCAAATAACAAAAGTTTGAGTTCTTCCTTTCCAATCTGAATCCTTTTGATCTCCTTCTGTTGTCTTAGTGCTCTAACCAGAACTTCAAGAGCTATGTTAAAGAGACATGGAGACAGTGGACAGCCTTGACTTCTTCCTGATTTTAGTGGAATCGCTTTGAGTTTCTCTCCATTTAATTTGATGTTGTCTGTCAGCTTGCTGTGCAAATGGATGGAACTAGAAAACACCATCCTGAGTGAGGTAACCCAGATCAAAAAGATGAATATGGTATGTACTCATTCATAAGTGGATAGTAGCTATAAACAAAGCATATAGAGCCTATTGTTCATGATCCTAGAAAAGCTAATTAACAAGGTGAATGCTAAGAAAAACATATATAGATTTACCTAGAAAGATGAAATAGTCAAGATCGCCTGACAAAACTGGAAACATATGAGCGGAGGAAGAAGGGAGGGTGGAAGGGGAGGAAGTGGAGAGGCAGGGAGGGGCGAGGAAAACTTGAGGAGACAGGTCAGTGGAGATGGAGTAAGGAGAGAGATGAGAGCAAGGAAAGAGATATCTTGATTGAGGGAGCCATTATGGGGTTAGCAAGAAACCTGGCTCTAGAGAAATTCCTAGAAATCCACAAGGATGATCCCAGCTAAGACCCTAAGCAATAGAGTAGAGGGTACCGAAACTGACCTTGCCCTGTAGTCAGACTGATGAATATCTTAAATATCATCATAGAACCCTCATCCAGCACCTGATGAAAACAGAGGCAGAGACCCACATTGAGCACTGGACTGAGCTCCCAAAGTCCAGTTGAAGAGTAAGAGGAATGAGAATATGAGCAAAGAGGTCAAGACCATGATTGATACACCCACTGAAACAGTCTATCTGAGCTATGGAAGCTTAGCAACACTAGCCAGACTGGGAAGGAACAAGCAAACTAGTCCCTCTAAATGTGGTTGACAGTTGCATGTCTGGAGCAGACTGAGGGACCACTGGCAGTGGCACCAGGATTTATCCCTACTGCTTGTACTGGCTTTTCAGGAACCTATTTTCTTTGGATGAATACCTTGCTCAGCCTAGATATAGTAGGGAAGACCTTGGACCTTCCCTAAAATGTGCCTAATCCTCTCTGAGAAGTAAGTGGGAATGGGGGTCGGGAGGTAAGTGGAGGGAATGGGAGGAGGAGAGTAAGTGAGAACTTGGTATGTATAATGAAAAAAAGATAGCTTGCTTTTATTTTTAAAAAAAAGGAATTTAGGCTTATCTCAATAGTGAGACATATCGGCTTCTGGCAGTACCAATCTACTTCAAGAGGATGATAACCATTGAAGAGACTCCTTATGGAGTTTGCTAGCCATTTTGGCAAGAAACTGCTCATTCCTTGACTGCTTGATGGTATTCTGTATAAACTGGACATGCAGAACCTACAGAAAAATGACTGCTGAACTTTCCTAAGGAAGGTGAAACAGTCCTTCAGAGTTCCTGCTTCATGAAAGTCTGCCAGACATCCTGCATGGCACAAAAGAAAGTGACTGACAAACTGTCAATACAGGCAAAACTGTCTCTGAAACTTCCTGCTTCATGGGAAAGAATGCTGGATACTATTGGCCTGTAGGCTGAAGATAGATACCTCAATGTTACAGAAGAACTTTGGGTGAGTGTCCAGGCAGCAAGATGTCTCTGTCAATTCTAGGGTTTTAGAAGTTGCTTACAATGCACTTCCTGTTTACTTAGGTAATATTATATTTGTCCAGGGTCTTTGATGGGGTTGAAGACTGGATAGTTATAATTATACCTTTCCTTATTTATGATAAAAGATAAATTAGATAAAACTTTAGACTTACAAAGATAAAATGTTCATTTCCTTAACTTGACAAATGTAAATGAAATAAATATTGTAACTGTAATACTTGTTTGATACCTGTTTTGTTATATGTAATTTTACTGTGTTGAATTTAAAACCTTCCTTTTTTAATTAGACAGAAAAGGGGAGATGGTGTGGAATGTCCTTCTGTAGATGTGTTCCTTTTATTGATTGATGAATAAAGCTGTCTGGGCGAATGGCTTAGCAGAGCAAAACCAGGCAGAAAATCCGAACAGATACATAAAGAGTAGGCAGAGTTAAAAAGACACCATGTAACTGCCAAAGGAGATGGTTGCTGGAGCCTTACCCAGTAAGTTACATCTTGTGGCAATACATAGAATAATAGAAATGGGTTATTTTAAGGTGTAAGAGCTAGCCAATAAGAGCCCTAAGCTATTGATGAGTATAGTTTCTGTGTGATTATTTGGGTCTGAACAGTCAGGAAATGAAAGAGCAGTCTCCTTTCCACAGGAGAAGCCTATGCAAAGATCCTGAACCAGAAGCATCTTTGGCATACTTTAACCACAAGTGAGCCAATATGGCTGTTTAGAAAGAATATGGGAGAGAGAAGTAAGTAAAGAGATCAGAAAAAAACTCTTACCTCTAAACCACAAGGGGAACTTTGAAAATACACAAGTGTTCAGATTTCAAACCCAGGAACTGTATTTCGGTTATTTGGGGTAAAACCCAAGCAAATTTCAGTGGTCTCTGGGAGACCTCCACTGAAAGATGTGGTTAAGAATCACTTGTAAGTCACATAAATTAAGTGACTTAGCTTATGTTTTTAGAAAGGACCACTCGGGTTTCTGGATGGTTCATGAAAACAAGCAAGAAGGATAGAACAGAAGTGACATGGCCCAGTCAACAATGCTGTTGTTCTATTACTGCAGCAAAAGGAAATATAAATTTATGTAGTATACATGTATTCATGTAAAATATTTCAAGATCCATTTTAAGGAAAACCTCTGGTCATTTTAACATAAGATTTTTCTCATATTTCTGCTAAAGCAATATGTTCTATAGAATATCTATGTTTTCCTGGTGGCTGATATTTCCATTCTGGTATAACTTGACATATCTATTTGAAGATACTCTTCTCTCTGCAAAATATCTTAAAATAACTTTCTTTTCCTGAACTCCAAATTTGGAACAGAACACAAATGCTTTAACTTCGCTGGATTCTTTTTTTAACAGTTCTATTAGCAAATTAAAAGAAATTTGTCTAATATACTTTATTTAAACAAAAATTACTTAACACTGAGGAATGAAATACTTTAGAAGCACCTTAAAAATAAAATGTAAAGACTAACTTCAAGCAAAAATCATTTTACAAATACATAGTATCAGGACAATTAGCTCTAAATATCACATCTGCTATTCTAAGATGGTGTCATGCAACCCTGCTTAGTCAAACAAGAAATGTTACAATGTCACAACTAATCAACTAATTTATTGAACTAAGTTATTTCAGAATATAGACACCTATAGCTTTGGATTATTAGGTTAATGGAACAATTTGGAGGTGAGGAACTAAGTTTCACAGTGATGATAATAATAAAAGTTTACTTACAAAGACTAAAAGTCGTTTTAATGAAAGGAGCAGTAAAGTATTGCATGTGTGTAGAAAAAGTATTCTTGAAAAGACTGATTAAGTTGTGAAAAAAAACTGGGGTTACCAATAAAGCTTCAAGAAAGAGTGCCAACAGGGATGCATGCATTTCTCTTAGCTCATAGAACAAGGTCAGAGATACAGTTTTCCTTTTGCAATTGTAGCTTTTGTATGGCCAGCAAAATTGAAAGCAAGAGAAAAAAAAATGTTTCAAAGTAGCAAAACAAATCCCAGTGATATTATAGATTGATTCAAACTATAGCAGGATGGGTTTTGTTTGTATCTTAAGACAAGACTTTTTTCTGTTAAATTATTTGGGTTTGAGTTATTTAAAACAATTTTGAAGCAATTCTCAGAAAATTTCATCAGTAGTAAGAACAATTGTTGAAGTGAAAAATTGTTTGTAAAAGTACACTGATACAAATTGGCAGGCTCAATGTGTTTTGTAAAAATGTAATAGCTCGCTAAAGCTTTCATGTAGCAAATTTACTTAAAACGTATGTCTTAGTTATTTTTTGTTGCTTAAAAAACACCATGCTCAAGGCAATTTATAAAAAAAAGAAGGTATTTAATTTGGGACTTATAGTTTTGGAGGGTTAGTGTCCATCATGGCCAAGTAAAAGCATGGTGGCAGGAACAACTGAGAGCTCCCATTTTACTCCACAAGTAGGAGGCAGAGAGGGGCACTAGGAACGGCACAAGGTTGAAGCTCAAAGCTCACGCCTAGGGACACACCTCTAATCTTTCCCAAACAGCACTACCAACTTGTCAGTAAGCGTTTGAATATATGAGTCTCTGGAGGACATTTCTCATTCAAACCATCACACTCTTCATACTCATGGGCCTAAATAACTTTTAATTTCTCAACAAAGTATCAACATTCTATGTGCTTAATCAGCATCTATGAAACATGTAATGTGTATCAGGGAATTTTTCAGTACATAGCACCTGAAATAAAAGTCACGATCTAAGAATAAGTTTCCTTATCAAGGAAGAAGCAGAGTGGAGTGCAGTTATATGGGACTGACTTTCTGGTGACATCTGAAGGAGAAATGAGCCCAGAGGCTCACAAAGGACCATGTACATAAAAACAGATGCAAAAGCTGAGTCAAAATAAGTCAGGGGCTGGAGAAGTAGTTCAGTTGCTAGAGGGCTTGCCCTGTATGCACTAAGTCAGTGTTCAATCCCAGCACTGTCGAAAACTGAGAATGATAGACATAGGCCTATGTCTGTGACCTCAGCACTCTGGAGGTAAACACACAAGGATCAGAAGCTCCATGCCATTCCTCTTCAGCTCACAGTGAGTAGGGGTTAGCCTGTACTACATGGGGTCCTGTCTCAAAAAGAAAAGAAATGTGCCAGAAATCAAGCATAGGACACTATTGTGAAGATAAGCCCTGTGAAATACACAGACCTGGTCAGAGCTAGCATACTTGAGACATTTTTGAGCCTAACATACACTGCAGGAAAAATGGGGTCCTAAGTATTCGTAGTGCCTTCTGTGTGCCCATGTAACCAATCATTTGATCATTGGCCTCTAAGTGAATACTAATATTAACCCCAGAAGATTTCATAATATAACCAATGACTCTGAAAAAAAGTTAGGACTTTTCTCTCTTTCAACATCATATTATGGAAAATTATGAAGGTACAGAGAACGCTGTGTGCTCATTTTTTCAACTGTACAGCTAGCCTTCCTTTTCGCTTGAGTACATTTGGAATAGGTGCGTAACATTCCGTCTTTGGGTCAATCTCCACTGAGCAGCTCAGCTCCCTGGAAAATGGGAAACGTTTTCCTCTTTCTTTGCATTTCTAAATTTGGGCTTCTGACCTTGGATGTTGTGGGCCGGTACATTGTACACACCTGTATCTTGTTATATTCCTCAAGGAGTATTGATTTCTGTTTAACTTAGCTTATTGTGAATATCAGGCTTTGAGTAGCAGTTAGTCATCCTACCCTTCACTGAGCTGATTGCGTCCACGCTGCATGCATGTACTGTCATCCAAAGGCTCGGGAACCTCTATATGGCTCTCTCCTTTTTGGGCATTTCTTCCTCTACTCCTCACTCAAAGTGCAAATCAACTAGACTTTGTGTTTCTGACCATATTTGAAGCGTCTCTGTGGCTCTCCAGTTGGGCCTTGCCCTCAGGCTGATAGTAGGAAGAAGGTGAGGCAGTTCCACCAGTTCTGTTCCCAGTTTCTCAATGCGAACAGCTTTGCAGAGAGCTTCCTCTTCTCTTCTTGCATCTTGAAGACAATTATTCTTACACTTTATGCAAAGTTTATAGATATTATTTGCAGAATGATTTTAACAAGCTACTTGAGCTTTGGTAGAAGTGAAACCTGAATTTCTAATTGAGTTATTATTTCTCTAAAAGAAAAAGGAAACCAATATTTATTAATGCCAAGCAATAGAGTTAGCAGTGAGAGTCATACACGCTCACTGGCATCATTTAAGAGGAATTTATCACTGCTGTGTGACATGTGAGGTATTCTCTGGGCAAGGGTGAGGAAGGAGGTCATAGATGTTGAAAATGTTATTCTCATTCATTTCTCCACTTTCACTCTCAGCATAAGCCTCAAATCATTGTTTTATATTTTATATTTCATATTTTACATTCTTTTGTCCTAGTGCCCAATCCCATCTTCATAAAATGCACCCAGGGTGTTAGTATTCTTGCAAGGCAACAACTCTATGTAGGACACAGCCCTAGCCACAAAACTCAAGCATGGGACAAAGGCAAATCAATTAACTGTCTTAATAAGCCAGCCATATTTTAATGTAAAACTAAGAATTGTCTAGTCATATCTGAGAAAAATGAAGACTCTCCAGAATTTAAATCACGAACTACACTATTTTAAAAAGAATATATATATCTACCATTACTAATAACAACCACCATTCCAAAGGAATAATATGCTTGAATATATTAGGTCTTGATCATATATGGTAAGTATTTTTTGAGCCCCTATCATGTTCTCAGGACTCCTCTAATCACATAAATAGAGAATAGCATAGCCAGAACGCTGCCTTGTGGAGTCTAGGTTCTCACAGAGAGAAATCTACACATAATAGGAAATGAAAGTAAAATGTACAGAAACCTAGCAAGTTGCAGTAACACACACCACAAAGATACCCTTGTGAGAGGTGGAATCAGAAACTAAGTTTCCAGAATGTAAACAAAGTCTATAAAGGTTGTAGCATTTCTAAAATAAAATATCAAACTA
Source organism: Microtus oregoni (assembly GCF_018167655.1). NCBI lineage: Eukaryota > Metazoa > Chordata > Mammalia > Rodentia > Cricetidae > Microtus > Microtus oregoni. The sequence continues at coordinate 1,840,280 of NW_024543091.1, read as the reverse complement.
GTGTTCACAGTTAGCTTAGTACAAAACCAGTCCCAGGCCAGTTAGTGCTACAAATGAGACCCTGTCTCAACATATAATATTAATATTTACTTTATCTTCCCCTCATTTGCTTCTTTTTCTAATATTTTTACATATCGTGATGGCTAAGTAAATGTGTTTCAATCAATGAGTGAATGATACATTTGGTAAAATGAGCTTGCAGTTCTTATTATCCTTGTTAATAGCATAATTATTATACGCATATCTATATACACATATATCTCCTATAGGAACATGTGTGTCATTAACAGAGCAACACTTGAAACTTTTTGCTGAAAGGGGGATTTTTTTAAATGCCCTAAGAAATAAAGATGCATTTGTAAATTTTATAGCTAAAGCAGTTAATACAGTTCGTTTTTTGTTAAATTTTATTCTGCTAAGAATGAAGAAGTGACTGTCCTGACCAAGAGTTGAGGAAAGGTTACCAGCATCTAAACTAGGAGCACATAGGGAGTGAGGAAATGATCTTAGAATCTGCTGTAGAAGTTTGAGCGGCAGCACTGACAGAAGCCAAGGATTTCGGGAACAGAGGAGTCAAAGCTAGACAGCCCAGGATGACCTGGGCTGAAGAGACATGGATTCTAGCCTTTTCACCAGGGAAAGATGGGTTTTCACAGGAAGCTTAATAATCCAATTGGGAATTTTTCCAGATTTAATCGTCCTATGCACATTCAAAAAAATAAAAAAAAAAAACCACGGTAGCATGAGTGTGGAGTTTATTGGAGAACTAGGAATTGGATATGGATCAAAAATATCCACCAAGAAGAAACTAACCATTGTAGATAGGGAGTGATAGCGAAAGATACCTGACATTGATTTGGGCCTCCACCAGACTCCTAGCTCCCTCAGGAATTTCTAAAGTACAGTGAAACCTAAAGAGCTTTGTCTCCAGTTAGTAACAGAAGCGAATTTTGATGGCGTCCCAAGGATAAAGAGAGAGCTAGAAAGAGAGATTAAGTCACACAATGAGACGAGGAACATATACTAGAAAAAATATATTTGTATACAATATATGTATAGACATAAACATTACTGAATATTATAAGTGAACATACCAGATGAGATTAAATAAACTAAGAAAGGGAAAGTATTTATGAAGGTACAGCATGATTTAAAGATAGAATTTGTCAACAGGACAATTGAGAACTAAAAAATAGGCAGAACACACAGGCTACAAGGCAAGCAAGAAAGGACACAGAAATTGCAGCAGGAACACTGGATACAAATGTCGTATCATTCCATTTACAAACCTGGGTCCCCACTCAGAGGGTAAGGAAAGAGAGTGTCCAACTGATGACAGCTCTGTGTCGCCACCTGGACATTGTCCTTCCTATTTTGGGTTGTCCCCAGCCGTAGCACACAGTGTCCTCACCATCACCCACCCAGTCCTGTCATTTATGCTCTCCCTGACACTCTCTTAGCCCTCCCTATGCATGATGGGTCCAGTATTGTTGCTTTCCTACAGCACCTGAGGTAGCTGCTCCCATTATAAAGAGTAAAAAGTCTTACCCAGAGCAGCCTTGTTGTCTTGCTGGAAATCTTCTTTCCTAACCCAAGCGATTCAGATGTTGACAGATGACACATGGTAATTGGTGACAGTTTCTCACAGTAGACAGTCTTAGAGTAAAAGGGATAAATGAGACCTGAATGGTCTCATCATAGCATAGCAGACGTTGTGACTTTAAAAGGGGGGAGTGAGAAAACCCTTTCAGAAATATTACACTGGCCATTAATAAATGAGAGGAAATAACTGAATACAAATGTAGCATGCTGCATACTTGATATTTGTGTTATTCTGACGATGACAATGGAGGAGCCCCTGTAACTCCGTTGAAAAGCATTCTCTCCCAGAGATGGACAGATGACATCATTATCAAAAATACAGTAAATGATACGTAGGTAGGTATGTAGGTAGGTAGGTAGGTAGATAGATGATAGATAGACAGATAGATGATAGATAGATAGATATTTAGATAGATAGATGATAGATAGATAGATAGATAGATAGATAGATAGATAGATGATAGATAGGTAGATAGATAGATAGACAGACAGACAGACAGGCTAGAGGTCACAAGAAGAATAATATTTAAGCCAGTAAGGAATGATGCCCTCATGCTTTTTACATAAGAAAATATCTTTGTATAAACCAGATTATAGAAGTTCTAATTCTCATTTCTGCTGTTTTGTAGTTGCATTTTCTTGGTGTTAGGAAACTCACTAGCCACTTGGAAAGCAAGGGTGCCTTAGAAAAACCTGTAAATCAGAGCTTAATATTGACACCAAGGACTCTAAAGCCACGGGGATTTTATTTTGAAGATGACCGCATTCTCTTCCCATGGGAGAGAACCTGACCTCACAGATGAACGCTGGTGATGGAGACTTCCACTTAGCTTGGGAAGCCTAAGAAGAAGTTCATGTATAGCATCCAGCATTGGTAAAGCAAGATTGTTTCAGAGACTCCAACAGAAGTCAAAGAGGATGTCCCAGCCACTTCTCGGGCCAACAGAAGTCAAAGAGGATGTCCCAGCCACTTCTCGGGCCAACAGAAGTCAAAGAGGATGTCCCAGCCTCTTCTCGGGCCAGTTACTAGGGTACATGATGTAAAGGTTAGTTGTTTTAAAGTAGCTGTTGCTGTTTAGTAGAATAAGTAGCTGTGAGTGTGGCATCAAAATTCCAAGTAGACAATGGCTCTGCTAGCTGGGATTGGAGAAGAGCGATCAGGGCGGTGTAAGAGAGATGGTTGACTTCCTACATAAACAAATATTGGAGGCTGTCAGAGTTAGCAGACTGTTTCCATAGTAATAGCCTAATAGACCTCCTGGGCAAATTATTTCTCCTTCTGCTCTCTCTAGAGGTATGTGAAACCAATCATATCTAAGATGAAGTACTATGAATAACTAGAATTCTGAGCACAGAGAGAAGAGATGAGCTACCTCATTATGCCTGCCCCTAAGAAAGAACTAGAAAAGCAGGCCCATTTTTGTTGCTTTGGTTTGGTTTGTTGTGGGTTTTGTTTGTTTGGCTGCTTGGTTTGGTTTGGTTTGGTTTGGTTTGGTTTTATTCCCAACAACTTCTGCCTGCTGGCTAGGGCCAAAGATGGAGGAAAGAAAAGCATTTAAAAATCTCCTTTCTTCCCATTTCTGTTACTAGTGAATGAGAAAAGAGGAACGCACTCACAAACGAGTAGGGAACAGGGAGTTTTCATGAGCCAAAGGAGGCCCTTCCTTGTCTGACATCCAGGTTAGAGCACAGGGAATCTGCTGGGGTCTACAGGCTCTTTCTGAAAGGCTCAAAAACTACTGTAAAGAAAGAGCTTACAAACCCATCAGCACCAACCTGGTTAGTAGACTATTTCCCCACAGCTTAAATTATCTCAGTTTTTATTAGATTCTTTGCTTTAATTAAATCAGAACACTGATTAATTAGAAAAGTATAAAATATGTGTGCCGAAGACAATTATTCTGCGGCATTGCAGGTGCTGCAGGTGGAGAGCAGATACGGCATCCTTCTAGCAGAGGACTGTTGACTTTGTGTTTAAATTTAATTAAAGCCAGTTCCGGCTCTCAAGTGCCCCCAGACACCCAGGTTTCCAGAATAGACTTATTGGTTTGAAATCAACTCGAGAGGGAATCCAAAGAGAAGGCTGAGTGGGGGTTAGAGGTTGGACATTGTTTTCCTTTACATTAGAATTAGGAACCACTCCTGATTAACCATATTATGCTGAATTTAAAGAAATCTATTGCAGATTGTCTAACAGCTAGGCTAAGCAGCAATGGGTGAGTCTCTGAAACGACGATTCAGCCAGCACCAGGTATAAGTGCATCCGACGATGGAGCCATGGGCAACAGCAGCACACAAAAATTGCAAAAGATTTGTTGAGAAGGAGATGTTCAACAGGACAAAAGGGGTGAGAAAGGGCAATTGATCAGAAAAGACTAGCGTTCATTATCTTCATGTATGAAACTATCAAATGATAACATCATTTAAAGAGAACTAAAGAAATGAAGAATACCGATCCCTTTGAAGATGCAAGTGCAGTCTTTATCAATAGCAGAAAAGAGCCAGGGGAGGAAAGGAGGAGATTCTTCCAGTCAACGCACCCTGTAGTGTTTTGGCTTATGAATACCCACGGATACATCTATATCACAGAGCCAGCTAGCAATGTCATTATGCACGAGTGTGTGGAAAGTGTTTAGAAATTGTTAAGTCACTCAGGAAATTAAGGTTCGTACAGGATGACAAATAGCTCTTCCTCCCCAGCATGCCGAGCATGTCCGCCACTGCATTAATTATCAAAGCATAGAAAAGCAACCCCTGCAATATTGTTCCACAGAAACGCAGACACAACGATGGAAATTTCAGGAAGCGACCTAGGAGAACAAACACAGTGTAGTCTGCCACCGAGTTAGAAAACCCAGCTAGTACCTCCTTGCATTTAAGCCATGAAACAAGAAAAAGCAAACACAATAGATTTGACAAAACCCCTAAATGAAACCTTAGCTCCTTCTTTTTGGGAATTGCAGCATAGCAAACCATTGACTGTTTCATCCCTGACTCAAGCAGCATTCAAAACATAACACCCAGCAGGGTATTTATCCCACTATCCTTTGCCCAAATACAGATTTCCATAAAATCAATTAATCTTTGGGGTGGAAGGGTCCTTGGGGGTCATGAAACCCAACCTCCCACCCAATACTCCCACAGCCAGAAGATTATCTAGTCTACGCTCCCTGCTGGGGCGCTTACCACTGCGGAGGGCAGCTCTTTCCCCTGATGAATAGCCTCAGTTATTAGAGTTGATAATTTTGGGCTGAAATCTGCCCCCTGGTAATTGCCACCCACTGGTCCTAGCTTTGTCCTCTGAAGCGTTTCAGAGTCTCACCCCTCACTATCACCATGACAACTCTTCAAATATTTGAAGGCAAAGAAAACTTCTCCATGCAGGCTGTGCACTCGGGGCTTTCATGCGTCTTCATTTAGAAGGGGCTTTTTCCTCGCTCAAGGCAACATCCTCTCGTTGTATCAGTGATCAATGTCAATGCTAAGACACACTTAGCAGAACACAGGACAGTATTTTAATCAGGGCCCAGTGCAAATCTCCTGTTCTTTCTGAAGGAATGTGCAGTTGTCTACAAGAGAACAGAATGTCATTCAACCCCCTGTGTAAACTGTACTGCTTACTACCAGAAGCAGAACCTGTTGTGTTCCACCCTGGTGTTCAGAGTGGAAGTTTTCAAAGTAAACATTATGTCAGAAGGATGACTTCAGTCTTAATAAATAACTTCAGGGACTCGTGATATAAAAGACTGTATGTACACTAAGCTTTAGGGGCCTTCGAGATGCTTAGGTCTGATAGAAAAGCCACCGGGTAAGTTATACAAAATAATTACAGGAAGAAATGAGGTAAGGCATCCAGTGTGGCGGAAAGAGAGACCAGTTACTGAATGCGTGGTCTTTCAGGCTGCACAGAGATGGAAAGAGGCAGGCATGGAGGAGAATTTGAAGGATGGGTTAGACTTTAATGAGCAGAGAAGTACATGGCAGGAGAGGGAGACTTAAGACAACTAAAGAAATTGAAGGAAGAAGGCAATGATCCCCACAGGAAAATAACAGTTCCATCTGATTGAGATGCACAAGCCAAGAAGGGAAGGAATGGGGGCATAAAAGTCCAAACGCTGTCTGAAGGACTCAGATATTTTTAAATACAACAGTGCCAATTATGTTAACTACATACATTTGACAGATCACCATCATTGGTAATGACTTTTTCACTCAGTCTGGGGATTTTCTAAGAACTTTTCTCACATCTTCTTAATATATTCAAATTGAATTTGGCCACACAAAAACTAGAGAAATCACACATGTGGATATTTTGGTAAACACAGCAGACAACAAGCTGTGTTATAGTCTTCAGTGCTATTCACATGCCAGACAGTGTGTTGTGCTTTACACGAATAAATTCACACTTACTATATCCGTATTGATTAAGAAGGGTGTTTCTTCTAGAAGGAACCGAGGCAAAGAAAGTTTGAGACCCTTGCTCAAAGTATGCAGCTAACAGGTAAGAGTTAAGATTTGAAGAATTCATTAGTTTTTCTATTCAACGTCCTCACCATAAATATGAGACTGTTTTCTAATCTGTTTATAATTTCACTAATTCAAGGGGTTTTTTAAAGGTTGTTTTTAGCGCACAGGATGAGCTGAAGCAACTTTTTTGGCTCATCATCCGGAACTCTTCCACTGAGCTGGATGCTGATTAAGGGGCTCATTTAACATGTTGAAGCCCAGGAACCGTGAGTCATCTCAGCAAACAAACCATACTCCACGGTTAAGCAAAGGAAAACTTGCCTGTGGTAAAAATATATCTATGGATCATCCACAGTTCCACTCATACCTCCTCAGGAGCAGTTTCCATAATTAAGAGTCAACTAATCCCACTGCCAGCCCCTCCCTCTCAACAGCTCCAGACAGATCAAAATGGAACCCGCTGTTAAAATCCCAAAACAGAAAATTCCACCGCACCCCCAAGGTAACCAATCCCCCGGCCGACCACTTAGAGATCCGCTTATTCATCCGCTCTTGCAAGTTTATTTACAGGCTTGCAGTGAATGCACTTTGAGGCTCTCGGGTCCCCATGAAAATCTGCTTTGTTCCCCGGGGACCGCTGGCTCTGTTTCAGATACCAGGTCATTTAATGGGGTCGTGATTTGCTTTCTGCTTCAGAATCCTCAGCTACTGAGACCCACTGAAGTTAGAGGGCAGAAGTGGAGGCTGAATGGAAGACCTTCCTCTGATCGGCACTGCTCTTGGAGTGGGCCAAAGAATAGGGCTGCTGGAAGCCTCCAAGCACTGGAACAACGGAGCTCTCTCCAGGCGCATCCCACACCCTTTCTTTATGCAAGCTTGTGTGGGGGAATGGGCTAGGCTACAGTGAGGAAGAGACCCTCGAAAACTGAGTTCTCAGGAAACGCAGTTCACGCTGTCAGTAACCAGCTATTTCTATGTAAAACAAAGTATAGAAAGCATTGGTCCTCGTGGCCAAAATAGCGAGCAGAGCATTAACAAACCAGATGCTTTTCATTCATCTGCAGATGAATGGGGTTGCAGAGCCCCTGCTGGGAGGAACCCCTCTTCTGTGGTCCCAGGGTAGTACTACACTGTGGAGCAAGGATTTCACTGCAGTAGAAGGGGATGGTGAGGTCTGGCATTGAGAATGGGCTATTTCTAGGCCTAGAGCCCTTTAGCATCCTCTCCGTGTTGAGATGTAGGAGAGTAAAGGATAACGGACAGAGTCCTTATGTGAAGATGCTGTGGAGGTAGCTATTCTGGTTCTTCCTCGTTCCTCTGGCATCTATTAAAAATCACAGAGAGTGCTATGCAAAAGCAAAGGGATTCCCCTGAGGACTGCCCACCATATCCCTACTGCAGCATGAGAAATCCAGTACCACCTTTAATTTTTGGGTTGAAGAGCATCAAGCAGATTAGTGGTTAATATAAAGGACTGTTCTGAGCCAAGAAGTAAACACTTCTCCTATGCCAGATTCAAGGCCACTGCAAAGATCAATTTCTAGTTTAGCAGAAGAGCTGGGATTGCCTATCTTCTGTACTCAACTTCAGACGGGCTGCTCTGGGATAGTCTAGTCCATACAACCACCCCATAGGCAGGCATGTGCAGTCCCATTTTATAGACATAAAAATGGAAACAGAGAGCTGGACAAAAGTGCCGGCCTTAACCCCAGCACTTGCGAGGTAGGCAGATCTCTGCCTTCAAGGCCAGCCTGATCTACAAAGCAAGTTCAAGAAACACCCTGCCTCGAAACAACAACAACAACAACAAAAATAAACACACAAGTAGTGTTAAATCATTTAACCAGGGATCTGTGTTGTAGGGGGAAAAGATTGGATTGAACCCTAAGAGCCTCTTCCTGTCAGGCCCCAGGTCCCTGAGATGCCATGGAGAAGGAGGTTGTACTCCTGATAGACAATCTGTCATATTTTTTGTATGACACACCATTCAACAGACTATTTCTTAGCAAATCCATATTAAGGTTAAAGATTTTTCAATGATTTTCCAGGAGACGGTAGGACCCACAAGAAAAAAAGCACCCCGTCTTGCACCCTTCTTTGAGAGTAAATAACTCAGATCAACATCTCCCAGTGTGTGTTTGGAGAGACGCAAGGCTCCTGAGACATAACATTTTTTTAAAGAACCAAAAAAATTTATATAATTAGCTTTGTGTAACTCATCAGTTCAAAACTTACTTGACCTCCTGCTCTGCAGAGCTAAGAGTTCACAAACCACTTCAGGATGAAGACTGAGCACACCAACTGCCCCTCAGCTCTCCCGAGGCAATCCAGATATGGAGGTGTGTATGAGATCCTTGGGCAGAATTTAGCCAGGGCCAATTTCAGGCTGTGTGGGTGTCAAGAACTAGAAGGGCTTCCATGTACTGATGATTGAGTGAGTCATCTGGCCCTCTGGAGTTTTAATTCTTCGTTTCTAGAATGTAATAAGGAAAAAGTTGGCTTGGGGATTAATGAATATATATATATATATATATATATATATGAATTAAATGTTTCTACCAGATGTCAAGTAAGGCTTAATATGTGTTAGCTATGACTTTTTAAAAATTATGTTAAGTTTTGAAGGTGAGACGATAAAGGACCTGTGAAAATACACTATAAACTATATACATAGTCCTATATAAATATCAATTGCAGCTTGTTATTCTCAGAAATTCCCCAGCTCTGTAGCAGGCAGCTGTTCTGTAGCTATTTCCTCCTAATTGAACATTCCCTCCTGGAGGGAGGGAGGACACCCTACAGACTCAGGAAGCTACTGGACTCACAAGGCAGCTTGCCCGCTTTCTAAAACCTGGAGGCAGTTCCTCTGGACAGAAGACTCTCCAGTGGAGCTGCCTGAAGGCTGCACAGGGCTCTTAGGGAGACGGACCTTTCCTGAGTCTTCACACATGACTTTGCAGTGTTTTTCAGTGATGCAGCCACCTTTGGGTTACTCATCCTCTTGTAAGTAGCCCCCCACCCCCAAAAAATCAAAAAACAAAACAACAACAACAAAAAATAAACCCTCATTGGTTCCCCAAGCTAGGCTTGGGTGAAATCATTTATTTGGTCGCTGTCTGTGCCCACGTAGAGTAATAAGATCTTTGTTCATGTCTCCCCAGAAAGATCACTGAACAACAGAAATCTATATCTTCTATGACTGCCAAAGACTAATTATTTGGTTTGCTAAGTTTTCATTATTCGTGTGCTTCTGACCTTCAGTGCAAAGAAGTAATTTTTCTTTTCTCATTCCAGAAACGGAAATTAGATTTCAAGAACCTACTTCTCGGAGTGAGACCCAAGTCAGTGAAAGCTCTCAGGGAGGGGTCTGCAGCCACTGAGGGATGGGAGACCAGAGACCACCTCAAGGAGATCAGAGGAAAGGATAATGGAGCAATTCACAAGGGCGGGTAGTTTTTGTTCAAGCCAACCAGCATCGTTCTGGAATTTCAAATGTCATATAAAGACGCGAGGCATTTGAAAACATATCCGAACTGTGCTAGGCAGGAGTGTGCCAAGCACGGTGTTTCTGGAAACAGCTGGTAAGAACCCTTTGTCGCTTTCTACAGTGAACTCTGGTGAACACGTCTCTTGTGCAAGTGAGAGCCGTTTGAATAGGTCCTCTCTTCAAAGACTTTGTTAGTTCTTCTGTCTTCTGACCAAAAGTAAATAACATCTGTATTATAAGTCTGACAGGTTAGGCACAGCAGGGTGAAATCCAGGTACCTGAAGGAGGTGAGCATCCTTCCCAAAGAGGCCGACTGCCCAGATGCACGGAAAGCAATTGTCAAAACTCACTACAGACGCTTGTGCACAGGCATGCTTACCCGGCTAACTATGGCACTGATACATGCATAAACAACGCTCAGAATTCTACACCAAGATGTCCTGGGGTTTGAGTGGAGGACGTGGAGGACGTGACTACAGAGACAAGAGCTCCACGATAGTCCTCCTTCCCTTCAGTCTGTTTATCTTCTCCTGTTCTCGCTCCTACTTCCCACCTTTCTCAGCCTCTTTCTTTCCTCTCTAAGCACTTTTCCCACACTGCCCTCTGGCCTGCTACTCTTTTATACATGTATATAATTTCAACTATATAATTATAATTGTATTTATATTATATTACTATATTTAATTATATAATTTTACATATATATAAAATTGTTTTTATTGAGCTACACATTTTTTTGTCCTCTCCCTGTCCTTCCTCCCCTCTCCCCTTTGCTTGTTACTCGTGTCCTCACAACCCCAGAAATGTGTTCCTTAGTAGCAGAGATCAATCCTACACAAGATTCACTTTCTTTTTGACTCTCCTCCCTAATAACTGACGTGGTTCTTCTCATGCAGCAGTGTCTAGGTCACAGCTTTAAACACTTAAATTACAAATAGTATTTACTATATATGTATATTATTTCCATAAATTATATACATATTCTCAGATGCATAGATCTGTGTGTATATATATACATACATATATATAATGTAAAATTATTTCATCTAATAAAGTCATTGATAGGTTAGATATGGAAAATCTGCACTGACATTCAGGAGGGCAGGCCAGAGACCATTCCCCACCATGAGAGTAGACAAGTTCTGTCTCCATGTGACTCCGGCTTTGCCGCATCAAGATTGCTGATTCAGTGTTTTCATTTCTTCACAGAAATATTTGCAGTAGCTCCTATATTTAACAAGCCATCCAGTTTGTGCTTAATGTTTCATAAACACAAAATAAGGATACAGTTTTAGGCCAAAAAAAAAATCCCACACTCACACACAGTAATATTAAATAGTGCTGAGGAAGCACCGTAATTTGGAACAATATACTTGATGTATAAGGGTTTTCTGAGTTTTGTTTGGGTAGCTCTTACCTTAGAACTTGAGAAAAACACACACAAACTGCTAAGATATTAAACATAATCATGTTGAGAAACCAGAGAGCTATATTGGTTTGCTTATAAACAAACATTCGTGAATGAAATTCACCCTTGACCATGACCTGTCTTGTGTGTTAGGTAGACATTTTCATTCAGGCCAAAACCAGTTACTATAATAGCCTCTTAAAATGAATTGCATTAATTTTGGACTCCTTTGAAAAAATTCCAAAACTGGAAAATTTTTTGGGTGATGGAAAGTTACATAGTTGCTTGGATACTCTAGGGCAGTGATTCTCAACTTTCCTAATGTTTTGACACTTTGATAGAGCTCCTCATTGTGTTGGCTTCCAACAATAAAATTATTTCATTGCTACTTCACAACTGTAATTTTTCTGCTGTTAAGAAGTGCAATGTAAATTTCTGATATATAAGATATCTGATATGTGAGCCCAAAGGGTCATTCCCACAAGTTAAGAACCTCTGCTCTAGAGGATACCCTCCCCGCAATGAGCTCCTAAAACTGGGTGTCCTGTATCCTGGCTTAACAGCTTGTTGTGACACAGACACAATGCAAAGTCACCTGCACAGGATCACTGGGTCACTTCAGCCAGAGTAATTTCTTTCCTCCCTCTAATAATATGGCTTTTAATCACAAACAATATGATGGTATAGAAGAAAACTACAAAGAAACTCTCAGAGTCTTGAGGTTACAACTTAAATCATCTCCTAATAAAACTACATAGAAGCTGCATTTGGATCTCAGCTCTACAACTTATGGGCTGTGTGTTCTGCATACAACATTTATTCCCATGAGCCCCTCTTTCTTGGATATAAACTGAAGATAATCATATATGTCTCAAAATTCTATGAGTAATAGGTAGAATGACATGCATAAAATTTCAAAGCATATGTTGGATGTGGTGGTGCAAGTCTTTAATTCTAGAACTTGGGAGGCAAAGGCAGGTAGAATTCTGTGAGTTCAAGATCATCCTGTTCTACATGGCAAGAACAGGCCAACCAGGCAGGACCACACAGTGAGACCTTGTATTCCCACCACAGCCACCAAAAAAAAGGTTCAAACCATAACCTAGAGCAGTAGTTTTCAACTTGGAGGTCATGACCCTTTTGGGGTATCACATATCAGATATCCTGCATATCATTACAATTCATAACAGCAAGAAAATTCAGTTATGAAGTGGCAATAAAATAATTTCATGGTTGGGGTGTCATCACAACACTAGGAGCTGAATCAAAGGGTCACAGCATTAGGAAGGTTGAGAACCACTGGTCTAGATACATCATTAGCGTTCTATAAGGTATGTGTGTTTGCACATGAGTATAGTACCTTGTGGAAGCCAGAAGAAGGTGTGGGGTGCCTTGGAGCCAAAATTATGGGCAGTGATGAGCCAATGGCTTGCATAAATCAAGCTCAGACCCTCTGCAAGAGATTTTAGTGCCCTTAATGCTCTTAATCACAGAGCCATCTCTCTAGCTCCATCCATCCAATACTTATTCTACCTGAAACTACAAATGTTCAGCCTTTGAAACTAAGTATACATAGCTTCTTGTCCCTTGTTGCCCATTCCAAACCCCTGGAGCCGTAATCTGGGTGTGAGGCTCCTAGAATCACACTGATCCCTCCCGTAGGCATCCTCATACCCAGAAAAAGAAAAACCACGGTTGTTTTGTAATATCAGCTTTCAAATATGATGACAGTGTTGGAGGTTTTCAATGGCTGTGATAAACACCATGGCCAAAAGCAACCTGGGAAGAAAATAGTTTATTTCACCTTGCAGCTTATAAGTCTATCGCTAAACAGGCCGGGGAAGGAACCTAGAGATAGGAACTAGAGCAGAGGCCATGAAGGAATACTATATGGTGCCTTGCTCCTCATGCCTTGCTCAGCCTTCATTCTTGTAGAACCCACAATCGCCAGCCCAGGGATGTCATTGCCCACAGTGAGATGGACCCTTCTGCATCAATGATTAATGAAGAAAATGCTCTACAGACTTGCCCACAAGCTTATATGTCGGGGGTATTTCCTCAGTTAACTTTCCCTTTCTCAAAGGACTCTAGCCTGGGTCAAGTTGATATAATTTTGCAACACAGACAGGTTTGTTTTGTTTTGTGTTATGGAGAGTAGTCATTACTAAGGTGAAGTTTTACATTGAAGTACAGCCTCCACAAGAACGGTAAAAGGTGTGTGTGTGTATGTGTGTGTGTGTATGTATGTGCACATGTTGAAGGAGTATAGGAAGTTCGGGTCTCAGGAAGCTTTCTTTCTCTCCCATAATGCAACTCCTTTGCAACCCCCAGAGCCAATACACAGTTCCGAGAAATCCCCTAGAGTGTGTGGAGAATCTTGGTGAAGTGATCACTTGAGCCTTCTCATCTCAGAACAGGGAGTCTGTTGAGAACAGCCTGGCCCCACGACTGATCCAGCCAGGTCTTTCATCAACATTAGATACCAACACACATGTTAACTATTGAGAAGTCACAGCCAAGCTAAGACCCACACTCCTACCTCCCTCACCTCTGTGGGATCTTTAGAGCTGTCTTGTGTTGGTCAATTACTAAAGCTCAGAGTTGAGACTGTTAGCCATTTTGACTACTGTTAGTCTTAGCACAGAAGGTATATGTGGAAACCACTCCAGGTGCTTCTGAACTGAAGAAAGGAAGAAAGGAGAAGAACCCTGAGGGTCTAAATCCATCCCATGGTTCACACCTCATTTCAGACTTCTTCCCACAGACCATGAAAGAGCTGTACCTCATCTGGTTCTAAATTGGGCAGAGGAGGCATAATGACACCGGAGGATCACAGACAAGGTCTTGCCCTGTGTCAAGTTTACTTCACTCTCCCAAGCGGAAGGAATAAAGAAAGTACTGTGCTTTGACTTGGGGGCTATATATACACCTTCGTAATTACAGATGTGAAGCCATCTTCTTTTGTACAAAACTTCTGGCTAGAACCGTAGTTTTAAGGCTCTAGATAACAGCTTTCCAGCAGCTATTTGTATTTCTCCTCGGAGTGACTGTCAGTGGTGTCTCCGCTTGCAGAAATGTACTCCACAAAGTAAGATAGGACTATTGCCTTTCTGAAAGCAAAAAGGCCCTCGATCTGCTGGGAAGCAGGCAAGAAGGTGTGCAGTCATCTCAAGCATTTGCCACAGCACCACATGGAAGAAAACCATTTTAGCTATTAAGCTGAAGAATCTACACAACACTTTGCATTGTAAGCTCTTCTGCAAAATAATATACTCATAAATTAATTTCCAGGAGAAATATATTCTGTGCATGACTCTCTCTCTCTCTCTCTCTCTCTTTCTCTTTCTCTCTCTCTCTCTCTCTCTCTCTCTCTCTCTCTCTCTCGTGTGTATGTGTGTGCTCATGGAGTGGTAGATGCATGCATGTGCTTCGGTGTGTTTTAGCCAGAGGTCAGCTTCAGCTGTTGTTCCTCAAGAGATGTCATTTGAGGAGGGTTGTGTTACTGTTTATTTGTTTACATAGGCACAAGATGTGTCGGTTAGGGGACAATCTTATAGAGTCAACTCTCTCCTTCCACCATCACATAGGTACTTGGAATCAAAGTCAGATAATGAGGTTTTGTGGTCAACACTTTTAGCCATTAAACTGTACCGGCACACATCCCTACACCTTGTTTTTTGAAACAAAGTCTCTCCCTGGGACCTAGGATTTTCTGATAGGCTAGGCTATATAACCACCAAGCCCCAGTGACCCACTTGTCTTCTCTTCCCCAATGATGACATTACAAGCTCTTTACATAGATGCTGGGTATGTTGGAATTTTTTCCTCACACTTGTACAGCAAAACACTTTACTGACGGAGCAATCTCCCCAGCCTGCAACCCTTATTTTTAAAGGCAAGTGTTAATTCTGTCCAAGCTGTGCTCTTCCCTATGCAGGCTATATTCTCCATCCTCACAACTTACTTCGCTCTCTCTCAAATGGTCCCTTGCAGATCAATGAGTGGTTTTTTATCTAATAAAGTCATGTCAGTCTGAGTTTGTTTTAGCCAGCTCATCTACGCCCTTTCCATCTGAAAGCTTAAACTAAAGAGATTTATTTAATCCTACACTTGGTGTTTGCTCTGGGAGAGGCACAAGAAACAAACAAAGAAAAAATCCTGAAAGAATCGTGTTTTGCTAGTCATGAACTGGAGAGAAACAGAATGTGTGGGTCCAGGAAACACTGAGAAAGCTAACTTAAAAACAGAACCTGCTGCTCAGCCTTCTGGCTGAGGACTAGAAAGTGCCAATATTCTGGTCTGAATGGGTGGCTGTGTTTCACAGATATCCATGCTGTTGTGGGATTAGTCACAAAACGGGGAAACTGTAAGCCATTGAAATGCAAGTGAATTAAAACAAATTAAAAAACAAGTAGTGGGATTTACTGCATCACACAGAAAAAACAAATATATATATATATATATATATATAACTTATATATAATCAAAGACTAGGGAGTATGAAAATTTTAATTAAAATTTAATTAATAATACCGCTTTCCCCTTCTCCGTCCTCCCTCCAATCCCTGCCATGTCTCCTCCCCTCAATCCTCTCAAATTGATGGCCTCCTTTTCAAGACACAAAAGATTAAAGATTAAGTGCCAAATATATGCATCAACTATTTCTGCTCCTTTTCTGTGTCTTACTAGTATGGTGGGAAAGTCACTAGTTTGTTTTATATAAAGCTATCTATTTGCAATCCTGTTAAGGAAAAAGAAAATTCAGTAGAAGCACAAAATGTACAAAGGAACAAAGAAGAGCAAATATGACGAGATAAATAACTACAAAGAAAGGAAAACGGCACTTCAAAACCATATTGCCCAATGCAACTCCAAGATCTAGGTCAGCAAATATAAAAGCAGAGATGAGACCTGGAACACTCATCCAAGTAATTAATGCGAAACTGAGTGTTGAACACCTGAGCCACGATGGTCCCCTGCAATTTCCAGAGTTATAAAGGCTGGCGTTTACTGAAGACTGTCAAAAGTCTCAAATTCTTCATGGAGAAAAGATAATCTGATTCTGAGTGAAGAAATAGGAATTAGACTCCAATATGCCACCCTTTTGTTGTGCACTTATTTCCTCTGGATTGAAGCCTTCTCTCCTGGAGGAAGCCTGTGAGACTCCAGAAGCTAAGGAAACTTAAAAGACGAAGAGGAAACTGACAGCCTCAAGGGCTCAGAAAATCACAAGACCTGCAGGGCCTCTCCACCTTTAATGCAGCTTTCAGCACGTCTTGCCACGCTGGTAATGTCATGGTTTGTAAGTCTTGCATTTGAGAACCATTCAAATACTTCCCTCCCTTGGCAGTTTGCATCGTAATTTCTAGGATCACAGAAACTAGATCATGGAAAAGAGGCTTTTGGGTCAGATCCAGCTCAAGTCATTTGAGTGCTGTGTCCTAAGTAGATGCTCTCCAGCAACAGAAGCCCACCCTCAAGCCCTGAGAGACAACCAAGGGCTACATTGATACTACATTGTTTGGGGAGTTACCTGGACTACCCATTATCAACCGTTGAAAGGAGATTGTTCATGCTTGCCTGCCTGTTACTTGGGTTTTTTTTTTTGTTGTTGTTGTTGTTGTTGTTGCTGCTGTTGTTGTTGTTAAAGTACTTGTGGGGACCTTTGTCAGCCCAAGTGACTTAACTTTCTTCGAGATGTAAGTACGCACATTCATGTGCAAGTGCATATGTGTGTGGTCAAGCCTTAATGGCTTGGTCAATGGAGTACCATCCAGAAAGTCCTCTCCTAAGCCTGTATTACTTAGCCTGCTGCCTATGTTTTCTTCTATCATCTTTAGTGTTTAAGGTTTCATATTGAGGTCTTGGATTCACCTGGATCCAATTTTTGTGCGGGGTGGTAGATAGGGATCTAATTTTATTTTTCTGCATGTGGACGTCCAGTTTTCCCAACAACATTTGTCAAAGATGCTGTCTTTTCTTCAGAATATTTCTTGCTTCTATGTCAAGTATTAGATTGCTGTAGTTAGAAGTACTCAGATTTGGCTCTCCTATTTTCTTAAGGTCTACTATTCTGCCAGAACCATATTGTTCTTATTACTACAGCTCTATGTTTTCAAGTCCGAAATAGCAATCTCTCTAGCATTCTTTTTTTTGTTCAGGATTGCTTTTGGCATTTCATATAAGATGTAACATACAATATTCTAAATCATCTCACACAGATAAATGTTCATAGTCATCCAGAGCTAAAATTCCAGATAATCTCAACATAGGAAATTGCTGGAGAGAACACATATGTGTGGTTATCCATGTCACTGTACATGAGTGACAGTCAGAGACAACTGTAGAATCAGCACGCAGGTATCCATGTCATTGTACATGAGTGACAGTCAGAGACAAATGTAGAATCAGCATGCAGGTATCGATGTCACTGTACATGAGTGACAGTCAGAGACAACTGTTAATCAGCATGCAGGTATCGATGTCACTGTACATGAGTGACAGTCTATGCTCTAGTTATGCCCAGTGTCACAATTCACTTCCTGTTGCCTGCAGACCAAAATGTAGAGCTCTCAGTTCCTTCGCCAGCACCATGTCTGCCAGCATGCACCATGTCTAGCCCTGATGATAATGGACTAAACATCTGAACCTGTAAGCCACTCCAATTAAGTGTTTCCCTGTGTGAAGAGTTGCTGTGCTCATGGAGCCTCTTACAACAATAGAAACCTTAACTAAGATACCTTGTCTCAAAATTTAAAAAATAAACTAAGCTACTTCAGATATCCGTAGTTAAACCTACATTCAGGTCAATCTCCCTTCCAGGAGGCCACCAGCGAAGACCTAACCACATTCACAGAGCTTCTCGTGAGCTTGTGAGTGGCCCACTTCCCAGTGAGCACAGAGTCAGGCATCAACTAACATTTGTGGGGAATCTAAGAGGAAACACGGAACCTCAGACAGGAAAAAAGTTATAAAGAAAACTGTAAAAATACAATCATTAATATTCTCATAGAAACAAGAAAAGCATCCGCTCATTAAGTAATTATGTAACAGAATGCCTTTAGTAAGGAATATTCAAAAGAAAGGATCTCTTAAAATTAGAAATATAACAGATAATGGTTGAAATATATCTGGGAACATAGAGACAGACCTCAAGCTTCATAGATGACGAAACAGATAAGTTGAATGAATAAACAAAGAAACAAACACATAATACAAACTCCATTAGGGTTTTTGAATGACTGGAATTCATTCAACTGGAATTTTGGAGGGCAATAGAGTCTATAAAAATTAAAGTCATATCCAGTTAATAATGTCATATCAATTAATTATGAGTATAGGATAAAGATACTTTCATATGTGTAACCCACCTTCCAGAACTTTTCTCAAAAACCCAACTGAAGGGGGTGATCCTCCAAAATGAGAACATAGAATCAATAACAGAGGAATTCTGGGATAAGGATCCCAACCCAAATGGTGAGCAAATTCCCCAAACAGCGGTGAGCAGAGACCCCAGGATGATAGCCTGACAGTGGCCTAGAAAGGAAAAGGTTTGCACTGAAGAAGATCAGAGAATTTCCCCAAAAGACACAATGGACAGGTTTAAGGATATCAGCAATATATTTAAACAATTGGCAGAAAGTCTGGGTATGAATTAATGATAAGGATGAGTACATTTTTATACTTAATTTTGGAAAAAAAAAACTAGGGCAAGCAAAAATGTTTGCAGTCCTTACCACAAAATATATTAATTTACCCAAAATGACAATTCATACGTCATTTGAATGAAGGGACAAAGATTTGCTTAGAGAAGTGGGAAAAGATCAGTAGCTAATACCTAACACACTAACGGGAGGGAGAGGAGGAAGGGAGAGAGAGAGAAGGGAGGGAGGGAGGGAGGGAGGAATGGAGGAAGGGAAGAATGGAGGGAGGGTGGGAGAGAGGGAGGGAGGGAGGGAGGGAGGGAGGGAGGGAGAAAGAGGAAGGGAGAGGAAGGGAGGGAGAAGGGAGAGAGGGAGGGAAGGAAAGAAAGAGCAAAAAAGGGAGCAACAGTAAAGTGTTCAATAAGCCTTGCAGAGCTGTTTGACTTTTTAACAAGAAAACGGCAACCATAACTTGACGGGACTCATGCTAACTGTGCTAAAAATACATTTCCATAGACTCACATCTATCTACAGTGAAATGGGAACACTGGGCGCAGTGCACCAACAGCCCTGCACACCAGAACACAGAGTTCCACCAGCCCAGCCAAGGAAGTGGAATTCTCAACCCAGATCTGCATACCTGCCTGCCTTAACGATCAATGCTGTAAGAATTAAGATATGTTTACCTATGTATGAATTCAGGAAGTTTTCATGTGTGCATCTCATGTGAAAATTATTTCCCTGAAATGTTTTCAGAAAAGCAGTAAAGGAGTGTGAAGAGGGATATGACGTAAGTTATAAGGAACCATGGCAACCGAGCATCTCCTGAAAGGAGAAAACCAAGTATGCAGTTCTTCCCCAGACTTAGATCTCAAGGGCAGGACCAGAGTTCTTTATTTCAACAGAAATAAAATCTGATTTTAACCACAAAGAATATTTTAATACTGTAAATGTTTTTATTTGGCTTTAAAATTACAGTCTCCATTTATAGAGACATACCAAAATGGTGAATTATAATTCAAGATTGCATTGTTATTAGTTGTGAACTTTGATCATGAAAACATTTTTGTGTGTTATATGCACACATACATGTGTGAGAATGCATGCATAAGGGCCAGAGGAGGATTTACGGGCCCACCCAGCTCTCTCTCTCTCTCTCTCTCTCTCTCTCTCTCTCTCTCTCTCTGCCATATTCCCTTGAGACAAAGTCTCTCACTAAGCCTTAAGCTAGGCTGGCAATCAGCAAGCCCCAGCAGTTCTCTGTCCCTACTTGCCCACCATGCTGGATCTGTGCACGGCCAGGATGGACTTTTTACAGGAGTGCTGTGAATCTGAACTCTGGTTCCTGCTTCCTCTGATGGTTAACTGGGTTGTCTATTTGACCTCATCTGGAATCAACTAAAACCCATATTTTTCTTAATCAGAGTGTCTAAATAAGGAAGACTCCCCCTCCTAAGTCTGGACCACACCTTTTAGCTGGCAGCCCACATAAAAAGCCATGAAAGAAGGATGATCTGCTTTCCCTCCATCTCTGGTAAGTTCATCAGTCCTGCTGTGAAGACTGGCATTAAATGCAAATTCTTCAAGATTCCGGCATAGACTGAAATCCAGCAGCCCTCCAGGAGTCTTCCAGGACTCCAGCACCAAACTGGGACTGTGGAGACATGCACCCTCATGGACTGAACAGCTCCTGAATTCCCTTTACCTCATGAGAAAGCCAGTGTTGAGCTCCCCAGACCACATCCTGTAAGGCAATCTACTAAATTCCATTTTAATAGGTAGACTCATGCTAGTATAGCGGTCCTGCCCCTTGGCGAACCCTGTCCACACACCTGTGCAGCAAGGGCTCAAACCCTCAAGCATTTTTTGGAGCAGGAAACTGAGGGGGTTGAGGTAGTGCGTGTTCTGAGTTCTTCACCTTTAACACTGAATTCAAAGAGACCATTCAAACCTCATTATAAGCCGGGAGCTATGTATTCTATTCAGATTACAAAGGAAAACATCACGAGAAAAGCGATCAGAAGTGACACTGATTCTCCCCTTGGGAAGTGGAATCAGGAGCACAGAGAAGAAAAGACAACTATTATCTGTCATTATGTATCATTTTTTCTTATGATTTTGAGACGTTTACTCTCTCTAAATACATCAAGATAGATTACGTGTCTGGTTCTTTGTTGAATATTGATTGGCTACTCCCTGGAAAATAACTTCTAGAGGGAAATAAACAGCGTAAAATTGCATTAGGACCTTAGCACAGACTGAGACGTAGAAGATGTCTCTGAGTTGGAGAGAACTGATATGAACCATCATCAGGTTCGTGCTAAATTTATATAAAATAAAAATAGGAATTATGATTATGTTCCTATGCACATATTGACTGGTTATGTACCAATGTGGGAATCACAAGCAAGGATGGAAGAGACAGTTTAATTATTTTTATTTTCTATGTATATTTGTTTGGCAAGTTTTAATTTTAGTTAGCATATATTAACAATGCATATTGGGGTTCACGATATTTTCATTTGTGTATATTTTGGTCCTATTCACTCCCCATTCCTTTCTCTTAGTCTCGTCTCACTCCCACTGAACCATGTCTTCTTCCCATCTAAACACCTTTCTGTTTTCATGTTCCGTTTTTTGTCTTAGCTTTGATGACTCACTGAATTTTACTAGCATTTCTTAGAGGAATCTGGGTGAGGGGTTATGTACACAAACATGGATTCCCTACCAGATTTATGTCACAGAAGAAAATGTCTCTTCCCCGCTTAGGGGCTATTAACTGTCTATAGACTCTGGGAGGGATGAGTCTTGGGAGCATTCCCTGCACCCTCCCCTGATGCAGAAGCCAAAAACCACCATCTACCAGCTAGTCCTCAGGGAGCAGCAAGGCCACACAAGCCCTGTCTTGAGCTGGGGTTACAAGTGCTGTGAGATCAAGAATGCAACGGCGATGTCACACACAGTGTTCCACCCCACCCTCTCCCTTCCTCTGGCCATCACCTCCTTTCCACACCCTCCTCTGTGCTGTCCCCCCAGCCTTCAAAGGGGTGATATAGATCGTTCATTTATGGCTGAGCATGCGGCAGTCCCTCATTCTCAGCACTTTGAGATCCATAGGAACCCTCACCACCAACCCACGGCTCTCTGCACCTTCTCGTTTCTTTATCAAGTGATTAGGTTGTTTTCCAAGGTGACCAGGTGTCACGTGGCTCTTTTCGTCAATGGAAGTTTTTTGTTGTTGTTGCCGCTGCTGTTGTTTATTTGTTTGTTTTGTTTGTTTTGAGGTTTTTTGGTTTATTATTATTATTATTTTATTACTTTAAAAAAGTACCAATCCAAATTCCCACTTCTTCCTCTCCTCCCACTCTCTCCACACACCTTCCCACCCCTCCCCGCTCTGATCCTCAGAGAGGACAAGGCACCCTGCCCTGTGGCAAGTCCAAGGCCCTCCCTACTACATCTAGGTTGAGCAAGGTAGCCATCCAAAGAGAGTAGGATCCCAAAAAGCCAGTACATGTGGTAGAGACAAATCCCAGTGGTCTGACCCAACTGTCAACCACATTCAGAAGGACTAGTTTGATCCCATGCTCATTCACTTCCAGTCCAGTTGGTGTTGGTGAGCTCCCATTAGCTTAGACAAACTGTCCCAGTGAGTGAACCCCTCATGGTCTTCACTTCCTTGCTTATACTCTCCCTCCTTCCACTCTTCAACTGAACCTTGGGAGCTCAGTCCAGTGCTCTGATGTGGGTCTCTGCCTCTGTTTCCATCTGTTGTTGGACGAAGGTTCTATGGTGATATTTAAGACATTTGTAGTAATATGGGCGGTGGGGCTGCGTCCCTGGCACCCCAGCCGCCTGACGCAGCCCCGCCGCCCATATTACTACAGACATTCATCAGTCTGACTACAGGGAAAGGCCAGTTCAGGTACCCTCTCCTCTATTGCTTAGGGTCCTAGCTGGGGTCATCCTTGGAGATTCCTGGGAATTTTTCTAGAGCCAGGTTTCCTGCCAACCGCATAATGGCTCCCTCAATCAAGATATTTTTTTTCCTTGCTCTCATATCTGTCCTTCCTCCATCTCAACTATTCCATTCCCTCAAGTTCTTCTCAACGCTCTCCTTCTCCCCTTCCTTCTACCCCAGGCCCCCATGCTCCCAATTTTGTCAGGCAATCTTGTCTGTTTCCAATTTCCAGATGGGTCTATATATGTTTTTCTTTGAGCTCACCTTATTACTTAGCTTCTCTAGGATCATGAACTTTATTTCCACTTAGGAGTGAGTACATACCATATTTTTAAACCCAGTTATGATGTAACCCCACTGTGTCAATTCCAAGTAACAGCCTTGGGTATGTTTGCGGATGTGGGACTCTGTAGCAGAGTTCTGCCTTTCCTAATGATGCTTCTGTTCATTGCTTAGAACTCAGCTGTATCTCTAGCAGGTGATCACAGACAGTTCTAATGATTTTCACATATTTGCTGTCACTGGAGACCAAGATTATCCAGCACCCCAGCAGCTGTGCCATTTTTATAGTCCTTGGGCTATAGATCGTTTGTTTATGCTGTGTGTTTACACAGCTACGTTTTCCCTCTAAAATGTGAGCTGGAGGGAGGGGCAGAGACTCTTCTTACTGTTTTGTCTTCCCAACACTAGACAAAGTGTCTGAAAATAAAATTTTATTAAAAGCATGAAGTGAATGAAAGCCCAGACTGGTGTTACTGAGTGGACATTCAGCTGGGCAAATACGACTAATTTTTCCTGACTGATCGTATGGGCTTACAGCTTGCATGAGACTGCTGATGGCCGTTCTTTGCAAGGAGCCTCCATAACGTCTTCTAGCACCAGTATACTAGTTGCATGCAGGGGGCTTCTAGTTCAGTTCCAGCTTGATTTTGCTTTTAACTTCGGAGTCAGAAAGGCTCACTTTACATCCCAGCTCGTCTACATGCCAGCTTGCGATTTTCCAGTCTCCTTTCGCAAACACTTCACACTAAACAGATTTACTCAGTTAACCCGCAGTCAGCTGTGATCACTGCAGTACACGGCTTACTTTGGGGCATTTATGCTGATTTACCATTTCCTATCGACAAGGAGGGATGATTGCTCAAACATTTAAAGACAGCAGTGTAGCGCCTGGAGTGATGGGTAGCACTGTGGAGACAGGACAGGAGGATACTCTTAGCTCACTGGCCATCTAGTCTTGATGAATAGTAAGCTTCAGATTCAGTGAGAAACCTAGGCTCAAAAAGCGGGGAGGGCAGAGAGTTACAGAGGAAGACACTACATGTTGACCATCGACCTCTGACTATCTACACATGGTGTCTTAATTAGGGTTACTATTTGATATGATGTGACACCATGACCAAAAGCAAGCTAGGGAGGAAAGGGTCCGTTTGACTTACACTTCTACACCATAGCGCATCCTTGAAGAATGTCAGCACAGAGCTGGAACCTGGAGGCAGGAACTGATGCTAAGGCCATGGAGAAGTGTTGCTCACTTGGCTTACTCAGGGCTTGCTCAGCCTTCTTTCTTATAGAAACTAGGACTGCTGGCCCATGAATGCGGCACCACCCACAATGGTCTGGGCCCTCCCCCAAAAATCATTAGTTAAGAAAATGTCCCACGGGCTTGCGTACAGCCTAATCTTATGGGAGCATTTTCTCAATTGAGGCTCCCTCCTCTCTGATGCCTGTAGCTAGTGTAAAGTTGACAAAAATCTGACCAGCACAACTTACACACATGTGCAGACATGTACATGAATATGTACACATGCATACACACAAATATTAAAGCCCCTTGGTATTTATTGAAATGAGCTAAAAATTCATGGCAACATAAAAATCTGCACTTAAATGTTTAAAAAAGCTTCATTCATAATTGCGCAAGCTTGGCAGCAAGGAAGATTTTTTTTTTCCAGTGGGTGCAAAGATAAACAAACTGCGGTGCAACCCATTATGAAATATTACTCAATGAGAAGAAGAAATGATGGGTACTAGGAAGGCATAGGAAACGGAATCTCCCTGTCATAGTCCTGAAGGGTGGCCAAATTACCAGCAATAGAAGTAACACCTGGAATGCTTAAGCTGTCCAAATTCTCTGGCTCCTCCTAGGCCAGCTGAGTCTGTTTTCCCCAGCCCCCAAGGTGGTTCAGAGAGTTTAACAACTCTTGCTCTAAGCTCTAAATCCATTGCTCTACTCTTTTTGTGTGGCAGACAGGAGCAAAAGATTCCCAGGCTTGGTAACAAAGCTGAAAACATTAGCCTGGGATGGAGGATGCCTGTAAAGTACCAAACACACAATAATCAGTATGAATATTTTAATGAAATACTTTTAAATCAGTATAAATACCCTAAGAAGTCTACAGTGCACAAAGGAGCAAACTTCTTAAGGAAGATAAGATCAGTGTTAACTGGTAATCTTTAGCCTGAGGCTCAACACAGCTCTGCAGCTACTACTTCAACATCTGCAGGCTTGGGGCCAGGATCTCTGAAGCCAGTTCTGTCCCTCGCTTCTGAACACACACACATGTATCGCAACATTCTCAGTCCCCATCTCCCCATCAATCATGAAGACCTTTGTCCTCTGTATCCAATTACTGGAGACTCCACATAAGAAATTCAGTGTCTATTGTTCTCAAGATATTTATCTATAAACAAATTGAATTTACACATGGAAACAATAGAAAACTTACAAAATAAGATCTCTAGGAGTAAGCTACAGTAGTTAGGGTTGGGGAACTGAAAATCTGGGGAATCACAAGGAGAATGGTGACAGAGTTGTTTTGAAAGCTTCAAAAATGAGCTTTGGGAATGTCTACCACCACGCAAGAGTGAGCCAGGGTTTTCATCCATCTGGAAAAGGCAACAGGACACTGTGTTTGGAAGAACCTGTTAAAAATTTGATAAATTAAACTAAGGAGAATTTATTTGCACAACATAAAAACTTATTCATGCATCAGGCTTCTCCCAGAGCCAGAACAAGCCCTGAGAACTCCAGAAAAGAATGCTATCAGACTACCTATAAGAAAACAGAAGCCAGACACAGAAGACATCTTCACTATCTACAATCTGCTTAACCAACCAATTTGTATAGCTAGTTAGTTTGCAGCCTACTCAATCAACTGACTAAAGGGTCTTCTTCAACTAACCAAAGTTCAGGGCCTAAGCTACACCAGCTTGTCTTGTTGAGCCCAGCACAGGTGACCAGTCAAATCCCATGGCCTCTCAGAAAGTTTCCCTTACTAGTGAGCAAGAGCTCGAGATCTGTCCAGGGAGGTTAGCAGAAAGCCAACCTGCTCTAGCCAGGGAGAGGAAACAATCAAAACAAGGGGGAGATGAGAAATGAAAACACAGACTTGTTTAACTCTCACAGAAATAAATAAAACTGCTATAAAGGAGGTAGAGTGGGCGTGAGGGGAAAAATGCCAAGTGGGACACAGCGGAGAGAAGCGAGACATTGCTGGTGATTGAGAACACCAGGGCTCAGCCTCTCTGAGCCACCAGCGAGTCAGAAGCTGCAAACTATTAAAAGGGGCAAATGGCATTAAAATTGAATCAAGTACTAATTTCCTTATTTCAAGTGGAGGATCCTATTGGTGACTTCAGCATAATTTAAACCTGTTCTTTAAAGTAGCGGGGATCCCACGGCAATCTTTCCTTTCTACCTTCTTTCCCTTCGCTTCCTTCCTTCCTTCTCCAGGATCTCAGTTTGCAGCCCAGGCTGGTCTTGAACTCACAGTTTTCCTTTCAAGGCCAAGATTACAGGTGTCCTACTGGGCACAGTTCCCAGTTATGTCTTTAAACAAACTGAAATAGGAAAGATGGAAGCTTTGTGTGGGAGCAGCTCCTGGGTACTTACGTCCTACAGAATGGAGACACTTCTTGCCAGGGCACAGTTTGGCAAGCTGCTGTTGTTTAAAAACTGTATTTGTCTGGCGACGGTGGCTGGAGACCTGCAGCTGCACTGTAGCAGCGGCTCCGGGATCAGGAATGGGGCAAGGCTCAGCAGAGGATAAGAAACAAGGGCTTCTGCTCAAGCTGAGGAAGGAGATAAAGGATTCACTAGACTGCTTCTACTCACCCTTTGCCAGTGGCTGGGAACTAAGCTGCCCTCGGACGTGGGGCCTTGCGACAAATTCAAGGCACCCGCAGTGCCTGCTGGGGTGAAACAAAGAATGTCATTGGGCCATCCGTACTTTTTGTCAGAACTGGAATTATTTAAGGTCAATTTCTGAGAGGGGACCATTTAGAAAGTATGATGGCTAGTCTTGGTTGTCATTCTGACTGCATCCCTGATTAAATAAAACATAATCCCCCAAGCTACTCAGCGAAGGGTATTTTTTACAAGATTATTTGAAGCAGGAAGAGTCACCCTAAATCTGGGTCATGCTTTCTGGTGGCAGCCCACATTAAAGGGCTCAGAAAGAGGAAACTTTGATTCTTTTTCTGTTTGTCCTCACTCTGACTGTCAAATTCATTTATCCAGAGGTGGTGGCATTCCTTGCTGATATTATAACCAGTTCCTTTGGGACTCCAATGTAGACCACAGACCCAGGAGTCCTCGGAATTTCAGAGCTGGACTGGGACTGCTGAGACATCCGGCTGTGGGTTCTGCAACTACAGACCCTTGGCCTGTCCAGGGTAAGACAGTCATTGTTAGACTACCCAGCTCACATCCTGGAAGCTAACCAAATAAAATCCCCTTTAATAAATATATTCCTTCAATTGCATTCCTGTAGAGAGCCCTGGTTATGGACGGCATTTTAACAGATTCTAGAGATAATGGACAGGAGGATCCGGATCTGTCACCTCTGCTCAGAAAGTTGTTTAACGAGAGCCATAGTTCAAAGAAGTAGAAGAGTGGGACCCCTACAAAGCAATGAGTTTGCACAACAAGTGTGATGCCTACATTATGACCACAGACTTCACCCGAGAAGAGACTGCCCAGATATTGCACACCCATGAGTCAAGGACGAGCCCTGATCAGCACAGTCTTCACACACAGGAGGTCAGCAGAGAGTAGACCACGTACAGAGAGGAAACTACAGCCCAAAGTAGAACTGTAGCCCCACTCTGGATCTGAGTTAATGACAGCTTGAATCAACCCAAGAAGCAAAAATAAAAGGTTCTCAGAGGAATAAATAATTCTACTAACCCAGATGCCATCCCAGCATCCAAGCTAAGACGAAAGAAGTGCGACTCTCGGGTTCTGACAGATACCTGTATAAATTAGAGAATTGGTCTCAGTTTTAAAATTATGTTTATGTATGTATGCATATATGTATCATTATTGTATATATTTTAGATTTGAGTACTTTTTTAGCAAAGGCTAAAAGCAGATATAAGTTGGTGAGGGAATTTAAAATGTAAGAAAATAATTTGTTAAGAATAAGTGATAATAGGAGAGATGGAAGAATCTGACAGAATTGTTCAGAGTCTCATGGAGATACAGAGGCATGAGTCTAGTACTTTGTGAATGTTCTGCCATGAAGCTGGAGCTCTGGACAGCAAGAAAGATGGAGGGCCGGAGTCACAGTGAAGGGGTGAAATTCTGAGTTATTTCAGTGTTGGATGTTGAAGTAAGGGGAACATTCATAATTGGTGCTCTGGGAAAATTTAAAGAACTTGCTGAACCAACACCATACTCTGAAGACCCAAAATTAGATTTCAAGTCTGTCCATTCCCAGTTCACCGTTCTCCTCTACCCAGATTCTTTCATGCATAGAAGCACAAAACCCTTACCGAAAACACTTGTCAAGGGGAAGGCAGTCAGCGAGATATTCAGTTGGTAAAGACACTTGTTGCTAATTTGGTAACGTGAGTTTGATCCTGGCACCCACATGGTAGAAGTAGAGAAATAGCAATTTGCCCTCTCAATTCCATATACACACTGTGTCATGTATATATACACATGCAGATACATACATACACACATTCAAATAAATGAAATAAAACACTTTCTGCGAAAACATGTAGATATGACTCTCATGGAAACAGAATAACAACTTTAAATAGAATTATAAGGGATAACAGGGTTTGAATATTGGCAGGGACCAATAGCAAAAGGGTCTAGCATAAAAGGGTCAAGAAATATTTATGTCCCTCTAAGATGATCAAATTACAGAAAGCATGTCCCCTTTTGTTCTACACCTGACAAGACAGAAGGGTAGACTTTGAAACACAACTGGCTATGAAATATTTGGTTCTCTCTCCCAACATTGCAGAGAGAAGACTCCAGACAACTTAGAAGCCAAGAGTCCAGTGGCAGAGGAGCAGTGACTGAGCACTTTACGGAAACCTCCCTGGATACCACACATGCTACACTCAGTTGTAAACCTCGTGGCAGCTCAGAGCCAATAATAAACAACCTCTATTCCCCTAGGGTCGACTACAATGGTATCTTAGTTTTGAGAGGCCATCAGTCTCCCTTCCACAAACATTGTTCAACCAGATTATCTGTGCTGCTCTTGGGTGAACTCTAAGACAGAGATGAGGTAGATGACCCCTGCTGAAGGGGGTCACTGAAAAGAAATCCCAACTAGCTCAGAATTGAATATAATACAGGGTTATTTATTTAGGAATAGACTCACAGACCATAGTCCTCTGCTCGAACGGGGAATCCAGCAGCCAGAAGAGAGAGAGAGTGCGCACTTTACAACAGCATTTATAGGCGAAGAGGACACGCCTAAGTGGGCAGGTAACTTAAAGGCTACTGGCTGAAAGATTTTCCTACAGCACCCTGCTTTTGGGAAGTTAAATCTCTTTATGTAAGCAACCAAAGTACACCAAACATGAAGGCTTTCACACAGGGATGAGCAAAGCACTCTAAGTTATAAAGAAAGATATGAAAATCCTGGCCTTGTTCATTCTAGACATTGAAAGATGAGCACAATTTTCTCAGGGGATCAAGAACACATAGGGAGGATAAAAATATTTTAAATTGGGCAGAAATGGATGCCCAAGTCATTGACAAGACAAGAGTTGACCTTGAGTGATACGGCTTACAATCTCGTGGGGTACGTCTACAAGCCCTGAAGGCTGTTGTGCTGCTCTTCAATTTGACACTGAACGTGGTCTCATCGGTTGAGTGGATAAGCCCAGACAGCAGCTCTCTGAAGTCCAAGCAAACAAAGTCATCACTCCTGAGCTCTGTCTGTCCAAGGGATACCTTGGCAAAGGCTAAGGAACAGGCTCAAGACAGGGTATGGTCTATTTCAGTGTTAGAATTCTTAAAGAATCTGTATCCCATGTCTTGGTTATTTCACCCGAAGCCAAGAAAGGGCTCTTCTCATACCTAGAGAGCATCCCTGGAACGTAATGTAAGATTTGAGTCCGTAAGAGTCATGTGAATTCCCACAAAGCCACCACGATCTGATCTATTTCTGAATATTTGTAGCATTTACAAGTATGACAAATGTAATGGTTTCTAAGAAGGAAGAGCTCAAATTACGTTTTCTGAATGACTAATCAGAAAGATCACATGTCAACTTAGGAGTATGCTCCTATGCTACTTCAAATTTGTTTTGTTACATTCCGTGCAGTAAGACAACAGGCTACATTATTGTGGGGGTTTAAATGAAATGTCCTCTGTTAAGTCTTAGCCATTTGAATAGTTTGGTCCTCAGTTGGTGGCTGTCTGGGGTGGGTTGGAAGGTGTGGCCATACTGAAGGAAGTATGTCACTAGGGTGGTCTTTGAGGTTACAAAAAAACTCATGCCATTCCAGGTGTGCTCTCTGCCTACAGGATGCAGATGATGCTCAAGGTGTGAAGTCTTGGCTGTCCCTGTCGCCATGCCTTTGCTCCACCATCATGGACTCTAACCCACTGGTACCATAAGCCCAATCAAATGATTTATAATTTGACTTGGCTATGGTGTTTTATTGCACAAATAGGAAAGTAACTAATGCAATTATCATCATCACCAGTCACCATCACTGATTTACTTCAGTTATGGTGAGTTAATCGTGAGCCTGGTGTGGTTTGGGGAGCTGGGGACTCATATCTTAGTAGACAATATTAGTCCCATCATGCAGGAGTATAAAATCAACTACTAAGGGATTGCGGTTTTGTCCCAAATCATACCCAGATAGCTAACGAGTGACAACCATGGTAGAGTAACAAAGCCTATCTTCTGTCTATGGAAACATCTCATTTCAAAATAAGTCATTTTTTAATTTTAAAACATAGTCATTTAAAAGCTAACAAAGATCAGATTGTTCTGTTGGCCTTGTGAAGACGAAGTGGTTGAAGTAAAGGTTTTATTAAGTTATATATACACAGTTCATTGAACTTCCACCAGCTGACGAGGCAGATTATTGACGCTGTAGTTACCTGTGTTAGAGTTCGGTGGATGTGGCACAAGATCACATTTCCTTTTTCTATTTATAACCCTCTAATAACAAAAAAGCTGCAAGTTTCCAGACCTTAGACCTGTATGATCTTATTCTAAAATTGACAATCTACTGGCCCCATAACTCATGTTTTGTCTGCCTTTCTGCCCTTCACCTATTAAAATTCAAATCAGTTAACATGTGCAATGAAATCCATCACCAAGGACCATTACACTGATTAAATGACGGTTTTATTGCTCTACGTTCAAGTTACCTGTTATGTCTTTTAGACATTTATTTACATATTAGGGGGGCACAAGAACACACATGCACACAGAAGTCAGAAGAGGGCATCAGATGACCCTAGAGCTGGAGTTACAGGTGCTAGTGAGCTATCTTACATCTGTGCTGAGAACTAAACTCAAGTTCTCTGCAAAAGCAGCAAATGCCCTTAACTACGCAGCCATCTTTCCAGCCCCCCAAGTTACCTCAAGAACTATCTCAGTTCTTCCCATTATCTCTGGAGGAAACTCAGCTTTCATGAAGCAACTCTGAGATCTTCAGAAGCTGGAGAGCTGGAAGAAACTCAACCCTTGCTCCTATCACACAAAACTGAACAATGTAGCAACTGACTAGGAACAGGACTTGTGGGACGCCATTTTGAGTCCCCGCTTGTCACACCTGTGAATGACAATTCCACCGTCAGACTGCTAAGCCCGCCCCTCTCCTGGAAGGGCCAGGGGCCTGTTCACATGCAGTACCTCTGTCACTTCTACTTTGCGTCCTAATTAAGAAGACACGGAGAGTCTTGCACAAGTACAAGCACCGGAAGAACTGTGCTATCTGTCACACCGTCCTCCAGATGGTTCAGTGATATCGTTGAATTCAGGTGGAGGATACCTGGAAACAACTCCAACACCATGAAACTACTTGTTGAAGAAAGACAATTAACAACCGAACAGCTGTGAAAGGGAGCCTTTAGCTGGTGAGCCTGTAAGGAGCGTTTGCCAGCTCTCCGAGGAATTCAGACTCATAACACCTTACCTACATGCCTTACTTTTGTTCTAAAATGCACAACTCATCCCTCTCAAATCTGTTTCCTTCAATTACACACAGAGCTCATTAAGATAATGATGATTTATCACCGGTTTTTTTTTTAAAAGCCGTCCTGTTGTCTCGTGAAAGTCTCCAATAATAATCACTTCTCTGAAACGTGTTTTAAGCTTCCCAGATGGTTAACTGGAATTACCTAGTATGGAATTGTAAGGGAATTGCAAATAGATACTTTTAAATACTAAAACTAGAAGGTAGGTACTTCCCTTTTGAATTTATCACTAATTTACTTTCTAAAACATACTGTGCTAGACTGTGACCCCTACCCACAGGTCATTTCTCCCATTGCTTACTTTGAATACAGTGACTCATGGGAAAGGGGCCATGTAGCCAGCCATTCTTAAATTATTATTCTAGTAGCTGGCCTTTTGATTAAACTAGCCAGACTAGATTACTACCATTTATATTTGCTCCAAAGTGTAGCGTGGATTGAAAGGTATCCTTCTGTGAAGGAAAGAGGTCTTGGGCAAGTTCCAATGAGTGTTGATCTGTTTCTCAGGGGAGAGAAAGACTAATTAATAAAACAATCTTTTAAATAGAAGCAGATAATTCCGTCTGATCCCATTACTCTAATACCTTCTCTCTCTATCCTGAAAGAAAAAAAGGCTATTTTTACTGCTTTTCATAAATACCATGCAAAGTAATCAGGAAATAATTCAGTTAGAACTCTTCATCAACAATGAGGATGATCTTCCCCAAAGAGTAGAATAGATTCCTTTTAATACAATGAAGAAGTAACTATTACTGAAATATTTATTAGTATAAAATTAGATTAGGCAAAGGAAAACAACTAAAAATTCAGACTATCAATAAAGCCTAGCTATTTACCTGTCCCTTTTGGGCACCAAAGTGATAAAATTCTAAAGAACACAAGAAACTTGGAAAAAAAAAACATTAAATGTTCTTTTTGTTGTTTAAAATACTACTCAAGGGCTATATGCATTTTTTTCTACTATAGCACTGAATTCAATGATACAACTTGATAAAGGTGAAAGCAAAGACTTCCCTTAATAAAATTATCATCTAATCAGTTTTTCTCAGCAGTGGCAGCATAGACCCCAGGGATGCACACTTATCTGTTGTGATGTTCAACATCATCGCCCTTCTCTTCCCAGCTAGAATAGTGGTCACCCCCAGCTGTAACTAAAACTGGTTCAGACATTACCAAATATTTCCTGAGGAACAAAATCACCTCTGTTTGAGAACAACTGGCTAGCTGAAAGATCTAAAGTTAGCTTTGAAAAGAAAAGAAGAATTATATATGAACGTAGTTTCCATGACAGGATTACATGAGCAGATTGATATCAAGAGAGGTTCCTACCTTAATTGTCATCATAGAACCTTCAACCAGTCACTGATGGAAGCAGATGTAGAGATCCACAGCAGGCACTGGGCTGAACTCCTGGAGTACAGTCATAGAGAGGGAGGAGTGATAATATAAGCAAAGAGGTCAAGACCATGATGGGGATATTCACAGAAACAGCTGACCTGAGCTAGTGCACGCTCACTGACTCTGGACTAGGGAACCTGCATAGGACTGAACTCCACCCCCTAATGTAGGTGACAGTTCTGTGGCTTGGGCAGTTTATGGGGTCACTGGCAGTGAAACCATTATTTATCCCTAGTGCATGAACTGGTTTTTTTAAGCACATTCTCTATGGAGGGAGACCTAGCTCAGCCTAGATACAAGGAGAAGGCTTTGTTCCTGCCTCAAAGTGATGTGACAGACTACAGGGGCTGAAGAGGTAGCTCAGTGGTTAAAAGCACTGACTACTCCTGCAGAGGACCCAGCTTCTGTTCTCAACACCCACATGTCCCCTCATAACTGTCAGGTCCAAATTCTGGTAGTTAGACAAAAAGCCATCATTTGTGAAACCAGTTCCCCTCTACCAAAGGAGCCATTTCCTTTTCACTGGCAGAAGAGACAAATGACCAACTTCCTTGGGTTGGAGTTTTCCTTCTAGTACTTTCTGTAGAACTGGATTTGTGACTAGGTATTGGGTAAAGCTGATTTTGTCATGGAATATCTTGTCCTTCTACGGTAATTGAAAGTTTTGCTGGGTATAGTAGTCTGGGCTGGCATCTGTGGTCTCTTAATGTCTGCATAATGCTTGACCATGACCTTCTGGCTTTCATTGTCTCCATTGAGAAGTCAGGTGTAATTCTGAGAGATCTGTCTT
Organism: Microtus oregoni; assembly: GCF_018167655.1. Classification (NCBI taxonomy): domain Eukaryota; kingdom Metazoa; phylum Chordata; class Mammalia; order Rodentia; family Cricetidae; genus Microtus; species Microtus oregoni. The sequence continues at coordinate 1,806,052 of NW_024543091.1, read as the reverse complement.
TATATGTTACTTGGCCTTTTTCCTTTGTAGCTCTTAATATTCTTTCTTTATTCAATGTTTAGTATTTTGATTATTATGTGAGAAGGGGACTTTTTTTTCTTTTGTTCAAGTCTATTTGGTGTTCTGTAAGCTTCTTGTATCTTTATAGGAATATCTTTCTTTAAGTTGGGAAAGTTTTCTTCTTTGATTTTGTTAAATATATTTTCTGTGCTTTTGAGATGAACTTCTCCTTCTTTTATACCTATTATTCTTAGGTTGGTCTTTTCATTGTGTCCCATATTTCCTGGTTATTTTGTTAGGCTTTTGTTACATTAAATGTTTTCTTTTGCTGATGAGTCTATTTCCTCGGATTGTGTCTTCAGCTCTTGAGATTATCTCTTCCATCTCTTGTATTCTGTTTATGCTTGTATTTTTGGTTTTTGATCATTTTCTCATGATTTCTGTTTCTGTAACTCCCTCAGATTGTGTTTTCTTTATTGTCTCTATTTATAGTTTCTGTATGGTAATTTGGGAGTAGGCTACTGGAATAGGAAACTTCTGCCCACAGAAATTAGCTCACCAACTTTTGACATGATAGCCTAATAGTGAAGAGTCATTCATTCAGACTGGAAAAAAAAATCACCTTAACCTTTCCTGTCAAAAGTTCAGATACCAAAAAGAAAGAGAACAATCATTTATATTCCTGTATTTATTTCTCAAGTGAAACATCAGCATTCACTCAAATTTGGGAAAACTTTAAAACATAAAAATGATAAGTAGTAAATAATCAAATGAAGGGGGGAAATTAGTCAGACCTGACAGTATATTCCAAAAGAAAAGAATTTGACAGACTTAGAAAAACAAACGAACAAAAAACCCCAAAACCCCAATCTGTTTTCAAATTGCTCGACAGCTGAAATTTTTTTTCTGGTCCCTGAATGGTTCAAATTCTCAGGTTTGAAGGCATTGCAACCTCTGTTTAATGTTTATACTGCCAAGCCACACAACTTTCTTGAATATATCCCTGTCTCAATTAAATCTGAGATGGGTTTTGGCCAAGCTAATAACTCCTATTTCAAGTTACATTTAGCACCACATCAAAAAAAAAAAAAAAAAAAAAAAAAACCCAGTGTGAATTCTATCTGCACAATGATCTCTTTCTCTCCCAAAGACAACTTCAGCTTTTCACCATGTAAGCTGAAATTACCCCAAGTCTGTATTGAACTATCCACCTCTATTCTCGGGGCCATTATTTCATCTAGAAAGCCTTCAGGTGAAATAATAACTAGGGTCTTGAACCTTGCCCTTTAATTAGTATAAGCTTCTTAAAGAGCAATGGTGTGACTTCAGAATGGGTGGAGGCACAGTGCTGAAATTAAACATTCCTTCTAAATGGCACAGGAATCCTAAGCCACGAGACTCCTGCCAACCCCCCGAGAAGATCAATAGAGCAACAACTGAGCATATAAAACAGAGCTGTCCACGAAAGTCTAGATAATGAAAATTCACAATGGGCAGTAGCAGATCTTGAAGGGGGGGAAGAGTCCTTTATTTGTGCTTTTGACTAGGTCAGATGGTCCAGGGAGTAGTGACACCCACTAACACTAACATTTACACGTTCACGAGCTCTGAAGTATTTAGATGACTTCGTATAAATAAGATTAGGTTTTTCTTTAAGAATCACTGCATGACTAATCGCATGCACAAGCATCCTAGGGATTCCTTGAATAACTTTTACTTTAAGCAATTTAACTTTTATTTTGTGCTGGTTTCAATCTCAACCATTTGAGCTATGCCCCAGCCAGCAACAGTTCACACTGTGTTTTATGGACAAAAACTTTTATCATTTACTGGTCAGTACATGACTTTTGATTTGCTTCATTGACATGAATGCCCATCTTTTGTACATCATTATGTCTTTTGTACATAAAAGCCAAGTTTGAATGGCACTGGCTCTTCCTAATAGATCCACAGATATAGTGAGTAAACTCTTTCTAGGTTGTAGTTTTATATTGGATTAAAATCTCTTTCAACAGAAAGATATTTATCTTCTGGCAATTTATCAAAGTAAATATCTCCTATGGCACAGTATTATTAAATATTTTTCATAGTTGAAATTTCCTGTCTCCTTAGGCAGAATTAACAGGACTTTGTTCACACAAAGGTGTTTCTCTCGTTTTTAATAAGTGCCATTATTGATGGACCCTTTATTACCACCTGATTGGGACCCACTGGAGGATGGTTACAGGTCTCGTTCATCTCTTCATCTCTGAATAAGGCCCAGTGGCTTTCAGGAATGCCAATATTATAGATGAGTATCTTATGAAAGCATACAGCCACAAGCTTGTATTCTGCTCCTCTCTATTCAGTCCCCATAGCAACGGGCATGCCAAAGAAGTCAGGTAGGGTGCTGGAGTCCAGAGACAACTCCTCCAGAGTCTATCTCAATCCTGAAGCTCTGTTAGGAGTTAGGAAAAAGGCAGCCCAATTCTATAGGTGGTAACACGGGCTTCCAAGCCCAGGAAAACCTAAAATGTCTTTATACTTTGAAGAAATCCAGTCAGCTCTAAGCACACCAAGGTTTTACATTAAACTCTACCATCTGTGGACTAAGAAACTGAAGTTCAGAAGGCCATGAGTGTCAGATAACCTCAGTTTTTGGTTTGTTTGTTTGTTTGTTTTTCCCTCTTTCCTCCCCCTCAGAACTTTTAGACAAGTCTTTTTCCCCCAAAGGGCTTTTCTTGGCCTGGGCATGCCCACCTATTCCAGCAACCAATTAGAATTTCCCACATATGTTCAAACTAGTCAACCAGATTTGCTGTAACTTGATGCCTAATTTACTAGTGTTTAGAACCAAATTGATCTCTCTTTGGGGTATAGAAAGCCCAGCTCTAGAAAACAAACAAACAGACAAACATAATTGACAACTTATTTCTGAGACACCCTCTATCCCATCCCTGCTACAAGGAGCTGCTATTCTACCTATCAATCAAACCGTTAGTCTAAAGAATGTTCCTGATGCTGGGAATAGAACCTATGGTCTGAGTGGAAACATAAAGTTCCAGTTGGGCTGGTTTAATCACGTTGGCTGAGGTCACCCCTAGGAAGGTGGGCTCACCTTACGCCATGCTGAAGAGATGGGTAGAATAATTAGTTCTTTAATAAAAGTGTGCATTTCCATCCCAGAATCCCTACAGCGGAAGCTTACTGGTCACAGCCATGTGGGGTACAAATCTGCCTGCTCCCAAAGTTACCTTGTCTTTTCTTTCCTTAGTCAACCTGAATCAGCAGCTACAAGGGTTCCAAACAGTGAGGTATTGAGTTTGTAGGATTGGAGACAAGAAATAGAAAAGACTAGAAATAAAGAAGGCAAAAGCATTAGCTGGGACCAGAAGGCCTAGCATAAGCTGTCAGACAAGAATATTAACAAGTATATCATTAGTGCAGTGGGTGGAAATGGGGTGGGGTGCCCAGAATGGCCAAGGTCAGCATAGAGGTTAGTCAATGTTGGCAAAGATAATATAGGATACCTCAGACACAGCAGCCTTGGGATTGATAACCACAGCCCAGGGAAAAGAGTTGGGTCCCAAGAAGCAGAAACCTTGACTCCTTGGAGGCGCTGGCTCCAGTGTGAGACCAGTCTTGCCAATCTTCTCCTGGATAAGGGCACAGAACTAAGGCTGCCTTTGCCCTTCCATCAGGGCCTCTGAGAGGCCTCTTTTCCTAAAGCCTTTCTCCTAGCCATGGGGCTGCTTGCTAGCCATGCCTCTCCGTACCATTTAAGCTGGCATGGACTTTTCCTCCTCTCTTCCAGGCAGCTGCTGGAGTTTTACAGCTTAACCTGTGAAGTAATAAGGGAGGCGGCGGGGCTGCGTCCCCAACACCCCAGCCGCCTGCCAAGCTAGCTTATGCCCCGAAATAACAACACACAAACTGTATTCTTTTAAGCACTGCTTGGCCCATTCTCTTCTAGGCTAATTCTCACATATTAATTTAACCCATTTCTAATCATCTGTGTGTAGCACCCCAAGGTGCGCTTACCGGGAAGATTCTAGCCTATGTCCATCCTGGGTCGGAGCTTCATCCCGGGAGCGGGGCATGGGGCGTCTCTCTCTGAGGCGTCTGCTCCCGAGAGAGCAGAGCTGTCGCGACTCTGACCTCACTTCCTCTTCCTCCCAGCATTTTGTTCTGTTTACTCCTCCCACCTATCCTCTAACCAATAAAATGGGCCAGGGCAGTGCCTTTATTAGCCAATGACCTTCCTCCATCAAACCTGCCTGTAGCTTCTCTTCTAAATGCGAATAAAATCATTTATTCCATTGGGGTTCATTCTTAAATTATTTTATTAACAAGTTTCATTATCCCCAATGGGGCCCCAAGTTTCCCTGTATCAAAACTTTTCCTGAAAAACTATTTGAAAAAAGAAGCGGAGGACACAAAATTGGGTGGATAGGGAAAGAGGGATGGATTTGGAAGAAGCGGGGGTGGGGGAGTGAAGGATCTTGGAGGAGTTGGGGGTGGGATGGGTATGAAATGGCAAGAAATCCTCAAGGAACCAAGTGAAACAAAACTAACACTTTTCTTTCTTTCCTATTGCCCTTTCCCTTCATTTTTTTCATAGTCTTCAGTGATAGCCACCGGCTTGGGGTGACTTTGGTAGCCCTTAAATTTCTGGGACTGTGGTATCCCAAACTTAGTATACCAAGAGCCGTGAAAAGCTTAGTTGTACTCAAAGAAACCCAGAACATTCTTAGATCTTTTCCAGCTTTAATTTCATTGTTTTCATGACTCTTAGATTTACAGCAGAACTCTATTCTGGATGTGGTAGTTGCTTCACAGAGTGGCAGTTGAAATCTCTGACAGCTCAGTGCAGCATCAGGCAGTGTAGGCTCTGCTGCGATCACGTGGCACTGGGGGGCCCTGCTGGCGGTCAGCTCTCACATTGCCCACTGCAGACTTTCTTACTACTTCAGGCTCACAGCCTCACCTCTCTCCTCCTTTGGGTCTACTCTGCTACTTTTCTTCTTTGCCTGCTTTGCTGGTTTGAATTCCCTGCTTGTGCTTAAGTGAGCCCAGGAGCTAAAAGTATTGCTGATCAGGAATCGTGATTATGTTGATTGTCAAGTCGACTGGATCTGGAGTCAACTAAGAGAAATCCCCATGTGCAGGTCTATGAGGACTTTTCCTGGAAGTATTAACTGGGGAGACTGTCTGCCAGAGTGGGAGTGGCCAGCACAGGGGTGCCAGGGAGAAGTAAAGTTAGTTTTGCCTCTGAAGTGCATAGACAACCATTGGTTGATTACCTGGCTTTTATTGTGTATATAGTCAATCGATTAAATCCTCTTCCATAATATATGTTCCCTGTATTGGTTCTCTGGTAGATAAGAAGTGCCCATCAGAGTCCCATCATATTCCTCCCACTGGTCCAGGACAAAGATCTTCCATGTGTTTTTAAGACTCTTACCTGCAGCTTCAAAATTGTCAAATTGGGCAGGAAACAGCTACCACCAATTAGTAAGAGTGAGCATGGAAGAAGAGATTTGTGGACAATCTCTAGGGAGTGTTATACTCCTGGCAGTGGAAAGTATTTACTTAAGCATTGCTAGTGAACTGACAAAGAAAAGGCTTCCTTTTTTTCTGACTACAATCCCTATTCTAGCTGACAGTGTGGGCTCTCAAGGAGCACTGCTTGAAATGATCAGAGCCAATGTTCTGATCCAACAAGAAGAGTACTGTGATGCACCCACATCCTAATATGAATTTTTGCCATTTACCATTTTCATCAATTACTATCACAATGTCCTTAGTGCCACCAGTAGGATCTGTAACGCGTATTTAGTTGATCAGAAAATTAACTAAACTTGAGTATAAATTAATTAGAACTTTGATTTCAACATTATGCTCTGCATTAGACATGTAAAGAAGATGTACATAGTCATTCATCTTAGGCAAGGATCTATTGTCTAAGAAATACATTATTCTATTTGTGCTCCACTGTTTAAGTGAACCAGCAAACAATGTTGCCCATGTTCTTTTAATTTAGAAATAGGGGGCTTCTTTTTTTAAATTACACCATGAAATCTTAAACTGAGTTGTTTTTTTCTCAAGACCTAAACTAGGCATAAGGATTTCTTGGGGACTCCCAAAAGCCTCTTGTTACAGTAGAAATGAAATTAGGGTATATGATATACATTCAAATAATTAAAGAGTTTAATAATACGTGGATTATGCGTATCTAACCATGAAATTAGGAAAAGTATGGAGAAAATAATAGACTAAAACAAAACAATTACATAATGATACAGGGCTGTGCCGGCCATACACTAACTTTTTATAATGAACATTTCAGGATGATTTGTGACAAACAGAAGCAGTGAAGCTGACACATACATAAGGGAGTGGCAACTTGCTGCCTGTGCTTAAAAACAACCGGAAGGGGAGTCACCTTGTAAACAGGGTGGCAGTGGTGGGACAAAGATGACAGACTGGAGGGGATCACTAATCATTGGGCCTGCAGTGATTATCACCACATGACGCCAGGGGGTCTCCTGTTCTCTTAGTCAGCATGGATTCATATCCACGGGGTTTCCTGCATCTGGCTACTGATCTTTGTTCTCTCAAACCTGTTCTCAAATTTAAAACTTTGTTCTCTCAAATTTAAAAGTTGTTTGTGTTGGAAGGAGGCTGATTGTGTGTCCCAGCTGCCCAGAACCAAAATAATCACACAGAAACTGTATTAATTAAACCACTGCTTGACCCATTAGGTCTAGCTTCTTATTGGCCAACTCTTACATATTAATTTAATCCATCTCCATTGATCTGTGTATTGCCACAAGACTGTGGCTTACCAGGTAAAATTCCAGCAACTGTCTCCGGCAGGGCTACATGGCATTTCTCTGACTCCGCCCTTCTTTCTCACAACATACAGCCTAGCTTTCCCCACCTAGTTCTATTCTTCCCTGCCATAGTCTCAAAGCAGTTCTTGATTCATTAACCAATAAAAGCAACACATAGACAGAAGGACCTCCCACACCAAGTTTGGGTTTTTTTGTTTGTTTGTTTGTTCATTTGCAAGAGCTATAGTCACAGATGTACTTTGGGAAGACTCACAGCTGTTAAATTGTTTAAGGTGGTAGAGGTACTATATTTCATATATTATTTAAAACTAAATAAATCCAAAAAGATGGTGCACTTTCTCTAAAATTGCCATACACAAAAATGTTCATGAATCGGTCTGTTTTCTAGTTTGTGTTCTCTACTCAAGGGTGAAGTATGTAGCCTTGGCAGACTCACCCTTGCCACACACACCATCATTAAAGTAAAAAAGATGCCCATGATAGAGAAATGCATTCACTGACCAAGCATTTCTCAAGCTGTCCCACAGGCTGCCCACTTCAAAATCTACCTGAAAAAAAAAAAAACATGTAAGTGCTGATTCCTGAGCTGTACCACAGAACTGCTACTCGTGAACCTACATTTCAACAAAGTCCACAAATAATTGCACAAAGCATTGAAGTATGCAGGGTCTGATCATCCTACAGGAGTTGCTGAACAGGAAGAAGTTTCTCCCACCCACTCGCTGAAGTATTTTAAGCATTTCACCCCAGCCAATTCCATCTGCAGTAGCCTTCCAGTAATTCCAAGTTTAGATAGCTAGAAAATCGGAAGATTGGTAAGAGGCCTCCAACCTCAGTCTAGTGGACCCAGAATGGTCCTGAGTATCCAACACTTTCAAAAGTCACACATATCATGCATCTCATACTTCTATGACTTTACTGATGATATGACAGACACGATGTCACATTATTAAACTGAAGTTCTCTCCAAGTCAGATGTCAGTCCTCCACAGTGCAGGCAAGATTGCTGGTGGCTCCTTCCCTGAGCTACCTAGGCTTCCTTGTGATTGTTGACAGATACTTCCAGCTCTGTGGGAGCAGCTCCAATGGGATTTCACTGGCTAGTATTTTCCATTACCGACTGAGCACCCATAATGATGTCAGCCCTCCTTAATAAATGACAGCTACGATCAAAACCTAGAGGCAAGTTGGAAGTTCACACATGGGACAGCAAGATCATAACTGAGTTCCTTGTTCCTTTGATAAGAAAGAAGATCTTTGGAATATTTGCATGCATACAAAAAATCCATTTCTGCCTGCATTAAGACTGTCTATAAAACCAGAGTCAAGTTGAAGATTCAGTCAATTCCCAATTTTTGCTTAATATAGATTTCCTTTCCCATTTCTCAAAGGACAGTAATTTTGATTCAAACACACTGATTTTTGCAACATATATTTTAATACAAGAGATCTATACTAATGAAAATACCTGAGTTTATGATTTGTCAGTCTCTTGGTATTTATATCATGCTTTCAGCAACAATACTTCTACCAAATGCATACAGTGCATGACTTTGTACAGAAATCTTATTTTCTTAGGACCATATGTGCATGAAGAAAATCTAATGGGTCCAAACCTCATAGGGGTCTTGTAAGAGTAAAGGGTTTCCGAATGTATGGTGACCAAATGTTAATACAGACTTCAAGAGGATCTCTCAGGAACTTTAATCTTTGGGAGAGTCTGGGGATGCTTTAGTGTATCAGTGAGCAAGCAACACGTTTGAATGCCTACTGAGATCTGAGATTTAAACCACTGAGTAGGAACCAGGGCTGCCAATGTCCTTCATACAATCAAGGATCCAGCAATATTCTTGGGTAAAATAGTCCCTCATGTAAAAGGACTCCATGCTGTATTCTCCTTCAGTGGTCCATGCATTCTTAATACTTGCTGTGCCCCAGGAGTTGTGACAGGACTCACTGAGAAATGAATTCCCTTCCACAAAAAAACTGTTTCTTTGGGAGACATCTTAAGTCTTTAAATTCTGTGCACTGATAGTCATGTAGTTCTTTCATCTCCCTTTGTTGGGTTTTTTCCCATGATGCAGTGATCCACTGGAAGGCTGGATGTTTCCCACTGGCTGTCATTGTAAGTCTGTGGGAAATGTGATAGGGAATGGCAGCACTTGAAACATTCTGTTCTTCAATGGAGGCTTCTATCCCCAGAAATTTTGATCTAAGCACTCTGCAAGGGAGCTAAAATGTCCAAAGTTTTTTGAGGACCTGGAAATATAGATCAACCAATAAAGTGCTTATGTACTTGAGTTCAATCCCGAGAACCCATATAGAAAGTAAAATTCAGTCCCAGCACTTGGGAGGCAGAGGCAGGCAGATTTCTATGCATTTGAGCCCAGCCTGGTCTACATGCCGAGATCCAGGCCAGCAAGAGCTGCACAGTGAAACCCTGTCTCCAAAACTAATAATCATAAATCCAGGCCTAGAGGGACCCACTTTGCCCTGAGGCAAAGACAGGTAGATCACTGACCAACCAGCCTGCTGTACTTGACCAGTTCCCAGACACTGAGAGACCTTGTCTCACAGAATACCAATGTAGACACTGCCTGAGGACCATTGTCTGAGATTGATCTCTGGCCTCTACATGCATCTGGAACACACACATGCACACATGCATGCACACCACACATGCACAGATGCACACACACACACGCATGCATGCACACACACATGCATACACACACACACACACTCACCATATGCATGTTGTAATAGGAGCAGCAGGGCTGCGTCCGCAGCACCTGGCCGCCCGCACGGCTAGCTTTATCCAAAATAATTACACGGAAACTGTATTCTTTTAAACACTGCTTGGCCCATTAACTCTAGCCCTTACAGGCTAATTCTCATATCCAGATCAACCCATCTCTAATAATCTGTGTAGCATCAGTCTTACCGGGAAAGATTTAGCATGTCCGACCTGGCAGCTTGCTTCATGGCATCTGCCCAGAGAGGGGAAGCATAGCATCTGAGCTCACTTCCTCTTCCTCCCAGCATTCTGTTCTGTTTTCTCCTCCCACCTATGTTTTAACCTATGAGGGCCAAGCAGTTTCTTTATTATAATTAACCAATGACCTTCCTCCATCATATGCACACCAGCATAAGTTTTTAAAGCAGCCTAGGTGATTTCAAGAGCAGACATTATAGGAACCACCTGATCAATATCAGTGCTTTTCCAACTTGAATAAGCATACAGACCACTTAAGGCTTCTCTTTAAATGCAGATCCTAATGGAGAAGTCTAAAGTGGGACTCAAGTGTTTACATTTCTAAAATGATCAAGGGCTGATGGGGCAGCTGGTCAGGGAACCAGCTCTGGGACATAAAGACTTCTGTAGATAACAGTAGATTTGGGTGGCATTGATTTCATCAGAAGACCCAAAAGGGGTAATCTGCATGTAAGAAAAGGGCACCAAGCCGGGCGGTGGTGGCGCTCGCCTTTAATCCCAGCACTCGGGAGGCAGAGGCAGGCGGATCTCTGTGAGTTCGAGACCAGCCTGGTCTACAAGAGCTAGTTCCAGGACAGGCTCCAAAACCACAGAGAAACCCTGTCTCGAAAACCAAAAAAAAAAAAAAAAAAAGAAAAGGGCACCATTGAGAACATAGACAATGCTTTTTCAGCTTGGGCTAATGCTGGGTCACTCTGTGGCAAACTCTGTGGTTGACACACCATCTCCTGTGCTGTGTTTCTATAAGCTCTCCACACAATCAACCATAACACTGCTAATCTCTGCTGTTGTCATCTGAGCTGGTCATTGCCGAGATGGAGAAAGAATCACTTCTCTTCAGGAAAGAAGGCTATCTGGAGTAAGACAGAGGTATGCTCTTGTTTCTGGGTTGCACCAAGCAGCCCTGGATAAGCAGCAAACAACAAGGGAACTCATCTGCTCACTTCTTGGAAGACATTTGTCACATGTCACAGTGCCACAGATAAGAGGCCCCTGGGGAAGTACAATGAATGTGCTCCTTCCTGTTGAATTTCTGTTTGTTCTGTATTCTTATAGACCTCCGCTTCCAGCTGTATACTAACTCCATTTCTAAGATTAATATCATTAAGCTCTGGAGGGAATTTTTATTTGACATATAAACACAAGGAAATTTTTGGTAAGATAAAACAGATAATATTTCAGGATTTCTATTCTCCATAAATGCTGATAGCCAGAAATGGCCGGAAATGACTTACAATTGACAGGTTAATACTGCTAAAGTTTTTTCAATTGATTGGTTGGCTGGCTGTTTTTTTTGTTTTGTTTTTGTTTGTAATGCTTGGGTTTTTTTTTAATTAAAATAGAAATACTATGTGTGCTAATTATAATTTCCACACAAATGAATAAAGATGCATAAATGAAGAGACTTAAATATGACCTGAGAGCCTTCTTGACAGCAGCTCCCCAACTGTTTTGTTATGGGACCTCTTTAAATTCTGAAAATTTCTTGTTGCTGCTGTTGTTTTTCTGAACAGTGTTTGATAACCCAGTTTACTTTCATTTACCTGTGGTTTATGTACCAATGATTACTAACTTTTTATTTTTGGCTGTCAGTGTGTATGATGTATGTGTATGTGCATGTCTATGTGTATAACTGTAGGCACACACGTACCATGACACATATGTGGAGATTCAGAGGACAACATGGGTGTCAGTCCTTGTTTTTCACCTTGGTTGAGACATTCTTCCTTCTTGTTAGCGGCTATGTACATGAGACTATCTAACCACAGGAGTGCCGGTATTACAGACGTACACTAACATGTCTGGCTTTGGACTACTCTAGGGAATCCAAGCTCAGGCACTCATGTTGTTTTGCAAGTGCTTTACCCATGGAGTTGTTTCCTTAGTCCCCATGATGCTTATTCCTCTGGAAGTTATGAAAGAAAAATTTAAATGATTTTTTAAAAATTCACAATACATCATGTTGCCATAAATACTTCATGAAAGGTATATATGAAAAAAGTTAATGAAAAAGTACATCTTGCAATGGTTAAAAAAACAAACAAATTTCTTGAATCTGTCTTAATGGATGTCAGCTACATCCTCATCACTACTTCAGCCTTCAGTGATAAGTGGTGTTGGCTAATGTGGGTAAAGAAATCCTGCATCCCAAGATCTATATCTAGGGAAGGAACCGTATTTGAATATTCTTCTCAGAAAACTGCTCTTTGCTGTTACACCAAAACTCAGCATGAGCTCTTCAAGAAAGCTTAGCTGCGACATAGACTGAGAATAAATATTAATTAACTTCTTTCTCTGTAACATTAAAGTCTATGGTTCTCTGTTGCTCTTTAAATGACTCCTTTTTCCATGTTTTTGTTATGTGTATGAATGTTTGCACCACATGTATGCCTAGTGCCTGTGGAGGCCCGAAGAGTTAGAGGGTACTGGAGTAACACATGGTTGTGTGCCTCCCCATAGGTGATGGGAGCTGAACCTGGGCTCTCTGCAAGAACACTACACACTCTTAACCACTAAGCCATCTCTCTATTCTCCTCATGCATATTTTTGTTAGATTTAGGACATATTTCATAGTTATGAAAAGTAAAATGTTGGTGTATTTCATTACATAGTATAAAAAAATAACACCACGCATTCATTAACATCTCTACCAATCTCATCAGAAAAATCTTTGCGTGTTATTGGAAAGCTATCAAGCTCACAGTAGCATATTCAAATTTTCCAAAATTCAAATTTTCACTAAAAATCCAAGTCTTATCATTCCAATAAATGCTGCCAGCTGTTTTCTGGAGGTGACAAGTCTGATTTTTTTTTAATTTTTTATCAGCCAAATATTCTTGTCTCAATATCAATAAGTTGTTTTTTGTTAGTAACACTTCCAACTGGAAAAATTGGTTTTCTGGGGGTGGGAGGAGCATGCTTACCTTGGCTAGAAATCAGCTCCACAAGGGTTTTCTGCTTCAGGATGACCCTTGTGATTTATGTACAGCAGATGTGTGCTATGTGCACTTCCATTTAGTCATGAAGAATGTTGAAAACAGGTCTGCCATGTGTGTGAGACATGCTAATGTATATATACATATATATTCATACTAACAAAATATTTTGGGCAGCACAGAAAGCATCACATGAGGAAGGAATGGGATACTTTACAGAATCCTTTAACAGAGTTCTATCAGGGATCCAATCACAGACCAAGTCACCACCATTGATTAAGATAACAAATAGTACTATAAACATCATTGTTCATTGAGCAATATCCATGATTATGTTCAACACTTATAGTAGATTGCTTCTAACTTCTATTTCTGCTATTTTCAGCAAATGTCATTCTTGTACTGGGTGGGTGGGAGGTGGGGAGGAGTTAGGGAGGGGAAACTATAATCAGAATATATTGGAATAAAAACCTGTTTTCAGTTAGGCTTGAAGGAACCACAAACATCAGAGATCCACCCAGAACACCCCATAAGTTATATTTCTTACCATAAGTGGGTCTTCTAGGACACTGAAGACATTGTGAACCTCATTGAACAATCCATTTGATCAGCTACATCGGTTCAGACTGAATTAGGGTTAACACAATTCTCTAATAATTATGAAGACTTCTACTACCATTCACGGAATACCGTGCTAACATTCAATATACTTCTTTGTGTGTGGAATCAGGCCTCGTGTCACATGTGCTCCCAACTGAATAAATACGTATGATTCAATCATTAATGAATGACAGAGAAAATACACTCAAGGAAGGGAGATTTTAAGTCAATGGAAATAATTAAAATATGATTTCCCAGTCAGTTTTCAGAGAAAACAAAAGCAAGCATCGTACTGACCTCCTTTTCCAATAAAAGAAAACAGAGCAAGGATTTGAGCTGGGTCTGGTTTCCTTAAGGAAGTGTTCATGATTCAAGATAGGGCATCGAACTAAATTCCTTCCTTATACAGATTCACAAAGAATGAAGATTCTTCTAAGGACCGGCACTACGATCAGTCTTCAGAACCACAGAGGGGCTGGCCGTGATGAGGCACACCTTTAATCCTTGCACTCAGGGAGGTAGAGGCAACCATACCCCTGGGAGTTTGAGACGAGCCTCATCTATATCCAGGCCAGCCAGGGTTACAATAGTGAGAGCCTGTCTCAAAAACAAACAAATAAAAAGCCACTAACAATGCAACACAGTCACAATTCTGTAGAACAATTTCTGCCGGTACATTTTTTAGGCTTTAATGCTTGTTAGAAATCCGGTGCAATATGGCTTACAGTGAGTGTTTAAAATGTCCCTTGGATGGAATTTTTAACTCTGGCCTTGAAATATTAGCTGTTATAAGAACAGGCCTACCATTATAACAACAAGAAATCCAGACAAATTAGAAGAAGAATCTATCTCAGCTGCTGGCTGTGAGGTGGTGTAGAGCTATCAGCCCCGAAGGGAAAATAAATGAGGAGAGTCCTACACTGTTATCAAGCTAAAGGCACTTTTCAAAAGTAAGGGGGAAAATAACCCAAGCAGGGCTCCATAGTCACACTCATAGAACAGAAGCCTACCTAGTACCATAAGATTTAAAAAACTGCACAGAAAGAAAAGATAAAAAGTGAAATTGTCTTGGTTCACGGATGTGTATATAGGAAATTTTCTACAGACACATGCAAAAGGTCACTGAATACAAAGTCAGTACAAAACCACTTTTAACAACTTGCAGATGAACTGTTGAAACTGACACTTTAAAATCCAATTCCATAGAGTGTCAAAATATTAACTACTTAGAAATGAGCTCAGAGAGGTGCAGCCTTTACATCTAGACACTTAAAACTATACAAAATTTCTGAGAGAAATAAACAATGTCTAAATAGATGTAGAAAGAGAATGTGAGCCTGGATGGAAGGCTCTGTCATCAAGATGTTCATTCCAGGTGGGACAAATGGCTCAGCACTTGGTGCTGTGCAGAGGACCCAGGTCCATTCCCAGCACCCAGTGAGAGTTCACAACCCTCCCCAACTCCAGTTCCAGGGGATCTGATGATTTGATGGCCTTTGAGGCACCAGGTATACATGCAGTACACATACATACATGTAGGTAAACATATACATGTTGATTTCATTGGTTAAGCAATAAAGAAACTGCTTGGCCCTCATAGGTTAAAACATAGGTGGGTGGAGTGAACAGAACAGAATGCTGGGAGGAAGAGGAAGTGAGCTCAGACTCGACAGCTATGCTCTCTGGAGGAGAGACACCATGCTCCTCTCTCTCAGGCAGACGCACACGATGAAGCAAGCTGCCAGGTTAGACATGCTGAATCTTTTTCGGTAAGACCGGTGCTCACAGATTATTAGAGATGAGTTAATCGGGATATCAGAATTAGCCAGTAAGGGCTAGAGCTAAAGGGCCAAGCAGTGTTTAAATGAATACAGTTTGTGTGTTGTTATTTCGGGGCATAAGCCAGCCAGGCGGCTGGGGTGCTGGGGACGCAGCACCGCCGCTCTTATTACTACATATACACTTTCCATATGTGCACATTCTTCTGATTTGAGCTTAGATCAAATGAACCTCTGATAAAAATCTTCACATTTTTATAGAAACTAATACCTTATTTCTTAAATTTATGCAGAAATATATAGGCCCTAGAGCAGTTGAAGGTTTTATTTGTTTCCCTTCATATTGTAGGGAAGGCCATCTCTTTTTTAAACTTCTTTAATTGACTTTATTGAGCTATACATTTTTCTCTGCTCCTCTCCCTTTCTATTCTCTTCCTTGATCCCAAGGCTCCCAATTTACTCAAAAGATCTTGTCCTTTTCTACTAACCATGTAGATTGGATTCATGTATTTCTCTCTTAGGGTCCTCATTATTGTCTATGTTCTCTGAGATTGTGAATTGTAGGCTGGCTTTCTTTGTTTTATGTCTAAAAGCCACTTATGAGTGAATACATATGATATTTGTCTTTCTGGGTCTGGGTTACCTCACTCAATATGATGTTTTCTAGATCCATCCATTTGCCTACAAATTTCTGCTGTGTAGTACTCCATTGTGTAAATGTACCACATTTTCTTTATCCATTCTTCAGTCAAAGGGCATTTAGGTTGCTTCCAGGTTCTAGCTATGACAAACAATGCTGCTATGAGCATAGTTGAGCACATGTCCTTGTGGTAGCATCCTTTGGATGTAACTCAAAAGTGGTATTGCTGGGTCTTGAGGAAGGTTGTTCCCTAATTTCCTGAGAAATTGCCATACTGATATCCAAAGGGGCTGTACCAGTTTACACTCCCACCAGCAATGCAGGAGTATTCCTTTTACTCCACATCCTCTCCAGCATAAGTTGACATCAGTGTTTTTGATTTTGGCCATTCTTACCAGTGTAACACGAAATCTCAGAGTCATTTTGATTTGCATTTCTCTGATAACTAAGGATGTTGAGCATTTCCTTCAGTGTCTTTCAGCCATTTTAAATTCCTCTGATGAGAGTTATCTGTTTAGGTCTGTACCACACCTTTTTTTTACTGGATTATTGTTCTTTTGAGTTCTTTTATATTTTGGATATCAGCCCTCTGTCTGATGTGGGGTTGATGAAGAACTTTTCACATTCTGTAGTTTGCCATTTTGTCTTGTTGACCATGTCCTTTGCTTTACAGAAGCTTTTAAGTTTAAGGACGTCCCATTTATTAATTGTTTCTCTCAGTGTCTGTGCAACTTTAGTTATATTTAGGAAGTAGTCCCTGTGTCAATGCATTCAAGTGTACCTCCCACTTTCTCTTTTATGAGGTTCAGTGTGGTTGGCTTTATGTTGAGGTCTTTGATGCGTTTGTACTTGAGTTTTAAGCATGGTGATAGATATGGGTCTATTTTCATGCTTCTACATGTTGATATGCCAGCACATTTTGTTTTTTGAATATGTTTTCTTTTTTCCATTTGATAGTTTTGCTTCTTTGTCAAAAATCAGGTGTTTATAGATGTGTGGATTAATATCCGGGTCTTTGATTCAGTTCCATTGGTCCTCCCGTCTGTTCTTATGCCAATACTAGGCTGTTTTCAGTACTGTAGCTCTGTAGTAAGTTTGAAATCAGGGATTGTGATACCTCCAGAAGTTCCTTTACTGTACAGAATTCCTTTGGCTGTCCTGGGTTTTTTGCCCTTCCATATGAAGCCGAGTATTGTACTGTCAAGGTCTGTAAAGAATTTTTCTGGAATTTTGATGGGCATTGCATTGAATCTGCAGACTGCTTTTGCTAAGATTGCCATTTTTGCTACGCTAATTCTACCTACCCAAGAGCATGGGAGATCTTCCCACTTTCTGGTGTCTTTTTCAATTCCTTTCTTCAAAGATTTAGAGTTCATGTCTTCCACTTGTTTGGTTAGAGTTACTCTGAGATATGCTATTTGTGGCTATTGTAAAGGGTGATGTTTCTCTGATTTCTTTCTCAGCCCATTTATTATCTGTGTAAAGAAGGGCTACTGATTTTTTTGAGTTAATCTTATATCCTGCTACATTACTGAAAGTATTTATGAGTTGTAGAAGCTCCTTGGTAGAATTTTTGGGGTCACTTATCATATCATCAACGAATAGTGAGAGTTTCACTTCTTTTCTGATGTGTATCCCCTTGATCTCCTTTTGTTGTCTTATTGCTCTAGCTAGAACCTTAAGAACTATATTGAATAGACAGGGAGAGAGTGGATAACCTTGTCTTTTTCTTGATTTCAGTGAGATCACTTTGAGTTCCCTCCATTAATTTGATGTTGGCCGTTGGCTTGTTGTATATTGTCTTTATTATGTTTAGTTATGTTCCTTGTATCCTGGCTCTCTCCAAGACCTTCATCATGAAGGGATATTGTATTTTGTCAAAGGCTTTTTCAGCATCTAATAATATGATCATGTAGTTTTTATTTTTCAGTTTGTTTATATGATAGATTACATTGACAGATTTTAATATGTAGAACCATCCCTGCATCTTTGGGATGAAGCCAACTTGATCATGGTGGATGATTTTCTTATGTGTTCTTAGAGCAGGCCCAAGCCAGGAACATCTACAAAAACAGGTCTGAGCCAGCAACCTCCACTGAAGCAGGCCTGAGGGAGCGAACTCCACAAAGCAGGTACAAGGGAGTGATTGCTGAGGTAGCAGGCTCGAGTCAGAGACTCTGTAGGACCGGGTACAAGAAAGCCACTTCTAAGGGAGCAGGTCCAAATCAAAGACCTCTGTGGGACCAGGTGTGAATCAGTGACCTCTGAGGTAGCAGGCCTGCCTGAGCTAGTGACCTTCACTGGAGCAGGCCTGAACCAGTGACCTCTGACAGCAACCACAGCAGTAACAGCCCCAAGCAAGCAACCTCCACAGGAAATGGCCCAAATGACCCCTGGTATTTCAGAGCAACCCCCAGGAGTGCTGAGCGACATCCAGGAACATGGAGTAACCAACAGGGTGACTGGAACTGTGGCGCTGACTGTACCATAAGGAGCAACAATCTGAGCCTTGGATCCACTGGCACCTGGAAGATTGATGGACACAGATAGTCCCAACTACACCAATCAGAGGAAAAGACGGTTAGACAAGATAAGAACACACACAACACCACAAAAAGCAACACAACACCAATAAAAACTAGTGGCCCTACAACAGCAAGACTTGAACAAGCATTTGACGGTTTTACACTACATAATTTCAAGACTGACTCTAAAGTCACAGTCATTAAAATGGTGTGGCAGTGATATGAGATCAGTAGATCTGGATAAAAAGACCTCAAGCAGACTCATGCAGGTATGTATGAGTATTGTCTATGTAAGTGCAATGTTAATTCAACAAGGAAAATATAGCCACTTTAACCAATGGTGTCAAAACAACTAACTCAGTTTAAATAAAAGTCTCAAATTTTATGTCCTACTATGTATAAAAACTAACTTGAGATGGTCTATAGACCTAAATGTTAAAGCTAAAACTCTTAGAAGCAAACAGAAAGTCTTTTGTTAGGCAAAGATTTCTCACCTAATATATATTAAAGATCCAACATCACTGGACAGTCGCTAGCAGTCTCATTAAACAGTTGTCTGGGAACATATTGAGAATAGTTTTGGTATCAGGGTAACTGTAGCTTCATAAAAGGAATTTGGCAATGACTCTTCTGTTTCTATATTGTGAAATACATTAAGGAGTATAGATATTAGGTCTTCTTGGAAGTTCTGGTAGAATTCCGCATTGAAACCATCTGGTCCTGGGCTTTTTTTGGTAGGGAGGTTTTTGATAACAGCTTCTAATTCTTCACGACTAACAGGTCTATTTAGATTGTTCACCTGGTCCTGGTTTAACTTTGGTATATGGTATTTATCTAAAAAAGTGTCCATTTCTTTTACATTTTCCAGTTTTGTGGCATACAGGCTTTTGTAGTAAGATCTAACAATTCTCTGAATTTCCTCTGTGTCTGTGGTTATGTCCCCCTTTTCATTTCTGATCCTATTGATTTGCATATTCTCTCTCTGCCGTTTGATTAGTTTGGATAGGGGTTTATCAATCTTGTTGATTTTCTCCAGGAACCAGTTTTTTGTTTCATTGATTCTTTGGATTGTTTTCTGTGTTTCTATTTTGTTGATTTCAGCCCTCAGTTTGATTATTTCCAGTCTTCTACTCCTCCTAGGTGAGTCTGCTTCTTTTTTTTCTAGAGCTTTCAGGTGGGCTGTTAAGTCTCCAATGTGTGCTTTTTCTGTTTTCTTTAAGTGAGCACTTAGTGCTATGAACTTTCCTCTTAGGACTGCTTTCATAGTGTCCCATAAGTTTGAGTAGGTTGTTTCTTTATTTTCATTGAATTCAAGGAAGACTTTAATTTCTTTCTTTATTTCTTCCTTCATCCAGGTGTGGTTCAGTAGTTGACTGTTCAGTTTCCATGAGTTTGTAGGCTTCCTGGGGGTAGCATTGTTGTTGAATTCTAACTTTAATCCATGGTGATCTGATAAGACGCAGGAGGTTACGAATATTTTTTTGTAACTGTGGAAGTTTGCTTTGTTACCGAGTATGTGGTCAATTTTCGAGAAGGTTCCATGAGCTGCAGAGAAGAAGGTATATTCTTTCCTATTTGGGTGGAATGTTCTATAGATGTCTGTTAAGTCCATTTGATTCATTACCTCCATTAATTCTCTTATTTCTCTGTTAGGTTTCTGTCTGATTGACCTGTCCAATGGTGAGAGAGGAGTGTCATGCTCAACCTCCTTAGCAATCAGGGAAATGCAAATCAAAACAACTTTGAGATATCATCTTACACCTGTCAGAATGGCTAAAATCAAAAACACAAATGATAGCCTTTGCTGGAGAGGCTGTGGAGGAAGGGGTACCCTCATCCATTGCTGGTGGGAATGCAATCTTGTGCAACCACTTTGGAAATCAGTGTTTCGGTTTCTCAGGAAATTCGGGATCAACCTACCCCTAGACCCAGCAATACCACTCTTGGGAATATACCCAAGAGATGCCCTATCATATGACAAAAGGATTTGTTCAACTATGTTCATAGCAGTATTATTTGTAATAGCCAGAACCTGGAAACAACCTAGATGCCCTTCAATGGAAGAATGGATGAAGAAAGTGTGGAATATATACACATTAGAGTACTACACTGCGGTAAAAAATAATGACTTCTCGAATTTTGCATGCAAATGGATGGAAATAGAAAACACTATACTGAGTGAGTTAACCCAGACCCAAAAAGATGAACATGGGATGCACTCACTCATAATTAGTTTCTAGCCATAAATAAGGGTCATGGAGTCTACAATTGGTGAACCTAAAGAAGCTAAATAAGAAGGTGAACCCTAGGAAAAACATATAGATATCCTCTTGGCTATGGGAAGTAGACAAAATTGCCGGGGAGAAAATTGGGATCTTGGGGGTGGGGTGGGATGGGGGTAAGGGGAGATGGGGAGAGAAAAGTGAGAAGGGGAGGAGGGGGGGAACTTGGGGAAACAGGATGATTGGGATATAGGAAGGTTGAATAGGGGAGCACGGAAGCACAATTCTTAGTTAAGGGAGCCACCTTAGGGTTGGCAAGAGACTTGAACCTAGAGTGGGTCCCAGGAGCCCAAGGCAATGTCCCCAGTTAGTTCCTTGGGCAGCTGAGGATAGGGAACCTGAAATGACCCTATCCTATAGCAATACTGACGAATATCTTGCATATCACCATAGAACCTTCATCTGGTGATGGATGGAGATAGAGACAGAGACCCACACTGGAGCACTGGACTGAGCTCCCAAGGTCCCAATGAGGAGCGGAAGGAGGGATAACATGAGCAAGGAAGTCAGGACCACGAGGGGTGCACCCACCCACTGAGACAGTGGGGCTGATCTATTGGGAGCTCACCAAGGCCAGCTGGACTATGACTGAAAAAGCATGGGATAAAACCAGACTCTCTTGAACATGGCGAGCAATGAGGGCTGATGAGAAGCCAAAGACAATGGCACGGGGTTTTGATCCTACTTCATGTTCTGGCTTTGTGGGAGCCTAGCCAGTTTGGATGCTCACCTTCCTAGACATGGACGGAGGGGGGAGGACCTTGGACTTTCCACAGGGCAGGGAACCCTGACTGCTCTTTGGACTGGAGAGGGAGGAGGAGAGGAGTGGGGGGAGGGGAAGAAGGGTGGAAGGAGGGGGAGGGAAATGGGAGGCTGGGAGGAGGCAGAAACTTTTTTTCCCTTTTCTCAATAAAAAAAAAAAAAGAAGAAAGAATAGTTTTGCAGTCCACAGACCCAGAGAGGCAAAGTAATAAGGGGGTCTCTAGTTGGGGAAGCATGAATCTCCCTGGGAAGGGAAAATAGAATAGATTTTGTAGGTAGACTGGTGGGAATGGAACAGGCTAGGGATGGATGGATGGATGGATGGATGGATGGATGGATGGATGGAGAGAGAGTACAAGGAGAGGCAACTGAGTGGGGGACTTTTAGGGGTGATGTAGAAACCAAGTGCAGTGGAAACTTCCTGGAGTCTATGAGGGTGACCCTAGTGAGGACTCCTAATAATGGAGAATACGGAGCCTGAACCAGCCAAGTTCTATAACCAGGCAAGCTTCCAGTGGTAGGACTGGGACATCAACCCAACCATAAAACCTTTGGCCCATGCCTGTCCTGCCTGAGGCAATGGGGGCTTAGCGCTTATGAGAGTGGCCTACCAATGACAGGTCTAACTTGAGGCCCAAACCAGGAGAGGGAGCCCATGCCTGACCAACACTGCCTGGATGGCGAGGATGAACCCAGAAACCCAGAGCAGAACCAAACGTGACTGTCCAAATAATAATAATAATAATTCCTAATGATTTTTGTTATACTCAGATTGAAGCCAAGTTCAACCATCATCAAGGAGGGTTCATCCTGCAACAGACAGGAGTAGATGCAGAGACCCACAGCATTAGTCAGAAGGGGTCAAGAACACCATGAGAACAAACACAGAATCAACTAAGCAGGGCTCACAGGGACTCACAGAGGCTGAAGCAGCCATCTTGGAGCCTGCATGGGTCTGCAGGTCCTCTGCACACATGCTGTGGTTGTTTAGCTTTGCGTGTTCATAGAGCTCCTAACAGTGGGAGGGGGTGTGTCTGACTCTCTTGCTTACTCTTGAGACCCGTTTCCTCCTACTGGGTTGCCTCATCCAGTCTTGATGAGGGTTTGTGCCTAGTTTTACTGCCTCTTACTATGCTGTGTTCAGTTGACATCACTGGGAAGCCTGCTCTTTTCTGAAGGCAAACAGAGGAGCAGTGAATCTGGGAAGGGGAAGCTGCTGTCTGGATGCATTGTATGAGAGAATTTTTTTAAAAAAATAGTTTTGAAGAAGTAATTTTGTTTATCAGGTGTTTCAACATCAATGGTCTCCTTGTTTCCATGTTTTTTTTTTTGTTGTTGTTGTTGTTTTTTTTTTTACTAGAAACCACCTGGTTTCCATGATAGGTTGTGTTTGTATTGGATGAGTTGTTTCTCTTGTTTCTTTGAAGATTCTCTCTTTGGGGATTTATACCACTTTCTTAGCACACAGCTGTGCACGTATCTCTGAGTTTGGTTTATTGGAGTTTTTAAAACGTGATTCATATTTTTCAGAAAATTAGAGAAGTTTTCACTCACTATTTCTCCAAAGGTCCTTTTTCTCTCCCCCACCCCCATTTCTCTTTTCTTTCCGAATTTCGCATGATACGTGTTTGTGAGTTTGGGGATGTCCCACAGGACCCTAAGGCTGTTTGTTTGCCTTTGCTATTTTTCCTTTTGTTTCTCAGTCTGTTTCCACTGCTCAGGTTTCCTGCTGAGCCCCTCTGCTGGTTCCAACCACAGGCTTCAGCTGCACAATCTCGATTGGATTTTTTTTATAACTTTTCTCGGTTTATTACTATTCCATATTCGTCTACATATTGTACGAATTTCTTTTCACTCTGTCCATTGTTTTCTTTAGCTTTCTGAGCAGATGTCAGGCATCTGAATTTATGTCTTTGACTAGTAATTCCATGTCTAGGCTTCCTTAATTTTTGTCAAATACATTTACCCTGTGAACCAGCCATATTTTCCTGGTTATTTGTATGTTTGGGTGTTTTTTTGGTTGGTTGGGGTTTTTGTTTTTGTTTTGTTTTTTGATTGTCTCTTATCATTGTTTTTGTTTTTGTTTGGGGAGGTTTTTTTTTGATTGGTCGGTTTTGAGTTCTTTTGTGAACTGAATATTTTTAATGTTATACAATTGCTAGCTAGATTGTTACTTTTTAGAAATTGGTTTAGGGTAGGTTTGTTTGCCGTCATTTATTCAGGACTGCAGTTTTCCACTTACAAATTCTGTATTCCTTGCGGTGTATGGTGACTCAAATTCTTTTTTGCTTGTTCTTAGTCAGCCTGTGACCTGACAGAAATTTCCCTAAATGTCAGATTAAAATTTTGAGAAGTATGAACCTTCTAATACAGGGACTTTCTCAGGGGAGCAATGGCATCCCAGAATCACTAGAGTAAAACATGGGTGTCTGTCTTTGAGGTTGTCACCAAACCTGCTGAAATTCACAGCCTGTCTTTGGAGAGTGAAGTCATCACTGTGCATCCTGGTGCACATCTCCTGTGGACCATTCTGTGAGAGTGATGCCACTCTCAACGTTTTCATTCTTAGTTTGTCTGACACTGCGTTCGAAATTGAAAATTTAATTTATAACTTGGTAGTTTTCAATAATATCTAAAATATTCATGGGGACAATTTTTTGTATTATTATCATTAAAAACTAGGTATGCAAGCCAAGTTAATAAAAGAAACACTATTGACTTAAAAGCCAAAAAGAAAAAAAAAAACCTCTCACTAAATTAGTGCTTCATTTATTAGTGTAACAAAATATCAGAGATTATCAACTTCAAAAGAAGAAAGTTTAGGGACTGGAAAGATGGCTCAGCGGTTAAGGACCCTTATGCTCTTGCAAAAGATTAGAGCTTGGCTTCTAGTACTCACGCAGGAGACTCACAAGCACCTGCGACTTCAGTTCCATGTGGAACCAATACCCTCTGGACGCTGTGGGTACCTGCATACATATGGTAAACATAAACTCATGCAGGCACATACACATGAATGAAAATAATAATAAACCATAGAAAAGAGAAAGAGAGTTTTCTTTTGGCTCACAGCTTTAGAAGCTTTACTTCCAGGCAGTGTATTATAGTAGGAAGACTGTGGTGGAGAGAAGCCATTTATTTGCTTGTTGACCAAACCTGAGAGAAAGGAAAGAAGGTAACATTGTCCCACTTTAGAGAACATGCCACTGACAGCTTAAAAAACTCTACTAGGTTCCTCTACCTCCAAGAATGCCAAGTTGGGGCTCAGTCCCAACACCGGCCTTTGAAGAACATTCCAGAGATGAGCCACAACACTCACTAAGCACATAACCTCTGAAAGGGTGGCCAGAAAGAGGCAGAAATATGTCATTGTCATCGAAATGTCCAAGAACCTGGCAGTTATCAGTCTACCAGGCTGGATGTCTCCACTGGTCTTCACTATCCTCCAGAATCCTGAAGAAGTAGGCTCTAATGCTAGTGGAGGAATGAATTTGCCAACAAGAAAGAGGCAAAGCAGATAAAGCACCCCTTGTCCATGTCCTTCATATAGGATGTCAAGAGAAGGTGGATCAGATTAAAGGTGGATCTTCCCACTTCAAAAGATTCAGATTAAAAGTAGGGTTTTCCACTTCAAATCATTTAATTAAGGAAAAAAATTCTTCACAGGTGCACCCAGCTGCTTGAATTTTAGTTAACTCCAGATGCAGTCAAGTGGACAGCCAGGAATGGACTTCATAGTGGTCCTCCAGGGGAATACTCTTACAAACTGAAATCCAAGAGTCCAAGCTGGTCTGGCCTCATAGTGATGCTGTGTGGAACATGTGAATAATCACATGAGATGTTCTCAGGGGTCAGGAGATGCTTATATTACCTCTGCTCAGACAAAACTCATTGTTAGAATGTGGGCACATGACCCAACAAAACTACAAAGGGAAATGAAAAGGCCATTAACATTTTAAAAGCTTTAAAAAATCTCTCCCAGAGCATTTTCCCTACTCTAGCTAATAGCAGAAGAGGGGACAATGTCAGTCAAGATTTTAAAAACTCGATAAACTGTCTGCTTCAATAAATTGGATATAATTTAATGATTGCAGCTGAAATCTGGCTTTTCATTTTCTTTTAAGAAAACACCTCTCACAACTAACCACTATTATCCACACACATCTACACACACACACACACACACACACACACACACACACACACTGGCTCCTTCTGAGTTATATCTTCTGACCATTCCGGGCTCAATTTTACATCACTACATTTAGAACAATCATGGATTTAAATAATATGTACATGTTGAGGTGCAAAAGAAAATGATGCTCAGTTTGTAAAAATTCATATCATGTTCACCCTCCTTTGCTGTGAATTTAAACACTTGAAATAGAGCATTTTTGTTCACAAGTCACCTCGCTTTTGAGTAGGTTAAGCCCCTGGGATACTCCATTTCCTGTGTTACCTTTGTCATGCTCAAGGGATGGTGATGGCTGAGTGACAGGAGAGCTGACAGTTCTATTAGCTGGAGGAGAAGGACGGGTCAACCAAGCCTTCTCCCATCTCTAGGTAACAAGCTGGGTTTCCGAAGGTAACCCGGATTCCAGCAGGATGTGATGCCACAATGTAGTGTCTTGTTACAGTCTGAAGTGGGCTCTTTCAGGGCTGCTTTTGCCTCCAGGATCCTCCACCATCCACTTGAAACAGAAAGCATTCATTCTGTTTGAAGCACGCTTCCTGCTGGCTTTTGCTAGCTCCTGGTACTGAGTACAGAAGTACAAACCGAGAGGGAGAGAACAATTTTCTGGGCTCCGAAGCTGCAGAAATAGGAGCTTTGTTCTCCACCAAGCGTGCTCTTGCTGGAAGAAAAAGATGCTAGGATGGGTATTGGGGATCAACAGACTCTTTGATTTCAATCTTTAGAGATCAAAGCAAGTCCCTTTTAAATAATTTACATCTCATATTGAATAGTCAGTCACTGCATAAATCTCACAGGACTGAAGAAATGAGAAAATTAAGGGGGACAAAACAAAAGAAATTCCGTCGAGGAGCAAACCATGCAGTTATTACCTCACGTCACAATGCAATTTGTATAATGGGGCTATGTCCAATTAGAACGTCAATTGCATTTTCCAGGTAGAAAATATGCCAGAATGCATAATGCCCAGCTTCTACCACAAATCTACATGGTGCTAATATATTTGCCTTCAACTTCTTGTCGTCATGATGCAGCAAAGTGTTGGGGATTCTTTGGTTGGTTGGTTTCGCTTCAGGGTTTGAGTTTGTAGTGCTTTGTTGTGCTGGTGATCAAACCCACAATCTTGTACACACTCTACTACTGAACAATACTCCCAACTTAAAACATTTGTTCAGGTTTCAATACGTGGAATTTGAAGAGATCACTGTGTCAAAGAACAATGCCACTTTCAAGGATGCTGCAGTAAAACAAGTTTTTCCCGAGTATTTCAAACAGAGAGATGGGTTTTACTGATACCCCATTGTTTTCTATCTGTAGAAAATAAGAAAATCACGTTCACTGAACATCAGAATAAAAGTCTGGTTGGTTTGGACCTGGGGTGTGTCCCCAAAGACTTGTGTATTGAAGGCTTATTTCCTCAGCTGTTGCTATTGGCAGTTGGGGCCTAGTTAAGGAAGTAGGTTTCTGAAGGGAATGAGGTGCCTCTGCCCTTCACTTCCTGTTTCTACACCTGTCTCCTTAGGTGAGCCACTTTGCTCCATGAGGATGATGTTCTTCCTTATCATGGGCCCAGAAATCATCACACCAACTCTGACGACTAACAGAAACCATGATTCAAAGGAAGCTAGCTCTTAGGTTGTGTTTCTTGGAAATTTTGTCACAGTTGTGGAAAACTGACTAATGCAAGGTCAATGCTCTCTCCCCACACCCTGTGTGTGTGTGTGTGTGTGTGTGTGT
The DNA here is from genome assembly GCF_018167655.1 of Microtus oregoni. Taxonomy (NCBI): domain Eukaryota; kingdom Metazoa; phylum Chordata; class Mammalia; order Rodentia; family Cricetidae; genus Microtus; species Microtus oregoni. The sequence continues at coordinate 1,778,769 of NW_024543091.1, read as the reverse complement.
GTGTGTGTGTGTGTGTCTGTGTGTGTGTGTGTGTAAGAATCAAGCATCAATAAGTAGAAGCATAATTGAGTGAGTGTTATCATCCAGATTTCCATGTAGAGATGATAAAATTAATGGCAACTTATCAAAAAGATGCAATTTCTAAGTAATAGCTTTCTTTGTAAAAATTTGTGTGTGTTTATGCATGTGTGTTGATATGGGTTCATGCATGTTTGTGTAAGTGTATGCAGAGGCCAGAAGAGGTATACTTCAGGTGTTTGTTCCTCAGGTACCATGAACCTTAGTGTCTGTTTTTGTTTATTTGTTTGTTTGTTTTGTTTTTAATGCAGTGCCTTTCTCTGGCCTGGAACTGGCCTCCTAGCAGCTGGCTAAGGAGCTCCAAGGATCCACTGGTCTCCACCTCCCTCGCCTGAGGATTCCAAGTACCCATTACCATGTTCAGCTTGTTGACCAAGTGCTGGAGAGAGAACTCAGGTTGGCACACTTGCATGGAAAGCATTTGCCAGCTAAGCTATCTCCCCAGTCCTCTCCATGAACATGTCAAACGATCATGTGCGTATAACCACCAACTGCAAATACACATTAGCCAGTCAACACCTGCTCACTAGAGCTAATCTATGAAACAAAGATATGGAATAAGAGGAAAGAATTGTGAGTGGCTACTTCATTATACTCCGCATATTTGTGTATTAAATTCCCAATGACCTCTAAGTTAAATTGTGCATTTTTTTAATGTTCTTTTAGAAATATTTCTTAAGACAGGCAGTGGTGGCACACTCCCTTTAATCCCAGCACTCAGGAGACTGAGGCAAGTAGATCTCTGTGAGTTTGAGGCCAGCCTGATCTACAGAGTGAGTTCCAGAATAGTCAGAGTTACACAGTGAAAGTCTGCCTCAAAAAGAAAAGTAAAAAAGAAATATCTCTCTATATAATTGCAAAGAACCGAGATACATCATGCACCTTGAAGTTTATCAAGAGAAATACTAATCCTGAGTTAGAAACTACAGAGTTGCAAGAGTGGAAAGTTCTAAAAGGCGACCTTTAAATAACTTTTAGATTTTTATTTATTTTATGTGTGTGGGTGTTTTGCCTGTATGTTGGTTTTCCACATGCACACAGAGACAAAGGAGGTCACAAGAGGGTACTGGATCCTCTGCAAGTGGAGTTACAGATTATTGTGAGCTGCCATGTCAGTGCTGGGGTTTTACTTGGGTCCTCTGAAAGAACAGCCATTAGCTGTGGCATTGCTGGCCTTCTTAAATTAGTTCCTATAGCATCATTTATTGTGGCAAATTCTGAGGAATCTGTCTATAATTACTGGAATTTGGAGGTTTTAGAAGATCACTTTTATAGACTTGAAAACTTCTAGGGTCTTTAGTAACTGGCCAGTTGCCAAGGACTGGGTCCCTTCCATGTGGACTAACCAAGTACTATTATAGTTCTAAAATTATGTGTATCTGAGCCACAGGCCCTTAAGAGTAACACTATTAATGGTGTGTATTATTTTTAAAATATCTTTTACCAATAAGAACTTCCTGAGTTTCATCTTCACTGTTCCACAGAGTTACAAGTCTTAAAGTAACAAACCTAAAATGCCCCTTGAGCTCCCTGACAATGGTGTGACTTGAAAAGTTGCCCAATTAGTTTTAAAGCAAAAGCGGACTCACTCACACGCACATTTTCCACCACTGGTGATTCTGATCCTATCAACTGAGGATATGAGCTAACAAAACTGATATGGGGAAGGAATGAAACGCACAAAGGAAGTGAGACATGAAATGATGGAAAGAAAAATAGAGAAGCCATAGTTTCCAAAGCAGCAATGGGGGTAAATTAGTGTTATTCTACAACTGATAATGACACCCGGCACACCTGGAATATGTCCTCAGTGAATCATGGGACATAAACAGAAAGGGGAATAACTATAAAATTAAGTGTTTTTAACTGTGAATATTTTAGGTCAATGATTTCAGGTTATGTTATAAATACAGGTTCATTTCTTATTTTAACTTCAAAATTGGCTATCCAGGCCTGCCACACCCTTGGCAGACCCTGGCAGACCCAGGCCACGGTGGCAGAACAGTACCTCTGATGAGGTGACAGGCGGCAAGAAGCCAGAACTGGGGAAACTGATCTGACTTGCCCTTTTGAAAATAAACGAAATTTGTTTCTTTGACAGGAGTAAATCCTAGGACTAAGATTCTTCTCTGTTAGTTTTGGAGAGATAAATGATCATAGTCTTTTCTTTATATACAATATTCTATCCATATGTTCGCCCATAAAACTCTAAGGTGAACAAGTAGAAGAAAGATTAGCATTGGTCTTTTCAGGTCACAATTTCCATAGAAGCTAAAAATTAATAGGTAATGGTAACTGGATAGTTACAGAGGACATCATTAAATTAAGATAAATGGACATAGGGGAGAGATGAGACTCAGTGACAGAGAACTAGTCTAATATATATGAGGCTCTGTTTTCATACCCAGTGAACATGCGCGCACACACACACATGCGTGTGCACGCACACACACACACACACACACACACACACAATCAATTTAGATGAACTGTTTTCAGAATAACTCTTTATCTTAGTAAAGGTTTCTATTGCTGTGAAGAGACACTATGGTCATGGCAACTCTTATAAAGGGAAACATTTAATTGGGGTTGCTTACAGTTTCAGAAGTTTAGTCCATTATCATCATGGTGAAAAGCAAGACAGCATGCAGACAGACATGGTGCTGGAGAAAGGGCTGAGAGTTCTTATGTCTTGATGATGCACAGGTAACAGGAAACCTCAAAACCTGCCCACACAATGACACATTTCCTCCAAGAAGGTCACACCTACTCCAACAAGGCCACACCTTTCATTAGTACCACTCCCTCTGGAGGCCATTTTCTTTCAAACCACCACATTCCTTAAAATAAAATTTGGTACAGTAAATAACCTTATAGAATAAGACCCAGTGTGACTGTCGATTAACATTGGCATATAGTGAGTCTGTTACATGCACATTTATTCATAAATGAAAACAAGTGTGAAAGCAAAGCGTCTTGGGTCTGGAGAACTGTAATCAACAAATATTCAAGATTTCTGATAACCCTATCATAAATTTTGCATCATTGAATAGTCTCTAGAAGGCGTAAAATACAGTGAGTATAAAAGAAATAATCCTACAAATCCAAAATGGGAAAAGACATAGGTCTATCTCTATAACTCACTAGTCTTTTGAATTAAAAATGTGTTTTCAATTAAATGTTCTGAGCACTTCATATATGAGTACTTACTATGTCTGTATCATTTCCATCTCTCTCTCACCCCTACAACTCTTCCTCCCCATTCCCCAAATCCATAACCTCTTATTTAATTATTATTGTTATACACACATATATTCTTATGAAATTTCCCCTGTCCATCTTAACACATCAGTTGATGTTATCATTATGCAGGCCTTCCATAACCATTGAAACTTGTTGGTGCAGCCTCTCTGATCTTCTAGTGAAATCTTTTCTCCTTTTGAGATATCTTCCTTGAGCCTTAGGAATAGGGGTTGCATTGCAGAAGTTGTTATATAGGTTGGGTACACTGTGATCATTTTCTCTGTGTATTTTGGTCAGCTGTGGATCTCTGCTGTAAGAAGCTCCCTTTATGAGGAGTGACAGCTACACTTACCTAGAAATTTCTTGCTTTTTTTTTTTTTTTTAAGAGAACCAGGCCATGCAGACAGAAAGATAGAAGCCTTACTTGGCAACTCTTCCTGGCTCCTCCTCTTGGGTACTTACCAGATAACTGGCATTACTCAGCAGGTATGTGCAACTCTCATCTTTGACAGATTCAGAAGCAAGCAATGATTGTGAATACATAGGAGGAAAATAACGTAACTAGAAATAGTCACCGCGTTCAAACAGTAAACTTTCCTGGAGCTTATGGTACTCTCAAGTTTTTAACGCTTCAACACTAGAGTCGTTGGGTTACTCTCTTTTCCTTTTCATTTCCCTTCCCTCTCACATTGATTCAATTGTAAAAACATCCAAGCAGGACAGAGGGAAGTAAATATACAAACCAGAAAATCACAGGCATCAAGTGATCTAGAGTTACTGTCAGAATTCAAGGAGAGCAAGGAGATATAGAAGAAATACACAGTGACAGATGTCAGAGCCTACGGTGGGAGAGAGTGTTGACTGTGATGGGAAGTTGGAAACATTTAGAAAGACATATTTAAATACATGCTTATTAATATATCTTTTCAACCGGGGGGGGGCTACAAAAATTTAAATGGAGATAAAAGGAAAGAACTCCAGGGTATTGGAGTTAGAGGTATTTATGTAAACTAGTGTGTAAGTGTGTATGAGTATGATTTTCATAAAAACAGATGTGTATAGTGTACTAACATGCACACAAATGGACTTGTATGAACATACACACATGTATTCTCTAGCTCTGTCCACTAAGATTGCTACTCTGACAGCAATGGCCACATCAGAACTAATTGCCACTATCTCCTAAGGGGAAACACAACTTCTGGGATAAGTGGATGGAGCAGGACAAACATGAGAAACCCTTGGGATATCTTGCTGTGACAGAAATCAGAAAATGTCCACAGAATAAATGAAACTGTCTCAAAAGCACAGAAATAATTTGCGGGCCTCTCTCTGGCCACAGTTGAAACAACTAGACCATCAAAATACACAATGGCAATAACTGGCTCTGAGGCACTGACCTAGAAAACCCTGAGGAAGCAGTCGTAAAGACCCAAATAGACCTGAAGTCTAATGAGGAGTTGTTTTAGAGTCACGCTCTCTTCGCAAAATGTTTGTAAATTAAAAGGCAATTGAATAAGAGTGTGGGGAAGCTTGACTGATATTAAGTTGTTATGAATATGCATACCAACAGCAGGAGACATATTAGAATTAGTAACATTTGATAAAATATAATGAGAAAAGCCATAATTGTTTCTCTGATCCTCCTGCAAAAGACATATAGTTTGGAACTAGAGAAATGAATCAGCATTTAAAAGCACTTGCTGGCTGTACTTCCAGAGGGTATGGATTTGATTCCCAAGACCCACATGATAACACCCATCCATAATTGCTATCCCAGGTATCCAATGTCCTTTTCTGGCCTCCATGGGCACCAGGCATGATCAGTGCACACCACATACATACATGTAGGGAAAGCATCCATACACATAAAAACAAATAAGACTTTTTAAAAAGAGAGATAATCTGTAATTATTCATGAAAAACCACTAGGTAAAATCAAGCTCATATGCATACTATAAAACATAGACCTGCAACTTCAAAAATAATAATGTAAATGTTAAGGAAAAAAATTGAGATTATTCAAACTGAAATGAAACAAAAGAGAAAAGATAGTAAAGGTAGCCCAGAGTTCTGGACTGGATAATTTTTCTATAGCCATTATAAGGATATTTGGGGGATAAGGTCTGATGATTAGATATTACTTTATTGATGTTAATCTCCTGATTTTGATGGCTGTCCTAAGTTGAACTGTGCCCTCTCTTCAAACTCAAAACTTTCTTTTGCTACTTAAACATTTTAGTATCTTTTAAATTTTAGAGGTGGCTGGAGAAATGGCTCAGTAGTTAGGAGCACTTGCTGCTCTTGCACAAAAAAAAAAAAAAAAAAAAAAAAAAAAAACTTGGTTTTTAAGTCCCTTGTTTGGTGCACCATTCTGTAGAACCAGTACCTGTAGATGTGTAGGTTTCTTCTATTCCAGTGGTCTATGTGTCTGTTTTTATGCTAATACATGTTGTCTCTGTTACTATGACTCTGCAGCGTATTTTGAAATCAGCTATTGTGATACTTCTGGTGTTAGTTTTGTGCATAGGATTGCTTCATGAAATTAGATCCTTGCTTCGAAACCTATAAAAAGAAACAACTCTGAGAGGATCAAAGACCTTAAGACATGAAACTTATAGAATACTAAAGAAAAACATAGGGGAAACACCTCAGGATGTTGGCTCATGCAACTATTCCTTGACTTGGAGTCTAATTCCTCAAGAATGAAAGCAAGAAGTAATAATTTGGATTGAATCAAATTAAGATTTCTGCACAGCAAAGGAATGGTCAACAAAGAGAAAACACAGCCTACAACGTGGGAGACAAGCACTGAAATTATCCATCTAATTGAGGATTAGCATCCAAAACATACAAAGAGCTAAAGAAATCCATAATATAACAATAGTACAATGGGAAATAGGCAAACAATATGAGCAGACATTTTCAAAAAAAGTACAAATGGCTAACAGGTATTTAAAAATGTTTAAAATCTTTAGCCATCAGACAAGTGACAATCAAAACTACAATGGAATTCCACTGGCTATTGTTTCAAAAATTACTAGTGTGGTGTGAGAAGTCCTTCTGTATATGTGTTGCTTTTATTGGTTAATGAATAAAATTGCTTTTGGCCAATAGCGTAACAGAGTAAAAACATGGTGTAAAAACAGCCTAAGTATCATAGGCAGGTGACTAGAATAACAAGTACAGTATATAGACTTGATGGGGTTTTATTTGGATATGTAGAATAATGAAAACATGTCTTTTGCATGATAATGGACAGGACTTGAGATCATCATGTTAAGTCAAATAAGCTAACTGTAGGGGGAAAAATCACAATTTCTATCATATACAGAATCTAAGAGAAAGGGAGAGAAGGAAGAAAATAAATGATGACTTGAAAGTAGAAGAGAAACTAATAGGGAGGGGAAAGAGCCGAGGAGAAAAGAGAGGCGAGGGCAAGAGAAGGTATAGAGGGGTGGATTCAAACAGAATAATATATGAGTATATGTGTATAACACAAAGAAGGACTCAATTAATAAGAATTAATTTTTCAAATTCCTGTTGTTAAAATTCTTATTAAATTAGTATCATTTTCCCTATGTAACAGATGATGAAACAGAGTCTTGCATTAAAAAAAATAGCTGAGGGTAAAACAATCTTAAGACTCACAATCTTAGTTCACAGGCATTACCCCTCCAAGTGTACATCAGCTACATCTATGAGGTCCTAAGTGAATCCCAACACCCATAAAAAAATAAAAAACAGGCAAGGCAGCACATGCTGTAACCCTAGCATTGAAGGGGGGATTCTAAGAGCTCAATGCCTGGCCAGCAAGGCTGAAAAGCAAGCTTCAAGTTCAATAAAAGTTCCTGTCTCAAGGGAACAAGGGTAAGAGTGACAGAAGAAGACGGCAAACATCCTACACTTGCCTCCGCATGCAGACAGAGACAAGAACCTTCACATTTATATAAATCACAAAGAGAGAAGAGGAGGAGGAGGAGGAGGAGGAGGAGGAGGAGGAGGAGGAGGAGGAGAAGAGAACAGTCCAAAGTAGAGGCTTTTGTTTTTCTCCCTGCTGGAGAATACATGCCAATTTTTTGGCCTTCCTTTTTTATCATTATTCACACACTTAGCAAATAACTAGTCTACAGTACAAGTACCTGGAGGAGTAAGGGGGTAAGAGATTACCAATCACTAGAGACCTACAGTTTCAGCCACTTCACAGGCCTATGTGAGCACAAAATTGGTTGGGCAGGGAGATAGGGTAGATCCGGGAGGAGTTGGCAGGTGGGTGAATGTGACAAGTACATTTCATAGTTTCCAAGAATTAATAAAAATATCTTTTAAAAAATTTAAGCATGCACCTACTCCCGCGTGAACATTCAAACATTGCATCCAAAGGACCTTTGTTGTAAAGCTCCTCCTCAAACAAGAATAATGTTCACCTGAACTGCTCCCATATTTGCCCAAAAGAGACTTCTGAATTAAATAATTATCCTTAGGAAAATTACTATTCCATTTTACCACATCATTACAAAATTCATTTCTAAATCTTAATAGTAAGACTTGACCTGCATGCCACTTTTATTTTAGTGATTTGCTTTTTATTGAAACTAGGAAAGCTATAAAAACCAAGCAAAGTCCTTCTACTGGGAGGAATTTGTTTTCTTGCAGTGGATTAGATATGAATTCTCCAAGGTAACACTAGGAGTTTAGAGTGGGAGATGACAGACTGTGCCCATTGCCTCAGAGACGTAATTTGGCTAATACAGTCTCATTAATGAACTTGAAGTAATAATATCACTTAGAAATAATAGCTCAGCTCTGCAGGGATTGATAGAAATTCACAGGGTTATGTTACAGAATTTAGTTTCTGTAAAATAATCTGTCATAGATAGTACTCCTTGCAACAGTATTGTCTGGAAAATTATTTGTAAGATTTGTGTGAGAGATGAGTATAAAATAATCTGTAATAAATATTCAAAGAAATTTATGACACATCAAATACTATATCATGTCCTTTATTCCCAATGTGTATTAGCATATTAAAGACCTTGAAAATAAGGCACCAAAGGAGCTTTTCTTTTATATTTAACAAGTGATTCACAAACTTACAGCAAGCATCTCATAACATCCCTTGGAACTAATAATTCTCTGAATGCATTCAAGTATTAAATCTGTGTAAGCCCCACAGATATTTAACCAGTTAGAACTGAATTCTCAAAACTGTCTCAAATCCCCGAAGGAGATCAGATTCTGAGTAAGAAAGGTATACCAGCCTAAGGAGACCCAATTTAAAGCCAGTGTCATCCACATGGTACCAGACATTAGATAGTCAAACAGAAGTTCTTCTGCACTATTCTGAAATAGTGAACATTTAGCAGTGTGGCCGAGGAAGTACCAAAAAGTAGTGGACCAGCTTTCAACTCCAATTTGCAAATGGTTCTTCAAACAAAAAAAATGACTTCTCCTACCATACCCTGATCCCTCACTATCACCATGACTACGGAAGAATGCAGATGATCCATCAGCAGCAAGAAAAAAGACAGCGAGGACTCAGAGATGCTCAGAGACAGATCTATGCCAAGGTCAGCAGACAAAGACTAATTGCAAGATCTATGGTTAACAAGTAGCTTGTGACATCAATTAATCACACAGTAACACATCAATCATCACTTCTGCTGGCCTCAGTGGTCCTGAACCATCATCTACCCTGTCCTAACTCTCCTACCCTCTTCTACACCAACTACAGATAAGTATAATGTTTCTTTTCCTGGTACCTTAAAGGTACCCTGAGTCCTCTGAAGTTAGAAGTGCCTCTGTTGAGTAACATTATTCCCAGCTAGAGAGGTATAGACTTGTGGGAGTCTGTACAGGCTTCATGATCAGCAACAAAACAATCCATGAGGAGACAAGAATGAAAACTTGGTTTAGTCAGCCAGGCTGAATGAAACCTTGGGAGTCTGATACCAGGCAGTGTATTGTAAGCATATTTAAGCACAGTCGAATTTGTAGGGGGAAAAAGTTTTCAGACAACAATAATTCCAATTCCAGGTACACAATAAAGCTTAAAGTATGACTGTGACAAATAGAAACTCTTTTTAAAGTACATGTGACCATGAAGATGATTTCTGGAGCTTAAAAGCCCAGGATCTAGTGTGGTCTCTGAGACAGCATAGAGGTCAGCAGGCTATATAGTTCATGTGACGTCTCCCCTCAGCATGGGTTCTATGAACTGGAAGATAAAGATAAAGGTCTAAAGTAGGAGAATCTGGGATAATTAACCTGGAACTCTGGGGTGACATCTGGCTCTACAGATAGCGAAAGGTCACCTAACAACATCCACTCTCGGCATTCTGGGTGGAATGCAGGTATTTTATTTCCTCCGTTGAGGAGACACCCCCGCATGCTTAACATTCCTGCTTTCTCTAGTGCTTACCGTGAATACAAGGACATTGTACCCGACACGTAGACTCAAATGTTAAGGTATCTTTTATCTCAAATCACAACTTACCTGTACCTACAACATCTGCATGACCTCTCTATGAAGCCAGAATCCATTGTTCTCCATCCTTATGATGATAGGACAAACCCATTCATATTTAATTTCAATGGAAGTCACAATTAAAGACAAGGTATCAATCCTGCTGCTTCCACAGATTCCTCAGCCCATGCTTTTCACTGGACACAGTGATTGAAGAATTTATGCAATTGTGCTTTACTGTACCCAGACAAGCCTTGTTTCTAGACAACTTCTGAATGCCCCTTTATGTGTATTGTATTCATCCACTTCTGAATGCCCCTTTATGTGTATTGTATTCATCCACTTGTGTGGTGTGAACAAACTGCCAGCGACTGGTTGGCTTGCACAACAGACATTTGTTGCCCACAACTGTAAAGGCTGGGAAGTTCAAGATCAGAGCACAGGTAGATCCATTATCAAGTGAGGATTCCTTTGCTGGTTTTCAGATAGACATAATCTTGTGCCTTCACACAGAAGGAGCAAGAAAGGGACAAACGAGCGTGTTTCCTCATCTAAGGGCCCATCCTCATATGAAGGGGACATGAATTTGAGAGGAGATTGTTGGGAGGACAGGAGAATAGTTGAAGGGTGGAAATGACGCACACACATACTTACACATTAAATCCTCAAATAAAAAATAATACATCTTAAAAACAAATTATTGTTATCATTAATTATGTGCTTATGTATGTGTATATATGTAGTTTTTGCACATGACTGTAGTGTCTGCTGTGGCTAAAAGGTATCAGAGCCCCTGAAGGTGGAGCCACAGGTAGTCTAGAGCTACCTGGGGAGGGTGCTGTGATCTGAACTCAGGTCTTCCTCAGGAGCTACATACACTCTTCACCACTAAGCTGTCTCTACAGCCTAATTTTATTTATTTATTTTTGTCTTAAAAAATATTTAAATCTTGCCAGGCATCACGGTGCACACATTTTTAATCCCAGCATTCAGAGGCAGAGGCACGCAGATCCCTGAGTTCACTTGGTCTGCAAAGCAAGCTTTGAGACAGCCAAAACTCCAGGAGAGACTCGGTCTTGTAGGAAAAATAAATAAATCTGATTATAAATATTCTTTTGTCTAAAATTATTTTATGTTTTTATATGTTTATACTTCGTGCTATAGTCTAAGATGAATCTTCAGAGAACATAAATCTTTGGTGTAATCTTTCCTTAGCGTTTCATTGCCATGACAGAGTAACTGACTACAGCAATGTTAGGAAGGAAATGGGAAATGTTTATTTTGGCTTGCAGCTCAAAGGTATAGTCCATCATGGTGGGGAAGTCATGGCAGCAGGAGCTTGAGGCAGCTGGTCACACAGTATCCAAAGTCAACAAGAGGAAAGGGATGGATGATCACTCAGTTCATCAGTTACTCAGTAAGTGATGTGCTCAATTTCTTTCTCCTCTGTATCCAGCCTAGGGTATACTGCCGCCCACAATTGAGTTGTGTCTTCTTATCTCTGTCATCCCTAGGGAATTCCTCTCAGTTTTGACAGAGGCTGACCTAACCTAGATAATTCCTCACAGGCATATCAAGGGACTTGTCTCCTAGATGATTCTAGATCTTGCCAAGTTGACAAATTGATATTAATTAATCACAAATATTAACCTATATTGTGTGTATAGCCTATACATTTAAATCCAGGTTCTTCCACACATGAAACTTTTCCCATAAAACAGGATAAACATATGTAAAATTTGTTCCTTTCCTCATGCTGGAGTGGCATTTAATCTTTTCATTACTATAAGAAAATACATATAGCAGACTACTTTTATTAAGAAAGAGATTTATTTTGGCTCATGGTGCTGGAGGTCCAAGGGCCAAATCACACAAACAGCATTTCATGGGGTCTTTCCTAACCTAGGTGCTTTATCACACCAAGGCAGGAACACACACACACACACACACACACACACACACACACACACTGCAGTCTCCTTTTTCTTATAGCCATTGGTATTCATTTCTGAGAGCTCCAGCCTAAAGACCTAATCAAAACTAGTCACTTTAAACACCATAGTCCCCACTTTAAACAACATAGTCAGAGCAAGTCTTTATCCTCTTAATACTATAACATAAGATGTTGAAGAGATGCAGCAGTCCCTGAGACCTTCACACAACCAATGACATGTTGGAGGCACCATTCTGATCTTGGAAGCCAGCACATAGGCTCCAACACCTGACCTAGTCCATAATTCCAGGATCTGGAAACATTCCTAAATGTACTACCCTTGCTTTTTGGCTTCGGTAGTTTCACTTCTCACTCACTGTTCTTGCTAACAGAAATGTGCTGACCAGGATATAGATTTTATGCATAAAAGACCAAGAACTACTGTTCTTTGCATGATTTGGGCAAGTTTCCCTTGCAGCCGCCTGCTAGCAATATAGCCTTTTTATTCAGCTAAAGAGTATCCATGTGTTCTCTGATGGAATTACCTCTCAACAGGACAAATCATATTCAAACAACAACAGTGAGCCCCAGGCACCTGGGCTAAGCACTAAAACGAAAGAAAAAATGCTTATTAACTACCACATTCATCTGACAAAGTAGTAGGTTATAGGAATGGGTGAATTGCTCCTTTGTTGCTCAGCGGCTTTTCCACATAGAGGTGAGGTTATCCATTCCTGTGTCATCCTCCCTGTACCAACAGTGGAAGAGTGAAAGAGAAAACAGATAAACATGAAGGGAGGTCATGGAACATGAGGGTTGCTTGTATTTTGACCAAATGCCAAACAATCACGGGGGAGCTTTGTAGGGACACCCTCTTTCAGAGGAAGTGCCCAAAGTCATCTATGAGTTATTAATTGTATTGTGTTAGTCAGCACCATCTCTTGATAACAAACACCCCAGATAAACAACTTCAAAGGAGAACAAGTCTACTTTGGCTCATGGTTTCAGAGTTTTCAACCTGTGGTCTCTTCCAGTTAATCTAGGTGAGTGGTACCATTCCATGGGAGAAGGTGTCCCACTGAATATAAACAACAACAACAACAACAAAAAAGCTGAGCACCAGCATTTACCACTCTCTGCTTCCTGCCTGCAGAGGCAATGTGACAAGCCACCTCGTGCTGCTGCGGCCATGCCTTCTCCACCAAGAGAGACTGTACCCTCAAACTGAGACAGAATAAAGCCTTCTTCCCTTGCTTCTGCTCTTGAGTATTTTGTCATAGCCACGAGAATAGTAACTAATACACTTTTTATTAATACAGCAAATGCTTCAGATAAGTGGGTATCATGATGGGTTTATAGGTACCGTTCATAAATATAATCAGTCTATAGTTATACTTATATCATTCATAACTCTATTCTAGCTTTTCTTCCCCCTAAGGGTGTCTTTTCTTTTTACTATGTGTATGTGTTTGCTGTGGACATGAGCACAAGAGTCAGGTGACTGCAGAGACCAGAAGCATAGGATGGCCCTAGAGCAGGAGTTATAGGCAGTGCTGACCCCCTGACTTGTGTTTTGAGACCTAAACCCAAGTTCTCTGCAAGAACAATAAAGCTCTTAACTGCTGAGCTACGTCTTCAGACCCGCTATTACACCTTTCTTTAGAGCTCTGCCAAGAATGGCTGATACGGGCTTCCTCCCACAGAGGGATGCTAACCACGACCTTCACTTTGAGCCCTTAATTGCACCAGCACAAGGGCACTTTATTCACGAGTTCTGTTCAAACCTTGAGGCCTGTTATTTTTTTTCCCAGCCATAGCCAAAAACAGAAGCAAGCCTTATCTCTTGTGACCTCTACCCATGTACCAGTATGACTGTCTGCTTCCTCTTCCCACACCAGGATTCAAAATTCAATGCCTTCTCTCTCCTAAAGTTTTCCACTGGAACTTGGTAAACAAGCTCTGCCGTAGATATTCACAGAAAGATCTTTCCACCGCTCACCGTAGCTAACACTTATCCCCTCTAAAATTGTGCTCTCTAAATTTAACAGGCTCCGGGAAACAGTTCCAGCTCATTTTTTTAAACCTGGGTTTAAAGGGTTAGGAAGAGAGTCAGTATTGTTTAAAAAGCATTTATACTACCTCAAAGACCACTGTTTTCCTGTTGTATAAAAATTCCTCTCCAGGTAGGAGCCTGCTGCTTGGCCATTGGGTGGAACAGCATCTAATTAATGACTTTACAAATGGATATAAAAACATCAGCGAACGGAATAGGGGCTAGCAGTACTAGGTACATTCAGAAATGAGGATGTAAAAGAAAACGAAGTAAAAATATGCTTCCTAGAACTACTATGTTCTCCTTAATGATGCTTCCCAGAGAGTATGGACCAACAATTCTGATTCTGCTGTAAACATACACTGGAACTAACCACTCTGTAAGTGGGTGGTAGACAATGTGAGCCAGGACTCTTACTGTTCAAGTGGGAGGCTACAGACAAACAAGGGTAAGAGGCTAGATATGATCATGAGTAAGCCTCGAATATATCCATACAAACTCATATTTAAAATAAAATAGATATATGTATGTGCTTACTTACATAAATATTATATATAGCATGTATGTAGTCGTTCATACATATATACAAGTTAGCATATACATATATATTTATTTCCTTGCTATGTTGCTGATGGGCCTTAGAAGCGTGAATACCTGTACTAATGAACACATATAACACCCAGATATTCCATTATGATACCAGCCTCTAATAAAGCAATATCCCTTAGCAAAGTCATGGATTCTAGACCAAGGAACATGAAGATGAGCCCCAAAACATCTTGCTGTGTCAAAACCAGAAAGTAAGTACTCAAAACCAAGCCCAAATGACAAAAACACAACTGCTGAAAGAGGAACAAGAGAACAAGAGAAAGAGAGACAGAGAGACAGAGAGAGTTTGGGGGTTCTATTGGGGAGGAAGGGGATCTGTAAGAGGAGGAAAGGAGGGATGGAGACGGTGGTAAGTGTATATGAGCAAGCACAGTGGTAGATAGCTATTAAAATGGCATAATAAAACCTGTTACTTTATATGTCAACTAAAAATTTTAATAATTAAAAACTCATTAGGGTAAGCCAAAAGGCAAGGATAGAGGATCTACCATAAACCAAACTGACACAAGTAAGCAAGAAAATATAAAATGGTTCCAGATGTAACCAAATCCATAAAATACACATCCATGTGTATATGCTTACATAAATAGTTGGATGAATATATGAAAACCTCCTATGCAAACGGACCAGATCATTTCTATACTCTGCCTTCAAGGAGGTATGTCTCCCTACCCCACGGGCTGTGCATAGAAACTTCCTTCCAGCGAATGCAGGGGTGGGATGCTGAATCACTTTACGTCGAACAATCACAACTCCATTCAAGTGATCCCTGGGAACCTCAGCAGTAAGGAACCATGTGAACAGTAAATACTCAAGACACATAGTGACCATAATTGAATCCTATTTGTGCGTCCTGCCTTCCAAAACTCACAGTCTAACATGACAAATCCCAAACAAAGACTATTCTACAGAACGCCTGACCAGAAGTCTGCAAGCCTGTCAAAGCCATAAAAACAAAGTATTAGAAACTGTCATGGCCAAGAAGAACCCAAGGAGACACAGCTGAGCATAATATGACATCCTCGAGGGAATTCTGGAGTCAGCAAATCAGGCAACCTCTGAGGAAATGCAAATGAGGTACCACACTTAATTGATACTGATGTATCATTGCTCAGCATCCGCTGTAACAAACACACTAGAATGTCAAAAGCAGACCCTAGATTTAAGAGATTCAGTATTAGCTTTACCATCTTTATCTCTGAAACTTGTAAGCCTTTGAGTTTTTTTTTTAATAAGATCTATTTAAAAATGAAAAGAACATCTGGAAACATGTGACTCCTAAAATCTTACCAGAGATTGCTTTATGACTGACTGGATTACAGGTAATTTTATTTTGCTTATCAATATTCCAAATTAATACTATCATATCTTGGATTTTAGCTCTTAGAGGTGTGACATTAATCTGTAATTGGAGCTGTTGGTCTGCAGAATCTTTAGAAAAATGAGGTTTGGTCCTTGTCAAGCAAATGACATTTGCTTTTGTTTATGTCTGCCTTTTCCAGTGACCTTCATTCATTGGAACACAGATCACACACGGCAAGCTACATTTGACTGCCTGTACTTTGGTTTGCTGCAGTACTGAAGATGGAATACGGGACCTCTGACGTCCTAGGCATGTGCTCTTCTGTTGCGGGATATTATGTGAGGATGTATTACATGTGTTTCTCCTGTGGAGCATTTGTTTAATGATGCAAAACTGTGTTACACTCTTTTACTGTGCATTTGTTTAACTCTGTGAAGTCGTGTGACTTTGCCTGTCTAGGACACCTGATTGGTCTAGTAAAGAGCTGAACAGCCAATAGTGAGGCAGGAGAAAGGATAGGTGGGGCTGGTGGTCAGAGAGAATAAACAGGAGGGAAAATCTGGGAGGAGCAGAGTGAGAGAAGGAGAAAGGATATCAGGGGCTAGCTACACAGCAAGCCATGTAGAAAAGAAGTAAAGAAAATAAAGATAGATATAGATATAGATAGACATATATATATATTGAAAAGAGAAAGATAAACCCAGAGACAAAAAGTAGATAGGATAATTTAAGTTTAAAAAAAAACTGAGTAGAATTAAGCCAAGCTAAGGCTGGGCATTCATAAGTAAGAATAAGCCTCCGTGTGATTTATCTGGGAACTGGGTGGCAGGTCCCCAAAGAGAAAAAAAGAAGAAAAGAAAAAAAAAAGAAAAGAACTGCACTCTACTACTGAGCATAATCTCCAGTCCTGTAACTTCCTTTTGGAAAAAGGAGTGAGGAAAACAGTTATCTCAGAGTGAATGACAGACAGGCTTCATTTTAAATATCAGGGGAATGTAGCAAGCCATTGCTACAGTTTACTGGGCAAAGGAAGCTGTACCGATTATATGAGAAAGACCACGGAGATATGAAAAGTGCTTAACAGAAACAAAGTCTCCAGAATGATAGTCCTCCCTGTGCTGCAGAAGACAGAACACAGAACACAGCGCAGTCACCGAAAACAGCAGAACAGCAGGCAGGAGGTGGAAACATCTGTCCCACCCTTGTCTGACACTCAAAGCCCTGAAGAACTTAGCTCCAGTGACAGTCAAGACTGACGGCAAGTTTTCTTGCTCCTGAGGCAACTGACTGCGTCTCATTTTCAGATGGACTCCAAGTTTATAAATTAAACATATATACGTACACTAAATACTCTGTGATCATTTGTTTACATCTGGTAAACAGATGATTAATAAAGAATAATGGTGACTTGGGACACTGTTTATGAAATGGTATGTGCCAGTGACCGCCAGGGTACAGAAGCCACTGCTGGTTACAGGCATTTAGGGAGAGCTATGTCAAAGTTCTTATTTTAAACAAGGGCCCTTGGGGCCTTTTAGCCACCCTGTTTCTGTTCTCTTCCCTTCCACTCACATCTCCACCCCCAAAGGTTATGCCGACCGTCTCCAACCCGCCAGGCTCTCGCTCCTACATTCTCAGACAGCTCTGAGCTGGGACAGAGAGCAGAGCACATCGAGCTTCCACCAGTCCCGCTGCCGCTGGTGCCGCCACAGGGTAAGGTAGGAGTGGATCCCGTTTTCTTTCATTGCCATCACCACTGAACGCAAGCAGCAGTCAGTTAGTATATTCTGCTGCTCTCACCAACGCTACCCACTCTTTTGTATTTTAACAAGCATTGTTTAGATATCACCCACATTTTATAAATCTCACTTTTAAGAAAAAATGTACAACCCAATTATTTCTGCTGTTATCTTCTAAAATGTTTCCATTGCATCCAAATAAATCCTATAGCAATTAGCAATTGTTAACCATTTTTCCCTACCTCAGCCACAGGCACCATCTCATTGATAAGCCCACCCACCTCATTAGCATATGCTCTAGCTTGCTGCCTGCCAGAGAAGGGGTTTAACTGGTCCACACATTCACATCACAGTCTATCCGCAAGGGAAGCTAGAGCAGGAGCTCAAGAAAGGAACCTGGAGGCAGGAATGGAAGCAGAGGCCATGGAGGAATGCTACCTACTGGCTTGCTCCTTGGGAGTTGCTCCACTGCCTAGGGGTGGCACCACCCAAAATGGCCTGGGCCCTCCTATATCAATTAACAAACAAGAAAATGCCCCACCGACATGATCTCAGGCCGACCGAAGACTGGAGTCTCAGAAGGTTATTCTAAAGAAGACCTGTCATCTAAAAACAAGTTATTAAAAACCTATTAATTTTGATTATTAAATGTAATTAAAATTTTAATGTAATTAAAATTAATTTATTTTAATCACTTAGTTAATTAGGCAGTTCTTCAGCTGAGGTTCTCTCCACCCAGGTGACTATAGTTTCAGTCAGATTAACAAAACTAACCAACGCAGTATGCATGTTTGCTTTAGTCCTTAATAAGTAGTAAAAGTATTGTGTATACCCATAAATTGTGTTAAAATATTATTGCTTTATGATTTATTATCTATCAACATTTGGTTAGTATACCTAATTTATGCATCTGTTTATCTGGTGTCACATAAACCTGCCTCGGCTGTGAGTAGGAAGAAACTTCAGTAACCCGATCAGAAGACTGGCTCTAAAGATCCTACTCCTGGGCTCACAAACCTGAGTGGTCCCACTACCCACCACGTCCGCAGACTCCTTGAGTGGGTCTGTTGCGTACTACCCAGGGATGGGAACTGGTTGAAGGGGATGAGTCTATACAGGTACAGTGTGTGGAACTTTCTGCTCCAATCCCCCACACCCAGGCATGTGATTGGCCATCATTCCTAGGTTCTATGTTTTATTGCACAATTGATCTTAAGGTAGAAATTGATCTGGTGGAGGGGGCTGAAGGAAGCATACAAGCCCTCAAAAGCTGGGCTGGACACTTTCTCCAACCAATAACAGACAAGTATGTACATTTAAACACAGCTAGGATCCGATCCACGATTGTCAATTAAAAGATGGAGAGAGCCATGAGAAAGGAATGAAAGTAGCCCCTAGGATCATAAAATGATCCCTGGCTGACACATCTGTGTCACATCTGCAGTGAATTAGACTCTTCCTGCGGTTTATTTCACACAGCTTCCAGGTAACATTAGTCCTATCAACTCCATGATCACAGTCCATGAGACCTTACACATAGGAACTGGCTAAACCTTCCCAGACTTTTAGCCTATAGAATTATGAATTTATAAATATATATTTTATTTGTTTAAATGTAGTTATGTCTGGCTTAGAAATGTGAAAATATCCCTAGAAAACCAAGTGTTCCTGGCCAGGGGACTTCTTAGCTATGTGAAATTCTCCCATCATTTGGGGGATGGTGGACTTTGCTCAAATATCCATTAATGTTATAATCTAGCATCTTAAATGCAAGGCCATTTAATTTTGCTCCCCACAGATAATTCATAAATATTAAACATGCACCAGAAAATAAGAGAAAATACTAGTTAGAAATTTTTGATAATTTGTTTTGAGATGACAAGAATCATACTTGCTTGCTACTTTGCAAATTTCCCACTGGGAACTCAAGGAAACTCACTTGGGTGAACATCAAACAAGAAGTAGTAGTTTGGAGTTGAGAAACTAATTTATTCTATTAAAGACAAGTTAAAGTATTCACAATGTGAATGTGTGTGTGTGTGTATACAAACACACACTGTTTTAGAATATTAGTTTAAGATGTTTTACATTTGTTTATGCTTATGCCATGGAACATTTGTTTAATGATGCAAGGATATGCTGCATTCTTTTATGTTGCATTTGTTTAACTCTGTGAAGTTGTGTTACTTTGCCTGTCTAAAACATCTGATTGGTCTAATCAAGAGCTGAACAACCAATAGCTAGGCAGGGGAGGGATAGGCAGGGCTGCCAGGCAGAGAATAAAAAGGAAAAGAGAGAGACATGAGAAAAGGAGGAGATGAGGATGCTGGGGGGCAGCCACCCAGCTACACAGCCAGACACAGAATAAGAAGGAAAGAAAAGATATACAGATATAGAGAAAGGAAAAAGCCCAGAGGCAAAATGTAGAAGGGATAACTTAAGAAAAGTTAGCTAGAAATAAAGTATACTACGACTGGGCATTTATAAGAAAAACTACATCTCCATGTGATTATTTGGGAGCTGGGTAGCAGACCCCAAAGAGCAAAGAGTAAAACAAACAAAAAACCCTACATTTTACACACACACACACACACAAAAAAATGCACTAATATTTAGTCTTTAAAAGAAATCTTGGCACATGCTACAACATAGATTATATTATTCTGGAAGATATTTTGACCAGAATAAGCTGGTCAAAAGTAGTCATTATTGCATGAGTGTACTTACATGAGGTGTCTGGAATAGTCAGATACAGAGATAGAAAACACAATGGTGGTTTTTAGGGACTGGGATGGGGAGTAAGGGATTAGATTTTAATGGATACATGGTGTTAGTTTTGGAAGATGGAAAGTTCTCACGATGAATGGTGGTGAAGGTTACACAGCATGGAAGTCCTTGCTGACATTAAACTGTGCGCTGAAAACAGCTACAATGGAAAGTGTATGTCGTGCGTATTTCTATTGATGCCACTAAACTGTATACCTAAAAACAGCTAAAATGGGGGACCTGGAGAGGTGGCTAAGTGATTAAGAACATGGACTGCCCTTCCAGAGGACTCAAGTCGATTTCCCAGGACCCAGGTCAGGTGGCTCACATGTGCCGGTGACTGCAGTTCTGGGGTGTCTGAACCCTTGGGCCTCCTTGCACACTGTACAAACATGCACATACCCACCCACAGACATAAACATATGCACATGATTTAAAAATAGAATAAATCTTCTGTAAAATTGTTACCATGGGAAGCTTATGTTCCTATATCTCGCCACAGTTTTGAGAGCAATTAGCTGCCTCCCCACTTGGAAACCATCCTCCAAGGAGTAAAGGGCATCGTTTACCGGGGACAGCCTCCACCCCCATGTACTTACTGTGTGAAAACTGTCCTTAGAATTAACAGCATTTTTAAAAAGCCAGAAGGATAATTACTGCTGAATCTTGTTTTTCTAGCAACATTTACGTACACAAACTAATTAAATGGAGCCGTACTAACTCGCACTAAGTGATGAATTTGCAATAAAAATTTAATTTTATGTTTAATTGTATTAAGATGTATAATATAACTGCTCTTTTGATCCATTTTATGCTAAAAAATAAATAAGTATACTGACAACTAAACAAAACTTAATAAAGCCAAGTGGCACTTTTCGTAAGAAATAAAAATTAGTTTTAATTTATACTAATAATTTTGTGGAAAGAACAATGGGTGAAGGGATGGGATTTTTATCACTTTGAAGGATAGAGCAAAATAGAAA
Source organism: Microtus oregoni (assembly GCF_018167655.1). NCBI lineage: Eukaryota > Metazoa > Chordata > Mammalia > Rodentia > Cricetidae > Microtus > Microtus oregoni. The sequence goes on along the minus strand of NW_024543091.1, from coordinate 1,757,596 downwards.
TCTAGCTTTAGTTAGGAATTAGAACCATAGATAATTTCTGGCTGTGAAAATCAATGATTTTTTTTCTCTAATTGTTGATGGTCTATGTCAAAAGCTATAGGCCAAGATACTGGCTGCCTTTGAAGGTACTATAGGCAATTTTATTCTAAAGCCAGGGGTCCGTATACTTCCTTTGGAGAGATATACCATTTATTTCTATTATTTAAGGAGTGATTCTTAGAACTTTACCATGTACGTCTGCATAGTGTCGGCCGTTGCAGTCAGTAGAAAACACTTTAATTTGACATTTAATTTTCTTCCCCAAACATATAATATTAGCTGTCAAGTATTTTAATTCTCATGATTTTAATTTCTCTCACAATATAAATAAATTTTGTGCAAATAATGTCAATTTAGATTTTCTAATATTTTATTCACTATTCTTACATACATGTAATGTGTTTGTATCAAATCTCCCCAACACCCCTACAAACCCTCCCCTGTCCCTCTACCATTTTTTTTCTTCCCTATCAACTTCATGTCATCTCTTTTTTAAAAGATGTATTTATACACACTTGTGTGTCTGTATATCTGTCTGTGTGTATGCATACACACAGACACTCACACAGACATACACACACCTAAGTTGGGTACATGCAGCTGTTTGTGCATGTGGAGGCCCAGTTTATTACAAAGGATCTGAACTCACGCCCTCCTTGTGTGAATCAGTCAACCACCATGCCATCTCTCTGGGCCTAAATTCATTTTCAAGCTGCTCATTCCCATTGTCCAACCTTCAGGCCTTCCTTGTAGAAGGATCCTTTCTGTGGGACATGTGGTAATGCATTCCTGTTACTAGCACTCAGGAGGCTGAGACAGGAGGACTGAGAGTTTGAATTCAGCTTGGATCCCTTTCCTTACAGGGCGGTTTCAGTGTGTACAGGCTGATTTCCCAAGTTACTCCAGGGTCTCCCTTCTCTGTGATTGTGGTGACATCATCACTGACTTTTCTCCCTGGATGGTTTTGCTATTCCTTTGGCTTTGGGCTAATGTGTGTGTGTGTGTGTGTGTGTGTGTGTGTGTGTGTGTTTATCATTTATTGTGTGCTCACGTTCTCACTGCTTTTCTTCATTCCCTCCCTCCCTCCCTTCCTTTCCATTTGCTCTTTTTTTCTTGGTTCTTTGGAGATTTATCATACTTCATTTAGACCTCTCGAGCATACCAACCATGTAAAACTTGGAAAGTTTTCACCATAAACAAATGATAAACGTTTGATAAGACGGGTATGTTTAACCTATTTTTAATCCTTTCACAATGTATACATGCATTGAAACATTACAAGATATCCCAATACTGTACATTGTTTTTATGTAACCAAAGGTCAATTCAAATAAATAAAAATATACTGTTTTAGGAAGTATTTTTTTTTCTGAAGAGAAGATCCACTTCTCTAAACCTTAACACCATGTATGAATTTAACTGATATTATACCCAGAGCCAGAGTTAAGAAGAAAATTTTCACCTGAGTCTCGTACAGCTGGCTGTGCTATGCTTATTTCCCCAGGGTTTAACAACAGTGTGGAATATGTTTAAGTACCCAGGAAAATGTATTAGATTCTTAGTTCATAGAGGAAGAGCTAGGTTTTTTAAAAGAACTAGATTTTTACAAAGTTGGGTTTTTTTTTTTTTTAAAAAAGAAACTCCTGCGTATCTCTTCATATAGAAAAAAGAATCATGAACAACATGCGCCCCTGGGAAAAGCACAGGTTAGTGTTTCCATCAGAGCTAGAAAACAGAAGGATTGTGATTCTGACACATCAATGGATCTCAGTAACCGAGAATTTCCATAGCTCGAGTCTGCTGATGACCCCAACAACTGCTCTTCCAGATGTGACCTTTGAGTATCTTAGGAAAGCTCCTGTTACCTGGTAACAGGTTCTTTAGCAGATGAAGTGCTTCAACGGCAACAAAGAGAAAACCCACAAGCACTATTAGTTTTCCCTGGAAGAACAGTATGCCTTTGTTATCCTACTTCAGTATACACTGATGTCCCAACTGTGCCATGGTTTAGTTCTCAGGATATTCTACAAGACATCTCACTAGCTTATCACATTGATGAAAATAGCATAAACCAAAGAGCAAAATGTAGTAGTTTGCATAAAGGGTCACGTTAGACGGAGTCAAATTAGGAGATAGGACCTACGTTCTCCTAGTTAGTCAGATCAAGGCTTGAGCCCAGTCAATTTTATAGCAGATACTATCCTGGATCAAGAAGTAAATGTCCTCCAAGATTAAAAAAGAAAGGAAGGAAGGAAGGAAGGAAGGAAGGAAGGAAGGAAGGTATAATATCTTCAGTGAAATAGAGGAACACTGGCAGCTGCAGGGTTGTCAGCAGGTGGGAAAGCTAACATCTAATACACAGTTCTTGGCGAGATTTTTGCATTTTGTAAGGTGTGTGTGTGTGTGTGTGTGTGTGTGTGTGATATTTGGGAGCATAAAACTCACCTAGTTTGAATCAGAACCACAAATACGTTTAATCTGAACCATTGCATATTAAAAATATCAACTTGTTTTTATTTTACAAAGACCCACACTTACGAGATGCCTGGAGTTTCAGGGGAGATTTTTGGGTTTTTGAGCGGTGTTGGTACTGATAAAGACAATGGGAGCGTTTAGAAATGGACTAAACGCACGTTGCATTATGAGAAGCAAATGAGACTTTCAGGGTAGAATGTTACCTTTTAAAGTGACAGAATTCAGGGTCCAGTTGGCAAGGATGGAGCCGTGACAGTTATTTTTTTATTTGCTAGTGTTTAAATGACCATGAAAACCTATCTCAGAGTGTGTCTATGGGGGTGATTTCTAAAAGCTTAGACTGAGCAGGGAAGAGGAACCTTGACTGGGAGTGACAACTATTCTGTGAATTGGGGCCGCAGACTGAACGAAAAAGGGAAGTGAGCTGAGTACGATTGTTCGTCTCTCTGCTTCCTAAATGCAAGCACACAATGACCTCAAGTTCCTACGACCTGAATCCTCTGGGAGCCAAACGAAATTCTTTCTTCCTCACATTGCTTCTGATCAGGCACTTTGTTATGACAAAGAGGGGAGAGATCTCAATGGCTAATGTTTATTGTCTGCCTGACAGGGTCTAGAACTGTGCATCTGAACCTTCCTCACGCCGCATCCCGGTAATACAGTTCCTCATGTAATGGTGATCCCCAACCATAAAACTATTGTCGTTGCTACTTCATAACTGTAATGCTGCTGCTGTTATGAATTTTAATGTAAATATTTCTATTTTCCATTGGCCTTAGATGACCCCACAAAAGGGTTGTTCAACACCCTGCAAAGGGATTGCGACCCACAAGCTGAGAACGATTGAATTAGGATCACCTGGAAGACCAGCTTCTATGAACACATGTGAGAGATTATCTAGATTAGGGTAACAGAGGTGGGAAATCCCACTGTTAACGTGAGCAGCACCATTCCAATGTTTTTGGATTATGGAAAGAATAATTTAAAAAAAAGGAATAAGTGAGTTGAGCATCAGGATTCATCACTCCCTGCTTCCTAGCAGTGGATGTAATGTGATCAGTTGCTTCAAGCTCCTGCTGTCATGACTTGTCTACCACAATGGACAGTATCCTAGGACTGTGAGCCCAAATCAGCCTCTTCTCCCTTAAGTCACCTTTGTCAGGATGTTGTTGTATCATAGCAACAGAAAAAGTAACTAATACAGTGAACTACATGAAAGGCCCTTGCCCTTTCTTTTAGCCTCCGTACAGTTTATTTTATTGTTTATACCTTATGTTATAGAAGTTTTGGTGGGATCTTGATCGGGATCAGAAACAATCACTAGTTTCTCCCCCTTTAAGAGTTACTGATGGTGTCTGTTTTCAAGGGTGGGGGTCTTAGTGTGTTTCTGATTGTCATTTCATCTCCAGACATATCCAATAGATTGTAACTAATAATACTTTCTACACTTCTAACCATTACCCCATCTAGTCCATCTGCTGCACGGCTGTCTATTAAGCCAAGATGACTTTTGCATCAAATCAGTACTCTGTTCCAGAGAATCAGTCACTCACACCGATCTTCAAGGATTCCTGAAATAGGTTCTTGCATTGTTTACGCAATGATGTTCTCCACATACACCTTAGCCTCTGTGATTTTTGCCATGGTCAAATTCTCACCAGCTCACCTTTGCAAGAACACTTCATTGTACCAGGATGTCTTTCCTGCTCTGCTCTCAAAACTGGTGAATCATTTTAAACCATTTTGATAGTTAGAAGATATAGGGAGTCTCAATGCACTGTGAAATGTTCTATTTGATTTTGTATATCAGATGGTTAAGATTCCTTATAAGCATGCTTATAGTTTCTCTTCAATCATGCACAAATTTTCATTAAAATATGAACTCTCTCATAAAAAAGTTACTGACCATTTGAAGTGCAGTTGTGTACACCCAGGATTAATTTTTCATCTATGAACATGGTAATAATACAATATAAAACACAAAAAAAAATTGAATAATTTTTGAGTGGATATAAGAGATGGAAAAATCGTTTGCGACTGGATGGATAGTAAGAGAAAATAAAGACATATGCACTATTTTCTTTTAAGAGATGTTCTAGCCAGCTGTGGCAATTCACACCTGTAATTCCAGCACTTTGAGACTGAGGCAAGAAGGTGGAAAACGTAGGCTCAAACTAGGCTACATAATGAATTCAAGTCTCACTTCGGTTGCACAACAAGGTCTTATCTCAAAAATCAAACAACAATAAAATATGAATAAGGGTATTTCTACCATTTCTTCATTTTGCAAATCACATGAGACACATGTTACAATGTACAGCTCATTCTTTATGATTTTGACATCTCTCATATTATCTATAACTTTTATCTGCCTCACATTATAGGCAATTTTCTTCAGATTTACCTTCCAGCTCACTAATTCACTTCTCAGCTAATTCTAATATCCTGGTTATAGTTCTTTTATTTCTATGTTTACATTTTCAAATGGTGGACATTCTGTTCAGTCTTTTGATAATGTATTTTTTCAATCATACTCTTTTAGTGTTTAATACATAATATAACACCTAAATTTCTTAGCACTGTGGCCTAAATATTTGTTTACAGTCTCTGATACTCCTAGTTTGGAATGAATTGTTTTCTTGAACATTATGTAACTTTAGATTGTGATCTCTTCTTCAGGGTGTCTAATTTTGTGGGAAATCTCTTTGCCCTGGCCTGTGTGTTTCTCAGTTGCCCACAAATTTGGCTGAGCTGTGACCACGTCTCGTGTTGATTCTCAAAGTACGGGTTCATGTATTATACCGAATATGATGTATTTGAACCACAAACCCATAGGATGGCAAGCCTACCACTATATTAGAGACTCTCTAACAGAAACATTGGCCACCAGCAGCCAGGCTTAGCTAGAAAATCTCCGCCTGTATGGGTGAGCAGGTTCATTCTCTAGTCGTTCTTTTACTGAGTTACTTTGCAAGAGCTTTATACATATGCTGAAGGTCTAATCCCTGCCTCGAACAGGCGCCAGTCTCGTCATCTGTCTCTCGTCATGTGATTTCAATCTAAATCCTTGCTTAGTAGTCCTGCCCACATTCATGTCCCCTCCTCCAAATCACACAAAGCAGCTAGAGCTTCTCGAGTGTCGGATTTGGCTATTTATTCGCTCTGTCCCTAGAGATGTTTTGTGATCTCACCTACACATGTAAAGAGGTTTGAAAAGATGTCCATCTAAAACTGCTAGGCATTATGTCATGGGAAGATTTGTAGGTATCTCATTTCCATGGCTACTGGAGAAGGCATTCTTGTGTGGTAATCATTTGGGAAGCTGTGCTAGATAATCTTAGAGAAGTGATTTAATTTGCTGCCTTGAGGAAAAGGCAATGTCATGGCTTGGCAGAAAGAGGAAAAGGGCACTCCTGGCCTATGAGTCACACCTGTGAAGACGCCCCAGCAAGAGGGGAGAAGCAGTTGCTCAGCTCACCAGGGAGATAATCGCTGTCCCTGTCAAGGAGAACTGAGATAAAGGGGCACATAAGCCAGGCTCCAGATCCTGCTTGGCAGTGTTATCTGGAAAAGTGGTAAGAATTTTATATTAAAGATCTCTATCGAGTTGCTTCTAAATCGACAGTACATACAGCTTTAAGACTCAGCTCGGACCTGGCTCCCTGGGAAAAGAGACACAAGAAAAAAAAAAAAAAAGCCCAAGGAGTTAAAATGAGAGTTCATCTTATCAAGGGAGATGGAATCTAAGTAAGAATCAACGCTTGAAGTTTGAAAGGAAACTGAACCTCTGAGTAGCTTGACATTACACAAGCAGTTGACACATCCGTATCCCCAAGCACTTTAACAAGCTGGGGGTCCCCTCAGGCTGTGGACAAACATGCAAGAGGCCCTAAATGCACACACCACTTCATTTCACCTTGTCTGCATTTTTACAATTACGAATCAGCTTTCTTTGATGCGCCCCATATTTCAGGGCAGCATCTTCATCTTGGCACCTTTATCAGTTATCACGTCATTGGAGCATTTGAGTGCACCGTTTACAAAATTGCTTTTCTCCCTCAGCTAGAGAATCCGAAGCAGTGCAATTTTCCAGAACAAAAGAGGGAAGAAAGAAGCCAGCACAGATGGTCTTCATTGTTCTGACAGAACACCCCTGGAAACTGTTTTACCAATGGATTCCTTTCTGTGGTACAGTAAGATAAAATTACCATTGAGGTGCTAATGCATACAGGTTTTCTCCATAGGTGGATAGGAGAAAACCGTAAAGTCTTCCCTGTAAAGGCTTTGGTGTGATGTTCAAATGCATGGGGAAAGACTCGCATAGGCAGAAAGTCTGCATGCCAGGTTCTCTCTCAAATCCTCATAATATAATATCATTCCCATTACAAATGACACACTAATTCTCTTTGTAAGCTGGCCTGCCTTATGCCTATTCTTCCCGTGTCCATGTCTTCAAGCTCCCCTCCCATACTAGAGGACATATAGAGGACTGGAAATCTTCTCGTGTCTAGAAGTTCAAAGAGTTAGCTACCATTTCCACATTAGATGTCCTCCTCTACTAACAAACTCGCCTGTGCTTCTTCCTTGATCCCACACAAGAATGCAGCACAAATCGCTCCCGCACGGTCAGGTCCTACAGTTTCATTTCCGGTTACAACCATGCACAATCTATCAGCCTTGAATAAATTATGGGTAAATAGTATTTATGAAAGCAACATCACATCCTTAAAGTCATTCCTCCAGCATTAATCGCGGCAAACAGGGTTTGGCATTTGAAGGAAGGCTGTGGTAATGCCTCAAAGGTCAGACTGTGTTCTCATCTGACCAGGCCACTGAGCCTCTGGTTCAGGGCAGACAATTTACCCTCCTTCTTCCTTCATTTTTCAATCAACAGAGAGAGGTTGTGTTACTGTTTGCAATGGGGTAAGAGGGTTCAATAAATGTCAATGAGCCCATGACTATCCATTTTCTTGAAATGCCATCTGCAAAATACCAGGTGCTGTTCTGCTAATTGTTCAAGTCCCAAATATTTGGTTTAAAAGTTTAATCAAGGCCATTTTCCTTATATTTCAGGGCCATTTCACATGACAAATTATCCCAGCATAGCACAAAATAAACACCTGCCACATTTGGGTATCTACCAAATATCACTTCTTCCAAGAGCATGGACCACATAATCTATTTTTTAAATAAACATAACAAAACAAAATTCCAGCTGCCATAGACCATCACCACCCAGATAAGTGTTCTAGCTCCTCACAGTCAAACATCTCTGGGCTCATCAGACAAGACTCCACCTCATCTTCAAATTCTTCTCCCATTTTCTTCTTCCCTCTTTTTCTGCCCTTAGCCTTTGTGAAACCTTTTTTCAAAGGAAGAATCAATGTTACGAGACATTTGCCCTCCCCCACCACTGACTGACATTCTCCCCAGCAGCCTTCTCATCACTGAATGTTCCTTACACAGAGCGGAAGGGCGTGAGAGGCACAGGGTGGAGCAGGGTCGACAGTCACCACAGACCTTCACGCTTAGGTGAGCTGCCGTGCCCCTTCCTTGCCTGATCATACGGAGGCAGATACCTTGTTTGTAGTCGGCAGTACCTTTCCTTCTTCCCACAATGAGCAAACACCCTGCTTCCCTCCGATGATGTACCCTGGGGTTTCTCTGAACTCCCCTTTCCACTGTGCCAGCTGGATCTTAAACATCATCGACCTCTAAAGTTTCAGATGTTTATCTTTGAAGCACAATTGCTGTAAAAGTCGAGAGACGTCATTTTAATAAGAGGAGTACCCTTAAATTCAGATATCATCTCTGGTCTTTAAAGGAAGTCTTTGGGGAAATTGTGCTCTGTTACCTTGGTCACACGACTCTTCTGCAGGTCATGAAGAAAAGTAGTTCAAGGTATGGTGGCCATTCTCATTGTTTTTGGGGTTCTGTTTTGTTTGGTTTGGTTTTATTGTTTTGGGCTCTGACAGAGTCTGGTACCCTGGTGGGGCCCTTTTCTTACTGTCTTTCAGGCTGAGACCCCGCCCTGGAAGCTCCCCTGTTTGCAGAACCTCTGAGCTCCACAAATAGGATAGTTTTGGCTCTGCGCAGGCTGTGCCGACAGTCTTCAGCCCAGGGTTAGCTCTTCATCACAGAGTTGCAACACCTGTAAATACAGTAAAGTCCTAGTTTAGATTTCAGGAACTAACCTAAAACTTTCTGAGTTCCCAATTGGCTTCTCTTTTATCTTTTATTCCTTATCTCATCCCATCCCTCCCTCATTACACATCCACTGATTGCATTCCTGCTGACACTGCCTTCAGCCTTGTCAGTCAGAGCGAGTTCTGCAGACTCGGGAGGCGAAAGACATAAAAGGAACCACTTGCTAACGGCATCTGTCGGAGTGCTAGGTGCGTAAGAGGCGTCTGGTTTAGGATAGAATTTTGTTGATAGAATTTCAGATTCCTCTCCAAGCTACACTTTTCACTTAACTATTACCGAATAGTAGAACATTTCTGGATTGAAAGCCACAAACTTGTTTATATTGTTCAGTTGTCAATGTTGTGGTTCCATTTCCGCTTGCAAAGGCAGGCAGTCTTGATGGAGTACTGACACGGGAAATCCAAGGTCAGTTGCGTTGGAGCGAGAAAAGTCACTGCTGTAGCAAGTAAGTATGTCATGCTGACTACGGAAAAGAGGGCCCTGGCCCAGGTGTTAACGCACATCTGCATGAAGGAAGGTGTGCATAACCTACCGAAAACACACAAGAAACGCATTGACCCCAAGGCTCTTCCCAGAAGCGATCACTTAGCAGCAGGAGAGAATGGGCAATATTGGAAAAACTTCACTCAAGACTCAAAGCGAGCTGTGTATTACATGGTGAGTTAAAACACCAGCTGGGACCATTTTTCCTTCTTCAGGATTCCACTGAGTCAGATCCTGTGGAACAGTTTGTTAAAACATACTTCCTATCCCCTTCCACCCGACAGAGAGTCTGCGCTTCACAGAACTGTAGTTTGGCTCTCCGGCAATTTCTCAAAGCTGCCCTGACTTTGAGACTTCTGTGCTTATCTTCACATTGATTGTGTTAGTTAGAATTCTGCCAGAACAGTTCAAAGCTTGGTTTCTGATCCTCCTCCATATCTGGTCTGGGTCCCCAGCTTCCATTGCCCCCATAGGAGATGTCCTGTCACTCCAGCCTGGCTTTGCACAGCCTTGTTCCCTCCGGTTCGTTCAAACCTTACCTTCTCAGTATTTCTCTGACCTCCACCCAACTCCTCAGCTTTCAGTTTCCACTCGTGCTTGTATTCAGAGTTGCGTCCAGTCTTTCCTCCCCAATGACAAAGCCCCTCTGTGGTAATTTCCTAAAAATAAGTCTTACTGTCTTTTACATGACTCACGAATAATGTTTTTTCTCTCAAATCCTATGAAGCTTCAGATTGGGTAGAGCTGGCCTTGGTTTTAGTGATGCAGCTGTCTTTGAGTCATTTCTGCTCCTGTAAGCAACTCCTCACCCATACTCCTATAAGTAACCCCAATAAAACTCATTGCTTCACCAAATCAGACTTTAATGGTATCTATACTTTGGTCTGTTGTGGGCGCCATATTAGGAGTGAGTAGATGGTATTGCATCTCACAGAAAAAGTTCTTGTCACATAACACAAATAAATATGTATGTGTGCATAGATTAGATATACATACATACACACACACATACACACATGACCTGTACATATGATGTCACTTATTTATTTATTTAGGTTTTTCGAGACAGGGTTTTGCTGTAGCTATCAAGCCTGTCCTGGAACTAGCTCTTGTAGACCAGGCTGACCTCTAACTCACAGGAATCCACCTGCCTCTGCCTCCCTAGTGCTGGGATTAAAGGCGTGCGCCACCACTGCCTGGCTGTTACTTATATTTATGTTTTCAAGGTTGACCATTTGGTATTGGATAACCACCTGGCGTGCTCTTCCCTGGGAAAGATGATGTCTCCAACTCTCAGTATCTTTCACCCTCTGTAGTTCTTTGTCTAGGGTTGAGGCCCAAGAGCTTCCCCTGCCACATTAGCATGTCTATCCCGGTGTCTGCATTTGTAAGTACTCTCCAGTGCTACTGCAGCTGCCAGTTGGGAGTCACAGTCTGAAACCTGGGGTCTTGCCTGCTATAGTGTTGAGGTGTAAGGGGGTGTGGGTTGCCTGTGGAGGGTAAGGAGCTGCATACCGTGGCCTAGCTTCCAGGTCAGCTCAGACACAGCTGCAAACAGAGCCCTGCTTTAACGGGGCTGTGATTGGCATACTCATACGGGTTTTCATCTTCTCTGCGGCTGCTCATTTTCCTCTGAAGAGGCATTTATTACAGTTTTTAAAATAAATTGTTTTGTAATTAGAGAGTACTTTATAAGTGCAATCGATTTTGATTTATGGAGAATGCTTTTCTAGAAATCAAAATATATGCTGGCATCAACATACAACTATCTCTGAAACAGACATGATGCAATTTACAATGGATTCATTAATATCCTAATTGGCTCTTTCCAGTGCCTCCTTCAGGAATGAGCTGATGCCTTCTCTGGGAAGATGCAATGCCCCTGTCACTGGAATGGCCCACGTGGAATAGAGCGGTCAGGACACATATCTTCTCCATTCTGTTCCTAACACCATAAATAACCAAACAGTGTTCATTAAGTTTGCAAATGGCATCAAGCTGGGAGAGAAATTAACACACAGGAGAGAGGAAAAAAAATTAAATACAGCATGACCTTGATAATTTGGAACAAAGGGGAGAAAATACACCAAGCGTTCTCAAAGCAAACCGTTGCCGCTAAGGAGAACATCCAAACTGCAAAATAAAAGAAGGTCATTATACATGCAAATTTTACTTCTTTGTTCATTTATTTATCCAGCAATTAATTGTGGAGCCTTATTATGTGCCAGGCTTTGGGGATAGAGTGGTAAATAAGATAGACATTGTCCCTTGCTCACATAACTCACAGACAAGACTTCGGAAAGAGGCCCTCAGAGCACAGAAGTAAAAAGAATATCCAAGGGAGATCCGTGCTGTGAAGGAAAACAGTGGGTGATGCGCAAAGTAATAACTTTATGTGTGAGAAGGAACTAGAATCAGGGTGAGGAGCCCCTCAGGTGGGGAACAACTAGGACACAATGGGAAGTGGTCAGCTCTGGAAAGAAGGATGCTCCAGAGAGGTAGTACTATTCAGGCAGAGCAAAGTTTCTGTGGGAAGCCCTGGACAGGAGAGGTCTTGGTGTGTTCTAGTCACTATCAGAAGACCAGAGAAAGTGCAGGGAACAGCAGAGCAGAAGCAGGGTAAGGTCTTAAGTGGATTTATCAAATGCTTCCTACAGGGGCTCAGGTTTAAATGGCATAGCTTTTATGGGTCATAAAGTCAAGTGTGTGGTCACAGCCCTAAAGAAGCTATAGACAGTCCTCAAGGAATGTGTGCAGCTGTGTGCTAATAGCACTTTGCAAAATCAGACAGTTGGTGGGCTTCACCTGCCAGCTAAATTCCTACCGAAGCTGACCCCTTAGAAGAATAAAATCAAGCAGGATAGTAAGCTAGGAGGCACATGTGGAGCCAGAAATTTGTCTTCTGAGTGGATCAATTATAGTCAGACATCTCTGAATCATGGTCTTCTTAGGTGCCACTCTTCAGAGGGATTTGGTGAAACATGCATGGGTTCTACCAAATGATGAAGCTCAGAAACCTGACCACGTGAAAAGTCTCAACGCCTTGATTTAATTCTCCATAATGGACAAACAGCAATAAGCTCACTTGTACCTGCTGGAAGTGGACCTTTCTTTGCTTGTGTCTGCCCACATGCTCCCTGAGTAAACAGAAAAGGGAATTACTGGAAGGGGACGAGATGCAGAGGGAATGGAGCTGGAAGACCGTGGTGGCCTGACAAGGTAACAGTAAACCTGGGTTCCCAGACTATTCCACTTCCAATGGACACACCCACCTAGGATCAAAAGAATGGACTATTAGATACACCACTGTTCAGAAGAACATTGTATTGAGTCGTTGTTCATAATTAATCCAATTTTGAGCACATTCTTCTTTCTTAAAGTAGTAAGTCATCATAGAGTATCTACTTTTATCAGTCAGGTGTACAGAACATTTTACACGTATTGTGAATTACTTCTCTTGGTACTCCTGTGGAATCATATAATACCATCATTGTTTTAGTAGAAAACCAGCCACTTTCTACTGAAAATGATTGCAGAGGTGAGAAAATTGCCAAGAGCACCTTGACTTCTGACAAAATTGCAGGTCTGGAGTCCCAGACAATACATGCAGATTTGTAACTTGCAGGAGGGACAGAGAACTCATTGGAAGATGTAATACTCACCATGTGGCTAATTACAGCAAAAGGCTGCAGATCAACATCTGCTTTATATAGATACTGGAAGAGAGGAAATGAATGCTAATGTGATTCTCATTGCACAGATATTAGTAATTTGTTTAAGGACAAATATTTAATACACATTCTATTCAGCCTGATTTTAAGGGACCCCCTTTCAGTGAGGAGGAGACAAACACACCAAGACTGACAATTGTTCCTAAGTTGTGTAAGCAGAGGCTGCTCGTTCATTTCCCTGCTGCCCAGTCCTGAATAATCACACAGAGACTATATTAATTACAACATTGTTTGGCCTATTAGTGTAGGCTTCTTATTAACTAATTCTTACATATTAACCCATTTCTATTGACCTGTGTATCACTACAAGACTTTGTCTTACTGGGTAAAGTTCCGTTCTGGCATCTTTCTCCTTTGGCAGCTACATGGCATCTCTCTGACTCTGCCTACTCATTCTCTACATCTCTGTTCAGACTTTCTGCCTGGCTTTGCTCTGCTAAGCCATTGGCCAAAGAAGCTTCTTTATTAAACAATGGTAATAAAACATATTCATAGCACACAGAAAGGAATCCCACATCAAAGTTTCAAGGCTTTTACTGTTCACTTCCCTGGGCTGGGCTTGAGTGTGTGTGTGTGTGTGTGTGTGTGTGTGTGTGTGTGTGTGTATTTTCAGTTATCCTGTGGTCTTAAAAGGAACTCTTAAATGCTTTCAGTTTTTTTGATTGCTATATAGTGAAAAAGGCCCTATTAGGCTGGGGTTCTAGGTTTAGTCAGTGGAACAGTATACGCCTTGTGTTCATGAGTTGCCATAGCAATAAAACTCTAAGATACCTAAGCCTTTGAAATGAGTTGTCAGATAAGAGTCCCATTGCTTACCTTAAAGGAGGGATGTCACACCAGTGGCCGGGTGACATGAGTTAGGTAAGGGTGCTGAGTTATGTGGTATCAATTCCACCTCTGGAGCAGCTACAGAAGAGAAGGCAACCATATCTAAGTGACTAAGCCCTGTGAGATAGATCCCTTGGACACTGGGCTTGGCTGAGCTTCCCTGGTTGGCAACATTCTGTTTCTGGGAGGAATTAGCTCTTTCCCTGCTATAGTGATATTTTATTTGTGTTTTAATAAATAAAGCTGGCCTGAAGATCAGAGTGCAAGGAAGCCACACTAGTCAGCCACACAGGCCAGGCAGTGATGACACACACCTTTAATCCCAATAGCCACACTAGTTAGACACAGAAGCCAGGCGGTGGTAGAGCACACCTCTGATCCCAGCACTAGAGAGGAATATAAGGCGGGATGAGACAGGAACTCGCGCTCTCTTTCAGCCTGAAGATTTCATAAATGTAAGACTTCTCTAGTGGTTGGCTGCTTTGCTTCTCTGATCTTTCAGCTTGAACCCCAGTATTTGCCTCTGGGTTTTTGTTATTTGTGCTACACTCTGTGAAGACAGTGAATGCTCCACCTATATCCTGGACTCTGCTTCCTGGAGCTCTGCCCTTGGCAGGTTTTAATATTCATCCCTTGGCTGTAATAAACCACACTGTGAGTGTTACAGCTTTCAGTGAGTTCCCAGTCCTTCCAGACCCGCAGCTCTGTCAGAAGTCAGCGTCGTCGTGGGGATTTTCCCATCTAGGCAATCGTTTTCGGTAGAATGGGGCTGCTTTTGGAAAAGTGGTCCCATTACCTATCTAAGCCTACAACAGAAAAGGTTGTAGTAATTAGGAGTGCAATAGCCCTCTTCTTGGGCTGTGCTCTGTTACAAAAGAAAAACACCTGTGCACACCTTCTAGCTTTGGTTGCTCTTAGTGGTAAAAATCACTAATTTTGGAGGTCACACAGCTGGACAATTGACACATTGTTAGTCTCCTACTGGTTTTGTGATAGATAACACCTTGACGTGTGTTGTGATGATGTTTGCCTGGGTTACTTTTCAGAGTCCAATTTTGCTGGAAACAGTCTCTGTTCACCTGGGCCTGCAGACATCCAGTAGACGGATAAAAAGAGACAGAACTTACAGAATCTCTGCCTTTGTGTTGTGCCTGTTCCTTTGTCACCTTCATCACTGTATCAGGGTCTATTCAGCCCTGCCTGTGACTGTGTGGATCATTTTTTTTTTTTTTTTTTTTTTTTTTTTTTTTTTTTTTTTTTTTTTAGATAAATGTAATAAAAACCTTCTTTTTTTTTATTTTTTTTATTTTTTTTTTTTTTATTTTAATTTATTTATTTATTAAGAA
The DNA here is from genome assembly GCF_018167655.1 of Microtus oregoni. Taxonomy (NCBI): domain Eukaryota; kingdom Metazoa; phylum Chordata; class Mammalia; order Rodentia; family Cricetidae; genus Microtus; species Microtus oregoni. Next base: position 1,742,487 of record NW_024543091.1, on the reverse strand, counting down.
TTTCTGCCTCGTCCCCACAACCGCTTCCCATTTCCCTCCCCCTCCCCCGATCAAGTCCCCCCCCCCCCTCATCTGCTCGAAGAGCAATCAGGGTTCCCTGACCTGTGGGAAGCCCAAGGACTGCCCACCTCTATCCAGGTCTCCTAAGGTGAGCATTCAAACTGCCTAGGCTCCCACAAAGCCAGTACGTGCAGTAGGATCAAAAACCCACCGCAATTGTTCTTGAGTTCTCAGTATTCCTCATTGTCCGCTATGTTCAGCTAGTCTGGATTTATCCCATGCTTTTTCAGACCTAGGCCAGCTGACCTTGGTGAGATCCCAATAGAACATCCCCATTGTCTTAGTGTGTGGGTGCACCCCTCGTGGTCCTGAGTTCCTTGCTCGTGCTCCGTCTCCTTCTGCTCCTGATTTGGACCTTGAGATTTCTGTCCGGTGCTCCCGTGTGGGTCTCTGTCTCTGTCTCCTTTCATCGCCTGATGAAGGTTAATATTCCTGAGGATGCCTATGTGTTTGTCTTTGGATTCACCTTATTTAGCTTCTCTAGGAACATGAATTATAGGCTCAATGTCCTTTATTTATGGCTAGAAACCAAATATGAGTGAGTACATCCCATGTTCCTCTTTTTGGGTCTGGCTTACCTCACTCAGGATAGTGTTTTCTATTTCCATCCATGTGTATGCAAAATTCAAGAAGTCCTTGTTTTTTACTGCTGAGTAATACTCTAATATGTATATATTCCATACTTTCTTCATCCATTCTTCCGTTGAAGGGCATCTAGGTTGTTTCCAGGTTCTGGCTATTACAAACAATGCTGCCATGAACATAGTTGAGCATATACTTTTGTTGTATGATAGGGCCTCTCTTGGGTATATTCCCAAGAGTGGTATTGCTGGGTCCAGGGGTAGGTTGATCCCGAATTTCCTGAGAAACCGAAACACTGCTTTCCAGAGTGGTTGCACAAGTTTGCATTCCCACCAGCAATGGGTGAGTGTACCCCTTTCTCCACAACCTCTCCAGCAAAGGCTATCATTGGTGTTTTTGATTTTAGCCATTCTGACAGGTGTAAGGTGGTATCTTAAAGTTGTCTTGATTTGCATTTCCCTGATCGCTAAGGAAGTTGAGCATGACCTTAAGTGTCTTTTGGCCATTTGAAGTTCTTCTGTTGAGAATTCTCTGTTCAGATCAGTGCCCCATTTTATAATTGGGTTGATTAGCCTTTTACGGTCTAGTTTCTTGAGTTCTTTATATATTTTGGAGATCAAACCTTTGTCAGTTGCAGGGTTGGTGAAGATCTTCTCCCAGTCAGTGGGTTGTCTTTTTGTCTTAGTGACAGTGTCCTTTGCTTTACAGAAGCTTCTCAGCCTCAGGAAGTCCCATTTACTCAATGATGCCCTTAGTGTCTGTGCTGCTGGGGTTATACATAGGAAGTGGTCTCCTGTGCCCATGTGCTGTAGAGTACTTCCCACTTTCTCTTCTATCAGGTTCAGTGTGTTCGGACTGATATTGAGGTCTTTAATCCATTTGGATTTGAGTTTTGTGCATGGTGATAGATATGGATCTATTTTCATTCTTCTACATATTGACATCCAGTTTTGCCAGCACCATTTGTTGAAGATGCTCTCTTTTTTCCATTGTATACTTTTAGCTCCTTTATCGAAGATCAGGTGTTCATAGGTTTGTGGGTTAATGTCAGGGTCTTCTATTCGATTCCATTGGTCGACTTCTCTGTTTTTATGCCAATACCAAGCTGTTTTCAATACTGTAGCTCTGTAATAGAGTTTGAAGTCAGGGATGGTAATGCCTCCAGACAATCCTTTATTGTATAAGATTGTTTTGGCTATCCTGGGTTTTTTGTTTTTCCGTATAAAGTTGATTATTGTCTTCTCCAGATCTGTGAAGAATTTTGATGGGATTTTGATGGGGATTGCATTGAATCTATAGATTGCTTTTGGTAGAATTGCCATTTTTACTATGTTGGTCCTCCCAATCCAAGAGCAAGGGAGGTCTTTCCATTTTCTGGTGTCTTCTTCAATTTCTTTCTTCAAAGACTTATAGTTCTTGTCAAGTAGATCTTTCACTTCCTTGGTCAGGGTTACCCCAAGGTATTTTATGCTATTTGTGGCTATCGTGAAAGGTGATGCTTCTCTGATTTCCCTCTCTGCTTCCTTATCCTTGGTGTATAGGAAGGCAACTGATTTTTTGGAGTTGATCTTGTATCCTGCCACGTTACTAAAGCTGTTTATCAGCTGTAGGAGTTCTTTGGTAGAATTTTTGGGGTCGCTTATGTACACTATCATATCATCTGCAAATAACGAAAGCTTAACTTCTTCCTTTCCAATACGAATCCCCTTGATCTCCTTATGTTGTCTTATTGCTATTGCTAGAATTTCAAGCACTATATTGAAGAGGTATGGCGAGAGTGGACATCCTTGTCGTGTTCCTGATTTTAGTGGGATGGCTTTGAGTTTTTCTCCGTTCAATTTAATGTTAGCTGTTGGCTTGCTGTAAATAGCTTTTATTATATTTAGGTAGGACCCTTGTATCCCTATTCTCTCCAAGACCTTTATCATAAAGGGGTGTTGAATTTTGTCGAATGCTTTTTCCGCATCTAGTGAAATGATCATATGGTTTTTTTCTTTCAGTTTATTTATATGGTGGATTACATTGATAGATTTGCGTATGTTGAACCAGCCCTGCATCTCTGGGATGAAGCCTACTTGATCATAATGGATAATTTTTCTTATGTGTTCTTGGATTCGGTTTGCCATTATTTTATTGAAGATTTTTGCGTCGATGTTCATGAGTGAGATCGGTCTGTAATTCTCTTTCTTGGTTGGGTCTTTTTGTGGTTTTGGTATCAGGGTAACTGTAGCTTCATAAAAGGAATTTGGCAATGACTCTTCTGATTCTATATTGTGAAATACCTTAAGGAGTATAGGTATTAATTCTTCTTGGAAGTTCTGGTAGAATTCTGCATTGAAACCATCTGGTCCTGGGCTTTTTTTCGAAGGGAGATTTTTGATAACCATTTCTAATTCTTCGCGAGAAACCGGTCTATTTAGATCATTCACCTGGTCTTGGTTTAGCTTTGGTATATGATACTTATTTAAAAAAATGTCCATTTCTTTTGTATTTTCCAGTTTTGTGGCATACAGGCTTTTGTAGTAAGATCTAATGATTCTCTGAATTTCCTCTGTGTCTGTGGTTATGTCCCCCTTTTCATTTCTGATCTTATTTATTTGTGTGTTCTCTCTCTGTCGTTTAATTAGTTTGGATAGGGGTTTGTCGATCTTGTTGATTTTCTCCAAGAACCAGCTTTTTGTTTCATTGATTCTTTGGACTGTTTTCTGTGTTTCTATTTTGTTGATTTCAGCCCTCAGTTTTATTATTTCCAGTCTTCTACTTCTCCTGGGCGCGTCTGCTTCTTTTTTTTCTAGAGCTTTCAGGTGTGTTTTTAAGTCCCCAATGTATGCATTCTCCGTTTTCTTTAAGTGGGCACTTAGTGCTATGAACTTTCCTCTTAGCACTGCTTTCATTGTGTCCCATAGGTTTGAGTATGTTGTCCCTTTATTTTCATTAAATTCAAGGAAGACTTTAATTTCTTTCTTGATTTCTTCCTTGACCCAGGCGTGGTTCAGTAGTTGACTGTTCAGTTTCCATGAGTTTGTCGGTTTTTTGGGGGCAGCGTGGTTGTTGCCTTCTAACTTTAATCCGTGATGATCTGATAAGACACAGGTGGACACTGAGATTTTTTTGTATCTGTGGAGGTTTCCTTTGTTTCCGAGTATGTGGTCAATTTTTGAGAAGGTTCCATGAGCTGCAGAGAAGAAGGTATATTCTTTCCTATTTGGGTGGAATGTTCTATAGATGTCTGTTAAGTCCATTTGCTTCATTACCTCCAATAATTCTCTTAATTCTCTATTAGGTTTCTGTCTGATTGACCTGTCCCTTGGAGAGAGAGGTGTGTTGAAGTCTCCTACTACTAGTGTGTGTGGTTTGATGTCTGCCTTGAGTTCTAGTAATATTTCTTTTACATAAGTAGGTGCTTTTATATTGGGGGCGTATATATTCAGGATTGAGACGTCCTCCTGATGAATTGTTCCTGTTATGAGTATAAAGTGACCGTCTCGGTCTCTTCTGATTGATTTTAGTTTGAAGTCAGTTTTGTTAGAAATTAGTATGGCCACACCTGCTTTTTTCTTAGGACCATTTGCTTGAAACACCTTTTCCCAACCCTTTACTCTGAGTAGGTGCCTGTCTTTGTGGTTGAGATGTGTTTCTTGCAAACAGCAGAATGTTGGATCCTGTTTTCGTATCCAATCTTTTAGCCTGTGCCTTTTTATAGGTGAATTGAGCCCATTAATATTAAGTGATATTAATGACCAGTGGTTGTTTACTCCGGTTATTCTTATTGCTTTTGGTAGTAGAGATTGTGTGTCTCCTTTCTTTGAGATGTGCTCGTGAAGGGCCATTAGATGCCTGGGTTATTGTAGGCAGTGTTGGCAGTGGTGGATTCCTTGGGTTGCGATTTTCCTTCTATTACTTTCTGTAGGGCTGGATTTGTGGCTACGTATTGTTTAAATTTGTTCTTATCCTGGAATGTCTTGTTTTCTCCGTTGATAGTGAACGATAGCTTGGCTGGGTATAGTAGTTTGGGTTTGCATCCATGGTCTCTTAGCTTCTGCAGAACCTCTATCCAGGACCTTCTGGCTTTCATAGTTTCCATCGAGAAGTCAGGTGTAAGTCTGATCGGTTTACCTTTATAAGTTACTTGCCCTTTTTCTTTTGCAGCTCTTAATATTCTTTCTTTAACCTGTATATTTTGTGTTTTGATTATTATATGGCGAGGAGATGTTTTTCTTTGATCCAGTCTGTTTGGTGTTCTGTATGCTTCTTGAATATTTAAATGAATATCTTTCTTTAAGTTGGGAAAGTTTTCTTCCATAATTTTGTTGAAAATATTTTCTGAGCCTTTGAGCTGTGACTCTTCTCCTTCTTCTATTCCTATTATTCTTAGGTTTGGTTTTTTTATTGTGTCCCATAGTTCCTGAATGTTTTGTGTTGAGAATTTGTTGGCTTTGCTGTTTTCTTTGATCTGTTCGTTTATTTTCTCTATGGTGTCCTCAGCATCTGAGAGTCTTTCTTCTAGCTCTTGGATTCTATTGATTATGCTTGTTTCTGTAGACTCAGCTCGTTGGCCTAGATTTTCCATATCCAGCTGGTCCTCAGTTTGTATTTTCTTCTTTGCCTTCATTTCAGTTTTCAATTCTTGAACTGTTTCCATTACCTGTTTGATGGTTTTTTCTTGGTTTCCCAGGGTATCATGTACGTATTTACTCATTTCTTCAAACTTTTTGTTGTACTTCTCATCCATTTCTATAAGGGCATTTTTTACATGTTGTTTAAGGGACTCTATTATCTTCATAAAGTCGATTTTTTCCACTTCTTCTGTGTTAGGTTGTTCAAATACTTCTGTTGTAAGATCATTGGGATCTGATGTTTTCATGTTGTTTTTCGGATTATTGGGTGAGTTCTTGCCTTGGCGCCTGCCCATCTCCTCCTATTGATCCTATCCAATGGATCCTTTAGAAACCGGATCAGGTTTCCCTGCTGGCCAAGGGCTCCGCTTACAAAATGCCCTCACTCTCTTTTGTGGTTCCTGCTGCAGGCCAAGAACCCTCTCACCCCTCCGAAGGATCTTCAGGACAGGACCAGGCTCCCCTTGTGCCAGTGACCTGGCCAACCAAAGGCCTACCTCTTTGATTCAATTGTAGTAGGGCGATCTGCTCTCCTTATTGCAGCCTGTCCCAGCTGCTTGGGTCTGGCCACCGCTCAGCCGCGTCTGGCGCCGCCGCCGTGCTGCCGCCGCCGCTGCGCCGCGTCTGGCGCCGCCGCCGCTGCGCCGCGTCTGGCGCCGCCGCCGCTGCGCCGCGTCTGGCGCCGCCGCCGCTGCGCCGCGTCTGGCGCCGCCGCCGCTGCGCCGCGTCTGGCGCCGCCGCCGCTGCGCCGCGTCTGGCGCCGCCGCCGCTGCGCCGCGTCTGGCGCCGCCGCCGCTGCGCCGCGTCTGGCGCCGCCGCCGCTGCGCCGCGTCTGGCGCCGCCGCCGCTGCGCCGCGTCTGGCGCCGCCGCCGCTGCGCCGCGTCTGGCGCCGCCGCCGCTGCGCCGCGTCTGGCGCCGCCGCCGCTGCGCCGCGTCTGGCGCCGCCGCCGCTGCGCCGCGTCTGGCGCCGCCGCCGCTGCGCCGCGTCTGGCGCCGCCGCCGCTGCGCCTCTGTGCGTCTGGCGCCGCCGCCGCTGCGCCTCTGTGCGTCTGGCGCCGCCGCCGCTGCGCCTCTGTGCGTCTGGCGCCGCCGCCGCTGCGCCTCTGTGCGTCTGGCGCCGCCGCCGCTGCGCCTCTGTGCGTCTGGCGCCGCCGCCGCTGCGCCTCTGTGCGTCTGGCGCCGCCGCCGCTGCGCCTCTGTGCGTCTGGCGCCGCCGCCGCTGCGCCTCTGTGCGTCTGGCGCCGCCGCCGCTGCGCCTCTGTGCGTCTGGCGCCGCCGCCGCTGCGCCTCTGTGCGTCTGGCGCCGCCGCCGCTGCGCCTCTGTGCGTCTGGCGCCGCCGCCGCTGCGCCTCTGTGCGTCTGGCGCCGCCGCCGCTGCGCCTCTGTGCGTCTGGCGCCGCCGCCGCTGCGCCTCTGTGCGTCTGGCGCCGCCGCCGCTGCGCCTCTGTGCGTCTGGCGCCGCCGCCGCTGCGCCTCTGTGCGTCTGGCGCCGCCGCCGCTGCGCCTCTGTGCGTCTGGCGCCGCCGCCGCTGCGCCTCTGTGCGTCTGGCGCCGCCGCCGCTGCGCCTCTGTTGTGTGGATCATTTTAAAACTGTTTTGCTTAAAACTCTAATACAGGGCTAATGTGGCCTAGATGTGCCTCTTCCCTTTCAAGTCTTCTGAGGTAAACACTATTGTTTGTTAATTTGAATCAAAATATTAGAAGTATTGGCTTAGTCAGTGTTCTATTGCTGTTAAGAGACACCATGACCACGGCATGTAGTAGTAAGAGCGGCGGGGCTGCGTCCCCAGCATCCCCAGCACCCTGGCCGCCCGGCTAGCTTATGCCCCGAAATAACAACACACAAATTGTATTCTTTTAAACACTGCTTGGCCCTTTAGCTCTAGCCCTTACTGGCTAATTCTGATATCCCGATCAACCCATCTCTAATAATCTGTGAGCACCGGTCTTACCGGGAAGATTCTAGCCTACGTCCATCCTGGGTCTGAGCTTCATTGCGTGTGTCTGTCCGGGAGTGGGGCATGGCGTCTCTCAGAGGCATCTGCCCCCGAGAGGAGAGCTGTCGAGTCTGAGCTCACTTCCTCTTCCTCCCAGCATTCTGTTCTGTTTACTCCTCCCACCTATGTTTTAACCTATGAGGGCCAAGCAGTTTCTTTATTGCTTAACCAATGAAATAACAGATTGATATATGACACTCCCACATCAACGGCAACCCTTATAAAAGAAAGCATTTATTTGGGACTGGCTTACAATTTCAGAGGTTTAACCGATTATCATCATGGCATCGAAGCATGCTGTCATGCAGGCAGGCATGGTGCTGAAGAAGTAACTGAGAGTTCTACATCTGGATCCACAGGTAGCAGGAAGAGAGAGACTCTGGGCTTGGCATGGACTTTTTAAAACCTCAAAGCCCATCCCTGTGACACACTTTCTCCAACATATCTCCCAGTCCTTTCAAATAGTGCCATTCCAGGGTGGCCAAGTATTCAAATCTATGAACCTATGGGGGTCATTCTCATTCAAAGCACCATGTTCTACTTCCTGGCCCCCATAGGCTTACAGACATATTATTCTGCAAAATTTATTTATTTATTCTAGCTCCAAAAAGTCTCCATAGTCTATACCTGTCTCAACACTGTTTAAAAATTCAAAGTCTCTTCTGAGATTCATGGCAATCTCTTAACGTAACCCCTGAAAAATAAAAGCAAAAGCAAAAAGCAAATCAAATACTCCCAACGTACAATGATACAAAATATATATTACCATTGCAAAGGAAAAGAAAGGGTACATAGGGAAAAAATACTGGACCAAAGTAAGGCTGAAAACCATCAAGGAAAACTCCACACTCTGTATCTCCATGTCTGATGTCAAAGCACTGTTCAGATCTCCAACTCCTTCCAGCTTTGCTGACTGCAGCACAGTCTCTCTTGTGGGCTGCTTCCACACTGTTAGCAACTCTCCTTGGCAGCTATCCTATTAGTCTGGCATCTCCAGCATCTTGGGGTCTCCAACACAATCCAGGTTTCACCTTCACAGCTTCCCACAATGGCTTCTCTTGCTCTCCATGCAGGGATACCTCTGATAAACACCTGACCTCAGAGGCTTTCCTTAGTCATGGAGAGAGATTCCACAACCCCTTTCTTGTATCCTTGACTCTAAAGTCAGAACCATGTGGCTGAAGCTGTCCAATACTTCCACTTGCTGAGGCTGGAACCTAGCCCCCTCAATCAAGTCTGCATTAGCTTTCCTTGGGAGGTGGTTTCCTTCGCTTCCCTTTTTAAAATTCTGTTGCACAAGTTTGGCTCTTCACGTTTTATGCAAAAGGTGCTACATTATCAATTACAGACGGAGGCCAAGGACTAGCTAAAGTTTTCTTCTAACTTTTGTTTTAATTAGCTCAGAATGGACTTCATTTGGTAAAATAGTTGGATATGTTTCTAAGCCTCCGTATTCCATGCTGCTCATCAACCATCGGAGCCCTCTAAGTGTGGTGTATTATCAAGGATAATCTGGTTGAGAAAAGACCAGGACCATCAAGTTCATTGTTAATGGCAACTTCTAGCACGACCTAATGCTGTATGTTCATTTCAGATTGTTTCAGCAGACTTACTACTAAGTAATAGAATCTACTGATCACTAAGATGCTGTTCTTCCTCATACAGGTCTACTGAGTAAGTTGGGATAGAGGCTTAAACCATAGGCTATGATATAGTGCTGTAAAAGTAATTACAGAATGTAAAGGAAATGGTAAGGCTTGGACCAGTGCTATGGGAAAAAGGCAATTGCACCTGGGAGAAAAGGAAAGATTTCATGGAGAGGCAGGATTCAGACTGAGGCTTTCAAGCAGTGACGCTTCATCACAGGTTAAGAAGAGGCTAGCAAAGGTCTTAGGGGAACCTTAGAAGAGATAGGAGGTGGGTGCAGTATGGTGGGAAAGGGAAAATGGGAACTGCCATAGCTTAGGCTGCTGTATACAGTTTCACAGTTTAGGAGGCTTCAAAAAACTCAAAAAAAAAGGAAGTTAATCATATTTACGGATGCTTGAAGTCTGAAGTCAAAGTAGAAGAGGGTTGGGTTTTGATGGGAATTTGTTTCTGGGTCATAGTCTTTTGACTCATTATTGTGTCTTCATAGTGGAGGGGGGAGTGGGAAAAGCTCTCTGGGCTTTTCTAATGGGGAGCAAACCTCATCTCTCAAACTACCACCTTATGCCTCATTGCCTCCTAACGACCTTCCTGGCATCATCATCCCTTAAGGTGGTAGGATTTTACTATATTCATGAGAAGGACACAAGCACCCAGTCAATTACAGGACCCCTGAAAGACTGGAGAACGGACAGAACCGAGCAGACAAGGAACCATCAAGTTTGTATTAGACTGATACCTGATCAGATCCCAAGCATGGAAAATGTTTCTCTCTGGCATTTGCTGGATGCACTTGGGAGATAGGGAGAAAAATACTCCCATTTGCTGGTAGTTTCAGTTGCCCAAGTAGAGCACAGGGGTGAGAACGGACTGAGTCACAGTAACTAAGCTTGCAAAAGAAGGCAGGACAAAACCCACAGAGGAGGCTGGGAAGCCAAAAGCACACACAGAGTCTCCTGTCCGGGTACCCAAGGATGTCATGGTGATTCTGTTACCTGGATACCAGTTTCTACGGGGAGTGCTGTTCAGGATGATGGAGGTAGTGATAAACTTGGTGTTTCAGCCAGCTGTGTTTAAAGAGAAGACAACATATCCATATGAGGTTCTTCAGTAATTTAGGAAACAGGGATGGAGTTCCACTATGTCTAAGGATGTTACTTCTCCCCTGCCCTCTCTCCCTCTGATGACGCCCTCTTCTGTCACATCTAAAAGGCTGTAGCTAGCACATAGCTAAGACCTTATGTTAAATTCAGCCACAGATTAGTTCTGCTGCTCTCTGGCGCTGTTGCCTTGGGAAGCTTCATTTTCTTTATCTATAAAGGAGAGCTCCAGGGCCAGTGAGATACTTCAGATGGTAAAGGCACTTGCCGCCAAGTCTCACAACCCGAGTTTGAACCCTAGGCCCCACATGGTAGAACAAAAGGACAGATTCCCTGCAGGTTGTCCTCTGATCCCCACATTCACTGTGGCATGCACCTCCCCCCATAAATTAATAAATGTAAAAAATAAAACAAAGTAAAAGGTGACAGGAAGAACATATTCTATTAAAAGCTGTTTCTACACAAAACCAAGTTAATGCTTGCTATTAAGTAAGGTCATTTACCGTCCACACACTCACCTGGAAAATTCCAATCTCCAGTTATTTGTGCAGTCATTCGCCCTTCTTCCTAACACAAGGCCCTGAAATCCTACTTACTGTCCCCTTAAAGAGCCACGGTTTGAACATGGGATTCCCAAGCTACTGGAAGCATTTACACACTCAGATTATACAGAGGTGTCTGGCTCACATCACAGGCTTTATGGGTACACGAAAGGAGAAAACAGTAGTTTGGGGAATCCAAACATGTGGGGGTAATGCTTGCTGCTTATTGGTTCTCGTGGACACTCAAATGTGTTTTCCTTGGCACTCCACCCTGAGCTCCTCCTGGCATGGTTTCTCCAGGTGGAAAGTGCTGCCAGCCAGCTCTTCCCTGCTACCTGACGCCCACGCTTTGTCCTGGCAAATGTAACTTGCCTAGAAGCTGCAGACAGGCTACTCTGAACAGATCTGATGTCAGCCTGGAAAAGATACTGTTCTCTGGAAAATCAAGAGAAGAGCTCAGAAGGGCTAGTCCATCTTAAAATGGGATTTTAACAACATTTTCAAGCTAACTGCAACAATAGCTCCATGTAATTCTCTGAGTCTGTTTTTACCCTCAGTGTCTCTCTTCTGTTTTAGAACAGTTCTTAGACCAATGTAATGAAACTATAACTTTCATTTCTTTATTTTTTTGGGGCCTGAGGACACCGAAAGAGACAGTTGTAAGTTGTTACCTCATGTGAATTTCTTTTGGCATATATGAAAGCCAGTACTTGTTCTTCCCAATAAATCAGTTTCAAAAAGAGGAAGGAAGCCAATTAGAGAAGACAGCCTCTACTAACTAACTAGACAATTGAACCTGTGGCTGTCATCTCTGGAATTCATAAGTGATGGTTTGGGGTTGTTTGTTTGTTTGTTTGTTTTTGTTTTTTGTGTTTTATTTATTTATTTGGGGTTTTTTTGGGGGGGGTGGTTTGGTTTGGATTTTTAAGATAGAGTTTCTCTGTGTAGTCCTGGCTGTCCTGAAACTCACTCTGTAGACCAGGCTGGCCTCAAACTCACAGAGATCTCCCTGCCTGTGCCTCCCAAGTACTGGAATTAAAGGTGTGTACCACCACTGCGTGGCCCCATACACTTTCTATAAAGTTCTCAAGGTAAGTCGGCAAAGATCCAGGACAAGGAATGGATTTGTAAACCCAGTGCTTAGACTCCTCTAAGACCTTATAATTAACCAAGTTTGAAAATTCATTAGTGTTTCATATTCATAAATAAATGTCTTCTACCTGTTCGCTATATGACCAAAGACGTAATCATTTATCTTCCAGAAACATGTTTTCAAATAAATGAGTAAATATTTTTATGTTAGGAATGTTTCTTAGAAGAAACACCATGGGAAATAATACCGAAGGATGTAGAACATTTTAACAGACATGTAAACATTTTGTGAAAATGGATCAAGTCAATCCTTTATAACTTATTGACCTGACTTTTCTAGTTTTCCAATACTATTGTCTCCAATAGAGTAAATATTGAAGCCGGTATTTATCAAATGAATTCTAGTATCAGTTAGTATGCTGATGAATACAATCTTGAGCCTGCCTTTGGGGAACTTTCAGCATCAAAAAGTTCAATAATTGTTTAATTTCATCTCTCAAACTAATATACAAGGACCAGTACAAACTGATTCCAATGCTTAGTTGGAAGCTTTACATGGGAGTTTTGTTTTGCAATAATGGTCCAACATACAGAGAAGACGGTTTCTTTGAGATAGAATATATTTGCAAATGTCAGAAAAGAGAATAAACTTATACTATAAGCAGAGTCACAAACTTAGTAATACTATATAACTGGTTGAAAACAAAAAGAAGAAAAAAATGTTAATGCCTTATAGTACATCTACAAAGGTAAGACAGGAAAGCTATATCTTTGCCTTGAAGTCTCGGCTTGAATCCAGCTGCCATCTGTGTTTTCTGACTCCAGCATGTTTACATGTGGGACTGAAAAACATCCTGGGAGATACCTCCTTGAAAGGAGGGAATTCTCAACATAAGTAAATAAGTAAATCAGTAAGAATTCTCCTTGAACACAGAGAAATCAAGCTGGTACCTTCACTCCTACTGACTAGTGTTCATAGTACTGGGGGGTTCTCTGCACCCTAACAAAGGAGAAAGGTAAGCACCAACCCAGCTAAAAACCTTTTGTTCTATAATGAGGACCTTGCCTGCAAGATACACAGGTACAATAGTAGCACAAAAATTGTGAGCATAACCAACCACTACCTGATTAGATTTTAGGTCCATTCCAGGTAATGGAATCCATGTCTGACACTGTTTGGGTGGCCAACAACCTGAGACCAGGACCTAGGGGAAAGTTACCACCACTGTTCTATCAGAACACAGCCCAAGAATGGAACTGTGCAATGAGAATTCTGGGTACTTGTGACGAAACTCCAAGAAAACAAGACTTAGTTACAACCTTAGTTTCTTCAAAAACACAGAATTGTTCTTAGAATTTTCTTTAGTGCCCCTCCCAGGAATAATGGACAGGAGTGATTTTATTTCAGATTATTCATTACAACTGGCTGTTATTGTTTATTACCTCTCTGGGAAAACATGTTTTTGCCATGTGCGGCTTGTCCTTGTGATTGTATACTTGACTCATGTGATTCATCTTAACCCTCAGAGTATAAGTTGATACTCTGAATAAAGCTGACTATTCCCTTCTCTCTGGTTCCATGATCTTTAAGAGGTAAGCACTGTCCACTACAGGAACCTAGCAGTAAAATAACTCTGGATGGCATTCTGCATTCTCCCAGATCAGTATCTTACCCAGCCATTATGGAGAAGATTCCTCCTGCTGTAGATAGGAACAAACACGAAGACTCACAACTGTACAAAGTGCAGAGAGTGAGAGACTGGAACACTCAGTCCTAAGTGGGATGCCTCCACTAAGTCCCTCCTCTCGGGGCTCAGAGAAATCATTGGCATAGCAGGCAGAAAGAGTATAAGAGCCAATTGGGATGCAAGATGCCGAGGAAACAAGGCCTCGTAGACACAACAGGACTGCCACATTATGAACTCACAGAGACTGAGGCAGCTTGAATCTATTACCTAGACTGGATAAGACCTTCAAACCCAAATAGAAAAATTGAGAAGAGCAACCTTTTAGTAAAATGCCAGCAGAGACACTGGGGTGTGGGTATATGTTGTTTTTTCTTCAGCACAGTGGCTGAACCTTAATCTACTACTATTTCAGGCAGCAACTGTGAGTCCACAGTAACCAGCCTGCTTCTCTGGCAGGGGCCAAGCCACTCAGGTCACAGCCTGGCAGGATTCTGTCCCCGCAGGCACTGGTTCTCACAGTGATGTTAAAGGTAGCTTTAACTAAATAACGGTTTATTTATAAATAAAAGTTGAGATTCAAAACCTGGGGTGAAAACCTGCTAGCTCAGAGAGGTGGAGTACCAACTCGCTAGCTCTCCTTTCTGGTGTCTCCCAAAAAGTCTGCCCTTCTGCTCCACCAAAACAAAAAAGTCATGCCAGTTTCCGAATCCCTCGCTGCTACTTCCGGTGCATCTCTCTATCTCCTCCAGATGCCCTCTGATGCTCTATGGTTACTGTCTATCATCTAGTTGCTAACTCAGCCCCCTGACCCAAATTTAATTTTTTTTAATACAAATGCTTACTTGGGCTTCACAGTGAGATTGAGTATCCCCCAACAGGTCCACACAAGGCATTGGGATCCAAGTCACAAAGTACAAAGTACAAGCCAGGACCAGCCTGTCTAGAGCCCTCACAGCGTGAAAGCTTGGAGTGGTACCACTCTTCACACAGGACACCCGTGGAGGACAGTGACATCAGATGACATGGAGAGTAATAATCAGGCAATCGACAGCCCTGTGATGTGGAGCTTAGCTGTCTGAGGATCTACCTGGGCCCCACACAGAATACCCTGGCATGCTCACGGAATTGTGCTGCAATCTTTAAGATTTTCAATAAGGGCAATAAGAACCAGAAGGACATTGCATTTATTCCTGCTCATCCGATCTCATTTTTTCTATACCCAATGTTGGTGAGGACAGAAGCACAGACTTCTCAAACATTAACTTATATTGTTTAAAAAATTTGCTGGATTGTTCTCGAAGATAAAAGGCCACACTTACCTTAGGCTTCATAATAAATTGAAATACTCTTTCTTGTCTGTGATATTTCTAGTAGAGTATGCACATTTTATACGTCTATCACTCCTAGCACAGTTCTGAACATGATAATACGGAAAATGAAAAAAAAATAAAGGAACAGGGTTTGCTTACCAGGGAAGACTGTCTCACTCTCATAAGAACCCGGGATGATGAAGAAGGCAAAAGTGATTCCAATTCCTTTGGAAAGACATAAGTTGAACTGTAGACCAGAGCGCCTCACCTCTATGATGCTTTCCAGGAAGCTTCTGGGCTGGTTCCCTTTCCACATTTAAAGGTTTTTGCAAACACTTTTCTGTTCCCAAGAAAATGGTTGGAAAAATGAACATCAAAAGATCTATATAGAAATCCTTAGACTAGGCCATTCTGTGGCATGCCACAGCAGAGCAGACGGAAGGCAGAGGCTCACACATCTCACTGTCATGAGCATCTTAAAACAGGTAACAGTAGAATAGGGGAAATATTGATGAAGTCATTTGAAAAAGACATTCTTTGGTAGTATTTGGGGAAGGGGAGTCCGGAAAGCTTTGTCTTGTTTTTCTGTGATGGGTTTGTTTTTCCCCTCTCAATCCGCCTCATACTTTGCTGCCAAATTAATTCCCCTACCTCCAATGAGTCTCATTGGGTTATTCTCCTGCATAAACATCTCAGAAAATAAATTCCATAGGCTATAAGAAAGAGGGGTTGGCAGGGAGGAGCAAGTTTAAGAATGAGCACTACTGTGTCTGGAATGTGTTGCACACTGCACACCAGGCACTGTCCTAACATTATATACATCTGGTGTGTGTGTGTGTGTGTGTGTGTGTGTGTGTGTGTGTGTAAGAAGGGGGGCAGAGGGAGGGAGTGAAGGAGGGAGGGAGGGAGGGAGATATTACCCCGGTGACATTTCAATCTAGGTCATCAGACCATGGAGCCTCCTCACCACACCCAAATCCAGAGTTCTTAGAGCTCCTGGTAGTCATAAAGGAACACTGTGTTTCTTTCTTTCTTATTCATTTGTTTATTGATTTTTATTTAGCTCTACATTTTTCTCTACTCTCCTCCCTGCCTCTCTTCTCTCCCCTTTAACCCTCCCAAGGTCCCCATTCTCCCAATTTACTCAGGAGACCTTTCTTTTTCTACTTCCCATGTAGATTAGATCTATGTAAGTCTCTCTTAGTGTCCTCATTGTTGTTTGAGTTCTCTGGGATGGTTTGTAAAAACACTTCTGCATTGCTGGTGGGAATGCAAGCTGGTACAACCCCTTTGGATGTCAGTGTGGTGATTTCTCAGAAAATTAGGAAACAACCTTCCTCAAGACCCAGTAATACCACTTTTGAGTATATGTCCAAAGAATGCTCAATTGTGTCACAAGGACATGTGCTCAGCTATGTTCACAGCAGCATTGTTTGTCATAACCAGAACCTGGAAACAACCTAAATGCCCATCAACTGAAGT
Organism: Microtus oregoni; assembly: GCF_018167655.1. Classification (NCBI taxonomy): domain Eukaryota; kingdom Metazoa; phylum Chordata; class Mammalia; order Rodentia; family Cricetidae; genus Microtus; species Microtus oregoni. Next base: position 1,726,369 of record NW_024543091.1, on the reverse strand, counting down.
ATGGATAAGGAAAGTACAATGAAGTACTACATAGCAGAAAAAAATAATGACAGCTTGAATTTTGCAGGAAAATGGATGGAGCTAGAAAACATTATTTTGAGTGGGGTAACCCAGACACGGAACGACAGTTATCACATGGACTCACTCATAGGTGGTTTTTAAACACAAAGCAAAGGAAACTGTGTTTCTTGTTCATGTTGTGTTTCTCTCTGAAAAGCCAGCAGGCATTTGCTCTCTGTCGTTCACTTTGCAGTTGAATGACGCCTTTCCTCCATGCTCATTGCCTGCCCCATCTCAGTTCCGCCATTCAGCTTGACCTCCTTACTATTTCAAAATGTTACCTTCCCTTCATGCCTCTGCCTTTCTGAGCTTCCAACTCTCACCACTCTTAAGCCCCACATACAATCTGGCCTCAGTCAGTCAAGAGTGTGTCTCTGAGCACTGTTCTGCTTAAGAAAAGGGAGCTCTTTGGATCCCTGTGGCTGTGGGGGGGCACACTCAGGGCTCAGCCCCTTCACTCCATGCTGTGCAATGTTTTCTTCTCAGATGCTGTCTCATCTTCATTATGAACTTTAATCCCATCCAGAGCAAGGCCTGATGGCATGGGTTTCAGAAACACTATTAAGTGCACATAGAATTTATCCGCCAGCTGTCCCACCATGGACAGCCTTTATTCATTTAGAATTCCTTGCATTAAAGGAATAAAACAAAGGAATACACACACTCCCACTTTGGAGCCAGATCTAAGTTTGCTGTTAACTACTACCATGGGAAATGTACCTCACAGAATCCTCCAGGAATTTCTAACTCACATTAAAATTCACTGATAAATTCTTTGCACGTTTATAAAGCACACTTTATTTTTCTCTCTGAATCAACAATAAGCAACATCTTCTGCCTGACAGTCTGTGCCCAGCCACTCTTTCTTTTCTTCTCAGATGGGAAGGATTAAACTTTGGAATGTTATTTCCAGTACCCTTTTATACTGTCATCTCATCTCTAGAAAACCTTTGTAGCCAGGTGTGGAGGGGAACACAAGTCATCCCAGTGCTCCAGAAGCTCATATGTAAGGATCACAAGTTCCAGGGCAGCCTGGGCTACCTAGCCCGATCCCATCTCTAACAAAATAATAAAGATTATTAGAATAACGCAGGATATTGACACTAAGATTTTACCACTTTAGCATTTTATAGCATTTACAGTGTCCTTTTTAAAGTTTATGATTTAGAATATCTGGGTGGAGGAAGAGGAACTGTAACTGAGTAATTTCTTTGAAGAAAGGGTGGTGGGGTTTACAAGTATACTCTTCAAGTAAAATAAATAATGTTAATGAATATACAATTAATGATGCCTAATTTTGATTCTTTTGACACTATTCCATAAGGAAAAGTCTCAGGTGAGGGAACCACAGTGACTAATGCCCCAGCCTTCAACTGGGAAAGAGAATAAACAGGTGATCGTTTTCCTAAAGTGGCATCGCTCAAGAGGGGCAGGGACAGTGACAAGTGAAAAGAGCTATAGACCAGAGGGAGAATATTTCCACGTGGCAGATGGTCACCTGCCTACTTGTCTCACTGTGACCAGGGAGCCCTTCCACTTGATGCTGGCAGATGCCCTTTGCCTCCACATCTGACCTATGTGCAACTTCTGTCTACCTGGCTACAGCTCTGGCTCTGGGTCCTCTACATTTGTTCCTTAGACATCACTGGAAAACCAGGTGGGAGGAGCCACTGGTTCTTCAGATGGAAGGCATAAATCCAGGAGATTTCCACATTGGGAAACATGATCTGTTCTCAGAGTTATCACCTAGAGATCCTGGGTGAATGGGTGCAATGAAGGTCATTACTTTGACCAGGGTCACTGAAGGAAGAGATAAGGTAAGGCAGATGCTCTATGTTTGTTTCTGGTGTTGTGATAACACCACAACCAACAGTAACTTGAGGAGAAGAGGATTTATTTGGCTTACAGGTTACAGTCCATCATCCAGGGAAACCAAGGCAGAGGCTTAGGCAGGAACCTGGAGGCAAGAACGGAATGAAGCAAAGACAACAGAGGAATGGTGCTTACTGCCTTGCTCCCCATGGCTTGATCTCTAAATACAACTCAACACTGCCTGCACAGGGATGACACTAGTCACAGTAGGCCTATATCAATCATGAATCAGGAAAATACCCTAAAGATATGTCCACAAGCCAATCCGATGGAGACAATTCCTCAACTGAGATTCCCCCTTTCTAGGTATGTCTAAGTTTGAAGTGGACCAAAACTAACCAAAACAAAGAGGTGAGGCAACGAGATAGACGGAATAGCTCATGAACCACTAAGTTTGGAACAAATGCCTGATTAGTCTGTAATAAGTGAGGGACTGTCAGAAAGAGGGAAGCCTAATGTCGCAATTTGGCCACGGTGAATTCATCTAAGTGTGACAGAGCTTCTCCTGCTTAAGCAACACTGTGTCATCTCCATTGTGGTAAAAAAAAAAAAAATCCCTGTATTCCTTAAGTTTAAGAGTTTGCACCAGAACCTTTAAAGGGTAACCTACTGCTGTGACTGTTTTAGATTACCCACTGGTGGAAATCGTGGTTTGGGTATTTTTAGCAGATGTATTGAAATTTGTAACAGATGCTAATAATGTGAAGGAACACATTATGACAATAAAAGCATTCTCATTTCTAGCCTCCAAAACAAGCAATAAAGGTTTAATACATAAAAATGTTAAAATATGGAAAGATTTATATGGTAAACTTAATAAGGCTGTGCAGTGTAGAAAGGAAAGTTGAATACATAAAACAAGGTGTCCTGGTTGTTCTTTTGTCAACTAGACACAAGCTAAAGTTGTCTGGGATGAGAAACCTCAATTCAGAAAATGTCTCCATTAGATGTTCTGTTGGCAAGTCTGAAGGGCATTTTATTGATTAATGATTGATGTGGAAGGACCTAGCCGATTGTGGGTGGTACCATCCTTGGTTACGTGGTCCTGGACTGTATAAAAAAGCAGGCTGAGCAAGCCATAGAGATCAAGCCAGTAAACAATATTCATCTATGAACCCTGCTTCAGTTCCTGCCCTAGGCTTAACTATGGGCTATGATAATGGGTAAGTCAAATAAATCTTCTCATCCTATCTTAGTTGGGGTTTCTATTGTGGTGAAGAGACACCGTGATTATGGCAACTCTTAAAAGAAAAACATTTAACTGTGACTGACTTACAATTCAGAGGTTTTGTCCGTTATGATCATGGCAGGAATCATAGCATCATGCAGGCAGACATGGTGCTAGAGAAGGAGCTAAGAGTTCTACATCTTGATCTGCAGGCACCATGGAGAAACTGTGTACCACACTGTGTGTAGCTTGAGCATATGAGACCTCAAGGTCTGCACCCTCTGTGACCCACTTCCTCTAACAAAGCAGTACCTTCTAACAGTGAATTCCCTATGGGCCAAGCATTCAAATACATGAGTCTATGGGGGCCACACTTATTCAAACTACCATATTCCATTTCCTGGCTCCCATAGGCTTGCAGCCATAACAAAATACCAAATGCATTTAAAGTTCAACTTCAAAAATTCTTAGAGTCTATCACAGTCTCAACAATGTTTAAAAGTCAAAAGTTCAAAGTTTCTTCTGAAATTCATGGCAACCACTTAACTGTAATCCCCCATAAAATAAAAATAAAAAACAGATCACATACTTCCAACATATAATGCACAAAGATACATTAACATTTCAAAATGTAGGAAAGGGAGTATAGAGAGGAAATACTGAGCCAAAACAAGACCAAAAAACAGTTGGGCAAACTCCAAACTCTGCATCTCCGTGTCTGATGTCAAAATGCTCTTCTGAGCTTCTTTCAGCTTAGTTGATTGCAACATAGTTTTTTTTTTTCTCTTGGGCTGGTTCCATTCCTTGTTAGCAACTGTCATAGGCAGGTATCCCCTGGCTCTGGCATCTTGGGTTCTCCAAAGCAATTCAGGATTCAACTTCACAACTTCACACAATGGTGCCTCCAAACAGGGACAACCTGGAACATGCCTGGCCTCAGCAGCTTTTCTTAGCCATGGAGAGAGATTTCAAAACCCCTTTCTTCTATCCCTGATTCTATATGGTTCAAGAACCTTGTGACTGAAGCTGCCAAGTTCTGCTGCTTGCTGGGGCTGGGACACAGACCATCATTCAATTATATCTTCACCAGATTTCTGGTTTTGATGTTTTCTTCACTCCCAAAGCTTGAATGTCCTGGAATGTGCTCTAAGACCAGGATAGCCTCAAACTCAGGTATCCACCAGTCTCTGCCTTCTGAGTACTGGGATTAAAAGCATGCACCATGATTCCTATATTGACAGATGTTTCTGTCCCACCAGGTACCACATCTATTTAGTCCCAAAGAAATACACAGAGGCCTATATTAATTATAAACTGATTGGTTTATTAGCTCAGACTTCTTATTAGCTCTTATAACTTATATTATCCCATAATTCTTGTCTGTGTTAGCCATGTGGCTTGGTACCTTTATCGGCAAGGCAGTCACATCTTGCTTCCTCTATGTCTGTATGATGACTACAGACTCACTTTCCTCTTCCCAGAATTCTCCTGTTCTCTTTGTTCTGCCTATACTTCCTGCCTGGCTACTGGCCAATCAGCATTTTATTAAAATAATACACATGACAGGATAAAAGACCTTTGTCCCACAGCACTCCCCTCTTTTTTTCAAAACAAGAACTCTGAATCTAATTTCCTTTGTTTAGCTTTTTGTCCAGACCATTATCCATAGCATCTTGTAACTAATGCTCTAAACAAAGAGAAATATCCATAATCCATTTTTTTGAGAATGTGGGCATAGTTTCACAGGCTACTTCCTGCTGATGGGGGCACTGATAATCTTATGGGGACCTAAAGAAAATTTAAAATTATGATCATGTCCTAACTGGAGTATCCTGTGAGGCTTGATAATCTCAGGCAGCAGTCTTGAACCTGTTCTGGATGTAGACACAAACATCTGGGCCATCCACTTTTATTGGAAGTTTCTCAGGGGGTCTTCCTTGATCAAATCTAGTTTTTCTTAACCCAGAATGAATCCACAGCCTCTCATTTCCTGTGGAAACAAAAACAAAACCTCTTCTCCAAATTAACATACTTTTTGACTTCAATTTTGAAGTCAAAGCATTTTCAAAATAGATATGTTGGATTAATCCAGCAGCATTTATAATCAAATGTCCTTTAGCAGATATTTTCCTTCCTCAGCATTCAAACAATTCAAAGACAACACAATAACACACAGTATCCAGAGTATTTTCCATCTTTATGTGATTTTATTTAAACTCTATTTCTTTTTCTTTTTAATTTTTGGTTTTTCAAGACTAGGTTTCTCTGTGTATCTTTGGCTGTTCTGGCACTCACTCTGTAGACCAGTTGTCCTTGAACTCACAGACATCCACCTGCCTCTGTCTCCCAAGTGTTGAGATTAAATGTGTGCCACCACACTCACTACTTTCTCTTTCTTTTTTATTTTAAGGACTTTATTCTTTTTCTTTTTCTCTCCCAAGGCCATATATATTTTTAAACACAATGTAAACCATTTAGAGGTTTTGTCTTTGAATCTATCTTTACTTTATATCTCTCTTTTTCTGACCACATGAGTCTTTAATTTGTTAAATGATATGGCTAGGATTGAAGCCGAGGCTTTGGCAGCTGAATCCAACCCATTCCTTAGGTTTTTGAGAGCCTAGTTTCATGGTGGAAGTACTGGCTGGAAGTATTGCCACAACTCTAAGGAGTTTCAAGGCCCCTGACACCACCAAGAAGCATACTGTCAGCAATTCATAAGCACCATTTAAGTGTTTGGTGGCAGGGCCTCTTAAAAGATTTGCAACGTTTCACAGCTAAAGCTGAGTTAAGAAGCCTCTCTTAAATGAGATGTGTTTGCCTCTAGCAAAGAGAACAAACCAGATAAATTGCTGTTACTAAGAAGCCATGCTTAGCACTGTTATTTTGTGTCTAGAATTATTTCCCAAGCTCTCTCAGGCTTTCTGTGGATGCAGTTATCCACTCGTTGGGCACCATTTGTTGATAGAGGTTTCTGTCCTACCAGGTCCCACATCCATCTAGTCCCAAAGAAACTGACAGAGGCCTATATTAATTATAAACTGATTGGTCTATTAGCTCAGGTTTCTTATTAACTCTTATAACTTATATTAGCACATAATTCTTGTCTGTGTTAGCTATGTGGCTTGATACCTTTTTTTGCTGAGGCAGTTACATCTTGCTTCCTCTGTGTCTGGATGATGACTGCAGACTAAATCCTTCCTCTTCCCAGAATTCTCCTGTTTTCACTGTTCCACCTACCTATACGTCCTGCCTGGCTACTGGACAATCAGTATTTTATTAAAATAATATATGTGACAGGATAAAAGACCATTGTTCCACAGCAATTCCTGGACCTAAGATATTTTTAAATTCTTTTTCACAGGTTGGAAGCTTAGCTGGGTAGGGTCTTACCCAGAGGTCACCACTCCCTTTATTCTATTTCTTAATCTGTTTATCTCCTTGAACACAGGATTTAGATCCGTTCTACTTTCTCATGCCCCTTTCTCCTCAATCTGTACATTTTCTATTTTTACTTGCTCAGCTTGCTCTTTTTCATTACAGATCTTCATAAAAGTGGTCACTAAAAACCTCACAACACAATCAATACCAGTCTGTTTTGAGATTTCCTCTGCCAACAGAATTAATCCAAATCTCTTCTCTTTAGCCTCAGGAAGACTCCAGACAAGAGCAAAAAGCGTCACATTCTTCACCCAAATATTACAAGAAAGGTCTCTTGGCTACATATTAAAATTCTCCTCTGAAACCACTTGAGCCAGGCCCACATAGTTCAATTCACCTTCAGCATTACCACCTTCCGTGCTCCTATTGGTATGATCCATTAGGCCCCACTTAAAGTGTTCAACTGCTTTTCTAATACAAACTCCCAAAGTCCACATTCCTCCAAAGAAAATCATGGTTAGGCCTATCACAGCAATATCCCAGTCACTGGTACCAACTTCTGTCTTAGTTAGGGTTTCTGTTACTGTGAATAGACACCATGACCACAGCAACTCTTATAAAGGATAACGTTTAATTGGGGCTGGCTTAGAGTTCAGAGGTTTAGTTCATTATCATGGCAGCAAACATAGTGACATGCAGGCAGACATGGTACTGGAGAGGCATCTGAATGTTCTACATCTTGATCTTTAGGCAGCAGGAAGAGATTGTATACCACATTGAGTGTAGCTTGAGCTATGAGACCTCAACACCTTCTCCCACAGTGACACACTTCCTCCATTAAAGCTACATCTACTTTAACAAGGCCACACCTTCTAAAAGTGCCACTTCCTATTGGCCAAGCATTCAAACACATGAATCTAGGGGACTGATTTAAACCACCACACTCCCCAAGTTGCTTTTGCTCCTGGTTTTATCGCAGCCATAGAAAGCAAACTAAATAACAGGATCATTCTAAGAGCAGTTCCCATTCTGACCAGAGTGCCAGAGAAAGCCATTGGTGGGTCCAGTGGAAGCAGAACTAATCGGTGGGGCTATAAACCCTATACTCTGTTTATTGCACCTTGAATAAATTAGTGGATTTCTTAGTTTATAACAAGATTGAGAACTAGCTGGTTTACTTTATTCCAACATGAAAATTGAGCCCCTTAAAAAATTAATAGTGCAGATCCAATGAATTTTAAAATGCTTCAAGCAGGTTTGTGTCTGTCATTCTTATAACTGGAGCACTTACTTATAATAGCTAATCTCCATGGGGCTCTCCTACGTCCCCCTGAGATCACGAACTAATGGGCTGATTTGGAAGATGAAATCTTGAGCATCTCAGGGTGGAAAGGGAGCAATTGTTGCATATAATCATACTTAATGGTCCTGACTGTATACTCTGACGTGTATAGAATTTTTAGATTAGTGGAAACTCCCTCTCTTCTAGATTTGTAAGATAAATGGTGATTCTAAGTATAGATTAGGATATATCAGTCAATCTACACCCCTAAATTATAGCATAATGCAGATTCCAATATTTCAATTTACATTAAGAATGCTCCCCTCCCCCCCACAATGCACAGGAGTGACAATGAAGTGTCTTTACCTGCTGTGCAAAGCTGCTCAACACGTCAGCATTTTTGCTGTAACAGCACTGAGCAAACTTAATTAGAGGCAATTCTGTCTGGTCCTTTATCTGGAATCAGTGGAATCAAGTTCGGCTAATATTAGTGGACCCTTATTTAGCCAAGCTACTTTTTGGCAAAATGACATTAAAACTGTAGTGCTGTGGGACAATGGTCATGTACTTTGTAAAGATTTGTCATTTGTATTTTATTAAAATGCTGATTGGCCAGTAGCCATACAGGAAGTATAGGTGGGGTGAGCAAGCAGGAACTAGAGGCCAGGCAACCAGAACAGGAGAATTCTGGGAAGAGGAAAGAGTCAGTCTGCAGCTGTCACCCAGACACAGAGGATACAAGATGAGAATGCCTCGCTGATAAAAAGTACCAAGCCACACAGCTAATATAGACTAGAATTATGGGCTAACTGAAGATGTAAGAATTAATAAAAAGCCTGAGCTAATAGGCCAAGCAGTTTATGATTAATGTAGACCACTGTTTGTTTCTTTGGGACTGAACAGCTGTGGGACTAGGCAGGACAGAAACCCCCGGCAAAACTGTAGTTTGTGTGCAATCTATTTTATGACTCATCTTCAAAGTACTCTTGTTGGAGCTGCCTTGAGATAGGATCTCACTACATGGCCCATGCTGATGGCCTTGAACTTGCAGTGCTCTGGCCTCAACTTTCTCAGTCCTGGGATTATAGCCCCCAAGAGAACAAGTATTTTGATCAAATATTGCACCTAAGATTTATAAAGACCTTCAGCTCAACTTAGATTTTCTTTTCTACAATAATACCTCCCATCTTACCTCCTTTGCTCAGTTTTATTATTTTCTGAAATAGCATAGCACAATGAGACAAAATAATAACATAATATAACATCATGCCTCTTGCCTGCTCCCTCCATGAGACGGTGAGCTGTAGGAGCCAAAACCATTACCTTTCCTGGAGAACCCATAACGTCGTTTGGCATGAAGTAGTTAATAAAACATGCATTAACTGGTCAAACTTATAGGTGACCCGTCAAAGTTTTATCTATTGTAATTTTATACTAGGTGAGAGTTGGGTTCACAGAACTCTTATTTACAGCAGACTTTAGAGATTAGCATGGACTGGCAATTTATTTTTACCCTGCCTCTGGTCCTCTTAAAGGTGTGCCAAAATTCTGTGATTCTGTACTCTTGTAGTGCTGAGTAGATTTGGGAATTATAAATATATAGTCACCAGACACAGGAAATGATTATGGAGTAAGTTCCTAGGGTCAGAGTTCACGATACAACCCATTTCAGTTTTTTCATGTCCTCCTATCAGGATGGAACTGAATTTAAATCTCTTCTGTGTGTGACTGTCTCTGCCCATTGTCATATATACACAGAGCAAAGTTCTTCTATTTAGACAAAGAGATAACTGCAATTAGAAAGGCTCTATTTCTCTTTTCCTTCTATCTGGATCCACAGGATCCTTAGAGATTCGGAGCCTCCCACTGAGTAGACATTAACAGTCGACTTACACCAGCTCAGCAGGTGCTCCTTTCCCAACCATGGAAGAATGAGTCCAGACCAATAAGCCTGAGAGTTTAAATTATATGACCGATGAAATTAAAAGCACAGTAACAGACCACCTGCCCTGTGGGCATGGTGTGGTCTCCTCTTACCCACTCCTCAGTTTCTCCCATTCATTGTCCCCTCCACCCCTCACCAGACCACAGTAGATCACCAGAAATGCAGTTGACTTGATTATTCTTTGGACCACAGATGGAAAGTGGGGGTTCTTATTATACATTTGACTCCAAATAACTTAGCAAGACAAAGTTAGTAAATAAGAATAATATTCTAGCATGTTTTTTTTAAATATTTATTTACTTATTTATTATGTATACAATATTCTGTCTGTGTGTATGCCTGCAGGCCAGAAGAGGGCACCAGACCTCATTACAGATGGTTGTGAGCCACCATGTGGTTGCTGGGAATTGAACTCAGGACCTTTGGAAGAGCAGGCAATGCTCTTAACCGCTGAGCCATCTCTCCAGCCCCTCTAGCATGTTTTTTGAGGAGGTTATGTATGTTTTTACATATGCATGCATGTTTGTGCCAGTGTTAAGTGTAGGCCAGAGACCAGCTTCAGTTATTGTTCCCCAAAAGTTACCTTGTTTTTTGAGACAGAGTCTCTCATGGGGACTTGGGGCTTACTTATGCTAGACTGCATGGAATCCAGTGATCCACTAGTGATCACTTTCACGTTCATGTTGGGATCAAATCCAGGTTCTCATGTTTATGCCGCAGCCTTTGACCAACTAAGTCACCTCATGGTCTCTCAGTTATATCTTTGGAAAGATGACCACCTTAACCATAAACATACATCTGGATGACTTCTCTTTTCTCCACCAGAGCAGAACTACTACCGAGGAAAATTCTTTGACTGCACAGGTTAAGTGTCAGTACCTATGATTTATCTCATTCACTACCATTAGCTTCATACAAGCTGAACAGTCACACACAAAGAGACCCTTAGTCTAGGCCGTGTAGCAGAAGGCTCAGAATTTTAAAAACTCATATAATCAGTGATATATACCAGTAGCTAGTCACCAAGTCTTGTTTCTTAGGCCACCTCTCTTGCAGCAATGTTTCTTAAAAGAAGTCAGTTCTGTCAACCATGTGCCTACAACTTGGACAACAGAGCTGGGAACAAAAGCAAATATATTGCCTGCTTTTGTAGGTAGTGGTCAGAAATGCTTCTGAACGAACCTGTATTCACAGGGTATTTTCCTATAACAAAGAATCATCCAGGCCCAATGGACAAAGTACTGAGGTCAAGTACTGCCAAAAATTAAAAACATGAAAAGTCAGCATGGTGTTAGGAGCCTAGCAGCTTAAGTGGAGTCAAGCTAATTCTCTGTGGCTGGAGTCTTGGACATAACACCCAGAACATCAGGGTTTCCAACTGTGCTTAATAAAGAGACACTGCAGGATCCAGCAGAAGCCAGCCCACTAGCTACAAAATCAGAAAAGCTAATTTTGCTCTAATCCCTAATCCCACTGCTCTGTTGGGTAAACTCCAAGCAAGAGGAGCCAAATCAGGATGGCAAGTGATACCTACAGCTAAGAATGTTGGTGGATGAGGGGACAGAAAACTTGTTTGGGAGCATGAGGTATTGTATTATTAGATAACTTGAAATTTAGGATTACCACCACCAGGTGAGATCCACAGAAGGGATGGTTGCAGACTCTGGGAATGTCCTCCTGAATGTGCAGTAGGGAGGGAAGACATGGATGGATCCTCGGCAGGGGAGATCAATCAACCACAATCCAGTCCCTGCTTGAGCCAAGCTCTACGATTCTAGGTGAGTCTCAAGTCTTCTCCATCAAATCAGGAGCTGGCCTGGGTTCTGCAGGATTAGGCTCAGCTCTTATCAGTCTCAATGTTTTCTTGTTTGGGCACATAGGAATCCAGGTAATTTTATACCAAGAAGCCAGCATTTGTTAATTTGCAATAGCGTGTGGTGAAGGAAATAAGAACAAAAAGAACACACGTGGTTTTACACCCTCAGGGAAACTTTAATTGGATAATCACTCACTCGACAACACCAACAAGCACCTTCTTTGAATAAGATATGAAAAATTGCATATTTTAGTCTTTAAAAATGTGTTTTAAATAAACCCAGAGCTCTTTAAAAGTTTATTTCTCGGGGCTTACAGCAGTTAACATTCAGCTCCCCAATGAAGTTCCTCGCTGTGTTCACACAGGACAGATGGGTTTCCATTAGCTAATATGCTTCCAGGTGGTGCTGACACAGCACAGACTTGAATATTCCTCTCTGTGGGAAGTAGAGGTGCAACTTCTATACTTAACCTGCCGACAACCTGCTACTACGACTTTCCACATAGCCTTGGGTTTGCATGGATCTACAGTCAACTCTCAGAGAATAAATGCAAACAAGTAAACTGGAAACTTTAGCACAGAGCCCTCTTTCTGCAGCTCTGGTTCTTGTTCATCTTGGCACACTGTGCTCCAGAGCTGACTCCAGGCCTTGGCTTTGTTCTGTGCTGGAGAGCTGTCTGCTGGTAGACCAGAAAGCCTCAGCTTCAACGGCTACATCTTCAAAAAGGCCACCTGGGGGGGGGGGGGGGACAAAATACTTTACCACCAGAACATGACAGAATGACGGGCTGTACATCAAATCCGAGAGAGAGGAGCAAATCTGGTCAACAGGATACAGACCAATCTCCCAAAATCAAAAGAAGTGACTCAGGCGAGGCAGACATTGAATTTTACAGCAAGAACCAATCAATCCTTTTTAAATGAACCATCAAGTAATTAGAATGACTCACATCCACTTTAAAGGAAAAACAGAGTTTTAATTGACAGTAAAGTTATATATCCATGAAGTAATCTAGTTCATGTTCTCAGTGGTGCAAACCACTCTTTTAGGCATTCTGTTAGCAGAATTCTGAGTCTAGAAGACTACCAGGCAATTTTACGTCCTTAACACTGTTGGTAAGTACATCTTCTTCTCTGCAGGTCATGCTGATACTTTTAATCATATGCAATTATACTTGTTGTGTTTGCCAGTAGCAATTCATCTGCACTTAGTGTTTAAAACAAAACTTGATTCACACAGGTTTATGTGCAAAATATTTTCCACAAGGCCCAGATCAAACGCCTGGAACTTCCCAATAGTTCTAATAATGGAGAAACAAGCAATGACAGCCAGTCATAAATGTTTATGGCATTTTAATTCAGAGGTGACAATAAATTGGGAACTGCACTAACATCAGGACAGTCAAACAAAGAGATAATGCTAACCAGAGTGGAAAGTTTGGGAAGCTTGCACTAGACCAGACGGAAGTAATCACCCATTCTTAGAGAAGTATTAATGGCATCAGGGAAGCTGGTGCCTATGTCCCAGCCGCAGTATAAGGGGCACGGGGCACGTAGTTAACGATCCCTGTTACAAGGAAAGGGAAAAGGCGGCACCCTGCTGTGCAGGAGGCAGCGGCTCTAGGGAGAGAGCTTCAGAGGACATTACTCTTCACAGGGTGCTGAGGAAGGCACCTGCTGAGTTTCCATGTCAACTTCCTGACCTACACCAGGTTTGCAATGAGAACACCACAGTGGAGGGAACAGGATCCTAAACAGCATCCATCAGAGGACAATTACAACAGGTACAAACCTCCAGGGCTTTCTGTGATGATTAACTGAGATAGATAACAGACTGGCTGAGGGCCAGAAATGTGTTTCAGGGCAGACCAGGCTCTTTAGAGTGTGTAAGCTAGCCCGGGTCACATAGTAAGGCCCTGTCTCAAAAACTATGAATAAATATTACACATATAATGGTTATTAGAAGATAATATGTTACATATATTCATGTGACTTTTCCCTCTCTGTCTCCCACTTTTCCACTGTTACCAGATGGGAAGGGGTGTTCAAGAGAGACTCGTGTGTGCCCCATTCAGGATCGAGGAATGGTTATAGAATTAGATGGGATGGGAGAACACAGGTCATTGAGCTTCACAAAGGGTCCACTGAGGGCAGTGGTTATGATGCTTCTATGCAATTGCTGGGAGAGAAAACAGACTACCTTATGAAGACAAAATCAGTTAGCTCTTTTAATTCTGCAAATTACTGTGACATGGAGTAGTTAAAAGAGCAATGGACACCATCGTGAAAATGGCTAGGAAATTTAGCTCTGGAGGCAGACATCTGACTAGACTCTGAGACAGTCTTGGTTGTCACCAACCAGGAGGTGGTGGTGACTGACGTCTAATGGGGTAGAGGTGTTGTTGTTGAGTGTCCTAAAAAATCACAGGACAGCTCCTCAGATGCCCCCAAATGTCAGCAGCGCAGTGCTGAGAAACGGTGTAATTACAGAATCGTTTTGTGAACCCAGACCTCTCGTTGACTAGTTCTGTGACCTTTAATAGGCTGCTTAATCTCTTTCCATTTTTCCACCTCTGTAAAATGGGAACTGCAAAGGGCCCACCTGAATCCTGTGACGCACTTTATAGTGTAGCAAACTTATCTTGACTCTGTTTGCCCTGAGCACAGAACAGGATTAAGGCAGAAGAGCATTTGAAACACGGGTTTACAAACGAATAAACAAGCTCAGGAAAACCAAGTGACTTGCTGAGTGCACAAAGCCTCTCAAGTGGCAATGGTGGACTGGGAGGGGGGGGAGCTTTGATTTGAAACCCCTCCTTTTCTCACCATAGCCTTGCAGATAAATGAGAAAAAGCTAGAGGCACAGGGACCCTGAATTCTTCTAATGCCTCAAATAATCAAAAGCCCGCTTTGTTTCCCATCACTGGGATGGAGAACTTGACCCAGGGAACGGTGACACTAGAGGCGAAACGGACCAAAGCATGCAAAGAAGCCCCCATCAAGTAAGAAAAACCTGAGATTTTGACCTAATGAGTTCTTATCTCTAGTCTTGTTAGCTTTCCCTACCAAGTACATGATGTACTTCCTAAGTCTCAATAACAAGAACACGTACCCAAACTTGGGAGCAGGTAGTACATGATGATTTGTGGTCCCCTTTTATTTAAATCACTGTGAGTTAATTATTTCAAAAGCTGATTTTGCATTCTCAGGCTTTTATCTGTGGCAGGAAAAGCTGCTTCCATTACTGCCATTTATTTTGAGAAAGGATAATTTCTTTTTGTTCTTTTACGATGCTGAGAAAATCCTATTTCAAAGCTTTCAGACCACACAAACAGCTGCGCCTCCAGGCTCTGCTAGCTCTTGCATTTCTGGAATACACAGTCACAAGGTGTAAATGGTGACTGGAGACATTGGAAGAGAGGACTCCATGGCCACACGATGTGGCTCTGTGGTCATGCGCCTGAATATGGACACTTGGAGATACAAAGATATTGTCCCTGCTTTGAGTCATCTAAAAACAATCGTCTTAAGTGACAATAACACACTGATTCCCACTGAAAGATGCTGGCTTGCTAAAGGGACTCTGGCAAACAGTTGGAGGGGGAGAAGTCCCTGCCAGTAGAACAAGCAGAGGCTACAGGTGGATTTAGACTAACAGAGCTCAAGTAAAGCCTTCCAACTCAAGAGCTCCTGCAGACTCAGCAGAGAATGAGATGGTAACTGCTGATTAATATAAACCTTCACCTGGGATTTTCTGTGAGCCGTGGTATACACCGTGATGATAAGCATATAACCCCAAAAAACTTGTTGGTTTTCATGTACCAGAGGAATAGGGAAGCTAAGCTACTGGGAGAAAGGCAGCTGGTGGCTCCACCTGAAGATGGGCAGAAAGCACAGGGCCAATGCATCAGCCAACCGTCGGAGTTCTAGCCATCGCTAAAGGAAGCCAGTTCGGGGCACATATTTCTCATTACTTCTTTCAGAACATGCAGATTATAGAAGGCACTGCCATTGCTGGACAGGGCTACCGTGACAAGGGAGTGAACAGCCAGTCCTGAAACACCAGTTACATAAAGCAAACTCAGTCACTCTGCTAAGGACAGTGAACCCATGGGGCAAACATTTACATGGGAAGAGTCTTCAAAGTGTTTTATAAAAACCTACCGCCTCAAGCACAAATTGTATTTGTTAGGAAATAATGATATTCGTGTGGGTGGGTGCTAAAAACGCCGGCTATAAAATAGTGCTACCTCAATAAAAACACCATCACTCAGACATTCGAAAGTCCTAGTTTCTCTTTTCCCAGGAACAGCTGCGAGGGGGATGGTGGAGCAAGCACATGGTGGCATCAGGGCAGTTATGGACAGCATGTTCGGATATTTTGTCCCATTGGTACCAGCCCCTGAACAAACAAATGTAGTTGGGAGTGGAGTTCCTGTAAATCAAATTAAATCAAGTATCTTTTCTCCAGTATCTGAAACAGTTACCACTGTCTCCAGAAAAGTGGCTTTAGCACAACAAAACAAAACAAAACTGCTAAAATAAATAAATAAAAAGCCACTGCCTCCTTCTTTGGAGGTTCAGAAGTGCAAGTACTGAGGACACTGAGTTGGGCCGTCCAAACCTCATGCCAGGCAACTAAAGAGCTTTCTGTAGCAGACAAAATCATTGAAACACTGACTTCAGCGGCAGTTTTTAAAGTTCTGATATGGCTTGAAACAGTGATTCGATTAGAGATGAAAGCAAGGCAAAAAGCTCCTCCCGGAAATCACTTCTGAGCCACTGTCAAGGGCTGAGGAGGGAACGGCCGGCGAGGATGCAGTTGGGGACTCCAGTGGTTAACACTGAGAAAATGCCATGAATGTTATATGTAAGTAGCAGTGAGATGCCGTAATTAGAGGCCTTCAGGTCAACACTGTTTGGGTGCACGAGGGCAAAACTCTGTCAGGCAGGACAGGTGACTCAGGTAACCTGCCATTCTCTTCAGGGAAAAGGCTAGCAAAGTCACAGCCACGCTTCCAAACTGTCTTGGTTAATTTTATGTCATACCCAAGCAGTTTTGCTTCTGTGATTTGCTTTAATAATTTATTTCTAGTTATACGAACCATACCTCAAACTAGAAAATATAAAAAAGTACACACAAAAAAAGGGAACTATAATTTTTGCAGCTCTACTACTCAGAAACACTGGACATTATTTTTGTTTTCTTTCCAGATGTTTATTTATCATATACACCCAAGCATTTCTCTATACAGTTTAGTAATACATTATTTCTGTTTAACCTACTGGTGTATTGCGGCAGTTTTCACATGCTAGTAATATTCTTTTATTTTATTGTATTTTTTGATCTATACATTTTTCCCACTCCCCTTTTACCCCACAACCCCCATGCTCCCAATTCATTCAGGAGATGGTGGCATGTACCTTTAATCCCAGCACTTGAGAGGCAGAGGCAGGTGGATCTCTTTGAGTTCAAGGTTAGCCTGGTCTACAGAGCTAGTTCCAGGACAGCTAGGGTTGTTTCACTGAGAATTCCTGTCTGGAAAACCCAAAAATAAATAAATAAATTTTTAATGGTAACATTATATATTGCTCTATATTTGTCACTTAAGGAGGAAAAAACGTACAAACGCATAGCTTCTTTTGCCAGAAACAAAATTTGGGGGATTTTGAGTAGGGTATTATTGAGCGCAGTGGTTCTAGGGTGCTGTCTCTGGACCAGCATCATCCCCATCTCTAAGGTGCTGTCTCTGGATCAACATCATCCCCATCTCTGGTGCTGTCTCTGGATCAACATCATCCCCATCTCTAGTGCTGTCTCTGGATCAACATCATCCCCATCTCTGGTGCTGTCTCTGGATCAACATCATCCCCATCTCTGGTGCTGTCTCTGGATCAACATCATCCCCATCTCTAGTGCTGTCTCTGGATCAACATCATCCCCATCTCTGGTGCTGTCTCTGGATCAACATCATCCCCATCTCTGGTGCTGTCTCTGGACCAGCATCATCCTCATCTCTAGTGCTGTCTCTGGATCAACATCATCCCCATCTCTGGTGCTGTCTCTGGATCAACATCATCCCCATCTCTGGTGCTGTCTCTGGATCAACATCATCCCCATCTCTGGTGCTGTCTCTGGATCAACATCATCCCCATCTCTGGTGCTGTCTCTGGATCAACATCATCCCCATCTCTAGTGCTGTCTCTGGATCAACATCATCCCCATCTCTGGTGCTGTCTCTGGATCAACATCATCCCCATCTCTGGTGCTGTCTCTGGATCAACATCATCCCCATCTCTGGTGCTGTCTCTGGATCAACATCATCCCCATCTCTGGTGCTGTCTCTGGACTAGCACCATCCTCATCTCTAACGCTGTCTCTGGATCAACATCATCCCCATCTCTGGTGCTGTCTCTGGACCAACATGATCCCCATCTCTGGATCAACATCATCCCCATCTCTGGTGCTGTCTCTGGATCAACATCATCCCCATCTCTGGTGCTGTCTCTGGATCAACATCATCCCCATCTCTAGTGCTGTTTCTGGATCAACATCATCCCCATCTCTGGTGCTGTCTCTGGATCAACATCATCCCCATCTCTGGTGCTGTCTCTGGACCAGCATCATCCTCATCTCTAACGCTGTCTCTGGATCAACATCATCCCCATCTCTGGTGCTGTCTCTGGATCAACATCATCCTCACCAAACAAAAACTTGCT
This sequence comes from Microtus oregoni, assembly GCF_018167655.1. Lineage (NCBI taxonomy): Eukaryota > Metazoa > Chordata > Mammalia > Rodentia > Cricetidae > Microtus > Microtus oregoni. Next base: position 1,708,125 of record NW_024543091.1, on the reverse strand, counting down.
AAATAAAAGAGTTATCCTGCATTACTCTAGACCCTCTTAATCAGACACTCGGGGGGAGGGGCTATCCAATGAGGGCCTTCCGGATGATTCTGGTACTTCCTACTTTTATAGCCATTAGTATAATCTTGATTTCACAAAGCTAAGCAAGTAATATTGGGGAATGTTAAATATAGGGACTTGGTTAAAGTTTTTTTTTAAATATTTATTTATTTATTACATACACAATATTCTGTCTGTGTGTATGCCTGCAGGGCAGAAGAGGGCACCAGACCTCATTGCCACCATGTGGTTGCTGGGAATTGAACTCAGGACCTTTGGAAGGGCAGGCAATGCTCTTAACCGCTGAGCCATCTCTCCGAAACATAGGCTTTCTCCTTACTTTAAAAGCAAACCAAAGTGTGTTCTAGACCAGCACAAATGGGGCGCTCTGGAATGAGTGTCCAAAACAATCAAAATCTGAGGATCTGAGAAGGTACAGGTAACAGTGAGAGGTGGGTCAATGACAGGGATGAGGATCCAGAGAAGGAATAATCAGATACAGCCTATAAATGTATGAAATTGACAAACAAGATTAATCAATTAAAAAAAATTCCTCTTTAAAAGAAAACATCTTCTTCCTCTAGAAGAACAACAAAACTGGAGGAAAATCAAATTAAAGTAGAAAGAAGCAGATTAAGCCCAGTGCTTCTGTTTTGAAACTGGCATTAATTATATAGCATAACAGCACTGTGCAAGGTTTCCATAGGTGTGTCTACAGTGTGCCAAACCAGACTCAGCCCTAAATTCTGGCCCCATCCCTTCACCACAAACACCAATTCTAACAATCACAATCTTCTTGGAGGGTGAATTTCTTTTCTTTTTACATGAGAGAAAATAGCAGTATTTGTCTTTCTTGTTTCAGTTAGTTTGCTGACCCCAGTCCCCCCACTTCACTGTAAATGACAGAATTTCATTGTTCTTCATGACTGAATGATTCCGTGCTCTGTGTACGCACCGTGTATTCTTTATCCAGTCGTCTGTCTTTGGGTAGCTAGTCTGACTCTGACTTCATTTCCTTGGCCTGTCCGCCATGAACTGGGATGCCTGTATCCATGGCCGTTCTAGTTGAGTTTGTGTAACAGCTCCATCCCGTTTTCCACATCCTGTAGCAGTACACATTCCTACTGAGGACACAAGCTTTCCTTTCCTGCTGTTTTCTCCAACATTCAATTTCACGACGTTGCTTTGTAGTTTCAAAACATCTGTGGGTATCTTCATCTTCTGAAAGGGCTTTAGATCATTTGCTTATTTTTTTTTTTTTTAGTTTAAAGATTGTTTTACATTTATTTGTTTGCATCGATGTGTGTATGCACACACATGCAAAGCATGGCTTCCCAGTGGCAGCCAGAGAACACCTTGTGGGAGTCAGCTCTCTCTTTCTATCTTGTGAATCCCAGGGACAGAACTCAGGCTTGGTGGCAACTGTCTTGACCTTTACCTACTGAATCTCCTCATTGCCCCACCCCCATTTGCCCATATTTATGAACTGGATTACTTGGGATTTGTTTGTTTTGTTTTTACTAGTGGTGCTTTTCTTCCCCCATGTTTTGGGCACTAACTGTCAGGTGAACAGTGGCAGCTGTCGTCTCCTGTTCTTCAGGCTGTCTCTTTTCTCTGCTGTCTGTTTCATTTCATAGATGCTTTCTATATTGATATAATCCTTTTGGCCCATTTTTTGTTTCCCGTGCTTTGGGGTCTTACCTAGAAAATCTTGGCTTGTGCTGAATCCTTAAAGCATGTGTTTTCTTCTAATACTTTCAGAACTTAACTTCTATTTAGGTCACTGACCTAGTTGGGGCTGATTTTGTACAAGGTGACAATGACAAAGGAGATTGGGTCCACTGGAGAGGGAGGCTAATGCTAATGGCTGAAGACTAAAGACCCACAGGTCTCTCATCTAAAGCAAATTAAGAATCAAATGAGTGAAGTTTTGGTGGATGTGGAGACAGCTGCTTCTGGTACTTACACCCTGATCTATCTATACCCCATCTCTGTGCATGTGAGCATGTGTGCTGTGCACATGCATGTGTGTCTGTGTTTCCCTAAATCTACACACTTCACAAGAGTCTCTTCAGAAAAACTCTTTGGCTAGTTCCAGTAAAGAAAGCTGCCACAAATGTGACTTCAAAACAAAATCATAAAAGTTCCACCAAAAGCTGGGGAGGAAACCAAACCTGTCATATTTTGCTAGGTAAGATGTGAAATTGTATAGCTATTCTACAAAACAATTTCGTTCAAAACTAAACAGAAGCCGGGCATGGTGACACAGGCCTTTAATCCTTGCACTCAGGAGGATGTCAAGTTCAAGACCAACCAGGCTATATAGCAAGTTCTTGACCAACCTAGACTGTATGAGACCCCCATCTGTCTTAGTTTCTATTGCTGTGAAGAGACATCACAACCATGGTAACTCGTGGAAAGGAAAACATTTAATTAGGGCTGGTTTACAATTCAGAGGTTCAGTCCATTATCATCATGACAGGAAACATAGCAGCAGACAGACAGGAATGGTGCTGGAGAAGAAGCGGAGGTCCCTTCATCTTGATCTGCAGGCAGCAGGGAGAGACTGTGTACCATACTGAGAGTAGTTTGAGCACACAAGACCTCAAAGCCCACCCCCACAGTGACATACTTCCTCAAACAAGGCCACAATTCCTAATAGTGCCATTCCCTATGGGCCATTCCTATTCAAACTACCACATTATCTTTAAACAACAACAGCAAAACAAGTGGTCAACTTGTAAGGACTATATGATCCACCAACTAGAGTCTTGAAACAGAAACTTATGTGCACAGAAAATCTTGCACAATATTGTCAAAAATGGAAACAAACCAGGGTGAATGTTTCAACAGTATTATAGCGATTCCATGGCGTATTAACAATCAGCAGAAAAAAATCCACAAACCACTGACACACACATAATTCTCCTGGGACTTGTGCTGAATTTAAAAACCCAACCTCAAAAGGTTACATACTGTATAACTACATTCATGTAATATTATAAAATGATAACATTATGCAAGTAGAGACAGACTAGTGACTGCCAGGGGTAAAGAATGCTGGAGAGAGAAGAATGGGTATGGTTATATAATAAGATGGATCTCCAGTGATGGAACTGTCAATGTCTTCACTGTGTGAAAGACACATGAACACACATTGGTGATAACACATAACACTGTATACATGAACACCCACATAAATGACAACACTGAGTGACCGAGTAACATCCAGAGGGGTTATATTCACGTCAATGCCTTGATTGGGTTACACAAGAGTTTTATAAAGTGTTATCGCACAAAGTGTACAGGGGTCTTTCTAAACTATTCTTTCAACTACACATAGATATAAAAAATTACCTCAAAAAAGAGTCCGATCAAATGAACCCCATAGTATTTAGCAAAAGGCTTTTATCCCGTTTCCTTTGATCCACTGTCTCTGCAAGTAACCCTAGGTAGAAACATTTTTCAAAGTTTTACACTGATTCTTCTGTCAATATCAATGAGATCCCATTTTCTCCGAGGAATGGCCCTAGCAATATAGTAGGTTAAGTGTGAAATGCAGGTAGCAATGCTATTATAATCAACAGGTTGGGTGGGTAGCCTGGAATCAATGCTTACATTATACAGCACTGTCTTACATATCAGGTAGTGATGAAGTTTGTGCTGTGACCAGCCCACCAGGCACACATTTCTTCTTCCTGCCTCACTTTTATCATTGTCTAGAACTCAAAATGCCATAGCAGATTCTGTAGAAATAGAATAGGCTTCTCAATGTTTTGGATGATTCTCTTCCTTCCTTCCTTCCTTCCTTTCTTTCTTCCTTGTCAGATTATATACACTTAAATTAAAACTTTGATTTTAATCTTGAAAATAATATTACCTTACAAAAATGTCCAGGAAAACAGTAAAGAAACATATGCTATAAAACCCTAATATAACTATAATTTTGATCTATTTTCATATAGTTTAAAAAGGCATTTTAAAAAAAGATTTTACATATATATACATACATATATGTATATATATACACACACATGTATGCATGCATGTAGTGTGTATATGTGTGTACGCACATTTGTATACATGAGTATACATGCCAACAGAAGCTAGAAGAGGGTTTCAGGTTTCCTGGAGCTCAAGTTACGTGCAGCTGTGAGTGATCAGATACAGGCTCTGGGAAGCAAGCTCAGTCCCCTGAAGAGCAGCAAGCTCCTAATGGCTGAGTCATTTCTGTGGTCCCAAAAGGCATTTTAAATATTTTCATAAATGACATTTTTATATAATATTTTTCAGATGTAACTCATTAAGTGTTTATTCTTAATAACTGTATAACAGTTTATCATCATTTATTTAAGTCATTATAAATTTAAATTGCTTTCAAATTTACTAAGTCAAAAGTAATACTGAAGTAACTATTATATTGTCATGATTATAGATTTGTTTTCCCATACTTTGGAAGAATTCCTCAGGAGTCCCAGAGATTGAACTGCTAGACTGAAAGGTATGGAAATTACTAGAATTTGATGCATTTTCCCCAATGAGATGTACCAACCAACACCATGTTAACTCTTTTTTAATTAGAGCTAATTTAATAAAAGGATAATGATGTCTCAATGGTTTTGTTTGAGTTTATTGAGTTGCTGTGAATTTAGAGATTCTACCAATTTTTTTTTATCATTGGTTTTCTCTTTGGTCAACTGTGAATTCAAGTCCTTTTCCTTTACATCTCACTAAGATTTTTAGCTTTTTCTAATTTTCTTTATCATTGTGTTGTGTTTGATTCATATGCACACGTGAGTGCTAGCTCATGTGTGCCACAGCACGCGTGTGGAAGTCAGAGAACAACTTTTGAGTGCTATTTTTCTCCTGAGACAATGGGTTCTGGGCATGGAATATAGGTTATCAGGTCTGCACAGCAAGCATTGTTACCTGCTGAGCCATCTTGGTGGCACATGGATGCTTAACTTTTAAAAACAGTTCGTATAAGCCCTTTAGAAAATGTTATTTTTTTTCCATTGAAGAAATTAAGTGCCTGGCATGAGCTCATAAATCCACATAAAATATACTTGGATTTAATTTTGCCCACATTATGCATGGAGGTCTGAGATTCAGAGACGTTAAGTAGCTTTTCCTCATGGCCGCGACTTGGTAACAAGGCTGGTGTGCGATCAAAGTTTTGTTTCTGAGCCTAGTATTCATTTCGGTATAAAAGCTCTTTCCCTTTTAATTACAGGGAGAGATAATTGCTATGGTAACTTTATTTAAAGAAAGCGTGTATAATATTCCAATTTAAGCCAGATTTAATAGCTGGGATGAGGCAGGCTCCCTATCTAGTTAAGAAGAAAGTTGATTCCTTCTTGGAATTAATTATACAGAGGAGAAAGCAGAGCTTGAGTGGCAAATCAAAGCCTCACTTGTAAAGAGAAATGACTTTTTAATTAGTGGAGAGGGCCCCGTTATATGATAAGTGCCAAGAAGACAGTGAGCAGAGAGCTGGAATCTCAGGATGGAACCATTTTTCTTTAAGTTTGGAGAGCAGGGTGGTGTTGGCATAGTTAGTTCAATAAAAATGACTGTAACTCAGAATAATGTTATTTAAGGACTGTTAGGAGAGGGATCAAATTATAACCAGATGTTTATTTTCTTTAGCCCACTGTGGGGAGTGAGTGAACCCTGTATGTGTAAATATTCATGATATGACCATGGACACGCACAGGACCCCAAAGCCTTAACCCAGGGGGTGGCAAGGCCTTCCTGATCCTAGTATGGATGTCTAGCTTTGCATGAAGAAAGTATGACCCATAGCTTCCTTCTACAGATGACCGTGGCTTGAGACTTGTCCCCTACAGAGACCCAAATCAGCTAACCTGTCTCCTCATTCAACTGTCTGGCTTACTCTCCCAGCTGCTGGTGCACCTCCATCAAAGTGCATGGCTCACCCAATCCCAGTTTTTCTCTGTGTGTGTCTTGTCACCCTGGTTTGAGAAATCCAAAGTCCTGTAGGTTGAGGTAGCAAGTCACTATTCAAATATTCTTTTAAAAATATAGTATGTTTGCCACGTGCACACTCTCTTCTCGATGGAGACTACTGCAGAGATCCACACCTGGCCGGAATCCAGACGATAAGCAAGTGTGGGGCACCTGGCCCCAGGTGGAACATTACAGTGTAACCCTTACACCTACGGGTCAGAGAACATCATGCAAGAGGGATAGAAAGATTGTAAGCTCCAGAAGACCAGGATGCCTGCTGCCAGACAGTGTCTTCTAGACATAACAGGGAGGCTCCACTCATGACCTTCCAACAACATGGTTGCTAACACAAGACCACACTAGCTGACAATACTACATGACTGGAAGAAAGTTTCAATAGACACTATCCCTAGATGAAGACTAACGGTCAACAATGGCTGGCTAAGGGAGGGAGAGTCAGTTTTCTTAAGGGACAAACTCCCTTAAGGCTTCTTAATCCTAAATAAATGAACATTAAAGCACCATTAACTGAACTATTAATACACACATATGGAACAAAAATAGTTATAGGAGAAAAGGTCATGAATTTGGGATGGTGGTGATGGAAACACAGGAGGAATTGGAGGGAGAAGAGGGAGAAGCGGGAATGATATACATACAATGTACTCATGCATAAAATTTTCAAAACGAAATAAAAATACAGCCCCACAGGCAAATCCTTTAAAAGAGAAAGTATGGTAAAACATCCATTGTCTTAGTTACTTTTTTATTGCCGTGAAGAGACACCATGACCAAGGTAACTTAAAGGAAAGTGTTTAATCAGGGGCTGCACACAGTTTCAGAGGCCATCATGGCCATCACGGCAGGGAGCACAGTGGCAAACAGTCATGGCGCTGGAGCAGGAGCCAAGAGCTTACATCCCGACCCACAGGCAGGAGGTGGGAGGTGGGTTGGGGTGAAGGGGAGTGGGCTTTTAAAACCTCAAAGCCCACTTCCAGTGACATACCTCCTTCAACAAGGCCACCCTTTCCAATCCTTTCCAAACAGTCTACCAATTAGAATATTACCATTTAGACATAGGAGCCTATGGGGGCCATTCTCATTCAAATCACAGCATCCATATTGAAGTAAATACCATTTCCTTTTTATGTTTATAATTTAAACTTACTGGAAATACACAGGAATTATAAAATTCTTGTTAACCTGTTAATTTTCAATAAAAGGGAAACTAAGGAATGGCTTTGGAGATTTTGTGAGAAGAAACAAGGACAAAGTCTCTGGCAAAGGACCCCCTGAAGAGAGTACTATGTGATATGTCACCAAGAGCTCTGCACTTTGACCTTAAGCCCAAGGAAAGCAAAGTGGGCTCTTCCATGTGGAACTGCTCAGCAAACTTCACAAGGTCAAGGGAGGTGCACATTGTCCCAAGTGAGAACTGCTGTCTAAGCCCCTCACAAGTGGGGGTGTCAGGCGAGCTGAGGGTGGTGCAGAAAGGTTAATTATAGTTGTACTGAAAGGACCAGAGAGTCAGCTGAGAGAAGTGACAGCTGATGAGTACAAGAAGACGCTGCTTCCTATCCAGCACGAGGATGCGGGGGAGCAGAACGATCCAGGCTCTGGACCCTGGCTGGGATGGGTGCCCTGCCACCAAACAGCTGTTAGCTCCACAGCAGTTTTGGGCCCAGCTTCCTCCAGCCCCATCAGGATGACTGAGAAAAAATCCAAATGCAGAACCCCCACGTATGAGGCCCTCAGTGAGCAGAAGAGCTTGTATTCATGGCACAATTTATTAGGCTTAAACATATCACTAGAGAAGCACCTTTTTTTCCTATCTGCTTTTCATTTATGAATTCATGTTTCCATTTTCTTAATTATTTTTAAAGGAAGATGTACAAAGGGCTTGTACATATAAACACCCAAGGCTTAACCAGAACTTCACTTTCTTTTTTAACACTACCTAAGTAACAATACATCTACTGGTGATCTGTACTAAAATTGCATACATTATGTCTGAATGTCCTGTATGTTGCCATCTTCCCAAAGAGACACAAGGTCAGTGAGCTGTCCTCACGATGGGCAGAGGAATCGCAACCCAAAGCTGGCTCATGGAGAGCCAACAGACCACCTGGCTCAGGAGAAAGTACCTATTATCTCCCAGAGACAACAGGATGAGATTACCCAGCCTTCATGCCTTGGCTTCTTCACCTCTAACTGCAGCTTTCCTCTTCTGGCTAGTTGGCCAAGAAACGTATCATATATTGCAACTTCTGTGAGTGGTTCCCCAACATGCTTTCTTCCCACAGTGCTGTCTAGGAATGCTGACTTCACTAAAAGCCTTCCTCAACCTGCATCATTAGAACATGGCCGAGGACCTCTAGGGAAGATGGCCTCAGGGCTGAAAAAGTTCCAAGAGGAGGCACAGAAACAAATGCTTTTACTGTATGTGAATAAGACCTATCGTGGCTAAGTGATGAAGCTCTGAGGAAGAGCTCATTGTTCTGGGGGGTACATTTTAAAACTCAAAGTTTTGACTTTGTCAGCATATCTAAGTTGCTAAAAGACTGAACATAAACACGTATTACACTGAGGCTGCTTTGCCCCCCCCCCCCCAACTATTTTATTTTGTATATTTAAAGAGGAAGCCACCAGCTCTGGTGATACAGGTTTGTAATCCCAGTAACTTGAGAGGATGAGGAAGGAAGATTACATAAACAAGGCCTATCCTAGCCTTTAGGGTGAATTCAAGGCCAGTTTAGAGAGAAACTGTCTCAAAATTAAAAATAAGAAGAGGGCAGAGGACATAGCTCGGTGGCAGAGTATTTGTCTACCATACATAGCCTCCAGCTAAATCCTATAAACATGCTAGTAACATGTTCTCCTCTATGTTTCCACTAATTAATAGGAAGAACATTTCTTTGAAACAAATAATAGCTCTTTTCCCAATATTTTCTTTGGGAAATATTCTTAGTAGCATTCCTCAGGAAGGCTCTTTGGGCCACCAACACCCACTATTAAATAAATGTGCACAATCACCTTTCTCAAGGGTCCCGCACTCATAACATTAATGTGATGCTAATAGCCAAGTATGGAGTCAAAAATATTATGGGAGGGTCAGGTCCGTGGGTACCAGTCTGTCCTCTGATGCCCCTGCTTAGCCAACCAGCAGGTACAACTCCTGACTCAGATTCACTCAACCCAGTGGAACCAGCAGGGCACTTAAACAGTGTTTTCTGCTTTTAACTTATGAAAAGTTCCAACATTAACATACCCTATAATAAAGAGAAGAGTGGAATTAACACATTTAGAAATGGCTAACTCAACTGGGGAGGTAGCTTAATTGCACTTGTCTAGCATTTGCAAAGCCCTGGTCTCAATTCATCCTGCCCACCCTCTCTCAAAAACAAACACAACAACCTGTCAACTCGAGTCATTCTTCTTGTACTGGGTCCTGCCACAGATCGGTTTTGGAATAAATGCCATTCCTGTTTTCTCAAATGTTATTCGGATATGTCAATCAATATGTCTCATAAAAATAAAACCACAATGCCACAATCACACCTCAACTATTAATAATTATTCAGTATCATCACATATCCAGTTTGTGACCAAAGTTTCTCAGCCAGCACATATATAGTGTTTTAACAACTAATATCTGCCCGAAACACACTCCACATTTGGCCCAAGTATAACAATGAATTCACACATGTTTTGAGTTTAAGTCCTGAGTTCCTCTGCCTCCTCCCACCCCCTGTTTTTCAGCCTCTGTGATTTCATTTTAAACAAGCCTTTTGTTTTCTAGAGTTTTCCTCTGACTGCAATGTGGTGTCTGTTTTGTTCTTATTTTTAGTGTCATTAGGAATTTATGCATTTAAAACACTTGAATCCCCTGCAGCTAGGCTCCTCAGAGTTCAAACTGTTCCCTCTTGGAAGTGAGAGTCACTGCAACTCAAACTCCAGGTCTGATGGACAAAATTCTGGGAGTTCACGAAAATTCGATGGCTGTGATTTTTGCTTTTTTGGTTAGGATATAATTCAGTCTCAGATGCATTTCAGCCCAGAGTGGAATGGCCCTGTCTAAGAGGGGCTGTGTTCCATTTTAGGGAGGTGGCACTCAGGGGCCTCCCCCAAAGCTGTGCTACTACTTCTAAGGCACTTTGGACACATGTCTTAACATAGGCCAGCGCCCCTCTCCTGGGGATAAGCCACTGTGCTCCTGTCTCAGAGCACAGTAAGAAAACAGCTCACTTCTTTTGTTCTTGTCTCCTGTTCTGGCAGCAGGTCCCACACTCCCAGAGCAACATCTCACCTGCTACGAGCACTGAATGGGACAAGCTGGAAATCAGCTCCTTAGCAACAAAATTATTTCCTTGATAGAATCTAAAAGTGAAACACCGCGATCCCTTCTCTTTCTACTGCAACTAAAAAGAAAGATTAAATTCCACAATCAGAAAACCAGAATGGAAAAGTAATACTTCTGCATAGAATACTTAGTTTAAAAAAAAACAACTAAGGGCACTGTTTTGTGGAACAGAGAAAACGATGGAGGCAGGAAGAAGTGACTGCATTCAGCAGTCTCCCGAGGAAATTCCCTGGTGTATAAGTTATAAAGGTGACTCAGGCATCCCGTGTGGGACAGGCTCCTGTAGTGCTGCTTGTCAACACTGGAACAAAGCATGGTCCTGACCACTGGGGAAGACTGAGAGTTCTGGACGGGTACCCCAAAGAAAGCTGAAGGCATTCTGAAACTCTCCTAATTACAGGCACTCAAAGCCTCGCTACAGGAAAACCCTCCCAGCCTCACAGGATGCTGGCTACGAGGAAGAAAACAAAACATCAGAAAACACAAAGACACATTTCATGTTTCTGTGATATTTATGCAGATGATAGACGGTTTCTCAGTTTCAAGTCTCCAGGGAAACTCATAGCAAACTGGTGGTGTTGGGCACCAGGGAGCCTACAAATCATCGTAACAAACAGACGCCTCTCAAAGCCAGAGAAATCAATGACCAAATCGTACCTGAAACAAGGTCAGAATCTCGGGGCTGGAATTGAAAATGAAAATCGTACCCCAGGCATTCAGACTCACAAAAGTAAAAAAGACCAGCAACCTCGCAGCTGGCACGGATACGGTGACGATGCAGCGGCCCTACAGGACTGCACGGATAATGGCACCATGGGTGAGAACGCGACAACCCTACCAGGAAGCACGGACAATGGCTTCGCAGGTGATGATGCAGCAACACTCTCAGACTGGGTGGATAATGGCATCACGGGTTAGGATGTGGCAACCCACCAGTGGGCACGGACAATGGCTTCACGGGTGATGATGTGGCCACCCCACAGGACTGCATGGATAATGGCTTCCCCGGTCATAATACAAACAATGGAGTATTCCCACTCTGCAGACCCCTGCGGCAAGTGAAATAAGCATCTGCCATGCAACCTAGTACTCTCATTTCTCGACATTTACCCAATAGAAGTGCAAACACATCCACATGAAAGATTTTACCAGCATACTTATAATAGCTTCTTCAAAACAGTTCCAAACAGAAGACAAAAGCCAACTGCCAAAAGCCGGAGAGAAACAGGGAAGCTCTTTACAATATGATGATGGTGATGATGATGATGATAAACACTACCCCCTACCCCAAAGAAGGAAAACCTTTTCCACTCTAAAATGCCAATAGTAAAAGAAAAACTAGTGCCATGAGCTCAAGTACTTGGTAGTTGTCAAAACTTACCCATTTGTACTTTTTTCTGAAGGGTCTCATGTAGCTCAGGCTATGTACCTAAGGATGACCTTAAGCTTCTGATCCTCCTGCCTCCCTTGATGGGACTGCATGTGTATACCACTTCTGTTTTTATGCAGTGTTGAGCAGAACTCTGCTTCATACATGCCAAGCATATTCTATGAACTGATATATATGTATATATATATATATATATATATATATATATATACCCAGACACAAGATTAATATATTTTCTGTTAATTATTAGAAAAAATGGAGATGGACAGGAGTGGGGAAACCATAATCCAAGGCTTCTTCTTGTCCCCAAATGTGGTTGAAGCAACAGTAAACCTCTTATGCTCAGCTATTATTAAAATTAAAAATACAAGGGACAAAGAGGATGGGAGCCCCATATAACTCTTTCCTCATTTTCTTCATGTATTTTCCCCTCCACTTATAGAATTTATGCCTGGATTAACCTACTGAAAAGCCCCTAAGGAAGAGCCCAATGTTGGTCTCAGAGGAAGTGTTTAAACAGTAACACACAGAGATGGTTCTATGGTAATTCATCAGTGTGCTATGTAGCAGGGTCTACACAGGGTGTGGAGAAGTCAGCCTCAGTTTCCCAGAAAGTTTCTGCCTTTGCTCCTGATCTCTGGAGTCTTCCTGGGCCTGGAGCTGTGTGAGGACTTACAACCTAACCCATGGCAAATGACTTCAATGGTTCTCTCTGAATCTATGAGATACTTGGGGGTGAAAACGTAAGTTATAAGTTGTCAGAGATGATAATGCCATGGGGGTAGTTTGGGGTACAGGCACTAGTACTCTGATGCTTGCAGAAGGCGAGTAGCCTGTGGTCGGGGCTACTAAAGCTGAACTGCATAACCATTTTTCTCCTTGGGGGAACCGGCACTGTATAACATTAGCCCTTCTGCTAGCGGTTTTCCAGCCTTTGCTAATGCTCACAGTGATACCCAGAATACATTCTCTGCTGAGCCCGAAGGCAGCCTTGAGTCAGCTTTCCCATTATCTGTACACCTAAAGCTGTTCAAGGGAGCTATTATTCAGAAATGCCTCTGGAAGAGACACTGCAGTGACTCCTTCAGTGTTTTGGCCTCCTCCCCAACGAAGAACTTTGTCCTTAAGTTTAAACTAAGTGGCGTTCACACAGCATGCTGACCTGCTTTCTTTCCCTTTATACAAGAGTAGCTGCTTAACACTGTGAGTGGGACCAATGAACACTGCCAAGTTAGGAAAACTGCCCGTGAACGCCTCACAGCCTCTGAAGCTTCCGGTCCTGTACTTGTCTCGACCTTCATGTTGATTCTCCAGGATTCCAGCTCCATGAGCAATGAGGCCCATTAGCCAAATTCTTTTGGAAGCCTGACAACCTCACACTGCGCAGTTGTTCCTGTGGGCACATCTGCTGCTCAGGAGGAGAGTGAAATTGGATGTGATCCTTTCCCACCTCCCAACCCTACTGACTTTCAGAAGTGGTGGGCGGGAGATGGGGAAGGAGCTCTCACACTCTGGTGCCAGTCCCCGACACCTTCAAAGTTCCAGCTTTATGTTCCCCCTGATCACACACCTCAGCTGCCGGTTCCACGGGGCTGCTGCTCAGAATAGGACTGAAGGAAAGGCTCGGGGCAGAGGTACACTTCAATGTCCCCTACCTGTGTGTCAAAGCCTTCAGTTATGTCCAGCAGTACTACCCTTGGGACAGACATAGAGAGGAGGATCCAAAAATGACTCTGCACGCCAGCACTTGTTACCCAGTGAAACCCATTCTTGTCTTCTTACCTACCCACCACCCCAAACCCTAGCAAATGTGAGTGCAGGACAGTAATGCCTTATCTAAGTTCTCACATCACCCCACAGATTCACCCAGGAGGTTCTCAGCAAATATCTGTTTCCTGGAATGAATAATCCTACAAATGAATCAAGGTTTACTGCTTTCCTGCAGGGGTATCAAACAAATTAAGTTCCTTTTGTAGGGCAGTGTGTGTGTATGTGTGTGTGTGTGTGTGTGTGTGTGTGTGTGTATGTGTGTTTGTTTAAATAGCTGGGAACTTTACTATTTTCCACCTTAGAACTTAAATACATCCGTGTTAAATCCCCACCCTATCTGAGCTGTAGAACATTGCAGAGCTTTGGTCTGTGCTGTTGAACAAGCCTCCAGAGACCGAGAGAAGAGCTCTGACTTTTTTTCTAGCCCAGAGCAGCTGTCAGAGAGGGTCCTGGGGATTCTGCGGTGATTTTTCATAGTATACAAGAGATACATGCTATGGTGGCATCTCAGGAGTCAGAGAATCAGAAACAGAGCCTGGGGCTGGTTTAGTGAGCAAACCCCTTACTCTACAAACATGACAAGAGAATTCGGACCTGAGTCTAGACACCCAGTACCCTCATAAAAAGTCAGGTGTGGTGATGTGCACCCCTAGCCCCAGTACTGGGGGAGAGAGCAGAAAGGTGGATCATGGGGACTCTGGCCAGCTAGCTCAGGCATCTGGGTGAGCACTGGGTTCAGTAAGAGACCATGTCTCAAAAATTAAACTGAAGAACAAGAGAAGAAGACAACCTAAATTCACTTGTGGCCCCAACATGTTAAGATACAGGTGAGTGTACCCCCATGCAACACATGCTCCCATATATATAACATATACACCACACACACACACACACACACACACACACACACACACACAAAATCCAAATTAAGTGATAAGTTTTCATGCTGAAAACATAAATTTAAAGACACCCTCAATTAGCAAGCGATTTAAAACACGAAATCAGGTTAGAGGTCACACTGGCAGTCCGAACACTATCTTGAGTGTGCTTCTAAACACCGTGGCTAGTTTTGATCTTGACCCTCGGCTCAGCTCACCGATTTTTCAAGTGGTTACTACATTTGCTGTGTAATGTGTCATCCCAGGCTAGCAACTCAGAAGACCCAATCCCACAAGAGCACCTATAATTAGGGAGTGACAATGCATTCTGGGAAGACAAATATGAACACCACAGAGGTGACGCATCGACAGCCTGAAAATAATTAATGCTTATCCTCATGAGGCCATCTCTGCCAAGACACAGGGGAACGGGGTCACCATAGCCTTAATGTCACACGAAGATGGAAAAAGCATTTTTCTTACCTGTAGAAGTAGGTCATAGCAAGAACATCTGGGGGAAAAAAATCCCCAAACCCACTCCAGAGTGGACTTGCATGGATTTAATGACAGTCTTTGCACTTATTTCCTTGAACGGAATATGATCATTGGTTCATCTGGTATTCTCTCAGCATCCTCCTATGTGGCACAGGACCCGTATGTTTGGGGACAGAACAAAAAGGCAGCTACCAAAACACTGCTTCTACACTGAACAAGAAAATGCTCTCATGTTTCAAGCAGCAAATGGTTTTTGTTGTTGGATTTCTAATGACACGGAAATAAGACCCAGTACCTCCCACGTGAGAGCACACTCTAGGAGGCAGGCTGGCTAAAGGTGGCCCACATAGCTTTAGCTCAGTACACGGCCCTCACGGGAGGATGCTGCACTTCTACCAAGACCATTTAAACATGGTTGAGCTTGCAAAGAGGAACTGAGTCACGTGCTCCTCATTAGAGCCACTGTCTCTGAATAACAAACGGCTTCCCAGTGAGGCTGCAGGTGTGAAGAAGAACAAGGTTAATCAGGAAAGGAAACCGTGCCTTTCCCACTAACTGTATAATCTCCAGAAAGGCCTTCTGAGGAGATGAAGCCCTTCCTACTTGAAGCTTTCTGTAGTCATGAGTCAGAATGGCTCAATATATAACCAGCGGCTCCTTCAATCAGCGCACCCAGATCAGGCACTCAGATCCACAGATAACTGATACTTCATTTTCTTCTTGGGGTCAAAAAAAAATGCTTCCAAGAACCCAGGCTTGTCTGTAATGAGAAGCTCCTAATGAGCCTCATTTTCAAGAAATTTGCTCTGAAGTTCAGAAAAGGCTTCAGCCCATTCTTTGGCTCCAACACAGTGACAAGGTACAGTCCTCCCTCCTTCCGACCAAGTGTACTGAAAAGGTCTCCCCTGTTTATGTTTTTCCTGACATTCTTCTTGCTATGAGCAACCCCATTTTATTTTTCACAGAATGTGGTTTCCTTTGCAGTCCCGTTGTCATTTTTACCCAGTGCCATTAGTGACCTTCGAGCTTAGTTCTTCTATGCTTCTTCCTTCCACACTCGTCCTTTCATTTTTCCGTCTTAGCACAAAAGGACAGTTGTACAACAAGTAAACCATACAACCGTGCTCTTCGACCCAGCGGTGGTGGCTCACGCCTTTAATCCCAGCACTGTGGAGATAATGGCAGGAGGATCTCTGTGAGTTTGAGCCAGCCTGGTCTACAGAGTGAGTTCCAGGGCAACCAAAGCTACAAAGAGAATCCCTGTTTTAAAAACCAAAACCAAAACAAAAAATAACCACCATGGTTGTGCAATAGCACATAAAATCACTACTACGTAAAATAAGCTCTTTTCCCAATGAAAGCGATATAATAGATACTCTTCTTAAGTACACAAAGGGATCCACAAAATGGAACATAGGAAACCCCATCGAGAGTTTCAGAGTTGTGTGCGAAGTCCTAAGATACATTGTTCTTGAGACGTAGACGATAAAGTCACTTGGTATGGAATGGGGTGGTTTTGCTGTCTTCATTACTGCTAAATGAATTCATTTACTCACTGTAGAATGAACTGATGTACATATCAAGGTAGTCATTCACTCGATATGCTCACTAGGTTCCTCCAGTGTGCCAAACAAAGTGATGAATTAAAGGACATCAGACATAGCACCAAACATAAAACAGGTGCTTTTGTGCTTTGTTTTGTTTTAAATCCATATTCAGTGTGAGTAGCCATTCTCTGTTCTAGGTGTATCACTGGCTCCAATAACAATCTCCCAAATTGTACCTAGCTGTAGAAAATGAGGATGGATGGTTGTAGTAAACCCACCCGAAGGCTGGCTCAGAAAGGCAGTCAGTGTATGAGCCCATGCAAAGCCCATGGTCGTTTCACCAGCTGCGAAGTGGACATCCAGTGGGCATGTGCTACAGTGGGACCGACCCAGCTTCAGAACCAAACCGCCTTTGCTCATATCGTATACATATGACTTCACCTAAGGCTCAGGGAATGTTGAGGAAGAGGGTGTAGAAAGATTGAAAGGGCCAGAGGACCAGGAAACCTGCTGTGAGATTGTATCTCCCAGAAATGACAGGGAAGTTACACCCATGATACTTCAGTAACATAGCTGCCCAAACAAGGCTTGAGCGATTACAGTATCAGCAGACACGCTGACACGGAAGGGTAAGATCTCACAGGGGTCCCCACCTTTAGTTAAAGAACCACAGGCCACTAAAGACTTGTGAGAAAGGGAATACACCTAGCTTTAAAATGTTAACTGTGTTCTGCAAATGCCTTTTCTCTGGACTGTTTTGTTCTTCTGATATCTCCTGTACAGCCATCAAGAGGTCGGCTGCTAGCTACCTCTTAGCTCTCTTAGCTTCCAGAATCATGGTGAACACTGATGGTGGCAAGAAAATGGGTACCAAGAACTGAGAAAAGCCAGGAAAAAAAAGCTGCATCCATCCTAGCTCTCCCCAAGAGTTTATCAAATTTCTTTTTCAGTCCCTCTAGCTTCTTGCAGGATGACCTCCATCCCAAAGGCCTCAGTGTGGCTATGTTGTCTGAAATCCCAAGTGTAATGCCCACCTTCCCTCCTCCCCTTATAAGTTGGGAATGTTCTATTTTTTTTTTCCTGACAATAAAGAGTTGAGGGACTATTTTTAGAAGCAAGAAGTTCTGACTTTTAGAGAATGTTCAATAACTTGGGGTGGGGAAAAATGAGAACTAGCAAAAAGCAATAAAGCTTTGAAAGCAATATACTGGGTCATTTTCACCCCAAATTAGAGCTTCATGCCCCTAAGACACAAGCTAAATAATGTTGTTTGTGTTGCATTAACTTTGAGCTATAATATGGCCAAAGTAGATTACAAGAGATCACAGAGAATAGTCATAACATTAGCAGCTAGCAGGAGCGTGTGGCAAGCAATCACTCTTCAGTTATAAGCTCCAGATCCCAGGGTGGGCCTGTGTGAGTCGGTGCACAACTGGAGTACAAACACAGGACTTCGCAAATGAACACTACACTAAAAAATGACCACTCCACAGTCATTTTATATCTGACTGAGGTCTGGTGTTTCTCACTTGCTCACTAAATATATTTCTGAGAGATGGCAGAACCTTGGTAGGAGGGATGGGGGCCAATAAATGGCTCAGTTCTACCTCTCCATTGCCTATCAACAAATGGTGTCTCCTTGTCAACAGGCTTCTTAAGAATGATTACGTTTATATGCTTTCATTTAATAGCTGGCCCAAAGCCCAAAAGATTCCTAATCTCGTTACTGTGTTATTTATCAATAATGATTTCCTTGTAACGACACCATTAAATCTTTGTCAGATTTGTATCTTTTGAAAGAAAATCATCATAGACAAAAATGTAACATATATTTCAAGAAGAACTTTTATATCAGAAAAAAAAATACAGGGCTAGAGAGATGGCTCCGTGGGTAAAAGTACTTCGTGATCTGAGTTCAATACCCAGCCCCTACATGGTAGAAGGAGAGAACAGATTCCTCTAAGCTATCCGTTGTCCTCCACATACATTGTGTCACGCATGTTACCTGGACACTCCCCCAACACACACACAGACTGTGTTTGTGTGTCTCTCTCTAAATGTAATGGAATTAAATCAGACACAAATAGTACTTAACCTCCAGTCAACAGAAAAATGCCAGGTACTAAGCACCATCCATTTGCAACTTAAAGTCGGTTAAAGGGACATTCACATCTACACGTGACAACCAACTAAGGGGAGCTGCGTATTAATCCTGTTCACTCAGCTGGACCCTGGTGACAACTCCGCTTATTGTTAGATCACAGTCAGGCCTCAGTCGTCAAGGGCTCCACATCAGTAGCTACAAATAGTCATAAGTGGAAAATCTCCAGTGGGAAAGGTTGTGTGTGTATTGCACATGTGCAGACCTTTCCTTTGGCTCCCTCCCTCAGCAAGGCGGCAGAACTGGGATTTACATGGTAGGTACGAGCCGTGGTCTAGAGATAATTTAAAGTACGTAGGAGGGTGCACTCCGACTATATGCAAATTAGCATGCAATTTCAAACAAGGCATTTGGGCATCCTTGGAATCTGGAATAGAGAGGTTCCTGGGACAAGTGTCCACAGACACCCAGGGACAACTGTGTCCTATTACAGAAGTCTTTTCAGTTTTGTCTACTCAGCCTCTTGTACTTAGAGCATTCCACAAGCCACCGATGTTAGTAAGAGTTGGTTTTTATCCATGTACTTTGAAATAATGCTGATGGTGGTGAGGAGATGCATGGGGCCACTTGGAGATCTGGGAAAAGCTGAGGTTCTGTCAGCCCTGCCTCCTCCTTCTTTTATAAAGGATGTGGGCAAAAATCACAGTTCAAAATGAGAAAACTTCCCCAATTATTATTTCCAACACACCAGTAAATTCCCCAAAGGTCATGAACTTCCACTCATATTCTTGAGATTCAAAAGTTCAACTGGGAAGAATTCACTTTAACTTTTCCATTTTCGTAGTAACTTCATATTCACATTCAAGGTTTTTTTTTGGGGGGGTTGTTTTAATTTTTAAAAAATTTATGCTCATTGAGTAAATAATGAGAAAATTTTACCCCAGATTTCAGTATCAGCCTTAATCCTTCACCAACCTAAACTTCTTATACTATCTATATGTGTGACTTGCCTTAAAGGCAAATGCTTTTTTTTTTCGTACAGGGTTTTTCTGTGTAACAGCCCTAGCTGTTCTGGAACTAGCTCTTGTAGCCTCGAACTCACAAAGATCTGCCTACCTTTGCCTCCCAAGTGCTAAAAGTGTGTACCACCACCACTTGGCAAGTAAATGCTTTTAACACCACTTTACAAGGGAGAAAATGTTGTTGTCAGGTACTAGAAACATATCCAAGTTCACTAGATGGAAAAAGTTGAAAATTAAAGGGAAAAAAAAACAATGCATTTTCCAGAACAGGCTCCCAGTGGCTTAGATCATTGAACAGGTCTTAGTTACTACCATAGCTTCTTCCTGGCTTCCAGCAAGGGCATCTTCCCAAAGCGTCTGTTCCTGGCTTTTCTGGGCAGACTGTGCTGGTTACTTTATGCAAATGTAAGAACTGGAGAAAAACTCTCAGTCCTCAAAGTTTGAATGTCTACCCCAATTTGCTACACAGGGCACAATGTCACTGAGAAAAGAAGGCCCCTGAGATTACCCACATCACCCCAAGCACAGCTTTGTGAAATGACTGCCCAGAGAACGGCACTATTCTAGGGCCTGGCTTTAATAATAAGGCTTAACAAGGGGATGTACATTAAAAACTTCTTATAAAATAAAAACACGACTTGAACGGAAAAGGTATCTAGTACCACTTTGACCAAATACCACTCAGTAGGCTGTTTGGGGTGCATTATGGATCAGAGGTGAATCCCAAATCTACCAATACATCTTGGTTAAGTTTTACCTTCTTATCTAGGCTGACAGATATATTTTGAAATGTGGGATAAAAAAAATCCTTGGGAGGTTTTCAAAAAGTAATTTTTCTTAGTGGAGGTAAAATAGCACAGACGCAAGGTAAATTGCCTTCAATGTTCCGTTGACATACTTATCTTTTTAATATGGTAATACCACACTGATCTACAACACAATTTCAGTGGAAAGGTAAGATAGATTATACATTTTTGCTGCCTTGTAAAATAGCAATGCACTAAGCATCAACAGATTTCATCACGCATGGCTTTTTCCTTGATGACCCGAGGCCAGCATTATGAACGACTAGTCATTCATTACGCAGCCTTGAGTAAGTCTCCTGAAGGGCTCCCAAGCTTCAACGACCTCATATTTACTACAGGAAGGACGGAATCTCTTTCAGAATAGTGATGGTGGATTAAATAGGTAAATAAGACCATGGACCCCAGCCTCAAGCACAGGTTATCAAAAATCAATCCAAAACCGTAGCTGCTGACTCTGTCCCACTCACTTTCCAGTCTTTGACTGTGACCTAAAATACAAAGGTTGACCTATAACTGCAAATTCTGAAGACATTACAATATAGTTAAAACTAATTCCTGCTTCTTCTAATATGTAGAACTGATGTAAGAATAAATCTCATATAGAAGACTAAAAATTAGACACACACAAATTGTAACTAAGTCTCCTAGCTAGCCAGAGATAAGTAAATTATTTCCACCCTAAAGTCCTGCCTACTTTGAAAGCTTATGCTTTAACCCATAAAAAACTAGGCAAGAGGACAAGCCTGGGCCCTGAAGAACAGGCTGTGGCAGTCGTCTCTAAAATCCTGTCTCCTTAAGCTGAAAGGACCACGTGCCCCGCAAAGGCAGAGAGTGGGTGAGCCTCTTGTCTTCCTGATGCTGCGTTGCCGTCTAACATGGAGGGAAGGAGATAGACAGATAGGGCTATGACAGCCTAATTAAAACCCACTCTTGAGAAAGCTCAGGGTCTTAATTTCCACTATTCATAGTTCTTCACAAATAATCCTCTCCGCAGGAGCACATTTTCAGCCCAGGCCTCAAAGAGCTCCTACCGAGTTCTAAAAGACCGAGAGCCCATCATCATAAAATCACCCAATCCCCGAGTGAGTGAAAAGAAACCATTTGCAGAATCCAGCCGGCAAGACTGAAGACAATTTCATTACGGACGATTATATAAGAGATATATTTGAAGAATTAAAGAAGCAAAGTATGCCAAGGAAATAAGAGACATTCAGAATCTAGAGGAAGATTTGAAAGAAGGTGTGATCATATTTCTTAAAAGAAATAAATTAATAAAGATTGATCTCAGGACGATCATGGATAAGCAAATAGGATATTGAATAGAGCTAAACAAAGCTGATCAATTAAACCAGATAATAGCAACAGCAAGTATAGAAGATATATTCTAAACAAATTATAAAAATTCACAAGGTGTAGATAAAATGGACAAGTTCCTAGAAATAAAAAATTATGAGTGGGGTGGTGGTGGAGCAAGCCCTTAATCCCAGCATTCAGGGAGGCAGAGGCAGGCAGATTTCTGTGAGTTCGAGGCCAGCCTGGGCTACAGAGTGAGTTCAAGGACATCCAGAGATACACAGAGAAACCTTGTCTCAAAAAATCAAAACCAAACCAAACCAAAATTAAAACAAAACAAAATAGAAATACAAATTATGAAAACTACAGAAAGTGTGAGTCATCTGAAATCTTCGCAGAAAGGAGAAGGTAGAAGAACATGGTGGCTGAGTAAGAAGATTCTTCAGCACCTCTCTGCAAGGGGACATCTAGTTTAATATGCCGAATAAGGAAAACCACAAAAATCAGGGGCTTCTTTGGGTACAATGAAAGCAGAAGAGGCTTCCAAAAAAGTCAGGGCAATCAATTAACTGCCACAATTCTCTCCAAACAGTAAGCAGCTCAGAACTAAGAGAGGCATCTCCTCTTTGCAGAAAGGTAAAAGAATTACTGCTTTTAGCTATGAAACTCAGTACTGTTAGGTCTGCCATGGTGAAACCCAGAGTTGGGCAACCACCCGCCCCATCAAAGAGGCCTCCTTCCACCATGGAGCAGTACCAAGTTGCCAGAAGTGCTTTGGGTAGGTGGTTAAGGGCTTCCTCTATCTGCATGGTAGGAGCATAACTCCAATGGCTTGAGTTGAGGGCAGAAAACCAACAGGAATGTTTGTCTCAGAGCACAGTTCCAGTGCTGCAGTGAAACAAAGTGCCTGGCAGAAAGACAAAGGTCCTTGTCATAGGCCAGAACTCACAGACCACAGTTCTGGCTCTAGACAGACTCCTGTGTACCTGCACAAAGGACAAGCATTTCGGTACACTAGTTCCAGACTTGTGTCTGGGGGAAACTTTTCTCTTTCCCAAGATAGTGCAGACTGTAAGACTCAGGTGAGACTGGAATTAAAAACAGACTTGTTTGCCAAGAAACCATCTCCACAAGCCAGCCCCAATCTTAGACAGCACAGCTAAGGCCAGGCCAGCACACCCTGATGGAGTTTTAGAACCACCCAAGAACTAGGCACAGACTCCAACTGAGTAGGACAGACTCATAGACTCTTGTGTCAGTCATCACCACAAGTTGTGGCTTCAATGTACCCAAGGCTATTCAGATTCTGTGGTTGTAAGGCCCAGATGACACAGTTTATGATCAGTACTCAGATAGGGTAGTGTATTAAACCCATTTGCTGGTGTATTAAACCAGAAACTTTGGCCATGAATACAATGTAAGTGAATACTCATGAAACCCAACACCGGACAAATCCCATTAGCTCCCATCCCTGGAAAGAGCATCTGTGGAAAGAGCCTCTAGAACAGCTCCAATGCAAGGTTAATGAAATAGTTTCTCAGCTGCTCCTGCTAGCATAGCACAACGGCTGGTTGTAGGCTCTTGAGGCTTAAGTCTAAGACAGCAAGAGGAAGGCCACTGAAGGGTGGACTTCATTGCCATTCCATGCTGTAACACTGTAGGTGGACAGTGTGTCAGCAGGTAACACATTCTGACAGCTTTGATGGGAATAATGTGGCAGGAGCCTAGGGCTGGTGTATCTGTAGCGATTCTACCAAGAACCACATAGAATTTCAGCAGCTGCTCATGAGACCTGTGCACCTACTCAGAAGAGGTTTGTAGGGACAAACTATTCTCTCCAGATAGCTTCTCATGTCTCTCTGAATAGACATCAACAGAATATTACGGACAAAGGTTGGGTTGCATAAGAGTGCAGAAACAGTGGCTATGCACCAACATCAAACTTCAGTAAATATTAACCAAGGTGCTGGGTTGTGCTGAACAGGATGAATGACTGCAGGGTCATAGAAACATGTAGCCTGCTAGGAATTTATGGAAAGATGGGCACAAAGAAAGTCAGCTTGGTTCAGAAGACCCAAATACAGGATCCTTCAAAGCCCAATATTGCACACCAAGAAGCATAAGGAGTTTTCAGGCAACTGTGACCTCACCTAGTTCTCCAAAGAAGGTGACCGACACTGACAAGGCAGTGGCCGGTGTGTGAGAACTAGATGACCATTCCAAATGGGGATTTTAAAGCCTAATGAGTTTGAGGAAACAAGAATGTTTCAAATAGTCTAACAGACAAGATGGAAGAGATTAAAAAGACAATTTCTTGAGCCAAAAACACACTCAGTAGAATTCAAAACAGAAAGATCCTCATCTTTATGATCGTGTTAAGTTGTTATCATTTCAAAATAGTTTGTCACAATCAAAAGATGGTTTTGGTGAGCTTCATGGTGACCATAAAGCAAAAACATGCAAGAGAAAAATGAAGAATAACAGGCCAATAATCAAAACATACCATTAAAGTGATTCACTTAACCATTAAGAAAGATTGGTAGGAAAGAAAAGAGCCATAACAAAATTAGATACTAGAAAACAAGATACTTAAGTAATGTGCTAAGACTTTGCTTCCTAATAACTTCCTTGACTGCAACTGAATTAAATTCTCCAATTAAAAAATAAGAAATGACATGCTGAATTAAGGAATAAGACACAATTATATGTTGCTCATAAAAAACTCACTCTCAGGAACATATAGACTGAACGTGGAGAAAAGAATAAGGTATCCCATGCAAATGAAGGCCAAAGAAAGCAGAGAGAGCCATAGAGTATCAAATAAAACACTCTTTAGATGCAGTAAGGGGACACGGTCATTTAAAAAGGAAGCAGTCAATTTAGAAGGAGAAAATACTAATTCTAAATATATATGCATTCAGCATCAGAGCACCCAAATACAAGGCAAGTTTTAACCAATCTAAAAGGACAGACTCGAGTACTATAGCAGGTGGAAACTGTACTATCCCATTCTCAACAACAGACAGATCATCCAAACAGAGAGTCAACAAAGAATGGGCAGAGTTGAACTGCACTCTAGACCAAATGCACCTAACATTTACCTACAGACTCTCCCACCCCACAGCTGCTGAACACAGAACTTTCTCGTTCAGCAGCTGCAATATCCTCCAAGGTGGACACTATGATGGCTACAAAACAGATCTCAACAGACTTTAAAAAACCGAAACCATATTAAATATCTTTCCTGACCACAATATAAGACTAGAAATTAACTCAAGAAAAATTTTGGAGGTTATACAGACACAGGATGACTGTAGCTAATAAAGAAGAAATAAAGGAAATTTAAATTTTCTAGAACCAATTACTTTTATCAAAGGAATTCCAGGACTAGAGGGTTTCATTAATCAATTCAAGCACTCATTTAAAGATCTAATATAAACACTCCTTAAGTTAAAAAAAGAAAAAAGAAAAAGAGAGAGAATTCTTTTGAATACATCATTTGAGGCCAGCATTGCACTAATACTAAAAAACTAGGTAAGGGTACATCAAAAAGGGAACAATAAAGACCAGTATCTCAAAAAAAAAAAAACACATTAAAAAAAATAAAGGACATTGAGCCTCTAATTCGTGATCCTAGAGAAGCTAAATAAGAAGGTGAACCCAAATAAAAACATATAGGCACCCTCCTGGATATTAACTTTATCAGGCGATGAAAGGAGACAGAGACAGAGACCCACATTGGAGCACCGGACTGAAATCCCAAGGTCCAAATCAGGAGCAGAAGGAGAGAGAGCATGAGCAAGGAACTCAGGACCGAGAGGGGTGCACCCACACACTGAGACAATGGGGATGTTCTATCAGGAACTCACCAAGGCCAGCTGGGCTGGGTCTGAAAAAGCATGGGATAAAACCGGACTCGCTGAACATAGCAGACAATGAGGACTACTGAGAACTCAAGAACAATGGCACTGGGTTTTGATCCTACTGCACGTACTGGCTTTGTGGGAGCCTAGGCTGTTTGGATGCTCAACTAACTAGACCTGGAAGGAGGTGGGTGGTCCTTGGACTTCCCACAGGGCAGGGAAACCTTATTGCTCTTCAGGCTGATGAGGGAGGGGGACTTGATTGGGGGAGGGGGAGAGAAATGGGGGGCGGTGTCGGGGAGGAGGCAGAAATTCAAATAAATAAATAAATAAATATTCCCAACAAAAATACTAGCAAACTGAATCCAAAAGCACAGTAAAATATGATTCAGCATGATTGACTAGGACTAATCCCAGAGATACAAGGATCCTTCAGTACGTAAACCCATAAACATGATATACTGTACCAACAGAAGGAAGACAAAAAACTGCAGTCAAGGCCATCTCGACTGATGGAGCAATGCATTCAATAAAGGTGAGCATCTCCTTTTTAATAACAATGCTGAGCAAATCGGGCACATAAACTCCAACATTATAAAAATATTTACAGTAAGCCAAGAGTTAACATCATATTGAATGGAGAAAAGCAGAAAGTTGTTTTCTCTAAGATCTGGAACAAGATCAAGCCGCTCTCCTTTATTGCTTCCATCCAATGCACAGCTGGAAGTCTGAGCAAGAACAATTTAAGAAGCTGAAAGAAACAAAGGGCAGGCACACTGGCAAAGAAGTTATCAGGTTGTCACTGTTTGAAAACCAGGTAGTTTTTTATAAAGAAATACATCAAAACTCTATCAAACACTACTATAGTTAATAAATGAATTAAAATTCTAGGGAATAAAGTAAACATCCAAAAGAACCCTCAATAACATTGCTATATGTTAACAGTAAATTACCTGAAATAGAATTCAAAAAGTTATTTCATCCACAACAGCTACAAAAAGTATAATATCTAGAAACAAAATATAATAAAAGAGGTAAAAGAAATAAATAGTGAAAATAAAACATTGGTGAGAGAAACTAAAGGAGGGGGGAACCCCTTGCTCATGGACTGTCTATCTATCTAAAATAGTTCAAATCAATCCCTATCAAAATGTCAATGACATTCAGCATAGAACCAGAAATTCCAATTCTAAAATCAGCACAGACCCACAAAAACCGGATAGCCAAAGATCAAAATGATTGAAGCAAGAGATATTACACTACCTGAATTTGAAGCATACTAGAAATATTTTATAATGAAACAGTATAGTGTTAGTATGAAAATTGACACACAGGCCAAAGGAATACCATGGAAAGTGACAAGTAAATACATACATCTATCCCTGGGTGCAAAGAAGAACTGTAGAAAGGACACTCTTTTTGGTAAGTGCGGGAGAAACTAGACGGCTACATTCAAAAGAAATAACCTAGACCCCCAACTCTAACAACTTAAAAGATCAAATTCAACAAAAATAAACAAGCAAAGACCAACCCAAAAATGGGTTAAACATTTAAATGCAAGACTTAAAATTTGAATACTTCAGGATATTGGGATGGACAAGGAATTTTTTTGAGCAAAAACCTCAAAACACAGGAAACAAGTGCAAACAGACAAATGGGATCACTTAAAACTAAAAAGCTCTGTCCAGCAAAGGACACACCAGCAAGAGTGCAAAGATAACTCACAGAATAGAAGAAAGCATTGGCCATGGACATGTAAAACAAGGGGCTGATATCCAGAATGTATTAGGAGCTCCCAAAACTTACCAACAAAACAATTTGAGTTTAAGGTGAGCATTAGATCAAAATAGACATTTCACAAAAGACAGAAACAAACAACAGTCAAACAAATGTTGAATAAGAAAAGAAACTCAACATCACACTGATGTGGGGTTCCCCTCTGTATGCTGTGATTATCACTGATTAATAAAGAAACTGCTTTGGGCCTATAGCAGGGCAGAACAATGTTAGGCACAGTCAGGAACAAACAGTCTCCTACAGCAGATTGGCGCACCAATGTGTTCAACTATATCCATGTAAAATCTGAGAAAGATTAAAAAGAAATTCTAGACACACACACACACACACAGAGAGAGAGAGGGGGGGGCATGGCTTAACACTATGGTTCCTTTAAGAGAGGTTTTCCTGATTTAGCTGTAGCAGAAAAAAAAAAAGAAAACATGAAGTTTTGAAACTGCGGCTTCCTGAGCCATGCTGCCTGCACAAATTCTGACTCTTTTGGGAGGTCCAGCTATGGAGCATTTAAATGAGGGTCACAGGAAATGGTAGAAAGGGAGCGGGGAGGAAGGGAGAGGAGCAGAGAAAAAATGTCTATCTCAAGATAAACAATAAAAAAATGGCTAATATCAAAAAGAACAACTACAAAAGGTACTGAGGAGATGAAAGAAAATGATGAACCCTTGCATGGTCTTGTTTCCATATCCATGTATTGTGTCCCTTTGCTACCCCATCTTTCTCATCACCATGACCCACTCTTGAACCTCGTTCTATTCTTTTTCCAGTTTTACCCACATTGATGCTCATTTATCTACATACACATGTATTAACAAGACAGAATCTGCAAATGAGAGAGAACACGTGGATTCTGTCTTCTTGAGTTTGAGCCATTTTGTTTAATATCATAGTTGACAGATCCATTCATTTTCATGCAAATTTCATGTTTGTTTATAACTAAATAAAATCCTATTGCTACAGTACGATTTATTTTGTTTTAAAAGTTAATTACAGCTGCCTAGTATCATTTTGTGTGAGGATAGTATATGTACTTGTTCATATTGTGCACATGTACATACAGACAAGTGTCTATAACTTTTAATTTGTTCACAGTTTATATGCAACCAATTCAGAATACTTTTGGCCTTTTCACACAATTGTACACAATGTAAAGTTATTTGGTAATGTGTTAAACGTTACATGCTATTTGTAATATAACATAACTTATAGTCCTTGCCAATCAAGATATTAACTCTTATCTTTAAGCTCACTGACTCTGCATAAATTGAGAGAAAAGAATAAGAATATTCATCTCATTTTGCTGTGCACTTTTAAATCACCATTTATTTTGTTTTCTTTTGAAGATTTTCATTCATCAATTGAACCATATTTTGTAGTTCAACTGTCCAACTTAAAGCAGAATATTTGAATTCCATGCATATAAAGTAAACATTATCCTTGATTTCATGGAATCTAGCTGAAAAGTCCATTAAAGAAGGCCTTGGTGGCCTTCCAGTAATGTTCCTCAGAGCATCTTCCTTACTGTTCATCGTGTCTGATACACCTTATGAGTCCACTTAGAAAGTGTCACAGGTTTTCTTGGCTTGGCTGGGATGCATAAGTCTTTACAGATCTACCTTTCCATGGTGTTGACAGCAGCAAGGTAAAAACTTGTCTTCCCTAATTCTCAAAGAGAGCTATTCTCAAAACATGGTCCCATTGTGATGACAGCTTCAAGTAGTTCTGTATCACATCAAAATGGGCTGACAAAAATTCTAGTGATACACGTCCCAGAAGCCATGTGAATGGCATCTGCCGAATGGCATTGCTTCCAAAAAAGAGAACACCAATGAATAAGATCCTTCCCTCAGCTCAGGTGTTACTGACTCTCATAGTCTCCTGTTTGGGCTCTCATGGTTCTTCTGGCTTGCTGGGAAGGTGAGATGCAGAACAGTAAATGTACACACAATACAGTGATATTTGCCCAACACCAATGGACTGCTGGGCCCTATCCCTGGCTCATGCTTAACAACCCATGATATTTTAATAAATTTTTCTTTTTCCTCAAGCTAGTGAGAAAGTCTGTTGTCTAGAAGAACAACTCTGATCAACATGAGCAATACAACAGATTCCTCATATTTGGCTTCTAAATATAAACAACAATAAACAACCTGAAAATTTAGAAAGAAATATTCAATAGTTCATTGATTGGTCCTTTACTTTGCCCTTATTAGCTAGAGACTAAATTCCCATTTAGAGATGGGGAAACATGATATGGAAAATACCTGGTCAATATGGAATTCGCATTATTTCTAACTCTAGAGTCAAAATTAATGCCAAAATATCCACAGTGGAGGATAAAACAAATCTAATGATGATCTTTTGAAACTATCTCCTAAGAAGAAAACCAAGCTTGCTTGCTCGTGCCCCCTCAGCCTTTCCAGTTCAGCATGTGACCTCCACATGTGAATATAAAATGGAGTGGGATCAAGGTCAAGTTATAAATATCCCAATATTGGTGGAATCAGACAATAGTGTTTCCAGACTGTCAGGTTTTATCTAATAATATGCATTCATATTTCTTCTGTATGTTTTTCTGATATGGAATGCCCATCTGTGTGCTGTGAATATATTTTACTACCATTGATTAATAAAGAAGGTGATTTGGTCAACAGCCAGGCAGAATAGAGCCAAGTGGGAAATACAAGCAAAGATAATGGGAAAAAGTAGGTGGAGTCGGGGAAAAGGCCAGTAACTGCCAGAGAAGCAAGATGTGTGGTAACAAGCTACAAGCCTTGTGGTAAAATATAGAATAATAGAAATGCGTTAACCTAAGTTTTAAGAGCTAGTTAATAATAGCCTGAGCTAATAGACCGAACAGTATATAACTCACATTAAGCCTCTGAGCAGTTATTTTAAAAGCACGGCAGTAAGAAACCAGGCTGGACGAGAAACCTCCAGTAATATTTTCCTGTTGTGAAAGCTCATGACCTAATCGTTGGTATTTGTTAGGTTGTGGCCACTTTCAAGGTGTATAGCAGTAATTTCCTATTGTCTTACTTTGTCCTTCCTGATGACATGTCACAAGGGACATTTTTTATGCGTATGTGCAAGCTATATCCTTCTTTGGTGAGGTGTCTGTCACGGTATTTGGCTCAGGCTTAATTGGGTTGTTTCTAGACTGTTGGGGTGTAGGAATTTCATTTTAAAACGATAATTATCATGCAAGATATTAGACAGCATCAGCATTTTCAAGGAAGGTGTGCTTTAATAGATTTCCCTTCCTCTTCTCTTTCCTATTCTTCTTGTAATCGCCACTCCCCATTCTCTTTTCCACCTTCACGTTCCCTGTGTTTTTTTGTCCATTCCCTATTCTTCCTTACCACACATTTTTACCATTTCTGAGTCTGCTATCTAATTCTAAAGCTTTATCCACATTTACTGCTCCCATAACACTATATTTATACAAATAATTATGTTATGTGTTATTATATGCTATAATAATATATGTTATACACAAAAATATATTACATATATTTATATATACATACAGTATAAGCTGAAATCCACATATGAGTGAGATCATGAAAGTTTTGTCTTTCTGAGTTTGGATCACCTTGCTTAGTACTCTACCTTCCAGGCCCATCCATTTTCCTCAGATTTCAGTCTTTGCATATGTTATCTGAATCTACCATCAGTTGTGTACTTTGCAAGGTTTTTTTTCCCTACTCTGACTTTTCTCTTCAATCTTACAGTATCTTTACAGAGAACAAAAACAATTTAACTTTAATGAAGTCTGGGTTGTGAATTCTTTCTTTCATAGATCTAGCTCTCCCTCTTTTTAAAAGTTTTAAATTTGAGTTTTATAGTCTCTTCAAATAGACTGTGAACATATTTTGGTAAATTTATACTGCTGTATTCCATTTGGGATACTTCAAATTGGAAATTCCATTTGTCAATATAAATAGTACTGTGCTTTTAATTTCAACTCCCACTGTTCATTGCTGGTAGAAAGGAAAGCAATTAGTTTTTGTATATTAATCTTGTATCTTACAACCCTGCTGTAATTGCTTATTTGTTGCCTCTTTCTGATTGTTCTACATAGACGATGATAACTGCAAACAAAAAGAGACGACATTCTGGAGAAGGAGGAAGGCAAGACTGCGGAAGTGGAAAACAATCAGCAATTGCCAAGAGCTGGTGTTGGGGTGAGGGAGTAGTGGACAAATAGATAAACACAGAACTGTTTGTAGAGCAGTAAAACTACTAAAAATTATACTCGAATACAGCATTTATGCCATTTAACATCCATTCAAACGCATGGAATATGCAACATCAATTGAACGCAAATGGAACTATGGATCTGGGTGCTATCACTAAGTGGGTTTACTAGCTGTACCACATGCTCTACTCTGAGGGGGGATGCTATGATCTGTGGATTGAGAGATATATGACAAAGCTCTTTCTCTGATTCAGCTTCCTTATGAGCCTAAAACGGCCACCAAAATAAAGTGTGCTTTTAGAAAGGAGAATAAGAGTGGGAAATCTGGTCAGATGCCAAAAATGAATGACTATTTCAAAGCTGATATTTATCAATCATTAAAAACAATACAAGCTAACAAATCTCTCTGGGACATATGAGAATATTATTAATAATGTTACATGTGTTAAGAAAAGCAGAACATGCAATAATAGGAATATTTTGATTTTTCAAGATGGAATAATAGGAATTTTAAAACATACATTTCAACTATATTTTGACTTTTGTAATCATCTTTACTTTGCAAAGTAATTGCACATTTATAAAGTAAGATGTAAAAGCCCTCCTCAACTTTAATGATTAGTTCATTTTACACAGTAGAAAAAGCACAAGGGAGCGTCTCAATGTTGTTTCTCATTAAACTTCCAATTATTTCAATTACTTCTGATTAGACATAAGACAATTTCCATCTGACAAAGTACTAGAGAAAGATGTCCATGAGAACACATAGCAGCAGTCCTTGTTCTTGGGTGAAATATGACATAGGTTATGTGGCGAAATATGAATGTGCAAGAGGCCAATTAGTATCACATGAGTATTGTGCCAATGTTACTAGACTGAGAAAAGAAAAACTAAAATACTCAAAGTAAGATTTTCAGGGAATGTACATTATGGAAAGTGGTGTCTCGAGGACAGCCATCAAAACTTCCCTTTAGGCTTTCCAATACATTAATTTTCTGTGATGGAGTGATACTTTGCAGGGTCTTAGGCGACCCCTGTGACAGGGTCATTTGACACCCCACCCCACTCCACCCCACCCCAAATGGGTCACGACCCATAGGGTGAGCACTACTGTTTCGAACTATGTCTGACCAGTGCCTGCTTCCCAAATGACATGATTTTGAAATTCCTTCCTGGGACTCCTGACTTCTTATCTGCTTGGAAATTCTTCTTGGTGCTTTAGAATACAGGATTAGATCTGGGCTTCCTGGTGGCCTGTCTGGATATGCCCAGGACCTCAGCAGCTGGGCATTTTTTTTAAAGTGTCACAGCTGTCTTGGCCAGCCTTTGCTCGCCATGAAGCCTGGAAATGGAACTGGCACCGAAGGCTGAGGAAGTCCGTGGTGGAATTTCTTGGCTTTTTTCCCTACTGACCCACAGGCATTTGCGGTTTTGACATTAACTGCTGAGGTGTAGTTCTACGCAGGCGTTTCACAGCTGCTGGCGCCTGCTGATTTCAGGTGGGGAGGCCGACTGCCACACAGCTGCCATCTACAAGTGTGCATGTAACACTTTTAGACTCTAGGGTGTCACAGAGGAAGTAGAGGGAGAGAAACGTGAATGCTCACTTAAAACACAAAACAAACAAACAAACAAACAAACAAACCCAGACAGTTAAAGAAGCAAGGAGGAGCTTGCTGACAGTGTGGTCGCGTGAGAAGGGAAAACCTTTTACTGTGTGTCGCCTTCAAACTTACCTGGACATAGTGCTTTGATTCTTGCCACCCACGGAAGCTTAGTTTTCTTCTGTTTTGTTCATGAGTTGAAGGACACAGAACAGTTTACCACACTGATAAAAGCAGCACCTTATCATGCAGCTGTCTAGACCAGTGTTCTCAACCTTCCTGACACTGTGGCCATTTAATACGGTTCCTCATGTTGTGGTGACCCCAACCACAAAATTATTTTGTCGCTACTTTATAGCTGTAATTTTGTAACTGTCATGAATCGTAATGTATGCAGGATATCTGATATCCGATATGTGACCTCCCCCAAAGCGGGGTGAGAACTACTGGTCTAGGTTTTTAGCATCATGAACGACAGTGACATTCACCCAACCAACAATGGATACAGCTCAGTAAAAGCCATTTTACCGGAGTGAGCTAGGTTTTGGTAGATTTGACATAGTACCTGCAATGTGTAAAGTAGAATGTTAGGTTTCCTGTGGCATCACTAGGTTAAAAATAAAAATGTGAAGGAGAAACAAAATACCTAGAAAATGGGAAGGAGCTCTAAAAATCAAGTAAAAACAGAACTGCAACCCACACGCCTCTAGAGAGCACTATGTAATTGTGACGGGACCCACTGACAAAAATCACTGGGTAGCTAGAGCTCCAGGAAGGTTTGCTTACGTCATGAGCCACAGCATCTCATTGCTCTGCCATGCACTAACATCTTGGCCATATCTACTCTGAAGACAGAATCATGGCGAAGTGTGGTGCTGAATGCGTTAACCTTAGATGTGGCTACATGTGGCCTTTATTATTCACTAAGTACTCACATATACCAGGAGTGGTTGTGATATATCCATGAAGGTCAGGGTTGACTCACCGAGGCACAAAGGTGACACTAAGGTTACAACCTTGAATTCTTCAAAGAAAAGGTGATGACAGATGAACTGGAGCATAAGAGAATTCCCAGTCACAGTGACATTTAAAACGCGAAGTATTGCCGTGGTATAGGGCAGAGATGAAGACATGGGCCTGTCTATGGGGCTGTGTCAAGGATCGCACCTGGGACTTGCGAAAATGACAGACCCAAAACTGTCTGACTCTCTTATAAGAGGACCAGAAACTGCTGCAGATAGTTCCTGGGGATTATGAATTATTTGGGCCTTTTATATCCAGAGACCTGGAAAGAAAGAGAATCAAGCTTCTTGCCAATATGCCTGGTAACTCAATGAATGATCTACAGGATTGCCAGCATCACCACAGACGTGCACCATTATGGATTTTTGTGTGGGAAGAAAGGCTGGAGGGGTGGGTTACAAAGCAACTACAAATCTAGGCCACGTTGATGGAGGAAATGGGGGGGAGGGCAAAAAAACAAGGTAAGCTTGCAACCCAAAATTCCAAAACATGGGGAAATTCCAACCTAAGTTAGCCTAAATCATCAAGAATAAGGCTAATTAACCAGGCTTTAAAAAATTATAAAAACAGAGCAAGCTAGAAATATTTTAAAGCAATGTTTTAATGTCCTTAGAAAGTGTGAATTCTATGAATTCATTAAAGTATAGTGTGTTGGGAATGAATTGAGACAACACTTACTGAGGTTGAAAAACAATGAGTGAACTCCATTATCTAGTGTTGAGGAAGGTATCAAGAGATGTAACTGTGTGTGCATGTAAATTACAAATCATACACACACAAAACAACAAACAAGAATAAACTGAAAAGACTGCACTATATGGCAATGGAATGCACAAAGAAAATGAGAGCAAGCTGACCATGCCAAGACACAATCATCGACAATTTTTCAGAACTGACCTAAAGACTGAAGTCTTCAGAGAAACTTAAGAGAACCAAGGAGCCTAAGCCTACACTTAGACATCACTAGAACTGTAGTACACCAAGCACAGATGACATCCCAGGGGCCAGCAGGAATAGAAGGATAATTTGTCATTAGAGGAACAGCAAGTGGTCCGATAGCAGCTGTCTTATCAACACATGAGACGGCAGAAGGCAACTCATGATAGATCTTCACACTAAAGAGGGTACAGGACCCGCACCTCAGTTAGCCATCACTCAGAGCTCAACAAGATGAAGACATTTATAGATCTACAGAGGTCAATAGTTCATCATTCACAGACTGACAGTAAGTGAACTTCAAAGGATATGGGAAACATATAAAACCAAAACAAACCACAAAACCAGGATGCCAGATGACTGGCATAAACGAGATATATATCAAAATACGTAAAATTAACAGCAAGTGTGCCTTCGTGAGAAAGAGACAACATTAGTGGGTGGCAGGAATGGGGCTATGGAGTAAGAACACAGGCTGTTCCTATTGGGTAATTAAAAAACTGTAAGATCTTGTCCTGGTGAAGTACATAAAGATGCTCAACAATTCCATCTTTGCTAGAAAAGTTCATATTTTATGTGTAAGAAAGCTACAAGCTATTGCTTCCATTCCAGCATAGTTTTTAAACAAAAGAAAAAAATAAACCTTTTCCAACCGATGTTTAAGATGAGAAAGAAGAGTAAAATTTAATAACCCAAACCACATACATCCTACCTCATACTTCCCAACAGTGCCAGACAAAACCCCAACTATCTTGCCAATCACAGAACTTGTGATCAGATAATCCCAATTATCACGTCTTCTGTTCTCTCTTTTGCTACAACCTGAGAAAGACAGTGTCTCAGGCGTTTACTGCCCTCACAAATGACTTTGAAGTTAGTCAGCTGAGGAAATGGAATCATTTAGCTTTAGCAAAGAGCCAGAAACACTAGGACTGGGCAAATATAATTTTTTAATAAGAAATGCTTTTTGCTCCAGAGTGATAAAAAAAGGCCCCAGCTCCTGAAATAACTGTCTCGGTTGCGGTTTAATCTGCTCTCTGTGATCACAGCTTCTGACCGTACAGTGACATCCCCTTGTCTCCCACAGATCTGTCACACCGGCTTGAACTGTGGAAAGCTAGCTACCGTGTGAACAGCATGAAGCTCCTGGATGATGCTACAGAGATAACTTCCCCGCTGCCTGCATAGTATCAGTCCTTTGTGACAGCCGCTCCGGACACCTAACCTCCAAAGGAATCCAGTGTTGATCTCTAGGAGAAGGCAAAGCCTATGAAGTCACAACTCTTTCATGGATATAATGCCGGGAATTCAGAACCAGTGGGGTTTGGAGCTAGATGAACAAGAGCAAGGAGATGCAGACAAGCCAGTGACACCACCAAGACCAGAACCCAGGTCAGCTCCCATCTCCACTCCAGTGTTTCCCCAGCTGCGCCAGGATGATATCTGTAGGAGTGAGGGACAAGAAGACAACACGATACCTCACAAACCCTACAGCCTCAGTCGGCAGAGCATTTTCTAAATCTGTTGGCTTTGCTGAAGCAATTAGTCATCATGAGGAGGGCTCACGGGAGGTTCTCAATTGAGGCTTAGAACAGGTTCACCTTCCCATCAATCATTCCCTTCAAGGCTGGCGTCCTTCCCAGGCTGTTTCTCCCCTAGGGAGAAAAGGTCCCGAGAATGGTATGGCAGCTCCTTCCGTGAGCAAAGTGAGCTCAGTCAGTCATTTCAATGCTGTGATTGTGTTGTTTCTAAAAGCAGCAATATGTCTCCAGCATCCTTTCCTAGGAAGTAAGGCCCATCCCCAAAAAGCCCTTGGTGAGTATGGCCAGCCCGAGTGTGGGGGCAGAGTGAGGTCTCTAGTTAGTAGCTTCAGCTAGAAAAAGCGACTCACATGCAGAAAATTGCCCTAGATTAACAACAGTTAGAAATAAATAAAATACAAACACAAAAACTACTAGGAAATTTGTAAGTCGTGCATGTTTCAGTGTGGACCGGGATCTAGAGTCAAAAGAAAAACACGAAACCCAATATGGCTGAAGCCTAAGAGAAAACAGACATGAATCAGGAGAGAGACTGAGGACTCCCCTGCCTTTGCTCTGACTGGCCATTCATTTGAGAAGGGTTCTTTGCCGCTTCCACGTCACTGTGTGCCCTGGGCTTCACAGCCTGGAAGAATCAAGGGGGATCCCCCAGATCACCTCGTCATCTGGGGAATGGGTCTTATGGCGCCAGTTCTGTTCTTTGGAAGTGTGTGCTGGAACCCTGCACACGTACACACACACACACACACACACACACACGCATACACACGAAACAACTATGCGGTCTTGTTTTATTTATATTTCTCTTTCAACACTTTCAAGAAGCTCAGAAGAAATAAGACCTAGTCCCTTTTATAAAAAGGAAAGTCACAGTATGCAGTCGGGGCGAACAACTCAGAAACAGCTGAGAACAGACAAAATGACTTCATGTGCCTCTACTTTTAAAAGCAACTTTAAAATAGAATTTATCCCAACCTCTTCCCTCCACAGACAACGAAACAGAGACCCACAGAGGTCACCTGACTGGAACACTGCCACAAGTCAGAGGGTAGCAGAACCACAAGCAGACCTTGAGAGTCCTCCATCAGTGCAAGTGCCTGTCGGTCACCTCAGCTCTGCTGTGAGGAGAGGAGGGTACAGGCTGCACAGGCTGGAGGGAGGGGGCCAGCCCAGAGGCAAGGATGCAGGTGGGGCTGCTGGGTGGTCATAGTAGTGAGCAGAAAGGTGAGTTACAGTAACGAGCACCTGCGTCCTACAACGAAAGATGAAAGAATCAAAGACAAATCCTGAAGGGAAACTACAAACCTCAAGACAAAGATCCCACGGTCAGAGACCGTGTCAGGTACAGGTTAATAAGAAATGAGCAGAAAAATAATTAAGCCGTGTGACCTAGTGTTTGTCAACACAATGAATGCCCTACACCCATTTCCTACCTTACCAGGGTGTTTGGCATCATGTGTTTCCTGTAACTTGGTTTTGAGAAACTTATACCAGAAACATGTCGGATATTAGCTGGAGTGCCTGTCTGCTAAGTCCAACTCCCAGATTCCACTCAGAAACCTGAATGCTAAACAAGTTTCCCAAGTACGCTTACAAGAAACAATGCTATATACAACCATGCCATCGCCCATTCTCCCTCTAGTGGTCCCCATTCCCATGTCATAGGGACAGCTGTCAAGATACACAGTGAATGACCCCAAGAAACAAAGGTGCTTGCGACCCAGCCCACTTCATTATTAAGCCTCCACTTCCCATCATACCATAAGAACCAGGTAGACTTATGTGCATTAGGCAATATCTGACTAGATATTTTTTAAGCCAAAAGTGAAAATTAGCACCGTTTGCTAGTGAGGGGGAAAAAAAATCACACTCTTAATCCTGAGTATGTATTTCTTTGAGAACCAACTTATTAAAAATAAGGCAATAGGGGTTGGGGAGATGACTTAGTAAGAACAGCTGTGCAAACATGAGGACCTGAATTCAAATCCCCAGCACCCACGAAAAGAGCGGGGCAGCGCTCCATATGCCTTTAACCCCCCTGCACCCAAAGACAGAGAAAGGTGGATCTGAAGCTCACTGGCTAGCCAGCCTAGCTGAATGGAGACCCTGTCTTAAGAAAAGATGGCAAAGAACAATAGAGATGATATTCAGTGTTCTTCCCTGGTCGCTGCATAGGTACACACACACACACACACACACACACACACACACACACACACATGCAGTGCCTGAACCACACACACATACCCCAAACAAACAAGACAACAAAGCAAGAGTCACGCGTGTGGACTTAGTGAGCTCTATCTACTTCATTCTTGCTTCAATAGGTAGGCAGGTAGAGCACCCCCCATTCTACCCATCAAAGCTACAGAAGGCGGGGACACTCCAGCTTTCTCTGCATCCTGGGCTGCTGGTGATTTGAGGTGGAGATGTCTTGAGGAATTGGGAGATGGGGGCATCTGAGAGGTAAGGTAGCCAGCACAGCTGGTAGTAGCTTCCCATCTACTACCCTCAGGCCTTCTGCCTGGCCTTGCTCTCAGGAGAACAAAACAGTCCACGAGAAAGGAGGCAGAGGAAAAGACAATTCAGACAAGAGTGCTGTATTCAACTCAACACCTGTTTATTTCCCCAAAGTGCAGAAAGCCCGACAGGGCAGAGAAAGGGCGATATCAAATCTTTCCACACTCAAATTGCTGAAATAATTACTCAGAAATTTATTT
This sequence comes from Microtus oregoni, assembly GCF_018167655.1. Classification (NCBI taxonomy): domain Eukaryota; kingdom Metazoa; phylum Chordata; class Mammalia; order Rodentia; family Cricetidae; genus Microtus; species Microtus oregoni. Next base: position 1,668,772 of record NW_024543091.1, on the reverse strand, counting down.
TGAGAAAAAAGGTTAAAGCAATTTTAAGAAAATTCCACAAATGAGAAGAGTAAAATAATAGTAAAGATTATAGCTAAACAATACCTATAATATCCTAAGTCAGTGTGTAAATAGACATTTATAGTTTAGATGAAATTTTCCAGTCACTACTAACAATGCTCCCTCCAAGAGCCAAAGACTATCTGACAAAACCCCAACACCAATTATGAGAAGTCCTCTCTTGAGTTGTTGGTCATGGTTGTCCAAGCGACTCTCAAAACATGGCAGGCTATTGCTACCACCCTTGGCTGCCTCCCACCCCAGAGGAGGAAGCTAAGTCCCTATTGCTGAAGATACCATGTACTTCAGAAATAGGGGCCAGAGGCCCCTAGAACAGACCTGAAAGTCTCCCCTCTGAGGACTAGTGTTCATGGTACTAGGATGTGCCACACAAACTTCCAAAGGAGGTAATCAAGCAACAATCCTACCCAGCTAAGATATGACCTAAAAGAACCAGCACGGCACAGTAACCCTAAGGACGCAGTAACGGCATGCTAACATTGGAAGTAACACATGCCATGGCGGTAAGCAACAGCTTTCTAATTGGACTTAAGACCTCCTCAACAAGAAGGAAATCATGCCTGGGACTGGAAACCTAGGCAACTACTCAGAACTAGTGACGTCACAGATGTTGGAGGAGAACCTACAACCACCACCTTACTAAACTAGCACAAATCCTAACTACACTCTGAATACTTATCTTTATACCCACACATAAATGCAGTCTTCACTTCTCATCGAGGAAACTTTTCTTTGCAACAGAGACCATTACAAAAAAACCACAACCAATCAAAATGTAGAGTTGTGGATCCCAGTCCCAATGGATAGATCTACAATTCAACTCCCATAAACCTAATGCTCATGAAGATATTGTAGAACACTATAGAAGATAGAGGGGAAATTTTTAGGAGCCAGAGGATCAGGGAGTTTGGCGTATGACTGTGACTCCTAGGAATATCAGAAGTACACCCACAAAGTCTCACCAACACGACTGCTAGACATGAGCTGAGCAAGGACAACAACAGATGTGCTAAAGTAGATGAGGGAACCCAGGAGGCGTCAATCCTATAACCATAGGCAATAAGGAATGCTAAGAGTGGGATAATCTTCCTCAAGGCAGAGCACACCAACTGGTTATCCAACACCACACGAGAACCCTGAAAACATACATAAAGGTAACCTTACAGAGTATTTAGGAGTGCGCACATGCACACGCACACAGACACACACACACACACACACACACACACACACACACACATACACACACCAATTAATGGGGAAAAGGGCCATGAATTGAATTTGAAAGAGAGCAAGGAGGAATATTTGGAGGCTTTGGAGGCAGAAAACAGAAAGGAGAAATGATGATGCAAATATATCATAATCTCAAAAAATAAATAATGAAAAGAAAAGAAGGGAAAATTCTGTGAATGTGTGGAGGATACCCAGGTCTGGTTATCTCTGACTTGGAGGATGGGAGCTTAGGGAAGAATGAAGGGGAGCACCTCTAGAGACCCAAGGGGCCGAAACTCCCGTCTTAGCTCCTCAAGCACACATGAGGTTATAAGACCTCAGTGGCAATGTGACGTGAACAAGTGCCTGTCTTCCTCGGTCCAGGTCTCTCTGCCTCCTGACCTCACTTATAGCCACTCCTGGTATGTGTGGCTGATCCCTGCACTATCACCTTCCCAAGGTCTTTGAACAGGCTCCCAGAAGATTATCTTCATGCCAGAAATAAGCAGAGGAAAAGGCTGAAAAATGACACTAAGCTCAACATCTTCAATAAGGCTGATTTATATAATAAATATAAATTTCTGTGTGTGAATACATACAAAGCATAAATAAGAATAAAATGGCAACACTTTTTTTCTCTAGTAGTTTTAATTTTCTTGACATTTTTTTTCTGTGTTTTCCCCTTTTTCTATCATGGGAAAAAACAATCATTTTCTAATCAAGGGAAAATAGTACTTTACAAATAATAATGGCAGGCTGGGGAGATGGCTCAGTATGTAAGAGTGAAACTGCACAAGCAGAAGAACACACCTCCAAATCCCTAGCATCTAGTCAAATGCTGGGTGTGCATGTGCATATGCCTAGAGCCCCAGTGCTATGAGGAAGCAGCCACCCCAAAGAATGCCTGGGGCTTGTTGGTTGCAAGTGCGAGACCCCGTGTCAAAGGAATAAGACAGAAAGTGACCTAGCAGGACAACCTCCGTATGCACATGTGTGCACAGACCATACCCAGAACATCCCCCCAACACCCACAGACATTCTACACGCTCACAAGACACAATAATAATGGCTAAAATTTACCCACAATTGAGCAAGGCAAGTAATAGATGAATGAAGCCATCTGTGGAGTACAGTGTCTGAGAGCAGACAGGAAAAAAGGTGTAGAGATTAAAACTTCACTTCCTCTTTAGCCCATTGCTGCTGTGTATCTGCAAAATCCCCAGGCTCCTGCCTGCATAGTTCTACAGCACCTGTTTTATTTATTGCTTAAGTTCTTAAGCTTAAACTTCAATGCTCACACCAAGCTATTGTTTTTTGTTTTTTTATTCAGCTGTTGACAGCAATACAGGCAAATGAATGAAACCAATTTTAGTTGTGACTTTGTATAAATGCTAATGGGGTAAAAAGGTAGCTGGGTGTGAGGATTATTGTAAAATGATTAAGTTCTGAGTAACTGTGTTGAAAGTGTGGTTTTTCCATTATGAAAATGATGGAATTTAAATGTCAGTAGATTCTTAACTTTAAAATTCACAGCAGCATGAAACGAAGCAAGGCCTAAAGTCTTGTATAATAGCTTGTGTGTGTGTGGTGGTGGTGGTGGTGGGGGGGGAGGTCTCAAATTCTGATCTCATCTCAAAATGCTTCAACCGCATCATCTCCACCGAGGTAAGAGAATACCCTTGACCAGCCTTGATTAATCACACAGGGGTAAGAGAAGAAGCCTTCTGTTTCTCCATGTCTACATATTCCCATACTAGTAAACCACACAGCATACACAGGAAACAAATTTGACACAGGGAAACATTCTCTAGGACACAGAATACTTGAGGGTGTCCCTCACCCTGCTCTGGTGTTAGAGGATTGTGAGTCTCAGAAGGATATTAAGAAAAAAGAACATGTTGTTATCAGATAAAATATAACATGTACAATACCCAGAACTGCTTGGCAACTTTTTCCAGATGCACCTATCATAAGAAAGAATAAATAATAGATAAAAATCTTAAAATCTAGGTTCAATACTATCTCAGAATGTCAATACTTAAATCTATATCTATATCCATATATATATATATATATATATATATATATATATATACACACACACACACACAACATATACACACACATACATATTTGCCCACATATTACTTTCTTTATCTTAAGAGTTGTGAAGATTTTTCAAAGGCTAATGTTTGTGCAAACATTCTAAATTACAAAAGGCAACAATCCACTTAGGGAAGAACTATTAGCTCCAGTTATGAGGCCCCAAGGTCCTTGGAAACTCCTTCCATACACTCTGCATGGTCAAGAGCAGCTGGATAGAAAGGGAGTTAGGTGTCGGAAAGAATACTTCTTCAGACCAGGGGCCAAGGCTGTATTCTCTCAACCAACCATGGGCTCCAAAGAAGAACCCACCTGAGCATCCTCAGAGGAGTCAAGACATAAGTTAGGAGGGAGGCAGAGTATGGACCGATGGCTCAATCTTTTATCCAAACTTCTGCCAGGCTATGACTAGGATACACAGTGCTTAAGGCAGATGAAACCCAACTAAGACAATAACGGGAGCAGGTGAGAGGTGAGATTTCAGAGTTCCCCATGAACCTTGAGGACCTCTGGTCAATCCTGGTATGTACCAAGGAACACCAAATGCAGGTCTCTTTCCTGGGCACCATTTTGACTAAGGCGGTTTTGGCCGCAGGAAAACTGCATAGGCACTAATGGAATAAATGGCATCTTCATGACAATCAGTAATTGCAACTGCATCAATGAGCACAAGCCTGTAATATCATGCGGAGGCCACTCTGCCACAGCCATCAAAATCTTTAAAGATGGCACACAAATGCCTCTAGAAAAAAGACTCCCTGATGCCAAGTGCCTTTGGGAGATAGTAGTTCTTAAAATCCTCAACTAGCCAGGCCGCACCGAAGCACATCAAAGGTCCTACACAGCCTTTTTGTTTAAAAACATATGTGTGTAACTAAAACCTTCCAGAGGCAACGTTATCTAGTGGTTAAGAGTGGTGGGGTGCTGCAGAGCAAGGCTCGCCATTTCATGTGCCTCCATCACTATTTCCGTCGGCTGATCAAGTCCCTCTCTGGGGCTCAGCTTCTGTCTTCTGGAGCGGGAATAATAATGCGCCCTCCAAACAGTGCTGTTTTGAAACTGAAATAAGCTAATGAATGCCAGCCATTGAAACAGTACCTAGCTAGATACATTAGTCTTAAATGACTGATGTCAAGTTATTTTTGTAAGACCTAATAATATCCTATAGAACCTGTTTCCCGACGGAATGCAAGGACAGGAAACCCCTCTTGGTTGGGGATACAGCTCAGCTGGTAAAGGGATTGCCACACAATCATGAGGATCTGAGACTAATCCCCAGAACCCACATGGAAAAGCTGGGCATGGTGATGTGTGCTTGTGCTCTCAGACCTGGGGAGGAGTGTGCAGGAGAAGCCAGGCAGCCTATTTGTTAGCTCCAAGCCAATGAGACCCTATTTCTTTTTTTTTTCTTTCTTTCTTTCTTTTTGTTTTTGTTTTTGTTTTTGTTTTTTTAAGCAGGGTTTCTCTTTGTAACAGTTCTGGAACTCGCTTTGCAGACCAGGCTGGTCTCGAACTTACAGAGATCCACTTGCCTCTACCTCCAGAACATTGGGATTAATGATATGTGCCACCGCTGCCCAGAGAAGAATCCTATCTTAACAAGCAAGTGTTTATGTTTTTGTTGTTTTGTTGTTTTGTGTGTGGGTATTCAGGGGTGGTTCAGCAATTAAGAGCACGTGCTTCTCTGCCAGAAGACTTTAATTCAGTTCCTAGCTCCCACATCAGTCAAATCACAACCACCTGTTGACTCCAGCTACAGGGGCTCCAAGGCCAGAGTGGCCTTTGTGGGCACCACCTGTTACACACACTCTCTCTCTCACACGTAAGCATAAAGAAAAAACTTTAGTTTTTTAAAGTTATAAAAAAGGCAAAAGCAAGTTGAATGGCTCCTGAGGAAGGAATATAACACCTGAGGTTGACCTCCATGCACAGCTGCATAAACATTGCATGTGTTCACATCAACACACACATACACACACACACACACACACACACACACACACACACACACACACACAAGGATTCCTCTCCCTAGACAAAGATGCCTCTGGAACTGAAAAGCAGCACAAATACGTCCATCTTAGTCTTACTATCACCTGCCTTCCCTGGGCATGTCTCCCTGTCAGCTAGAATTAAGACCATTGGAATAGCTAGTTCTACCAGCTGTCACAGGCTAGGATTCTAAACAAAAACTTCATGTATGGAAACCATCAATTCTTGCCCAGTACAGTTCTCTTAAAGTTCTTCTGGAAGTCTCAGGTTTCAGCTAGTCAGGTCACCCTGAAGCACATATGGGACTTCAGGCCAGGAGTCAGCTACCTATCCGCATGGACATGGCACAGGCTGCCTCATCCCTGACCTCTGACCATGCAGGGTGGAATCACTAGCAGCAATGATGGCAGCAGCAGGTGGGCATTTACCTGATCCACGGGAGTCCTCTGAAAGCCATCTGTCTCGGTTTCTGGTACCCAAAGTTGGCTATTATGCACCTTTCCTTTGATGTGGTCTCAGTGTCCACATGAGCCCAATCCTATAAACAGCCCCCCCCCCCCCTACTATGTCTTACTATGTAGCCCTCAAACTCACAGAGATCAGCCTGCCTTGCCTCCTGAGTGCTTGGGATTAAAAAGTTGTTGCCCCACTACAACTGACCCCTAACCAGTGCCTTTTACGAACTGAGAGGGAACCCTTCATGTTTTCCTCTCTTGTACAAAGCTCTACGCTGCAGTTTCAATGCAGATATCCATCAGTACTCAGCCTGGTCAACAAATCTCACGAACCAAGCACCCAGTCCAGCTGGGAGCAAGCAGAGAAGAGATTGCTGCTTCTGCCCTGCACATAGACTACCGTGCTCTGCTTCCCTCTAGCCCAGCCTTCTGGATTTCCAGGATATCCCATGCCCATGCTGATTGCAGGATACCTGTGCATCCATCCAGCCCGTGTTTTTTAACTGCTGTATACAGGCTCTATGTTTTGTTAATACAAAACTGAACAAAACACACATTCCCCTTGTATTATTTCTTCTTCATCCCTATGACAGAGTACCCGATAGAAATGACAATCACAAGGGAAGATTTACCTGGGCTCCTGGTAAGAAGGCTTAGTCCATCACAGTAGAGAAGGCATGGCTGGGCTCATGCCAGTGTGTGTGTGTGTGTGTGTGTGTGTGTGTGTGTGTGTGTGTGTGGTATAGCAAGCTGTTCATACCTCAGCCTATAGGAAGTGAAAAATGCAGGCTACAACCAGGGGCAGGCATAGCCTTCGAAGGCCTGCCCCCAGTGGCCCACTTTTGCTAAAGTATCTCCTCCTAAAAGGCTCCAAAACAGCATCACAAGGAGAGACCCAATGTTACAGATAAGAGCCTCTAAGGCTGTTTTAGATTCAAACTATAACGCCCCCTGCTCTGACTCACATACATTTCGGTAGAGGAAAAACGAGTGCAATCACTTCACAGGGCGGCGGGGTTCAAAAATAATGGTGATGAGAAGGCATCTCAGGGAGGGAGTCAGGTTAAGCTCTCGTGGGAGATGACCCGAGCTCCTGGAGCTGAGATCCGAGAAAGACAGAGAGAACTAGCCATGCTAGAAGACCTGGCACAGAGTATGCTCCTAATAACAACCAGCACGCTGATGCTGTGGTCAGAACCAGCCTGTGGTATCAGCTCATGTTCTTTTTAATCAGCAGGAAGCCACGGGAGACTTCTAAGTAGGGAGTGGTTATGCCCATGCTCTTCTGGGCGCCTCCACAGTAACCAAAGTGCAGGGATTCTCAATGAAATCTTCATTCTGTTTGCAGATAACCACACTGGAGAGACCAAAGTGCTGTCACAGAGCAGAGGGGAAGCTAGAATTCTGACACACAGAGAGAATTCACCTCGGCTCAGTTTGTACCTCGGCAGGGAAGTAAGAGGATGGAAAAGACGAGGATGGGCGTCATAACCAGGGTCATTTTAGCTCCTGCTAAAACAGCACTTAGGATGTATGGGAAAGCGAATTTCCAATTAAAACCAACCTCAAATGCAGGCAGAATTGGTGGCTCTTCTCTCAATTATCAGAAATGACTAAGTAGGTGTTACAAAGATGAAATGGAGAATATTTCTCTCCAACACTGCCAGAAGCCTTCCATGTTTCCTCTGATGCTTTATGTGAAAAGAAGACCTACTGAAAGGAGCCATTCCCAGAATGCTCCTGGTAAGGATGCATCATCATCTTTCTTGGGGTAAGGGCAGGGATGAGACTTCAGGAAATATTGTTTGTAAGATTCTGCCAAGTGTGCCATGTTCTGTGACAAGCACTCAGCAAGGGAGAGAAACCAGGGGTGGGTTGGCCATGGGAGGGACTCAGCCGCTGATGATCTGACAGAGCTGGGGACTTTTCTCATTCAAGATGCCTCTGGTGACTGAATGCCCTTCCGTGTGTCTGTGTTTACATGATGCTGAGACGCCACCCTCAAAGGGTGAAAGTAGAGAAAATATCTGTTTCTTCTCTCAAATCCCTCCTCCTCTGTTTAGATAACTCCAATACCTCTAAGCTCTTGAAGACTACGTTATTCTCTCTTTACATCACACACAAGACTGTCCTATTCCCCACCCCCAATATGCCACAAAATTCACAAGTGGAGACCATCACCCCAAATGGTACATGAGAGAGAGAGAGAGAGAGAGAGAGAGAGAGAGAGAGAGAGAAGAAAATAAAATATAAATGCTGCTCCCCGTGAAATAATGGCTAAGTTTCTTGTACTTCTCTCCATAAAAGGATGTGTTTGTATAAACGTTTGTATCACTCATTACATGGACTGATTACAGAATTTCAAATCACTTCAAATAAAGACTATTATTGCAAAGCGAGAGAGTGTGTGTGGACAACTTGGGAGAGACAGCCCACCTCTACCTACACTTACACCCCTCACAGCCCTTCAGCCAGCACTCAGTCAAGATGGGCAATGGGGGAGGCCAGCTTCAGACTGGTCTTCAGTCTGAGGCCCTCTGGCTCAGTTTCCCTCCTGCAGGAGAGGGTATGTTTTAAAGTCCTCTGAGAGTCTGGGACTGAGGTTGGTTAACATCTGTCAATCTTGACACTGTCCTAGAGTACATCAACAACCCTCCCTTCATGAGAACTGACAACTCCACCTGCACTCCTCGGCACCGTGTGCCCCTTCCACCAGCGTCTAAAGCCTCAAGAGAGTATTTTTTCTATTGTCAAAGGCCAGAGAGATGCACTCAGTAGCTTTAGGTCACAACACAAGCTGTTACTTAATATTCATTTGCCACTCATGTGACAGTTTGCTGGCTGCTAGGGAAGGAGTACTCCTGTTGTTCAGTCTACATGAGCAGCAGAGAACTATACAAATTAGTACCCATGGAGGGGAAAAGGACTAAGAAAGGGCTGAGGAGAGAGAACGGTGCTGGGAACCGTTCTTCATCTTTACTGAACACTTGGTCAGCATCTAACTTCAAGCTTATCATAGCAAAGCCACTAAAAATGACTTGACGTTTTTTGCTCTCAATCAAAACTGTGAGAAAGGAAGTGGCATTCACAGGCCCCTTGGCCAGATCTTTCAGCCATTTCTCTTGAGAAGGGGAAGATGGAGGCTGCAAGGGACTTTGGCCCCCCAGGAGTTGAAACAGGACACACCAGACACCAAATTTCCAGCACAAAGGAGATTTATCTCCCAGAGGGGCAGAAGGGGTGGGGAGTAGGGCTGCAAAGGCAGAAAGCAGTAGCAACAGGGACAAGTAAGTGCTTTTCTGCAGGAGTGGGTTTTTAAGGAGAAAAGGGGGAGTCTGTATTTGAGTTGGTAGATCCTGATTAGACATACTAGTCAAATAATGAATTTTAAAGCCAGGCAGTGGGGTACACGCCTTTAATCCCAGCACTCTGGAGGCAGAGTCAGGCAGATATCTCTGTGAGTTCGAGTCAGCCTGGTCTACAAGAGCTAGTTCCAGGATAGCTGGTGCTGTAACAAATTTTGATTGTTGGATCTCGGTGTTTTGTCTCAGGAATGAGTTGGTGGTCAAATAAGGGAATAGACCCTGGGGCTAGCTGCAAGAATGTAATCTAATGGCTTTTAGCAAGGAGAGGGAAATGGGGAAGGGCAATACCTGCCGGCACCACATTATCCGGTGCTCGGGCCTGTTAGAGAAGCCTTCAGGGGTTAGGACCTGGAGTTAGAGAGCTATGGGTTCTGCCATTGCTAGATAATCCTTGAGTTCCAAGACTACTTGTTCACGTACTGAAGAGAACACTGCAGTGCATGCATCAAGCTCTTTAGTATCGTCATATGAAATTATGTTTCTTCATGGTTTGCTTCCTGTGAATGATGGAATCCCTGAAAAGCATCCTAGTTACAGAGCTGTTCCTTACCTTAAAGGAATTCATTTGGCGAAGGGACAGAGGCAGTGAAGCGTTGCTCCTCGACAGTATCAACAGCAGTTCCAAGCAGGTTGCAGAGGGCAGGGTTAAAGGGTGGACGCTGATGTCACTTTCCCATGAGCTGGCAAGCCTGAAACACACAGATATGTTAACTTCCATAAATGCATGGTCAGAATTACTCTACAAATTATGACATAGAGGAAAACTCATTTGTGTGTGTGAATATGTGTGTGGAGAATATATAAAGGTAGAAATAAAAATATATCAAAAATCCACGAGGCTGGGCTTGGCACTTACTGCCAAGCCTGAGAACTTGAAAAAGATCCCCACATGGTGAAAAGAAAGAACTGACTCCTGCAGGTTATTCTGTGACCTCCGGCGTGTGCTGTGCCATGCATGCGGGCATAAACACACACACAAACAAACAAACAAACAAAAACCCACACAGAATAAACTTTTTATATTTACAAGGTAAATGTCCAAGACATTTTTATGCTGTTGCTAGCATAAAAGAGACAGATTACTCGTTTTTCAGTAATCAAAGTAAAATAGTCATATGACATGCAGGCCTATTGGAGTGAAGCCTGCTGGGAGGAGAGGGGTCATTATATTTCATTTATTTTAATAAATAAAGCTTCCCTGAAGACCAGAATACAAAATAGCCACACCAGTCAACCATACAGGCCAGCCAGTGGTGGCACGCATCTTTAATCCCAGCAGCCACACTAGTTAGCCACAGAGGCCAGGCGGTGGTGGTGCACACCTTTAATCCCAGCACTAGAGAGGAATATAAGACAAGATGAGACAGGAACTTGCTCTCTTCCAGTCTGAAGATTTCACAGAGGTAAGAGCTCTCTAGTGGTTGGTTGCTTTGCTTTTCTGATCTTCAGGTCGAACTCCAATCTATCTCTGGGTTTTTATTATTTATGCTACGGGGAGGGGAGCAGTAACAGCTAACATACTAAATGCCTCCCATGTTCCACATGCTTTCCCCAACACAGAATGCTGTGATGGCCCTTCAGCCACCTGCGCAAGAGCTGCCACCTCCATTTTATAGATGTGGAAACATTCTCAGTGTGGAGGACCTAAGGAAACGTCTGGGTCGGTGACTTTCAAACTTTTAAAGGGTTAGGATCCTTTTGTTCCAAAGTCTTGCAACGGGCCAACTGTCATGCAAATAAAAGCAAAGGCGCTGTTTGAAGAGGTTGGACTGGCAGGATGCTGCCCTTTATCCTTCACAGGGGCCTTTGAAGAGGCTCTGTGCAATCTGCGGAGCCCATCTAAGAACTCTTTCATGTGCGAGAGCAGGAAACCGAGCGCTGACACTAGATAAGGCAAGAGGCGCTGTCTGAGATGAGGCAGCTGGGAAGAGAGCAGTAAGGCTGCCTCTGGAGCCCCGACTTGCAACTTCCCATTTAATGATAAAAATCCAGGAGACAATGATGAGAAAACAATACAGGAGCAGTCGATTTTGCTTCTGTTTGCTTGAGGATTCCTGGTGTGATGCCTGCTAGAGCGCTTTGCCACCATTCTCAGTCTTAAAGAAAATCACATATAAAATATATACTATGTAGACATTTACTTTGTAAACAGATGTATTCCTTTGGCATTTTTCTGAAGCTTAACCTCTGCAAGTCTCACTTTATACACACCAGCAGTAACTGGTAGCAGCTTGGGGAGCACTGGTGGCTGAGGCATGACCAACTTCAACATTGTGGAGGTGAGTCGTGATGAGGATTTAACTCTATCAACAAGCTTTTATTCTGCTCATCCATTTCTGCTTGGGTGAACTAGAATAGACTGCACTCATTCTCCTATATAAGACCCGACTTCAGCAAGGATGTGTTTGAATGAATTCTCTGTACTTCGGAGATTGTTAGTCTATATTGACTGGCTCTACTATTCTTTCTGCTTTTGCTCATTATTTTGCATACTCAACATTTCTCTGAAATAGAAATAATGACGCTATCTTTTTAAAAAGTGAAACTTAGGTACAGTCCTGTGGCTCCAGGCTCACTCTCCACCCCTCTCTTTCTGCCCTCCCCAAGCCACCCTTCCTGTCCTGTACAGCACTGAACTATATACTCTGGCCAGTAGAGGAACCTTCTAGGTCTAGACAGTAGATATTCTTCCAATGGGCTTGAACTTCTAAAAGATGTGCACAATGTCATTTCCTTGGAGAGACCCTGCTTCTCATTGCCTAATGGCACACTTCTATCTATTACAGCACTTACCACCACCCTAGCGGTGTTCTTATTTGGAATGTGTTACTATCTCTCCCGCTCCAGGACTAGGCTTAAACATGAATGGATTCCTCTTACTCTGCAGTCTTATTTGGAGATAAAGATTAGGAAGTTGCCTCAAAGCTGCTTCTTTGACATACACCCTTAGTTTTGTTTTTCAGTTCCGGGGATCAAACATACGGTCTGTGCACACTAAGTAAGCACTCTACCACTGTGCTGCATCCCCGTTCCCACTCACAATATCATCACCTTTTAAGGCATAACTGATATGCCCGGGGCTGGAGAGATGGCTCAGAGGTTAAGAGCATTGCCTGCACTTCCAAAGGTCCTGAGTTCAATTCCCAGCAACCACATGGTGGCTCACAACCATCTGTAATGAGGTCTGGTGCCCTCTTCTGGCATGCAGGCATACACACAAATAGAATATTGTATACATAATAAATAAATACTTTTTTAAAAAAAAGAAATGCCCCCCCACACACAACTGTACATTTAAAAACAATTTAAGTGCTCAGAATTTATACTTTCAAACCCACCACTCACAACTGGACTCATGGAAGCTATTTACATTCTGAAATGTTTAAATGTATAGCAAAAATATTTGTTTCAAACCCACATCTTATTAAAGCCACATGACACTTCCTAAGCATGTGAATGTCAATGAGCTCTGACACCTAACCCAGGCTAGCCATAGGCCTTTAAGAAGGGTTTCTTATACAAATCAAAACAATTCTGAGATTCCATCTCACACCTGTAAGAATGGCCAAGATAAAAAACACTGATGACAGCTTATGCTGGAGAGGTTGTGGGGAAAAGGGAACACTCCTGCATTGCTGGTGGCAATGCAAGCTGGTACAGCTCCTTTGGATGTCAGTGTGACAATTTCTCAGAAAATTAGGAAACAGCCTTCCTCAAGACCCAGTAATATCACTTTTGGGTACATATCCAAAGGATACTCAACAGTGCCACAAGGCCATATGCTCAACTATGTTCACAGCAGCATTGTTTGTCATAGCCAGGACCTAGAAATAATCTAAATGCCCCTCAATCAAAGAATGGATAAGGAAAATGTGGTACACAATGGAGTACTACACAGCAGAAAAAAATAACGACATCTTGAATTCTGCAGGAAAATGGATGGAGCTAGAAAACATCATTTTGAGTGAGGTAACCCAGACACAGAAAGACAATTATCACATGTACTCACTCATAGGTGGTTTTTAAACATGAAGCAAAGGAAACCAGCCTACAAATCACAATCCCAGAGAACTTAGACAACAATGCAGACACTAAGAGAGGCTTACATAGATCTAATCTACATGGGAAGTAGAAAGTAGAAAAAGACAAGATCTCCTGAGTAAATTGGGAGCATGGGGACCTTGGGGGAGGGTTGAAGAGGGGAAGGGAGAGGCAGGGAGGGAGGCAGAGAAAAATGTAGAGCTCAATAAAAATCAATACAAAAGTGGAAAAAAAAAGAATAAAAAAAGTTTCTTGACTGAAATGAGCATTGCTGGAGCCTGCTGTACTGTGGGAGAGCACATTCAATGCAGGACCACTTTCTTGTCATTTTCCATTCCCTTTGTGGCAGTAATATTTTTGCAAGTCGAGTAGAAAATAAATATACAAATAAATATTTTAAGAGTTGTCTGGATTTATTATGGTTGTAAGATGTTCTCTACAATGTGTGCTTAAATTTTATAAGTGCAGACCTTAGGTTTCTTCCATCGTTTATCCTGTGCCTAATACACCCAGACAATGAGCCAGGCATACTGACTGCATCTGTTGTCTCATTTCCTAGAGGGGCCCTGACTGGCAGACACTGTTTATTCCAGCAGTCAGAAAGGTTATATGATTGTCATCAGCACCACATGGTGAGTGAAATTGGTGGGACCAGAGTAGTCAGCTTGGCTTGAATTCAAAGCAAATGATGTCTCCATCACTCTACATGGGCATCTGAGGATGGTGTGGAGGATGGTGTGGAGACTGTCATCCTCTCCATGCAGAAAGATGCAGACCCTTGGCAACTGGATGTGCTGATGCCCATCCCTCCGGACACCAATCTTTTAGCTTATAATGTATGGAGCTCAGTATATTTCCACTCTTTTATAAGAAGTTATTTTTATCTTCCTCAAGATATTACTTTATTAATAAAGTATTCCAAAATTTGAATTAAAAAGGTAATAGGACACACAGGAAAATATTCATATTAGATGAAAATATCTCTATCTCAGGTAAAAAAAAAAGGAAACAGTATAACACGTCAATAGCTATTTTCCTTAGAGGGAAATAACTGTAATTTTGTTCTCCTTCACATTTGCCTAGACCTAGAAATCAGCTATTTTCATGATGCCGCTATCAATTCTGGTATAGACAAAGGCATGTTTCAATGCTGAGTAAAGGTTCCAACATTCTAAACGGCTGTGGTGGAAGCCATTATAAAGGACATACAAACAAAAATGAAAAACTTTAGCATTGCCTTATCATTCACCAGCAAGTCATTCAGGCTAAGCACACCACAGAAAGGGTACTTCAGAAAATGCTGAGGTTAGTTCTTGACTCATGTAATAATATGTGAGAGCAATACCTCATGTACTATGCTAAAGCAATACTTCATGTACTATGTTACAGCAATACCTCGTGTACTATCTTACAATAATACCCCATGTAATATGTTACAGCATCGTGATTTACATTCCTATACTGATAGTGCCAAGAGTTCCATGGAAAAGTAGTTATCCATGGCTCTCTGTGATTATGAACATTTGCATGGTTTTAACCCGGCTCTTCAGACATCTTGTGATTTAGCAGATTTAGCAGCCCATGAAGGGAAAGCCTACTGTCCTGATCCCAGAGCCGGGAAGGGATGGAAAGAAACACAAGCACAACCCTTTCCAGCCAAACCCCACATTCTGTGCTCTACCATAGCAACTATACTAGATATGATGCGGTTGCTTCCATCCCAAAAGATTGTAACCTAACTTCCAGGTATCCTTAACCCCTCACTTGAAGCAATGTGAATAAACTTATAATGCAATTAGACCAAGAAGCCAGACTTAAGCTGGATCGGGTTTCTCATACTCAACCTGACCCAACAACTAGTCCTACAGCACATTATCTGTCAATGGTAAAATTTACCAAATGCCTTTAATTTTAATCATTCCAAATATTATTTTAATCGCATTAGTACACAGACAAAGTATTACATGAAAAAGAAAAGCAGTTGTTTAGGAGAATAAGAGTTCTGGCTATCTTTCCTCTAAATCTCTAGATAATATTTTCACAGCCTTTTTTCAATTAAGAAAACAGTGTGGGGGTAGCCGAGAGAAGAGGAGAAAGGACAGATGCACAAAAGAGGGGAAGACTTCGGGACATGCTTAACATTCAGTTTACGTTAAAGCAATCACCAGTTACATTACACAGATTTTCAGACACATGTTGACGAAGCTGAGGTGTCACTTGTGGCTATCTACCCGTGACTCAAACACTGGCACTAATATCTGCTCATGAAGAAGATCAAAGCCTCTTGTGAAACACAGGGCAGAACCTGGCTTACTTCTGGCATTTCCTGCAAAGCATCGTAACTATTAGATGGGAATCAGTCTTTCTCCTCGGAATCAACAGGAAAGACACTTCAAAGGGAACAAGGAACCAAACACCAGTCGAAAGTTATTTCTGTGACTTTTAAGCACTGGGAAGGAAAAGCTTTCCTAAGAGACCAGAACTGTCAGTTGGGTGACCTGGGTCTGAGAGACTAAAATGCAAGCTGAGGACACACGGTCCACTTTTCTAAACCTTTGCATCAGGAAAATCCCCAGAGTCATAACTACAGGGCCTGTCTATTCTGAGACAACAAGGAGGGGAGAAAATGTCGTGCTTTCACTTCCAACAGAAATGGTGATATTGAGAACAAACAAGCCAATCGATATCAAGAAAATAACCCAGAAAAATAGAAGGTGGAAACACGGAAGTTGTTCAGTGCAATGTAAACTGGACTGACAGAGAAGACATAGAAGTGTGGTGTAAAATGTTCAACATATGGTATGAGACAAAAAGATAATAAGACGAAAGATGTTAACGTAGATCTTTTATCTCTAGCACTTTTGTAGATGAGATGGCCCCTTTAATGCTAGAACCAAAGACAACAGTGTATAAGAGATATCTAAATAAAATGCTTTTCATGCCTGTAGATGCCAGAAACTCAACTGATAAACTATAATAATGGTAAGTCCACTGATTTAATCCCACAATGTAAGAAACCAGGCATGGGACCACAACTGGGCCATAGAACCAAGAACATAAACTTGTTTGATATGTAAGTTGTCCAAGCAAACGAACTTTAGAACTTCTCTCGAGGACACAACACAGCAAAATAACTAAATGGACTGCTGCTATGATTCTGATTAGTCATGCTAACACCACTACCCTCACTAAATCGTACTAGTCCATGCATGTCCACAGCCCCAGACGCCACCCCAGGTCTGAAACTCTAGTACTTAGAAGGTAGAGAAGGAAGAAATAAAAGTTGAAAGTCATCCTTGGCTATACAGAGAGTTCAAAGCCATCCAGAGCTACATGAGGCTATGATGAAGGAGAGGGGGAAAGGGAGAAACAGAAAGACAAAGAAAGAGAACTAACTCATAAAAACAGACAATAAATATATGTACCTAATACATTTTAAATATAATTTATTAAGTAATAAACAATATCCACATTAATTTTTTATGGAAAATTTGGAGAAAAAACTTGATTAAAAATCATACTAATTACATAGCGGACAATGAGGACTACTGAGAACTCAAGAACAATGGCAATGGGTTTTTGATCCTACTGCACGTACTGGCTTTGGGGGAGCCTAGGCAGTTTGGATGCTCACCTTACTAGACCTGGATGGAGGTGGGTGGTCCTTGGACTTCCCACAGGGCAGGGAACCCTGATTGCTCTTTGGGCTTACGAGGGAGGGGGACTTGATTGGGGGACAGGGAGGGAAATGGGAGGCGGTGGCGGGGAAGAGACAGAAATCTTTAATAAATAAATAAATTTTAAAAAATCATTCTAATTATCTAAATTAAAAGACTGTTGAAAACCAGAATGTGGGTACATGATTTTTGAAAGTTCTGCTTTTCAATCTGCCAGGAAGACCTATGGCCTTGTGAAGGGAAACCTCCCACATATCAAAAAGTTCAGGAGAGGACTAAGAGAGCTGCCCAAGATGCAGGAAAGCCTGGCAAGATCCTCAGCACAGCCCAAACCCAGCATTACACCTGCCCTCTCAACACTCTGGGGTGGAGGGATGGGGATAAGAATATCAAGGTCTTCCTCAGCTATATAGCCTAAGCTAGGAGAAACCCTGTCTTAAAAAGAAGTTCCAGGGAGACAGTTCTGCTTTAAATAATGTATTAATGGGGAGGAGAGATGGCTCAGCAGCTAAGAGCACTAGTTTGCCCTTGCAGAGGACCTGGGTTCAAATCCTAGCACCCGCACGCTTAGATGGGTCATAACTATTCATAACTCTAGGGAATCCAGTGCCCTCTTCTGACCTCTATGGGCAATGCATGCACATGGCGCACATACATACATAAAGGTAAAACATTCATACAAATAAAGTAGATAAATGTAAAAAAAATACCAATAAATCCATCTCAAAATTAACATGTTAATTTTTGCTCAGAAATTGAGATTTTGCTTGTTAAAAATAATCACATTGTTGCAAGATACCAGTTGTTGGGAAAACAAGAATATACTTAAAACCAAACAACCAAAAACACACAAAACAACAACAACAAAATCTAGAGCACTCCAAATATATTCCTTTGGTTTATTAATAGGTTTTATTTGGAGACTCAGAAGTGGATCTTACAATGTAGCCCATGCCGGCCTCAAAATCACTGTAGTTCTTAAGTGCTGGGTTTACAGATGTGAGGTCCTGGGGATTGAACCCAGGGTTTTGTGTATACTAAGTAAGTACTCTGCCAACTGAGCTACTTTAAAGAGAATCTAGTCTATGAACAAGCCTCTCCGAAACTTCCTAATTGAAGTAATATCACTGAGAACATAGAATTGGAAGCCCATTTAAAGAGGCCAGCTGCTCCCTTAGAGAAAAACAAAAACCCTTTGTGTCATACAAATTTTTAAACACACAAAAGTAAGAGACAAGTCTAGCCAGCTCATAAACATGAAACTGAGAAAAACACGGAGCAAGCCCTATAGACTAACCCACTCCATCTGCTCTTAATGTCTGGTTTTTAGTGAATTCTAAAAACCAGTGAGTTACAGGCATCAAGGGCATCTCTGCCAGGCACCAACCACCACAGGAAAGCTCATTTGTGCTTGTGCAAACCGATGGAGCTCTCCTAATCTTCAATCACCTTTCTCAGTGCCTGTCCCATAAAGATCCCCAGGCCCTACCTTTGGACAGGTGAATTGGACACAGGCCCTCCTATTGTTACAAACTTTCCTTTTGTAAAATTCATTTTCCCCCATAATTGACTCACTATGTGGCAGGTGGGGTTTAGTAGCATTTCCAACAACCAACTTCAAACCCTCTGTTCTGAACAGTCTAGAAAATAATCTACAAAAGCTGTACTTTTGGTTCTGAATGAGCCCATTTATTACTTACACAGGAAGCCAAAAGTATAAGAATAAGTTGTTAGAAGCAGAGAGACAGCAAAACAGCTTTAAATTGGGTGCTTAAAACATCCCACGGGAAGGAGTGGAGCAGCCCAACAAAAGGCAACATCATCAAACCAGGGACTGAAAAAAGCCCAGCAGAAGTCAACAGGGGAACGGCAGAGTTCCTGACTGAGAGTGTCCCTGATGGATCAGGGTGTCCTTGCCAATAAGGTTTCCAAGGGAAAGAACAAACAGCAGTGGCTAAAAAACACCATCAATGTGGGTACGTACTAGCACCCAGCAGAGACTGACTCTAGGCAGTCCGAGAGTCCTAGGCAGACTTTTCTCCATCCTTTACATGGACGAGCTCCACCTTGTCTCTCCCACAGTAGACATTTTTAGTCTGGAATAAGCACAGCCACTTTAAATGGAAGTTTACCTGACAATTATTGTTTATTCTTTTATTATTTATTTATTTATTTATTTATTTATTTTGGTTTTTCGAGACAAGGTTTCTCTGTGTGTCCCTGGCTTTCCTAGAACTCACTTTGTATTGGTTCCTGGCCGCCCGGCTAGCTTAGACCTGAAATAATCACACAAAACCTGTATTAATCCCAAATTCTAGGATTGAAGGCATGCGCCACCAATGTCTGACTTGACAATGTTTTAAAAACCTTTAGTTGCTTGCTGTTTTCCCCTTTCCTTGTTACAGAGTCGGGGGGCAGCTTGCCCTAGACAGGGAATACTGGAGGATATCAGAAATAAAGGTGCTAGAGTCTGGGATTTTGACAACTCACCAATATAACGTTCATTACACCATTATTCTCTCAGAACATATGTCCTGAATTACTCTGGGGGAGATTGCAGACAAGAGATCTTCAAAAAAATGTTTCTTTCTTTGAAAGGGCATCCACCATAAAATTTATTCTACTTCACAAAAAAGAAATGATGCACTATTATTCAATTTGTAATCAGTGTTTAAATGGCTCCAATTGATTTATTAATATGTCTACAGTTTGAGTGTAGACTAAAATACACTGCAACAGGTTGACAACATATCTTAAGTCATTGGCAAACTGTGCACCATCTACTGCAGGACTGCATCGGTATGAAGGGTTCAGAGTAGGTAAGTGCATAGAGACAAAGGAGATCAGAGGCTTCCAGATGACAGAGCAGAATGCCATGGGCCAGGACTTCACTGAAAGACCAGACAGTGGTGGTTTTATAGCTTCCAGAATATACCAAAACCCACTGAACTGTACCTTGAAAAAAGTGATTCTGTGGTGTATATATTATACTTCAGTTTAAAAGGGGGGACTTAAAAACAATATCAATACCTTTAAAGAGATCATTTTATGGTATACATATTATACTTCAATTTAAAAAGGGGGGACTTGAAAACAACATTAAATTAGCTGTAGGAATACCAACAGATCGACTTGACCCTTTGCAGGATGGGTGAGTATGAGAGGCACTGACTGACATAATCGTAGAGCAAGGCACTCCCAAGAAAAATTCCAACAGAAACACATTAAATCCTCTATTTAAAATTCACCCTGAGCAATGTTTGCTTTCAAACAGATGACTATGAGACAAGCTGGCTCTACACCATATTGCTTTACCTACAAAATACTTTTTATATTTTATTTACACTTTTTTTGCATGTATGAGCATGTGTGTGTTTGCTGTGTGTGGTTACTCATGGGTCTCAGGGTATGTGTTGAGGGCAGAGGACAATCTGGAGGAGTTAGTTGGTTTTCTCTTTCTGTCACATAGATTCTGGGGTTCAAGCTCAGGTTGTCAGGCTTGGCAGCAAGTATTTACCTACTGTGTCATGGTGTTGGCCCACAAAATAATTCTGAAACGTTTATTTGTATTCATTATTTTTACCACTGTTCCCTGTCTCAGCCAGGAAAGCAGTCTCCAAAACACCCATCTTGTCAGGCTGCCATTTCCAATCTTTTGTCCTTCCTTTATTTTTTTCCTCATTTAAAGACTATAATTTCTCCCAATTAGTTTCCTCATTTAAAGACTATAATTTCACCCTACTATTATTTTGACACAACCGTAGATTCACATGCTGTTGAAAGAGATGAAAGGAAGATAAGAGACCAGAGGAACAGCCATCCATAAGGCTCTTACGTCGTCCAAGTAGAACTTCCAGACATAAGAGTCAGACATGGTGGCTTCTCATTCCAGGGGTGAGGAGGCAGAGACAGAGTGATCCCTGAGGCTCACAGGCCAGGAAGTCTAGCCTAACTGGTGAGCCCCAGGCCAGTGAGTGACCCTGTCTCTAAAGAGCTGGGCAGTAGGCTGTGAGTGATATCCACGGCTATCCTCTGGCTTCCACAGACACATGCACTGAAGTACATCTGCTCATACACATCTAAGAAAAATTAGAGATTCTATCTTTGATTCAGTTCCTCTTAGTGGTAAGAATCTGAAAGTAGAATATATCACCATTGACAGTCCAGTCCAACAGGTACAGCAAACAACTCTCTCTCTCACTCCTTCCTTCCCTCCCCCCCCCCCCCCCGTGTGTGTGTGTAGCTGCACCAAGTTCCATCACCCGTGCAGATTCCTGTGCCCATGCCAACGGCTCCACATCAAGGATCTGTGAGTCTTGCGGGTGTTTTCAAGGCAGCCACCATCTTTCCTCCCTCCACCCCCTACCAATCACTGATCTGGTCTTCAGCTTTGTGGTTTTGCTACTCCAGGGACATCCTATCAATGGATTCATACAGCATGGAGTTTTCTGGGGGCTCTGCAGCTTCTCTAGGATAAAAGTCCTAACCACAAATGCTGGACCACCTGATAAACAAAAGCATTTTCTTAATTTTAATGCAGTCAAACATATATCATCTTTTTTCTTTAAGTTTAGCACTTTTTTGCATCCTGTTTGAGAAATATTGTATGGAATTTTAAGGGATTTTAATGCATTCTCTGCTCCTTCGGCCACTCCTACTTCTTCCACATCCTTCACCATCCCTGACTGCCATTACCCATTAGCCCCGTCAACTATTGTGGTACTACAGCAAATCCTATATAGGGGCTCATGCTGGAGGCCTCCAAATTGCACTCTGGACATTGTTTTTTCTTGTCTCCCTGCAATGAACAATGCTACAGTAATGCTTCTGTGTTGTAAGAGCAGCAGGCCCGCTTCCTGCCACCCGGCTAGCTTTACCCGAAATAATTACACGGAAACTACTCCCACATCACTTCTGTTTCACCTGTAAGTCTTGACATTCGTGTACCCTGATGTGTACAAACTGGATTCTAACCGTCAGAGTTTCCGGAGAGGACTTTGCGGGTGGAAGGGCAAACGTCCTGTCAAATTGACCAGGTATCTGTAGAAGATCTACACCACTTCACAATTTACAAAGTATTTATCTCATACTCCCACCAACAATGAATCAATAGACACAATTTTTAAAGTTGGATGGAAAACAGTATATTACAAGATCTATTTGGTTTACATGTGCCTGATTCTAGTGGACTTAAGTTTCCTCTGACACATTTGTTGGCCCTACCTTTACCCTTCATGCTGGAGTTTGAACTCAGGACTTCATGCACATTATGGCTTTTTCGTTTGTTTTTACCTTATTTCAAATTTGTGTGGCATAAGCCACTGCACAACTCTAAGGGTGTCCTTAGATCCACCCTAAGATGCTGTATTGTGGAACTGTAACTAACCTTCCTCTACAAGAGGGGAGTTGGTAATGACATAAGATTCAGCTAAAATGAATTAATCCTGGTCAATCTAGTTACTAGTCACTGACTTGCATAACCTTAAATTCCAAGTTGCCTTTTCTGAACCATTAGAAGACAAATCCTAGTGACTAAGATCTGAGAGGTCCCTGAAATTCTTATCCATTAAAGGCTAAGTCTTCAGTCTGCAAGTTTATTGGGGATGGGGGTGATATGTCAAGGAAGAGGAAGGGTATCACAAGAGGAAGCTGGTCACACGGGGCATTCTCTAAAAGGAAATCACAAGACCTTGTCCCTCTCTTCACTTCCCAGCAGCCACAAGGTAAGCAGCTGCCTCTGCCAGGCGTTCCCCTCAAGCCGTTCAGCTTTGCTCCAAGTCCTCAAACAAAAGATTGGCTGACTATGGACTGAAATGTCTGAAATCCAAAGCAAAAGTAACCCATCCATTCCTCTCTTGAAGCTGATTATCTCGGTGTCTTATCACAGTACCTCACACCAATCCACTGTGTGTTCATGAGCAGTGCCCGTGCAGGGGTTCTGGATTTAGCAAGCTTAGCAGTTCAGACCTTTTTGAGAAGTCACGTGTCAATGGAACTGTGGTAGTGCTGCCTTTAAGTCACGTTTAAAAAAATCACATGGAAGCAACGGGAGCTATGTGTGGAGGCACCCTGGTTTGAATCCACACATTTAAAGACAGTACATAACCCCCAAATATAAATGTGCATGAAAGTGGAGTTTGGTATTCTCTCTCTACTGTGTCTTTACACGGCAGAGCTCTACAATTTCAGAGTTATAACCAATGATGTGCTTTAGTAGGGCATTTCTATTTTTGAGATGCAAACATGAATCATTACATGAATGCAAAAATGTAAAATTATATATATATGCAATTTATTTTTACAAAAATTAGCTTACTATGCCCTTTAAAGAATTTTTTCTTTAAAGTGGTGGCATATGCATTAAATTCCAGCAACCAGGAGGCAGAGGAAAGTTGATCTTACTGAGTTCCAGGCAGTTAATAGCTACACAAAGCACCCTCCACATATACAGAGAGAGAGAGAGAGAGAAAGAGAGAGAGAGAGAAGGAGTAAGAGAAAGAGGAAGAGGAGGAGAAAGACTTACTCTCTTTAAAAAACAAAACTATGATATAATCCAAACCATCACCAGTTAAGTGTTAAAGGAAACCTATTTATAAGCATTGTGGTAAAGGTTATGCTAAAAGCCATTTGAAGCCATAAAAGCAACATGCTACTAGGTATTTGTAAATCTGTATGTTGTTGTTTCTGCTGTGGGTAACTTTACCAAAAAGTTTACTCAAAAATCCCCAAATTTGTATGATTAACTAAAGCACCAATCTCTTAAAAAAAATGAAAGTGGAACAATTTTAGATAAGTCAAGAGAATAAACTTCCAAGTTATCTGGGACAGAGAAAACATTTCCACCAATTGCGAACCAATTCCTCCTTAAGCATCTGACTTGCATATAACTAAATACCTAACTAAAATGAAAACAAGTAGTAAGATTTACCAAGGCGACCAAGAAAGTCGCCTAAACTTTCCAAGTGTGACGTACTCGTCACCTGAAACTTAGAGACCGCTGTATGGCACTGGTCAATACCCTCCAAAGGTTGTACGGACTAAGAATCAAATGCTGTAAATTGGGGGCTTTCGGAAACTGACTTCATTTCATTCATTATAAAAGGCCGTTGCTGGTAGTTTTGTTTTTCCCACCACACCCTGGAATCTAGCTCTCTCTAACTGATTCTCACTATTTTACACTGCATCTATTTTAAGAGACTGTTCTCAAAAGTTGGTACCAAGGCAGGAAAAAGAAACTTAAGATGCTGATTATCCCTGAAGAGAACGGGAGAATGTAACTGTGTGGGTGTGTTAACGACGGGCTACTCTGAAGTCAGCATTCTGGGACAGTGAAGGAACTAGGCAGCCAACTTTACCAACATTAGACAAGCTAACTTATTCTTTATTCAATCAGCAATATTAATATAACCCACTGGCCATGAAACACTACCCTCCTCTGAAGCTACTCATCTTGTAATGAAAATTATTCATGAGTGTTAAAGTAAGAAAATACTGGGTTTTTCGCCTAACATATTAAAAAAAAAAAACAAAAAAATGATTTTGAAAGTCAGAATAAAATAGCTTCAGTTGGGTTTAGAAGAACACACTGCAATCCCAATACTCAGTCCAGGCAGGAATTTTATCAAACATTTAAGGCCTAGGCTGCACAGCAAAGGTCTATCTCTAAACATCAAACATGCAAAATGACAAACCAAATGAAATAGCTTAATTAAAGTTTTATTAAAATAATAAAACTTAACGTGTAACTAAAAAAACTGTTCAGTTTTAATAAAAGCATTCAAAACACACACACACACTTTAGTATATATGCATGCTTTAGTAAAAACAAGCCCATTTTTCCATTGAAAAGATCCAAGCTACACTTTTGATACCCAAGTTTATCTCTTATATAGAATATAAGCATAGTTCTCTTATGTATGTCTCTATTATTTACAAGAATTTTAAAAAATGAGCAAAATAGGGGGCTGGAGAGATGGCTCAGAGGTTAAGAGCATTGTCTGCTCTTCCAAAGGTCCTGAGCTCAATTCCCAGTAACCACATGGTGGCTCACAACCATCTGTAATGTGGTCTGGTGCCCTCTTCTGGCCTGCAGGCATACACACAAACAGAATATTGTATACATAATAAGTAAATAAATAAATATTTTTAAAAAATGAGCAAAATAAGTCATTACTTTAAAGTATCAAGTTCCTAAAGTCAAGGCCAATCTGGCTTGGAAAACAGTTACAATGTTTTGGTAATAAAAACAAAAAAGTCATTCCTAAGTATGGACAAGGCTCTAGGCTCAGTTTCCAAGTCTCTCCTCCCCAGTTAAAAGCAAAATAAAGAACAGCACATGACACCAATATTAATCCACGTAAACTCAAAATTAAATTGCCTAACAATGTCACTATGTATATGTGTGTGAAGAGAAACTTGTAAAGAAGAGAGCCCCCAGGTGGGCTGTCTGTGGGGACTGGGACCATAGGAGTCTCAGGTTGCCAGCAGCTACCCCACCTATTGGGCCACCTGTTAGTCATTTTTTTTTTACATGTATTTATTTCTCTGTCTCTTTCTATATTGTAGTTCTGGGGACTGAACTCAGGTCCTGAGGCTTGGTTGGCAAGCTTTATCTGGTGAGCCATCTTTCAGGTCATTCAATTTTTAGTTAAGATGATTTATCTGAAACTAACTCAGTAAGTAGTTTACTCCATGGAAAGAAAGGTACTTAATAACCAATACTGAAAATTCCAGGCCTTTTCATCATTGGCAACACTGAAGTTTATCCAGTTATGTGAATGAACAAATTTGATGGCTGCTATATTCATAAGTTGCTTTTCCCACACAATAGAAAGAAGAAAATAAATAATAAACAAGTGATTACTGGAGGTGACCCGAGCAGGTATGCTCTCTATTATTAAGGGAAGGATAAAGACATATCCATAGAACTAGAAAGACATTTCTTCTAACTGCTAAGAAAAAAAAAAAAACCTCACACTCAAAACACAGGAAGCAATAGTATTCCTGTAATTTCCATTAACCAGGAATACAGTAAAAGCGAAAGCCATTTGCTTTGCTGAAAGAAAGTAGTGAATAGGGTTCCTGTGGAAAGACTTCAAGTGCCCAGCCAGACACTCCACCTAGCCTCCATTCACGGAGTCATTGTTTCCAATCAAATCATGAGAATGGCCAGTCTGCCTGGAGCGACGAGCCGAGTAGGTCTTGCAACCGAATCACAGCCAGCTTAAGACTTACAGACTCAACAGCTGTTTTAACAGTTGGGTTTCTCCAAAATTAAAATATTCTATTCCTGACAGTGCCTAGCAACTCAACTGCTAAAACAGCTGCTCAACTTGAAGAGTTAAAATCAAGTGTGCATCCAGCTTCCTCCGACCTGTAACTGCGAGGAGACCCTTTCAGAATAGAAGCTCTAAATCGCAAGCTCCTGTTGACATTTTCCAACCTGTTTAAATTTTCATACTTGCACTGCCTGTCACGATGACCTTCAGCCAACATTTCTGCCATCACCTCTCTTGGAACCTGTCCTTTGTGTCCTCCAGATGCTCAGCCACCACAGCCGCCTGGAGCTCTCTACTTCCTCCACCTAGCTACTTATACTTTACTCCCCCTCCTGCCATCTCAATGGTATTTTCATTCTGTTGAAACAGTCCAAGACTCTGTTAAGTGAGATATAACGTCCAATGACATCCAAGTTTAACTCTTGACACAGGCTGAAATCATGGGAGAGGAGGGAACCTCGACTGAGGAAATGCCTGCACAACGTCAGACTGCAGGCAAGCCTCCCTGTAGGGCGTTTTCTCAATTAGTGATTGATGAGGGAGGACCCAGCGGATTGTGGGTGGTGATATACCTGGGTTCTATAAGAAAGCAGGCTGAGAAAGTCCTGGAGAGAAACCCAGTAAGCGGCACTCCTCCATGGCCTCTGCCTCGGCTTCTGCCTCCAGGTTCCTGTCCTGTTTGAGTTCCTGTCCTCACTTCCTTCAGTGATGAATGATCACTTTGGTGATCTGGAAGTGTAAGTCAGATAAACCCTTTTCTCCCCAAGCTGCTTTGGTCGTGGTGTTTTATCACAGCGACAGTAAACCTGAGACAGATGTTTAAGAACCAGTTCGAAATGCTCTGTGGCACAGGGCTTTCATTTTGGATCAATATATAGGTCCTTCCAAACTCTGCACTTGTCATCAAATTATCTAATCCTACTTAGCAACATAGAAACCTTCCCCTACATGTAAACTATCAATAATGATTATTTAACATCTCCTGGATGTCGACCTCTTGACCTAACCTTCTTAGGAGTGTGTGTGTATGTGTGTGTGTGTGTGTGTGTGTGTGTGTGTATGTGTGTATGTGTGTGTTCAAATGCACACATCAGGTTCCTGTGTATACTAAGTATGCACTTACTGTCCACTGATCCACACACACAACCCATTTTATCAAATCTTTCTATTTATCCATCTGTTTTCTCACTTCTGCCAAATGACAAAACATAACCAACCCAAACAGAACTAGATAAAGCTCTTCGAGTCTACAAAAGATCTCAATCCTGACTTTGTAACGTGCCCTCTCCTCTCGAAGGTCTCCTCTCTATATAACTCTACTGAGCTACAGATAATTTAAAACCTTAGCTCCCAGGTCTGTCTAAAAATAGATCTACTGCAAGACCCAGACTCATCAAACCTGAACAACTCTCAGAACATGTTTCAAGATCACAAAATTCTTCCTCTGGTAGCCCCAGGTCTTCGGCTGCATCAGGAACGAAGATGCTGCGTATTAATCTCAGAAACAGTCTTTGGTCCGTGCCCCACGTCTCAGCGTGGAGACTATAAGTGAGAGGAGCTCACAGACCTTTAGATGACAACACAGTTCCAGGGTGAGTGGACTCTGACAGAGGCACCCAGAGAGCTCTAGAAACAGGGCTCTGACCAAGGGCTAGAAGCCATTTAATAACTCATGCCAAAGCCTACATTACAAATACAATAGTGCTCAAGTTTGTTAATTTGAAAGGCAGCCCCACCATCTCTATCCATTATCATACTGTTGGCACTGAAGACAGAAGCCCAGTCTCCCAACCCTCTCCTGCAGTCAGCCTGTAGACAACTGCATTCTTCCAGCTCACAATACTGTTAGGACCAGTTTTCCTTTATGGGGCTAAACATAGAAAAGTTTTCACTTTTAATAAGAGCGCAGATAAATAACCCTAAGTCCCAAAGGACCTTATTAAAACAGCCTCGTAAAAGTTCTACACTTGCATATGAATTTGAAAAAAAAATGTCTACCTAGCAGTTTGTGCTCCTGCTGACTTCTCTAGCCTTGGGGAAGTTATTGTTAAAATTCATATGTCTTGCGATTTCAAATGATTTAAAGCAGTCTATTACGATAAATCACCATGAAGTACACCCAGAGAAAGACGCTGTTCAAACAAAAATCTCAATTTTAAATACACAAAGAACACACAACGCACCCACTGGGATGTTTAAACAGCATTAAGGTTCTGATACACCAATCACCTAATCACATTCTATCCTTGGAGCCCAGGATACAAAATGTATTTTGTACCAGGTGAGTCACTTCCCCTTTCTGTTATCTAGGAGGTCATTTCAACACATTTGACTCTAACCTGGAGAATTAAATTCTACACAGGAAAGTTCCCCCCAAGTTGGAAATTAAATCAGGGAGAATAAAATGTACATTGGTAGTCGGTGCCATTAACACTGTCTCACTTTCTGTGGAAAGATCTAGACTGACAATATATATTTAAAGGCGAGAGGATGGTTACAATCAGAACAGAATCTATGTACAAACAACCAAAGGCTAGAGATAGTTTTTTTTTTCCTTTTCTTTTTGTTTTTTTTTTTTGAGACAGGGTTTCTCTGTATAGCTCTGGCTGTCCAGGAACTAGCTCTGTAGACCAGGCTGGCCTCGAACTCACAGAGATCTGTCTGCCTCTGCCTCCAGAGTGCTGGGATTAAAGGTATTGCCACCACACCTGGCTTTAGCGATAGCATTTTAAAAGTGTCTCAGGTCCTGACATACGTTATAATATACTTGGTAATTACTAAGTACTAAATGAGTTATTTAAAAAACAGCTTGTAGATCAACTTCTGTGATTATTGCTCCATCATACCTGGAGGAGAATTTGAGCCTTGAGTCATTAACTGCTGCTCTACCATGGAAACCATGCTGCAAACCATGGAAATGTACAAGAACTCAAGGATAGAACCTCGGAGTAGAAACTGGCATTCTGTCCTCTGGGTAGTTCTCCCGACATGTGGCTATCCGGCCTTTAACTCTGTGAGAAAGTTTTATATACAAAGAATAGTCTAATCTTCAAAACCTGGGCCCTTTAGAAACTATCCTATTATTAACTATTAACACCTTGCCCTGATTTTCTCCACGCTAACCATTTCCTATTTTCTCCATCCCGAGTACAGGAGCTGTGCAAGTCTCTCTCCTTGTTGATTTTTGTTTTAATAAATTTATTTATTTCTACATCCTGGCCACAGTTTCCCATCCCTCCTTGGTGTGGGAGAATTCTCTGTATTCTGTCAATCATGTATTTTAATAAAACGCTGATTGGCCAGGCAGGAAGTATAGGTGGGTCAACCAGACAGGAAGTAGAAGTGGGGCAATGAGAACAGGAGAATGCTGGAAAGGAGGAAGCCCACTCCTCCCAGTCCTGCGCAGGCCACCAAGGAAGCAGGATGTGACCTGCCAAGCTGAAAAAGGTACCCAAGCCATATGGCAAAAATAGATCAAAATAATGGGTTAATATAAGTTACAAGAGCTAATAAGTAGCCTGAGCTAATAGGCCAATCAGCTTTATAACTTATAGAGATCTCTGTGTGATTTTCTTTGGGGCTTGCCGGCTGTGGGGAACTGGGCGGGACAGAAAACCCCAACTAGCAGGACCCTCATGTTACACCTCCTTTCTTCCCTGTTCCTCCTACCCAACCCCTCCCCTCTATTCCCACCCCACAATCCATTCTTCTATTTCTTCTATTTCTGTTTAGGCAAGAACAGGTCTCCCATGAGTATCAACAAAACACAGCATATCAAGTTGCAGAAAGACTAAGTACCTCCCCATGTGTAAAGGCTCAGCAAAGAGACCCAATATGAGGAGTAGGGTCCCAAGAGTAAGTAAAAGAGTTGGAGACAGTGACCGTTTCCACTGTTAGAAGTTCCACAAGCGGACAACTGTCACATGTATGCAGAGTGCCTAGGTCAGTCCCATGCAGGCTCCCTGGTTGTCAGTTCAGTCTCTGAATCCCTTTGATCCCAGTTTAGTTGATTCTGTGAGTTTTCTTTGGTGTCCTTGACCCCTCTTGCTCCTACAATCCTTTCTCCCCCATCTTCAGCAGGATTCCCCCAAACTCTGGCTAATGTTTGT
The DNA here is from genome assembly GCF_018167655.1 of Microtus oregoni. Taxonomy (NCBI): domain Eukaryota; kingdom Metazoa; phylum Chordata; class Mammalia; order Rodentia; family Cricetidae; genus Microtus; species Microtus oregoni. The sequence continues at coordinate 1,638,480 of NW_024543091.1, read as the reverse complement.
CTGTGGGTCTGCAACTGTTTCCAGAAGTTGCTGGATGAAGTCTCTCTGATGACAATTGGGCTAGGCACCTATCTAGTCACAGGAGATGGCCAGTTCAGGGTATATATCTGCTATTGCTAGCAGCCTTAACTGGGAGATTCCCTGTGCCAGGTTTTGACCTGAACCCAAAATATACTCCCTTTTCAGTAGTCTCTTCATTATTCTTCCCCTGTGCTACCTGCCCCAAACCTGATTGTTCTTGTTCCCATCCCCACCAATCTTCAGTCCGTTAACAGAATCTCTTCTAGTTCCCCTTATCAGGGAGATCCAGGCACCACCACATGAACCCTACTTGTTACCTAGTCTCTCTGGGTCTGTGGATTGTAGCATAATTATTCTTTATTTTACAACTAATATCCACTTATGAGTACTCAGTCATATCATGTTTGTTTTTCTTTGTCTGGGTTATCTCACTTGGGATAATTTTTTTCTAGTTCCATCTAATTGCCTTCAAAATTCCTGGTGTCTTTGTTTTTAACAGCTGAGTAATACTCCATTGTATAAATATACCACATTTTCTTTATCCATTCCTTGGTTGACGGACATCTAGGTTGTTTCCAGGTTCTTACTATTACATATAAAGTTAATATGAACATAGTTAAGAAAGTGTTCTTTGTGGTACATCCTTTGGGTTTATGCCCAAGTATGAAATAGCTGGGTCTTGTGGTTGATTGATTGCCAGTTTCCTGAGAAATTATGAAAAAGAAGCCAAAATTATACAATGGAAAAAAGAAAGCATCTTTAACAAATGGTGTGGGTCCAACTGGATGATGGCATGTAGAAGAATGCAATAATATCTATCACCTTGCACAATGTAGCAATGTGTAAACACTGAACTATATACTTTAAAAAAAAAGAGAGAGAGAGAGAGAAACATTTCAAAGTATTATATCCATAGTAAAATGTGATGGCTATTGGTTGTCAACTTAATACACATGGAAAAAGGAATCTCTTAGTTATTAAAATTAGTTTTGTGCATGAGAACTCAAAATACAGGGCCCTACTACCTGTTACCTGATTTACTGAAAAACAAAAATGGAACAGACCTGAAGAGACAGAATTAAGCTCAATACTAAGTGACTTCCACTTTTACCTGAAGGATCAATCAGTAACTCTTAGAAACAAGAGGTTCCTATAGTATACAAAACTGGAATTAGAAAGGAAAATAGTCTAGAAGCCAACCCTCAAGCATCTTATTTCAAAACAATGTAGGCATCATTTACAGATGAAGTTTACAAGATTCGTCAGGCAGGAAGGAAAACTATCAATCCAGACACATAGAGGAAGCAAGAATACCAGCAGCTCTCTCCTACTTACACCCTGTATCGCTGAAGAACCACAGTTGGCTGTTCAAGCAAGGCTCCCAGGTGTTCGCCTCTGACCCATCATCATTAACCCCTGCCCTCAGCTCCACAGATCTCATCTCTCCGGGAGGCGAGCTGAGTAGCGACCTCCTTAAACCAGGAAGATTAGTCCAATAGAGTGTGGGGGAGGAATGGTCATGTACTACTGAGCTGAAAGACAGCTACATGGCATGAAGCACAATTCACCCATCAGCTGGAATGTTATGCCACAAGCATGTCGCCTCACCTTGATATTTCAAAGTAAAGGTCAGCAAACTTCTTCATAAAGGGTCAGGCTGAAAATTTCACTCTTTGTGGGATATATGTCACAAATACTCAAGTCTGCTGTGGGAGAGAAAAATAGCCAAATGATAAACGAGTGGATGGGCCTGCCTGTGCTCCAGTACCACTACAAAGGTACAGGGAGGTCCCATCTGCTCAGCTGCCTTGAGTTTGCTCGTCCTGATCTAAACCAGTCAAACACACGCTGTCCTACATGTCTCTGTAAGTTCTTTTTTTTTGTTGTTTTCATAAAGCCCAAGTTGATTCCACTCTTGATCTATACATGCATGTCAGTTACTTAGAAGAGTTATTCCCCACAGTGAATTTTAACTACCCAGGTCTTCTGGATAAAATACTTGGAATCTGTGGCCCTTGGAGATTAAGGGCTTCTTTCAAAACTAGTAGAGCTATGAATAGTTGCTAAGAAAAATAACACACACATATGCATCGTTTTCTATTCAATTTTAAAAGGTTCACTCCTACACTGAAATTTGTTAAACATAGGGGCAATATGTCAAAGGACTCCAAGTCTTTGCCACTTGAATTCATTATCTATTACTGTACTGCAAGTACCCCGAAGCTGGTTTAACACTATAAACAGCTGACGGGTTGCCACAGGGCAGGAATCTGGAAATTTAGGTGGGTGAGTCTGCTTTTAAATCTCCCTTTGGATTATATCAAGATGTCTTCAGAGACTCAACGCATCTAGAGGCTCTACGTGGCTAATAGGCCTACTCCTAAGATGGTGAACTCAGCTAGCCATCATTGGGAACCTCTCTGCTCCACACGGAGCCCCTTCATGCTGTCAGGGGGATACCTACAGAGTGCTAACTCCATGACACAATACAGGGACCCACTGTGACTTTATATGTGACTATTCTTGGAAATCACTGCATGTGGTTTTGTTCAGTATGTGTGAAGTCGCTAGGTCCTCTCACACTCAAGAGCGAAAGAATGTCAGAGAACGTGTGAACACATGTTTTTAAAACTATCCAACCCCTCCCAGGTATTGAATGATACCAAGAAGACAGGATTATGATTTTTAAAAAAATTTAAAGAATATTCATTTTATTCCTTTGTGATTTGTGTGTGATATGTATATGTGTGCTCATAAAGTCACAGTACATGTGTGGCAGTCAGAGGACAACTTGCAGGACTCCATGCTTTCTATCACGTGGGTCCTGGGGGCCACAGTCAGGTGGTCAGGCTTGGTGGCAGGCATCTTTGCCATCTGAGCATCAGGCTGGTCCTGGGATTATTCCTAATCTGCTTAGAGCTTCCCCATTGATCTCAGTACCATGCTTATTTCATAAGTATCTAGTACTGATATTTTAATACACCACATTGGGGGGGGGAATTTCAAGTGCTGTTTCATAACATTCTTCAAGTCTTACAGTAAACAAGTTTTGGAAGCATCTAAGTAGAATCTTTAGCTAGTTAACATCTACAAATGAATTCAACTTTAAAATGAAGAATGGACAAGGAGTCCATTTTTCTGAGCCATGCTTCTCTGGGTTAAGATACTCCTCCCACAGATTTTGGCTAAGGGAGACCTTATATAAAAGGATAGAGAAAGAATACGTTTTACTGAAAGAGGGATTGAAAATTTAAAAAAGGACAATATAAGGATAATGATCCTGAACCAGTTAAAATCTGCCTTCCAAATAGACAGGAAAAACTCCCTTCTCCCCAGAGCATTTCCTGAATTCCCAACTTTTAGGTTTCTCATTCTGGATCAGCATGTTTACAAACCTGCCAGGTATATAGTCTTGGGAGGCAGAGCTGTCAGGAACAACCAATAGAGTCACAGAGACTAAGAGGTACAAGTCACATTAGCACCGGCCAGTGTCACAGGCAGAGGTCCTTAAAACGTCAAGGGAAAAGGAAGATCTACATGCAAAGAGATAGCTGTAAATCAACTTAATATTTTCCTTTGTTTCAACTGCTCTGTGTATAAACGTGCAGAAAACTTTAATAATATCTTCCTTAATGCCCACCATATATAAAGGCATAGCTTCCAGATAGGGAGATGGGAGCACAAGTCAGTCAATCCTTGGAAAGACATAAGTGTACTTCAGGGAAAAGAAGAGAAAATAGGGAAACTGAATTTTCACATGGAACTGCAAGCTAGAGGCAGAGGAGGGGTTTGAGATGGATAATCCCATCATCCTTCACTCTTCTCTGGTGCTATGCATGTGTACACTTGGAAAGTGGATCTAATAGGTGCATTTTCACACAGGACAGTGAATTTTCGAGTTACAACCCAGCACACTGGGCAGAGTTTGACACAAGAAGCTGAACAGTGATGCTGGTTCACACTCAGGGTCAGAAACTCCCCAGACTGCTTCTGTCTGTATCCCTAAACAAGAACTGTCTCTGTAATGGGCTTCTTCGTATAGAGCCATCAGGTGAATGATGGTTTATATAACTCTATATAGATCAGGCGCTTCGCTAGACGTTATCATCTGTGGGAGCAGGGCTTGAATAGACGTGTTCACCTGGGCATACCTAACAGACTGTGAATTAGTTAAATGCATAAATAAACAAACGAACCCAGAACCCTGGCTCTGTGTCCAGTAGAATGGGATGTGTGTATGTGTGTAAAAATAATTCCAGGACCACACAGGATTCATAAGCTCTACATACTCCACATCCCTCATTCATGTCAGGATAGTAAGACAACTGAAGCAGCATGCATACCTATGCACAAGTCAACAAAGGCACAATGTATTGTGCAGCAAAATCATAATAATATAAACCTACGACTGCCCATTAAACAACATTTTACAGAGACAATCTCACTTAGTATCATTTGGCTGCAACATATTTTTCTTCTTTTCCCTCTCACACACAGAATTATTAGCATCATTTGAAATACATTTTGGGAACTATATCCTGAAATTCCTCCTCTACCATTCCACCTTTGCAAAACGGCCTTACCCTTCAACTTCCTGCTTCAATAATCTCTCACCCCACAGCCAAGCGCAGCCATTTCTGTCAAGTTTTTCTCAATTCAAGTGAATGAGAACGCACCTCGCCTGTCATCACGGTATGTGATATGTATCAGTTTCCAAGATAAGATAATAGACTCCACACGGAATGCAAAGTGCAGACACAGGGACTCCAGTGAATTCTCTGTTGCACTGAATCCGAGGCTAAGCACCACACTCATTAACTAATACACCAAGAGAAAACAAAGCCTTCAGCCTTCGCGTCAAGGCAAACAAAATAAAGAACTTGGGACAAAACCTTTAAAATGCCTAGAAGTAAGTAGCCCACAATTGTGGAAATAACTGTTAATTCTGTAACACTATAAATCTGTCACCAAAGGGAATCACTTAAAGCCTGGCATGGAGGTTTTTACTTGGCCTGATGATAGCCGTACACATACAGAAAAAGCCGGGATCACATTTCAGGCTGTCTCCATCACACTCCCCAAGACTGAGAAATAGTACAGTCTTCTCTAATTTTTCAGTGCCCCAGATGCTTCAGGTCAGCTCAGTATCAGATGCCCTTATCATCACCTCCAACCACTGGTGGGAGAATCATTCCTATAACGGTCTTACACTCCGAAGGGCCATCGTCTCCACACAGATAGCATTCTTAATGCTAAGTTAAGAGCCCCGTTTCCACATCGACAGTATGATGTTCCGTGACGATCTTTCCCAGTTAGGACAGCAATGTTCTAGCTTCATTGCACTCCTTTAGAACATACCTATTGAGCTATATGTGAAACAAATGTATAATTTAAATATACTCAACCATCTGAAGAGCAGTTTGGTTAAGAAAACGGGGCATTTCTAATGAAGCTCCCCCTCCCCCACCACTAAAATTTTATATTTAGTTCATAAATCATTTTATCAGACCTCAAAGGTACCTGGGTAAATTAAGACAAGCATAAAAATTATACAGAGACTAAGAAATGATTGGAAAGGGGTGATGTACGTACATAAGTAGTTATTAAAACTTGGTCCAACAAAGCCCAAAGAAAGCAAATAAAATAAAAAAAGAAAAGAAAAGAAAGTTCAACACAGCCGGAGGGAAAACAAGCATTTGCAAAGAAGGTCAGCAGGTGAGGCAAGCAGGGAAAAGAAGAAGCCAGGATGATTTCAAGCTGTTCATAGGACCGTGGCTTTAACTGAAATAAACGAAGACAGGTTTGTGGGGAGCCAATCAAGACTGCCGTATGCACCTTAGCAGGTAACAGAGGGAAGGAAGGAGACACTGCAGTGAGGCTCAAAACCAAGGGCCAAGGTTAGGTCTCCTTAGGCGGCTACAAGGACTAGGTGAGCAGGCATGCCGATGCTATCAGTCTGTAGAGAACAAAAGCGGCTGAGAATATACACTCGTTTCCACCACTATTCTGCCTCCCAGCCAGGGATTGCAGGACAGTCTGTAAATACCAATGAAGGACAGATATGAGGCTGGGCACAGTGACATGGTGGCACTCGCCTAGTCTGTCACCTAGGAGACTGAGGCAGGAGAATCAGGAGTGTGAAGGTAGCTTGAACTACAGAGAAAGAGCCTGTCTCAAAATAAAAAGCAAAACAAAACCAAAATTAAAAGAAATATGGCTGGCAGAACCAAAGATTTTCAGCAGACCTGTTCTTAATTCTATCATAGCTCAGCTATGCTTCAGTGGGCAGTAGCATTAAAATCTACATAGCATTTTCCCCATTAAGATGTTACTGAGTTCCAATAATCTACCAGTACAAAGCTCGTGTATATTAAAAGCTTGAAGCAATTAGGCATAATATTTATCCCTAAAGGGCTTATGTGAGAAGAGGGTTGGGGTGCTGGAGAAATGGCTCAGTGTTTGAGCACAAACCATCCTTGTGCAGGAACCAAACTCGGGTCCTGCCACTCAAGCTGGGCAATTCACAACCATCTGTAACTTCAGCTCCAGGGAACATGATGCCCTCTCCTGGCCTTGTTAGGTACCTCCAGTTATATGCACACACCCATACACAGATACTCACACATACAATTAAAAAATAAATCTTAAAAAATTAAATATAGAAGTGTGAATGGGGAAACCTACTGTGTCTACAGAAAACTTAACTTGAACCCAGAGACACTTCTATTCAGAAAATCCCACTGCGTCTGAATAACTTTCCAAAGGTAACTTGTCAGCCTCACATATAATAAAGTGTCAGCTGTGTTTCCCAAGTGCCCTGCAGCCTTATTGCTCTAGAAACAACCACTGTGATAAAATTAGCAAGGTTAAGTCACTCTGCCAGCAAAGGTAGCATTCTTTCATGTGGCTAAAAGGAGAAAAATTATGGAAATAGCAGATTCCAAAGAAACAAGAGTTTTTTTTTAAAAAAAAAGAACACCCCGCATGCTCTAAAATAACTTTCTATGCATTTATTCTTATGTAATTGCCAGAGGTATAAGGAAAAGTTTATTAGAAATGGGCCACTCTAAGTATTTTATAGGTCTGGTAATGAAGTGGTAATGAAGACCTTACCCATGTAAGAACACTCACATCCCAAAGTACCAACTTCCATACAATCCCTTAAAGAAATACCACAAACTTATTATAGCTGTTGTATGGAAAAGAAAATAGCCACATGATTATAGACTCTTAACAAATAATGTATGACCTGCACAAAGTATCTCAGAATTGCGGTAATCCATTCTAATTGGAGGCAGAGTCCAGGAAAGACATAGAAGGAAACATCTGTAGTAGACCTAAAATGCTAATTTAAGGAGACAAAGACTTGAAGTGGGCAAAAGGACACGACTTGCTTGGTGGGAGGACGAAGATGGGCTGCAGATGTAGTCTGGATTGATGGAGGAAGGTCATTGGCTAATAAAGGCACGGACGGCCCTGGCCCATTTTATTGGTTAGAGGATAGGTGGGAGGAGTAAACAGAACAGGATACTGGGAGGAAGAGGAAGTGAGCTCAGAGGCTAGACAGCTCTCTTGGGAGCAGACGCCTGAGAGAGACGCCATGCCCCGCTCCCGGGATGAAGCTCCGACCCAGGATGGACATAGGCTAGAATCTTCCCGGTAAGCGCACCTTGGGGTGCTACACACAGATGATTAGAAATGGGCTAAATTAATATGTGAGAATTAGCCTAGAAGAGAATGGGCCAAGCAGTGATTAAAAGAATATAGTGTCCGTGTAATTATTTTGGGGCATAAGCTAGCCGGGCAGGCGGCTGGGGTGTTGGGGACGCAGCCCCGCCGCCGCCCTTATTACTACACTGGATGAGAGTTTCGACAGGCTTGAGAGATACAGATAAATTCCACGTAGAGCACAAGGAAACACAAAAGTGTCATCATGAAGCCCATTATTTCACATCATCAGTATAAACTAATTCTCAGTATATATTCTTAGGGCCAACCAGAGAGCTCAGTGTGTTAAGGCACTTGCTGTCAAGCTGTACCATCAGAGTTCAAATCCCCAAGACCCACATGGTAGAAGGAGAGAATCAACTCCCTCAAATCATTCTCCAACCTCTATAGATCATGACATGTGCGCACCTATACACAGACTAAATAAATAAAATGCACACATGCATGTACATATATGGTTTTAAGAGTGGCAAATACACGATATGGCTGGTTTAACTGTGAGGAGAAAGAGCATGTGTGAAGAAAACTACACAGGTAGCCTAGACAGGACATACAACTCATTCAACAGAGCAAAGCGGGAAACAATTAAAGGCTACCTTGAGGTTTTGAGCCCAGATAATGAAGAGAATTTAAGAAACCATTGATAGAGATACAAAGAAAAAGAAACATATATCACTGGAAGTATTAATGAGTTTCTTCTACCTTGGGAACACAGAATGAGAGTCAGTGGGATGAGCAGAACAGACAACAAGATGGGAAGACAAGCAAAGAACCAAAGGAAGGGCTTCAGTGTGAGCGTGTGTGTGTGTATTTTATGCATACTTGTGTGTGTGTACATGTATGCGTACAGGCATGTGCATGTGCCATGTATGAGGCCAGAGGTTGATGCTGGTGGAGTCTTTTCTCTACCACGCTCCACCCTCTGTTTTTTTGATATAGTCTCTAACTGAAACAAGGCTCATTGATTTGGCTTACACTGGTTGGTCAATGAGCTTCTAACTCCAATCCCTCAGAACTGGGGTTACAGGCATGCATCATTGCACCCCACTTTTTATCTGGGTGGCTTCTGGGGGATCTGAATTCATGTCTTCATGCTTTCACAGCAGGCACTTGTACAACTACGCCAGCTCCCCAGTCCAGGAATTAGTTTCTGTCCTGAGAACAGAAGTTAGCAAAGACTCTAGATAGGACACTTCTGGGCTCTAGGAAAAAGTATAAATTGCAGGTAAAAAGAACGACTTGAAAAGAAGAAAGGGAAGCGGTCAGAAGGCAGAGGAAAGCCAGAATGCAGAGGCTAGCACTTCCCACAAGAAATGTGATAAGGAATGAACTCTAAGGACTGAGAGCAGTGATTGTGCTCAATGCTTATCCACTGGTCTCAGAACCAGGCTGTTTCAGCAAGGCAAGGATGAAGCATAAGGAGACTTACTACACAGATATTAAACAGGACACATTGCAAAAGCTTTTGACTCTAATTTTAATTATCACAAGACTAAAATTTAAAACTTCTGTGTGTCAAAAAATACAAAGTTTAAAAGTGAGTTGCAGGGTATAAAGAGTTAACTTTCAGAACCAGATAAAGGGTTGACACCCATAGTCCATTAACACCTTCTCTCATACACAGACATCAGCATAAGTAAGCAAAGGAATAGAAACAGGATGTTCACAGAAGGGGCTCAAAGGTCTAGTACACATAAACAAAGATGCTCAGAGAAAGAACAACCTTACAAAATGCAATTCTATCAGAGTGGCTATAATTAGTGAGCTTGCTAATATGGCAAACTGGAACAGGTGTGGGGATGAGAGCATGAAGGAGAGCAGTCCCTAGAAGAACAGGACAACTTGTCATTGGAACTATCACCACGTCCAGTCTCCCACCAATAAGACCCAGGGTCCTTCAATGACTAATTCTAGACTCTGGAGTATATTGTGATATCACCGATAAAAAGATCTTCAAAATAACAAGTATGAGACACATCAAAAGGACATGTAAGCCAGCCTAGAACAATGGCCAAAGGTGGAACCATTTGAGTGACAAAAATAAATGAGGAAGAATAAGATTAACAGGATAATAGCTTATTATCATTTTAAAAAAGAGTAGATGACATAACACAAAAGTGCATGAGTCTCTGCTTCACTGGAGATTTGGTGAAACCCAAATGCTGTGTGGGACTCACGAACTGCAATGCATCAATACTACGGCACCGGTGTTGAGAAAGGTACCATGGTAACCGAAGCTGAGACTACAAGGGAAACGGAAGTAGGGTGAGGGGTTTACAGAGCCAACTGTACTATCATAGTAACTCTTCCGTAAATCCAAAGCACTTCACATAAAAAGATTATTTTAATATTTGTTACAACAAAATGCCCCAAAAGTGGCTGCTCCACTTCTTTCAATCTACTTTATTAGATTGGTTTTTGCCTCTATGTATGTCTGTGTACCACATGCATGCCTAGTGCCCATGGAGGCCAGGAGAGGGCATCAAAGCCCCTAGAGCTAGAGTTATATAAGGTTGTGAGCCACCATCTGGGTGCTAGGAATTGAACTCAGTCCTCTAGAAAAGCAGACAGTGCTCTAAAACATTGAGCCATCTCTCCAGCCCTTCCATTCACTTTAGAGAAAGCCTTACAGACACGAACAAGGGTTCGTGTATACACAAAGGTATACACAAGGGTTTTTACTGAACAACAGTTAATATCCAAGAAAAATTTAAATATCTAAATTACAAAATATCTAAATTATGGAATATTATATAGGAGTTTTGAAAAATACATTTACATGTATTGAGAATATATAATGCTGTGTAGAAAAACAAACTGCAAAAGAATATTATAGTGTAGTTGCTAAAGAGAAAGCTCAGTTGGTCAAGTGCTGGTACCCAAGTCTGAGGACCTGAGTTCAGATCCCCAACACCCATGTACATAGTCAGATGAGGAGCAGCACATTTTCAATCCCAGAACTGGAAGTGAGGGAGGAGGGGAGACAGACTTGCTGGTCAGCCACCTAGGCAATTGCTGAGCTCCAGGTTCAGTGAGAGACCTTATCTAAAACAGTAAGTGTCTTAGTTAGGGTTCCTATTGCTATAATGAAACACCATGACCCAAAAGGAAGTTAGAGAGGAAAAGGTTTATTCGGTTTACACTTCCACAGCACTGCTCATCACTGAAAGAAGTCAGGACAGAAACTTAAACAAGGAAGAATCCTGGAGACAGAAGCTAATGCAGAAGCCATGAAGGAATGCTGCTTACTAACTTGTTCCCCATGGCTTGCTCAATCTGCTTTCTTTCTTTTTTTTTTGTTTTATTTTTTTTTTAATTTTTCCATTCAAATATTTACACTTCCTTCCCTCCTCCCAATCCTCTCCCACTTCCCCATACCTCTTCCTTCCTCTCCCTCCCTGCTTGAGAGAGGGCAGGGAACCCTGCCCTGTGGGAAGTCCAAGGCCCTCCCCCCTACATCCAGGACTAGGGAGTTGTTCATCCATATAGACTAGGGTCCTAAAAAGCCAGAACATGCCGTAAAAACAAGTCCCAGTGTGTTTATCAATGGCTTCTCAGTCTGCTTTCTTATAGAACCCAGAACCACTACCAGTTCAGGGATGAAATCCCTCACAATGGGCTTCGCCCTCCCCCATCAATAACTAATAAGAAAATGCTTTAGAGTCAAATCTTATGGAGGCATTTTCTCAATTAGGTTCCCTCCTTTCAGAGACCTATAGTCTGTGTGTCAAGTTGACATAAAACTATCAACACACATGAGATAGAGAGCAACTGGGAAGATACCTGACAGCATTTACTGCACTCCCCACACAGACAGACACATAGACACACACACTCCCCACACAGAGACATATAGACACACTCCCCACACAGACAGACACATAGACACACACACTCCCCACACAGACAGACACATAGATACACACACTCCCCACACAGACACACAGACACACATCTACTGCACTCCGCACACAGACAGACACATAGACACACACACTCCCCACACAGACACATAGACATACACACTCTCCATACAGACACACACATTCCCCACACAGACAGACACATAGACACACATCAACTGCACTCCGCACACAGACGCATAGACACACACACACACTAAAAGAATATTATGCCATACAGTTTTAATGTTGACAGAAAAAGGACTAGAAAATACAAACTATTTCCATATTCACTTCTGAGGCATACATTAACGTGAGTACATTCAGGTGTCGGGGGACCACACAACCTATTCACTGGAGTTGCTCACATAGAGGGACAGCAGTGACGATGGAAATGGATCTGTTCCTATGACTTTGGCATTATTTCTCAAGAAGGTTGCCTGAAGAACTAGAGATGACGGGTTGGATTGTAGCAGGGAGACGATGCTTCTCCAACACATCAGGTTCTGACTGAGGCTAAGACAGCTACAGAGCACGGCCCTCAGAGGCAATGATACAGACAGAGACTTAGGGCCTGAAGCTCCACCTTGATCTCTGAAAGGGACACATACTTCCACAGGGAACATTAGAGTATCAACCAGGAATAATAAGGGGAATGTCAAAAATGAAATGCCCAACTTATTGGAGTTTCAACAGATGTGCCTGCACTTGGTGGGTTCTTGTAGCAGTCTGAATGAAAAAAATAATCCCAAATGCTATTGATAATAGAAGCCATGGTGCTACTTTTCAACCCTAATGTCCAAGAAGAAATCCTTACCAGCCAGGGACATGCCATGTTTCTCATGACAAAGTCAAAGTGAAACTTTGGACCCTATGGATTCTGCACCCTTTTCTTTATAGCCATTGCAACACCAGTGGCCAGCTCATCTCTTTACCAAACAGAATTTCAAAACTCACAGAAAATGGAGACAAAATCTAACTGAAAACACACATTTGAGCGACTGAAAATTCCATTAAGGGACTGGAATGTGGTGTATTTTCAAAAGAGATCACTTCCCATCAACAATCTGTGGTGTTTTCAAAAATAATAATTGAGAAACTGCAGACATCTAATTAAAAGCCTTCTCCTAAGCCCCAGCTAAGTTTCAGTAAGTGATCAGAAGCAGCAATCCCTTTCCAGCTCCTAACACTCATTAGTAACACCAGACCCTGCCATGAGACAACAGAATTTTAACCCCAACGAACCCGACACTCTGCTCTCTGCATTGTCCCTGGTGGGTAGGAAGCTGTCAAGGAATGATGTCACATACACACTGCCCTTCCCTCTTCTCACACTCACAGACTGTGACTGTACTTTTCCCACAATGTGTCTTTTCTAAGAAAGTGAGAATCTCTAGAGGCAACACCCACTTCTATTATATGCCATGGTCTTATTTCCAGTCTGCTCCTTAGTGATTTCAAATTAGTCACGGACCATGTGGGATTCCAAGTAAACAAGCTGTAGGTTAGGCTATTGTACATTCAAGTCAAAAGAGGGATTTTCCTAATCACACATGAAATAGGTGACGAATGTGTTTGATAATAAGGAATTGCCTCTACATGGGAAAGGGTGGGTGAAAATTCATGAACAGCAGACAAATGTATGGACATGATTCTAAGGAAGTCCTTGTGTTTTCTAGTAGATGCAGGACCCACTTCACCGAACTGATACTTTCCATTCGATGGTTTTCTGTTCTAAGAAATGAAGACACCGGACTTCCAAAAAAAAAAAAAATCTGCATTTGTTACGACTGCATTCTGATCTGAAATATCAGATATAAACCTATGACCCGGAACTTTGTGCTACGAGTGTAACACATTCCCCATATAAACACGCACTGGACATAGGACAACACGTGGCTCATTTGGGGGAGCAAAGAGAATGCTGACATCAACCTTCTAAATTAGTAGAGGAGCTTTTCTCAAATCAAATACACACTTAGAGCCCATTTTTATATCTCCTAAAATTTCATGGTGAGAAGATGTGGCATAAGGAAGAAATACTTGGTTTGAAGCCCTAATCTTGGCTGGCAGTGACAAACTGAACTTATTTCTGGTCCCCAGTATCCTCCTATATGAAATGTAAGAGGTAGCTGTTCACACCTGAAGTCTGAGTCTGCCCTGCTCTACAAAGTCAATGTCTCCTACAATGTACCAGCAATGCCATCTTACGGATTCTGCATGAACGCGGAAGGAGACCTACAGACGGTCTCTAAGTCTCACGGCTTCTTCAGCATCATATTCATACAGCATTCAAATTAGCTAGTGCTTAGTGGCTTATGGGGTTAAACAACTATTGAATAATAGGCCTTTGGGTATCCTGCTGAATATAAAATTGTCATAAATTAACACTGTTTGCTCTATCTTTCTTATCAGTCAAAAGAATGCATCCCTCTAAACTTAGCCCAACACACAGCATTTCTCCACCGTATTTGAGTCAATGCTGGCCTTCACCATCTCAGTCCACAGAAGAAAAACAAGCAGAGCTGGGTGTGGTTTCACTCACAAAACACTACCAGCACAGGCATCAACATGAAGGTAAAACAGACAATGGGACTTGGTCAAATTTAAGCATTTTTGTTCATCAAAAGACACAATAAACAGAATGAACAGGCTTCTAAAAAGTGAGAGGAACAAAAGCCATAAGTCACATACCTAAGTCTAGACTAATAATCAGGACTTACAGAGTACAGCTTCAACTCAACCAAAATACCCAACAACCCAGAGAAAAACTAGAATAGGTACTTCTCTGAAGATGGCACAGAAATGACCAAAGCATATGACTTGATGCTCAGTGTCACTATGCTGGTTAGGGTTTGTCAACTCAACACAAACTAGAGTCACCTGAGAAGGCAAAAATGCCCCCGCCAGATTGGCCTGTGAGCACGAATGTGGAGCATTTTCTTAATTAGTGACTGATGTAGAGGGACCAGCTCACTGTGGGTAGTGCCAAATCTGGTCTTGGGTTGTGTAAAAAAGTAGGCTGAGCAAGCCATTGGGAGCAAGCCACTAAGCAGCATTCCTTCGTGGTCTCTGCTTCAGTTCCTGCCTCTGGGTTCCTGCCTTCGGCTTCCCTGGATGACAGATTATTATCCGTAAGATGATTATGAATCCTTTCTTCCCCGGGTTGCTTTTGGTCACGGTTTTATCAGAGCAGCAACAGTGAGACTTGAACCATCGCTGATCATCAGACAATGCTCATCAAGACTGCAATGAGATCTCTCCTCATATCCTTTAGGCTGACTTCTTTTAAAGCAGCCCCCACTCCTTAAAGCCACACTCACACCCAAATGAAAACAGTTGTGCCAAAAGGAGAGAAATAAAGAAAGTCAACAGACAAATAAAAAAGGCCAAATGGGGGTGGGGAGTGGGAGGGACTAGGGAGGAGGGCATGGTGAACCTGTAAACTGCTAGACTCCTCTGAGAAGCAGTATGGGGACCACTCAAAAAAAGAACAGCCAAAGTCCCTGCAATCACACTTCTGGGCAAGTTACTATGAGAACCATTTTCCTTACACAAAAGAAGTATAATAACAACAAAAATTTGGTTACTGTTCACCATTTACTCTGTGAAACAAAGTTCGCCTGTGATGTCACAAAGATTTTGGTCCATGTCATAGCAGAACTGAGTTTGTTTGCTGATCTAAATACAATTTCAAGAAACCTGGGCTATCACATGCAAAAAGAGAAGGTAAAAGTAACCTGATTTCAAGAGACATTTCCAAGACATTTCTCATCTTTGGCAGATTAATATTTGGGATCAGAAAATTTATTATAGCTGGTTCTCTTCGTTATCACAGGACGTTTTAGAGAATTCTTAACAATTTACTAGATGTTATAACCTTCCAAGCTGGAACAAGTGAATACGCCTCCAGACACTACCAGATATGCACTGTGGGTAAAGTTATCCCTGTCTAGTGAATATGAAGCTGTGGGTAGTTTAAGAAAGTGGTAGGATCAAACTATAGAAGTTACACCCAAAGTTAAAAAGTTAATATATAGAATCTAAGCTCTGAAATACAAATTAAATACCATAAGACTTAAAATACATTATTCTGCCAGTACAAAACATGGGCCAGTAGGAACAAAAAATAAAGCAAAACAAATAAACAAAAAAATTGGTGCTCACCCACGTATGAAAATGCTGGTTGAAGCAAGGGAGGCATGAAAAGAAAATTCTTCAAAATGGTGAGTGATGTTGCTAGAAAGAACGAACATTCTAAAAATATTACATGCCAGCTTTTTTTTTTCTTTTTGTGAGTGCTCAAGGAAATAAAACCATAGTTACATTTGCTGTTTTCCTCTTTTAGACTACCATCTGGCCATCCACACTCTCACTAGAAAAAAGCCTCTAGCCCACGGGACTAAAATAGTTAATGGACCACCCATGTGTCAAGAATATGCCAACGCATCTACAGTTTGCTCATTTATGCCCCCCAAAGGAAGGCTCGAAAGCGCCTAGAAGACAAAAAAAGCAAACCACTCAGAGCATGCTACCCAACTCACAAGATTCCCATCCACCTTCAGGGTCGAAAAGGAGGAAGAACTTCCTACAACAGACAAGGTTGTAATCAGAGTCATTTACTAGACACGAACTGTCCCCTTAGTTATACAAAAGCACCGTTTTTCTTTTCTAATCAAACAGAGCAAAACACATCTGACTCTAGTCAGCGAATTTCCATGCTGCAAATATTTGTTAAGAATGAGTGAACTGATGCTCGGGAGTGGCTCAGTGGGCAAAGTGTCTACTGCACAAGGGTGCAGACCTGAGCTCAGATCCCCATCCAGAAAAAAACGGACATGGTAGCATTCAGCTACAGTCTTAGTGCCCGATGAGAAAAGGGGTCAGGAGACTACCAGAAGCTCGCTGGCCAGACGGCCTAGCATATGCAGTGGCAACCCAACCGGAGACCCCGCCTCAGAACAAGGGTGTGGTGCGGTGAGGACATCCAAGGCAAGCCTCTGACTTCCACACATGTGCCAGGGCATGCGCTCTCACACGCATACATACAAAGATTAAAACAAAGAATGTATAAAATAACAGCTCCAGTTTACTAAATTCTTGTAGTGTTCCATAAGAGTTTAAAGATCCTTCATATAATGAATGTGCAATTTATCAATGTAACTTAATCATTTTTAATATTCAAAAGTTATCGAATGAAAAAATGGGTTGGGTGAGGTGGTGGTGCCTACTCTAACCTTAGCATTAAGAAGGTAAAAGCAAGAATGTGAGCTCCAAGCCAGCGTTGGTTATGGGAGACCCTGTCCAAAACACAAACGAAACAAAACGAAAACAGCAAGGTATACATACGGCATCTTTACTGGCCTATCCTTCCTAATTCTCCCTCTCTGTTCCATGAAGGTGGGCTATGGTACCAAGAATCTACAGTCACCAGCTGAGGAACTACAATTACCAAACAAAGGAATACCCTATCTCACTGTACAAAGACACTGCTTTGAACTCTTTCCCAAGCAAAGTGGGCAGGACCGAGGTAGTCCTGACTACCAGAGTGCCCATTCTAGCACAAAAATGCTAATCAAGCCCTCACGCAAATGGGAAGAAAAAAGTCACAAGAAAGAGGCACTAAACTCAAACTCTCTTCTTGAAAAAAGAAAAAAAGAAAAAGAAGTAGAGCTAATATAGAAAGAAAAGGTGTGTAGAGAAAACAGGAAGTTCTACGAATAATTATTAGTCTCAAGAGGGTATCACATCCTCAGGAAGAGGCATGACACGCAAAATTCCGTGTACAATTGCCCATTCCAATATACCTATATGCAATCTTAGACAACCAAAGAGAGGATCTTAATGAGTTTTCAGGGTTGTTGTGATATACTAGCGAGTAAGGGTACTTGCTGAGCCGGAGGACCTGCGTTCAATCCCCAGGACATGGAGGGAGAGAACTGACTCCCATAGGTTGTTCCCTGGTCTCCACTCACATGTTGTGGCATGTGTACACACACGAACTAAACTTTTTAAAAAGGTGTTTAATTTTTTCCCCCAGAGAGACAGAGCATGTGTAAGATACGGTCAGACAGTAAAGGACTGCATAAAGGACAAATGTGGAAGAACACCTAGAAGTGTAACTTATGGAGCCTGAGATTTCTCACACCCATGTCCCTAACACTGAGAAGCTGAGGCAGAAAGACCAGCAAGAATTGAAGGCCAGTCTGGACTATACTGTGAGTCTCAGGCCAGTCCTGGTATCAGACTGTGATCCTGTCTCAGAGAACGAAAGCAGAAACAAAGCACCGGGCCCTGGGAAGATGGCTCAGTGGTGAAGGCATGTTGTTCTGGCTGTAGACCTAGATTCTGCTCCCAGCCCACAAGACTACTCATAACCACCTTTACAGTTCCAATGAACCTGACTGCCTCTTCTGGCCTCCGTGGGCACCAAGACACACATGATGCACCTACGTGCAAACACCATACATATAAATAAAAATAAATTTTAAAAATTAAAAAAGAAAACAAAAACTATGCCTTATCAAGTAAAAAAAACCAAGGGATACTGAACAAAAAACAAGTTGCAAAAATGTACAGCATAATAATATTTCTGAACATTTATGAAACAAAAACTTTCTAATTTCTATAGAAATATACAAATATATATATATATATATATATATATATATATGTTAATGGATCTAATGCACAAGAGGCAATAAGGGGGCAAACTTTGACCAGACAGGTGAAGAAATGGGATCCTAATCATCAGAATTCAGCACAGCAAAAGAAGTAGCTGAAAAAGGAACAAGAAAAGAGCCATGAAACTCCACTTCACTGAAGAGCACAAACGCTACTTAAGCTTAAATATGCTATTTCAGCTTAAAATACGTTAAAAATATTTTAAGCTTAAGCATTAAAAATTTTAGGTTAACCATGAAAACCATCTCAAATAATCAGAAGACTACCTAGTAATGGCACAGAGAAGAGGCAACTAACTAAAAGATGGTGGACTATGCCCAAATATGTGAATAATCACAATAAAATTAAATGTAAGCCCACCACTGAAACAGGGAGAACTGCACTAAGGAGACAGCTCGGTGGGTAACAGCTTGAGACGGGTT
The DNA here is from genome assembly GCF_018167655.1 of Microtus oregoni. Lineage (NCBI taxonomy): Eukaryota > Metazoa > Chordata > Mammalia > Rodentia > Cricetidae > Microtus > Microtus oregoni. The sequence continues at coordinate 1,619,723 of NW_024543091.1, read as the reverse complement.
CTGGGAACACATGGGAAAACAAACGGTACAGTGTGGGATTACAGACATATCCGTAACCCCAGCCTTCCTTTAGTGATAGGGGAAGTGGAGAGAAGAGACTCATCCAATAGCTCCCTGGCCAGCACAGCCATAGAAACTAGAGAGAGTTTGCCTCAAAACAAGGAGGGAAACACCAGCTCCCCACATGCTGCCCTGCCATGGCACCACACACTCACACTCATTCATGGCAAACAAACAAAATAAAACGAAGCTGCATTCACTCTCATTGAAGCTTTGAAGCATACAGCTACAAGTCGTTTCCAAAGTATAAATTCATGAAACATACATTTAAGATAAAATGATACAGGACAGGTGACAATAAAGAAATGCAATAGAATATAGCAGTATTAACATGAGACCAACTAGGAACAAAATTAGCATCAAAGGAAAAGAAAAACATTCCTATTGAAATATGAGACCAGGTAAATTGGCCACACCATAAACATGCATTTAGTTACAAACATTTCAATCATAAAATGCAAAACTTGACATTAGAACCACAAAAAAAATGATTTCTATAATCATGCTGATTGATATTTAAAACATCTTTCTCAAGATTATCTTTCACAAAACACAAATAAAAAAGATTTTTAATAAGTGACTACATAAATCTAAATATATAATGGTACATACACACGTCAACAGAGAACATAGGCAAGGAGCAGCCTACAAGCTGACCATATATTAACGACCCCATAGCCTCAAGGCATAAAACACAGAAGCACATTCTTGTTCTTGAACATGTCTGAATAATATATAAGGACAAGCAACTGAATCTTTATTGTTTATATAGCAAAATCGAAATGTCAGTCCTGATAAAACTAGGGAAATGGACAAAAAAAGGAAACTCCAGATCACAGTACAAGTTTACCGTGTCAAAAATGATTTGAGATTATCCATCAAAAGTTCTTAATGTACATACTTCTCAAGTCAACAGCTACACCTCTTCAGACCCCTCTTATTAAAACAAAGTACACATAATCAGCAAACGACTACGTGACAGTATTTAATTCTACATTAATTACAACAGCAAAAAGCAACACAAACATCCATGCATGAAAAAAAAATGGTTAAATTATCTGTTTTATACAATACCATACAGTAACACTGAAGAGCCTCCAATGAAAGGTTTTAGTTCTGCTAAGAGTGAAAGACATATGCATATCACTCAAATCATGTCCACGCAAAATGAATACAGATGAGAACTGATTACACAACCCACTTTACTCACGGAGAGGACATGACTTTCATGGTTTACACACATTCAATTTTCAGTTTATTTCTACCTTTTTTAAAAATAGAACTAATTTTATTTTTTTGTTTTTTTTATAGAAAAATTTTTTTATTTTTCCATTCAAAAATTTACACTTCCTCTCTCCTCCCATTCCCCTCACACTCCTCCACTCACCCTTCTCTCTCCCCCTCCCTTCTTAAGAGAGGGCAGGGTACCCTGCCCTGTGGGAAGTCCAAGGCCCTCCCCCTCCATCCAGACTTAGGAAGCTGTGCATCCAAATAGACTAGGATCCCAAAAAGCCAGTACATGCAATAGAAACAGGTCCTAGTGGTCTTGCCCAACTAACACACTGATGATTTTCTCAAATATCACCACAGAATCTTTGTCTGGCAACGGATGGAGACAGAGACAGAGACCCTCATCAGAGCAATGGACTGAGCTCCCAAGGTCCATATGAAGAGCAGAAGGAGGGAGAAGATGAGCAAGGAAGTCAGGACCATGAGGGGTTGGTCCAGCCACTGAGACAGTGTGCCTGATCTAATGGGAGCTCACCAAATCCAGCTGGACCAGGACTGAATGAGCATGTGATCAAACCGGGCTCTCTGAATGTGGCTGCCAATGGGGATGGACTGAGAAGCCATTGATAATGGCACTGGGACCTGTTTCTAGAACTAATTTTAAAAACAGTCTTATTTACTACCCAGAGAAAACACTGGGATCTTTATGTTCTTAGCACACATTTCATCAGCCTCATCTGAGAGCAGAGAACAAGTATAAACTTCCAACTGACCACCTAAAATACTTGATGTCTCCTCTTTGCGGACTGTTGTTCACTAGACAGGTCCTACCGTGTCGCTTCCTCACTCCCTCCGAGTTTCCATTTGCCACCACATTAAGAAGAACCTCCTGCTTCTCAGTACAGAGCTGCAACCTCCTAAGTACCACTTACCTCATCCGCTTCCACTTCTCTGTACCTTCATCCACTACATCCTAGAATTCTGATCTTTAAAACTGGGGTCAAGGTAACACCTATTTCACAAAGCCATTTTCGCCTTAAGTGAGCTGGATGCTCACGTGGGCTCAGAAGTGCACGGGGCACACAGAAGTCATAGAAATCCCTTAATGTTTTTGTTGTTTTATTTCTTGTCTGCTTCCGCATGCTACAAAGCAAACCCAGAGGTGGGGATTGCTCACTCACCGCTGTACCCTGAAAGCCCACAGACAGCTTCAGGCAGTGCTGAGCTAAGGAAGCCTGCCTTGGCACAGTAGCCATCTTACAGACAGCTGAGATTATAATAAAAGGGCTAACTATGTTCAGGAAAAGAAAGGTCTCTGCATATTGGTAGGAATTATCTGTAATAACTCTGTCTACTTGCAAAGCATTATATTTAGCAGTGAGACTCCCAGCAGCAGCAAGGAGCATTTAACTTACTGGTTTCTTAGTGCCAACATGGCGATCACAGCTAAAATGTAATGTGGAACAGGAAAAAAACAAAAGTACAACTTACTCTTCATTCCTGCTTCGGATGCAGGGCTGATAGAGGACTTTGATGGCGTTCCAGGCAGAGCGAGAGTCAGCTTCCAATGTATTTTCCAACAGTGGGAACTTCCTGACACACCTGGAACTTCTCAGAGGTTCAATCACCAAACTGTCTGAGTTTAAAATCCAGAGCTAAAGTATGGGAAGAGAAGTCCACAGAGGAAAATATTGCTACTTTATCTATATTGTATATCGCCATTACAGAAACCCACAAAAAGTAACAGAAAAACATAATTACATATACAGTAGGCTAGACGTTATTTTATTGTTGCTACATTTTGTTGTTTGTTTGTTTGTTTTTCTATAAACAGTAGAGCATTTGGGAGAGCAGCCATATAAGCTTTTAAAAAACTGATTAGGAGCCAGGCAGTGGTGGCACACACCTTTAATCCCAGCACTCAGGAGGCAGAGGCAGGCGGATCTCTGTGAGTTCATGGCCAGCCTGGTCTATAGAGTGAGTTCCACAACATCCAGGGCTATGCAGAAAAACCCTGTCCAAAAAAAAAACAAAACAAAACAACAACAAAAAAAACTTGATTAGGAAAAACCATTAACTATATAAATGACAATGCTATAATTAATCCTAGACATCAGTGAGGGGGTCCAACAATATAAGAGACAGGCAAAGAATAGCAAGAGAATGCAGGCAAGAGAAGAACAATAAAAATGTCTAGGTAACTAGCAGGACAGTAGGTAAATTTATGTGTTTGCACTACACTTAAGAGACAGAGCAAAGCACTAAGAGCAGTAGAACTCCCTGGGCAAGGCAAAGCATGTCATACAAGGGCAATCTCTACCGAAGGGGTAACTGTGAGCCATAGGCATTCCATAGTCGGCAGCTATGAATAGGTGTACCAGCCTGGTCAATAGGATGTGTGGGGTACAAGAATGTCCACTAGAAGAGATAAATTAATACAACTTTTATGTATGGTGATAGTTATCTGATCTTAAAATACACATTTTCTAATGCTGAATCAAGTGTTCACTCCTAAAGAAGTATCAAACACATGTGCAATGACTATTTTCTTTAGTAGCCATATAGTATAATTCTAGTCATTAAAGAATAGAATTCAACCTACAATTATAATAAGAAACAATCCTCTCTATTATATGAAACTGAAAAGCTAATAACGTAACCCTGCTTTGTTTTTCATTAAAATCTCAAGTACCCGTAAGAATTCTTGGGAATAGTTGTATACAGGTAGAAAATACATGTTATTACACATATTATTATACATATTTGATATTATACATATCAAACCGTTATGATTGCCTCTGGAAAGCATGACATAACTAGGCTTGGGGAGCAGATAGGACAGGGGAAGCAGCACTTTAGGTTCTTCCTAGTGTCTGAATATATTTTGAAAGTGTATCATAGAAAGTCAGAAAAGCAAAATTTCAATGTTAAGAAAATTAATAGATGATTTTCAACTAGAAACCAGTGTAGAACAATTCTGTATTCTGTCAATTATATTTTAAATAAATGCTGATTGGCCAGTAGCTAGGCAGGAAGTATAAGTGGAACAACCAGATAGGAAGTAGAGGTGGGTCAATAAGAACAGGAGAATTCTGGGAAGCAGGAAGCCCATTCCTCCCCAGTCCTGTCCAGACACTGAAGAAGGAAGAGGTGACCTGTCCCACCGAAAAAGGTACTGAACCATGTGGTTAACATAGATAAGAATAATGGGTTAATATAAGTTATAAGAGTTAATAAGAAGCTTGAGCTAATGGGTCAATCAGTTTGTAACTTATGTAGACCTCTGTGTGATTTTCTTTGGGATTTACCAGCTGTGGGAACTGGGCAGGACAGCAACCCCAACAAGCAGGCCCTCATGTTACAAGAAATTCTTTCAATACACAAAAACTAGGGCTAGGACCACGATTCAAGTAATAAAGTGCTTGACATGCAAGAAGGAGGACCCAAGTTCAGTCTCCAGAGACCATGTGAAAACCTGGGACTGGCAGCATGTGGCTGTAATCTCTGTACTAGTGGGCAGAGACAGGTGGATCCCTGAGGCTCACTGGATGAGCTTCAGGTTTCGTGAGAGACCATCTAAAAAAAAAAAAAAAAGACACTATACATGGACCCCTGACCTCAAAACATGTGTGTACTCACACTTACATGCACACACCAAGAAAACTAATACTGATTTCAAACAATGACAGTGCTATCACATATTACTCTGTGAGTTTCCTAAAGACCTTGAACTCCCAGAGAAGTGCTTTTCAAATAAGAAGCGCTCTGTATGGGTTAACTAGTTGAAGAAACCAGACACAGAGAAGAGTATGGTCCAGGCTATTCAGGCTTCCAAACAAATGAATAAAATTTACTTGTGCAGAGCATCATTCTAAACCAAGGTGGGATGATACTGGCTTCTGCAGCACACAGAGGTTATAGATCCATCAATGCCAGCCTCTTCTCCAAACTTGCTATTTCTCAAATACCAAGCCATCAGAGGCAGTCAGAAACAGGAGAGTCATATTTGAATGCTAAAAGTAACAAATACAAAAAGAGGAGAATGATGCAGAGCCATGTGACACTGTCCAGAAGGGCCATTACCAAGAGCAAAAAGCATCATTTTAGGTATGAGGTTTTAAAGAACAAAAATTGAGTTTTCCTTCTATCTACATCCTCAGAACCCAGGATACAGAGGTACCCAGTCATGTGTTATTAAATGAAATAAGCTTGACTTATGGACTAACTGATTTTAAAGGTTCAATTTATGGTCAAATTCTAGTATCTAGACTTGAGAGGCAAGAAAACAGAATGATGAAAACTAAAACATTTCTGAGGCCCTGGATTACAAGGCCATAAAAAAGTCGATGAAAAATTTCCTTACCAAGATGTATACTTTGCCATCTTGACCTTGAATCGTGAATCTAAAAGTGCTTCTAGCAGAGGAGAGTTCCACCAGGCACTGGGCAAGAACACTCTGAACAAACTGAGACCTGTTGGAACAGAAAGCAATTGTCACTGTGTACCTGTCATAATTCTTAGTAACAAGGGAAGTCAGGATTCATAGGCACCTAGAAGCTTGTGCCAGGCTTTCCTGAACACCATCCATTTCTTTAGAGTCTTTACTAATGTGCGGTTTGGAAAATTAGAATGCATTTGTATTTGTTCCATTCTTCTTAAAATTGATCTTGCTATCATTATCATTAATATATTTTCCATCCAAAGGATAATTATTTCCCCGTGACAAATTCCTATTGACCAACAACTTGACAAGATGCAACATCACCTAGGAGACAAACTTCTGGCCATGTCTACAACGGATTATAGAATAATTATTAGAATAATTAAAAAACGGAAAGATCAATCTTTACTTTGGATGGCACTGTTCCATGCTCCAAGGACTGAATAAGAAGGCGAAAGAAAGCTGAGCACCAGAATTTGTCAGTCTCTGCTTCCCGAACAGTGTCACCAACTGCCTCAAGGTCCTGCCACCATTACCTCTCGACCATTAGTCATTGTGCTCTTGAACTGTGGGCCAAAGGAACCTCTTCCTAAGGCACTTTTGTTGGATATTTTGTCAGAGCAACGAGACAAGTCACTCATACGCACCTATGTGCTGCATTGAAAAGCAGCAACAACTCAGCTTCACAGGCTAGAGCACATCAGACAGGAAATAGCTAAGAAGGCGAGGAATTTCCTCCCAAAGGCAGTATCAGTGACAGTCTTTTCCATCTACACTGCCTTAAGAGACAGTTCCAAGGTACAGAATCAAAGCATGCATATGAGGATAAAACTCAAGTTCACAGTCAGGATGTCATAACTTTGGAGTATCAATAATTAACACATGTTAATTTGTTTTCTGTTGCTGTGATAAGCACCATGGCCGAAAACCAACTTGAGTGAGAAAAAGGGTTTCTTTTTTTTTTTTTTTTTTTGGTTTTTCGAGACAGGGTTTCTCTGTGGCTTTGGAGCCTGTCCTGGAACTAGCTCTGTAGACCAGGCTGGTCTCGAATTCACAGAGATCCGCCTGCCTCTGCCTCCCGAGTGCTGGGATTAAAGGCGTGCGCCACCACCGCCCGGCGAAAAAGGGTTTCTTTAGTGTCCACTTTACAGTCTGTCATCGTCCTACTTAGAGTTCCTATTGTTCTGATAAAACACTGTAACCAAAGCAACGTGGAGAAAAAGGTTTACTTGGTGAACACTTCCACATCACTGTTCATCATCAAAGAAGTCAAGACAAGAACTCAAACAGGGTAGGAACCTAGAGGCAGGAGCTGATGCAAAAGCCATGGAGGGGTGCTGCCTACTTACTGGCTTGCTTTCTGTGGCTTGCTCAGCCTGATTTTTCTTTTTTAAAAATTAATTAATTAATTATTCTCCCAGTCAATCACATTTTCCCCTCCCTCCACTCCTTCCTCCCAAGCTCACCCTTATAACCCCCCCTCCTCTAGCAACTCGTCTCCCTTTCTCTTCAGAAAAGGGCTGGTCTCCCATGTATATTCCCCAGCCATGGTTTATCAAGTTGCAAAAAGACTAGGTACCTCCTCTCCTCTTAAGGCTGGACGAGGCAACCCAGTAAGAAGAAAAGGTTCCAAAAACAGGTAACAGAGTCAAAGACAGTCCCACTTCTACTGTTAGGAGTTCCACAAGAAGACCAGGCTACACAAATGTAACATATGGCCTAAGTCAGCCTGCTTTCTTATAGAATCCAGGATCACCAGTTCAGGGGTGGTACCACACACACACAATAGGGGAGGTTGTCCTCCATTAATCACTAATTAACAAAATGCCCTACATGATTGCCTACAGTCCAGTATTATAGAGGCATTTTCTCAATCAAAGCACCCTCCTCTCTGATGATTATAGCTGTGTTAAGTTGACATAAATCTAACCATTACCACCATCAAAGGAAAGCACGGCAGGAACTCAAGTCAGGAACTGAAGCAGATGCCATGGAGAAACGCTGCTTACTGGCTTGTTTCCCATGGCCTGCTCAGTCTGCCTCCCTCTATAATCTATGACCTCCTGCCCACAGGTGGCACTGGGCAGTGCCACAGCAATCATCAGTCAGGAAAATGTTCACAGACATGCCCGCAGGTTAATCTGATGGAGGCAGTTCCTCAATTGATGTCCCCTTTTCCCATGTGTCTCTAGGGTGTGCCAAAACTAACCAGCACAATACAGGTCACCTGCGCTTGTGAACAAAAGGAGTAAAAGAAAATACTGATACTTTAAAGGCAAAGTAACCATCTTAAAAAGTAGGTGCCCATGAAACTGCTCTCTGTTTCCAGTTTTAAACAAATCAGTATTAAAGCCGGGACTAATATTCAAAAGCCTATGATGAAATATAAGATCAGGAAAAAACCTGCCCCAATTAGATTAACAGAAACACATTTGTCTATAGCACCACCTAAGCAAGAAATAAGTCTTCAAATTGTGTGTATGTGTGATTTGCTTCATCTAATAGCCAGCTACTCACAGGGACTTTAAATAGAAAAATCCCTTTTCAAATAGAACTATGAAGAGATGCATTCTCAATCATTGTACCTGTCTTTTTCCATATTTCAAATTATACAATAACTTGATTCGTTATTTGTACCTTGGTATGTTAGGAAAACTCCCCTCAGATGGCTGGATAATTATCTCGGTCATGTAAAATTTAGTTGTTTCTGGAAACAAAGAAGAAGAAAATTAAAAATCTTCCCAATACACTGATGTCACAGACATGCTGGCCCTGAATTATGACCTTCCAAACTATTTTGTTTGACTACTCATAAAATTGGATCTCAGTAACAATTTCCAAAAATACTCAGTTTCAAGGAAAAGGCACTCCCTCTTTGGTAAAAAGATAACACCAAGGTTTCAGGTCATGTGGGATCTGCTCAGCATCTACACCAACAAGAAGACCTTACACATGGAAGTTGGGATCTCACAGTCCCCAAATGAAGACCTTTGCTTCCTCAGTTCGATAGAGATCCTACAAATCAGAGTTGCTGAGGAAGGCTCGTTAGTCGGGTACCCCAAAGCGCAGAGCTGTAACCATGACACCATTATCTACCTGGAATCTCACTGACTGTATTCACGCATAGGCCTCACCAAATCTGATTTTCTGCTTATCTTGTTAACTATGAAAACAATTAAACAGCAGACTAGACATCTGATTAAAAAAATAATTTAAATATAACCATCTAGGATGGCTTAAAAATCCAGGTAAAAGTTTCATCTCATTAGTAACAAGGGAAACGCAGAACAAAATGAAGTGTTCTTTTTTACCATCAAACAAAATACTTTTCGAGGGCAGGTGCAGCATGGTGCATCCTCGCAAGAAGTGGGCAGGTTTGCTCGCATCGCTACCAGAACTGAAAATAGAGACTGCTGAGCGGTTTCCTGGCAAAAGCCTCAAAACTGTATGTATAGTTGAACATCACCAAGAAAACTTGCAAAATATACACCAGACTACAAAGACGATGATACTAATATAAAAATATTCAAAACAAATTAAAATATGTAAAGGCTGAAGAAAATTCTTATTTAGGCAATAGAATTTCTTGCATATTTTAAATTTTAAAAATAAAAACCAGAAGTAATTTAGAATAGTATTTTTTTTTTTTTTTAGTTTTTCGAGACAGGGTTTCTCTGTAGCTTTGGAGCCTGTCCTGGAACTCCCTTGGTAGACCAGGCTGGCCTCGAACTCACAGAGATCTGCCTGTCTCTGCCTCCCAAGTGCTGGGGTTACAGGCATGCGCCACCACCGCCCGGCTTAGAATAGTATTTTCTTAAAAACAATGTTGTCCATTTATAATAAGATCAAAACAAATTTTTTAAAAAATTCAATTGCTTGATGTAAAACACAGAAAAAGGTAAAAAATATAAAATCAATAAAAAGCATATAATGGTAATTATACATTATGTATCTAAAAGCATGAAAATATGTTTCCTTTCATTTCTGTCAATGTCACCTTACTATTCTGAAGTCTTATCATCACGTATGGAAGCGAATCATTTAATGTCACACAGTGACTCTTTATGTCCCAGCTGGTGGTAATTATTAACTCCGGAGTGCCTGTGCTGGTTTCACGTGGTGGGGATTCATTGGCTGTTGTCCACATCCAACCACCCGCTCTATCAATCTTCTCTGAGCTTTCCGGGGTCACTTTCTTCTATCCGGGTACAGGTGGAATTTCTCTTCGTAGGAAACAGCTAGCGGTGTACTACCCTGGCCTGTTTGTTTCTTTGTTGAGGAGACTTCAGTTGCTCCAAAGTCCTGGGGTTAACAGTTATTTCTTTGTGCACACTGACAATGCCATCCGCTCTCTTCAAATTTCCATTACTGCTGCTGCTTTGAAGGTGAGCTGTCATTTTTTTCCCTTGGTTGCTTTTAAGATTTTTTTCTTTGCTTTTCATTCTGCAGCCATTACTTTGATGCACCAAGATACAGATTTCTTTTATTTATCTTACTTGGGCCTCACCAAATGGGAATTCATTGTGCCTCTTGAATCTGTAGATAGCTCTGCATCAGTTCATAGAATTCTCAGCGACTCTTTGTTCGAACACAGCCTATGCTGCAGCTTTTCCCTCTTTCCACGAAGATGTACAATTAAACACTCAGTCTACATCTCTGTCTATACTCCACACACTACTTTCTGCTTCAGTGTGCAGGGTTAAAGATCCTTCTCATCTTTCCTCTGTTTATTAATTCTTGATTTAACTTGTATCAGGTCTGCTATCAACAGCTTTCCAAACTGCTGGCTTCAATCACAGTACAGTCTCAGAGTATATCACGGAGCGTTTCCAAACACACATACCGTTTCATTCATTCTTGTGTGCAGCCATCTTCGGATGTGTCTTTTACAATGTTAGATATACCAAGCATGTTTTACAGCTTATATATATCGGTACAATTCCAATAAGAAGTCTGTTTCTACAGTTAGATCCTGGCAAAGTTCTGATGAATAAGAAATGTCCCCACAGGCTCACTGTTGAAGGCCAGAGGCCCAGCTATTTTGAGAAATTATGAGGAGCCTAGGAGGTGGGCCCTAGCTAGAGGGCGTAGGTTCACAGGATGGTCCTGAGGTGTGTGTCTGTGTTCTATCGCAGCCCCAAGCCCCACTATTGGCTATGGGCTGAGCAGCCTCTACCACGCAAACCCACTATAATGATGCTATCTCTCTACAGGTCCAGATTCAAGTGGTCTAAAACCAGAGGCAAAATAAATTCTGTCCCTTTAAGTTCTTTGCGGGTATTTTGCTCACATTTGGAAAACCATGATGGTCGGCGGCGGGGCGGGGGTTGTCTAGTTAACACGTGTGCCTAGTTAGCTTTGGTTGTGCAACAGCATTGTATTTGAAATTTTACATATAAGAATTTGAGAATGAAAGGTTTCCTTCCACAGGTGAAAGACATCTGACTTTGACAGTATCTAGGGGCATGCCTAGTCCTAGGTAGACTATGCTCAGTTAAACAGCTGAAGGTCCCCCAGTGGCAAGGACTGGCGCCTACTGTCATTCCAGCTCTCCTGCCCACCTTGCTGGGAGGGTGCAGCCTTCAGAAGCTCGGCATTATGGGGAGACAATTCTCTGCTCTGTGTAGTCTTCATTTCTGTCTGTATGAGAACTGACACCTTGCAGGGGGTGACGCCTGGAATTCTGTCCTGACTTTGCTCCTGTGGTAATTCCCCCATATACCACTCATTTCCCACACTCTATTTCTGTCTGTGTGTTTCCAGACACTGTCCTGGCATCTTGCACTTCAGCCTGAAGAACTCCTATTGGGATTTTCTGTAGAGCAGGTCTGTTTACAACACTTTATTTTTATGTAGTTAACAAGAAACAGTTGTACTCTCTCTTTAATTTTTAAGCAAGATTTCTGCTGGATGCAGTACTGTCGGGTGATGGGTTATCTCAGCAGCACTTTGTGTGGCCACTTTGATGTCACTTGGAGGTCACCATTTCCGAGACACTCTCCTTAGCTGTGTTATGAAGTCCCTGTGTGTGTTTGGTTTTCTTCTGCTCTTTGATCCCTCCCACCTTGACGCTTTCCAGCAGCTCTACACAACCTGGGGCTTACTTAACTTCTCAGAAGAATTGTTGTCATCCACCAAATTTCTCCCAGATTTCAATTAGCTTTTCAAATTTGTTTTATGACTTCTTTTTCTTCTCCATTCTGAGATTCCATTTACATATGTGTAGGAACACTTGATGCTGTCCCATAAGTCTGAGCATCTCTTGATTTGTTTTAGTTATTTCCCCTGTGTGTTCTTTGGATTGGCTATTTTTATCAATCTAAAAATTCAATACTTTTTTAAAATCTATCTTCTTAAATCTGTAGTTTGGATCATCTAGTGTTTTTTCTTTGCAGAGATTACAATTTTCAATTCTAAATTTACCCATTTGTTCCTTCTGTGGAATATAATATTTGAAATTATTCAAAGATTTTTTTCATTTAATTCTTTATGTATCATTATAGCTATTTCCACAGATTAGCTTCCTAATCTATGCACTTATTCAGGATCTGTTTGTCAATCCTTATTTTTCTTTTTTTTTCTTTTTTTTTTAAAGATTTATTTATTTATTATGTATATAACATTCCATCCATATATGGTTGTATGCCAGCAGAGGGCACCAGATCTCATTATAGATGGTTGTGAGCCACCATGTGGTTGCTGGGAATTGAACTCAGGACCTCTGGAAGAGCAGTCAGCGCTCCTAACCACTGAGCCATCTCTCCAGCCCCTCAATCCTTATTTTTCTTGAGTACAAATCACTCTTTTATGCACTGAAGATCTAATAATTTTTGGACCAGTGCAAGACACTTCATGTAATATACCAACTACATCAACTACGGGTCTTTGTTTTGATCTTGGTTTATCTATAAAGCAGTCAGTTAACTGGCTTGAATTTACACTGTGGAACACGTCCAACTATATAAATACAATGCAGTCATTAATTCAGTTCTTTAGAAAAAGCTTTAAATTTATGTTTAAAAAGTTTTACATGTATTTGTGTGTACATGCATGTGCACAGGCACATGTGTGTGAAGTTCAAAGAACAATACATGCGTTCTCATTCTCTCCTACCTCCCTGTCTATTCAGAAGGTTGAACCCAGGGTGTCAGGCTTGAGTTGCCCACTGAAGAGCATGTTCCAGCCCCTTGTTCAGTTTTACATTGCTCACTCCAGCTTCTTGAAGAATATCTATGGCCCTTGTTTATACTCAGCCCCCAGAACCATTTGGGGAAAGGTTCTACTCAAATATTGAAAGCCAGTAATATGTTGTACAAAATTTGTCTTCTGTGACATGCAAGTTTCCAAAGGAGGAATACACCCAACAGTCCTACCCAGCTCTGACACCTATGAACCACAACCAGCCTGGCATGATAACCCTAAAGGTACAGTCCCTCGGCGGGAACCAACGGCTCTCTAATTAAATGTAGGACCCACTAAACATGAGGGAAACCAAGTCTAGTACTGGAAACCTAGCCAACTACCCAGGGCTAGTGAAGGCATGGTTATTGAAGGAAAATTTACAACCACCATGCATTATCAGTCTAAACTAGCACAATCCCTAAATACATTCTAAACATTTGTCCTTGTACCCACAGATAAATGTAGTACTCATACATCATCAAGGAAACGTCTCTTTGAAAACTTCAGGTTTTTTTGAGACGTTACATAAAGAGGTTGTTTTCCTGCTCAGGGAAGGAGGTGGGGAGGGATAATATCTTCACTGATATCGTTACTGTGCATGCTTCCTTTTCTCCTTCCTCAGAAAAGGAAACTACTAATAAGATTTCAATGAGTAAAACAAACAAACATACAAAACCACTATCTGCCTCCCCTTAAGTGCACAGCTTAAATTAAATCTCTAATTAATCATATTAAAGTGATGATTCATTACCCATGAAAACACAGCATGCTATTGCTCTCTAGACATTTTAAATTGTATCTTTAAACACCATTTTAATTACCAACGTTTTCATTATTATATTTTAAAGTAGTATAATAGAGAGTTTGCAGAAAGCATAATACCACCGAGAAAAAGAGTCACACACAAAGCCATGGTTCCATGGGTGAGGATACTTCCATGCAAGTTAGGCAACCTGACTTTGACCCCTGGAAACTGTGCAAAGCTTAAATGAGAGAACCAACTCCACAATGCTTAACTCTGACCTCCACATTCCTTCATTCATAGGCACACACAAATAATATTTTTTTAAGTTAAGAGAAAGAGAGAGAGAGAGAGAGAGAGAGAGGGAGAGAGAGAGAGAGAGAGAGAGAGAGAGAGAGAGAGAGAGAGAGAAAGCCCGGAGAGATGGCTCAGTGATCTTGCAGAGGACCCACGTTCAATTCCCAGCACCCACATCATGGCTCACAACCATCTGAAGCTCCTGGTCCGGGGAATCAGATGCCTTCCTTTGACTTCCGCAGGCACTAGGCACTCGTGACGCACACATAAATGCATGCCAGCAAAAGACTCAACGCACATAAAACAAAATTTAAAAATCTTTACGAAAAAATAAAAATAAAGAAAGAATAAGGAACAAAGTACAAAACCCAGAATGTGTTTCCTAGTATTTCAACAAGGCCCCTTCTACTTCCAAAAACAAAATAGGGCCCCATGGCAGATAGTAGCAAAGAAAAGCAACTTCTCCATCGCTGGGTATTAACTCTTTAGACAGAAGAATCGTGTTAAGAAAAAGGCTCCAACCTTCCTTAAGTTGGACCTAAGTGCAAACTCTAAACTGATGCTTTGCAAAAAGGCCATGAGACAATGAAGACAAACCATGGTTTGCTAACTAGCCCTTGCAAGGTCAGAGAGTACAGACTCATTGGCAGACTGGGTGATGGATTAGGTGGTTCCTATTCTTTAAGCCATGCATTCTATCAAATAAATTAATTATCCCTCTTTCCTACACAGTGACTATAAAATCTGTTTGGTTTTTAAGTAAGAGGGCAGTCATTTCAGCCTTGCATTATGAAATTCCTACCTGATGATACGGTCTCTCCCAACATTACCTTGCAACGCTTACAAATGACTTTGGTATTTGCTTTTGGTTCCTGTGGAAAAGAAAAAATGTCATTTAAATGTCATTCAACTTTTCTTAAAAGGAATATATAATTTTGACACAATCCCCAGGGTATACATTGAACTTTACATTCTACTCTGCCCTCAAGTCAATACTAGGAATACATTTAGCTTGTGTGCATAACTCACATGCAGAGATCATTTTTTCTCCTATCCAAAGACAGAATAATACACAGATTGACTTTTACAAATCTAGCCACTTCCTGATAATCCAAACGTTGCCAAATAATCGGAACAAGGAGCACTTCATACTTCTAAAGATCAGGGACATGGGCAATGGTGGCTAACTCACCCGAACTCAGAGCACCCAGAATACAGAAGGATTGGAGCGCTAAGCTCACACATTCAATCTGAGTCCAGTGCCACCTACAATCATAGCCACCCATAATTCAGAAGTTAAAAATACCCAACTTGTTCATGTATTTCTATTTTTCTCCATTTAAGATATGCACTGTAACTGGAGAGATGGGTAGTGAAAAAAAATTTCCTGAAACACTATCAGACTTCAAAACTCCAAGTTCAGTAGGATATTGCTTAAATGCTGACATTCTCCTCGTCATTAAAGAATGTTATTATTTTTGAGACCCACAGTAATTCTTCATTAAAGCTACACAATGTTCTTCATTCACATATGTGTCGCAATGTAGCTGATGTCCTAAAAACGTGTGAAGCTGGGTATGGTGTTAAACACCTATAATCCAATTTTTATGAAGCTGAGGCAGGAGGATTGCAAGTTCGTGGTGTGCCTGAGCTACATAGTAAAGTTCCAGACTATCTTGTGTAAAACCAGTGAGACCTTGACTTAAAATAAAAGACAATTTAATTTAAAAACAGGAAGAGGTGCTGGAGAGATGGCTCGGTAGTTAAGAGCATTGGTTGATCTTCCAGAGGACCTCAGTTTGATTCCCAGCACCCACACAGCAGTGTACAGCCATCTGTAATCTCTATCCCAGGGAATGGAAGTCCAATCCCAGTGTCCATTTCTGGCCTCCATGGGTACAAATTTAGCGATCTTCCACCTCGGCTAAATTTCCGGAAGTTCAGTAATGTGGAACATGCATAAATATCCCTTCAAAGATGAAGGGTAGGTTATTGTGTCTAGAGCCTCCTGCTACCAAGAAAGCAGCACAATGCTTGGTGGGCCAATTTAGATTCTGGAGACAGCAAACGCCTGCCTTAGGTGTGTTATTCTGACCAATGCACCAAAGGGCTGACAAGCTGCTAGTGTTGAGTGGAGCCTAAGATAGAAGAATTTTCAACAAGTCCAGGCTACTGTGCAGGCTGTTCTACATCTGATGATGCAGCAGACCCAATGGTACTTGAGGTGTCAGTGGCAGATAGGGATGCTGTTTGGAGCCTTTGGCTGAATCCTATGGGTGAATCACAGAAGAGGCCTATGGGACTTTGGAGAAAGGTTTTACCGTCATCTACAGACAACTATTCTACCTTTGAGAGACAGTTCTTCTTGGCCTGCTATTAGGTTTTAGTAGAAACAGAACATTTGACTACATGCCAACAAGTTACCATGTGACCCAAGCTGCCCATCATGAGCTGAGCATTTTGTGACCCACCAAGTCATAAAGTAGGTTGTGCACAGTTGCAATCTATTATTGAATAGATATGGTATATACCTTATTGGAACCAATCAAGTCCTGAAGGCAAAACCAAGTTACATGAAAAAGTTAAAAAACAAATGCCTGTATTGGGGCTGGAAAAATATCTCAGTGATTCAGAGACCTGGTTCCTATTCCAGAGGACCTGGGTTCAATTCACAGCACCCACATGGGGGTTAACAAACATCCATAATTCCAGTTCCAGGGAATCTGATGGCCACTTCGGGCCTACACTATGCCCTTCACTCATTGGCTGAACAGATATATATATATATATACAGGCAAACACCAATACACATATAATTAAAATAAAGAAAAAATGTGATCAGAAAAAAAAAATACATGCCTTGCTTTAGTTGAAGGTTAATCAGAAGTCACTATGCAACTCCTAGTGGGGTCTTTCTGACTCAGTCCTTCACCTACCTTTGAATCCACTACGAGCAGAAACCCACAAATGCCCGGTGGCTCTTCCCCACAGGGACTTCTGAAATGAGTATCTTCATACTTCAATAACTCGCAACCTATCTTATTTTCCTCTAGCTTCGGGACTTACACAGCTTCTCGGATCTGTCTCTACAAATCTCAGTTGAGGAAACTACCAAATAGAACACTTTCAAGCCTGCTCACGCTGGCCCTGGCACTAGCCAGGCAAGGTCCCTATTCAAGGTGCACAGGTGATGCCATGTCCAGCTATTAACATCCTTAACTCCAGCACAACGCAGACAGCAGGTGCAGAGCCTCGCCACAGCAGGTGATTGGACAAAGTCATTCCCATCTGAAGCCACAGACCCCCGGACCAGGGAAGTGCCAAATCGCTCATGCCCAGATAGAGGGAGCTTGCAAAGAGGTCATGAAGGCCAAGATCTACAGGTTCAGGCTAACGGTAAAAACATCCAGCCAGCATCAAATTGGTAGTAACATTGTTTTCAAAGGATGTCATTTTCTATAAGGTAAATTTGAAATAAAGGGTTTACTGGAACAGCAAAGCTGGAAAGGATTTTGCTTTATCCAGAGAGAAAATAGTGCTTTTGGGGTGTGTGTGTGTGTGTGTGTGTGTATGGGTGTGTGTGTGTGTGTGCGTGTGTGTGTGTGTGTGCGTGCATGTGTGTGTCAGGTTTCTCTTACATCACTTACACATTTCATTTATAATTGATCATGTCACTTTGTCTTTCTTCTCTCTCTCTCTCTCTCTCTCTCTCTCTCTCTCCAAACACACACACACACCAGGTATATGCAGGTGCCCAGGGAGGCCAGAAAATGGTGCTAAATCCCCTGGAGTAGGAAGTACAAACAGTTGTAAACTGCCTGGCTTGGGTGCTGGGACCTAAACTTGGGTAAGAGTGCAAAAAGCACTCTTAACCTCTGAGTCATTTCTCTAAAAAATAAATAAATAAAATAGGAAAAGCACTGATTTATTTATTTGTTTTTAAAAATAAGATTATAACCTTATAAGATATGGACAATAGCATTTAAAAATTGATCAATTAAAAAGCAAATCATTTTTCATGCAAATAAACCTACTGAAAATACTTTGAAGAAAACTAATAAAATTTGCATATGACCTGATTTTATTAGGTGTGATAATGGTAATTGAGGTTACATATTTCTTTTTTCCCTATTTTTAGACCTAAACACATATGGAAACACATAGGGATGAAATGACACAATACTATTGTTTGCTTTTAATCACATTAGTAAGAAAAAAGGGGGCAGATGAAGCATGCATAGTAATAAAGATGATCAATGTACTGTGTAAATGTTATGAAAATCACAAAAAATTCCTCAAACCCATAAATTAACTCAGTGCCCCCAAAAATAAAAGATAAAGTTGGTCTTGGTCATACTCTCCAGCAGTAATCAAGCCAAATTCAATTTTGCTTCTTTAAAAAAATAAAATAAAGTATGATTGCACTAAGTTTCATTGCTTTGCAAAATGAGGTCTTGTTATGTTGCTCAGGCTGGACTTGCATTCCTGAACCCAATATACTATCTATATCTCCAGTGCAGTTAGGACCACAGGCATAATAATTCCCATTCCCAGCTTATGTTTCCTAAATTTTGAATCATATTACGACTCTAATGGAAGATTGAGGTCCATCGTTATTATCCTATTATACGATGCGAAATACTCAGTATGTTGGGATGCCCAAAAACTAATATCAGACATGACAAGTGAATCACAGCCCTGTCTTAAGCAGAGGACTTCTGAAAATAGAACGCACTTATTGCTGCATTAATGAGGCCCAGAAACAGCACTACAAACCCAAGAAGGCATGGAGGAATGAACGCATGTGAGGATATGTTTGTGCTGTTTCCAAACTCCTATCTTTGTAATTAAAGTACTCTAGCACGTTAATTCTGTTTAAGAAGAAGCTCTGCCTTGCAAGGCATTTTTCTCTAGCTAAGCTTCAAGAAAATAATAAAACAAGTTGTGTAATGAAGCCGTCTAACACTGTGGGAACTCTATGGAGCAAACCTCAAAGAAAGACATTGCTGGGGACTAATTAAATCAATATATCTGAGAGATGGCAGTACCGCTCAGAGAGCTGGATTAGCCTCCTGCCCATAATTTTATTTTCTTTTGTGTTGTGTCAGTTTCTAAAGATCCTTGATATGGTCTCGTGCACACACACACACACACACACACACACACAAATGCTTCCCAAGAGATACCATTAGGATGCTGTGTCACCATGTGACATTTCCCAACCCTGCTCGATGGCTAGACCTGGTGATATGAGGAATAGGTTTTCAATAGCACAGAGCAGCCTTGTTCCCACCGGAGCCTTGAGAGCAGTGTTTAAGCAGTCGCTCCAAATTTATGTTACTATTTTGGTCACAGGCATACTCTCTCAACTGCTACAATATGCAATTAAAGTGAAACTTCCATCCAGACCAACTTGAAAACAACCTTGTCCACAGTAGCTTGTCATGACAGCAACTTCCCCCAGCCTCCCTAACAGTGGAAACTGCAATGTCTAAATACAAGAATCTTCCTTTAGCACACAAAGCACAGGACTATCATTTAGTAGGACAATAAATTCTTTAAAAGGGCCTAATGTAAGTGACGACTGTAAAAGCGGAGAATATATTTTGGCGTGGTTTCTCCACAAGGAAAACTCAGTTTTTCTTATTTTAATCTACTTCTCTTATTTAATCTTTCTCCATTGTTTTTCTCCTCACACCTTCCATACTTTGCAAGTAGGTGATGTAATTATAAAAATGAAAAAGATGACAGAAAGGATCTAAATTCAGATGAAAATATAAATTTAACCCTAACTATGACACTGACCTACACTAACTCATCATTCATCTGCTGAAACACAGAACGCTCAAGTACTTTCATGCCAGACAAGGGACTTCTTCCTGCGCTAAGAGGAAGCCCTATGCACCTCTACCTGAGAGCTATCCAGCTATCTGCCGCCTCCCCTTCAGCTTCCTCATTGTTCTTCAAGCTGGCCTGTGGCCACCCACCACACACTCGCCGCTGTTTTTAGTGCAGAAAGTGAACTGAGTTCTAAGTGAAATTTAAAATGCAGTGCTTCCGTTCCTGCCAGTAATAATCACTACTGAAATAAAGGCTGTCCAGAGATAATTTTCTTGACATTTTAAATTATATCTCTATTGACTGGCCATCTCGGGGGAGAACTCCTTACCAGGACCATACCAACACCTACCTGTTGACTTCCTCTTAAATAGAAGTAATTTTTTTTTAATGTTGTGAGAGGAAGCTGCCTTATCCTCAAAGCAAGCTACATAGGGAGAGCATGAGACTCTGAACTGCCGAAAACCAGTGCAGGCCCATAGCTCAGCTCAGCCCCACTTGAGGGCTCCATTTTCTTTCTTTCTCTTTGTTTTTCTTTTTTTTTTTAATGGCATCCATCTTTTCAACATTACTGAAAGTCTAGACAATAGGCAAACACAGTAAGATAGCTGGATCTAATTGCAAAGTGGATATCCTGGGCTAACACTCCTGCACTTTCACTAAGACTTTTGAGATTAAAATGAACAGATTATAGAATGTGGCCAGAAAGCAGGGCATTATGGTAGCACTCCAAAATCTAAGTATAAGTGTCCTGTTCCTCCAGACCCCAGTGGCGGCTTGAGTTGAAGGCCTTTCCTCTACCCAAAGAGATGACGTGCAGAAGCAGTTTAAAATACTGAATTGTGGCTTTTAGAACAATCTTTTCAACAAACCTTGGGTTAAAAGCAGGGAAATTGGTATCTAAATCAACCTCTAAGTTACATTGTATTTTGCAATGTTATTTTACCAATTTAAGACTTCAGTTCAACTCTTACCTGCTCCAAATCACTTCTCAAATTCACTAAGAAGAAAGAGTCCCCAATAAAACAGTCATTTTCTCGTGGCTGTAGAGGCTTATTAGCAAAGGGGTCAGGATGGCAGCACCATTCTCCAACCAGAGCGCCCCAGTTCTCACTTGGCAGTGGGAGCACCCTGAGGAGCTTCCTAGTGGAAAGAGGAAAAGGGTACTTTTTTCACTGCACAAAATGCAATGCTTTTTTTTAAAATTAAATCAGCATGAAAGAAGAAAGAAGCTCATTAGCCACATGCTTGCAGTGTCAATTCACCCCAATTATGAAAGTAAAATGTGCTCAGGCTAGACGATGTTTTACACACGGCAGAGAGGCATAAAGAAGGCAGAAGTCTCCCTTGGCTCACTATTTACAAATCAGCTACTCTAACATGACAGCGTTTTCATTGCCATCCTTTCCATGGGCAGCCTGTGTCCTTAGAAGACGCAGACAGACACTGCATGCATGCACACATGGGAGGCCTGTGCCCTGAGAATACACACATAGACAGACACTGCATGCATGCACACATGGGAGGCCTGTGCCCTGAGAATACACAGACAGACACTGCATGCATGCACACATGGGAGGCCTGTGCCCTGAGAATACACAGACAGACACTGCATGCGTGCACACATGGGAGGCCTGCATCCTGAGAAGACGCGGACAGACACTGCATGCGTGCACACACGGGAGGCCTGCATCCTGAGAAGACGCAGACAGACACTGCATGCATGCACACTTGGAAGACCTGTGTCCTGAGAATACACAGACAGACACTGCATGCATGCACACACGGGAGGCCTGTGTCCTGAGAAGACGCAGACAGACACTGCATGCAGGCACACTTGGAAGACCTGTGTCCTGAGAATACACAGACAGACACTGCATGCATGCACACTTGGAAGACCTGTGTCCTGAGAAGACACACACAGACAGACACTGCATGCATGCACACTTGGAAGACCTGTGTCCTGAGAATACACACACAGACAGACACTGCATGCATGCACACTTGGAAGACCTGTGTCCTAAGAAGACACACACAGACACTGCATGCATGCACACTTGGAACACCTGTGTCCTGAGAAGACACAGACAGACACTGCATGCATGCACACACGGGAGGCCTACGCCCTGAGAGGACACAGACAGAACTTTGTTTCCATTTCTTCACATAGGTCCAGATGCCCAATGACTCCACAACAGTCTATGGGATGTCAAGACTTTCTAGCTCCTCCCCTCACTGTCAGATATTTAGTTTTGAGTTCTTAATCAATAACCCTGTGATGGATATACCTGTTAAAAAGTTATATAGAAATATGATCATTTTGGGGAGAAAACATCTTATAAGTAGGTGAACTTCTCCCCACATAGGGTTAACCTCTTCTTAATTAAACACTGTCACTTTTCCTATCTCCACCCAAGGAACGAGTTAAAAGCATACTTACTGCTGCTTTAATTAGCAACTCTTAAATTACTAGTGATCTAGAAGTGATTTTTACATTTACTGGTCACATTTATATTTCTTCTAAGGAGAATGATCAATAACTATGTTTTTAAGATATTACCTATATATTCTTATTAATTTATAAAAATATGTTCCATACTAAGGATATACCCTTTTAACTGGCAATTGTTATAAATATTTAAAGAGTTATTTTCTTTTTTAATTTGGTTTGCTGATATTAAATAGCACTTTCTTCTGTGATTTCTTTCACTTCTCTATTTTAATAAACTTTCTATTTCTGAATAATTTTTGATTTACAAAAACATCACAGAGATCATATATAATCTGTGGATAGTTCCATATACACTTTCCCCACTTTCTCCAATTAACATCTGGGTAACCACAGTTGACTTGTCAAAATCTCAGGCTTTATCTGGATTTCACCAGTTTTTTCACCAAAGTCCTTTAGTTTAGTTTTGTTTGTTTTTATTTTTGTCTTTTCGATTCCAAGGTACAATAACACATGGCACATACTGCATTTGGTCATCACGCAATCCAGGCCTCCTCTGGTCTGTGACAGTTTCCAAGTGCATATTTCTTATCAGTCTATAAGACACCTCTTAGGCAGAGCTTCTCTGATGCTGTCTCCGGATTAGTGTGGGCCACAGGCTTGGCGAAAGCATTCCAGAGAAGAAAGTCCTTCTCATTACATCCTGTCACAGCACTCTACGTCAGCAGAGCTTACTCTAGTGATGCTAACCTGATCTGTTGCTTAAGGTGACATCTACTGCTTCTCTTACTAGTAAAATGCAAATAAAATAACGTATATTTAGAAGATCAGAGTTAGATTAAAATATTTAAGGTATGCCTCTGTCATGTCTACTGCACACACCTTACCACATTTTTCCTTTCTCCCAATCAAATATGAGTATCATAAAAGGGCAGTGACAGATTGGAAGAGGGTAGTCATATAACTTACAGCTCTACAGGACAGAGCTATGGATAGAAACACTGACTCAAACGGGGCACCACTAGCATCATTTTGACTGCTGAGATGGGAGGGCACTGACAAGTGATTCTTTCAGCATCCACTTCTGAAGGCTTCCCAGGAGCAGGCCAGTATGCTGCCCTGACATATGACACCCAAGCACATACCCAGTCTCTTCCTTTTCAAAGTACTCCAATAGGAATTAGAGACCACACACGGTAAGCAAACGTGTGCGTTTAGAAAGCTCCTAATAGAGCAATGCTGTTCTAACCTCCTGGGGGAGGGTGGCAGTACAGATCACAATGGAAATGTACGAAAGCGTCAGCCCCCTTCCCATATAAACACAAAGTCTACAGTTTATTTGTAGGGAGTCAGAGTGCTCCCAAACCAGACCATGCATACAGGGGGGGGGGGGGGACAGACAGAGTCCTAAGGACATATTCTGCTTATCAACTAGAGAATAGGTAACTTCTGAGCTGGTCTTTGAAGGATAAGAAAACAGGAGTCCCTCAAGCAATGAAAGGAATTTAGGGCACTGGAAGAAACAACACAAAGGCAGGCCCTACATCTCTTTATCTCTGCACTGTATTCCTGCCGTTTGACACACTTCTTAAGTGTTTCTTGAAGGAATGAAGCGGTAAATTTTGGTAAGTCTGACATGTGAGCCTCCTGGCTGGATTTGCTGCATACGTGGGTGCAAAGATTAACAAGCCTTTCCTTGCTGCCTGAGTATCTGACCTTTGGAATAACCACCTAGCTTCGTTACCTTGGAAACCAGGTAAGATCCTGAGCATCACATATATTGCTAGGCAACACTGCTTACGGTAGAAACGATCCGTACGATTCGTAACTGTATCTTACTAGGAAGATCTATGAATGAGCTGCACACATCTGCACACATCTAGTGAGGGTGCATACTTTGACCTTCCCTGAATGCAGTTACCTTAGTAAAATCCTAAAAGCCACAATCAAAGAATTGTCTGCTCGGGGCAGGGAAGCTTCTCAGCCAAAGCAGCAACTGCCCCTGTCTGATACGGATCTTGTGCTCCTTACCTGGAACTATGTCACATGGGGAGACAAGGATCCCCCAATGAGAATATCAACTATCCCTTACACGGACTGCATGCAGCAAAGCCCATATAGATAAAAAATCTTTTTGTTTTAATTATTATTAGCTATTTATTTTATATCCCGACCACAGCCTCCCCTCCTTCCTCTCTTCTCACTCCCTTCCCCTCCCCTCCCTCCCCCAATCCACCCCTCCTCCTCCTCATTCTCTCAGAAAAGGGCAACCTCCCAAGGGCTTCAGCAAAGCATGGCATATCAAGCTGCCATAAGACCAAGCATTTCCTCCTGTAGTAAGGCTGGGCAAAGCCATAAAGCATGAGGAACAAGTTCCCAAGAGCCAGACAAAGCACTGGGGACAGCCCCTGACCCCATTGCCGGGATTTTCAATACAGATGAACCTACACACCTGTCACATATATGCAGAGGGCCTAGGTCAATCTCATTCTGGTTGTTGGTTCAGACTCTGAGCCAAGCTAGGGGTTTCTGTGGGTTTTCTTGCGATGTCCCTGAACCCCCTGTTTCCTCCAGTTCCTCCCTCTCTCCTCACTCTCCTCAGCAGTACTCCCCTAAGAGCAGCCCAATGTTTGTCCATGGGTCAGAGAGGAATTCTTGTTGCTGTCTAGCCAGCAAGAAATGTGTCCTATAGCAATCTTGTGAGTCAGTATGAGTAGAAGCACTTGCAAGACCCCTGGGGGCACTGCACACACCTTACCATATTTAATGCTCAGGACACTTATGAGGTCTAAACAACAATGCTCCTGTCACACAGGAAGAAAATGGGGCTTAGGAGCGTGAAATGTCTTCACACGTCCATAAAATTTGAAGCAAAGAAGGAAGCGCGGGTCTTTATCCAGGACTTTTTGGCTCTAAAGTTACTCTTTCCCGTGGAATACATGCACCTCCCTGGCCACACAGGGCAGGAGTAAAGGCTGAGTAGGTGAATGAGCACCCCTTCTGTAGGGTATTACATGCATGGGAAGTCTAGGACCTAAAAATAGGTAGAAGCATCACAGTGTTTTAAGGAGGGAAGTGAAAACAAGAGTTAGGCATACATAAGTCCATGAATCGCTAGTCAGACTCTCTGCCTCCTGACATTGTGCCTTCAGGACCAGGACAGGAACTCAGTACACTGAAAAGAGACAGAATGTCAAAGAACCACGCATGATCAAAGAAATGAAAGCACACAAAGACCTGGGAGAATTGATGCCCATTATCACAAAATAGGAGATTTCAAAGTTAACGTGACCCCATGTCACACCGGATAAGCATCTACAGATAGCATCAGAAAGAGGCATGTAATTCACAGCCCACTGCAAAAATTAAAGGTTTACAGCAGAAAGAAAATTTTCTGATTTTTTTCTGGGGGCGGGGGGGGGGGGGAATGAAACCTTTAAGAAGGAAAGATGCATTTTAATCACAGATCGACTTAAAGTATATCTGCCAAAATAGCACTAAAATGTATTTTCTGATATCATCTATTTCCTAAGAGTATATTCAAATAAAAGAGAAACCTTTATTTTTTAATTCAAGGTAGTTTAGCTAAAAAGCTGCTGGAAAGAAAGGGAAGCAGCAACTTAGGTTTTCCTCTAGACTTAAGATCCTGTGAGGAACAGTACATGGTTACCACAAATTAAAGTTTGCTGTATAAACTTTTGGAAAATAATGACATGTAACATATAACTTTAATAAAAGCTAATGATGGAGTTTTAACGCTTAAACATTTGTGGGAGAAAATACAACATCCCTTTGAAGTCAGTTTCTAATCAATGACAATAATGATGGCAATGCCAGAGAACCGTTTAAAGATTTGATTTTAACCAACCGAACATTAAAGATCTTAAGAAAAAATATTAACTACTTAAAGCTCAAAATATGGCAGCCAGAATTTACATAAATTCAGGCAACATTGCCCAACAGGCAGGCAACCAGCACTATAAAACTAGCTTTAGATTCTAATATTTGTCTGTACACACCATGATTAATCTGTAATATATAATCTTATTCCTAAATGCATACAATGCTGTCAAAAGGCCAGTTTACAAAGCACCTTGTTTGAGGGGAGGGGAGCAGGATGACAGGGACTGAACACGCTTTGTACATGTAAGCATGTGGTCTATAGCGTATCCAAGGCCCGATTCTGTACTTTCAAAACCTATTTATTTCTTTTATAAACAAGTGATGATACTCACCAGAGTATTCCTTTGCAGCTACAATTGGAGCTGGCCTGTCAAGTGGCTCCCTCAAGCAGTTGGACACTGTGACATCTGTTTCCACAAAGCCCATCCTGCTGTTTTCCTAGAGTTTCAGTGTCCTCCATGAGCTTGGGGCTGACATTGAGTATTGCCAGTGTGGGCGGCAGGAAGGTCTGGTCCACAGACCTCAGGACAATGCCAAAGACAGTCTGCATACTAAGGTGTGTGTGGAAAATCTGTTTGGCTACCGATGTCATTCTCTAGTCTGACAAGAATCCTTTCCAAAAGGGCAGAACAAAATCTAAACACACTGACCTCTGACTATTTGCAAAAAAGGAAAATGTATCAGTTGTTCAATCTCAATAAGAACATAGTCAAAAGTTGCATATATTCAGACAAATTTGGTAGGAAAACTTGAACTAAAGTAATTATAAATTGGACAGCTGTCTTATAAAGAAACAAGGTGTTGTTAACTAATATGCAAACAAAACAAAATGGCTAAGAGTACACAGCCCTGAAGAAAGAGAAAGGCTGTAATAATTCGTAGGCCTCGGACGCTCTGGTGATGAAAATGAAAAGCCATTAACGAGTCTTTCCGAGTCAATGTCTTTATGTTATTTCCGTCCTTTCCTGGACAAGAATCTTTCTCATTCAGAAGGAAAGAATAGAACATGCTTTAGCCTTAAACTAGCCAGACACTCAAGAGTCACAGAAGCTCAGAGCACAAGCTCTTGAGTCTCAATAATCAGAAAAGTTCCGTGCTGATGAAACTGTCACAGGTTTCTCTAACCCAACTTCTGCAGTTTACAGATAGAGAAATAATGCCCCAAAACTAATGCAACTTATTCCTATATAAGAGGGCTTGAGAGATGGCTCAGAGGATAAGGACATGCCATTCTCATAGAGGACCTGGACTCAGCTCCCAGCACCCATGTGGGGTGCCTTACAACCTTATAACTCCAGCTCCAAAGGATCTGACAGCCTCTTCTGGACTCTATAGGCAACTGCACACACACACACATATACCTACACATAGACATACACATGCACGTTATAAAAATAACAAAATAAGAATTTAAAAGAAAGCAGTCGATAACCCTGATACCCTTCAGAGAATGCTGCTTATAATTTGTTGATATTGATGAAAATACACATATCAGCTCACTTGAAAGACCGCTGGTCCCGTTTGCTTTTTAAGAAGCACCAAAGTGGTCCTTGGCAACCACGCAGAACAGGTCACCAAGGAGGAAGTGCAGAGGCCCAGGATTGATTTCCAGGGTAAATTGTGAGATCCCTGAGCAGACACCAGGGGGAAGTCCATCCAGAATCATGGGACATACTGTCTCAGAGAGTATGAGATGGATGCAAACCCTGAGCAAGTTACTACCTGTGCTGCTCAAGGCACACACACGGGCTTGATGGAGGTGTGCTGTGAAAGGGTGGGAGGGGACCAGTGTCCATCCTCTCATTCTGAAACCTACAGACTATGGAAGCCACGGTCCTCAGCCCAAAATGCTTGAGACATTAAAGTAGGACATTTGCTACTTTACAAATAAAAACAATCTGGAAAGGGGAGACGGAATCAATAAAACCAATTATAAACCTTGCTGAGCATTTACTCGGTTAGATATGTCGCATGGCTTAGCTCTCTTGTAAGTCTGGAAAGCAAGCATGATTAGAAGGCTGTAACTGGAAGAAGAGGTTCAGGTGGTACAGAGAAGGTCCTCCGCCCTCAGTGAGAGAATGGAAGTTCATACATATGCTCCATTCTCCAGCGAGGAATGGAAGGGCAAGCCTCCTGATAGTCAAGAAGGAAGGCTGTGTTTTACCATCAGCCCCACACCCTTCCAGTTCTCAATTTTAGAGCCTAAGGAGGACCGACATCAAACAGAAGACTACAGTCCTGGACAGAGAGATAGGCACTGTAGGGAGGCCCTCTCCCTTAGCATCCTTTCCCAGGGAAGCATAAACACTAGGCAGTAAAGAAACAGCATCCCCCTTCTGTAATGAGTACCAAGAACGTAACCGTTCCTGCTGTAACTCCCAGATCATTGCATGTGGCATAGGATGAGATGTTTCAGAAACTTCATCCGAGAATTAATCCAAAGCCTGAAACGGTCTGAGGGAAGGCCAATGTGCACAGAGATCTCTTGGCTCTTTCAGAAGTGCATCTGCCATTAAGAGCAAATGCATAGCAAACTTCGTCTCCATATTATTTCAGACCCCTTCAATTCTTACTCATGCCAATCACTCAAAAGAAGCTCCGTTTGAAACCTCCCCAAACCTTGAGGGTATATTTGTGCCAGCTCATCTACTTGGAGCACTGCCAAGATCAGGAGGCAAGCAAGAAAGCCTGGTGTGAAGCCAAAATAAACACCAAACTTTACCACATTCAACCCAATAGAGACCTCCTAAGAATACACTTTTTCTCTAGGCTCCATGCCTAATGAGGAGGAGGCAGGTAAGAATAATGGTCACGGCAACAGCGACTGATACATGGTGATGGCTTACCCCGTACCAGGCACTGCTAGAAACACTTGAATCACCAGAACCTCCCAACAGCACTATGAGGTAAGGTCTATGGTTAGCTTCACTCTCCATAAGGACACTGTGGAAGAGTGACCAAATAACCTTTCCAAGATCCCTGAGCTAGCAAATGATGGCTGGCCACTCCGTCTGGCCACTGCTGGCTACTGCTCTAGACTGCACAATCAAGAGAATAGGAATCAAGGGCAGAGAAGTCAGGGTGGCTATCCTTAAGCCCACAGTATGTGAAGACGGGCAAATGGACCTCAGAAGAGGACCTAAAGCAACCCAGGACAGGGACAAGGCCTCAAAGTAGTGCTTGCCATGGCAGCTAAATTCTGAAACTCAGGCTGGGGCGAACCAGGGAGTGGTGGTGGGTAGGGTGCCTTCAGGAAAGGGAGTAGCTTTCAGGTAGCCTCAGGGTGAAGAAAAGCTGCCAAGGCTAAGGAACACAAGTGATAATTTGTGAGTCTGATGGGGAGGCAGGAGGCTAAAGAAAGGGCTGAAACTGGAGGCAGCACAGGGGAGCTGCTGTGGCGTGTACAGGATCCCAGCTTTCCATCCAGAAAGAACAACTGTGCTTTAGAACACCTATGGGGAGAGGGGGACAGTGGATCTGCACAGGGCAAAGCAACAGGAAGTCTGAGCAGACAGCAGGCTGCTGACCAAGTGTCATTCGGTAAGAGACGCGGGCAGAGGAAAATGATCTCCACTCTAAAGGCAATGGCCACAGTTGCCTGGTGACGATGTTTGGGGAGCAAAATCTTCTGGGCAGAGGTTTGGCCTTAGAGAACCAAGGACGCTGAAAGCGGAGCAGGCTGCAGAAAGGAAGTATTATTTTCTTGTCTCAGGCACCTAACTCAGGAAATCCATCAAAGAATTCTTCCTTTAAATACAGCTAACAGTAATAATGTTTTCATCTGTCTTCTACATGAGTTGCTAGAAGCTGAAAATTCAGAGGAAGCATTTATGCCCAAGAAATCAGAAAGCTGACCTGAGGAAGAATAAAACATTAACAAGAGACAATGAGAGAGAGAGAGAGAGAGAGAGAGAGAGAGAGAGAGAGAGAGACCAACTTGGGAATGCTAAGGAAAGGAAATAGCAAAGAGCCCTTCCCTTCTCCTTAGAGTAATTACAGCACATCACCAGAGCAGGTTACAAGATGAACCCAATGGCCGAGAAAAGGTTACTTTGTGCTCTGTCTGCTCCATCTTAATAAGCAGGGAACTAGGGAATGGGTTTTAGAAAGGCCCCGACTGAACTAGCTCAGATCCAGTCCTGTTGCACAGCTCCTGCAGGTGGAAATCTACTTCCTCTGGAAACCCTCACACACCATCAGAACAAAAGGGACACTGAGAGATGACTCCATGGCTCACCGCTCAGTGATCAGTCCAGGCTCTTCCTCCAAGACCAGCTGCCTCCCTCAGACCATACCATGCCCCCCTCCATGATCATGGTGAAAGTCAGGGTTCACTTTGTTCAAAGGGACATTAAGCTGGCTCTCACTTTAAGGCCCCCACCATTCCCTTGGTAACTGCTTCCAGAAATCATCCCCAGGCAGAGTTCTAATCAGTGCTCAATACATTCCTTACCTGTCCTTTATCAAGACTTCACCGCAGGATTGGCAAGAAAATGTGCAACATTCTTGGGCTTGCAAGCCTTGCTTAAACACTGAAATCAGTTCTAAAGGAAATCAACAAAACAGCATGTCTTAGTGGTTTGGAACAAACATATTATATGATGTTTAAAGGATTCACTAGCACAATGAATTGCCACCGATACACACTGTTGATGAATTACCCAGAAGTCTAGGCTCAATTAGCACTCTCCGATGACTCAACCAGAAGCAAACATTGTGAAGCGTTTCCAAAAACAACAGACTTTGCTTAGTATTCCTGAGCCAGGCATTGCCCTAGATTACCGTGTAACATACTGGTGAGTCTCTTCTCTCATTCTATAAATACGATAAATTCTATATTAACAACGAGAGTAGCTGGATCGCTAAAATGTAAGCTCAATCTGGCTTTTGTTTTGACGGTTAAGTTTTATGTCCACCCCTTCACGTTAAACTCTACGAGTAAGCAAAGTGGACATCCAGACTGGTCTTTGTGGAACAGATCCAAGGAATGCAAAGCTTCTAAGAGTTTCTTTATCCAAGAGCAAAATCCAGTGTCTGATGAAACTGTGGGGGTGGGGACGAGAGGGAGGAGAAGATATTACAAACTGTGGGGAAAGCCTAGGCTGCCCATCCAGTTGCACTGGGTGGCTTGTACTTCTCATTTCTGATGTTTCCTTTGTAAATGAAGGAAATTTTTATTTAAAAAAAATCCACCAGACTATTTGTCTATTAAAAAAAAACCTAATTGAAGAAATGAGGTCATAGTTACTATAAGCAAGCAATAGAATCTGCTTACTGCTACTTTGTATGTACTTTAAAATGCTTTTTAAGATGCCACAAAGTTTAAGTCCTCCCAATTAAAAAAGTTCTGCAGTTTAATCTCTAAGTGTCTCTACAAATCCCTGCTGCACGAAGGTTAAATAAACAGTATTATTCTTCAAAGCTGATCATCTATAGCGAAGACCCAGGTTGAGCCCTCCAACACAGTCCAGAAGAAATCAATTTTCAGTGGAACACTGCTCTCTGCTGGCCACACGTCAGGTATGGAATCCTGGCTGCGCATGGCTGCTGGGGAAGAGTAACAACAGATCACACGCTGCACACCACAAGTCACCACCCCACCTGCATCAACGACAAACCAGTGTGCCAGGGAGGTGTGGGTCATGACTGCTCCCTAAAAGCTGAGAAGGCTACTAACTCTTTAAAACCTCGAGACGGGACTGAATGCTAAAAACTTCACAAGTTGCTTCCTCCAGTGCTTAGATTTCGGGGCACTCCAGCCTGCACCAAGCTGATAGTCAGCCATGCGGAAACACTTATTCCCCACCTATTATACAGCAAGCACCAAAGTAATTAAAGTTGGAAGAATCTGCTTTAGAGAGCTTTGTATGCAGCACAGAACAGGCTTTGAGAGTTTCCCTTTTCAGGTATTTGAGCAAAATGTTTCAAAAACATCATGACAAACACAAACAATGCAAAAACCAACAAACAGCAGTGGATTCAGTTTGCCCGCAGTCAGTACTGAATGTTGCCCATTAATTGAAAAATGTAAAAAATAATTCAGTTACAGAATATGAATATGTCCCTGGACATCCCTATTCCTCTATCCTTACTATCAGAATCGTAGAAAACATGGTGGCTCTCACGCCTGCCTTCTGATAGTTTCAGCAGGAAGTTCCTGCTATACTTATTGTTGCCAACAGGAAAAAAGATCCTCCATTCCAGAATGTGGGTACAGTTGGGAGGCAGTTGGGCTATGGTCCCATCCTGGGGACCTTGCCCTGTTGGATGTCACTTAAGCGTGACATGACATCTTTTTCCCCTGTCCCTCATTTCTCAAACTGATCCTACATATTGCAGTCAGTCACTAATTTGGAACATTAACAAGATTACTCTTGGACAAAAGAATAAGTGACATTCCCTCTACCTTCCCTTGCCTTTCAAAAGCCAGAGGATGGGTTTACATCGTACAGGCCTCTTAGGACAATCCTGTTGTCCCACCTCCAGGATGCACAATGCTCTGCTTGCCAAAGGGTTTACTGCAGATGGCTCAGCAATGAGGCTTTGGGGTGCAATAGAAAGAACAAAGGTTTTTCTCTGATACAAAGCATCAGCTCCGCTTCCCCCAATGCTGTTTCAACTCTACAGCACTCATTACATTGTAAGAGATATGAGCCAGTATCGAAGAGAAAAAAAAAAAGATCTTGGAAAAAGAAAAGGTTTTTTTTTTTTTTTTTTTAACCACCTAGCTGTATTGATATACATTTTGAGTTTGTATACAATCACAAACCCTGCAATTGCAGCCACTGAGATGACAACAGCCTCCCATGCCACTCTGGGTCCTCTACAGGCATTACCCCAACTAGAATGGTCTCTGCACGGAGGGGATAATCTCCACGGATCAGTTCTCTGGTAAATTATCTCGCCCTCAGGTAGCCTTCACGAAACTCATTACTCCCCATGGCATTATTCTGCCTTCTTTACCCACAACGTTTGGCTGTATGCAGTTTAATTATGTCGTCAGCATCCAACGTTCCCACCCATTAGAATAGACCCTCCACAACCACAGAGGCCTTGGTGGCTTGTTGGCCTCTGTGTTCCCGGCATCCACATGGAACAGCTCACACCAAGTTAGAGCACACCTGCCTGCTGAATGAATACATATCTATGCGATGTCTTAAAACAAACCAGGTTTTAGATACTTGCTTTATGGTTTTATCCTCACATTCGTGAGCCGGACATTTATGATTAAAGAAATAAAATGGGCAGTTTGGGGGAAATATCTGTACCTTCCGCTCAAATCTGCCAAGAGATTGGAGATGCTCTAAAAATTAAAGTGTATTGTTAAACGTATACTTAAAGAAGTGAAGGTTCAGAAACGTTAAATGACTTGTTTCACATCACACAGCTGGTTAACTGGCAGTGGATCAGGACCCTGAAACTTCTCGATCAATAGCCCTTCCAGGTCATTGATTGCCAATCTTTTTCACCTGGGAAAACTTCAACTTAATAAATACCAACATCCATCAGGGCTGCGGCTTCTACTCACGAGGGCTGGATTCAGTGCGGGCCTGCAGACGAAGGTGCAGACCGTCTCCGCTGATATACTGCAGCCCGCCGCACGAGGATGGTACAAGCCTGACCTCTGCTGGAAGCTGGGTCTCGCTGCAGCCGTCAGGGGTTCGCAGCAAAAGTGAGGTGGGCGATATGGAAACATCCAGGTGCATCCCTCCTTCATCTGGCTCACTGATAATGCAAAATAGAGCCCAAGTTAATGATTTCTCTATGATGAGAAAAACTACACACGCTTCACACTGCGTGAAAGAAGCAAAAGCTTAACCCACCATTTCTCTGCTTCCTTCCCATAGAGACCTTAAAAAAATCCCTGTCCCAGGAAAACAGAACCCTAGGAAACAAGCCAGACTAGGTGAGACCAGGCGAGATTGTACCGGTCGCCCTGTGGAAGTTCTGGGTCATGTTTTTAACTCTTGATTCTGAGACCAGCACTAAAGGCAGGGAATCAAAGTATTATTAACTGATATGCAAGATGTTCATAGGGAAACACAGATGCCAGGCAGCTTTCTGCAAAAAGTCAGAAAGTAAATATTTCCTGAGTTCTCTGCCAGCCTGGGATCCACAATGAGACTGTCTCAAACAACAACAAACCCCACACAACAGAAAAAAGGCAACTCTTGGTTCACAGACTGTGCCAAAGGAGGCCACAATTAGATATGTGGTTTGGTGTCCACTTTACTACCTGGGCGATGTTAAAACACATCGGGCACTTACTTAGAAGTATTCCCAAAGAGACCGATGAGCACTTTAGCCCCCACTGCCCCTGCTTCGGTTCTGAAATTTTCAACCACTTACATAGAGCTGCACAAAGTGCACTGTTCAGTGTGAGACCATTCGTTTCTCGGCCGCCAGACCCAAATAATGACATAGAAACTATATTAATTGCAACACTGCTTGGTCTGTTAGCTCAGGCTTCCTATTGGCTAGCTCCTATACCTTAAAATAACACCCCCCCCTTTTTTTTTTGGTTTTTTGAGACAGAGTTGCTCTGTAGAAAATAACCCATTTCTACCATTCTGTGTATTGCCATGAGGCTGTGGTTTACCAGGTAAGGTTTCTGCACATCCTTCTCCTTCAGCAGTTACATGGCGTCTTCCTGACTTCACCTATTCTCTCTATATATCTCTGTTCAGATTTTTGCCTGGCTTTATTCTGCCCTGCCATAGGCTGAAGCAGCTTTATTCATCAACCAATAAAGCAACACATATACAGAAAGGACATCCCGCATCATTTTCCCTTTTTCTGTCTAATTAAAAAGGAAGGTTTTAACTTTAACAAAATAAAATTACAAATACAAAACTGTTCTCAAGCAAGAATTATAATAACAATATTTAGTCCATTTACATTTGGCAACATAAGGAAAATACTCTATCATCGATCCTATTTTTGCGAGTCTAAAGCTTTATATTTAATTTATCCTTTACTATAACTCTTGAAATTTACCTATAACTATAAGTATCTGTCTTCAATTCTTCAAAGACCCCAGAAGGATATAATAGTACCTAAGTAAACAAGAAGTGCATTGTAAGCAACTTCCAAAACTCTAGAATTGGCAAACACATCTCATTTTCTGGACCCAAGTTCTTTTGTAACGTTGAGGCATCCACCTTGAGCCTACAGGCCCATAGTATCCAGCAGACTTTTCCATGAAGCAGGAAATTTGATGACCTGTTCTGCCTTGTAATCAGCTGCTTTCTTCTGTGTTCTGAAGAATGTCTGGCAGTTTCTATTGTGAAGCAGGAACCCTGAGGGACCATTCTGTCTTTTGAAAAGTTCAGCAGTCACTTTTCTGTGGGTCCTGCATGTCCAGTTCATACAGCATACCATCAAGTAGTCCAGGCAAGAACAGTTTCTTACCCAAATGGCTAGCTTTGTCACACTGAAGGTAAATTCCATAACAAGTTTCTTTAATGTCCATCAACATCTCTGAAGTAATTGATGCTGCCAGAAGCAAAAATGCTGAGAAAAGTCTAAGCTCTTAAAGCATTTTTAAATGCCATATTTTGTACATCTTTGAAAGATTTGA
The DNA here is from genome assembly GCF_018167655.1 of Microtus oregoni. Lineage (NCBI taxonomy): Eukaryota > Metazoa > Chordata > Mammalia > Rodentia > Cricetidae > Microtus > Microtus oregoni. The sequence goes on along the minus strand of NW_024543091.1, from coordinate 1,584,001 downwards.
AGAATACCTATCCATCTGAAATATATCTCTGCACATCTAGAAAACCTAACTAGCATGATTATAAGTGTGACTATTATAAATGACTATTAGTCTGTAATTTTTAATTATACATTACACTTTTTTAAAGATTTATTATTTATTTATTATGTATACAATATTCTGCCTCCATGTATGCCTGCACGCCAGAAAAGGGTGCCAGATCTCATTACAGATAGGTGTGAGCCACCATGTGGTTGCTGGGAATTGAACTCAGGACCTCTGGAAGAGCAGCAGTGAGCAGTGCTCTTAACCACTGAGCCATCTCTCCAGCCCTACATTACATTTTTTAAATGAGCTGCATGAACATTAATACCTTAAGCAAGAGTAGAAATATACATATAACAAATTGACCTTAGACTTGTATCAATAAACCAAAATCCATACCAATGTAAAATATTCAACTCTATATCAGTACACTGTCTACACTGCACATAACACAAGCAGAGTGGATTACATGGCAACTGTTCTCACGCTGTAATGTTAGGAGATCACAGCAAGGGAGAAAAGCTTACACACATTCAATTCAGATGTAAGTCTGCTTGTATTGATTTTCATCCTGAGAAAGTTGAACTTGCAGATCTGGAGACTAGCAGCAGTACCATAAACCACATGACCTCTATAAGATAATATGCAGGAAGGTAGCCCCGGGGGTCTCTCCCTCTTTTTGCATGACTCTCATCCTAGGGGCTACACTCTCATGACCTAGCAGAAACCTAATGACCTCTCCCAGAGGCCTGGCCTCCTATCATCACTTCTCTGAGGTTTTAGAATTTAAACCGCGTAGATTTCAAGAGGACACAAGCATTTGGGCTCTAAGAGGGTTATAGCAGGTAGAAGGGAAAGGTAACAGTAAAGGATCCAGCAGTATCCCAGTTGCTCAGAGGACTGACCAGGGAGAGAAACATTGTGAGCTAATGAAAGGCAGGATGTGTCCTACGCAAGAACACAGTTACAAGGGGAAAGAAAGGGAGAAAGCAAGAATGAACCCTGGAGTAGTGGACTAGAACCAGGGATACCTCTATGAAATCACGGTTTAGGATATAGATAAATAGATACAGTGATATATATATATATATAGAGAGAGAGAGAGAGAGAGAGAAGTGAATGTATGTACGTGTGCTGGGAGCAAAGACCTGTATTGTGGTTATAATCAAGCCATCTTAGTTTACAAATTAAGTAAGATATTCACCTCTGTAGGGCAAGTTTGTGCCCAAACAACCCTTATCTCCCCATGGGTTAAGTATGCCTGCAGGCCCCAGGCTTCAGAAGTAATTAGCATTCGCCCTGTTAGTAAACATTTACAGACTCTCAGTATTTCCTCATCTTTTCCAATCAGCTAAGGAAGTCTCCAGACCTGACATTCCAGTTAGAACAATTTGCACAACAACCTACACGAGCCCTTTGCTATATAATTTGCCCTTTTGCTATATAATGCTCCTGAGAAAAAATAAAGTTGGCAGCTTGATCAGAACACAGACTTGCCGTCCTTTCTCACGTCTCTTGTCCCTTCATATTTCCCCTATAGGGCCCAGGCTCCCAATTTGCATCCCGCTGATCGGGACATACATGCATAAGTCAACAATATATATCATCTACGTACTCTGTTTCTGAAGGAAATGACATTCCAAGAGTAATGAGCATCAAATTGTAGTCTATAAAGACAATTTTCCATTTAAAAAGAGGTGCTGAAGATTTAATTTGGTGTCACGTGTGAGGCCCCTAGACTAGATTCCCAGTATGTATTTATACAGACATACACATATAGACACACAGACATACACACACACAAATACATACACCACACACACACATACTCACATATATACACTTTTTAAGACAAGGTCTCATATCTCCAAATCCAGCCTCAAACTCACTATGTAATGGATGACATCGAATTTCTGATCCTTTGGCCTCCAAATCCCACAAGCGGACACTGTCCCACACAACCAGTAAATATTTTTAAAATTGTTTTTAAAAGAAAAACGATAAGGTTCCTTGGGAGGAACTGTATCAGGACTAGAGAAGAAATATGAGAGAGAGAGAGAGAGAGAGAGAGAGAGAGAGAGAGAGGCCTACACCATACAAAAAAGCAGCAAAGAGGGAAACAAAGGAAGTCGCGTGCACTCTGCTGAAACTCTAATTTTGGTGGCATTGGGCATTGTTCTTGAGGCATTCCTACTACTGTTATTAAGGGGTCACACTCCCCCCCTTAAAGCTATCCAATGCCTGCATATCACACTGAAAGGCAGCAAGCACCCTTACAACATCCCGTAAGATTCAGTGATATACAAGTAACAGGGAATCTGCAAATACTGCAGGCTAAGAGTCATCATGGTGAAAAGATTTACACCAGAGAAATCATCAAATGCTGCAAATCAAAACCTTCTGTTTATTTTGTTCCTGGCAATCAGGTTACTAAGTACTTGGCCATAGGAAGCGCTGTGTTAGTCCACTTTCTGTCACTGCGATGAAATACCTGAGAAAAACACTTAAAAAAAGAAATTTCCAAGTTATCTCCAGCATCGGTCATTTCAGTCCCCGGTCTCTTAGGCCTGTAGCTTGGGGCCTGCAGGAGAGCTGAATGCAAAGGCAGGAGCATATGGCAGAGCTGCTCATCTCAGGGTGGTCAGGAAGCAACGAGAGCGCCAAAGAGCGAGCGGGACTTTAGCTAATGCCCACTCCTCCCTCAGTTCCCGTTTCTCCCAACGGCTCATTTAGATATGCTTTCTCCCCTCTCGGCATCTCATAGCCCGTGCCTCACCCATTCAGCTTGCTAAGCAAGTGTTACATCGAGAGACTTATTCTCCACACCTCACCTCGGGCTGTCATATTCTTCCAGGTATTTCCATCTACTCAGTATTTCATGTTTTTTTGTTTTGTTTTGCTGCCTGACCACTGTTCATTCACCCATTGCCACTATGAGCAGGAATGTAAACGGTGTAGCCACTGTAGAAAGCAGTATGGAAGTTTCTCAAAACTAAAACTACCTCCTGCCTGAGCTACATTACTTCTGGGTATGCACCTGAAGGACCCTGAAGTCCTGTCACAGAGATGCTTGCACATCCGTGCTTATTGCTACACTATTCACCGTGTTAGGAAGCGGACCCAGGCTGGATGAATGGACAAAGTAAGGGTAACTATACACAGTGAAATTTACTCTGCCACAAAGAAATCATGGCACTTTCAGGAAACAGAGGGAACCGGAGCTCATTGCATTCATTCACACTCAGTCAAACGCCATGTTTTCTCTCATATGTGGATCCTAGATCCCACCCTACCCCAACCCCCAAGTTTTTTCTTTTTCTTCTCTTTCTTCTCTCCCTCCCTCCCTCCCTCCCTCCTTCCCTCCCTCCCTTCCTTCCTTCCTGTCTTTTTTCTTTTATGGTTTTATTGAGACCTAGTTTCTCTGAGTAGCCCTGGCTGCCCTGGAACTCACTCTGTAGATCACTCTGTAGATCTGTGGCCTCAAACTCACAGATGTACCTGCCTCTACCTCCCGAGTGCTGGGATTCAAGGTGTTCACCACCACACTCAGCTGTGGATCCTATATTTTAATTTTTATACAAGTGTGGGAGAGTGTAGGAATAGGTCATAAAATGAGAAAGGAGACAGTGAGAATGGAAAATGAGTTCTTAAGAAAGCAGAGAGAAGAAAATGGAAAATAAGGTAAGAGTACATTTTCCATGAAGCAGAAGAAAACTGGGGAAGGGAGGGGACCAGCCGGTGGGGATGGGGGTGGAGCAGAGAGGCGACAGAAATAATGTATGTACAAAAGCCACAACAAACCCATCACTTTGTATTGCTAACTTTAAAACACTAATACAAAAAGTTAAAATATGACGATAATAAAAGTACTAAAAATTCTAGTGAATACACAGAGATTGTCAAATTTTACTTGACCAAAACACTCAAATGTGTGTTACTTGAAAAATAAATCACTTATAATGACACAGGTTTAAAGTATAAGGGCAAAAGGGACGCTCATGCACACAGTGTAATGAACTCATTTCTCATACAGATGCTGAGCTATGCAAAGAGGAAAAATTGTGGTTGGGATTAAAGGTCATGGACCAATGGATATCCATACATAATAAAATAAACTTTGACTCCTACTGCACTGTGACCACGAAAATCAATCCAATAAACCAGAGCTAAACAAAAGTGGCGACATTCCTAGAAAACAAATGCAGAAAAGCTAAGCACAGCGTCAGCCATGCTTAAGGTCCCACAGACGTGGAAGGCTGAGACAAGCAGACGGGTCCCTTTAAGTCCAGGAGTTCAGGCACAGCGTGGCTAGCACAGCGAGACCCAATTCTAAATAAGGACATGGATAAAAGAAGCCTGGGGAAAATATTCACAAAGGTGAGGGAGGTAAAGATCTAAGACATTACAATTTTATTAAGATTTAAATTTCTGCTCATCAAAAGGCAGAATATACTGAGTATCCCTAAGTCACAAGGCCAAACTGCTCTGGAATGAAAATGATCTCTAACCATCCCACTTTGGATTTCCAGGTTAGGGATGCTCAACAAGTCTTTGCAAATGCTACAAACTCTAGACAAGTCCAAAATCACTTCAGGACCAGACCTTTTCCAACAAGGCATACTCAGCCTACATCAGGAAAGTGAACATGTCAGCCAGAGATGCCGGAAGACATCCACACATACTTACACCTGTGCCTTTATATTATTTCAACTTGGTAGCAAGACTAACCTCTTTTCATTAGCTAGAAACCATATGATACTTTACAAAAATAACACACAAGGATTATCAAAAGTAGATGAAAAAGTTCTCAACATTTTAAGTCACCAAGGAAATTAAAACTACCATGAAATACCTCCTCATCCCCATTAGAATGGTTCAAACCAAAGAGACAGACCGCGTTAGAGAACTGTTTGATAGTTAGGTATTGATCCAAGGGCAAACCGCGTTAGAGAACTGTTTGATAGTTAGGTATTGATCCAAGGGTATATGAGTCACAAAAAGACCTTAAACAAGGCTGGGGGTGTGGATCAGTGGCAAATGTACTTGCCTAGCTCCAATACCCAGCCACCCCGCCCCCGCAAACACACACACACACACACACACACACACACACAAATCTTATAAAGCAAATGCAGCTGACTCATAATAAACACTTTCTGAAAATAAACAAAACACCCAGCAATAAAAAAAAAATGAGTAAGTGGTTTGTGGAAGACTCAGACAATGGAAAATAACTCTTAAGAAACAGGAAAGGAATACTAATATAAGCAACAACACAGATGAACCATGAGTCTCAAAGCCTTGTTGGAGGTTCCCAGAACTTTGGAGGCAGAGGCAGCAGATCTTTCTAAATTCAAGGCAATCTAGTAACTTATACAGAGAGAGAGAGAGAGAGAGAGAGAGAGAGAGAGAGAGAGAGAGAGAGAGAGAGAGAGAGAGAGTTAGGGAAAGCAGATAGAAACAAAAATGCATGCTGTGAAAGCTATGTCTACTCGGCTACATCTGGACTTAAGTAAAACCCAAAAATGGACTGCATGCTCGCTAGGGAGTTGTGCTTAATTTGAGGTAGGAAGATCCACTTCTAATTGAGATCTTGGAGGTAGGAAGTCCATCTTTATCCAGAGTCTGAGCTGTGATAAGCCACCTTTAATCTGGGCCAATCATTCTGCTGGAAGCCTTACAGGACACCAAAGAAGGAAACTCTTTGCCCACTTGCCCTCGCTCTCACTGGCAACTCCATTCCTTCACTGGCATTAGAGCCCACTTCTCTGGGATTCCAAAGTAGACTGAAGACCAGCTGGGACACGCAGCCTCGTGGACTGAGCAGCTACTGGATTCCTGGGCTTTCCGTTCATCGGCAGCCATTGTTGAATGATTTGGACTGTAGACTGTACATCATTTTAAGAAATCCCCTTTCTATATATACAGAGATTCATCCAATAAATTGTTACTCTAGAGAACCCCGACTAATACACGCGTCAACACGGTTCCAGAAACAGTGACATCGTGTGAAATGGCTGAATGAAGCCAGACTATGTCACTAGGGTAGGGGAAGTGACGGGTGTGAGAGCCAGTAGTCAAAAGACCACGGAGAAAAACATGCTGTCTAGCTAAGTAGGTTCACTGACTTGCTTACAGAGTTTTATTTTGTTTGTATGAGGGTGGCAAGGGGCTCTTTTTGGCAACGTTCGTACTCTTAATTAACAAACACGGTGGACAGAAATGGCACGTATATGTTTGAAATTATGACCTCCTCCTTTATCTGTCTCTGCACCCTTCACCCCCATACGAGGGAGAGACCTCAGAGCCTGCACATGCTAGGCAAATGAGTTGTCCTGAGCCTAGACTCAATCCCAACCTTAAAACTGAGAAAATTCAGATAAAACAAGTCTAGCCTTGTGAGGAGGCGAGGATTCGAACTCGGTTCTCAGGCCATATCCAAAACTTCCACTTCAGCTACTTGGCAAGTTTCAGAAAAGAGGAAGAGTTCAAGAATAATAATAGGGGGCTGGAGAGATGGCTCAGAGGTTAAGAGCATTGCCTGCTCTTCCAAAGGTCCTGAGTTCAATTCCCAGCAACCACATGGTGGCTCACAACCATCTGTAATGAGGTCTGGTGCCCTCTTCTGGCCTGCACCACAGACAGAATATTGTATACATGATAAATAAATAAATATTAAAAAACAAAAAAAAGAATAATAATAATTATTATTATTATTATACAGCTGTGTTGCTCTATAATACATTTTCAGATCTATTTGAACACTTGGCACAAAGAAATAGGCAAAAATCTATAGAAGAGAACACAAACCATTACAATTACAGACCACAAGCAAAAATTTCATTTTCCCGCCAAGTTTCTTGTTTGTGTAGTAAATATGAAATTAAAAGTTTGGAGACAGGGTAGGGAGATGGTTCTGTGGCTAAAGCGCTTGAGGATCTAAGTTCGCCACCCTATCCCGTCCCGCGCACGCGCACATTGTCTCGCGCACGCGCCTACGGCCCCACGCGCTCGCCACCCTCCCCGCGTCTCACGCACCCGCGCTCCTGTGCCGCACGCGTGCACCAGCGCCTGGGTCATGCGCGTGGCTCAGGCACGCGGCCCCGCGCACCGGCGCTTGCTCCCTTACCCCAGGATTAGGAGCGCGCTCTGCAGCCGTCTCCGCACTTCCAGGAACACGCGCGTTTCCGCCGCAGCCACCGCCATGGCCCACCGTGCCCCCACGCGAGACCGAGCCCTCAGTTACCAGAACCCGGACAGAGTGGGAGCACGTGTGGCAAGCGGCTCCCAGGCGGTGGCAGCGCGGTGGCTGGGCGGGATCCGACGGTCGGCGTCTGTCGGCTACAGCGCCGCCTTCCGGGCGGAGAACGCACTGCCAAGGCGCCCGACCCTGGAGCGCACCTTCCTCTAAAGTAGGAAAAGGGGGCACGGGGAGCAAGCAGAGCTGGCCTCCGCTGTAAGGATGATGGATGGGCTCCATCTGAGCGCTTCTCTCCCTGAAATGAGCAAAAAGCTCAGACTTGGAGTCGGAGGAGGCTCCTCTGGATGGCTTGGGTAGAGATGAGGAAGATAAGGGAGCAGAGACGATAGAGGTGGGTACTTTCCCCAGATCCAGAGCTGAATTGTTCGCCCCAAAGCCCACTTTATCCGAGTCTCCTTTTTTTTTTTTTTTTTGGAAGTAGGACTGTTTATTAGCTTCCGTCTGATGCAACAAAAATGACAAAGATTGATGGCGCAAAGATTGTTGCATTCGCTTTAGACACGATAGCTCCAGGACTGAAACAGTTGCAAAAAAAAAAAAAAAAAAAAAAAAAGAAGGAAGGAAGGAAGGAAGAGAAAAAAGTAAGGTATCTGTAAGCCACGAAAAGCCAGTGGATGGAGTCTGGCATCTTGAGCTGTGGGACCAATCATTCATATAACTTATTTATTTATTTATTTATTTATTTTTTTCGAGACAGGGTTTCTCTGTGGCTTTGGAGCCTGTCCTGGAGCTAGCTCTTGTAGACCAGGCTGGCCTCGAACTCACAGAGATCCACCTGCCTCTGCCTGCCAAGCGCTGGGATTAAAGGCGTGCGCCACCATCGCCCGGCGTTCATTCATATAATTTTTGAGAAGCAAAAAATATGATAATGATGATGATAATAATGAGTAATTGCTGATGTGCACACCCACCATACTGCGGAAATAAAAGACTCAAAGAAGTCATAATTTTATTGCTACTACAAGATACATTTTGACAGTTTGACACAGTAAAGGATATGGTGTGGTATAAATAAATGTATCACACCCTAGACTTTCAATAGGACTTCTTTAAAAACGAAAGGCTGTGACTTCAGTCAATGATAGCGTGTCTAAAGGAAACCGTCCTAGTTAGGGTTACTGTTGCTGTATTGAAACACCGCGACCAAAGAGACTTGGGGAGGAAAGGGTTTATTCAGTTTACACTTTCATGTCGTTGTTCGTGGAAGGAACTCAGCAAAAACCCAAACAGGGCAAGACCTGCAGGCAGAAGCTGATGCAGAAGCCATGGAGAGATGCTGCTTACTGGCTTGCTCCCACGGCGACATTGCTCAACCTGCTTTCTTATAGGACCCAGGACCACCCACCACGGGCTGGGCCCTCCCCGGTCAATAACTAAAATGCGCCTTATAGCTGGATCTTATGGAGGTGTTTTCTCAATCGAGGTTCCTTTCTTTCAGATGATTCCACCTGGTGTCAAGTTGACCTAAAACTAGCAAAGACAGAAATCCTGTTTATTGTTGTTCCATCTCATAATTTCATAATAGTCATAATTACCACACGCCAAACAAACCTGATGCATTTCCAAATAAGTTCTTTAAGCCACCAGTATGGCACATACTGTAATCCCAGCATTTAGGAGGCTGAGGCAAGAGGATTGCTTCAAGTTCAAGGCCAGTTTGTTCTATATAGTGAGTGTAGGGCCATTCAGGGCTATGTGGCAAGACCTGGCCGCAAAACAAAACAGTCTTTAGTGTTTGAACAACGTCAGAGAAGTTTTCTAATTATTCTTTGAGGCGCTTTAAGTTCATTATGCTGCATAAATGCCCATTTCCTCCCAAACCATTGGTGGGAATACTAGCTTAAAAAATAAAAGCTGCGGGCTGGAGACGAGGCTCAACAGTTAAGAGCACTTACTGCTCTTCCAGAGGACTGGGAAGTGAGGTGTCCAGCACTCACACCCATCCGCTCATTGCTGGTCATAACTCCAGCTCCAGAGCATCCGACCCCAGCTGGGCTTCAGGCATACACACATACCTGCCAGCACTCTCACACATAAAATATAAGTAAATAATCTTTGAAAAAGCCAAACTAGCGACTGTTCAGTGTCAGCTCATTTATTTGAAGGACAATTGTCATCTTCCACTTTTAACACTTAGGAATATAAGGAATATAAAATGCTTAAATACTGACACATAGCAAAATACACAGTGAATCGTATGCTCCTCGCAAGTGACTTAAAACTTGTACACCCGCCAGGCTATGGTAGCGCACGCCTTTAATCCCAGCACCTAGGAGGCAGAGACAGGTGGATCTCTGTGAGTTTGAGGCCAGCCTGAGCTAGTTCCAGGGTAGACTCCAAAGCTACAGAGAAACCCTGTCTCGAAAAAAAAAAAAACACTTGTGCACCCAAAGTATTTGAAAAAAAAAACTTTCATTTTCCTTCATGCTATAGTCCATACAAAACTCTTTGGGAGTAACTAAGTTTGGAAGAAGTCTAGACCAAAATAGTGCTAAACTGCCTCCCAATTCCACACTGACTCTGAAGCCTGAAATTATTCGTATAAAATATTGATGGCTGGATCGCCGTCTTCAGTTCCCCCTATCCATCATCCATCCATCAAACCTAGGTTTTCTTCTGGCTGGTTGAAGACACCTGCTCCCTCCCGCCTTCCTCGCGGCCGCCTCCACGATCGCCCGCGTGGGGGCGCTATGGCGCCAGCTAGCGCGGGCGGGCGAGCCGCGGCCGGGGGGGCGGGACCGAGGCCGCCGACGTCGACGCCGGCGTGGGCACGCGCGGTGCACGCTGGTAGCTGTCACCAGGCCCTCGGCTGGCGGCCTTCGTGCGGCTGCCGCGGTTGCCAGGAGAGCGGCGCCGGCGGGGAGCGGCAGAGCCCGCTGCAGGTAACAGCGTCCCCGCCCCCGGCGCGGTCGCGCGGCGAGCGGCGGTGCTGCGCGGCGTGGTTCGGGAGGGCGTCTCCGCCGCCGGCCTGCGGTGGTGGCGTCGGGGTGTCGCCACCCGGCCCCCACCTGTGCCCGCCGCGGGGGAAGCGGGGCCCGGACCGACCGGGGCGGGTGGTGGGACCCGAGCCCTGACCGCGACCTCGGCGGGCAGTCCCGCTGCGGGGCTGTCGGGAGGTGTCACCTGGGCGCGGGCGCCTGGCGTCTTTGTTGGAGGCTTCCAGCCACCGCGTCGCCTTGTCGGTCCGGTGGGTCCCTGTGTGATCGAGGCCCGCCAATGTGCCTGGGCAGAGGGGTAGAGAGCACGGCCAAGTTCACCTGAAGGAAGTCGGGCTAGCACACGGAAGTTGTTAACAGCTTTCACCTTTGATTCCCAAGGCTTTGAAAGTTGAGCCTTGACCATTCCTTCCCACTTCTCCCCTCCTTACCCTGAAGGGGCTGGAATGGCAACGTCTTTGGCCACATAAATTGTGTTTGTTTATTCTTTCCTTATCTTCAGAGTTCAGGGGAGTTGAAGAAAAATCAGGTTTAGAGATTGTAGTCAAAAAACACCTTTGGGGGGTTTTAGAAAAATACACGAATCTCCCTCATTTCATAGCTTTGAACTATGGAGACAAAACTTCTCATTTTGGTGGCGCAGGCTCTTTAGGTGTTAAGTTCTTGCCACGTTAAGGTTAGTTGTATTTGTTCATGTTAATGTGACCTTTTATGAATAACGTAGGCCGTCATTATGTGAGAAGTAACTCACCTGATCACCAATCAACCCCTTGATTCTGCCCAGCTGACGGAAGTTGTAGGCAAATTATAGCCCAGGTCGACTGAATGCCTTCTTCTTATGGTTACTTTTAGTTAAACTTGGTCATTCCTCAGAATTAAAGGGAGAGCAAATCTTTAGGTGTATGTACCTTCTTTGGGGTACCCAGTTTTTAACGAAGAATTAAAAACACTGAAGTAAACACAAACCAGAAAATGTAACACTGTGATCCAATTGTTAACTGTACACTAATGGTTTGCCTGCCCGCAGTTAAGAGCCCTATTTTATAATTTAAATAGTAGAATCAGCTGTGGCCTGAGGATAGCAAGCTGGGGGCCAAAGTTCTGCCTTGTGCTGCTGACCAAATGTGAGCTCTCTAGTCCTCAGTTACTGTGTGTGGTCCGCTGACATGATTTTGTTGTTTTAGTGATGATGTTGTTTGGAAAATAGGGCCTCAGGCACTCATGTTAGATTCTACCACAAGCCTGCACTCCCAACCCATTGTAAACTTCTTTCTTGGGGTGCTGGGAAGGAATCAAAATTGTAAATTTTTTTCTTGGGGTGCTGGAAAGGAATCAAACCTAGTACCTTGCATATGTTTGGCCCCAGTTTTTTCCACCCATTAGAGAGATTTTGAAAAGACCTTGGTTTTCCAAATTGCTACTTCCCCTCAGCCCTCTACTAAACCAATAGCTTGCTTCGCCTAAACGTGCTCCACATCATACCATGTGGGAACACACTGGACTCAATCAAACCTAACTTTTGTTTTAGTGTAGAAGATCAAACCCAGGGTATTTCCAAAACAGGGCAAACACTCTACCGCTGAGCCAAACCCCTGGCCCCCAATTTTGACTTTGGTCTGCTTATTAAAGCAGCTCAGAAGGGTCACTGCTACGCTTACATGCGAGGTTTTCAAAGGAAGGCAAAGACAGCCTTTCCAGATGTAGCTAACCAGAGAGCCCATCTTCTGATGCAGCTTCTGTAGGAATGCCTACCACACATGCATGAGGCCCTGGGTTCCATTCCAGTAGTGTTAAAATCTCCTAGAATAAAATACCACACAGTACTAATTTCAGAATGACTTTACTTGAGGAATGGCTGCTTCCAAGTTGACCCCATGCATTTGCCCACTGTTGCTGTCCAAGGTGTCTCAGGCGTGAAGACCTACACCCCACACCTCCCTTGTATAACAAAGAACTGCAATTTTCTTGGTTAAAAAAAAAAAAAGTAATATTAAGGATACATACATCCTTTACATTCCTAATGCTTTCATTTATAACGGACGAATATCTTTTTTTCCAATCACTTTCTGCTGCTGCTTTCAACCATAATTCATGTTGTAGTTTGATATTTGTGGTTATTATTGAATGTCTGTTGAACATGTTTTAAAGATCTAAGTGAAGACTTGTTGGTAATGGTTTTACTTTCACTGTAATGATTTCCCCTTCTAGTTAGGCTTTCTAAAAACTATGAGATAGGAAAGGGACCTAAAATGTATTCCATGCTTAATAGTTACATGATTTTAAAATCTCAGGTAATCGAAAAGAGCTAAAGGCCAAAAGAATTCCGAGACTATTATTTCTGAGCTATTTGGAAACAGTATATAAATGTTGAAAATGACATCCTTTTGCTGAATTTCTGTGAAGTATTATGTTGAACATTTTGTCACTGTTAGAAAACACCTGACAATCAGAGAAAAAAGACTTTAGATCGAAGTTGCTCTCCCTGTTCTTAGCTCTGTTGGTTTGGGCCTCTGCTCGCGTAGAATGCATGGTGGGGGCATTTACCTCATGGTGGACAAAGAAGAGGGACCTGGCAAGGTTCAGCCCATCCCTGCCCTTCCCCATCCCACCCCCAACCTACTTCCTGGCTTCACCTCTTAAAGTTTCCACACACAAACCCTACCCCTCCTCACCCGCTTCAAATAGCAGCAGTAGCTTGGAACCAAGCCTTTTGGGGGTGTCGCTAGTAGTCAACCTTGCCGATATTCTGTCTTCTTTATTACTTGGTATAAATGCTATTAATGCACACGTCAGTTTGGGGGAATATAGAATATTTAATTTTGTTTGTTTTTCAAGACAGGGTTTTTCTGTGTAGTCCCAGCTGTCCTGGAACTCACTCTGTAGTCCAGGTGGACTTGAACTGAGACATTCACCTGCCTCTGCCTCCAGAGTGCTGGAATTAAAACATGTGTATCACCATGCCCAGTTTAGAATATTTAATTTTAATAGATAAACTTTAACTGAGGTAAGTTTGGCCTCTGAAATAAAACTATTTAGTAGATAAGTAAAGCTATTATTTTTGTTTAGTAGCTAACAGTTTTTATTGACAGTTTATTGTAGGTACTTTAGATTCCCATGTTTTTAAACTGTGGCATCTCTTTTCTTTTGATAGTATTTACCTCTCTTTTTAAGACAACTAAGCCTTAAACCTCAGTGACTTTACATTTACTTGTCAAAGATAGTATCAAATTTCTTAAGGAAAAAATATTATGTAGTAATATACATCTATTTAATGGTACGATTTACTGGGTTTTAACCCATTTATCCAACATTAAAATCAAGATTTAGAGTTTGCTACCAGTCAGACACATATTGTTCGGAGTTCTTCAAGTCCTACCTCAAACACCACCTTGTCCATGATCCTCTTTTGATGACCTCATTTTCAGTTATCTCCTTCTCTGACTTGCCTGTACTTAAGAAAAGGTCCTCCATCCTTCACGGTGGCTAACTAGCTGATGATGATATGTACTTCACAAATACCCGTGTCTTGACCAAAGAGGTGATTTAATGTAGTATTTATGAAACCTTTTCCTTATCAAAAGTTTGGCCATATATATTTTCCCTTTAAAAATACTTCTGTGCATCAATATGATTATTTTTTAAAAGACACTTGAAATGCCCTTTAGTTAACAGTTGATAGCACTTGCCATAAACAGAAGGCAGACATAGGTAAAAATAAAATTTTAAAAAAAAAGTGTTGTTGAAAGCTTCTATCTAGAAACACATGCGTCCTGAATGTTGTATGCCTTGAAATTGACTGTTCTTTGTTTAAAAGGGAAAGTAGCCAGAATTGAGTGTTGTTATTGATACCGTCCTGGCACCAAACTTAGACTTGGTGTAGTCAGAGGGATTGGAGGAGAATGAACAAGGACTATCTTCCTCACCTCAATCCACTGTTATTTTCTCCAGTCTGAAAAATCCATGAAGTTATCTATTTGGTGCTTGGTGGCCCAAAGTTCCATAAATATAAGCAGAATTTTGGCCTTCTTTGAAGTCTTTTCTGTTCACAATGTAGGGAATAGCTTCACTGAAAATTCAAAATGTGAGAATATACTTTAAAAATTACAGTACAAATAGAAAACTTAATATAATCATTATTGCACCAGATAAATGCCTGTATTTTCAAAACAGTCTTAATGCTACTCTATCACATTTATAATAAAAAGCTAGAACTGCATTTTTAGTATGATAATTCATCTTTAAACTAAACCTTCTAATCTAAAGGTGAATCCTAGAAACAGGGCCCTTTTGTTAACCAAGTGATCAAGAGGGAGAAAATATGCACCTTTTAAAATGGCTTCTCTGTGCACTTTAGAGGAAACTCTTGAGGGAAGGGGTCTGTGAGAGTAGAGACAGTAATGAGCCTAAAGTGCGCTCATTCCTCTCTGCACCTGTCTGTCACTCACAGTTTATGTGCTGCTGAAAGTTGTTGCCTCTGGTGTAATGAGAAATGTTCCTGTCCTTCACAGAAACTGGCATGAAATCTGTTCTTTCGTATGGACATTTTTGTGTTTCAGTTGGCTCTGAGAATTTGTAGGCATGTGCCTAAATTTTGAGCCAGATGTTTGCTGTTATTTTGTGTTCAGGGACAAAGAGCTTAGGTAAGTAGACCAGTTAGCTAGAGTTCCTGTTTTCAAAACAGTTGTTCAAAACAAAACGTGTAGATGCAGCTCTCACAGGTGATTAGCTACTCAGCCAGAGGTTAGATTGCTGTTGGTATGAGGTTTGGAGATGCAGCCTCAGACTGGAATTTAGAAAAGCTCTTTAATCTGTGTCATAAGAAAAATTGGACCCCTGAAAAGTGGTCTCTCCATTGTTTGTCTACTAGAACATAAAACAGCAGTATAGGTGCCACAGATGAGCTGTCAGTGAGTGACAGCTGACAGTAACAATGACTCTAAGTGCACAGCAATCCTAGTTCTTTGAATTGAGCAGGTCCATAGCCTACATTTTTAATTGTTTTGGTTGTGTTGTGTAATGTTAGGAAAAGGGACCATAAGATTTCCAGATATATTTTCTAGAATATTTTGTGTGCCACAAATACCATCCCAGATCACTATGTTTTGTTTTGTTTTTTTTTTTTTTGAAAAACAGAACTGACACAGTATCTTTTCCATACATTCTTACTTATATCTTACCATATGGGACTTTAAATATTTTTCCTGAAGATTATTTTTCCATCTAAGAAAATATCAGAATATGTTACGTGCTTTAAAACTACTCTGTGTCATTTGAGTGTTCATATTTCATTGACTTCCTTATTGTGTACAATGACATCATCAATTGGAAACTCGACTTTGAGCCTGAGTGGGGACTCCAGCATCATAATTATTTTATGGTATCAGAGTCCTCAACATGCCTTCTCCAGGCCTACCTGATTCTGTAGCTTGATGCAGTTACTTCAATGTGATCTGATAACTGCTATTTATAGTATGTCTTTTAGAGTACACAATTTATACACCTTTTTTTCATGTCATAGATCATGCATTTATTTTATGTTTTCCAGAATACTGAAGCTTAGAAGTAACTGAATTTCTGGGGATTCATGTTAGATTTGCCAATCTCTGTTTCAGGGAACTTACTAGGAAACAAACGTCTTACAATCATTTGCTCTCATCATACTGTTTGATCATGCATACAGAGTGGGCAGCAAAGCCAGGAACACTAAAACGTGCATCTTTTCTGAAAAACAAGGTGTGTTGAGTAAGAACTTACCTCAGTGAGGACTCCTAGTAATTGAGGACACAGAGTCTGACCTAGTCATCTTTCGTAGCCAGGCAAGGCTTCCAAGGCAGGACTGGGTTACATTCAGCATAATTTATAGCTTTAAAACAAAAAAAAAAAGCTGCTACTTGTGAATAAATTCTTCTAGTTAGGTATTGCTGCCTACCAAATTGTATTGGTTCCTTTTTTCTCACTGTCCTGATAAGAAGCAAGTTAAAGAAGGAAGGGTCCATGTTGACCTACAGCTGAAGGGTACAGTCCATCATTGTGGGGAAGTAAGATCACAAGAGAGTGAGACAGCTGGTCACTTTGTGTCCAGAGTAGGAAGCAAAGAGATTGATAGCTTTTTCTTCTTCAGCCTAGGGCCTCACTCCACGAGATGATGTCACTGGCACGGTGGTTCTTCCCTTCCCTTCAGTGGAACCTTTTTTGTAGATTCCCACACAGTCAAGGCTTGAAGTGTGTCCCATAGTTGATTCCAAATACAGCAAACTGACAGTATTTAACCATTATCTAAATCATCTCAAGCTGTACTGACTTAAAACACTATCCTTCACAATTCAGTTTGTTTGGTTGGTTGGTTTTGTTTTCCGAAAAGGACATAGGAGCTTGGCTGGGAAGTAATGCCCCACCTCCACCCATTCTGATATTGCAGTTTGCTTGTCAGCCAGAGCTACAAACAACTGAAGGTTTGATTAAGTCTGGCAGATCTACTTTTAAGGTGGCTTACTTGTATGACTAGCATTTTTCTTTCTGGCTGTTGGGGAAAGTTCCTCCCTAAGTAAGTCTCTATAGCACTGGTTCTCAGCCTTTCAATTGCTGTGACCCTTTAATATAGTTCCTTGTGCTATGGTAAAACCCAGCCATAAAATTATTTTCATTGCTACTTCATAACTGTAATTTTGCTACTGTTATGAATTGTAATGTAAATATCTTTGTTTTCTGATGGTCTTAGGTGACCCATGGGTTGAGAATCACTACTCTACAGGGTTGCCTGATTATTCTTATGACAAAGATAGTAACTTCAGAATGAGTGATCCAAGAAAACATCAAGGTAGGAGCTGCCTGGGCAGGGGTGTAACTGATTTCATAAGTAGCATTTAAGACACAGATCCTAATAGTTTTGTTTTTGTTGTTGTCGTAAAATGAAAGAGGAAGGAAATACCATATTGTTACTTTATTCATTCATATTCCACCCCCATCTGTCTCTCTCTCTTAGGAACACACATAGTGATCAAACCCAGGGCTTTGCATGTACTTGGCATTGAGCTGCATCTTCAGCCTCTATTTGTTGTTCTCTAGAGACATTATTTAGTCATTCTGTTTAAAATTTTAAAGTGTCATCATAATTTGGAAAACCTTCATATAATTTTAAAAGTATATAATGAAAACTCACTTTCCCGTCCTTCATTTTCCTGATTTCCATCTTTCCAGAAGATAATCAACTTTACTTTTGAGAGGTATCATATATACACAAATTGATATATACCTGCCTTTCTTATGTAAGTTATAACTTTAACATTTCTGCATCTTGCTTTTATTTTAGTTTTTTGTGTCTTGGAAGCTTTTTCTAAATCAGTACATAGACTTTATTCATTCTTTCTGCCACTTGAGCATGCTATTAAAAAGCACTGTTGGTCTGCTATTGATGATTTTATTGATTATGCAGTCTGGTAAAACACTTGCTAGGAGAGGATATGAAAACTAAAATTCTAGATGAGATCCTTCTGTCATTGGGATTGTGACTTGGGAGTCACAAGGCAATTACGGGAAAACAAGGTGAACTCTATGGGAGAGGAACAATATATAGCCAAAGTTTAGGGTTGGAGAAATGAAATGAAAGGATGGGATGGTCAGGAAGACTTCTCAAACTACATAATATCTGAAATCCGAAGGATGCGTTGGGGTCTAGTGTTTCAGACAGAAGAAATACAAAACTGGCCACAGTAATCAAAACATTGTGGTACTAGCAAAAAGACATAGAGACCATGGAATAAAATGGAAAGGCATGATATAAATCTCAGTATATATAGCCACATACTGATTCATGAAAGTGCCAGGATTACCCAGCATATAAAGGGCAATCTCCTCAACAAATGGTGTTAGAAAATCTGTATCAACAACCAAAGACCTCAACATAAGACATGAAACTATAAAAACTCATCCTAGACAAAAGCCTAGGAGAAAAACTCTATTGAGTCTCAGATAACACATCAAAAGCATAGGCAATCAAGACACAGCAGGATGAGAAAGGAGCCTATGGAACAGGAGAAAATAGGAATCCAGAGTACACAAAGAACTAAATTCAACTACACACATCCCAATTAAAAGATGTCATAAGTATGTGAAAAGACATTTCTCCAAAGATCTCAGTGGCCAATAAACATGAAAAGAAGCTCAGTGTTACAACAAATGAAAGCTGCAGTGAAATACTACTCATGCCCTTTAGGGTGACTAGTTGCAAAACAAAAGACTACCCAGAAAATAATATTAGTGCATCTATAGAAAAGTTAGAATCCTTGTATTCAGTGGATAGCCACATTGGCAAATAGTATGGTAGTTTTTCACTTGCCACACAAGCATAAGAACTGCAGTTTGATTCTCCAGCACCCACTAAATGCTGGCTGGGCCTGGTGGACTGCCTGCAATTCTGCTTGGTACAGAAAGGACTCCCACAGAGCAGACTGGCCAGCTAGACTAACACACATAGGTAAACTTTGGGTTCAGTTGCGAGATGCTATCTCAATAAATAAGGGGAGAACAGTTGATGAAGCCTGTCAGCCTCTGAGCTTCATATACCTCTACACACAAGTGAGCCTACATACTTACAAACACAAATGCACACTACACATATGAAAATAAAATTAACTCTGTAGTCCAGGAATCACACTTTTTGAATGTATAGGTGACTAGAAATTGAAAGTAGAGATGCTTGTATGCCAATGTTTGTAGCACTACCTGCCATTAAGGGAAGCTGAGAGGTGGAACTAGCCTAAATGTGCATTTGCAAATTAATTGATAAAACAATGAGAACTAGAACTGGGCAGTGGTGACACACATTTTTAATCCCAGCACTTGGGAGGCAGAGGCAGGCAGATCTCTGAGTTCGAGGCTAGGCTGGTCTACAAAGTGAGTTCCAGGACAGCCAGGGATTGTTGCACAATGAAACACTGTCTCAATTCCATCAAACCCTCAAAGAAAAGAAAAATGATAAGTGTTCTGCTGTTGTTAAATGTACTGATCAGGGTTGTCTAGAGCAGTGATTCTCAGTTTTCCGAATGCTGTGACCCTTCCCTTAGAACAGTGCCTCATGTTGTGATGACCCTAAAATCATTTTTGTTGCTTCTTCATAACTACTTTTGCTACGGTTATGACTCATAATGTAAATATTGTTGGAGAGAGGTTAGTTGAGAACTGTTGCTCTGGATGAACAGAATATTACTGATATATTATAAAGGATGATTTCTTATATTACTTACACAATAGACGCTAGGTACTTCAACAGTGGCTGTCTGCCTGCAGGAGAGGTTGAGAAACTGGTAGCTGCTGAATTCATAATCTGCTGCCCCCTGAGCAGTGCCAACCTCATACAGAAGGCCTAGAGGATTCCTTTTCAATCCATTGGAAAGCCAAAGATGGGTTCTGATGGCATTAGTAAATACAATGGGAAGGGCATACTTACTAGCAAGAATGGAAGAATATGCAGGCAAATAGCATTGCCTTTTCCTTGAACCTCTATATCTGGACTGCCATCAGAAGGTGCCATCCACTAAGCTGGATGGTCTCCCTATTATTAATCTTTCCTGGAAGTATTCTTACAGACCAACACAGAGGCATGCCTTTTAGTTGATTCTAGAGCCAATGAAGTTGGTAAGATTAATCATCACATTGGAAATGTAAACTGATATAGCCATTATAAAAATAGTAATGATATTCCTGAGGAAACTAAAAGTATAAACATCATCTGGTGTAGTAACCCCCTGCTGGGACTGTATCCAAAGGAAGGGGAATCATTACGTTGAAG
This sequence comes from Microtus oregoni, assembly GCF_018167655.1. Classification (NCBI taxonomy): domain Eukaryota; kingdom Metazoa; phylum Chordata; class Mammalia; order Rodentia; family Cricetidae; genus Microtus; species Microtus oregoni. The sequence goes on along the minus strand of NW_024543091.1, from coordinate 1,563,993 downwards.
AAGTCCCTGCACTTGAATGTTTATTGAGGTATTATTCACGCTAGCTAAATATGGACTCAGCCTAGGTGTCCATCAGCTGAAGAATAGATTTTTTAAAATGAGATATATATAATCTCACTTTAAATATATATATATATATATATATATATATATATATATATATCTCATTTTTAAAAATGTGTATATATGCGGGAGACCGGGGTTCGATTCCCCGACGGGGAGCCAAAAAAAAAGAAAGAAAAAAAATGTATATATATATATGTATATATATATATATATACACACACACACACACAAACTTGAATATTATTTAACTATAAAAATAAAGTTTTTATTTGTTCTAACATAAACCTGAAAAATAGTACATCAAGTAGAATAAATCAGGCACAGAAAGACAAAATAGTACATATTTGCTTATGTGGAAATGAAAAATTAATTTTATAGAACTCAAGAAAAGCATTTACAGTCATGCATCATCATTTACAAATAGAAATATACTAAAGTACAATAAACTTTTAATGTTTGCTCTAGCTAGATCTGTATCTGATTAATATTTTTGACCTCTGAGACTATCATAAATCATTTTTTCTCCATTTTACGTAATTATACACAATAAAGATGATTCTAATAAGGCCACTTATAGAAGTGATGCAGGAATGAGCTCGTCAGAGAAGTTCCCAACCTCTTTCAAAATGTGATAAGACAGGAAAAGCAAACAAGACAACTTCAGATTATAAGAAATATTGGCTGAGGAATAATGTGGTGTTTTAGGTAGAATGAAGAGTATGAGCCTTGGGGCAAGGCAATTTATACTAATCAGAAAAATTTTTTCTGACATTTTGCTATAACTGAAAGAGCAGAAGTTTTTTTCAGAGGTGTAACAAGTATAAAAAACGTTTACAGTACAAAACATGATATTTTGGTGAGCATAGTTAGGATATTATTCTAACATCAGAGGAAATATCATTGCAGATTTTCAGTAAAGAAACAACATGCCTGGCTTCTCTGTGGAAGATGTATCAGAGACCAGGAATAGAAGTGGGTTCAGTAGGTATCTCTAACTGGTTAAAAGAAGAGGAAAGAAAGTGATAGCTGTACATTGAAGGTGCATCAGTGAGCAGATCTCCTTAAAGCTGTGAGACTAGAAGAAATAACATGGGGGAATGCGGATTGTAGAGTGAGCTTTGAAGTACTACCACAGTGAAGAGTGGATTAGAAACAGGGACTAACCTGGACAGAAATGGGTGGCCAAGACATAGGTAAACACCCTGAGTAGAGTCCAGGAAGCCAAAAACAAGGTGTGTTTATTATTACTGAGAGTAAGATGAATGGCGAGAAAGGTGGCTGTTGACTTGCTGACATTTATATGATTTTCTTCCTGGAAGGACTGTGTCATAACACATTTTTGAGCAGGCTAGATTGTAAACTGAGGGTAAGGCAATGAAATATTGAATGTAGGAAAACCTTTCATAAACTTCTGCTGTAAGAGAGAACGGAGAAGCTGACCACCAGCCAGGACCTGTGGAAGTCTAGAAAAGGTGAATTTTGACATCATACTCAGAACTGGGTATCTATGTCTGTATAGAGGAGCTGGTATTGAAGGGAAGTGAAATAATGGACTCTGAGCACATAGGAAATGAAATCTAGACCACAGCAAAGAGTGAACCTTTAGTGGAAAAGCCTTCTGTTCCTAACAGGGAAAGCAGAGAATGTGGGCCTGGGACATTGGTGTAGGTTTGCTGAGGAACTGAAACATTCCTCATTCCTCTCCTTCCTCTTCTTTTTAGTTAACTACATTGTGTTTTTATTTTTATTTATTTGTTTGTTTGTTTATGTGGTCTTGTTCTCCTGACCAGACTTCTAGATTCAAGCCATGCTCTGCCTCAGTCTCCTGAGTAGGTGACACTACAAGCCTCTGCTCCCATACTGCACTCTCTTCATTATATTTGAGATAGATCTCTGGTAATGAAGGAAAGAAGACATTGTTAGCGTTTGGGGAAAAGAAGATATAAAGTAGTTGTGCCAAGATGAGAAATTTACGAACAAAATCACTAGGTTAGGATAGTGGTACAGCCAGCCAAATAGACTAGATGATGTATCTCCAGCATGATTCCAGTTCAGGTATTTAAAACAGCAGGCGAACAGAAGCAGGGTTGGAGTTTTTCTTGGTAGAAGTAAGGGAGGCTCTTCTTTTATAAAACGCTTAGAGAAAGATGTTTTAGGAGAAGGAAAAGTTTCATGAGAGTAAAGAATAATGGTTTAGGCAAACTGCTTGAGTTTATATCTGACTCTGATATTTCTTGACCTGCATTTTTATTTTTCGGTTTTCTATGTTTAAATGAAAATACTAATCGTATCTGTGTCAGGATGAAATGAAATAATATGAGCTAAATATGCAAAGCACACAAACAACAGTGTCTAGAGCTTAGTAAATGCACTATAAGTTGTCTCAGATGCTGCTACTTCTGCTGCATCCGGAAAGCTCTTGTCTTTGAAAGATGACTAAGGTTGGAACCTGGGACATATGCAGAGGAAAGGCTGAAGTAATCTTGGTCATTTGTGTGCAGTTTGAGATGGCAGTATACATACAAGTGGTTGAGTCATACTAAGGATGTAGGGCATAACCTTTATTTGTGAATTCCTTCAATATTTTGTTTTTTATCAATTTTTTTAAATTATTAAAAAAATCTTTAAATTTTTATCTTCTATCATCTTCCAGTTCTCAGGCGTGATTAGTTTTATAAGTTTCTTAACTGAATAATTAAAGATTATTTGCTGTCACATCCGTATTGAAACTCAGAACATTTAACCAAAGTGAAATAGTGAAATATACTAATTATCATATTCAATTTCCAGATGATAGCAATTACTGAACGATTACTTTTCTTTTAGCCAAAAACAGTTGGTAAGATCATCTAATTAATATATAGTTTTTGTTTTTCCTTTCATGGCCAAGCAGGGCTGGTGTTGGTCAGAATTCATCTATATACTTTTCACTGTGATAAAACAGTCCTAGGTATATCTGTAGAAAGGTGAAATTGGGCTGGAGAGAGCTGCTCTTGTAGATAGAAGACCTGAGTTTGCTTCCTAGCAGTGCATCAGGTGACTCACAACCTGCTAGTATCTGTAGATGCTCTGATGCAGAATTTAATTCATTAAATTTTCTCCTTTTATACCATAAAATATTAAATAAATCTGTAGTACCTGTTTTTACAGGGCCTAATTTACCCAGAGAAAACTTTGACTTTTTTTTTAAAGATAACTATGTTGTTTCATTTTTAATTTTTTGAAAGAAATAATAACACAATAATCGTGATTTATGGCAATTCTGGTCCGATTTGTCTGAGTTGTTAGTTGGAAAGAAATAACTAAATTTTCAAACGGTGCTATAGATCAAATCGGAAAACCATTCATGACTCCTGAAAGATTTCAAGGGGCTGGTGAGATGGCTCAGTGGTTAAGAGCACTGACTGCTCCTCCAGAGGACCTGAGTTCAATTCCCAGCACCCACATGGCAGCTCTCAGCTGTCTGTAGCTCCAGTTCCAGAGAATCGGACATCATTATACCAATATGCATGAAATAAAGTTAAATAAAGTTTAAAAAAAAAGAAAGATTTCAAATGCCGTTATGATTTGCTTGTTTCACTTTAAGAAAAAAAAATCAGAATTTTTTTTTTTATTTATTTCAAGCGCCTCATACCTGAGGCTATAACAGAATACTGTATACTAAGTAATTTATGGAGGAAAGATTTGTTCAGTGCATGGTTCTGTTGGACTGGAGGCCCAGGGTTAAGGCATCACATCTGGTGAGGTCTTCCATGGTGGTGGGAACTCATGGCAGAGTCCTGAGGCTGCACCTCACATCGGTTGAGGAGCTCATGTAAACCAGCCAAAGTGGTTCTTGTAACAGACCTAGTCTTGGAATAAACCAGGAAACCTATGGATTGTTTTACTCACTAATTTTGGATTAGTTAATCCATGGATGAAGACACAGCCCCAATGACCTAATGATTACACCTCTTAATATCTCCCATTAGGAATTGAATTTCAACATGAATTGTGATGGGGACATAATACCAAGTTATATTAAGTAATTGTTTCATGGGAAGATTGGGATTTTTTTTTATTTATTATGTATACAATTTCTACATGTATGCCTACAGGCCAGAAGCAGGCACCAGACCTCATTACAGATGGTTGCGAGCCACCATGTGGTTGCTGGGAATTGAACTCAGGACCTTTGGAAGAGCAGGCAATGCTCTTAACCACTGAGCCATCTCTCCAGCCAAGATTGGGATTTTTAAAACTTATTTGTGGAAGAGATAGAAGTGGTCATATATATGGTGGTCAGTTTAAGAAGGATGAAAATGTTCTGTATCTTAGTTGTGGTGAGGATCTTCATTGTATCTAAGTATGGATGCACCCGTCACTCAAATCAACAAATAGATGTGTTAAGTGCAGTCATTGTTCATTCTCTCCAAGGAAGCAGTTCCCAGAGCCTCAGTTCTACTCATACTAAACTGCAATGACTCAAGTTCCTTGTGTATGATTGTGTTATATTTACAAATAGCCTAAATACATCCTCCTGTACACTTCTTAATCATTTCAAGGTACTTAAAGTCATTAATATAAATACTGTTAGAATTTTCCTTATACTATATCAATTAGTGGATGTTGACTTTAGTGACTTTATTGGATGTTGGAAAAGTTAATATTGAAATGAAAACATTCCATAGAGGACTTGATGGTAGAGTGCATGCTGGCATGAAAGAGACTTTGTGTTCAGATCCCAGGACCTCCACCCCTCTCAAAAATAAAAAAATAAAGGAAGGAAGGAATTAAAGAAAGAAATACAGATGCATTTTCTTTTTCTGAATGTTTCCATTGGGTCATTGCTTGAATCTGTTGATATGAAACTCATACAGCTTGACTATATAGTCAAGCTAATAAAATCATAAATAAGCATATTTTTAAAAAACTATATTTTAATTTGTGTTCATAAAACTATTCATGATAGGATAGTGAGTTTTCTACTTTGTTGCCAACAATTCAGAGTCACAACCAGTGCTTGCTTACAATGTATTCACCCCTTATTAACCTATTTTCTAGTATTGTGTTGATATAATAGTGAGTGGTAGAAGCAATAACTAGATTGCTCTTAGCATTTTCTGTCACAAGCATTCTGTTGCTTAAATATATTATTTATTTAGTTTTGGCAAGCTTTGAACTAGGTCTTACCTCTTTTTATAGATGAGGAAACTCAGACTTGAGAAAACTAAGTGCTTGGTTCAAGTCATTCATCTGGTAAGGAAACTTATCTAAATTTTATACTCAGGATATCTTGACTAATCTCATGTTCCAAGGTTCTATTTTATTTTTATTCCCTTTTTATTCTCTGGATTTCTATAAAATGTCCTTTTATTAAATACTTTTTGGGATGTTTTGTTGGTTGGTTCTTTGTTTGACAGGGTCTCGCTCATTGGGTAGCCATGGCTTGCCTAGAACTCACTATGTAGACGTGGGTTCTGAGTTCAATTCCCAGCAACCACATGGTGGCCCACAACCCCCTGTAATGATGTCTGGTGCCCTCTTCTGGCCTGCAGACATACACACAGACAGAATATTGTATACATAAGAGAAAGAGAGAGAGAGAGAGAGAGAGATTTTTAAAAAAAAAAAAAAAAAACGGTTTGTCTAAGAGACCCAAATTGGAGCACCAGACTGAGCTCTTAAGATCCAAATGAGGAACAGAAGGAGGGAGAACATTAGCAAGGAAGTCAGGACCACGAGAGGTGCACCCACCCACTGTGACAGTGGAACTGATCTATTGGGAACTCACCAAGGCCAGCGGGACTGGGACTGAATAAGCATGGGATGAAACCAGACTTTCTGAACGTGGCGGACAATGAAGGCTGATGAGAAGCCAAGGACAATGGCACTAGGTTTCGATCCTAATACATGAACTGCCTTTGTGGGAGCCTAGCCTGTTTGGATGCTCACCTTCCTGGACCTGGATAGAAGTGGGAGGACCTTGGACTTCCCGCAGGGCAGGGAATCTGGACTGCTCAGCATTCTCAAGAGGGAGGTGGAATGGAGTGGGGGGGGAGGGGGAGAGGGGTAGGGGAGTGGGGGAAGGGGGCGATGTGTGCGAGGAGGGGGAGGGAAACGGAGGAGGCAGAAATTTTTTTTTTGCAACAACTAAAAAAAAAAAACAAAAATCAAAAAAAAAGTTTGTCTACCACCTGACTCTTGTATTGAATATTTGGTGCAGTTTAGTATTTTGTTTGATTTGCTTTGATTTGCTTTAGTTTGGTTTCTTTGTGCCTCAACCTTTCTTGGGAAGAGGCATGTCATAGGTTTTCTTGGCATGGTACAGGAAGTGTTCCTTTTGTATATCGTTTAAACCAGTGGTGTTGTGACTTGTGGGAACACACTTTTTAAATAGAATATGTTTAAGTAAATATAAAAATATAAATAAATACTTTAGAACCTTTATGATAACTATGTTACAACAGCTAACCACATGATTGTTTCTGTGGGTAATAAGTTTGGGAACTTAACTACAGAGAGCATGAAAAATATTGACTTAAGCTATCCTACCATAAACTAGGAGAAAAATTACCGAGAACTAGAATTTGTATTATATATTAGATTAAAAAGTTGAGAAGTGGCATACCTGTTTGAGTTCAGATGTGTGATTAATTTTGTGGTTAGCTAATTGAGGAAACTGGACCTAGTGGCTCATTCATATCTATAATTCCAGTATGCAAGAGGCTAAGGCAGTAGAGTTGCTCTGAGTGAGAAAGCATCCTGGCCTACACAGTTTCAGGTCCCACGGTTATTCTCTAGCCTCCACATATATACACACGTATGAGCATCTACACACACATGTATTCCCTCAACCTCCACTAAAAAAATTAATTTTTTATGCATGTGTGTGTGCAAATGCCTGTGGGTACTAGTGTAGATCAGATTGTGTCAGATCTCCTGGAGTTACCAACTGTGAGCAGCCTGATAAGGGTGTTAGCAACTGTACTCAGGTCCTCTGCAAGGGCAGCAAGTGCTCTTAACTGCCAGCCTTTCATTCCTTCCAACCTTTATTCCATGAATGAATATCAGTTTATAAGTGTATTATTAATTATTCAAAGTCATGACTCTGTTTTAGTATGGTATTTTTTTTATCAAAAGCATGTTATTTAGTGTACGTTTATGGTTGAATTTGAGAAAACGTTAGAATAAATTAAATATGATTTATAAGTTCATATCATCATATGGTTCATTGTAGACATTTTTCACTCATTAAAATCAATCTTATGAGAACTCTTAAAGCAAATTCTTATGAAAACAGAATATTTTGTTGACATTTTATAAATGTCAAACTATAAAATATCTATATATTAATATGAAAAGAGAACCTCCACACATACCCAAATAAGTAAATAAATAGATCCAAATTTAAAATTTTTTTAAAAGGTAGTCAGAGCATAGGACTAAAAATGATTCTTAGTGGCTTTGGTTTTGGTTTTATTTCAGACAAGGTATTATTCCTCAGCACTGTTCTTTTTCAAAATTGTATTGTTCATTTTTTTTTTATTGTTGTTGAGACAGAGACTCTCAGTGGCCTAGAACCTGCCAAGTAGTCAAGAGCCCTGAGGATTCTTCTTTCTCCACTTTCTCAGTACTGGAATTGCAAACACATACCACCACACCAGGCTTTTTAAATTAAAAAATTTTAAAGTTATGTGTTGATGTGTGAATGGTGTATGGGTATGTGGAGGTCATGTTGGCAGCTAGATGTTGATGTGTGAATGGTGTATAGGTATGTGGAGGTCATGTTGGCAGCTAGATGGAGGTGTCTTGCTCAGTTGCTTTTCCTCTTATTTTTTGAGACAGGGTGTCTCATTGGATCCAGAGCTTGAAGTTTCAGCTAGAATAGCTGGCCAAGGAACCCACAGGATCTTCCTATGACCGTCCTTACCCAGCAGTGGTGTCATTGGCACTCTCCTCCATGACCGGTTTTTACGTTAAGTCCTGAGGCTCCAAATTTGTTTTTTAATTGCATAGCACTTTATTCACTGAGCCATCTCTCCAGCCCATTGCCTGGCATTTTGGCGTGGCTTCTGGGAATCTCATTCTTGCAAGGCAAGCACTTTACTAACTGAGCTATCTCCCCAGCCCCTAGAATTTTTTTTTTTTTTTTACCTGACTCAACCTTACTGCAAGGTAAATGTATTCGATTATAAGCACCACAACTTTAGCTGGTTATTAATTATTAGCTTTTTAAATAACACATTAAAATTTGTCTGAAGAAGACATCAATAACAGTATTGTTTAAAACTTAATCCCGTTTCCAATTTCCAGGTGGGTTTATATACTTTTCTTTGGGTCCACCTTATTACTTAGCTTTTTTAGGATCATGAATTGTAGGCCCAATTCCTTTGTTTATAGCTAGTATCTACTTATGAGTGAGTACATACCATGTTCATCTTTTTGGGTCTGGACTACCTCACTCAGGATAGTGTTTTCTATTTCCATCCATTTGCATGCAAAATTCAAGATGTCATTGTTTTTTTTAAAATATTTATTTATTTATTATGTATGATAATATTCTGTCTGTATGTCTGCCTGCAGGCCAGAAGAGGACACCAGACCTCATTACAGATGGTTGTGAGCCACCATGTGGTTGCCGGGAATTGAACTCAGGACCTTTGGAAGAGCAGACAGTGCTCTTAACCACTGATCCATCTCTCTAGCCCCCGATGTCATTGTTTTTTTACTGCTGAGTAGTACTCTTAATGTGTAAATGTGCCATATTTTCTTTATTCATTCTTCGGTTGAGGGGCATCTAGGTTGTTTCCAGGTTCTGGCTATTACAAATAATGCTGCTATAAACAAAGATGAACAAATGCTTTTTTAGTATGATTGAGTATCTTTTGGGTATATGCCCAAGAGTGGTTTTGCTGGATCCTGAGGTAACTTGATTCTCAATTTTCTGAGAAACTGCTATACTGACTTCCAAAGTTGTTGTACAAGTTTGCATTCCCACCAGCAATGGATGAGTGTTCCCTTACTCCACATCCTCTCCAGCATAAGCTATCATTATTGGAAATTGGAAACGGACGGGATTGACTGGCAGGGTTGGGAGCATGGGGGAGGAGGGAGAAGAGAGGGCAGCAGGAGTAGAGGAGGGGAGAGTGAGAGGATAGAGGAGAACTTGAGGGAATGGGATGGTCGAGATAGAAGAAAAACAGAGATGAGAGCAAGGAAAAAGATATCATAATTGAAGGAGCCATTATAGGGTTAGAGGAAGCCTGGCTCAAGAATTTGGATTCCCAGGAATCCAAAAGGATGACCCCACCTAGGACCCGGGGCAATAGAGGAGACTCGGTGCCCAATCTTGATTTGCTCTGTAGTCAGACTGATCTTGCATATCACCATAGAACCTTCATCCAGCAACTGATGGAGGCAGAGGCAGAGACCCACATCAGAGCACTGAACTGAGCTCCCATGGTCTAGTTGAAGAGTGAAAGGAATGAGAATATGAGCAATGAGGCCAAGACCATGATGGGTACACCCACTGAAACAGCCTGCCTGAGCTAATAGGAACTCAACAACTCCAGACAGACTGGGAAGGAACAAGCATAGGACCAAAGTAGTTCCTCTGAATGTGGTTGACAGTTGCATGGCTGGAGCAGACTGCGGGGCCACTGGCAGTGGCACCAGGATTTATCCCTACTGCGTGTACTGGCTTTTTGGGATCCTATTCTCTTTGGATGGATACCTTGCTCAGCCTAGATATAGTAGGGAGTGCCTTGGACCTTCCAAAAGGCAACTTGCCTTACATTCTCTGAGGATTAGATGGGGGTGGGGTGGGAGGGGTATGGAGGGAATGGGAGTGGGGGAGGAAGTGAGAACTTGGATTGGTATTTTTTAAAAAAAATAAAAAAAAATAAAAAATTATATTATCCCTCTGCTTATTGATAAATTACCCCTATTTTCATAAATAGAAGTTGCTACGAAATTGATTCTCAGGTTAACCTTCTAATACACTGAATATTGATTGTGTATCTTCGAAATGAATATATTCTAACTTAAGTTGAAAATCTTGCCAAGGAAAGAAATTGTGTCCCTATCAGCAAAATTTTTGCATGTGTTTTTATTTACTCTATTTACTACTAATAAAACACACTGTTAGATTTACTTATTAAAATTTATTATAAGTTAAAATTTAATATAATAAAAAATTATTATGTACATATATCTTTAGAAAAGCTAATACTTTACCATTCTGTTTACTCAGAAACAAAACTTGAAATATTTTGGTTGTGTTCATTCCATGAATAGTCTTCAAATTTTAGAGGTTTTATCATCCAAAGTTATGGCTTTGTTTTCATGTGTATTGCTTTTATTTTTATCTAAAGCCTATTGGTTTTTGTATGCTTACAGTTAAGTTTTTTTTAAAAAATGGTAGATAAAACATGCCTGTAATCTCAGCTGTTTGAGACCTGTTTGGACAACGTAGCAAGGCCCTGTCTCAGGATAAAATTTAAAAAGGGCTCAGGATGCATCTCATTGTTAGAGTGTTACATGGGAGGCCCGGGGTCCATCAGTATGGAGAGGTATAGAAGCCATAGCTTGACCATAAAACAGTTTGCAGAACATTTCACTTCTCCTTTTAACTAGTAAAGCACATTGGGTGTGAGTCTCATTATTACAGTTTTCTATTGTATATCTGCATATTTTCATTGTATAGGTCTGTTCACATATTTTGTCCATTTTAAGACATTGTATTCTTTTAGTGAGGGGGAGTTTTTTATATACCAGTCTGAGTAATGATCAGAGAGATTGAAAATACACATTCTCCCACTCTCCTCATTCTCTTAGCACTTTCTTGAATCTCTTGCAGCATAAAATTTTAAATATTGATAGAGTGGGAATTTTCCTTTTTTCATATTATTTCTTGGAAGATTGCTTACCTCTAGATCATAAAGATTTACTTCTATGTTTTCTTACAATTCGACATATCATTTAAAACTATGATCTTCCTGAGTTAATTTTTGTACAAGTTTAAGAAAGGAGCGGAATTTTGTCGCAGAATATTCCTTTACGCTGTCTGAAGATGTGTCACTGTGATTGGTTTAATAAAAAGCTGAATGACTAATAACTAGGCAGAAAGAGGTTAGGCGGGACTTCCAGGGACAGAGAGATCTTGGAGAAGTAGAAAGGCGGGGTCACCGGCTGGATGTGGAAAAAGCAGTACAGAAAGATGAGGTAACAAGCCATGAGACAGAATGAAGATTAAAATAAATTAAAATAAATGCGTTAATTTAAATTGTAAGAGCTAGTGGGACAAGCCTAAGCTAATGCAAACTTTCATAGTTAACAATAAGTTTCTGTGTCACGATTTGGGGTCTGGCAGTCCAAAAGAACCTGCTACAAAAATCAGTTTTATAAATGTGTGTATGTTATATTTAAAAGTTTGAGAAATTATTCTTACTTCATCAAACTGTTTTGGCAGCCTCTGGAGCCGATTCTTAGAACTTCCTAGAGGCCAGGAATCAAGCTGGCAGGGAAAGATACCGACAGAAGTTAAGGTAGAAATATAAAAAGTGGAAGAGAACCCATACTCATCTCAGTTAAATTCTTGTTTTTCTATTAATTAAAGTGATATAAAAAATAGTCCTCAAACTCATTGGCCAATGGGAGAAAATATTCTTTGCTTATGTCTATATAAATTTGTGAGTCTTAGCTGCATGTATTACTGGTTTGGGAATCTCTTAGAGGGTGACATCAAAGTGTCAAGTTGGGTCTGCACTGAAATCCAGACTTAGCTGATGACAGAGGATCTATTTAAAACAACTCATTCTCATGACTGTGACTCAAAGCATCAGTTCTTCATTGTAAGTTCAGCTCCAGAGAGATGCTTGAAGTGTCTTGTCTCATATCTAAGTTATCTAAGTGTCTTTAAAAGCTGAAGTGCTCTTGTGACATATTGACTACTGCCAGTATCTCTTCTGCCTTCTTGTTTTCACTAAAATTGAGCCTAAACTGAGGTACTGGAGGACTGTGCATACTTGCTCTTAAAAGGTAATATCAAGGAATTTGTGGCTGTATTTAAACTACCATAAATTCTTATCCTTTATACCCAAAGTCAGTTTGATTCCAAATAGCTGATGGTCCTTCATACTTGGTGCCCATTATTAGTTCATACAGTAGATCTTAAGAATAGACACTTTTTCTTTGGTTTTTCTTTTTCTTTCCTATATATTTTGTGTTCCATGTGACCATTTCTACTAGATTTTGCTATCAAAATAGAAGAGGATGTGTACCAGAAGTGTTTCATCAACAAATGTGGCAGAAATAACATGTAATAATCAGAAATTTTCTTTTTTATATTCTGAAATAATGCCAGTTTTCTATTTTGAATATTAATATCACCTTGCACACTAGCTGACTAGAATTTTGAGTGCCTCTATTAAAGAAACTGTAAAATTAGTCATTTCTTTTATGATGAGACTCTATGAACACACTTCCATACTTTGTAACCTTGGTTCCCTTGGAATCTCTTATAGGGAATGATTTTGCATGACTTTGGAACTGGTCTCTAGTGGGACACGGTGGGAGGATGAACACAGAAGAGCTGGAGTTATTGAGTGACTCCAAATACAGAAACTATGTAGCTGCAATTGACAAAGCACTAAAGAATTTTGAATACTCCAGTGAATGGGCAGATTTGATATCAGCGCTTGGAAAACTCAACAAGGTATGCTTGTTTTACTCATTTAGTAAAAGGAGTAAAAAAAATCAGAAATCTAGTTATACCTGTTTACACAAGTTTTATCTAAATCTTGAAGAATATAAAGTGTAACCGAACCTCATTATATATATGGATTAGAATTCATGACTTCTTACAGTGTAGTCAGGCATGCTACTAACACTTTGGCAGTTCTCATTAAAAAAACAGTAGCACTTAAAAGATGCAATTATGATCACTATCGGTCCCTGTAAAAGCTCAAGACTGGGAAGCATGTATGTTACTGTGAGGACACGTTTCTGTGACTGAGCATCAGGTAAAGCTCTGGAGTTTATAAATAGAAAGTAGTGACTGCAATATCCTTTCCAAATGGTATAAGTGCATCAACAAGAAATACTTTATCCCTAGGCAAGCCTAGTTACAAGTCAGTACTTTTTACAAAGGCAGTTTTTAATATAATCCCTAGGCCTTAGAACTTCACTTGAAATGAGCCGCCTTCTATAACTCTGGCACTGACCAACGCTCAACTTTCTGTTTTGACCCAATAATGGTTTATAATTTCAGTCAAACTTTTCTTACTTCACACACATAGTTTTGGTATAATTATTGTTCTTAGTGATTGGTGATGCTTCTAGATATATTGAAAAAAGCAGGATAGGAAATGAATCCTTTTAAAATAACCGTTTGAACATCAAACAGCTCCATGTGCAGTTATTAGGAAAAAAAATCTTAAAATGCATAGCTAGGACAATAGATGGCAAGGTATTTCACTCTACAGATCATTACCCTGATAGTACAAGAAAAAAAAAGCTTTCATTTTCATTGTGCTAAGAACTTATATTAAAATGGGGACATATACACTTCTGTGTTGCACATTATAACATCCACAAAAATCACTCCATAGTATGACTTCACTTATAGGAAGTTAAGTTCTTTGTCTTGCTGAAAAATTGCTAAGAGTCCCATTTTGAAGGCTGCTTGGGAATTATTAATATGAATTAGACTAAGAACATAATTAGCTTCTTATACATTCATCAATTTGTGAAAACACCTCACTGTATCTAAATAACAAAAGTTAAGATACTAAGATTATAGATGAAAGTAAGGTAAAACGTAGTAGAACAACACACACACACACACACACAGAGAGAGAGAGAGAGAGAGAGAGAGAGAGAGAGAGAGAGAGAGAGAGACTGGCAACTCTACTGCTGACTTCTCTGCTGTATTGCCCTTGACAGTTTCTATCTCTCTCTTGCTCTCTTGCTCTCTCGCTCTCTCTGTATTACCCTCGCCTTGGTGGGGGAAGGGCAAGCAATATGATTTTCTGGCTCAGAGAAAATAGCTGCAAAAATCTGTTGCTTTTATTCTGTACATTTTATACAAAGTGTTCTTTCATTAAAAGTACCTTAAAAACCAGGAGGTGGTGGTGCACGCCTTTAATCCTAGCACTTGGGAGGCATAGGCAGCCATATATCTAAGTTCAAGGCTGGCCTGGTCTACAGAGCTAGTTCCAGAACAGCCAGGGCTAGACAAAGAAACCCTGTCTCAAAAAAAAAAAAAAGGCAAAAGACCTTAACAGAAATGTTAGTTTGTAATCGGTGTGTTTTTAACAATGTAATTCTTTTTAATTTTGTGTTTTCATTTCAAATGTATACTGATATAAATTTCAAAAGCTGTCTTTGAAATATATAAGAAAATAAAAATAAAATGAGACATTTTTCTCAGTTGCTCTGAAATTATTTTCTTCAAGGTTTTACAAAACAATGCCAAGTACCAGGTAGTACCCAAAAAACTGACCATAGGCAAACGCCTAGCTCAATGTCTGCACCCAGCATTACCAGGTGGAGTTCATCGGAAGGCACTTGAAACATACGAAATCATCTTCAAAATCATCGGACCTAAGCGACTTGCCAAAGATCTTTTTTTATATAGGTAAGAGTAATTTTCTTAATTATGTACAATATAAAAATATATTTCCAGCCAGGTTGATACTTGCTTTTAGCCTCAGCACTTGAGAGGCAGAGCCACGCAGATCTCTATAAGTCTGAGAACAGCCTGGTCTACATAGCAAGCTCCAGACCAGCCAAGTTTGCATGATAAGATCCTGTCTCCAGATATATGTATGTATGCATGGCTAAACCATTTAACCTTTCTACAATAAAATTTTGAAAAAATGTTTCTTACATAAATGTTACATATTTGAATTAAGTAACTTAGAAAAAATAAAACATTTTTCGATTTTTTTTATTTTTAGATATTATTCATAAAAGTTATTCAAAACTGTTGACACTAATAAGGTTGGAAGCTAGGCTGAGGAAAATAAAATACCTTGATTTCTCGTAGCTTTGATATTTTTGACCATCTTTTGCTTTTGTTTCTATGAAATGGCATTTTTCTTTTATCTTTTTCATTATCCTTTATTCCCCTTCCTCTTCTACCCCAGTTCAATACCCGCCATTTCTTAGGGTTTAGTTCAGACAGGCCTTCTTATGTACTCACTTTATATTTTCTTGTTAAACAAACATATCCACACCTATATTTATCTTCTTTATCTTACCGTATGTATTTAAAGTGTGTAATGTGATGACATGAGATATGTACTCTAATGAAGTAGATTCATTTGTCTCTCATCACACAGTCCTCTGGACTTTTCTTGATGCTTATCTGTTACTTGTATCCTTAGGCCTGCATCTCCCTACTTCCTCCCACGCCTGATAACCATGGTTTGTTTCTTATGTATGGACTCCAAATTGATGTCCCAAGTGCTGGCCTTAGCCTTAACCTCTAGACTTGGTCATCACATATGTGTGTATCTTTAAAAGCCATTAAAATATTGCCTGTTTAAAAATAAATCTATGCTTCCTTAACTTGCCCTTCCTGCATTGTCACCATCAGTCCTTTGCACAAGCCTAAAAAGTGTCCATATTCTCCTACCTCCTGTGCAGTCTCCCTGAAAGTTCTGTCTTGCAATGGTTAGGAGTGGGGGTGTCAGACTAACTCTGTGTTCTTATGTTTAACCTATTTGTTTTTAACCTATTTGTGACTCATCTACAAAAATGGAAATGATATAGCTGGTCTCATAGGATTGTTAGTAGAACTAAAAGTCAATATACAGAAAGTACTTACAACCATGTGCATATTACTCTGATGTGTTTCCAAAGCATCTGTCTACCTCACTGGCAGCTGCCAGTCCTAGTGAGCATCATCTTTACTCTGGCCTTTGTCATTGGCCTAATACTTGGCACAGTCCTTAGCTTTTTATATTCTCTTCTTTACACAGTATTAGAATGATCTTTTTAAAATACATTAAACAAATGATGTTACATATGGCTTCTGAGATTTCATGTACTGGGTTGAAAAAAATTCCAAACTAAGATAATCTAATGTACAACATAGATTGTCTGTATGATCCTTAATTGTGTAAGGATTCCTCTCCTTTGGCAAGCAAACAAGGTCTTCAGCTGGACATCCTCTTCCGAGGAATACCATCAGATCTCACAGGCTGAGGACCCAGGGAGACTGCTTCCAATTCTAACACCAAGAACAAGTCCAGACCTCCAGACTTGTGACCTCTTTAAGTTCAGTTAATTTGCTAGAAATAAAATTCAGAGAAATATATTTATTGACTATCAAGAAAGATATTTTAAAGGACACAGGTATGCAGCAAAATGAAAGTCCTGAGCACAGGAATTTCACTTCCTTATCCAGAACTGAGGTACATACACTGCCTCCCAGAAAGTGAATGAGTTTCTGGTTTTCTTCCTGCATGGGTCTATGTATCCAGAGTTCAGAAACTCTGAAGCCTCTATCCTTTGAGGTTTTTATGCATACTTAAATACATAAGCAAGATTAAAACATGAGCAACCATATAGCAAAAAATGTGTGCTCTGGTGCTCACTGCTGACACACTGAACAGGGAAGCAAGCATGGTCTTCCTGTCCACTTTCTTTTTAGCGCCTCTGTGTAACATTACCTCCTAAAAGGTTTGGGGAGGATCCTTTTTGAAATTGAAGCCTTCTACTGCCAATCAAGGTAGATGAATGAATTTCTGTACAGCTACATCCAAGTCAAAATGGCAAGGAAAAATTAATTTCTACAATCTACCTTTGAAAAGAGAAAGTTCAGTTTTTATAATCTGGCTTTGGGATAAAAAAGAAGCTGATTTCTGAATTTAAAATACCATAACAAACAAAAGACTGTCCTTCCATCATCTTCATTGCTTTAGAACACAGATGGAAGGCCAAATGCTTCTGTTTCTTTTCTTTTTTATTATTTAAGGTACTCTTGTGCTCTAGTTACTTAGTAAGTAATAAGTACTATGAAAGTGAGAACTAGAAACTATGAATGATAGCCATAGTTTATATATCACAAAATTTATATCATATCACATGTAGAAGGGCCGTGTCACAGTTGAAGAGTATGAGGAGGGGGTAAAATATAACATGGAGATTATGTGTCTGTAGGGGGATGGATGGATAGATAAGATTAGATGGATGGATGGATGGATGGATGGATGGACAAACATATATTTGGATATAACACTGTAATCAAATATGTTCACTTCATACTCTTAAACATTGATGCAGAATGATGGCTTCAAGCTGAGAGCTGGTTAAATTTGGATTTGGAGGTTTGTTTATTGCAATCTGTTAGCGTCATGGAGAATATTTGAGTACATTGGGCTTGAAGCAAAGATGTCAGCAGAGAAAGACAGAAATTAAGGAGATAGAGTTGTCAATGACGCTAGCCCATCTCAAAGGTGGGTTACAACCCCAGGCACACAGTCGGCAGTTGCACAAAGACAGAGTATGACTGTATCTTCAGGTCACACAGTTCCTAAAATTTCTGGCAGAAAACTGGCCAGTTGAACGTGACTTCTACTTCCCTATAAACTAGGAGTGATTGAGAATCTTCATCTTCAAAGCATTACTTGAATATAGAGCATGATGCAAGGTGTAGTAATAAGAGGAGCGGCGGGGCTGCGTCCCCAGCACCCCGGCTGCCTGGCTAGCTTATGCCCGAAATAACAACACACAAACTGTATTCATTTAATCACTGCTTGGCCCATTTCTATCTAGCCTCTTCTAGGTTAATTCTCACATATTAATTTAGCCCATTTCTAATCATCTGTGTAGCGCCCCTAGGTGCGCTTACCAGGAAGATTCTAGCCTATGTCCATCCTGGGTCAGAGCTGAATCGCGTCTGCCCGGGAGAGCAGAGCATGGCGTCTCTCTGAGGCGTCTGCTCCCGAGAGGAGAGCTGTGGAGTCTGAGCTCACTTCCTCTTCCTCCCAGCATTCTGTTCTGTTTACTCCTCCCACCTATCTTCTAACCAATGAGGGCCAAGCAGTTTCTTTTTATTTAACCAATGACCTTCCTCCATCAGCAAGGGATTTAAATATAGAAACCTCTTTGACCTCTTGTTCCTGATACAAATAGTTCAAATCTAGTAATAAATACTCCAATAAGTTATAAAAATAAAATAGGTTTACTATCCTACTCTAGTTAGCAGATAAGTTTCATTGAGGAACTGACATAAACTGAGAGCTGGATGTTTAAGGATCCTCCAGTGCTTATAAGGATGTAGGAAAGAGAGTAGGGGTTGTGTCTTTGTGATGGACAAAGGCCTGGACCCTACAGATGGCATGGAAGGTTCTCAAAGAAACCAGCAGAAAACGCTTCAGAATGGCTAAGTTGGAAGTGCAAGAACAAAATAGGTGAGTACAAGCCGGGCGATGGTGGCGCACGCCTTTAATCCCAGCACTTGGGAGGCAGAGGCAGGCAGATCTCTGTGAGTTCGAGACCAGCCTGGTCTACACAGCTAGTTCCAGGACAGGCTCCAAAGCCACAGGGAAACCCTGTGTCGAAAAACCAAAAAAAAAAAAAAAAAGCAAAATAGGTGAGTACACATGGGTTGTACAACATATGCAGTAGCCACAATTCAAAAACTGTTCAAAACTGTTGGCAACAGGAAATCTATGAGAGGTTTTTACTGCAAGTAGTGGCTTCAGGGCAGTTTTCAATTCTACCTGTTGAGACAAGGTGATAAAAATATGGCAATCTCTCCTAGGCAATTACACAGATGATATAGGAAGAATTTACCCAGGCATCATCTAGATGAGAAACCTAAAGAAAGAACATGGCCAGTATTAATGGAGGAGGTTTGATTTATTTTGGTTTCTTTTATTCAAGGTCTCTCTACAGGCTCTGGTTGTCATGGAACTCACTATGTAGATCAAGCTAGTCTTGAACTACAAGAGATCTACCTGCCTCTACCTCCTGAGTGCTGGGATTAAAGCTGTGCACTACCAGCATGGATCTTGGAGGAAACATTTTTATAGTGGGGCAAACATCACTCCTAGACTTTTAGCCAGCCAATAACAGAGATGCCATATTCTAAAACACTAGTTGAAGAGGAGAAAGGACAGGGTTTTGGAAAAAATGAGAATTCTTGTTTGGAAGTGTAAAATATAAAGACTACAACAGATAGGAAGCTGCAGGGCTTATGAGTATGAAACTCATTAAAGAATTGGTTTAGTTTAATCAACGTAGAAGTCATTAATAGATACTATTCTATCATTTGCTGTGACCTGTTTCATCAAAAATAAAAGATATGATGTAATTGCATATGAATTAATGTTGGTGCTTTTTTACATCTTTTATTTTTTGACAGTTCTGGGTTGTTTCCTCTACTTGCCAATGCTGCTATGTCTGTGAAACCAGCACTGCTCAGTTTGTATGAAATATATTACCTGCCTTTGGGAAAAACTCTGAAACCTGGTCTCCAGGGATTGCTGACTGGTATTCTTCCTGGCTTAGAAGAAGGATCAGAGTACTATGAGAGGTAATATGGTATTTGGTCCACCGTGGTTCTACAGATTATGGATTAGTCATGGATTAGTCAGCAACCATCCTTAACTGTGTTTTAACATCACAAAATTAATTTTTCTAGATGCATCAACATAACACATTAAGATTTCAGTAACATCAGCCTGGAGAGATGGCTCAGCACTTGAAAGCACTGGCTTCTCTTGGAGAACATCTAGGTTATATTCCTAGCAGGAAACTGTAACTCCAGTTCCATGGAATCTGATGACCTCTTCTGGCCTCCCTGGGTACCAGACATGCAGACAAAGCATCCATACACACATAAAAAATAAAAGTTAAGAAAAATATTATTGGGACTAGAGAGATGGCTCAGGGATTAAGATCACTTGCTGCTCTTCCAGAGGACCTGTGTTCCAATTCCAGCACCCACTTGGAGGTTCACATGCATCTGAAACTCCAGTTTCAGATTTGGCATCATTTTCTAGTTTCCACGTGTGGTACACAGATGTACATGCAGAAGAAACAGACATATAAAATAAGATTTCAATAGCAGTAAAAATTGCTGTAAAGTATATCTTTGGAGCTTAGAAACACTTTTTAATATTTCCTAATTGTGTTCCATTTTTCTCATCTGTAAATGAAGCATAATATCTATCTCTGTGTTACTGTAGTAATGAAACCAGTCCAGTGCTTTGCACATGTGTGTAATTCACTCAAAACTTATTACCCATAATTTAAAATAATGATACCAAAAATAGAGTAACAAATAACGAAGAGTACGAAATGGGGCCCTATACCAGCCCTGTTTGATCTGCCAATAGGAGAAAATAGCTTAGTGCCAGTGTGCTGCTTTTCATTGGCTGTTGCCATGACACTCCATACTTAGTGTTAAGAGAAGGATCTCTTCTATTTTGGAACTTATTGTTCTTTTGGTTTGTTGTGTTGCTTTGTCTTGTTTTCTTTGTTTTGTTTTTGTTTGTTTGGTTTGGTTTGGTTTTTGGTTTTTTGAGATCGGGTTTCTCCGTGTATTCTTGGCTGGCCTTCCTGTGCCTCCTGAGTGCTGGGATTAAAGGTGTGTGCCGCACCCACCCAGCAAGTCTATTGTTTTCCAAAAGCTAGTAGCTACAGACAGTGCATGATACCCTTATCTCATTACTAGAAAAAGAAAGAAACTGAGTTTAGGTGGCAAAAATAGAAAATCCTAAGTTTAAGTTGTGAGTAGATGTAATGATTGAAACTTAAGTAAGTGTACTGACTAATTATGCTAGTGTATTTCAATGATTTCAACAATACCAAAAGAATCTAATCCTGAAAATACTGAATTATCTTTAGAGGCTAAATTGAAAAGAATCTGTCATTATCATTATCATGTGCCTTTGTGTGCCTGATGTGTATGGAAGTTAGGGGACAGCTCTGTGCAGGTGATTCTCTTCTACCTTCATGTGGGTTCCAGAATGGGAGTCTGCTCTTCAGGCTTCCATGGCAAGTACCTTTACCCCTGAGCCATTCTATGACCCATGTTATTTGCTATTATTAGTTTACCTACTTGCTTATAATTTTAGAAGTATAATATAAAAGTAGTTCATTTAGTTTAGAAGTAAGTTTTAAATTATTCCTTTAAGGGAGGTATATAATCAGTCCCATTTAATTCTACTAGTTGTAATTAAAATTTTGTAAAGAAATTAGGTAATCCTCTTTCTGGTTGCAGTGTTCTGTAATTTATGTTTTGCTAAATATTCTATATGAGTACTATAAAATGTTTATAAATGTATAATTTTAATGCTAAGATAAACTGAAGACAGATTAATGTTACTATTAAATCATTATCAGAAATCATCTGACTCTAATACAATAGACTTCTATATATTGAATTATCTTGTGTAAAAAAGTCAGTCATTAATGTTCTTAGCTTAATTTTTGTCATAGGTCTAATTCACTTATATTATTGTGAACTGTGTGTTCTGATTGCAGAAAGAATGAAGCATTTCAGAATGTCTTTCTTGTAGGAAGTCAGCATAGGTATGCCGAGATTGGTTAACTAATTTTATATATGTGACTTTACTGCTTACAGTAACTTAGCAACCTGCTGAAGTAGACAGGTGCTGCAGTGCTGTTCTCTGCATCTTACAGATGGAGACTGAATTGAAATGATTACATTTATCCAACTGATACACAGTAGAATCAGGACTTGGACCCCAAGAGTCTTCTTCCAGACTAGCTCATTTGTTTCCAGAGTGGAGCACATGATTGTCTGTGGATGCTGTCATTTATTTTGGAAGAGAATAATGATTTCTCTTATCTGACACTGAGTGTTTCCCTCTTTCACCCTTCTGTTGTGCACCCCAGAACAAACACACTGTTGGAAAAGGTTGCTGCTGCAGTAGAACAGTCGGCATTCTACAGTGCACTATGGGGCAGTCTGCTCACCAGTCCCGCTGTGCGCTTACCCGGGATCACATATGTTCTGGCCCATCTGAACAGGAAGCTTTCCATGGAAGATCAGCTGTATATAATTGGCAGTGACATCGAGCTCATGGTAGGTTGTCACATCAAAAGTGTTTCTCTAGAGCCAGGCATTCCAGACTATTCTGAGGGTTATGCCATGGGAAGCATTCCTGTTTTCATGAAGCTTGCCATTTTTCATCAGAGAAAGCTAACAACCAAAATACTGAATAATTATTGATATTTTAAAAGATTAATATTTCATGTGAAAGACATTATTTTTGCCTGTTAACCTTTTTTCAAGTAAATTCATGATTTTTATTGTTCCTGTCTTGCTTACTAATAGAACACTCTTACCATAGCTATATTTATTTTAATAGCCTAAAGTGGACCTTCAATCTTTTCTTTATAAGAAAGATGAATTTTAGACAAAGTGATATAGCTGAATTCTGCATAAGGTTTGAGGAACAGGATGAAAACCAAAGCAAGCAGTGAAAAAGAGAATAGCACACTGACTGTGTTCTTACGTTTTTTCCAAGACTGTTAGTGGAAGAAAATCTTTATATGATGCTGTAGTCTTAAAATGAGGGAGGAATTTATTTTCAAAACTTCTTAAATGTTTTTTGATTAATCTTGTTTTCCATATAATTATATGACTCATATTTAATGTACAACTTTGTTTAGTGTCTTAGCTAGGGTTTCTATTTCTAAAAAGAGATACTATGACCTCGGCAACTTTTATGAGGAAAACATTTGAGGGGGCTCACTTCACAGTTTCAGAGGTTCAGTCCTTTATCATCATGACGGGGAGCATGGCAGCATGCAGACAGATGTGATGTTAGAGGAGCAGCTCAGAGTCCTACATCTTGCAGATAATAGGAAGTTGACTGGGCAGTATTCTGAGCATAGGAAACCTCCAAGCCTGCCCCCACAATGACATTCTTCCTCCAACAAGGCCATACCCACTCCAACAAAGTGATGCCTCCTAAAAGTGCCTCTCCTTATGAGATTATGGGGGCTCATGACATTCAAACTACCATGGTTAGATTTAGTCAAGTATTGCTTGCATTCACTAAAATTGGGCCATCTTAAGTGTATGAATTTTCATATATACATACAATGTATACAATCTCCTAAATGCTACTATAAAGAAGACTAACAAAATTGTATCACACCAAACAACACTAGACCTATTATGGCTGCTCCTTTCCTGTTTTTAGATCCTTGAAAACATTGTTTGGTTTCTGTTTTTTATTTCCACTCCATCCAGATTGTTAATATGAGTTGAAACATACTGCTTACGCCTGTGGGTGTGGTTTATTCACAATTTATAACACAGTGGAATTTAGTCCATGCTTCTGTGTTTGTTGCTTTATATTGCTCCATATTCTCTTATGATTAGTACTGTAGTGTGATTACTCTTTCATCAGTCAGTGGACATTTGACTTCCATCCCACTTAGAGCAAGTATTTGTAAAGCTGCTGTGCAATATTTGCACAAGCATGCTGTGTGGACATGTAATGGGGCATAGGGTAAAAGTCATTGATACTGAAGGTAACATTTGTGTGTGTGTGGTGCTCTCTGATAGGCACGGTATATTTTCTCTTTCTTAGATAAATGAAAAGTTACTGTGGAAAGCATTTCCAAGCATGCTAAAGGCTTTCTTATTTCAGGTAGAAGCAGTAAGTACTTCAGTGCAGGACTCGAGTGTACTTGTACAGAGAAGCACACTGGACCTCATCCTCTTCTGTTTTCCATTCCATATGAGTCAGGTAAAACTTTAATGCTAATGTTTTCAACAAAGACATTCTTTGATAATCATAGATCTGTGATGTATAGTCATTTTAAAGGTACCATATTAGAATATTTTCTTCATAAGTATATAGAAAACATTCCTTCTTGATGAAGTAGAAATTGTATTTTAAAGAAAAATACTAAACTGTTTGATAAGCATATAGTAAATGAAGGAGATTATTTTATACATTTCAAAACATTTCTAAACTTTAAAAAGAAGGGAGTGCTCATTGTTAACTCTTAAATAAGCAGCCTTTAGACTGAGGCCTTCAACCCAGCTAACATATGACTGATGTTACCTTATTTTTACTTTGGTGGCTCCACCATTACATGCCAGAACATTAGAGGAGTTAGCCATTGTTTGAGAACCAAATATTTGCCAGGTAGTGATAGCACACACCTTTAATCTCAGCACTTGGAAGGCAGGGGCAAGCGAATCTCTGTGAGTTCGAGACCAGCCTGGTCTACAAGAGCTAGTTCTAGGACAGGCTCCAAAGCTACAGAGTAACCATGTCTTGAAAAACCAAAGGAAAAAAGAACCAAATACTTAGTGCCTGTGCCATTTGCTACTGATTTCACTACAGATACAAGCAACTGACTTGACAAATCAAAAATGAAGTGTGTCATTACTGAGATTTAATTTAATCCATATCCTTAATTTGAAAGACATGATAGAAATCTTTTAAAAGAATAAACTTTAATTAAAAATGAGACTTAAAACACCAGAATATATACATTCAGAATGGTGGAACCAAATACCATAAATAATAAGATACAGAGATTTTCTGCTTTGAAAATTAAACTTATACCAGCTGTAGTAGCACATGCTTTTAATCCAAGCACTCAGGGGGCATAGTCGGGTGCATTTCTGGTTTTCATAATGAATTCCAGGACAGTCAGAGCTACATAATAAGATCCTGTCTCAAGAAAATAAAATACATTTCTAAAATGGGATTAGCAGGAAGGACTTTGTTTTTCTCATAATGACTGCTAGTTGAGAGCTCAGCAGCTTTTCATTTAGCTAAATTTTCTTTGCTACTCTACTTTCAGTTTTTTAACTACTTCATTTAATTTGAATAAATAATAATTGAAGAGTTTTATTGTTCATCGAGTACATTATCACTAGTTGACTTATAAACCACATCTAGTTTCTATTTTGAGACTCTCACTCTTAACCATGGGCCTTTTTTCTGCCCTTTGGATTTTCACATTTCCCCTATTGGGAAAATTCAGTGTAAACTAAGCTTGCCAAAGCTGTAGCATAGTGGTGACTGGACCATAGCGTGGGAACGTTTTTAAAGTCTTATAAAAGAAAGCAATGAGTCAAAGCAATGTGGATAACAACCTAAATATGTACACTTAGAAAGAGCATCAGTGACCTTTGATCTTGACCTTTCTTCCTGTTGAAACATTCTATATTAATAATCCCTCCATCGAGAGGCTCCTCCACAGCATCCAGGAATTAAGTCTTAGGCTTCAACTGTTAAGAATTTAATTTGTAATTTCATTAGCTCAGCAATGAAAACTAAACCTTCCCCATACTTTCCTACTCTCCCTTCTCTCTATCCCTGCCAGCCAAAATTCTACCAGACCTCCTATGCTGTGTTTCAAGAAAGCAGTGGTGTGTTAGCGCAGTCTTTTGGTGTTCACCTCTCTGCTACTCTTGCAGTTCTGATCCTCCCTCACTGTGCTACATTATATAAGGCTCCGAGGCTGCTATAGCCATCTTTGTTCCCCACTTGACCTTTTTTCATGTCTTGTGTGTAATAAATTCTTAGCAAGTATTGATTTTAATTGTAACTTAACAGAGCCTTCATTAACTACCTCAAAAATATGATTGCTGTTATGCTATGGATGAACTGGTAGACTTCTTTAAAGCTGACCTGAGTGTCTACTATTAAATGCTAGTGAGCTTTTATATATTATAGTGATCTTTTACATATTGCAAAATATGGAGTGATGTCCGCAATATTTACAAATGGCTTCTTAGCCATACATTTGGTAATGGTGGCACATGTCTGTAGCTCCAGCATTGAGGAAGATAAGGCAAGATTGCAAATTCAATAGACTTTGTGTCTAAAATGAAAAAAAAGTAAATTCTTATCTGGGGAATAGCTCAGAGGTAAAAGCTTCAGGCCCTGAGTTCAATCTGTAACATGTTTTATGTTTTTACATGATGTTTTCAAATATATGCATAGAGAGGAGGAGAGAAAAACATTGTAGAATGGCTGAATTGAGCTAACTCATGTATTACTTCACATGCTTATTTTCTGCAGTGAGAACACTTTAACTTTGAGTACAGCACATTTTAACTATGGTTACCATGATATAGATTTTTGAAAATTCCTCCAGAAATTGAAGTTTTATAGCTTTTACCATGTCTTCTGTTCTTTCCTATTTGAGTTTTCTCCTCAGATAAGATGGGGAGACATTGGTGCTTCCAAGATTTTGGGACAGTGCCTATAATCTACATGTCTGCTAGTGTGGAGATAGCATAGGAGTTCTCAAACTTTTGGTTGCAAGATGCTATTGCATGCTTAATAAGTATTGAGGATCTCAACAGTTTCTTGATATAAGTTAGTACTATCCATATTTATCATATAATTTTTAAAAGTCTACTGATTTATCTGAAAATACTGAGTTATCTTACCAGCATGAATGACATTTGTAGAAAGAAGTATGTTATAGAACAAAAAAGGAAGGTAAGAAAGAAATTAGTGAGAAGTAGAGTTTCATATTTTTTTTTAATTTATTTATTTATTAAGGATTTCTGCCTCGTCCCCACAACCGCTTCCCATTTCCCTCCCCCTCCCCCCGATCAAGTCCCCCTCCCTCATCTGCTCGAAGAGCAATCAGGGTTCCCTGACCTGTGGGAAGCCCAAGGACTGCCCACCTCTATCCAGGTCTCGTACGGTGAGCATTCAAACTGCCTAGGCTCCCACAAAGCCAGTACGTGCAGTAGGATCAAAAACCCACTGCAATTGTTCTTGAATTCTCAGTATTCCTCATTGTCCGCTATGTTCAACAGCATTTTTATTTAAGAGTTCACTTAAAGTTATACTTATGTGAGGAAGGCATCACAGTGATAGATGATAGATAGATAGATAGATAGATAGATAGATAGATAGATAGATTAGATGACAGGAGGAGAATTGTGTATATCTTTAAATACATGCAGCTGTTCCACAGTTTATCAACTTGCTGCTACAATGGGCACATAAGAAAGTAGATAGTTCCTCCCAAAAGTCTTCAATTGAAATGTCTGATGTATGAATATAAGATTATGAGATATGTGATTAAAATTAGAAAAATGTCAAAAGAGATACCCTAACCGTTGTCCTTCTGAACCTAAGAGTTTCATATTTTTGTCAATCTCTTTAATAACTGGCCTGAAAGCTCATAGCTGCTTTTTGGTTGATTTATAAGGAAAATAAAACAAAATAAAAAACAATTCTCACATTGATCTACTGTTTGAAAATCAAGGAATCATTAATATGTTCTGTTAATAAGTACACACTTTTTGATACTATACCAAAGTTACATCTGCTGTTTTACAGTTAATTGCAATATGTAAATATAAATCAACTTTTAGGATTTTCTTCTGTTAAACAGTCTGCAACTTTTACTCATGTATGATTTTGCATCATCAAGTTTGGTTATTTAAAAAATGATGGTGTACTCAGCTGGGCAGATTTTCCATACATAGACCACCACTACATTAAACTAAACAATAACATTTGTTGCTATTACCACTTATATGTATAACCTTTTATCATCACTGTCACCTGTGTGAGACACCTTAAGGGAAGAAAGGTTTATTTTAGCTTACTCTTCCACAGATTTCAGTCATTTTAATAGGGAAGGGATGGCAGCCAATGGAGCTCAATACATGGCAATAGAAGCTTACTGCAGCAACTGTGCATTCAAAGTGCAGCTCCCACTCAACCACCTCCACCAGCTCATCTGCACCTCCTGAAGACCCGGAAGTAGAACATGAGCTTGGAGGCAGGTGTTTCTGATTTAAGACACAGTGTCTTTAAAAGCAGTATTTACATTCCTTTATTATGGGTGTGTGTGTGACCACAGCACTGATGAGGAAGTCAGAGGACAATTTGCAGGATTCAATTCTCTTAGCATTTATTGTTGATTCTGAGGATTGAGCTCATGTTATCAGGGTTGGCAGTAGCCATCTTTACCTATTGAGCCATTTCACCAGCCCTTAACTATAACGCTTGGTCAGTAAAAAAAAAAAAAAAAAATTCGTAACTGAACCCTTCAGGCATAGTCCTAGTTACCCATCTTTTGTTGAGCCCAAAGGATGACTGATCAGTCATCCCCAAACTGTTCCCAAACCCACGGTTTAATCCACATTGTGCCTCCTGTATACCAGCCTAGTTTGGTCAGCCACCTGACTTGAGCCCACTCATGCCACATCCAACCTTCAGGCCTTCCCCCAGGTGCTTATTCTATGCCAGATCCAGTCTGTCTTAACCCAGAACCCAGATCTGGGCATGAGTCAAGCCTGGTGAGTCACTGGCACCTAATATGCCTGCAACATCTTCAACCCTCAGCAAGTGCACAGCCTGTTTAACATCCTAGCTTGAGGTGTAGCTTGCACCTCTCACAGCTGGTCAAAATGCAAAGAACAGCTGATCATGGGTGCCTGGCCCTAACTGATACAGATATAACACAACCCCTACACCTAAAGCTCATAGAAGGTCATGAATGAGTTGGTGGAAAGATTGTAAGAGCTTGAGGATCAGGACATCCGCTTCAAGATTGTGTCTTCTAAATATGACAGGGAAGCTGTACCCATGAAATTTCAACAACATGCTTGCCTAAACAAGACCTGAACAGTAATTGACATGCCTACGTAGATGGTGGGAATTTCACAAGTCTCTGCCACTAGATGAAGAGCCACAGGCAATTAATGGCTGCTGAGAGAAGTAGAATCAGTTTTTCCCAGTTGGTTTTCCAGTACTGAGTGGTCACCCTAAAAACATACATACACATACACACAACACTAAATGGTTGTTATTGTTGTATTTATTCATTTATAACAGCTAAAGATAAAGATGCAATGTGGGCTGGAGATCACTGGCTGCTCTTCCAGAGGTCCTGAGTTCAACTACTAGCAACCACATGGTAGCTTATAGCTATCTGTAATGAGATCTGGTACCCTCCTCTGGCCTGCAGGCATACATGCAGGCAGAACACTGTACATGTAATAAATAAATCTTTTTTTTAAAAAAAAAAGATAAAGAAGCTATTAGCTGGAGAAGGAGGAGGTTGGACTTGGAGGAAGGAGAGAAAGGTAGAAATGACGTAAATACAT
Source organism: Microtus oregoni (assembly GCF_018167655.1). NCBI lineage: Eukaryota > Metazoa > Chordata > Mammalia > Rodentia > Cricetidae > Microtus > Microtus oregoni. The sequence goes on along the minus strand of NW_024543091.1, from coordinate 1,534,841 downwards.
ATGTTCATATATATGAAGCTTAAAAAACTAAGTACTGAAAAATTTTTAACTCAGTGTCTTGAAGCAGTGTATTTTAACACAAAGTCTTCTACAATTTAATTAGCTTTCTTTTGGAATTTCCAATATTATTATTTATACCAATATTGTTTTCATTTAAGTGACAATATCATGTTGTTTAAGAAGGGACTACTAAATGCCAAAATCTAAAATATCCCATATTTTATATTGGATATAGCCCAACATATTATAAAGAAAGACCATAGTTTGGCAAAAATGGTATTCTGGTTTTTTGGGGTGGGGGAGCTTTTCAGTTCTTAACAGTAAGACAACCCTTCTACATTATACAATTTCAGTATACAAAATAGGAAAAGTCATAAACTGAAAAGTGTATCTTGAGTGACAAGCTCAAGTTTCAGAAGCATTCTTTTAAAAGACCTGTGAACTGGCTAGTTTCCTTCCTTCTTTCCTTTCCTTCTATGTACTGGAATTGAATTCAGGGTCTACTGCAAACGCATCTACCACTGAGCTCTATACCATCAACTTGTTTTCCTTTTTTGCTGCTGTTTTTATTTTTCTCCAAGAATGTGGCAGTGAAAATACAAAGATTATAAGTATGGTAGATGCTTCTTCTACTCACCTGCTTTTCATACGGATATGCCAGATTGTTTAGCTTGCTTCTTACCTATTGGGAGAAATGACAACACAGCAAAAGAAAAAGTAAATACATTTAGATATTATATGATGTTTTCTTTATGTATGTTACGTAGCTGGTTTTCACCCTGTAAGCCACCTGGAATGGCACCTAGGGATCACACTTGACAAGTTTTCTGGCTTACTGACATTATCTATAAAGAATGGGCATAATTTGTCACCTGTGGATGACCTGTATTCTGTATCATCTCAGCTGTTACTAATTCTGGGGATGATTCCCTTTCCATAACAGGAAGATTGTATAGAGAGGGTTTGTTGTGATTAAGGAAAGATTAGCTCTGTAGTATTACCCAAACATTTTATTTTCACTATGCTTTTGGACCTTAAGAGGTCCAGATACTTTTTGTTGTTGTTTTAATTTTTTATTAGTTCTTTGAGAATTTCATACAATGTATATGATAATATTCCTGCCTCCAGCTCCTCCTAAATCTAGTCCCCTTCCCAACCCATCAATTTCTGTGTCGTTCCCCGCACCCCCAACCAACTCATTCAATTCATTCTGTGCTGCCCATATACTCCTGAGTGTAGCCTTGCACTGAAGCAGGATTGACCTTCTAAGCCATACTCTGAAAAAACACTGACTGCCCTCTCCCAGAGAGTGAACTGCCAACAACTGCAGCACAGAGATGGGGACATGGGCACAGAGTCCCATGTCTAGTTACAGAGCTACTGGCGAATGAGAGAGAGCTGCCGGGGACTTTTTTACAGAGTAGTTTTAAATTGGTCAGTTTCCAAGATCAGATTTTAAGATTCCAAGATTACACATTTAAGTGATTACCCAGTGATGTTCTTTTGAAATTCATATTTTGTGTGTGCTTCAGTTGCACATGCACAGACAACTTTTAGGAGTCAGCTCTGTCCTTCCACCTCTCAGGTCATCAGGTTTGCATAACAAGAACTTTAACCCCTTGAGCCCCCAGTAATACCCTTAATGTTAACAAATTTATTAGCAATCTTCCATCTTTTCTTTTAATATTTTAAACATCAAATTAAAACTAGAGGGGAAAAATCTGAAGGAAAAAGTTAAAGCTATTAGAACAAAAGGACTCTATTTGAATTTTATTTGTGGATTTTTTTCCATCTTTGAGGTATTACAAATAGAATTTTAAAAAGAAAAAAGAAAGAGAAGAGGACTGATTGCTGCTAAAGTCTTCCTGAAAATTTTAAAGTGCACTGCTAGTGTTGAGCTGTTTGTCCTCTACAGTCCTCGTTTGTGTCAGACTGTACTGTTGATGGAGAGGAAAAGAGAACTTTAAACGTAATGTTAGAGTGAGTGAGTTATGGCTCCAGCTGTAAAACTGAAGTTGGAATTGGGCAGCTGGGCACAGTGGCACACACTTACTAGGGAGGTAGAGGCAGGCAGAAAGAACAGGTCAGAGTGGAAGTTGAGGGCCATCCTTTGCTGCTTAGGGAGTTTGAAAACAGACTTGTAAGCTCTGTGAGACTACCCAGAAAGAGAACTGAGTCATGTTACCTTTCTTCCTGTCTCCTCACATGTGAACTAGAAGTAATAGCTCCTGTATTTGAAAGATTAGATGAAGCAATGTTATGTAAAAACACCTCTCTTACACTCTAATGTTCTAAGAAAACTTCAAGGTATTCCTTTTTTAAAAGAGTAAAAACAGTAGTATATCTCCATTAAGTATAACTACATTCCTTTTTCAGGCCACTCGACCCGATATGATCAGGATTTTGTCAGCAGCCCTTCACGTAGTACTAAGGAGGGATATGTCCCTGAACCGAAGACTTTATGCATGGCTTCTTGGTAGGTATCTAATGAATATGCTTATAATTGACCAAAAAAGGAGACTTGTCATGCATAACTGTTCTGAAATTGTATGAAGAAACTAAATATTTATGTGTAAATGAACAATAAAAATAAAATACTGTGCCAGAAAGATAGCTCTGTGGTTAAGAATGTCTGCTGCTTTTCTCGAGGACCAGGGTTTGGTTGCCAGCACCTGTATCAGGTGGCTCAGAAACACCTGTAATTCCAGCTTCAGGGGTTCCAGTGCCCTCTCCTGGCCTCCAAGGGCACATGCACTCGTATAGCACACACACATGCACTAAAAATCAATCAGTCAATCTTAGGTGGGGGGACTATTAATGATGACATTTTTTATCAAATTTCAAAACCCTCTTAAGGGGCTATTTGAATCCATAAAATCATGTTCACTTTAGCAAGATGTCGTTCCTGTTACACATTATACTTAATGTTAGTATATTAAAAAGATTAAGTGAATAGACAAAATAAGAACAAAATTTCCAAAACTTTCAAGTCATCAAGGAATCATAAGTAGTAATTACCACTGTCTTACAGATGACATCATTGTGAGACAGTGTGTGTACATAAGCCATAGAGCATTTATTATGTACGTGTATTCTTCTACCTTTTTATGAATGTTTTCTCTGTCCTCACAACCTCTTACTAGAGTGAAAGGACATTTGATGACTTTCCTTAGATATTGTAAATCCTCAGTTATTTTACTGTAAGATTTGGGGTAAAATAAGATAAGTTTGGAAGAATACTATTAGACTCAGCTATTGAATTGGTTTCCCTTTATTAAACTATCTAAAATGGTCTCTCTTGCTGACACTGAATGGGCTACTAATTGGGTAAGTGTTTAGTGCTGTTTTTGAGATATTTTAGCATTTAGTGAACAACAGTTTTAAGGCTTCCATTTTAATTTTGTGATTTATTCCCATGGAGGTTTTGATAACAACGGTGCTATCATAGGACCCAGAAGCACAAGACACAGTAATCCTGAAGAACATGCCACTTACTATTTTACAACCTTTTCAAAGGAATTATTAGTCCAGGTAATGACTGTTTTCATTATTCTTTGCTTACTTCCTGTTGAAAAAGCCTGGCAAAGTCCTGTTTTAATTGAATTCATAATTGAAGAAGTCAGGACAAGACTCAAAAACTTCCAAAAAATAACTGTAATAGACATACAACTACAGCACAAAGGTGGTCACAGCTGGACTCCACAGGAGGACAGCTTTTCACCTGTCTGCTCTTGTGAAGGTTGGAGCATTTCAAAAGGTGCCCATACCATGTTTCCTGTGAAACTTTGGTTGGATTGGGCTTTTGCAGGTTAGATATGGTAAGACTGCAACACACATAGAAACATTTAAATTATCCATTTATTTCCTATTATATTTATTTAAGGTGCATCAACATGCTCTAAGAAAATATATCAAGAAAACAAATGATTGCTTAAGCATTTTTCTTCATTTACTTATTTGATTTTGAGATAGGATCTTGCTGTGTAGTTTAGGTGGTCTTGAACTCAGGACCTGCCCGCTTCTGCTTTTAAAGTGCTAGGATTATAGGTGTGTATCATAAGCCCAGCTTGAAGCATTTTTAAATGCAGGAAATTATACACTGAATTTTAAATAGCTAAGAAGATAATTACATACTATACACCTTGGTGATAAGATGGCATAGTTCATGTCCTAAACTAATATCTTCATCTAGATGGCCAACACTCGATTTCTCAGTACACTTCTCTTGATTCTCCCTTGTTTTTTCCCCCAATGAAAATTCATGACCTAGATTGATGCACTTGTAGCTCCACACTCAGAGAACTGAAGCAGGAGGATGGTTTGTTGTCAACCTAGTCTTTGTAGCAAGGCCTTTTCTCAAAAATAAACAACAAATTAATACTTATGATTTAAATATGTTGCTTTCTCTCGGTGAGTCTGCCATCTTTGTCCCTGGCAAAGAAAGAAGACATCAGTCAGAATAGTGCAGGGATGTGAATCTACATTTCATGGATATAGTTAAAAATAGTTCTTTAAAAATATATATGTATATATATTACTATTTCCTAAATCACTAGTATGTTTTTTTTTTTTAAGGCCATGATAGGAATCTTACAAGTGAATGGATTTGGAGAAGAAAGCACTCTCATGCAAGATCTAAAACCTTTTCGGATTTTAATCAGCTTATTGGACAAACCTGAGCTAGGTAATATATGCCCAAAACATAAGCGGACATGTGCTTTTGTGTTGTTTCATGATAATAGTAGAATGAAGACACTGGGAAAATTGCAGTGTTCTTTTAAATTAAATACAGATTCTCAGATTCTCAACAGTTTGTTAACTGAAGTTAAAGATGTGTAGCTGGTGTTTATGTCAGCATCAGACCTGTGCCTGACACTGTAGGCCGCAGAGTCAGTTTCTTAAAAGACATCACCTCATCTCCTTTTAATCATTCACTAAAATGGAAACATTGTTGATCTGGCATAACTAACTTAGAATTTGAGGACTGGAACAGAAATGTGAGTTACATATTTCCTTCATAGTCTTCTTGTTGCTGTTGCTTTCTGTGGTTTCCAACATTGTGTGCTTATTATTTATTAGATCTACTATAGTACTTAACATAAACTAAGAAAAGGCAATTATCTAAAGTATGTAAATTTTCTAAGTATATTCAGGTGTTTTGGCACATGCTATAGTTCCCCAGCTCTTAAAAGTGAATTTTTTTGTGTCAGGAACTTCAACAGGGTCACTTTTGAGGTTTTCTGTGATGATGATGAAGCTCAGGGGACTTTTTAAAGAAGATAGTGGTAACTGTGAAGCAGTCAAACTTATTTTTCTGATTTTGAGCATTATTTAGCAACAACTTTGATGTGGCAAAATCTACTGGATAATTGTTCTAAGAGCTGCATGGTGTACCTTGCAGGTGTTTCTCTAAATCTTTAAGACTGTCCCATAAGCTGGGCGGTAGTGGTGCATGCCTTTAATCCCTGTACTCTTGAGGCAGAGACAGAGGAATCTCTGTGAGTTCAAGGCCAGCCTGATCTACAAGAGCTAGTTCCAGGCCAGTCTTCAAAGCTTCAGAGAAATCCTGTCTTGAAAAACAGGAAAAAAAAACTGTCCCATAAAGCTAGTTATACTCTCCTCATTTGGGATTAGGAAACTAAGACTCAAAAACTATAGAGCCTGCCTTTGGATTATGGTCACTTCTATTAAGGTGACTCTATACTTAAAATAAACATTTATCCCATTACTTACTATTTGACCATGTTTCAAAAGTTTACCTTTGGGGGCTAGGAAATCTCTTCATAAAGTACTTTTTTTCAAAGCATACTTTAATTGGACTATTCTTCAGGTCATCATGATTTGCTAACTCTAAATAACTGCTGCATATAATTTATTGTATATTAATTTTAGGACCTGTAATTCTAGAAGATGTTCTAATTGAGGTGTTTAGAACATTGTACTCTCAATGTAAAGCAGAATTGGATCTTCAAATGGAACCACCCTTCAGCAAGGACCATGCTCAGTTAAGCAGGTAGATTGCTAAAAAATTAAGCATGACATAAAAATGGCCTCAATTATTAATGCTTATGAAATGGACTCTAGTAATATAAATGAATATAATATGATTATTAGTAATGGTTATGATCTTACTCTAAAGTTTATATTACAGTGAATAAAATTATCACATTCATAGTATGAAATATAATTAATTGCACTCACTATTCAGGCAGGTACTTTAAACAAGAAGAGTAATCACCATTTGATAGTTGAATGTTTCTTAATCATATCAGTTTGGAAAATTAATTGAATATTTGGGCTGATGAGATGACTCAGTAAGTAGAAAAAAGCACTTGGCTCCAAGAGTGAGAATAGATATGTCACCATTGCAGTCTTCCTCCTGCTAGACAATATTCTAGCAGTGTGTAATAATGCGTACTACCCCAGTAATACTGCACTCAGTTTTGAAAGAAATATCAATATTTTTAATTGTTTGGTTTCTTTTATTTTTTAGTAAATTAAGGGAAAACAAGAAAACAGCCGAGCTGATTAAAACTGCGAATCTTCTTTTTAATTCCTTTGAACCTTATTATATGTGGGATTACATTGCACGCTGGTTTGAAGAATGTTGTCGGTAAGTTAACGGCTTCATTTGTTGTAGTCCAATAACATTCAAAGCTAATATTTAGCTTTTAAAATGTTCTTTTATACTTTTTTTTCCTACCGAAAACTTAATTATTTACCCATAATCTAAGTTTACTTTGTCAATTCAGGATATAAAAATCATTGCTAATATAGTCTTAGAACTGGAAAGGAGCTTAGAAATGATGATCCACTCCCCAGCATAGAGTGTTCCTGTGTCTGGCTTGCAGCAGCCCCCCTGTTTTTGACTGTGGAGAAGATAGCAGTCTGCATCAGCACATTTTCACAGAACTATTTCCGTTTATCAATAGGCCCACTGTGTGTTTTCAGAGACTTAGAACCATCCCATTTGGTAACTGATAAGCAATAATAAACACACCGCCCGTTAGGGTAGAAAGCCTGAAACAGTCTGAAATCGCGAGAGTGCTAGTGAAGCAGAGTGAAATCTCTATCCGGACTCCAAACTTAGCTCTTTCACGCCCTAGTTAACTTTTTTTTTTAAGGATTTATTTATTTATTATGTATACAACATTCCTGCAATGTATGTTTGTATGCCAGAAGAGGGCACCAGATCTCATTATAGATGATTGTGAGCCACCATGTGGTTGCTGGGAATTGAACTCAGGACCTCTGGAAGAGCAATCAGTGCTCTTAACCTCTGAGCCATCTCTCCAGCCCCCTAGTTAACTTTTAAAGCATGAGAAACATGTATTCCAAAGTAGGCATGTCCAATCTTGAGTCTAGAGAATTTAGAAATATATTTGTCTATGAATCTCTAAGAATTTGGGGATTTACTTGCTTGTCCAGTTGGCAGATATTGAGAACCCAACTGAAAAGCATCTGCTAGGCATATTAAATAATTGCTGACCTCAGGGACTTTATAGTGGTACAAGTAAGATACGCACATGTCTGCCCCGGGAATAGATTAAAAGTTGAAAATGCCTCGTAGGTTAAGGTGTCAGGATGGAGAGGAATTATTAGTATCTTTTGCCCACCTTGTGTTTTCTACACATATACCCACCCTTCTGTACTAATCTATATTCACAAGACACAACCATGGTTCCTGAGCCAACCTGAATTATTTCTTAAACATTCACCACCTTTTGTGCTGCTGAGCCTTCACTGTGCTATTCTTTACATATCCTACCTCCTTTGTTCTTCTGGAATAATCCTGTAGAGGGGTCGCTCACCTTACAGTAGCCTTGACTCTCTCAAACCCCACATCAGAATCTGCTATCCTCATACTTTCATTGATTTTATTTATTTCTCTACTTGTTTATGTTTCTTGCTAGTCAAATACGATATTAATTATATCTTGAGAGTATAGGGCAGTGTTTGGTCAAATAGGATTAATATTGTTGTTTCTTGGGTTTCATCTTGGATCAAAAGAGACTTCCTGTAAAACAGATGTTTGATCTCAGATCTTGAAGGAGAGTTACGTTCCAGATATGAAGAACATATGTTAGCATAACAGCAACACAGAAAAAACACTTGTAAACCAAGTGTCTCAGTTTAGAAATCAAATAAAGAAACATTTATTTTTACTTGGAGATATATCCATGGTGACAGCAGTGCAAATCTCAACAAGTGTGTTATATCCAGAACACGTAGAATCCAGAGGAGCCATTTCAGGGACCTCACTTTGAGATGTTTTTTTGAAAACAGTGTGGTGGTGTTCTGGGACAACGGGAATGAACATTTCAATGTGTCCCAATCCTGACTTGAGGCTTATTTGTTAAGACAGGGTTATAGTCATGTGTCTTCTATCATGTGATAGTGTGTTTGATAAAGTTGATTGTTTTCCTTTTAGGAGAACACTGCATGCCAGACTTCAGGTTGGGCCTGGAGACAGTAGTGACTCATCTGAGTTACAGCTGACCAATTTCTGCTTACTGGTGGACTTTTTGTTGGATATTGTCTCTTTGGTAAGACTATCTTGGTAAAGAGAAAAACATGGAATTTAAAGAGCATAGTTTATATATTTCATGTTTAATATAAATGTCATCTTCAGAAAAAAATCTTTTCTTTAAAACTAAATGTTTTTTCTTTGGCATAGCTTTTTTCTATAACATCTCCTAAACATTTTTTCTCCTTGGCATTTGTGTATAGAATACATGGAATCTACTTCCCAATTGCATGTTGTAAAATCTTATGTTTATTGGGTGGAATTCTGATGCTGCGTTTATATTTGTTAACAATGTTTTCTATTATAAGAAGACCGTTGGAATTGTTTTCCCTTGTGTTTTCTCTCCTCAACTTTTTGCTTTCTCATTTTGAAGCCTACTAGAAGTATGAGGGTGCTGTGTCAGGTATGGCATTCAGCCTGTTTTTATTTTAACTGATTTTATTCACTTCCATTAGAATGTTATTAATATAGCTCATAAAATTGGGGTATCTAATTATATAATGCTTGAAGTACTTGGATTAAGAAATTGGGGGGTGGGGGGAGTTTGTGACCACGCTCTTGTCCTATGAACGATATCTGTACCTGTGGAGGCTAGAAGTTGAAAGTGGTTGTCTTCCTGAATTACTCTCCACCTTACTTTTTGAGACTGGGTCCCTGGAGCTTGCCAGTTAGACTAGACTGGCTGACTGCTGGCCCTCAGGAACCTGCCTGTCTCTCTGTCCCTAGCACTGGGATTGCAGATGTGCACCATCTGACCTGGCTTTAATGTGGGTGCTAGGGATCCGAACTCAGATCATCTTCATGCTTTCACAGCAAGCACTTTAGCCCCTAAGCCAACTCCAGACATTAAGTGCACATTTTCTGAGTCATCAGTATGAAAATGCCTATGAGCTGTTAGGAGCATGATACCCATAAAACATAAGCAAATATAGAGCCTTACTTGTATGAATTAAAATAAAATAGCTTTTATATATTACATTAAATCTTTCTTATTTTCTTTTATTTTCAGGAAACTTACATTGAAATACAGACAGAACACTTGCCCCAGTTACTGCTCAGGATGATTTCTGCCTTGACAAGCCATCTCCAGACATTACGCTTGTCTGAGCTCACAGATTCTTTGAAACTCTGCTCAAAGATCCTTAGCAAAGTCCAGCCCCCACTGTTATCTGCTGGCACTGGGGGTGTGGTACAGTTTCCAAGTGGGCAGAGCAGCACAGTCAAAGAATGGGAAGACAAAAAGGTAATTTTAGCTGGGGTTCTTAGTATCAGATCAGTTATGTTTTTTAGTGCAGAACATTTTTTAAGATAAGTTGTTTAAATATCAGTGATCAAAGTGCTTTAGCAATAGAATCTTGTTAACTTGGTCATTATATAGTTGATTGTCTATGTCAGTACTTTACAGTAGAAGTAAAATACATATGACATCTAATTTTAGGAATTTAAAATTTTCTGTTTGTCACATTAAAAAGAAGCTGATGGCATTGTTTTACTTAGCCAAATATAACAAATACATTATCATTTCATATGTAATGTATACAAAATTGATATCATAGTATCTTTATGCAATTACCAAACTTTTAGCAGGAATTCTTGGTTTTGTAAAATTTATATAAGACAATTAGTCATATTGAAGTTTTTATAAGCATGAATCTTTGATAATAGCTATGTTATCTTTTTATTTTAGCTTTAAAAATTGAATGCCTTAGTCATATGAGCTACAGTGTGAAATATCTAGTAAACATAAAAGCATTACCTATTGTCTGGGTAACAGGCCTATGTATAAATTTTATTGATTCTTTCACTGCATCAAATTTTTGGCATGATTTTCCTGTAATCTATAATCTTTATTTAAATTTTTAAGTACCCATATGTTCAATATTTTGAAATTGAGTAAAACTAAACTCTCTTTGTACATATTCACACATATATCTAAGCATGTAATATATAATTTTAATGTTTTACACCAATAGCATACTTTAATACCAGTGAAATCCTAATTGAAAAATTAGTGATTTAATTCTTTTCAGACTTACACTGATTTATCTAGCACGGGCCAGTGAGATGACTGACGCAGTGAGTAAAACCATTTGCTGTCAAATCTGATGACCTGAGTTCAGTCCCCAGAAGACACGTGGTGAAAGGGAAGAACTGACTCCCTAAGGGTTGTGCTCTGACTTCTGACATACACACCCACACAAACACATATACATAATAAATAAATGAAACAATTCAATCTAGTAAAGTATGAGTGGAGGTTTTCAATTGAATTATATGTTAATTACATTAGGTGTAATCACATTGGCACTATGTTAATATAAGTATTTGAAAATTTCTAGAGAATCAGGTTTGTTGTCTGTAATCATATGCTTATATAATTGCCCCCTTTCCATAGATAACCTGTTTTACTTCTCCACAAAATAAAATTTGCGGGTAGTATGTACAACCTTTCCCACCAGCCGCTAAACCTGAAACTTTTTTCTCATTATGTACTAATATATCCTTCATAATGAAATGAAATTTAATCATTTTAAATATATTTGGGGTTATTCTACATAAACTAGAACTAGCCTGCTTTCCAGGTTGGTTCTTTCCAACCTGCTCTTCATATATGTATAATACATTCTGTCTCTACCATGGTAGGAAAGACCTTTCATGGGACTGTCATTACACGGTGCTCTAAGATTTTCTTAGAAATAAAACTAAAAAGCGTTTAACTGATAATATGCTGAATGAGACTTATGGGAGCTGGAGAAGACAAACCCTTACCATTTTTTCAGTAACATGTTCAATATGTGGAAATTCATATTTATCTGAAAGCCTTTATTGATGATCATTGGTATGGTAAATGAGACTCTGTTCAGTTAAATCCAGGACAGTTAAATAATACAGTCTAAATTATGGTGTAACATTGAATATAACTCCCATATCCACCCATATTTCCGTTCATCCTTCCTTCTTCTTTCATGCGCCTTAGCCATAATATGTTTTTCCAATCCTTTTTCCTGAAGCACAATTGTATAATCTTAGATATATGAAAGTTGATAATATTTTCAGGCTGAGACCATGTTTTTTTGAAATGTATTTGAAGGGCTACTGCTTTTAATAACGGTGAGCCTAGTTTGACCACATGGCACTTAATATTTTTTATAATATTTTTGTATTGGGCATCTACTCAAATGGCCTAAATACCCTTTCTATTTTTAGAAAGAAATTCATCATAAAAACTATATATCCACATAATATAGTCTAAACCAATAAATATTATTCATGTATGCAAGTTTAATTAGATTTATAGATTAAATTCTATTACATTAGTATTGTCCTTTGTATTAATATAAAAATAAATAGGAATAAGTTAATGATAGTTTTATTACCCAAATAAGTCTTCTTTTGTAAAAAGTACATCATTTAAATGGTAAATAACCTTTCAAAGGAGAAAAATAAGCAAATGAGTTCAATATGCTAGCCACTATAGACTTTGACACCATAATATGAAGAGTTGTACTGTACATAGTAATACTGTGGTCACATTAAAAATAATAATAAATAACCGAGTTGAAAATCTCCCTCTCCAAAGATCTGTGTTAACAACTTAGCTTTTCTACTGCAGCATTGGGCAAATTTATTTTAAACTCCCTGAAATTCAGTTTTCTTTCTTTTGTTGTTTGGTTGGTTTTGGTATTTTGAGACAGGGTTTCTCTGGGTAATAGCCTTGGCTGTCCTGGAACTCACTTTGTAGACCAGATTAGCCTCGAACTCATAGAGATCATCTTGTCTCTGCCTCTTGAGTGCTGGGATTAAAGGCATGTGCCTCGAGGCCCAGCTTGAACTTAAGTTTTCTGTCTTTGAAACAGAAAAATTACTTTGTTCATTCAGTATCTTTTATGAACTAACTGTACAATCTATATAAAACAAGCAATTACACATTTAATTACAGTTAATATAGATGATTAGTGTAGGGCCCAATTAGAGGTATAGGTGTAGGATGGGGGCAGGTAAGAGGGTGACTTGGCATACCTAGGAGTCAGGGACTGCTTCTTGAAGTGGAGCCCTAGAGAAATTGTTGGGGTGGAGAAGTATGAAAGGAGAAAGCACATGACAGGAAAAAACAGTGGCAAAGACCCTAAGGCAGAAAGGAACCCTATGCACTTGATGATGCAGTTATAAGAAAGGCAGGAGCCAGGTTAACAGAGCCTTGTTCGCTATACTAAGGCTTTTATTCTTTGTCTTAGGAGCAATGGGAAGACAAAGAAGGGGAAAAAGGCAAGTGCCAAAATAAGATACATGTTTTAGAAACTTACTATGGCTGCAGTGTGGAGTATGGATCTGAGAAACAAAAATGGATGTGGGGAGACCTGCAGTAGTGCAGGTGAGAGGTGGTGTTAAGTTGGGCTAACAAGATACGGGAAAAAGAAGAAATACATTTAGGAGCAAAATTTTTTTTTTATATTTATTTATTTATTAAGTATACAATATTCTGTCTGCATATATGCCTGCAGGCCAGAAGAGGTCACCAGATCTCATTACAGATGGTTGTGAGCCACCATGTGGTTGCCGGGAATTGAACTCAGGACCTTCGGAAGAGCAGGCAATGCTCTTAACCGCTGAGCCATCTCGCCGGTCCCTAGGAGCAAAATTTTAAAAACACTAGTGATAAAATAATTAAGGATAATGAGTGATCACTAAAATGTGTGCTTGCTGGGCATTAGGTACTCTGCCAGTTTCCCTCTATATTAAATCCTTAAACTAACTGTAAAATGTAGAAACTTGTTGTTATAGTAGTCCTTTTTATAAGTGTTCCCATTTTCATAATTTCAGTTGCCAGTGAGTAGTCAATGGCCAACCTAATGTTTTATGTGGAAAATACTAGTAATAATTTACAAGTTCTAAATTCTTTGCTGCTGTTGTTTGTACATTGATGGAATCATCCGCTGTCCTCTTCAACATGCAAAGCATCCTTTTTCTGGCATAGGCAATCTGGTATCTATCCACCCTCCTTTCTTAGTTATCAGATGGATTCTGTCTGTGTGCTCGTTCAAGCAGCTCTTATTGAGTAGCAGTGTTAATACTGCAACCAAGTACCTGCATCATTCATCTCACTTCTCATCATACTGTCACATCATCTTAAGAAAGATGCCTGTGATATAATAAGATATTTTGGGAGAGTCCACATTCATGTTAGTCTTATTTTATTAGAATTGTTTTATATGATTAATGTGGTTAACATTTCTTCCTGTGCTGCCTTATCATGAGTCTGTGTATATCACTGGTTCTCAACCTTCCTAATGCTGTGATCCTTTAAAATAGTTCCTTATATAGTAGTGATTCCCAGCCATAAAATTATTTTGTTGCTACTTCATAACAGTCATTTTTCTACTGTTATAGATCATAATAGACATCTGATATGCAGGATATCTGATATGCAAACCCTGTGATTGAGAACCACTAGTTTGTATGAACAGAAAAAAAGCCAGTTATGAAGTTTTCAGTACTAACCATAGTTTCAGGCATCTACTATGGGTTTTAGAATATATACATACATATACACATATACACATACTGTATATGTATACATGTGTGTATATATATATATATATATATATATATATATATATATATATAGTGTGTGTGTGTGTGTGTATCCCTTGCAGATAAGAGGACACTGATGTGCACAAATTAGGAACCTGAGGTTTGAAGACTATCAAGTTCATGGCACATACCTAGCTGACTTAGAACTCACACCCTTAGCCACCATACTGGTGTGGGTATAAGACAAGTTGAAAAAGAAAGGTATGGAGAAAATACTGTGACTTGTAGGCTTCCATCTTCCTTGCTTTAATGAATGATGGTGTGTTATTCACTAAAGCAGGAAACACTGGGTTAAGCCCAGCTTTAAGTAGAAGTACTTAATTCATGCATTAAAAAGAAAATATTCTCATGATCTTACTCAGATTATCCCCTGTTGCAGACATGGAACACATTCAAGGGAATGCACAGCTTTATTTACACAAAACCAGACAATACTTGACTCTGCCCCTAGTCTAGAAATGGTCATTTGTCTGTATTGCCATTGTCTCTTTCTAGATTCTAAACTGTTCCCTTTGGCCCTGTGCCTAATCCATGATCTGAATATATGAGCTGAGCACTCTTCACTGAAGGGATCTAGGTGTAAGGGCATGCAATGACACTTGACATACTTCAACAGAGATTTTTATTCATGTGGTCCCAAACACATCCTCCATTAGATTTTATTTATAATACTTAAAATGCAAGATTTTAATCTTGTATTTCTCATTCTTTACATTGTTTAGACATTAAGAAAGATTATTTATGAAGAAGATAGAATAGTCATTTGAAACAAGGGTACATATATGTATGTTTACCTCAGGACCCTTACAAGTGTGGTGCCACATGCCTCTACTCCTGACACTTAAGAGGAGAGTTTGAGGTAGAATTGAGCCTGGGTACATGACAAGACCTTGTCTGAAAAATCAAGTCATTAAAAAAAAAAGCCAGCCTTATTATATGACACAATGAATGATAAGTAATTGGTGAATGAGTTTATCTTCTTGTATTTTTTGGAATCCTATTAACTGTTTGCTATTGATTATCAGAAACTTTAGTCAATGTAGGAACTACTTTGATTCTAGTGTAAACTTAAGCTGTATATAAGTAGTCTATATCTTTCTCTGAAAAGATCACCCTTTCTAGTCCTTAGTATCTATGTTCCTACTCAACCTTTCGCTTTGTTTAAAATCACCAGGTATCATCAGTTTCTGTAGAAAATCCTGCTGAAGTATTTGAAGATGGAGAAAACCCACCAAGTAGTCGATCATCAGAAAGTGGCTTCACTGAGTTTATACAATATCAAGCAGACCGAACTGATGATCTTGACAGAGAGCTGAATGGACAGGGTACAGCTACCATCCCAATTGGAAGCACATCTTCAGAGACAGAAACAGCATCCACAGTGGGATCTGAAGAAACTGTTATCCAGCCACCTTCCACCTTCACTGAGGGTACAGCAGCCCGAAGTGGGAAGGCAGCACAAAAGACTGCGATGCAGTGCTGCTTGGAGTATGTCCAGCAGTTTCTTACCAGACTCATTCACCTCTACATCGTTCACAGTGACTCCCTTTCTCAGCCTTTGGCTGCCGACCATCAGGGAGATGTCTGTCGATTTCAAAGAGACACTTCAAAATGGGACAGGGATTCCCAAGGGGATGTAAAAGAAAGAAGTATATATACACCAAAAACTTCAAAAGAATACCTTTCTGCCTTCCTTGCTGCCTGTCAGCTCTTCTTAGAGTGCTCAAGTTTCCCAGTCTATATTGCAGAGGGAAACCATACCTCAGAGTTACATTCTGAGAAACTTGACACTGGTAAGATTGTTTTTTTTTTTTTAACTTTTTTTTTATTGAGAAAAGGAAAAAAAAAACAAATTTCCTCCTCCTCCCAGCCTCCCATTTCCCTCCCCCTCCTCCCACCCTTCTCCTCCCCCCACCCTTCTCCCCCTCCCCCCACTCCTCTCCCCCTCCCTCTCCAGCCCAAAGAACAGTCAGGGTTCCCTGCCCTGTGGTAAGTCCTAGGTCCTCCCCTCTCCGTCCATTTCTAGGAAGGTGAACATCCAAACTGGCTAGGCTCCCACAAAGCCAGCACATTACGTAGGTTCAAAACCCCGTGCCATTGTCCTTGGGTTCTCATCAGCCCTCATTGTTCGCCATGCTCAGAGAGTCCAGTTTTATCCCATGCTTTTTCAGTCACAGTCCAGCTGGCCTTGGTGAGCTCCCAATAGATCAGCTCCACTGTCTCAGTGGGTGGGTGCTCCCCTCGTGGTCCCGACTTCTTTGCTCATGTTCTCCCTCCCTCCGCCCCCCACTGGGACCCCGGGAGCCCAGTCCAGCGCTCCAGTGTGGGTCTCTGTCTCCGTCTCCATCCATCACCAGATGAAGGTTCCATGATGATATGCAAGACATTCGTCAGTATTGCTCTAGGATAGGGTCATTTCAGGTTCCCTATCCTCAGCTGCCCAAGGAACCAACTGGGGACCTCGGCTTGGGCATCTGGGAGCCACTCTAGGTTGAATATGGGTTGTACTCACTCATAATTGGTTTCTAGCCATAAACAAGGGTCACGGAGTCTACAATTGGTGATCCCAAAGAAGCTAAATAAGAAGGTGAACCAAAGGAAAAGCATATAGTTGTCCTCTTGGCTATGGGAAGTAGACAAAATTGCCGGGGAGAAAATTGAGATCTTGGGGGTGGGGTGGGATGGGGGTGAGGGGAGATGGGGAGAGAAAAGTGAGAAGGGGAGAATGGGGGGAACTTGGGGAAAAAGGAGGATTGGGATAAAGGAAGGTTGGATAGGGGAGCACGGAAGCACAATTCTTAGTTAGGGGAGCCACCTTGGGGTTGGCAAGAGACTTGAACCTAGAGTGGCTCCCAGATGCCCAAGCCGAGGTCCCCAGTTGGTTCCTTGGGTAAGATTGTTTTTGCTATTATATTTTAGTATTTTATGCAATGTCCATGTGTGTTCATGTGTGAATGTGTTAGAGAACAACCCCGTGGGAGTTGGTTTTCCTTCCACCATGTAGGTTCCAGGGATTGCACTCAGGTTATCCGGCTTGGTGGCAAGTGCCTTTTCTCACTGTGCCATCTCTTCAGACTAAATGAAATCCAGTCATTATGGGGAAGTTACTGTTAGGAGATTGTGATTTACATGGCTTTCACATTTTGCTTAAAAGCTAGAAACTGGAAGTAAAAGTCTGGGAGAAACAATGTAACAATTTCACTTCTCTCTTATGACATCACATGTGTTCCTGTAGGACAGTGGGCATTAGATAATATTTGTTGATAAGATACTTCTAAAGATAGGAAGTTAGATTATATTACTTGGCATATGAAAGTATATATTTTTAAAAGTTTGTGAAATTCTTATTGTTGCCTTATTTTTCAAAGTTATAAAGACTATTTGAGAAACCATGATTTTAAAAGATCAAGACCTGAAGTAGTGTTGTTTGTCATTTTGAAATTAACTTAAATCTACATGAACTGATTCATGCTGTCTTTTGTTTCAGACTGTGAACATGCACATCCTCCACAGTGGCTCCAGACTCTCATGAGCGCCTGCAGCCAAGCAAGTGATTTCAGTGTTCAGAGTGTCGCCGTGTCTCTGGTCATGGACCTAGTGGGATTGACTCAGTCAGTTGCCATGGTCACTGGGGAAAGTATCAACAGCATGGAGCCTGCTCAACCCTTAAGTCCAAACCAAGGAAGAGTAGCCGTAGTTATTAGACCTCCCCTAACACAGGGCAATCTGAGGTATATAGCTGAGAAGACTGAATTTTTCAAGGTAAATTCCAAGAAATCCAGGTTGTACATGGCTAAGATAAGTTTGCAATATATGATGCTTGATTTGTGGCACTGAAGTAAGAAAGGAAAGAGTTGAACTAAACAAGAAGAAAGCCCATTTATATGGTAGATATTTCTGTAGTAAGTGGATATTTTGCTTCTTTTAATAGAGTAAACCCTTTCTTTTCTAAAACTCTATGGCAGGTTGTTCTGATTTTGTGTTGTTTGATTACCTTTGGTGCATGGTGTCCCTCAGGACCAATAGTGCACACTCTGATTTTACCATAATGGTACAGATGCCTTCCCAGAGAACATCAAGTATCTTTAAGCTCACTGCCTCCTACAGGTGGATTTATACATTCAGGAGTTTTTAGAGTCAATTTCAAGTCATTACCCCCTACCTGATACTTCCTCCTGCTAGAGTAGAGTTGATTCTATAGTATTATGGTAAGCCCTAAAGACTCTTGTCTTCTTATGAGCGGCATAGATCAAAGACTCCGATAGCACATGGAGCACATCTGACTTCAGAAAACTCCATGGACTTGGGATGTAGCTGAGTGATAGCATGCTTGCCTAACATACATGAGGCCATTTTGCAATCCTCAGCACTAGAGAAGAGGGAGAAAACTCTCACAGGTTCTTAGGTATTTGAATATTTTAGTCTGCAACATGTGAGAATGTATCAGACTTTATTCTGGTGTTACTTCATTAAACACCAGTAAAGTAATCGAGAGTTCTTATCTAGGCCATGGAGAAACTGGCTGTTACATTGCTGATTTTAGAAGAATTTGAAAGGAGTATCAGCCAGAGAGTTGGCTCAGTGGCTAAGAGCACTTAAGGCTGTTGTAGTGAACCCAGGTTCGATTCCCAGCACTGAGTGGAATTCACAACTCTCTGTAACTCCAGTGCCAAGAGATGCAACATCACTTGTCAACTTTATGGCACCAAGCAGATACATGGTGCACTTACATACCTGCAAGCAGAACACCCTTGTGAAATAATTCTAAACAAAAAGTTGTTTAATGTATTATAAAGGATTCTAATGTTCAGTTAGCCAGAAAGTGAGCAGCTGTGTTTGACTTTTATAAAGATTATATAATCAGTCACTTTCACATCTTTTTCTGTAGCATGTAGCCTTGACCTTATGGGACCAGATGGGAGACGGGACACCTCAGCACCATCAGAAGAGTGTGGAATTATTTTATCAATTACATAATTTGGTTCCTTCTTCTAGCATCTGTGAGGACGTTATAAGTCAGCAGTTAACCCATAAAGATAAGGTAAGTCCTTATCCTGCACACACAAGAGCATGCACCTACATGCACACACACACACACTCAAGCACGCATATCCAAAAAATAAATTAAGGGACCTCTCTAGGAAAATTATTATACCTCATATCAGAATAAACAATAATAAAGAACATAATGTTAAATGTGAGTAATAGTGTTCATTTAAAAAATTCTTAAATTCTAATTTGTGTCCTACCATATTCTTTCAAAATTGTTCAGAAATCAAATTTTAGAACAAATCTTGCGTTTCATTTTCTGTTTTACATTATGTATAAATATATAACAAATAAAAACCTGTTATTTTTAACATACATTTCCTTTTTAAGAATAATTCTTACAAGTTCTGAGTAAAGATACACATCCCTGAAAAAATTCAAACAATATTGAATTTTAAATATTTCCCTTGGTTAATGTATAAATACAAGGATCATAGAAAAAATCATGTCTTAAGCTTATAGATAAAGCAAGCACTCTTCTAACTTACCCCATATAGGTTGTTTTTTTTTTTTAACAATTAAAGTCTTATTGGTTGGGACTTTGCTTGAAGCGTTTTATAAATATTTGAGGATGAGTGTAAAAAACTGACACCATATTTTCACTAAATTTAAAATACATGTTTTTTTTAGAAATTCATTTGAGTATGATTATTTTCCTGAGAGAAAATAATTTTTAAACTCAATTGTTTTATTTAAGAAGAAAGAAATGTTTTGTATATGCATGATATAATGGCATGCATGTTTTTAGCTGTCGTTGTTTTCTGTTATACTATCAGTAGTCACATCGATAAAAGTCTAAAGTAATTCTTTGAGTTAAGGTGATGTTCTAGTTTGGTTTCTGTTGCTGTAATAAAACATAATGATGAAGACCAGCTTAGAGGAAAAGGTTTATTTGTCTGATACTTCTAGATCATACTATCACTGAGAGAAGTCAGAGCAGGAACGATGACAAAAACTATGGAAGAACATTGCTTTATAGCTTGCTCTCTGGCTGCTGACAGGCATATACTTAGCTAGCTAGCTTGCTTGTGTGAGTGCTTATGTCTTCCTCCTTTCTTCTTTCTTTCCTTCTTTTTTTGAGACAGGGTCTCTCTCTGTAGCCCTGGCTGTCCTGGAACTCACAGAAATTCACCAGATTCTGCCTCTAGAGTGCTAGAATTACAGGTGTGTGACACTACACCCACCTTTACCTCGTTTTCTTGTATATCCCACAACAACCTGCCTAGGGTGCTTCCGCAATGGGGCTAGGCCCTCCAAGATCAATTAGCCAATGAGACAGTGCCTCTTAGGTGTGTCCACAAGCCAGTCTGATCTAGGCAGTTCCTTATTTGAGATTCCCTCTTCCCTGATAACTCAGGGTTGTATCAACTTCCAGTAAAAGCTAAACCAGCATAAGTGACCCTTTAGGCTAAATATTTTTGTCTATATACAAATATTTTGTTTGATTCTACTTCCAAGTTATATAACATACTAAAAATTCATTGCAGTGTGTACTTGAGCACTGTGGCCATTAAACTTGGTACTTGTAAACAGTTATACTGATTTTATTATTAAATAATTTTATTAAATCACTTAATATCTTCAGTTGAGAAGAAAATAATTTAATCTCCCATTTTTCTCAGAAAATAAGGATGGAAGCACATGCAAAGTTTGCAGTTCTTTGGCATCTAACAAGGGATCTCCACATAAATAAGTCATCTTTTGCACGTTCCTTTGACAGGTTGGTTACATTTTATATTCCCATCTTACTGTTGGTTGTCTTTTCTGGAAGTCTCTGGCAGGATAGAACAGGAGATGAGAATTTATTAGTTTTTTAGAAAATCAAAGTTGCAGTAAAATACTTGGTAGTGTTACCTAGCCAGTAGATTTTCATTTCTAATGTGTAGAGAACCAAGTGTCTTCCTTTCAGACATTGGGCCATCAAATCCCTTTTATGTGCCATGTGTCATTGTATGATGGTAGGAATACAGAGAACACCCAGCCTTCTTGAATCTATATTCACACTGTTGAAATACTAGACAGCCATTCTCAATCCTCTGCCTTAACTGAAAGTACTACCAACACCCCCCCTCCCATAGATTCAAAATATTTGTCTCCAGAGATGCTTGTTCACATATAGACCCAAAAGTAAATGGAGTAATTCATGCTTCAGATATTAGATTTGCATTAATTCTGGGCTCATAAGGTATCAGAAGATAGTAATCTTACCTTCAGGTCTTATAAAAGTAGCCATAATCCTAACTGCGATTACAACCCAACTTTGGATTAACCAGTACTTTTCAGCCATCTTCAAAGGAGTTTCTGTTGAACCATCTGGTCAACCCATATAATGAATGAGACCTTGAGCCAAGTGCCTTACAAACAAGTTTCTAGTTTGGCAACGACCTGTTCTAATCTGACAGAGAAAGCAGTTGAAATCCACTGAATTTAACTTGCTAACCCAAGATTCCACAGAGGATTTGGGTATTGGGTTTTCTGGTTTCAGACTAGCTCAGACCTTTTATGGGATGGCATTACTTGAATTTCGTGCATTCTTTTAACTCCTGGAGAGAATTGAGAGCAGAGTAGCCCTCGCCATTGTGAAAACTTTAGTGCATAATATCAGTGAAATATGTTACTAAGCAAGACGAAGTAAAATGTGTCTTGTAAAAGTAATATACACTTGTAATATTTTTCAATGTGAAAAGAAGAAAATGCTTTCTTAACTAGAAAAATTGCTAAAAATATTAACTACAGAAAAAGTCATACTGCAATTAAAAGTGTTTTATTCTTTGTTTTTATTGTCCGTGTTTAGGTCACTATTCATCATGTTAGATAGCCTTAATAGTCTTGATGGTTCTACTAGCTCTGTGGGGCAAGCCTGGCTGAACCAGGTGCTACAAAGGCATGACATTGCCAGAGTACTGGAACCGTTATTACTGCTTCTACTTCATCCAAAAACTCAGAGGGTTTCAGTGCAGCGTGTACAAGCAGAACGTTACTGGAGTAAGACTTCCTGTTATCCAGGAGAGGAAAATGACAAACATTTCATGCAAAATTTTACCTGCAACAATGGTAAAGGTCATAAAGTTTACTTCTAATTAGACTTAAGTTATTCAAAGAAGTGAGGTGTGACCATACAGTGATTGTCAAGAGAATTGTGTGTGGGAAATTTTTCATGTCTTATTTCCTCCCTTCCTTGTCTGTTAGAGTCTCATCTAGATGGGTCAAAATACACTTCATCAGTAACTGTCTTTGAGCTTTTAGATCTTGTTAATAAGTTGAGTTTCTCAGAGGAGGAATCAGCCACAATTGTAGTCAGAGATGGTCAATTTTTATGAAGTATTTTTGAATTTATGTAGCAATTCAGATCCTGTAAAGGCTCATGGGGAGGCCTATAATGCACACTTTATATATGATAAGTCATGAGTCATTTTTCCTTATCTTTTATAGACAAATCACCTTGTGGGTCAGCTTATTTTACCAGCCATTCAGTTGATGTTCAGAAAGCTGTGGCTTTCAGTTCCACAGCTGGTAAATGGTGACGCTACAAACTACCATGCTTCTATTCCATTTCTAGTGTGTTTCTGCTGAGTCTGGGGTCCTCTGTTTAGCTTTTATGTGCTTCCTGTGGATGTTCTAAGAACTTGCACTACCCTGCTTATTGCCAAAACATTCAGGTGGTAGCACTCTGCCAGCCAGTCTCTAACTGTTGCCGAATTCTCATTTCTCCTCTTATTCCAGTCTCAGACTTCAACTGAGGTACCAGTACTTTGGTGCCATTTAACTTTACTATGCATACAGCACCAAAACTTCTTCTGAAACATAACATAGTTCTGCCCTACATGGTGTGAAATGGAAGAAAAATATGTTTTTGTGGTCCCTTACTCATTTAAAACTCCTCTTGGTTTCCCATCTGATGCAGGCTAGATAGTTCATAAGTATTTGTTGAATTTGTACTAAAACTAAGGAAGTTATTGATACTTTAAACTATATATTATTTAAATTTTAACCAGCATAAATAAAGGGGAGTATCATATAAGGAGGAAAGAGTAATTTTAACCTGTAATTTTAAAGAATGTCTTATTTTAGAGAAAAAAGGTAAAATTTATGTTCTGTCTATTAAACTTACTTTTGTCATTAAGCTATAAATTCTAATGATCATCCACATGATTATCTTATTTCGAAGTTCTAAGATAATGGTAAACTAAAATTTTAATCAGAAGATACAAGTTAGTGATAAAAATAAATATTATAGTTTTTGAAGTTGGTCTGCTTTTTATATTTTAGTTATCTTAATCATTTTTGTGTTTTTTCTCCTTTTCTATTTGTGTCATATGCCAGTAAGCCAAGTGCACCTCATTGCATCGAAAGGAAATGGTGAAAAACATCTTACTATGGACGAAATAGAGAATTTCAGCCTGACTGTTAATCCATTGAGTGATAGACTTTCCCTCCTAAGCACCAGCAGTGAGACAATTCCAATGGTTGTATCTGACTTTGACCTCCCAGATCAGCAGATGGAAATACTTCAGAGCTCTGACTCCGGGTGTTCTCAGTCTTCTGCCGGAGACAACTTCAGTTATGAAGTTGATCCTGAAAATGTAAATGCTCATGAGGATTCTCTCATGGCAAAGGCAAGCTCCCCAGATGATGATGTTCAGCAAGTCGTCTTTGACCTGATATGTAAAGTTGTAAGTGGCCTGGAAGCAGAATCCGCATCAGTTACATCTGAGTTAGAAATAGAATCCCTGCCACTAAAGAGCGGTGATTTAGATGCAGGTATAAAGGCCATGAAAAGTGACGATCAGGCCTCTCAACACAGTCAGCTTGCTTTGCTGAGTGACGACAGCCCTCAGTTTCTGTCTGTGTCTGCAGAGGAAGGCTGTGAGTGCTTGACCAATGGGATCTCCAGAAACAGCTCGTCTCCTTGCATTTCAGGAACAGCACAGACTCTCAATGATTCTTCTGTTTCCACAGAAACCAAATCTAGACAAAGGAGTCACAGTAGTATTCAGTTCAGCTTCAAAGAAAAGTTAGCAGAAAAGATCTCAGAGAAAGAAACAATTGTTAAGGAATCAGGTAAACAACCAGGTGCAAAACCCAAAGTAAAGCTTGCCAGAAAAAAGGATGAGGACAAAAAAAAAGCTGCAAATGAGAAACTGAAACAAACAAGTGTGTTCTTCAGTGACGGCCTGGACTTAGAGAACTGGTATAGCTGTGGTGAGGGCGAAATTTCTGAAATCGAGAGTGACATGGGCTCTCCAGGATCACGGAAATCTCCCAATTTCAACATCCATCCTCTCTACCAACATGTGCTCCTGTATCTGCAGTTGTATGATTCATCAAGGACTCTGTATGCCTTTTCTGCCATCAAATCCATCTTGAAAACTAACCCCATTGCTTTTGTAAATGCCATTTCAACCACAAGTGTAAATAATGCATATACTCCTCAGCTGTCACTGCTTCAGAATCTATTGGCCAGACACCGAATCTCTGTTATGGGCAAAGACTTTTATAGTCACATTCCAGTGGACTCAAATCATAACTTCCGGAGTTCCATGTACATCGAAATTCTTATTTCTCTCTGCTTATATTACATGCGTAGCCATTACCCAACTCATGTCAAGGTCACTACCCAAGACTTGATAGGCAATCGAAACATGCAAATGATGAGCATAGAAATCTTGACTCTCCTCTTTACAGAGCTAGCAAAAGTAATAGAAAGCTCTGCAAAGGGTTTCCCTAGTTTTATCTCTGATATGCTATCTAAGTGCAAAGTTCAGAAAGTGATTCTTCATTGTTTGCTATCCTCTATCTTCAGTGTACAAAAATGGCACAGTGAAAAAATCGCAGGTAAGAACATGGTTGCTGTGGAAGAAGGCTTCTCAGAAGACAGCCTCATCAATTTCTCAGAGGATGAATTTGACAATGGCAGCACACTCCAGTCACAGCTTCTTAGGGTGCTTCAGAGGCTGATTGTTCTAGAACACCGGGTGATGACGATTCCTGAAGAGAATGAAGCAGGTTTTGATTTCGTTGTGTCTGATCTGGAACACATCAGTCCCCATCAGCCCATGACTTCTCTTCAGTATTTGCACGCTCAGCCCATCACTTGTCAAGGCATGTTCCTCTGTGCAGTGATCAGAGCTTTGCATCAGCACTGTGCATGTAAGATGCATCCACAGTGGATTGGCTTAATCACATCTACTCTGCCTTACATGGGAAAAGTTCTACAGAGAGTTGTGGTTTCTGTGACACTACAGCTGTGCAGGAATTTGGACAATCTAATTCAGCAGTACAAATATGAAACAGGATTATCTGATAGTAGGTAATGACTGAATTTAGCTTTGTTGTCATTTTGGACATTAATTCAGCAGTAAAAATACAAAACATGGTTATTTGATGTTAGTAAAGATTGATTTTTAACTTTGTTGTTAGTGACATTTTTCATAGATATGTCTCCTTAAATGTCACGATCTGAGTGAACCACAGAAATCGGTTCTGGCAGAGTTGGCATTTAGCTGCATACGGCCCTCAGTTTGATCCCTAGCACTGTCACAAAGAAACAAAAAGCATACTAGGAGTAAATGAAATAGTGGCTGTCAGTATGTTATAAATAGTAAGCCATTTTTAAAAATAAGAAAGTTCAGCTCTAGTATTTTATTATCACTAAGATATATAGAATAGAGATGAAAGAAAACAGTTCTTTTTTTCTTTCAAGCAAGAATTAAAGTTAAATTAGATGTTCTTTTGACTTAACTGAGGAAAAAAAAAGTTTTTCCAGTCCTTGTCCAGTATATTATCTAAATACAAATAAATTTGCAGCTGAAGTGAATATAAATTTTAAAGTATTTTCCCCATCTAATTTTGTTATTGGTTTCCCCAGTTTGGTGGTAAACTCTGTGTCTCAGCCATATTCAGAACTGATCTGTGAAGAATTAGGCAGATGTTTAGTAGACTGGTGTCTGGTTCTCCTCTAAGAAAACCTCCACTGATGTGTTTGGCATTCCCCAGGAGGGGGTTCACAGAGGCTTTATTTCTTTACTTTGTATATTGTTCTTTTTTAAAAGAACATATATATATATATTTTTTTTTAATTTATTATGTATACAATAGTTTCTCTGCATGTATGCCTACAGGCCAGAAGAGGGCACCTCATTACAGATGGTTGTGAGCTACCATGTGGTTGCTGGGAATTGAACTCAGGACCTTTGGAAAAGCAGGCAATGCTCTTAACCGCTGAGCCATCTCTCCAGCCCTGTATATTGTTTTTTAGCCAAGCAGAACTCTGATGCATTTAGATCAGCTCACTTACAGATTAGGAAATAGTAAGTCCCTGACGTTTTCTTTTTTTATTATTCGTGTTTATTGAGTGCCTACTGTGTGTCTGGCATGTGCTGGGCACTTACTAGTGGTAAACTGAAGTATGCTTTCACAGACCTTCTGTTTCATACATTTTTTCAGGCCTTTGTGGATAGCATCAGTTATTCCACCAGATATGATTCTTACTCTTTTGGAAGGGATCACAGCCATAATCCATTACTGCTTGTTGGATCCGACGACCCAGTATCATCAAGTAAGATTTCAGAGACATTTGTGGTCTTCTTAAAGATGTGCCTCACTCAGTAAGTAACTGTTTTTCCTCTGATTGATAGCTCTTGGTCAATGTGGACCAGAAACACTTGTTTGAAGCTCGCAGTGGAATCCTCTCAATCCTTCACATGATCATGTCCTCTGTGACTCTGCTCTGGAGCATACTGCACCAGGCAGATGCTGCAGAAAAGATGACGGTCACTGCATCTGCATCTGTTACCACAATCAATCTGGGAGCCACAAAGGTTAGAAGACTTAAACTTCATCTGTAGAGCACAAGTATCTGTTTAAGGACTTTCTTCACAGTGAGTTGCTAACTTAGGTCGTGCATGTGATATTCCATGAACATTGAGTAGTAAACAGTTGTGTTAATTATTTTAAGGGATGTAAAGTTCTTTAAGCAAATATATAAAGTTGTGAAACTGTCACAGTCCAGTTTTCAGTTATGTTTTTTATTTTTTTTTTTTTTTTTGGTTATTTCGCGACAGGGTTTCTCTGTGGTTTTGGAGCCTGTCCTGGAACTAGCTCTTGTAGACCAGGCTGGCCTCGAACTCACAGAGATCCGCCTGCCTCTGCCTCCCGAGTGCTGGGATTAAAGGCGTGCGCCACCACCGCCCAGCCTCAGTTATGTCTTTTGTTACAGAAAATTTCTTTGTGTATGCACGCTCTTGCTCATTTTTCCCATCCCCAACCCTAATCAACAGCCAGTCCATTCTCTTTCCATATATATTTGATTTTTCTGGATCTTTCATAGGAGTGAGTTTATATACTATTTGTTCTTCTATGTCTAGTATCATTCATTAGATATGTTTTAGAAGTTCATTCTTATGTTTCCCTCTTAATCTTTTTTTTTTTTTTTTTTGGTTTTTCGAGACAGGGTTTCTCTGTAGCTTTGGAGCCTGTCCTGGCACTAGCTCTTGTAGACCAGGCTGGCCTCGAACTCCCAGAGATCCGCCTGCCTCTGCCTCCCGAGTGCTGGGATTAAAGGCGTGCGCCACCACCGCCCGGCTCCCTCTTAATACATCTTAAACTGGCATTTTACTACGCACTGCCCCACCAAACACACACACTCCAGAAAATAGTTCAGCAGTATGTGCAGAGAATCCAAAATTTTATAATCAAGCCTGGTATGGTAGCATATGCTAATAATCATAGGCTCACAATAAGAGAATCTATGTTTGAGGCCAGCCTAAGCTTCCTAGCAAGTTCCAGGATAGCCTATGTGACATAATAAAGCACTATCTCAGAAATTTCATAGTCTTTGACCTAATAAACTAATTTAGAAGTAAATTCTAAGGTAAAGTTACGCACAGCGTGTATTGCAGCTTCAATGGCAATGAAGCTGCTAAATGATAATTAAAGTAATGGATAAATTTTTTAAACAAATAAAACTGAACTTCATACTGTGTTTTCCTAGTATCTGATTAGAGTGGTAAGTTGTTATTTTTTGGACAAATAGGTTTTTTTTCCTTTTAAATTTTGTTTTCTTTTAAAATTAAAATATTCATGAGGCAAGGACTTACTACATAATAGCCCAGACTTGCTTTGAACTCCTCATCCTCCTATCTCAGCCTGCACAACGCTGAGTATATACTGCCATGCCCAGTGACTGCTGCTAACACGAAGGTTTCTCTATTATTGTTGAAGTAAATGCTTTATCTAGTTATTAATGTTCATGTGTGTTATTTTACTTGTAAAATGCTTAAATTGTTTTAGAATTTAAGACAACAAATTCTGGAATTATTGGGACCCATTTCAATGAATCATGGTGTTCATTTCATGGCTGCTATCGCGTTTGTATGGAATGAAAGAAGACAGAACAGAACCCCTTCCCGAGCCAAGGTATTATATTCATAAGTAAACATGTGGCACTTGGTAAAGCCATGCTTTTGTATTTCATTTTGTATGTGCTGATTTTTAAATTCTCCATTGGTTAAACTGGAAAAGTAAAAGCTTGTCTATAGCTCTTGATAATGACTTATGTCTAAAGTTTTTGTTAAAACTTGGTATCAGCCAGGTGGTGGTGCACGGCTTTAATCCCAGCATTCAGGAGGCAGAGACAGGTGGATCTCTGTGAGTTCAAGGCCAGCCTGGTCTACAAGAGCTAGTTCCAGAACAGTCTCCAAAGCTACAGAGAAACCCTAACTGGAAAAAAACAAAAAATAAATAAATAACTTTAAAAAAAAACTTGGAATCAAGTGTGAAAGATTATATTTTAGGACTCGAAAACTAGCTCAATGCTGGAGCACTGACCTTGCATGCACAAGGCCATACATTCAACCTCAGCAAGAAAAAAAAATGGTATTAGAGAGAAAAATAAGCTATGTTATCGAATTTGTCACTATATTTCAAATAGGAATTATAATGTATATTTTTTAATCTAGTGACTTGGGGTAGAAAGCAAATATTAGAGAAAGATTTTTATCTTTGCTGTTGTTTTTCATTATCTGATGATGTCTTTTAAGTTGTTAATGTCTCTAAGTATAATTCCTATGTTGGTTTTGATTGGATAGCATTAGTGAAAATTTTATTTACTTTTAAGTTTTAAATGAGGGAAGGGTGTTTTATTTTTTTTAAAAAACTTTATTTAACTTTATTTCATGCACATTGGTATAATGATGTTAGATTCTCTTGAATTGGAGCTACAGACAGCTGTGAGCTGCCATGTGGGTGCTGGGAATTGAACCCTGGTCCTCTGGAGGACCAGTCAGTGCTCCTAACCACTGAGCCATCTCACCAGCCCCTAGGAAGGGTGTTTTATATTGGAAATAAATCATAGTATATTAGAGTAATAATGCTATTAAATCATTTACTCTCATGCAAAATGCATGATTGGTGTACTTACAAGTCTCTGACTTGTCATTTCTTTCAGATTCCACATTACATATGTATGGACATTCCTGAAGTATGAAAAATAAACATTTCTGCCATTTTAAATTATTTTGCATATGAGGATTTAGTAGTAGATGCTATATGGAGGGAAAAGACAACTTAAAATTTTTTAAGTGATTGTATCTTAATTCTGTAACAAAAAGAAATAAATACCTGAAGTGAATTGTAACCTTAAAGATAAGAAATATACAGAAGGGAATTGTAAAAAAAAAAAATAGGGTGTGGTACTAGATATTTAATACCTTCTTGCAGAATAAACAAAATCATAAGAGGAGATAAATATTATAGAAATAGTACAAGA
The DNA here is from genome assembly GCF_018167655.1 of Microtus oregoni. Classification (NCBI taxonomy): domain Eukaryota; kingdom Metazoa; phylum Chordata; class Mammalia; order Rodentia; family Cricetidae; genus Microtus; species Microtus oregoni. The sequence goes on along the minus strand of NW_024543091.1, from coordinate 1,504,905 downwards.
AATTCCTTAACAATCAAAGAAACAAATTTTAGTCCATGCTCATCACTGAAAAGATACCTACGTAAAATTCAGTATGTTCTTTCAGAAACATTGTGGGTAAAGAGAAGTTGCTAAAATAAAATCTTAAAAAGAGAAAAAAATTAAGAACTATCCCATTCAAAGGAATAATGTTAAGACAACCTAGCAACATGGGGAACTTATGGGAAAGTAGTCTGAAGATATAGTTCCATAGCAGCAACTCTTCCTGTAGAATTTGTCACTAGTCTGCAAGGCCAGTAGTTCACTGCAGGATGACAAGGAGGAGACAGCACTTTGACCTTCCAGTCCCAGGAAGAGCCAAGAGACACCTAAGCAAGAATGTCTGTAGGTGTGTGTCGGGGGGGGGGGGGGGCACGGGGACTGAGAGGAAAAGGAAAATGTATGAGATTAATTACTTAAAATCTTAAATATGTGATTATAGAAAATTCACTGTCAGAACTTTTAGGGATGAATTTTTTCATGTGTGTGTCACACAAGTATGATACAAATCTGTTCAAGTCAGCAGACAACCTCACGAATGAATTTTTGATAAAAGAAGCAGATCAAAAACTTTGTAGTACCTCTGTGGCGGGGGGGTGGGGTGGGGGGGACATGCTACAAGAAGGAAACTTCAATAGTACAGTCAGGTCAGCCATGAGTGGTTATTTGAACCTGGGCACTGATCTAAGTGCAGTCGCGATAATTACTTTAAAGGATATGGAAAACTGTCTTAGACAGTTAACCTTTGTCTTCTGACTGAAATTTCAGTTGTTAATACTGAATTTGAAAAAAGAAAAAACATGAAGTAGCGAAAAATAGCACTCCATGATCATACAAAGTAACAAGCAGAATGGATTGGCTCCTCCTTTAAGGTACATGGTACTTAGAATAGGCCATTATATATTGGGTTTGGTTTTTATTTTCCCTATGACTTGTCCTGTTTGATTGTGATATACTTTATTTGTGTATGGATGCACACATGCCACAGTTGCACACATGTGCATGGTCAGAGGACAGCCTACACGAGTTGGTTCACTCTTTCCACTATTGTGAACCCTGTGGATTGAACTCAGCTTGATGGCAAATACCTGTATGCATTGAATCATCTTGCTAGCCCTGATTTTTTATTTTTATTAAGATTCATGTATTGATTTTCTTTTTTCTTTTTTGGTTTTTCGAGATCATGTATTGATTTTAAAAGTTAAATTTTATCACAAGTATTCAAGAGACATCTTTATATTAAGAAAGGGTCATAAAACTGTCCTTCTATGACTTCTCTTAAGCAACACCCCTGCATAGATACTGTGATGTGTTTTCCAGGTGATTCCTGCAGCCAGTGAAGAACAGCTTTTGCTAGTAGAACTGGTTCGCTCTATCAGCGTCATGAGAGCAGAAACTGTTATCCAGACTGTGAAAGAAGTTTTAAAGCAGCCTCCAGCCATAGCCAAGGACAAGGTAAGAAAGCTTTGCTTTTCTTTAGAATTCAGTTTCAGAAGTGGAGAAATTTTTTTTAAATATTTATTTATTATGTATACAATATTCTGTCTGTGTGTATGCCTGCAGGCCAGAAGAGGGCACCAGACCCCATTACTGATGGGTGTGAGCCACCATGTGGTTGCTGGGAATTGAACTCAGGACCTTTGGAAGAGCAGGCAATGCTCTTAACCGCTGAGCCATCTTTCCAGCCCCGAGAAATTTTTTGAATAGTAATTTCATTGTGGTTATCACACAGCACTCTTTTAATTAAAAAAAAAAACTTGGAGTTCCTTGATAGTCTAATCATTCCTGTAGCCAGTTATGAACAGTTAACTGATTTTCTCTCCATGTGTAGATCAGAAGTGTCAGAAACTGTGGGACTAGATTCTTAATAAGGATTTTCTCTCCATTAGAAGAACACAGAAGCCTCAGACTAAAATCTACTTTGTAGGTTTCACAGCTTTTTTAATGCTTTCTTTTCCAGTGAGTTTTCAATTTTGTAAACTCCCAAAGTATTGCCATAATCACTGTTCCAGATAACATCATTTCTTGACCCTACATAAAACTGTGCTTTGCGATTGTGAGGTCTGTGCTCCAAAGCTAGTGAAGAGAGGTGTCAGGATACTGGGAGAGTGAAGAGAGTGTAATGAACAGTAAACAGATACAGCATACTTTTATGTTAGGGAATATTATTTTAAGGTGTATTGCTTTTGTTTATGCTGTGTAACATTTGTTTAATGCTGTAAAGATGTGTTGCTTTTTTTAATGCTGCATTTGTTTAATTCTATGAGACTGTGATTCTTTGCTTATCTAAAACACCTGATGATCTAATAAAGCCCTGAATGGCCAAAAGCGAGGCAGGAGAAAGGACATGTGGGGCTGGCAGGCAGCGAGTATAAATAGGAGAAATCTGGGGAAAGGAGCAAGAGAAAAAGAGGATGACGCTAGGGGCCAACCACCGGACCAGCCATGGAGTCAGAGTGAAAGTAAGATGTCCAGAAGAAAAGGCCCAGAGGCAAAATGTAACGGTCATAATTTAAGTTTAGAAAAGCTAAGGTCAGGCATTCATAACGAAGAATAAGCCTCTGAGTGTGATTTATTTGGGATCTGGGTGGCCCCCCAAGAAGCAAAAAAGACTAAAAGATATGCACAACATTTTGGCACCCAATGTGAGAGACACCAACTGTTGTCCTTTTGGAAAAATTGTTTCGGCCTTTTAAGCCAAGACTGTCGTACCAGCAACCACAGCTCTGCCAAGGCATCATCTTGCTTCACTGTAAAACTAATCTTCTTTTGTTTATAGAAACATCTTTCTCTGGAAGTCTGCATGCTTCAGTTTTTCTATGCTTATATACAAAGGTAAGATGCTGATGTAGACCTTTTCTAATCAGTTGCCACCTGTACAGCTTCAGAAGCTACAAGGAAAAGCACTTGAGTTCTTTCCAAAAGTAGTGGGTTTGCTCTTGTTACTGTTGCTTCCTCTGAAGGGAAAGGAAGAAGCTCTACAGCAGAAATGGTGTGGCTGTTAATCCTGGGCATGCTAATGAGGGAGCTGGGCAGATCCTGCACTCCAAAGATATGAACAACATGTGGTTAATAAATAGTGAACCTGCAGGCAACTGACAGCTTTCTCTTGAAATCATGTTCATTGCCTCTAAACTAACTACTATTTTGATTGGTAGAGGTGAATGCATAGCAATCCATTTTGGTTGCCTTTTTGAGAAAGAAAAAAATAGGGGGCTGGACATTTTGATCCATGCCTTTAATCCCAGCAAGCAGAGGCAGGCAGATCTCTGTGAGCTTAAGGCCAGCCTAGTCTACATATTGAGTTTCACGATAGCCAGAGACCCATAAATGAATAGAATAGAATAGAATAGAATAGAATAGAATAGAATAGATGCTTGCAATTATCTTCATGTTTGGTGTTCACTTTTGGTATTAGCTTTTTTTTTTTTTTTTTTTTTTGGTTTTTCGAGACAGGGTTTCTCTGTGGCTTTGGAGCCTGTCCTGGAACTAGCTCTGTAGACCAGGCTGGTCTCGAACTCACAGAGATCCGCCTGCCTCTGCCTCTGCCTCCGGAGTGCTGGGATTAAAGACGTGCGCCACCATCGCCCGGCCACTTTTGGTATTAGCTGACTCTGAACAAAAGCAGTATTCTAATACAATTCTTCCTTAAGAACTTAAATCCTGCCGGGCGGTGGTGGCGCATGCCTTTAATCCCAGCACTCGGGAGGCAGAGGCAGGCGGATCTCTGGGAGTTCAAGACCAGCCTGGTCTACAAGAGCTAGTTCCAGAACAGGCTCCAAAACCACAGAGAAACCCTGTCTCGAAAAAACAAAAAAAAAAAAACACTTAAATCCTAATCTTCCCTAATGGAGCAACTGTATTAATTTGTGACTAACATCTGTAAGTCGGGGTTTTGGTGTATTTAAATTGATGATGACTTAAAGCAAGACCTGCATGAAGTCTCTGCTTAGGTACAGGTGGGGTAAAGGTTGGGCTGAAGGCAGAGATCCAACTCAGTTTTTTGCAGGTGGGAGGCTGGTGTGCAGCACAGATGGACCATTGTTTAAAAGAATTAATGCAGTTATATTTTGTTTCTAACACTGTATGTGATAAGAGATCTCCATTGCAAATTTTAAATTAAGAAATTATATCAAGTATTTAAATGTGCTTCCTTTTCTTAGTAGAAAATAAAAATTTTTAAATTTCCATTCTTATTTTTTGGGTGGGGGCGGGTTTCAAGACAGGGTTCTCTGTAGCTTTGGAGTCTGTCCTGGAACTAGCCTTTGTAGACCAGGCTGGCCTCAAACTCACAGAAATCCACCTGTCTCTGCCTTCCAGGCGCTGGGATTAAAGGTGTGCGCCACCACTGCCAGGCACATTTCCATTCTTTAATAGTCTATAAAAGTTTAAATGCATCAGATATCTTAGAACATGTGTTAAGGGTTGTAAGAAGACAGGAGAAGATTAAAGTTTCTATCTTTACTGTGGTTTCTATCAAACTGATTTATATTTCAGAATTCCAGTGCCCAATTTAGTGGACAGTTGGACATCACTATTGGTTCTTCTAAAAGATTCTATACAGCTGAGTCTTCCAGCCCCAGGGCAATTTCTTATACTTGGGTAAGTAATCCGTCTTAACAATTTTGAAAGGTTAGAAATATAGTTTGGTAGAAGAACAAATACTTATTATACAAAAGAACCTGAGTTCAGACTCCAGCAGCACACACACAAATGCATCTCTATACATATGTGTACATACATACACATGCATACATGCAATTTTAATAAAGATATAATCCTCAGTGTCCTGATTGCTGAAGAACATGTTTTGTGTGGCATGTCATCTGTGTATCTGTTCATAGGCATCTTGAGGTACAGATCCAGACATTTAAGGTCTGTAAGTGGAAGGAAATAGGAAGGAATACAGTATGTTTAGATATATACAAGCTGTAGAACACAATACAAAAAGATGAGAACCAGTCATTATTTGGGATCAGTAGGGAAACAGTGAGGAAAAGGCAGGTGAGTCTGTACTATGCTTAAAGGAACTTTGTAGAAAAGGTATGCTGAATCCTGCACATAAATAGTCTTGTAATTTTTGTTTTGTTTTGTTTTTAGTATGTTTTTGTGTTCATTGGTGTTGTGGCTGCAGGTATGTCTGTCTGTGTGAAGGTGTCAGAAACTTTGGAACTGGAGTTATAGGCAGCTGTGAGCTGCCATGTGGGTGCTGGGAATTGAACCAGGTCCTCTGGAAGAGCAGTCAGTGCTCTTAACTTCTGAGCCATCTCTCCAGCCACCAGTCTTGGAGTTTCTAGATCTAGGCTAACATATACCTATTTGTTTGATTATTTGGTAAATGCTAGTCACCTTGCCTTACTAACAGTAAGCATCGCCTTGTGTAGTGTTGTTTGGGAATTCATAATAGATCTGTAATAAAAACCTGGTACGTGAATCACAGTGGTAAGAGTAAAAAGACTTTATTGTATACTAAGACAAGCTGCATTATCTGGTTTGGTGATGGTGTGTCACAGGCAGAGAAATAGTAAAAAATTTGAGTGGGCAACAGGAGATGGGTGCTGCTTGGAAAGAAAGTTGAATTGTATTGGATGTCGGTAATGAGTGAGGGATCGGCATGACTGCAAACTGTAACGAGAGCATGGTGCGCCTTATGATCAGGGAGCTAGGAATTTATTTCAGCGGGAGGTGAGAAGATAGGAACAACTGATATTGGCATTTAGAAAGCAGGAAAAAGACGGGAAGGGAGCTAGACAAGGAGTTATCAGGAAATATAAAAAACCAGGTATCGTCTGTGTGGCATCTAGAAACGAAGGTTAAGAAGATGGTGAGGAGTTGACTCAGTGAGTAAAGCACTTGAAATGACAGCATGAAGACCTACATAAAGTCCAGTGCAATAGAGTGTCTATACCCTGTACCGCTGCAGTGAGAGGAGAGGCAGAGGTGAGAATCCCTGGAGCTCCGGGGCCAGCTAGTGTTCTGCACACAGTGAACAATGCTCCAAGTGGTAGAAGACAAGGACCCACAGCTGAGTTTGTCTTTCATCATGGCGCACACATCTGTGCAAGTGAGTGCACACACACAGAAAAGATTGAGAGAGAGAGAGGTGACACTTTTTGGAAGAAGTTGGAGTGATGAGGATTTGGTAAGAGGCTGGGTTGGAGATTAGAGAAGCACTGATACTTAGTAGCAAGAAGTAAGGGTAGAATGTTGCAAGTGTAGGTGGAATGGAAAAGGAAGGGGACTTTTTTTTTTCTCAAAGATATTTGATCACAAGAAAAGAAAGAAATGAAAAGCAGATAGAAGGAAGTGTATTTTAGAGGATGGAATGTGTAAGGATGTTTAGTAACAGGCTCTGAAGTTGTGCCCTACCTGTGCTCAAATCTTAGCTCCTTTACTTAGATATGTGACCTTTAAGTAGGGTAGGTCATTTAACCTTTCCTTGGTAAAATGGAAACAGTGATGATGCCTATCTCATACGCTTGTTAAAAAGGATTAAAAGAGTTAATATTTATTAAATTCTTAGAGCAGTGCCTGGCCATTAATCCATGTCATTGAAGTGGATAGTGATTCACTAAACATTCTAGACATGAGGAGAATCATTTATAGCAATAGACTCAGGAGATACTTGGGATGTGAGTTGAAGAACAGGAAGTAGCAAGTAAGATTCATTATTATTACTGTTTAGTACCTTAGGCACAGATTCTTCTGCTGTTATTGCAAGACATATGGATTCCTTCCATTTGAAGGTTCTTTTTTTTAATATTTATTTTTATTTATTATGTATACAATATTCTGTCTGTGTGTGCCTGCAGGCCAGAAGAGGGCACCAGACCTCATTACAGATGGTTGTGAGCCCCCATGTGGTTGCTGGGAATTGAACTCAGGACCTTTGGAAGAGCAGGCAATGCTCTTAAGAGCATTAACCTCTGAGCCATCTCTCCAGCCCCATTTGAAGGTTCTTAACAAATAATGATGCTCTTAGTATTATTGTGTCTTTCCATACATAAATGTTAAGGACTAGGAAACATGTACTACAAGAAATTACACTTTTCCTTTAGACTGATAACTTTTTTTTTCTTTTTAAAAATTGCTCCTACAGGGTTCTGAATGAGTTTATTATGAAAAATCCTAGTTTGGAAAATAAAAAAGACCAAAGAGACCTTCAGGTAAGGCATTCTGAATTCAAGGTTGCTATCTAAATTAAAAGTTAAAATTAGGAGATATCACAGAAGATAATTTATGATGTTCCTTCTAACTACTCTATAAAAATCAAGATAGTCTATTATATAAGAATGGTACCAGGGTGGTGGCTTAATGTCTATAATCTTAGGAAGATAGAGGTGGGAGGATCAGGATGCCAGTATCTGCAACATACATGAGTTTGAGGCCAGCCTGAGCTACACAAGATCATTTCTAGACAGGGTGAGGGAGTAGGGGAAGAATATGTATTAGAAAATATCTCTTGTCAGAACATAAAACACTTCAAAAGCCCATGACTCATTTGCATGTGTGTGTGTGTACAAACGATTCTTCCTTGTTTCTCTAGGACGTGACTCACAAAATTGTGGATGCTATTGGTGCAATTGCTGGTTCCTCTCTAGAGCAGACAACGTGGCTCCGACGAAACCTAGAAGTTAAGGCTTCTCCTAAAATAATGGTGGATGGAACCAATTTGGAGTCTGATGTTGAAGGTATTGTGCTCCTTTCTCTTATTCTCTTGGCATATATTTACTAAACAGTGTTTTATTTAGATGCTAAGCTCATCCTTTTTTTCATTATTAAATAGCTATTATCAGTGAGAAAATACTAATCACTATCTTTACCTGTCTCTTCTCTTATTTAGATATGCTATCACCTGCAATGGAAACCTCAAACAATACTCCCTCTGTATATAGTGTCCATGCACTGACATTGCTTTCCGAGGTAAACATTATCAAGTGTTTTCACATGCACACTGAAGCGAACAGTTAAATAGTACATATCACTGAGAAATTCTGATCTACAGACTGAGTTCCAGGACAGCCATGGAAACACAAACCCTGTTTCTAAAAAACAAAAAGAAGGAAGGAAAGAAGAAATTCTCATAGAGAAGTTTTTAATTTCAGAAATCATTTTGTGCTTCTAGAAATCACTGGCATATATAATTACCAAGTATAGGACAATGTGGGGCAATGCCTGTGTATTTGTGTGTGCGTGCACACACATGCACATACACCTATGCATGTGAAAGCCAGAGGTTGATTGTCAGCTCTCTCCTCTATCATTCTCCAGCTTTTATGTTTCAAACAGCCTCTTCACTGACACATGAGAATGGCTGGCCAGAAAGCTTTGAGGATTTATCTGTCTCTGCCCTGCTAGTATTGGGGTTACAGATAGACTCCACCATTCCCACCTTGTGTGAGGGAGCTGACAGTCCAAACTCAGGTCCTTCCTTGTGCAGCACATACTTGATCCACTGAGTCTCCAGCTCCAGATAACAGGTTTGACCTTGACTATATAGTGATCTTAAGATACTGCTCTCTTGCCCCATGCTCAGTCTGATTTGCATTTTTCTAATGGATAGATGTGCTGGGCACTTTGCCATGTATCTATAGGCCATTTACTTGTGTTCATTTGCCCATGAATAGCTTTTAGAGACCTTTCTGTATGCTGACCTTTTGCTCTGGCGATTGTTTCTTTGGCGTGCAGAAGCTTTTTAATTTGCTACAAAATCGTATTTGCTGATTCTTGCAGTTATTTGCTAAGCTATTGAAGTCCTATTCAGAAGGCAGTTACTGTGTCTAGTTCTTAATGTGTATTCTCTGTTTTCTTCTAGCAGTTTTAGCATTTCAACTTTTAACACTAAGATCTTCCCATTTTTAATTGATCTGGTTTCAGTCTTCTGTGACACCTATGTTTGGGTATGGGATTTTCCAAGTCCTACTTGCTAAAAAGAAAGTCTTTTTATTTTCACCTTTGGGTACCTTTTTCAAGAATCAGAATATTGTTGATGTCTGGGCTTGTTTATTAGTTTTCTATTCTGTTGGCCTATGTGTCTGTTCTTGTGCCCTTATCATACATTTTTGTTAGTATGACTCTGTAATACCGTTTGAAGTCAAGTATTGTTATACCTGCACCTTTCTTTTTTTGCTCAGTATTCTGGATCTTCTATGTTTTACTGTGAATCTTAGGACTTTTTGTGTTTTTTTTTTCTGTGAAGAATGACATTGATATTTTGATAGAGACTGCATTGAATCTGTAGAGCTTTGTGTGTTTGTGACCATTTTTACAGTATTAACTCTGCCAGCCCATGAACACAGGCCATCTTTCCATTTTCTAATGTCTCATTTAATTCCTTTCTTCGGAGCCTCATAGGTTTTGTTGTAGAGGTCCTTGATACCTTTGGTTAAGTTTATGCCTGCTTGTGGTATCTGTGTTTTTAAAAGCAGTTTTTAGATTTTTTTTCATTGTGTGTACTCAATTATATATCGTACTGTGTTAAATAAGGACATTTTTAGATGAGTATATGTTGTGCTTTGAGACTGTCCCTCTCCACTATCCCTTGTTCCCCCTTTCCTTTTTTGAGGAAGTTTTGCTTCTAGTTTCTTGCCATACATTCATGATTTTATGTATTTAATAAAGCCAAGGACTACAAATATAATTTGTCTAATACTGGCTTAAATGCTTAATATGATTATCTCTATTTGCAACTGTTGTCCTGAAAATACATAACTTCATTGCTTTTTAATGGCTGTAAAACAGTCTAGTGTTCATAGATGCCACATTTTCATTTTTTGTTCCTTCGTATTAGATACCTAGTCCCATAACTTTGCTACTGTCAGTTGTGCAGATATCTCTGTTAGCTGGAAGTTCTTCAGGTAAATTCCATGTGTTTGATTCCCCTATACCACATCGAGGTATACGCAACAGAATCAAAGTCACTGCAGCGACACCCTCATGACAATTACACACATGCACCATAGCCACACTGTAGAATTAGCCTAAGTGCCCATCAGTAGATGAATGAAGAAAGGAAATGTTGTTCACATACACAGTGGAGTCTTTTTCAGACATAATGAAAATAATGTCATTTGTATCTGATTGCAGTGTGGAAGGGTGGAGGTAGTTAAGTATAAAGCATGTATAGCAAACAAATCCATTATAGGACCATACAGATGTGAATGCTGAGTCTTAACAGAGGTTAGAAAAAAAATGACTGTATGTCTGTTGGTTACTGAACTAGGATTTACAAAGCCCAGCCTGATTAGCTTTGGAATTTTCTTAAGCTTCTTTTTAAGTCTGGGGAAGAGAATGCTGAGGTTCCCACTCACTATCACATAGAAGGTCCTGGACTATTTTTATACCTCTCTCCCTCAGTGTAGATTTTCCTCATTTTAAGTAGCTTTGGTTTTCTTCCAAGTTGGAAATCAGTACCCACCTCTGACCCTAGTTTCAGCATGGAGATAAATTTGTTTCCTTTCTGTTTTGTAGGTATTGGCTCATCTTCTAGATATGGTCTTCTACAGTGATGAAAAAGAGCGTGTTATCCCTTTACTTGTAAACATTATGCATTATGTTGTACCTTACCTCCGAAATCACAGGTACCGTATGATTCCAATAGATTTCAGCTAATTCACACTCTGCTACAAAGTCTGCCCCCTTATTGTTATTTATGGCCTCAACTACAAAATGATGTTATTCTTACCATGATTCATTTATAATAGCTAAATTTTAAATTTGCATCTCACTTTTCTTACGGTCCCCTCTGTTTCTTGTTTCTATTTTGGTATCTGAGACAATGAGAACACACATAATTCAAGATGATGACCAAAGTGAAAGCATCATGTGGTTTAATGTGTTTTTTTCTATACAGTGCCCATAATGCCCCTAGTTACCGAGCCTGTGTCCAACTGCTCAGCAGTCTTAGTGGGTATCAGTATACACGGAGAGCCTGGAAAAAAGAAGCCTTTGACCTTTTCATGGATCCCAGTTTCTTTCAGATGGACGCGTCCTGTGTCAATCAGTAAGTAGTCCTCTTCTCACTTTCCCTCATTATAGTCGCTTGACAGCAGTCACTGTCTAGCAAAGGTAGGCTTTAACAAGTGTAAAATGTTAATAACTTATGATAACCCTGTGTCTTTCAGTTGGAGAGCAATTATGGACAACCTGATGACACATGATAAGACAACATTCAGAGATTTGATGAGTGAGTTGTGACTGCCCAGGCAATATTTTTCTTGTACATGATTCGTTATTAGTGTGCACTATTCTTTTGAAAACTATAGGATTAGCTCTTTGTCAAGGTAATTGTAGTATCCTATGGGACTATAATAGACTGAGAAAGACAAACATCCCATGTTTCCCCTTATATGGAGAATATAGATTTTAAAAAAACAAGTTACAAGAGATAGGGAACAGTGTGGGAATGAACAGCTATACCTCCAGCCCCTAACAAAGACAGGAGACTCACAAATTCTAGACCAGCCTAGCATATATGTATATAGCAAGACTCTGGTAACAGACAAAACCCAAGATACAATAGTGGAATGAGGGCTGTGTAGAAAATGAAGAGAACTGGTGAATGGCGGGGATTAAAGAGAGTAATGCAGTATGAGCAGAGTAAGATACGTGATGTAATTGTATGGAAGTACCTGGTGAGAGCTCTCATTTTATACAGTGAATGTGTGCCGACAATAACATTACCAAGGATAACTTAGTGGCAAGTAAAATTATCCTTTATTTTCCCATCACACAGCCTAGTTACTGTTACTGGTGCATAATAGGCACTTGATAACTACTGACTAGATAAGAAGACTGAAAGTGGGTGAGACAGAAGAAGGTAGCCAGTGGGGCCTAACCTCTGTGATCTACTCTGAATCTCTGTGGCTGTGGATCTCCAGGACAGAGAATGGGGGTTGGGGGGGAGAGAAAGAGTGTTACTAAACTGAACTGTAATCGCTGGAATTCTGCGTCTGTGCAGTTGTGTATCCCAACTAGTTTATCTGGAAAAAGGTTGTCATAATTAGGAAATGAGGTTGTAAAGGAAATAAAATGGAGCAATGTGTGACAAATTTTAAATGACAGCCAAGAGTTATGTATTTTACTTCATCTTGATTCACATCATGTTTGATGTGAAACTCAGGGAGCCAACCCTTCCTAGAAATGGAATTCCCAACCAAAGGAACAGAAATTGCAAACATTTTGGGGTGGGAGTTTATGTCATAACCAGCAAGACAATATGGCTATAGTGGAGGAAGTCAGGAGCAAAGAACTAATAGAACAGGGACTCAGAAGAAGAGCTTGGTTTCTCCGGAAATTATTTTTTAAAATAATACAAAAGATTTAACAAAATATTTATGCAGATGGGACTTATAAAATGGTATTATAAACCCACAGTTCTAAGTGTCCTTGTCTGTCTACATCCAAATCCTGCCATTTGACCCTCAGGCATGTGTATGCTCAAACTGTCTGCCAGCTTTTCTGCACCAGATAAAGGTCCAGGTCCTCTGCTATATTCCTCTCAGTGTATATGTCACTCATTTTAAAAAAGGAATGGTCATTTTGAGATGATGATGGCCTTCTGCTTCCATTCCTTTTTATAGCTCGAGTAGCTGTGGCCCAAAGCAGTTCTCTCAATCTTTTTGCAAATCGAGATGTGGAGCTAGAACAGAGAGCCATGCTTCTTAAAAGATTGGCCTTTGCTATTTTTAGCAGTGAAATTGACCAGTACCAGAAGTACCTTCCAGACATACAAGGTAAGTAATTAAAGCATTTTATCTACTCTGTCTGAATTACAGGGACTTGGGAGTGTATTTATTTGGGTTAGGGGGGCTTTGTTTTGCTGTTCCCTTGTTTCTATCTCAACCACACTTGTGGGCTGAGATAAACCACAGGTGTGGGTTGATGGACAGTATTACATAACAAATCTTTTTAGCTTCATTATGTAAAAGAAATCAACACTGAATTTGAAAGACACTAAACATTATCTGTGATTTATTATTTGGTTCAAATATCAGAGGAATTCATATACAAAGTCAGATAGTCACTGTTTCACTCTAGGAAAGTTTATTCCTGTGTTTTAGTTGTGAACAACTTTTAGTTGCTATGGGATAGAATCCACATCTAATAAGAAAATACTTGATTTTTTTATTTTATTTTTTAATTTTCATTGACCTGTTTTTCTCTGCTCCCCTCCCTTCTTCCCCTTCTACCCTCTCCTACGATCTCCATGCCCCCAATTTAATCAGACGTTGTCTTTTTCTACTTTCCATGTAGATAGATACATACCTGATTTTTATGTACATTTCATGTCACTTTTTAGCCTCTAATGAAAGTAGCACCCTACACAAGATTTTTTTTCTGTCTAGAATAGACATTAAGTTTTATAATAATTGGAGTTACTTGGGCATTGAAAATATGCTGCCTTTGTTTCAGAGAGATTGGTTGAGAGTCTCCGTTTGCCCCAGGTGCCAACTCTTCACTCTCAAGTGTTCCTGTTCTTCAGAGTATTACTTTTAAGAATGTCTCCCCAACACCTTACCTCTCTCTGGCCTACCATGATCACGGAACTTGTGAGTTAATTTTAATTTATAAATTTACCAATATAAACTGTAAAACAGAGTGGTTAATTTCTCCATGCTTTTTAGGTGAAAACTAATTTTAAGGACTAAACTCAATTTTATCAATTCTTAAAGTTGAAAATAGTAAAAGTAACTTTTACTATTAAGTAAAAGTTTTACTGTTAAGGAGCTTAAGCCTCAAATTATGCAGTACAGCCAGCTGCCTTTGAGCCTTGACTTATCTGGTTTAATGTTCAGTCTCCTTGACACACTGTTGACAAAGCCAACAGTCATAGCCAACAGGTCCAGTGTCCCCCCTGCAATGGTACTTCTAGTGAGATACAGCTGAACTGGATGGTTAGGGACTGATGCGAGGCATGTACTCACCCTTCCAGCACAGCAATCATCCCAGTTAAACTCACTTCAAAGATTGTGGTAAAGACTTCCTAAAGTAAACCCTCCCAAGCCCCACTTCCAACAGAGATAATGTTGAAAAACTCCATTTCCACTTGAAAGTGAACATTTCCTTTGTGGTCTGCAGGTGCAGGTATTCCTACTGATGGAGCAAGAGCTCACTGCTGATGAAGACATTTCACGGTAATGTGTGCTTCTGTGTCCGTATGTTCCTCAGGGGAGTTCAGTTACCCCGCCTCTAAACACTGCCATTATTTGGGGCTGGAGAGATGGCTCATTGGTGAAGAGGATTTGCATCTCTTTTAGAGGACCTGGATTCAATTCACATCACCCACATGGTGCCTCACAACTCTCTGTACCTCCAGTTCCAGAGGCTCTGACACATGGTACACAGACAGAAAGGCAATCAAAAGTCCCATACACGTAAAATAAAAAATCTATTAAAAATAATCCTATTTATTGAATATAATTTTATTTAATCAGGGGACATGATAGACTAAATTATCAGCATTCATGGCCTTCAGCCTCTGCACATAGATTCTGCCTAATACAATTCACTATTGTTTCAACTACATGCGTCATACTAGTTTTGCTAGTTCAGATCTAGTCCCTGCAACTTGGAATAGATAATAAAACCAGTATGGCAGGTAACCTGTGACCAAGGTAATTCATACATCTAGATCTTCCAAAATGTTCCCATCAATTATACAATAGTTTTATTCTTTTTAGAAGTAGCTTACTATTATGTATAAACACATTTTTAATTATGTAAGAATTATTGTTCAATTTTATGAATTACAGTTTTACTTTAAGAATCATGTCTCCATCTTGGTAGCTAGCTGAGGGTGTAATCCTTACCATGTGAGTACACATGTAAGAAGCTGAGGTGTGGAAGCTGGAGATGACTGAGCAGTTAAGAACTCTTGCTGCTGCTCACACAGAAGACCAGGTTCAGTTGCCAGCACCCACATGGCAGCTCACAACCATCTGTAGGGGATCCAGTAACCTCTTCTGACTCCTGCAAATACCAGACATGCATATGGTGTATATACATACATACAGGCAGAAAGTAAGAACACAAGAAGGTAGGAGTGGTACATGTACTTGAAATCCAAATGGGGAAATGGACAACACTAATCACTGGGACTTACTGTCCAGGCAAGCTAGCCTACTTGGTAAGCCAAAGGCAAATGAGAAACCCTGTCTCATATAACACGATATACAATGCTAGCAAAATGACACCCTAAGTTGACCTCTGGCCTTCCCACGCATATATATGTATATATGGACATGAACATGCAGGCACACACAAAAGACCTTGTGTTTTGAATATTCTTAACTCTTTGGTGCTAATTTTTATTAATTCTCTAACAATAGCTATGTTTATTATTACAGAAAGCCCCCTACTCGTTATAGAAAGCAGTTAAGTAATAACTTTTGTTTTTCTTGACTGTAATGGAAGTTATGTACCGTGTTTACATTCATAACATTTAAAGAACAAAAGTAAAATTTTCAATTTATAATTTAGTCATGATCACTGTAATCACCCTTTATCAGTGTGGCTGTGGGAGACAAGCCTGGTGCTTTAGGAGCCTTGTGAGCCAAAGGCTCTGCTGCTGACAGCACTGTCTACTTGCAGGACATCAGGGCCATCTGTGGCTGGTCTGGAGACAACCTATACTGGAGGTAATGGCTTCTCCACCTCTTATAACAGCCAGAGATGGTTAAACCTCTATCTTTCTGCTTGCAAGTTTTTGGATTTGGCTCTGGCATTGCCCTCTGAAAATCTTCCTCAGTTTCAGATGTAAGTAAAAGAATATTAAGTGAGTATTTCTGGAGATACATTTATTTTGGTCACTGATGTCCAGCACTAAAGTTCTTTGTGAAGATTGAAGTAGTCATAATTTTTGCTAAAACCTTACTGTATTGGAAGGAGTGGGGGTAGCACAGGTACTAGCAGTAAATGGTTGCTGTGGATATATTCCCAGACTACTCACTTAAAAACTAGAGTGCCCTGAATGTGAAGCAGTGGAGTACAGACCCAGAAGCTACAAGTTTAGTGGAAGGGACAGAGCTCAGCACTTGCAGAATATTTTGATGATGGCATATGCAGAAGTTGTTGTGTGCCATACTGTTGAAGGATCTGCGGGCTTGCTTTTCGTCCCGCCAGTCTCCTACACGGCTAGCTTTACACCAGAAATAACACACAAATTGTATTCTTTTAAACACTGGTTGGCCCATTATATCTAGCCTCTTCTCAGCTAACTCTCGCACCTGGACTAGCCCATTTCTAATAATGTGTGTAGCACCCCAAGGTGCGCTTACCGGGAAGATTCTAGCCTACGTCCATCCTGGGTCAGAGCTTCATCGATCATGCCTGCCGGGGAGAGGGTAGCATGGCCTCTGAGCTCACTTCCTCTTCCTCCCAGCATTCTGTTCTGTTTACTCCTCCCACCTATGTTTTAACCTACGAGGCCAAGCAGTTTCTTTATTACTTAACCAATGACCTTCCTCCATCACCATACAGCAGACTGCTGCCAGCTTTGAGGTTCAAGCAGGCCCAGTAAGAAGTTTAAAATGGAGACAGTTTAGGGTTAGAGAGGCTCACTATGACAACAACAGAACCAGAGCTGGCCTGTCTGAGGTGTTGAGAGAAGAGGCTAGAAAGAAACTCAACTATGTAAGCATTGTAAGTAAGAGCATCGATTGACCTAAGATAATTTGAAGCCACTGAAGCATTGCATGGATTAAGTGGTGTTATTAGGCTCGCATTTTACAAAGCTCATTTTGGCTTTGTAGTGTGGACAAGTCTCAAGAAAGAAAGCATAATCTTTAAAAAAAAGGTCAAAATTTTAAAGGCTCCAAGATAGGTCATATAGCAATTGTGTCTGCTTTTCTTTTTAGTGGGGTTGCCTTAGTGCTGGGAATGGAGTTCAGGCTCCTCATGCCAGGCAAGCACTCTACCCCTAAGCTGTTGAATCTACACACATGACTTACGTGACTTTGGTAGTTACTATTTTTTTAAGAGAAGATTAAGTACATGAATACGTGCTTCTCTATGCACAAACACTATAGAAGGACAGAGTACAAGAGTCTAGCTTTACATGTTGCAATAATCACATTGGACTTTGTTCAAGTACAAACAACTATACAAAAGCAGTTTCCTTTTGAGCTTTCTGCCTACCAGTTAGTAGGAGGCTGAGGTAGGAGGAAGCAAACAATCTGAAAAATACTTTGCCTATTAGGTATGGAAAAAATATTTTTCAGTACTAATTTTGCTCATGCATAAACAGTTGCAAGCACTTTTCAAGTTGTCCTAGTACTTACCACTCTGAAATGGTGGCGATTTTCTTTTTCCTTTAGTTTTCTTGAGACAGAGACAGTTTCTCTGTATAAGCCAGGAACTCACTCTTTAAACCAGGTTGGCCTCTAACTCAGAGACTCACCTGCCTCTGCCTCCCAAGTGCTGGAATTTAGAGGGTGAGCCACCACCACCACCGAGCTTGAAATGGTGAACTCTCACCACTACACAAACTCCAGATGAATAACGATGCTCCCAGCTTGACTTAGCTGTCACTTGAGTTCTCATATGTTAGGGCCATGTTGTTGATACTGAATCATGTGGCTTATCTCCACTGGCACGGAGTCTGTCATACTAACATCAGCGTCCTTCCACTGCTAGGTACCGATGGGCCTTTATACCCGAAGCTTCAGATGATTCAGGCTTGGAGGTCAGACGGCAGGGCATACATCAGCGAGAATTTAAGCCATACGTGGTTCGACTAGCAAAACTTCTTCGGAAAAGGGCAAAGGTACTAAAGTTTCAGAGGGTTCTTAGTATGTTATTTTGTGTTTTGTATATTATTATGTATTCTTTAACTGTGCTATATTAAATGCTACACTCATGAGTCATATAAGAAATCTTTCATAACATTGGAACCAGGGCTTGAAAGTGTTCCTGAACATTCCTTATGACAGACCTGAGAGTTGTGTATGTCCAGAGTAGTAAGTTGACGCCATGATGAAGATGAGATATGTTCTGATAGAGAGCACAGTACTAAAGGGGTTTGTAGGACAAATTTGTCAGTTTCGTTTCACAAAGAACAGTCAGAAGATGAAAAGCTCACACATTTTAAGTTTTAATAAACTTGACCGCAGTCAGAATAAAGGGTCACAAGCATAGAACCATTCTTTCCCATGGGACATAAAGTACACATCCTAAACTTACGGCTAAGTTTTTCACTTTCCTAAATTATAACCTAAAGATAAATCCAATAACCTAACATATCAGCACTCTTAACTGAATGAAAAGATTTTTCCAAAAGTTATTAACCTTTAGTCACACTTTCTTTCTATAGCTCTCGTTATGCCATGGCTCAGTTTTGTATGTCCACCCCACTAACGCCCTGCAGTTGTGAAAGCACTGCTGACAAGTCTACTAACGTGACTGTGAGAAAGGTAGTAGGGGCTCAACAATACAATGTCTATTTATGTGCTGAAAACCAAGGAGAAAATGAGAATTACCAGAAGCCTGTCCTGTAAATAAGGTGTAGGAAGATAAATGCTGTGGGTTTAGAGCATGCCCCACGTCCTTTCTGACTAAGCACCAAACTGACCTGCCAGTGTGCCAGAAGCAGAAAGGTAACGAGATGACTTGTTCATCACTGGGCCTTTGCTCATTACATCTGTCATCTCCTTAGTTCAGAATCTTCCCAGTCCATAAGAGTCTGGAGGCTGGTTGAGTGGACTATGCGACCCAGTCTGCAGGTGCTCACGTATTCTGTCTTTCAGCAGTGAAGCTGTATTTGATTCTCTACAGAGCACGAGGGAAGAAACTGATTAGAAGCTTTAAGTACAGGAAATGAGGAACTTGCTTCCTTAGGAGCCTAATAAAAGGACAAAGTTGTGGACGAAGCCTAATCCAGGGTTTAAGGACAGAACTTTCACTTTTCTATCACAAAACATGGGCGGGAAACCATGAATGCAGATGCAGTGAACACTCATGGGACTCCAGGCCCATGCCCTTTGCCATCTGCAATAATGGAAATCCTCCTTTGCCCAGAAATTGACCCACAGATAAGACAGCTGTTTGCACTGGAAAAAATGTCTCATCCAGATCCTTTAAAACAAGGCCTTCATGGCCAGATATACTTTTCATTGGAACAAAGGCTATGAGTTCTCTTTCCTTCCACAGGACGAGGAGGACTTTAAGATTTTGGAGGGAATGGAGATGGCCAAGCATCAGGTGAGGGTGGCTATTGATGCTTGTGATATGGCAGCAAAAGCTACAAGAGAGGTAAACAGGAAGGAAGCTGCACTCCATGTGGAGATTTGTGAGGTCAAAGAGAAAAAGGTTTTTCAGAGATGTTTGGTTATTTAGTATTGAGGACAAGTACCTGAGACCAAAAAAAAAAAAAATGGTTAAGTGTTTGGGGCCCACAAGGGATCCCTCTTTTAAGAAAAAACTCATATTTCAAAAACTATAGAAAAATATAAGCAGCATTTACTTCACTACAGGATAAATTTATCTTTATCCACCCTTTGCTTGACATTTAATTGCACTTTGATTTTTTTAGAGGACTAGAGGGCTATATGGTAAGCCAGGACTGTCTGATGGCATTTAGTGATATGAAAGTCTGTTTATCTTTTAAGATAGATTGGAGGCTAAATTATTGCTAATAAATAAACTAGATGACAACTGTAGCCCATTTTTAAATCTTTTCTTGCTTACACATGGCATTTCCTACTGTAAAATACCTGTTTTCCTTCAGATTTAAAGCAAACAGTGCTAATGCTATAGCTCAGTGGTCAATGCTTTTAATAGCCACAAGGCCCAGGGGTTTCATCCCTAACATAATAAATAAATAACTTGGATCACATTAGAAAACTGACAACAAAATACCAGATAAAATCAATTTCTTCGAAACATCCAGATTTAGAAGGGCACCATTTGTGAATGACATGCTTAATTGTCCTTCCTGTTTTCCTATTTCCATTGTTTTCTCCTTGCACTATAATATGTATGATTTTGCAAGTGATAGCACCCCAGTCCCTCAGTCCTTTCTGTGGTAGATTACTCGCAGCTGTTGGGGTCACTTAGCTGAGGTCGTAAAGTAGCCAAGAAACATATCATTTATTGCAGCTTTGAGACAAAATCTTGTATCTTGAACTCAGTCCTCCCAAGTTGCTACAATTATTATTATGTGTTGCTGCATCCAACATAAGTAGCTCTATGTCTTAATATATAGGAATTACTGTAGTTGGTATTTAGAGAACAGTTTTTACATACATTCTCATTTGACTTCCTACTGCAAAAGAAAAATTTGCCACGTCATCAGCAAGAACTCTGTGTGTCTTGCACAAGTTTAGCACAGTGAGTAAAAGGCAGAACTGGACTAGCCTATGTCCTTTCGCTCACAGTCCAGCTTCTCTCCTGTGTCTAACCCAACCCCTCATTTCTCTGTGTATTGACACTAAGTATTAGCTCTTGAACCCTGTAACTACCTTAAGGGAAATTTAGGCCATAAACTGATTTATCAGCAATAAAGTGTACGAAAAGCTCTGTATCTGGAAATCACCAGCTTTTCTATGACTCTGTCACAGATCATGTAAACTAAAGTCACCGCCAGTCTAGTTGAAAACTATCACGAAAGGGAGTTCAGTGGTTCCAGACTAGCTAAAGGCAGCACTGGCAGCAGTGATTTTAATCAAGTCCTGAACACACATCATGGGTCTCCTTTCTCACATAACATAGACTTCACCTGTTAATGACAACTCTCTTTTTGTTTCTACAGAAGAATCCAGAGGAAGACAGCTCAGGGAGGACACTGGGCTGGGAGCCAGGGCACTTGTTACTCACCCTCTGCACCATGCGCAGCATGGAGCAGCTTCTGCCCTTCTTCAACGTCCTCAGCCAAGTTTTCAACAGCAAAGTCACAAGCCGGTGTGGAGGACACTCAGGGAGCCCTGTCCTCTACTCAAACTCCTTCCCCAACAAGGACATGAAACTGGAGAACCACAAAGCATTTTCCAGCAAAGCCAGGCAAAAAATTGAAGAGATGATAGAAAAGGATTTTCTGGAAGGAGTCATAAAATCTTGACCACCACCGTGGTTCCCCAGAGACGCAATGGAAATGTAATTATTTAAAACACACTGTTCTGAGTTGTATAGTTTTTCTTTTATATATATATATATATATATATATGTATGTAATAAGACACTCTTCAGGTTGTATTTAATTTAAATATTTGTAAATAAGAGCTTATGTCTAAATGTGGCCTGAATCAAGTTTAAATATAGTTGGCTCATACTGATTATGGTGCCTATGAGAGGTCTATATATGCATATATAGTCCATTGTTCACTGTCTTGGGTTGTCTTGAACCTGCAAAATATACACCAATGTTGTTTTTTTTTAATGTTGGTTTCAAGCCTCATTTAATTTAAATTGTTTTTTATTCTTCTGTGGTTACCAACATCCTAGTATCAGAATGGTCACTTTGCTGTCTGAGACTTCATGTGGAGCTGTCCCTCCACATCCCTTCTCTTAAGAGTAGCTGAAGCCTGGACCACACATCCTAGTGAGTAGAGCACAGGCCTCTGTTAGTGCAAAGAAAGATAGGCCAACTGACAGTTCTATGCTGCTATGCAAACAAGCCAAGTCATTTCTCACTTTAAAGTCTGCCACTGGTTTATATGAAGTCTCCACTCTCCGCATCTGAATCAGATAGGTCAGTGGTTTATTTAGATAAGTAATCACAAAGGCATTGCGAGGAGTTAGTAAATAATACAATTTAATTTCCCAACACCCTGAATACACTGTAAAATTAATGACACTCAAACTTATTACAGATTAAAATCAGAGGTGAGCTTCATTACCAAGTCTAAGATTTACCAGCTTCTAAACCGTTTCTTCTGGTAGCATTTTTAAAAAACAGATCTAAATCCATTAGAGTACTGCCAGTATTGCCAATAGTTTTATAAAAACATTTTAGAAGTCCATTTTTCAAGAATATAAAAATTATCTTCAGAAAGATGGTTGTGGCCTTTCTCCAATGCCTCCAGCCAGCTGAAACACCACCGAACTCACTTCGCCTGCAAGTCTATCGGCATTTTCCTACAAATCACATTAAGAGATTAGTGAGAGATATGGCGCCAGCCATCCATCGCTGGCTAGTCTAGGGGAGGATGCTTCCTGATTCTGTTTTATATTAATAAGTTCCAAAGTCCATAATAATAGAAAGTAGGTTGGATTCTTCTAAATAAAGTGAGTTTTCGATTCAGTTAATAAAAATTTCCGAAGTAGAGTAAGAAAACAAGCCCCTTTAAAATCAAGATAGTTATGTACTAAGAATAAGTAATTCTTATAGGATTTCCATCAGAGAATACCCATAGTCATGTAAGTAACTGTTGGTGTCTCCAAGTCCCCAGTTCAACCACAGCATGTAAAAAGGGCAAATGATAAAACTGCAGAAAATGCAAGTAGTAAGAATGTCATTAAAAGAAAAATTTAAAAAGCAATTCAAAAGTCCAGAAAGAAAAGCAAGCATTACCTGCTGTTTTGGAAATACTAAAATAAACCCATGGACTATACTTTTAGAGGGAAAAGAATGAATAATCTATAATAAGTTAAAATTAGCATGTGTCAGACAAAGGATATAGTAAATACTCCTGCACAGGCAGAACATTATACCCCCAAGAATCTGCACTAAAGAACTATTTGGGAACAAATTAAATTGAAACTATTTAGCTATATACCTCCCGGTACATTCAATCTTAATCTCTAAGAAAAATGTATTATTTTTCCACAGTGTGATTCCAAACACAATCAAACAGTGCTTTCTCCTCCCGTTCCCAGCTTACTTGTGAGTCTGCTTCTGCATATACTCGGACAATGTCTTCTGTACCAGAGGGCCGGACAAAAGCTCGGGCAAGCTTGTACTTCTTCACCAGGTCATTGATTGCTTCTTGGAGTCCTGGCGGAGTGACTGCTTGTCTTTCAGCATCAGTGGTGCTAATAACTCTCCTGTCGGCAACCTGAGCATAAACATTTCCTATCTGTTATAGAAGCTTAACCTGTTCAAAATAGTCCAACCCACAGAGTAAGAGGTGGCCATTTAAAGTTACTATCCTGCACGGTGTATCAGTGACGCACAGGACAGGTGACGGGAACTGCGGTAAAATTTCCTGGTGTATTTAGCTAGAACCGAGTAACAGTTTTAACATTTGTCCAACTATTTAAGTAAAATTCTTGAGAATATAAAAAATTAACTTTAACAGGACATTTACACATTGACGTAGAGCTACCATTAGAATAGTGGCCAGTAACTATTGTCTCGCCCCAGTAGTTACCGATCAAATTGCTGATACGGCTGTAACAAGTGGCAAGCGATTACAAAAAAGAGGGCCGAGGTAAGCATCTCCTAAATATGCCAAAAACAATCCAAATACTTGGTGGCCATTTCTGTGAACTCTGGCTTTAATCTCTAACCTCTCAACAATTCTACTGGAGAATATTCATCTGAAATGCCTTTAGAGAGTTCTTCTTTGAGTCCACAGATTCTACTGCTTACATCTAGCTCCAAAGAGTACTGTGGTCTGGTGTGGGGGTGCAGGTCTGTCATCAGGGGACTTAGCCAGACGGGTAAGAACTGGGAGGCTTAGTCTCCAAAAAAAGAAAAAATTTAAGCATTATGGCATTATGTGAACTAAAAGTTAATTATGAAGCAACAGTTTCAGTTAAAATGATAACATTATTTATCTGGGTTTTGCTTCAAAACAGTATGAGCTAGGCTGTGAAAGGAGAAACCTTTTTAAGCTAGTTACATAATTTTTATGATTTTGTTCATATTTTTTAAATGATGCATATTCACACATAATACCATTCTTTATCATAAAAGTAGAAATACAGAAGTAGTTATTTTTTAAAGTGTGAGTAAAGCAGTTTTTGTAAGGCCTTTCTTCCTTCCTAAGTAGTGTACATACAGACCGAAATGTAACCCACTCAGGAAACACTTGGCGTGGGAAGACTGGAAGAACGCTATAGTCTGAAAGATT
The DNA here is from genome assembly GCF_018167655.1 of Microtus oregoni. Lineage (NCBI taxonomy): Eukaryota > Metazoa > Chordata > Mammalia > Rodentia > Cricetidae > Microtus > Microtus oregoni. The sequence continues at coordinate 1,480,879 of NW_024543091.1, read as the reverse complement.
GTTTCACGCTCTCTTCACCTTAACTTTGAGTTGTCTGTTAGGAAGATCAACATAAATAGCATCCCACTGCTGCACAGTCAGGCCCTTGAGAGCCAGGATCGCCTCAATCACCAGCATGTCAGAAATGGCATCTCCAGCTGCCTGCAAGATTGGGGAAACAAAGCACATAAGCCACCATTACATAATCCCACGCGGATGCTGGCCGTGCATCGGCAACCAGAGTGATGAATGCCATTGACCAAGGAGACGCACGTAACCATGACAGACAACAATGACATGGATCCAGAGCCAACTCTAAGCTTCATTTCATAAAATGGAAATTATAACCTAGCTTCCTGCATTACTGCTGTGATTAGAAGGAAAAGTGGCTAAAATGTCTGACCCATATCAGACATGCGGACTCCATGTCTCTCCTGGCTTCACTGTTGCTTTTCCATAGCAGTACTGCAGTTTCAGCTGTCAGACCCAAGCATGTAAATGGTACAGAATTTTCCAAGGTTGTCTTTGAAAAGTTAGCCAAACACACAAAATACATACTCAGTAGCTACTAAGTATACTTGAACATTTCAACATTTTTCTGACAAAATATCAAGAAAAGGAAGCATATAAAAAATGTTATTTCCAGTGCAAGTCTCAACTGTGGGCACCACTGTTAGAAGCAAACCACCGAGCCAGGACTTCACCTTTTATAATTCTACATCCCATGTTTTGACTGATGTTAAGGTAACTCAGAGCCTGTGACCTCACCACTTCTAACCTGGTTGAACAAGTCGATAATGCTTGCAAGCATCTTTGCAGCTTTTCCTTTCTCGTCTTCTAATTCTTGTGCTAGTCTTTTTATCTTCGTTTCAACGGCTTTGCTAAACAGTGCCTGCAGCAGAAGTATATGAAGTCAGTCACAAACTCCAGGCCACCTTTCATTCCCAGGGAATCTAGGAACTGAATAGACAAATGACGGCAGCCTAATGTCTGCCATTAATGCTGAAATCAAATCAGAGCACAAAGGGTATTATTAGAGAAAAAGTTTATGGATTGTAAAACTAATTTAAAAGATACCACTTTTGACAAAAACTGAATACATATGAGCTCACTTCCTGAACTCTGCAGCAGGTACCTTTACAGGATATGTGTGAGGCAACATCAGCATGAGTTCACTGCACTCAACAGTATGGCAGCTGGTGTCAGAACTTACTACCACAGACATTCCTTTGTTTTGAAATGCCACACCCACCTTTATAGTCCTCAAGAGGCCAGTATTGACGTGAGTACACAGTGCTCAATCACTTGAGGAAATGGGCACTTTTTGGTAAAATAAGATGCAGGGTGGTCACCTGGTTTTCCTAAATAAATTCTGACTGAACAGACCTACCCATTTTTTTCTGTGAGTCGAGTTGAACAGATTCAGAGACCTTATGGACTTCACCTTAAAAACTGTACCAATGCTTGCATTACATCACTGAAGTTACATTTCAGCTGCATTTTATAGAAACACATTCTCCTTCTCCTTATATTCATGGATCTTCAAAAAGCCAAATTGAAATTAGTGAAGAGAATGACTTAAACTACATTCAAATATTCTCATGTCTACCTCAAATCCATTCATGAAAAGAGGTGATATACAAAGACATTTTTAAATAAAATCTGAACATAAAAATAATCTTAAAAAAAGTTATACCCTTTAAAATAGTGACATTTATATTGAATTATATATGGCTTTTATTTTTTTCAGAATAGTCCTAAGAAAGCTCTGAAAACAAAAAAGCCAAACATAAAACACCTATGCTTGTATATGCTTTAAACCCAATAAAACTTTTCATCATAGCTACTCTGTAAGAAGTGGGAAAATTTTAAGAACATGAACAGAACATTTTAAAATAATTTATTGGGTTTTCTGGGGTGTGTGTGTGTATATGTGTGCACACGCACGTGCATGCCTGCATGTGCCTGTCTCTGACTCTGTAGCACCGATCCAACTCAAGACCTCATGTCTGGTTACAGAACTAAGCTCACCCCAGCTCTTTAAAGAACAAATTGGTACACTTTTTATGGAGGATTGTCATAGCATCTAAGTATACGTTCATAGTGTAATTTACTACTACCTAATCATGTTACCAACTACAAGAGAAATCCATTGTTAAGAAAAATGCCAGCTAACCAGTTGACTTCTTTAAGAAAACTTACTGTGCCATGACCATTTGCTTCAAAGTAAACTCCAATGTCAAACTCTTGAGCCTTGTGATGCAAATGCTTGACACCAGTTTTGGTGCAATAAACAGGTACCTACAACACATTAAAGAAAGACAACAAAGTCGGTTAATTATATATCTATTATTCCATAAATAAAATAAGGAATAAAATCTGAAACCTCCCTCTGGTGCTAAAGACAATAAAGACCTAAAACACCCACACAGGGAATGACTGCAAGTAGGTGGCATTGTCTGCTTTGAGAAGGTTGTCCGAGCTATAATATGGAGAACGCAGGACAAAGAGATCTGCATGCTCTCTAGTGAACAGCCAATCCTTTGTAGGTAAATACCCTACACTAATGCAGGCTACATGATCTCCCACAGTCATTCTGTAGAGGCAGCCACAGACCTCACCTCAACAAATGTACAGGGCGCTATTCCAATAGAACTCTTACAAACAGTGGCAAGGTAGATCAGGTCCCCAGACTATTTCTAACTATTGGCATAAAAAGTTAAGAAAGGACAGTTAGAGATGGGTGTGGTAGCACACACCTTTAACCCAGCTCTCAGGAGACAGAGGATGCCCTGTTCTATAGAGTGAGTTCCAAGACAGTCAGGACTACACAGAGAAATCCTGTTTTGAAAAATGAAAGTAACAGTAACAAAAAGGCCAATCAGACTTTCAAGACTGATCATGGCTAGTAATAAATCACCATGACTGGACCAGCAGCAATAAATAGGATATCAATGGTGGGTGTAAAAGATCTGGGAAAAACTGACAAAACTATAAGAGAGACATCCAGTAAGATCAGTATTTGTTGGACTTGAAAAACCATAGGATGACAAGGGCCAAAAATACTTAATCCAAAAGGAAAATGGGATAGGAAGTAACAGTTTCTGGTGTGTATTAAGTTTCTAAACATACTAGGTACATACAAATGGAATTTTCAAACTAAACACTCATGCACTAAATGACGTCTGGTCAAGATCAGACAATGGATGCTGTAGTGGTACCAGAAGGTCAAGTCTCCTAGCAATACCGTGGCCATCAGAGCTGAATACACTCAATGTTCACACAATGACATAAACTCACATCACACTACTGCGTTTCTCAGAATGTGTCCTGGGACCAAGTACTAACCCCATGAAAGGCCTTGAAGTGAAGCCACTGTGACCATGTATTTAAAGTACGACAGAAGCAAACAGCATCCATGTTCTTTGACCGTCTACTATTCTCTTAAAACGCAGAAAATTCACATGAAATTTCATTTCTACTCCTCTAGAAGACTGACCGAAGCGGACAGCAGCTGGCCCAGGCATACTTCTTGGTGCCTTTCACCTGCTGTGCTGACTCACTTATCTGCCCAGAGCCTGCAGGAATTTGGAGAAAGACGTGGGGCACCTAGCTGAAGTAAGTCAGTCACTAGGGAGCTTACTTTTCTATCCTTACTTCCTGAGTGACCCAATGTGTCCATGGGCCTCACACCCCTGCCATTCCTTCCCCACAGTGGGCTGTATGCCTTCATGCACACTGAGGCAGAATAAGCCCTTCCTACCTCAGTTGCTTTCCAGGTCTGTGATCACAGCAATGAAGATATAGGTATAATGTTACCTAAAGGGTTATGTTTGACAGAGGCATCTTCAGGCCTTCATGAGTTATAAACGTAGCTCAATAAGTCTTGGAAAAGATCTGCATTCATTATTAGATCACAGAATTCACAGGTTTTAATATACTCCAAGGTACAAGTGCACCAGAGACATGTGAGCCTTTTGACCTAGTCACTGTCACCTGGACAGCGGTTCAGCTGTGTTCACTGTTCACATGTGGTAACATGATTATCCTCACAGAATGACCTTCCCACACTATTCAGAAGTGACCCCAAACTGAAGATACTGCGGTACCTTCATAACTTCTTCAAGGTATCTTGTGGAGCTTCCATTAGCATATGCAGTCTGTACAACACCAATAGTCAGGCTTTCTCCTAGCTAGAAGAAAACAATGACACACTTAACTCGCCATCAAAGGTCCAGGAGCCTCTGACAGGGATTTTCCAAAAGAGGGAAAAAAAATCAATTGCTAAACTTATCATAATGATGATATTAATTATCTCAGGTATTATTTGTTCTTAGAACTGGATGCTTTACAGTCATGATGAAATTCTCAGGAATGCATGCATCATCTGTTTTAAAGGAACCAAACCTTTACAAAGTTGCATGAGAAAGTCAAGTCAATACCAAGAAAAGCACCAATACAATACAGTCATCTAGAATACCATCTTTATTGCAACTAAAACTAATGCCCCTGTGCTGAAATGGCTGCAATTTCCACTTATTTTTGTTTTCCAGCCAAATATCAAGAACTCCCCCTACCCCATACCTCCCGTACCCCCTATATACACTCAAAGACCCTGGTGTGGAAGTGCTCCCTAGCAAGCCTTGGATGTCTCCCCACCTTACCTCCAACAGTAGCTCCTTAAGGAAGCTGCTAATTAAGGTGGCTATCTTGTCTCCATCTATGAGATGAAAGCGACCATCTGCGTCACAGTAGTAATACACGATTCTGTCTGCATCCCCATCAAAGGAGCAGTATCTCTCGTTGGACCGCATTTCCATCCCTAGCACGCAGGATTAGGGTTAAGTGCATTTCAGACTAAGAAATGAGAGTAAAGCTCACTATATAAAATATAACATTTTTTCTCTGACACACATAACTATTTTTAATATAGATCAAAATTAACATTATATGCAACAGTACCGCACATCTACTATAAATTTTTCAAGAGATGTTTTAAAAGATTCCTTGCAAAACACAAACCAATGTCTCCAGTTTAAAATACTGGTGTCCAGTAAGTCTACTGGTGCTCTTTTTGAAGACAGATCCTCACTATATAGTCCATGCTAGCCCCAACTTAAAAGTCGCCTGCCTCTGCCTCAATGCTGGGATTAAAGGTGTGTATCACAGGCCCAGCTATTTGTACTTTTCTTGCAGGTTAAATTCTAGCAAGGCAAACTTTAAAAAAAAAAGGTCCTAAAATCTATTCATGCTAAAACGTGATATTACACTAAAATAAAATTCTATTAACCAGTTGATTTGGCTAAACAAGTTTCCCATATAATTTTTTGAAACTTTGAGATTTTTAAGGTAAGATTTCTGTCCTTTACATATTAGAAATAAAAATCAGCAACAGATAAAATATGTGCTTTGACTTAATAAGTATTTTATCTGCTTAAACTAACAGCAATAAGAAAAATAATTACAACCAAAAAGCTACGGAGAAACCCTGTCTCGAAAAATCAAAAAAAAAAGAAAAAAAGAAAGAAAAGTAATTAGGAGCACAGAATTATAACTTCCAAGAGCTCACTAAAGATCTGCATAAAGTCACTGAAACTTCTGCAACTGTTACATCAGATATATTAAAAAACCTTGCCATCCCTTAGCAACTATGAAGCAGACAAAGCCAGACTCTGTTAGCCTTGTTGCCTGCGGGTCAGAAAAACAGCCTGGGGGGAGTGAAGGGCTGGATTTCCCCAGGGCACAGAGGCCACCACAGCAGTAGAGGAAGACCTCAACAATCAGACAGAATGATGAAGGTCCAGAACTGAAGGACAGGTAACGTTAATATCAAAACAAGCACTACAATGAAAAGGTTATATAAATTAAAATTCTACATGCTTGCTACAGTAAGCCAGAACAGGCCACAAAAGTGAGGCTGATGCAAGGCGCCTGTGGAGTGGTGAGGAGATGGGGTTGGATGATTTTGATAGAGAAATCAGAGTACAGGCAAACACTCAGTGGCCCAAGCAATACATCTGCAAGCCAGGCAAGGTTAGGGTCTGGAAGCGAGCATCTAGGATACCTCTTTACTACAATTAAAACCAGAACAGGGTTTTCCTAATCCTCCCGTGTGGGGAACACTGAATCCACTGAGGATGTAAAAGCAGCCTTCCATTCCCTTTCCAGCCAGTCTAGTGCAGACAGGAAGACGAAGCTACTTACAACTGCTGCCATTGGACCAGTGATTCTCAGTGTGCTCACTGGGCCTGAGCCACCACCAAAGTCTGGCAACCCACCAGGAATAGAAATTCCCAGCCTGCGTGCATCCCACCCTGGACAGACTAAATGAGAAAGGGAGCGGTCCCTGTGTGCTGACGCGGCACTTCGGTTCTGACGGGACCTCAGTTGAGAGCTGTCGTGCTAATGTGCTGTTTTCTGTCTGAGCTTTCAGCAAGAGCTGGCCGCGTTTTGCATGGCACTTAGAAACGAGAAGATTTCTAAGGACCCAAAGGTGACAGAACCAGGACGAGTGCTGTGATTCTTCACTCGGAGACAGCTTAGCTTGAAAGTGAACTGGCTCCAAAGAGCTCTAGGAGCAGGTGCAGACACTGCCGCAGCTGGGACACACGCCACTGGGACATACATACCCTGTGGGGGTTTCTGATGACTCTTCACGAAGTCAGCACCGCACAGGTGGTTGAGCCTCCCTGCAGTCCCGTCATTAAACAGCTGGACCGACAGGCCCTGGGAGAAGTAGTGCGCCATTTCTTTTAGCTTCAAGGCCCCTATGCCATTCGCACAGTCAACCTTAACCGATCTGTTTTCATCTCCACTGCAGGAAGCCTTCAAAGGAAAAAGCCATGGAAGGAAAATAAGTCACCAAAGAGAAGCACTATGATGCATGCATGTATGTGTACTTGAAAAGGTCACTTCATTTCCCTTTACCTGTCTAATTTAATGCAGAAAACGTGTACACAGTCAAACAAATTTCAAAACATCAAAGTCAACCTGAGCAACACAACAGTGGTGCCCCTGAGTGACAGCTCCCAGGAGGGCAGCTGCATTAGAACCTAGTCCCAGCACAGCCTGACATTAGCGCTCTTTCCTTGACAGCCATTTGATGTCACACAGCGATGCAGGTGTCTGAATAACACTAGCATTCTCTGCAAGGCGTATCATGTCACAGGCGTGTGGACTTGGGGATGTGTTTTTTATCAGTCTTTCACCAATCCCCACACCAAAGCCTGAGTTCTGAGCAGCAACAGCAGAGCTGTCCAGTGAGTCACCCGACACCTCTCCAGGGAATCCACCTAAAAGAAATTCCTTCCCAGCAGTACTTCCTCAAGCCAGGAGCATCTACATTATAATCAAGTTTATTTTATTGAATATTGACGACCACAAGCAAAGACACCATGAGGTTTCCCAGGATGCACCTTGCCACTATACCCTCACCAGCATACACTGATCAGCTAAGTCCCAGTTGGAGGAAAGAAAGAAAACAAGAGGAGAACTCTGTAAATGAGGTTGTTGAATGTATCATTCTATTCACTGCTGAAATTCTAATCACGATGGAAAAACTATCTCACCTGTTTGGTAAGCTCTACAAAAGCCTTGGAGAGTTTCTGGCAGTAGCCTTCTATGGTTGCCTTTCCATACCGGCCTCCGGAATTCCGACAATACACCATGTAATGTAGCTGAGGCGTAGTCAACAGGCCATAATCTGCCAAACAAACACAAAAAGCACTTCAGCTCACTTAGTAACAGAAGGCACTCACACGAATTCATACCTTAAGAATGTTAGCTCCAGACCCCCATCCCCCACTCCCACCCCCGAAAAAAGATTGCACTGCTGGTAAGATTGTCCAAAACAGGACTTTGACCTAATAAACAGAAAGATTGTATATCTGGTTTTGTTTTTCAACAAAGGATTTCTCTAAGTAAAAGCCCTGGCTATGCTGGAACTCACTTTGTAGACCAGGCTGGCCTCCAACTCAGAGCTCTACCTGGGATTAAAGGTGTGGAGATTGTCTGTTATCATGTAAACAACCCTAAAGGTGGGTTTCTGTTTACACTTTTTGAGACAGTCTGCTAGGACAGTTACCTAGGGGGCCCAGCAACCCAGTCCAGGTCAGTACCAGCTCAGGTCCCCACCCTATGATGTAAAATCGGCTTGCTTTCCCACCATTTTGCTCTTCTTTCTGCTGAACCTCACCCCCAGCCCCTCACACACACACACACAGAGAGAGAGAGAGAGAGAGAGAGAGAGAAAGAGAGAGAGAGAGAACACGAATGTGAGCGCCTTGGCAGTGTGATCACCAATAAATCTTTGTTTCTACCCACGGGTAGTCTAGTTTGGAGGATTATACCAGAAACTCAGAAAACATAAAGCCAAACTTTCAAAATATCCAAATGCATAAATATCATTGTAATCCTCAACATTTTATGTTTTTTGTTTTAATTACTGTGCTTAAGAGATCTGTAAAGCAAAAATGTCTCTAACCTGTAAGTCCCATTTTCCCAACAACAGAATAACTTTCCAGAGTGCTGGGGGCTACTCTTGTCTGATTGTCTGATTTGAAGGACTTTGATGAAAATGTTGATCATGTATGATAAAGAACTACTTCTACAAGCTTGCTTTTCCTGGCTGCATGTGGACAGGATGTGTGCTTGATTACACTTGGGCAGGAAGGACATCAGGATGTATGCTTGCCTCTAATTGCACAAACACAGGAAGTATTATAGCCTTGTAAGTTTTGCCTTTATACACTCCTGACTAATGTAACTGGGCACTAAACCTTAGGAGTCCCAAATGCCAGGTGTAGACCTGGCGCCATATGTAAATAAAGCCTCTTCTTGGCTTAAAATTTATTCATGGTCAAACTGGTGAATCTCTGAATAACCTCAGACTCATAACAGTATCTTTATAAAGACATAATTCTAAAAGTGCATAATTCTAAAAGAATTGTAAACTACAATTAGCAAAAATAATAGCAAAAAATAATCATTTAAAATAGGTTACAGATAAAATTCAAATGAAGCATCCTGAAATCACCAAAATACAGATAAGAGAAAGTATAATGGTTGTTGGTCTCTTTAAGAGACAAACCATGCCCACTCCTTCCCCCATCCACTGAGGCAGGCAGATCTTCCTTCCTGCTTGCAGCCTTAGTCTCTCTTTCCTTTCTGTCTCTCCCTTCTCCCCCCCCTTCTCTCACTCTTCCTCCTCCCCCGCTCTTTTCCCCTTCTCCCCTCCCCTCCATAACCCCCTAAATAAATATCCAACCTCACTCTGCATGGCGTGCCTATCCATGTCTCTGTCTCTCGCCCACCGCCGCCGCCACGTGTCTCGCTGTCCTGGACCAGCCACCACTGGGGGACGTTCAGTCGTCCCTGCCTGGGACTGGCTACTCTCAGGGCTCACTGCCTGCCACCACATGGCCCACTGCCATTGCTTGGGAACCTGCAGCACTTATGCTGCCTGCTGCCGCCGGAGATCCTACAGCATTTTTAATTTTTCCATTATAGAAAGATCTCAGCCCAGGGTGGCAATACACACCTTTAATCCCAGCATCTGAGAGGCAGAAATAGGTGGATCTCTGAGTTTGAGTCCAGCCAAGAAACACAGTGAGACCCTATCTCAAAATAAATAATAATAATAATTAATAAAGACAAGGAAGGGAAGAAGAGGGGGGCATTCTCTTTGAAAGGAATCCCTCAGCACTTGACAGGAATCATCAAACCTAGGTCTATGTGACTCCCAGGAGCAGGGTTGAAGGGATCCTTGGGGACATTGCTCTAAACAGAAAAACATAAGGACTAGGTTAAGATAAGGACCCCAGGAGAAGAATAGCCTTTATAATGTTGAAGCCTCATTCACATTGTAAGGGTGCATCACGACTGGTTCACCCCAAGTCTGCACTTCCTGCAGTGTCTTAGCACTGAAGAGACCAAATGAATCCCTCGGGAGCTGTCTCCATAAGCACAGGCCCTTGTGTGGCATTGCTGCCCCAATGGACATGGCCAAAGCCCAAAAGATGCCAGTCACTAGCAAACAAAAGCAGACCCGATCAGGCAGTGGCCAAGGTACTAAACTCTGCCAAAACAATACATCTTAATAAATGTGCCACAAGTAACTTTCCAAGGAAACGAACAGCTTTCATACAGAATTGGACTCAACACCAGGAGCAAGAAGCAAGAGAAATGAATGCTAGGCATGAGTTAAACCAATGGTTCTCAGCCTTCCTAATGCTGCAACCCTTTAATAGAGTTCCTTGTGTTATGGTGACTCCTCAAGTGACCCCTCAACCATAAAATTATTTCATTGCTACGTTGAAACTGTAATTTTGCTACTGTTATGAACTGTAATATAAATATGAAATGCAGGATGTCTGACATGAGACCCCCAAAGGATGAGAACTACTGAGCTAGATGAAACTCAGAGGAAGAGTTTGCAACAGGCAAAGGAGCATATAAAGTTCCTGGGTCATCAGCTACACAGAGAACAGCTCGGGAGGCCAGTCGCTCTGGTGGAAGGATTTGAGAGGAGGTACAGAAAAATGGGGATAACCACCTAACTTTATTAAATGGAAATAGGTTAAAATAAAATAAAAAAGTATTCTAAATGACATGCAAAAGGAGGAAACAAGGATTTTGAGAGCAATACTGAAATTACCAAATCCTTAGTATTCGCCTTTGTTTTTTCTGTTGCTACAATGAACACCATGACCAAAACTAACTTGGGGAGGAAAGGGTCCACCATGGACTGCATTTGTCCAATGGCACAGATGGGTGCTGGCTTGTATGAAGCACCGCTGACTGAGATGAGCATCTCCATTATCCACATAAACACAGCATGAGAGAATGAGGATATCTCACTGGACTGTGACATGCAGTGGAACAGACACCATAGAGCAGATAGTAAATGAATGCAGGTGTGAAGGTGGCTGGATATAGACCAAAGGAGGGGACTGAGGAGGGGACCAAGGAGCCCTCATCAAAAGGGACAGAAAACAAGCAGCAGAGAGAACCAAGAAGGAATGTATCCAAGCAAGCAGAAGGGTGAAGAGAAAACTGCCATGGTGCGGGGAGCTACAAAGGTGTAAGCTACGGTGGAGAGCAATGAAATCTGTCTAACAATGACTGTTGGGGTGGGAGGGGCTCAGTGAACGAAGCACAGGTAGACAGCATGCGGACTGGATTAGGACCCCCAGCACCCGCGCATACACCCGGGCAATACTGGGCAGCTGTGCTGGCCCACCTCTAACCCTAGTCGGCTGCAAGTGAGTCTCTTTCCTGTCATGAATGAATTGAAAGCATACCCAGTGGAGTCGCCGAAGAAAGCTCTCATGACAAATGAGAAAACAGCACTCAGGAAATGAAGAGGCTAGCAAGTCTCGTCACACTGTCCTTGGCCAACCACCCAGGTAAACCACGGGTGAAACAGCGAGCTCTGAGTTAGGGTGGGAGATCCTGCCTCAACACATAAGGTAGGAAACAACCAAGGAATGCCCACCACTGACTTCTGGCCTCCACATACATATGCCAACACATGCACACACAGAGACAAAAAATAAAAAAGGTTGTCAATCCTTACTATAAATACTGTACTGAAAAAGCCTCAGGCTCTCTGAAGCTTAACCCAACACTGCAGGATCTCTATTTGTCCAGATGACCCAGCAATCTGAATTCAGGTGAGCAGAGGAGACAGCACTCTGAACAACCAGAAACAGCCACCTATAGCAGACTATGGACTGGCCAGATGAGTAATCAGAGGCAGAAGCTCAAATCAGAACAAGATCTGCAACCATTTCTGAAATGGGCCTAAAGATGTTTCTGTTATGCATTAAGACCAAGCAGCTTTCTCAGCATTGACAATTATATAATAAAAATATTCAAAATCTCTGGAAAATGTTGACAGTGCCAAATACTCAGCCCAGATTGAACCCTTGTGTAAAAAAAAATAAGCACACCCATCTAGTTAGTATGTAAATTTGCTTTCTTCCCTTAAAAATGATAAAATTATATATAGCCAGGCGAAGGTGGCACACACTTTTAATCCCAGCACTCAGGAGGTAGAGGCAGGCGGGTCTCTGTGAGTTCAAGACCAGCCTGGTCTACAAGAGCTAGTTCCAGGACAGACACCAAAGCTACACAGAAAAACCTTGCTCAAAAAACAAACAAACAAAAAATGATAAAATTATATGTCTAAAGAATTCTTTTATAATAAGTTTCTTCATGATTTATGATCAATAAACACCAGACTTGCAATTTTATATAACTGTATACCAGATGTTGTAGAAAATATATCAGACAGAGGAGGTCACAAGTGGAAAAGATTTAATATGCTATGGCCCATGTATAAAGTCATATGACTGCTCAGAAAAACCTGCAATATTTTAAAAGTATATCTAGTTATTAATTTCTTAACTTTTATTGTTTGTTACTTCCAAATTTTAAATATGTGCTACTTTTGAAATTTAAAAACAATTCCTTGATGATTTATTTACATACCATAAAATTGGCCTCCTAAGACAGTCACACCGTCTAGTACAGACTGTGAAAGTTTCTCACTGCTGGGCCTGTGGAAGGAAAGAAAGACTTAGTAAATGGGAAAGCACTGGAGGAGTGTGCTCACAATTTCAAAACAGCACAGTCACTGAATTTGAAAGCTATCAACTTTGGCAAAAACACAGGGTAAATTACAAGCATTTTCCCAGGAGCCTTTGCACAGGTGATTTCTTAGAAAATTTTGGCTTTTAAATTTACAAAGAAAATACAAAGAGCCAGGTATGCGGATGCAGATCACTTATTCCTCCCACCTACTTGAGAAGCTGAGGCAGGAGGATCACTCAGTTCAAAGCCTGCAGAGACTGGGTTCAAAGCCAGCCTGGGTTAAATTTGTGCAACTATATCAAAATCTAAAAAAGGGCTAGGACTGTAGCCCAGTAGAAGTCCTTTCCTAGTATACGTAAGGCCCTGGGTTCAATACCCTGTATTAGCCAAAAAAGGAGAAAGTGAGGAGGGATGTAAAGAAGAGCTGGAGAAATGGCTCAGTAGAGTGCATACTGTTGCTGCAGAGGACCCAAGTTCAATTACCAACATAGGCAGCTCACAGCTGGCTGTAACTCCAGCTGAAGATCTGATAACTCTAACCTTCTCAAGCGCACACACACGCGCATACACACACACAAAAATAATATTTTAAAAGATATAAAAGGAACCCTAACTCATACCCAAATACCTTTCCTAGTTTGACTGTAGCAATATGTATCTTAGTTAATAACAGCAACAATCAAGACTGAATGCACACAGTGTGGAGTATGGGGCCTTAAACTACTGAGAGCATAGAACCTAGTTTTCATTTTATAAAATCATAACAAAGTATTCCTCTATCTGAAAAGCCAGGGAGTCATTATGGAACTACAGGTAAGAGCCAAACACAGTAATGGGACACTAACTGACTTGAGGGAATCAATCAATTAGCTATTTCTGCTGCCTATGGACCTAATGTGTGAATAGTTTTTGCAAAACCTGGTACCACAACACAGGGTAAAAAACTAAATCCAAGGGCTGGAGAGACAGCTCAGAGGTTAAGAGCATTGTCTGCTCTTCCAAAGGTCCTGAGTTCAATTCCCAGCAACCACATGGTGGCTCACAACCATCTGTAATGGGGTCTGGTGCCCTCTTCTGGCCTGCAGGCATACACACAGACAGAATATTGTATACATAATAAATAAATAAATAAATATTTAAAAAAAAAAAACTAAATCCAAGCTTTCCAGAAAATGAGAAAGAAGACTTCGATGAAGCCAGAACTTGCATAAAAGGGAAAACTACTATTGTTTCAAAGTAACTTTTAACATTGCAAAAAAGCAGGCTTTTGTAAAGGCAAAAGCTGCTGACAGTGACAAGTACAGACTATAAAATGCTGCTTCCAGTGAATTCCAGAACAAAGAAATGACAGAACACCGGAACCAGCAACAGATTAGAAGAAACCAAATCTCCAAGTATGGTTTGTTTAAAATGATGTGCTCTGACTGCAGTGGGGAAATAATCCTACAAAGTGTCACAATAATTAAATGCTTCTAACATGCAGGTAACAGCTATTATGTACATTGTTATTTCATGCAACTCTCACATAAATTATCATTCATCACTAACCCTGAGATGGGAGCTCCCAAAGACTACAAGACCTGCTGAAATTATATAAAGTTTAAAACTAGAGAGACTCCAAAACCAGACAGTCACCATGTGCCACTTAAAAAGGTGGGATGTGCACTGAGCCTCTCTTAGTCCTTCCCACTGCCCTTGGTCCTGAAAGGAGATGCAATATTTCACAGATATTTGCCCTTGGGCAGGCAACTCGGATATCACCTGGTGTCTCTACCAATAACTACGAAGGCGGGCTGCTGCAGATCCACGGCTTCTTCCTCCACGATGGTGGTAAGCACCTGAGGCATATCCTGCTCCTCAGCACTGGCCAGACAGGTAGCATGCTCCTCCCAGGACGGGGCCAACATTTCCCCCATAGGATCAATCAATTTCACACCATTGTCTTCCTAAAAGAGAAACAAACCTTAAGGGGAGCCCAGAATGGAAGTGACTAGACGAAGAACTTTTGTTATCATCCCTCCAACTGATGGCTGAGCAGCGGCCCTGGGGACCACTGGCACCAATGCCAGGCACCAACAGGTGTTTCCCTGATGTGGAATTCCCTTCTGTATGCTGTGATTACTGTTAATGAATAAAGAAACTGCTTTGGACCTATAGCAGGGCAGAACTTACCTAGGTGGGGAAAACCCACTCCAACATGTGCTAACTATATTCACATAAAACCTAAAAGCTTAAAAATAAAGCCTAGTCACAAAAGAACAGAGTTAAACATGGTTTGGTAGCACATTTTCTTGGGTGGGCTTTGCTTGCTAGAAGAGGAATGGCTCCTTTAAGAGGTTTTCTTGATTCAGCAGTAACAGAAAAAATAGCCGCACTGTTTTGAAAAAGCCATGGCTTCCTGGGTGGTGCTGCCAGCACAAACTCTCTTTCGAGAGATCCAGCTATGGAGCATTTAAATGGGGTTTATGAGCAGAGTGTGACAACTGGCTTAATGGCAACAGACTGGCTGTGAGCCTGAAAATGGGGTAATGTACATGGCTCTCAGAGGCAGGAAACAGTTCCACAATGCTGGACTGGGCAGCAAGCAGGGAGTGCCATCCATATTTGCTCTAGCAATGCCACAGCTTAGTTTTTAAGAAGCAGTCCTGGTCAGAAAATAATTATAAATACACAATAAAGACAAATTCAGATAGAAATGAGTCACACTGTTGGATAAATATGTAGGCTTAGGAAAGAGAAGTATATAGACAGTTAAAAAAATAAGTAAATGGTTCAAAAAAAAAGTAAAGTCTTTAAAGAGACAGAGTACAGACAGTCAAAGATTAAAAGAAATAAAGAATAAGCCATGTAAAGATAGTATATACACAGAGAGTCTGAATTATGTAAACTATTGTGTTTTCTTTGAATTTTTTGACTGCAGAGAGGCATCTGATACTGCTAAGCCAAGCCAACATATACACTTTAAAGGTATCTTGATTCCAAAATATGGGTCTAGGAATTTGTTGCTTTGGAAAAGAGGTTCTTCTTTTGTTTCCACAGAAAATGAGAACCTGTGGATTAATTCCAGACTAATGTGTTTTGATGAACCAAGACCCTCCCAAAAGGTTGCCCCGCACACCCCCAAAAATTGTTTATAAATGTTTGTTTACATTTAAAGTAGGATATGATATAGAAATGAATAATTTGCATTGGTATGATCTTGGTCTACTGATATATATTTCTGCTCTTAAGGTATTGTGATTGTGCAGTTTATTTAAAAATGCAATGTATAATTAAGAAATATAGGCTAATAGATAATCATCTATAATAGTCAAGCTTGTAGTCATGTTAGTTAGGTTTTTAGATATATACAGATATATTTTAGTCAAATCTTTCAGAGACCTTCAGAATATGGCATTTAAAATGTTTTAAGAGCTTGGACTTTTCATGACAATGAGACACATCTGCTCCTGGCAGCACCAGTCTACTTCAAGAGGATGATGGGTATCAAAGAGGCTCCTTATGGAGTTTGCTAGCCATTTGGGCAAGAAACTGCTCTTGCCTGGACTTCTTGATGGTATGCTGTATGAACTGGACATGCAGGACCCACAGAGAAATGACTGCTGAACTTGCCCAAAGGTGAGATGGTCCTTCAGGGTTCCTGTTACATAAGAGTCCTGGCCAGGCGGTGGTGGCGCACGCCTTTAATCCCAGCACTTGGGAGGCAGAGGCAGGCAGATCTCTGTGAGTTCGAGACCAGCCTGGTCTACAGGAGATAGTTCCAGGACAGGCTCCAAAACCACAGAGAAACCTTGTCTCGAAAAACCAAAAAAAAAAAAAAAAAAAAAAAAAGAGTCCAGCAGACATTCTACAGAACACAGAAAAAAGTAACTGATGAACTTTGCCATTACAAGGCAGAACAGATCTTCAAATTTCCTGCTTCATGGAAAAGTCTGCTGAATACTACAAGCCTGTAGGCTGAAGATGGATGCTCCAACAGTATAGAAGAACTTTGGGTGACTGTCCAGGCAGCAAGATGTCTCTGCCAATTCTAGAGCTTTGGAAGTTGCTTATAATGCACCTCCTCTTTACTTAGGTAATATATCCTTCTGGAGTCTTTGATGGAGTTGAAGAATAAATAGAAAGTAGATATAAATATTGTAACTGTAATTCTTGCTCTGATAACTGTTTTGTTATGTGTAAATTTTTTTGTTAAAGTTAAAACCTTCCTTTTTATTTAAACAGGAAAGGGGAGGTAAGGTGGGATTCCCCTCTGTATGCTGTGATTACCATTAATGAATAAATAAACTGCTTTAGACCTAGAGCAGGGCAGAATTTAGCTAGGTGGGGAAAACTAAACAAAATTCTGGGAGAAAGAAGGCTGAGTCAGGAGACACCATGGATCCTCCACCAGAGACAGACATGCTGAACCTTTGCTGACAGGCCACAACCTTGTGGTGTTGCACAGATTAATGGAGATGGGTTAAATTAAGATGTAAGAGTTTGCCAATAAGAAGCTAGAGCTAATGGGCCAAGCAGTGATTTAATTAATACAGTTTCTATGTGGTATTTCGGGGCTGAGTTCCTCAGCCGCGGACAAACGAGCAGGCTCTTACGTTTCCCTTGCATTACCTCTTTCTTCAGTTCCTTGTGATACTATCATGACTGATAATGTCTCCATCCAAACTTGGAAGGACATTCTGTTACTTCTCTACTCTGGACACTTTCCAAAAAAATAGCCTCATTTCATTCCCTCCACACCCAATGCAGCTGGATGGCTGCTAGGAGAGAGTGGCTTCAAACCCAAAGGACCATACAAATTAGGAGGCACACTCCCAGCATTAGCAAAGTGCTCAGACACATTACACCAGCTTGTTACCTCGGGATTGTGGGAGGCTGTAACCATGACTCCAATGGTGGATTTTGTCTGCTTTGACCTCAGGACAGCTAGTAATCCCATTCGAAACATGATATGGTCAAGATGCTGGGCATTTGTCCGAAACCCAGCAGTCCCATACTGGAGAATGAGCCCCTGGGGCTTGGCATGGAATGCAGAGCGTTTAGAAACAGCCTCTAGATCCATGTCTGCAAAAGTAAGAAACATTATTATCAACAAAAAGCTTTCAAGGACCATTTGCTTCCAAACTGCCAGCACAATGTAACACGCCTGTTTCACTGGGACCCTCTCCAAAGAAACATGTTGGGGTAAGGAGGGGGGAGGGAGGATGGTGCGGGAGAATTGTCTGTATTCTGTCAATCATGTATTTTAATAAAATGCTGCTTGGCCAGGCAGGAAGTATAGGCAGGTCAACCAGACAGGAAGTAGAGGTGGGGCGAGGAGAACAGGAGAATGCTGGAAAGGAGGAAGCCCATTCCTCCCGGTCCTGCCCAGACTCCAAAGAAGCAACATGTGACCTGCCCGCTGTGAAAGGTACTGAGTCACATGGCTAACATAGATAAAAATGGATTAATATAAGTGATAAGAGCTAATAAGAAGCCTGAGCTAATGGGTCAATCAGTTTTATAACTTATTAAATATATAATAAAAATATATGTTAAAAATATATGCAGGCTAAAGGTTAAAGTCCTTAAAAATAAAAAAGAAAGAGTAGTTGGGTGTGGTAGTACACACCTTTAATCCCAATGCCTGGGAGGCAGAGACAGAAGGATCTCTGAGTTCAAGGACAGCCTGGTTTACAGAATTATTCTAGGACAAAGATATACAGAGAACCTGTCTCAAAAAGTAAAAGTAAAAATAAAAGAAATAGAGGTTAAAATAAAGTCACTTAAAGATGGAAAACACACAGAGAATTTTTTTTTTTTTTGGTTTTTTTTGAGACAGGGTTTCTCTGTAGCTTTGGTGCCTGTCCCAGAACTAGCTCTGGTAGACCAGGATGGCCTCGAACTCCCAGAGATCTGCCTACCTCTGCCTGGGATTAAAGGCGTGCGCCACCACCACCCGGCCACAGAGAATCTTGATACTGTATGTTATTATGCTCTCTTTGAATTGTTTGAATGCTGAGGAAGGAGCAACTTAAGGTGTGGGCCCCAGTTAATAATCTAAAGTCTGGTGTGAGGCCAGTGAAAGTCCAAGGCAGAAGGTCAGATCCACAAAGGGCTGAGTACCTCCAAATGCCTGGGAAATCCACGTGGTTTGCTCACTATTCCTCCCAAACTAGAGAGAAACCATCTCAGAGGAAAAGCAAAGTGCAACCATTTCCTCTTGTCTAAGACCTCCAAGATCAGCCAGGACATCTCCAAGACGACTCTCCAATTTATTCATAAAGACAGACGCAGCAATCTTCTAAATTTATGTCTAAAGCTACTCACATCTGCACAATGCTGCCCAAGCGTGGGCCCTGTTCCCCCTAATACTCTGAGACACCTCCAATTAATTTGAGGTTTTCTGCCTCAGCAAGCAGGGTGCATGAAGATTCGTAGACTGTGCACTTCCTGGGTCAATTCTATCCTAGGTAGCCCAGAGTAGCTGTCCTTCAGCTAACAACCACACCTCCTTGCTTTATTGCCCTTCCTTGTTTCAATGCACAACGCCACAAGAAATGCCGAAAAATGTTTGCTTCTATATGACTTGTAAAATCGGTCCTTCCCAAGCTAATTTAGTTCGTTCCAAAGTAATCAAACTTTTGTTAACAAGAACGAGTATATTTTTGTAAAAGTTGACCAGTATGAAAGTATCGCGATTATTCATAAGGGTGTCAACCACTCTTATGAAATCCAGAACTCTCTCAAAGGAAAATAACAGTCATATAACAGCACGCTTCCACCCTTTAATGCGTTTGGAGTTCTAGAACTAATTTCAATAGGTATGGGAATGGTTATTAAAAGTCCCAACAAGGACGGGCGGTGGTGGTGCACGCCTTTAATCCCAGCACTCGGGAGGCAGAGGCAGGAGCATCTCTGGGAGTTCAAGGTCAGCCTGGTCTACAAGAGCTAGTTCCAGGACAGGAACCAAAAGCTACGGAGAAACCCTGTCTCGAAAATCAAAAAAAAAAAAAAGAAAGAAAGAAAGAAAAAGAAAGTCCCAACAGTGTCCAAGCTATAAGAGCGAACAGCGAAGCCCGCTTCTTTCATTCATCCTGCTATACTCGGTAGTACACTCTGCTCCCAGCTCCCGATTACCCGCGGCTCCCCGCCCTCCAGCGTGAAGTCGGCAGGGACCTGGGCCGCACTGAGCGGTGGGTAGGTGTGTCCGGCGATCACCCCCAGCCAAGGCTGTCCAGGAACCCCCACCCACAGCGGCCCCACAGCCTCCAAGCCCGCTCACCTAGTACCGGAGCAGAAACGTCCTCTCCGCATTCGAGCAGCCGCAGCGCAGTGCGAACCAAACCAGTTTACTCAGACCCTGAAGACGTGGCCCAGCCTGGCTTCCGGCCCAACGCCCCGCCCTCCGGCCAATCGCGGTGGAGAGGGTCTGATGTCCCCGCCCCTGCTGAGGCTCCGCCACAGCCAATCGCGGCGGGTTGGATACCCTGGCCCCGCCCCCAGACCCCAGGCCCCGCCCCCAGCCGTCCGCGCGCTGCTCGCGCCCGCGGAACTGCGGCTGCGGTTCGGAGCGGGTTCAGGGGCTGCTTGTCTTGAGTGAGCTGGAAGGGTGAGGCCGCGGTGGCCGAGTCGGGCCGAGGGTTAGCACCCGGGGTGGGCAACTGCGCCTCCCAGCCTAGGCCTCGGGGGGCAGGGGTCCCCGGAGGGTGGGGAGCACTGCTGTCCCTCCGACCACCGAGGTCACCTCCCAGCCCAGCCCCTGAAAGGCGACGGTACCGCCATCCCTGTGGGTCCTCACCCCCTCGACCCTAGACGTCATTTATTAAATGGCTGAGACCCCTCCCCCAGCTCCGTGGCTAGGCCGAGGAGGCCCTATGCACCTGCGCGAATGCTGCACGCCACTGCAGTCCGGGTGGGCTGTCCTCCAAGGGTCTGCAGATGAGGGCGGGCGGCGGGGACAACCCGGGGCCCCTTCTCTCTCTCTACGCTCTGCGAACATCTCGCCGCCTCCAGCTCTGCGTAGGCCTGAGATCCGAGCGGGATTCCTGGGCCGGCCCCTGCTTTCCTCAGGTTTGGGGCTGGCCTGGAGTATGCAGGTGTTTGCAACCACCTGCCGCGAAACATATCACCCAATCACCTGTTGAAAGCGCGGACTCCAAAATGACCGGCAAGGGTGGGGAAGAGAGACTAGGAATCTAGGTGTTGACGGAGCATTTTAACAGGATGTGTTGTGCATACTAGATTTGGGGCTCAGGAGAGAAATCTAAACAGTTTAAGTGTCTGGGTGCGTGCCCCTAGCTCTCCGCAAACAGGAATGGCCTTCTAGAAAGGGGACCTTGGGAAATTTTTCCGGACACCAGGTGTCATTAACAAACCCACTGTTTCTGGGCCTTTCCAGGTTGCCAAGCAGGTTGATTTGGAGACATGTCCGCGTCGGTAAAAGAAAGCCTTCAGCTTCAGCTGCTGGAGATGGAAATGCTGTTGTCTATGTTTCCAAACCAAGGAGAAGTAAAACTGGAAGACGTAAACGCCCTAACGAACATAAAGAGGTATCTGGAAGGCACTAGGGAGGCGCTCCCACACAACATCGAATTTGTGATCACGCTTCAAATTGAGGAGCCCAAGGTGGGTGCTTTTATTTTTTTCTACGTGTTTCTGGGTGCCCATTGTTTTAGTGTGTTTTTAATGTGTATGGCATGGGTGTTTAGCCTTGAGCATGCAACCTTGTGCAGTACCCTCAGAAGCCAAAGGAGGGTGGTCCTGGAGTCACAGAAGTTTGCGAGACATCACGTGGGTATTTGGACTCCAACCTGGGCCCTCTAGAAGAGCAGCCAGTGCTGCGCCGTCTCCATCCCCAAGTGTCCACTTTTTAACTGAAAAACCCAGTGCATGAGCTTCCTGTCCAAGAATCAAATACATATCCCATTACTTGTTTGGAAGGAAGGAAAAGGTACCAAACTCGAGGTGCTCCTTAAGTTCTCTTAAGTAACAATCCTGAATTTTACATAAATGCACATGCTTTTTTAACAAACGTGCCTACTGTTTTCGGTGAAAACATCCTGCAGTCTTCTTGTTATTCTTTCTCCTCGTTGAGTTTCTTACCAACCTAACTGTTAGAATGTGCCTTCTGCAGATACCACGATCTTCACAAACCTAAATGCTGCCTGCTACAAAGAGGCTTCTCAGAAGTTAGTGTTTAGGATGGTGTTGATGGCACTGACAGTAGAGAGTAACTACAAATACAAAATCTAAATGTTAACTATAAACTCACCCCCTCGCCGGGCGGTGGTGGCGCACGCCTTTAATCCCAGCACTCGGGAGGCAGAGGCAAGCGGATCTCTGTGAGTTCGAGGCCAGCCTGGTCTACAAGAGCTAGTTCCAGGACAGGCTCCAAAACCACAGAGAAACCCTGTCTCGAAAAACAAAAAAAAATAAAAATAAAAAAAAAACTTACCCCCTCTTCTGATCCCTTTAACCCCAGGAGTATTAGCATATATAGTATATAGGTGTCACGTGGACTGGACACTTGAGAACTAATGTTTTAGCTCTCACCGGCTCACGCTTCAGAGCCGGCTACTGCGTCCCAGACTTGATTTTTATACCCTGATTACACACTTCAGTGGAACCTTGAACTTTTCCCATGGTCAATACTGCTTCTCAAATTCAAATTAAATTCTCGCTATGTGTGGTCATTGTTTAACGTGTGTCTCCTTCACTGGGCTCTAGTCTAAGGCAGAAATCATGTCTGACTTTATCCCTTCCTTCTCCAGCACAGGGCACCTGGCATATGTAGTTCAGCAATGATTTGAAAAATAACAAAAATGACTGCATAACTTATAACTGGCACTTGATAACCCCGTGATTGTTTCCTGTCATAACCGTGCTGTTGCCGTGATAAGCTGGCTCGTGTAGTTCTGTGGTATTGAAATCTGTGTGGTTTTTATTTTTAGGGGACAATTGATTTGCAAGTGACCATGCCTCACAGCTACCCCTACGCGGCTTTGCAGCTGTTTGGACGGTCACCTGACCTTGACAGACAACAGCAGCTTCTTCTCAACCAAGGTCTCACCGCTTATCTGGGGACCTTTGATCCGGGTGAGCTGTGTGTCTGCGCAGCCATCCAGTGGCTGCAGGACAACAGCGCATCCTACTTCCTCACCAGAAAGCTGTCGGGTGAGCCGTCCACACAAGCAAAGCCGGTCAAGAACACGTTCCTCCGGATGTGGATCTACAGCCACCACATATATCAGCAGGACCTCAGGAAAAAGATTCTGGAAGTGGGCAAGAGGTTAGATGTGACTGGATTTTGCATGACGGGAAAGCCTGGCATAATCTGTGTGGAGGGCTTCAAGGATCACTGTGAGGAATTCTGGCACACAATCAGATACCCCAATTGGAAGCACATTTCTTGCAAGCACGCCGAGAGCGTGGAAACAGAGGGGAACGGTGAAGACCTGCGCCTCTTCCATTCTTTTGAAGAATTACTCCTTGAGGCCCATGGCGACTATGGACTAAGGAATGATTATCACATGAACCTGGGCCA
This sequence comes from Microtus oregoni, assembly GCF_018167655.1. Lineage (NCBI taxonomy): Eukaryota > Metazoa > Chordata > Mammalia > Rodentia > Cricetidae > Microtus > Microtus oregoni. The sequence goes on along the minus strand of NW_024543091.1, from coordinate 1,457,781 downwards.
GTTCCTAGAGTTTCTCAGAAAACACAAAAGTGAGCATGTTTTTCAGATACTATTTGGTATTGAAAGCAAAAGTTCAGAGTCCTAGGACTCCATTAAAATGCTTGTAATTGTACTAAGTATTTATGTTAATAAGACCAAAATAAAAGGGCCAATGGCTCTGTATAATTCTGGGTGAAAACCGGCTCTAGAATTTTCTGACTGATAATGAAGCAAATTCTATCAGTGTAACTGTGATGTTGTTTCCAGGTTGCTGTGTAAAGTCGTACCTGAATACCATTTCATTATAAATTAATAAAACAGTCTATTTAACCAGAGAAACTTGGCTCAGCAAGTCCAAAGCCAGGCTAGAGAGGTGGCTCAGAAGTTAAGAGCACTGGCTGCTCTTCAAGAGACCACTGCCATCTGTAACTCCAGTTCCACTGAATCTGACGCCCTCTTCTGGCCTGCTCAGGCACTGGGCTCACACGTGGTACACAGACATATTCAGGAAAGACACCCATACCCACACACAAATAAATAAATGAAGTCCCAAGCCCCACAGTTCATGTCAAAAGCCAGACTGCAGATATAGATTCATAAATCTGAGACATAGTTGCACAACACTGGCACAGAGATGATACGCCAGCTCATCACTGGGAATGAAATCTAAATCACAGGTAAACTGAGAAGAGTGCCTGTTTAGTACATTTCTTACTTTAAAAACCCTATGTGAAGTGTTTCAGTAAAACTAGATGCTAACAGCAGCAGCCGAGATCACCGTAAGGTCTCGGGCACATACACAGAATAACACATTAGTGCTGTATGCATTTAAACATAGCAAAAGGGAGAAAGAACTGAGGATCACTAAGGAGGGCACACCATCACCTTTGGGGAAAAGTCAAACTACATTTTCAGTGGTAAGTCTAAAGTTCCACCGGCCCTTTTCAAAATTAGAGTTGAATAATTTTTAAAAAACCCTAATAAGGGGCTGGAAAGAAAGTTCAGTGATCAAGAGCAGCGGCTGCTCTTTCAGAGGACCTAGGTTCAATTCCTAACACCTAAACGGTGGCTCACAACTGTCTGTAACTCCAGTTCCAGGGTACCTGGTGCCCCCTTTGGCCTCTGAGGACACCAGTCACACACATGGTACACAGACATACATGCAGAGAAACATATCCATAAAACATTGTAAAGAGTCTCACTAAAGTAGTTTTTCTCAATCATTGGTTGCTAGGTATTTAGCCAGAGAATTCCCAGAAATCTCCTATGTGCCAGGGGACCTTCCCCTCCTTCTGGAAATCATCACACTCCTGCTGGGTCTCAGGCTGAGTACTTGGTCTCTTCAGGAGGCCAAAGTGGCAGGATTTAGTGACATGCAGAGGAATACCCCCACTCCCCATGAAACATCACAGCTGCCAGTGCTGTATGCATTGAGGAACCTGAAGAAGCCTCTGAGGAGCCAGTACCTTCATACCTGCTGTTTGTCCAGGATGGAAGCGCATGCCCTTGGGCTGGGGAGAGCACTCGATGCCTCCTCAGAGTCCCCTGTGCCCATGAGGCTGTAAAACAGGCTCCATTGTGTAGCTCATTAGGAGTCTTCTCAAGGCCCCAATCTGCCTGTGAAAGCTCTGGCGATGCCCTGTCTGGAAAGACCTTAGCTCCCCCCACTCATTTTTCAATCCCTTTTTATGCCAATGGAACCCAAGCTGGGGCCTCACACCTTACCTACATAGAGGAGGAAGAAACAGGACTACAGGACTTAACATCTCCAAACAATCTCTCCATGTTTGCCAAAACTAAACACACCATACCTATCTCCTTAAACTACCAATCATTAAACCAACATTCGCAAATCTTAGGCCCTTTTAAACTCCATTAACCCTTTGTCCTTTGAAATGAGACCGTGCTATACAGTTGACCCACAGAGGACTTCTACAATTAAGTTATCAAAAATGGTTTCCCGGAAAACAAACAACTTAAGGAGTAAAATATGGAACAAAACTAGATTATTACATAATTCAACAAGCAGAATACATTCAAGTCTATGAACTCATGACTGCCTCTGGAGCTACTTCTAAGAATTTTTTCAAGTATTCTGCTCTAACGTGGCCAGTATTAGCATTAGCACTGAACAGGACTTTAGGGTGTTACCGACAGACAGTTGTTAGAGGTTCCGATTTTATATTAAAATGTCTGCTTGCACATGCATGTATACACACATATGTACATACATAAGATCTCATTCAAAACCCACAGCACACGGCTGTTGTGTGTGCCCAGAGCAACAGGAACACACACCAACCTCGCTCATGCATACATGGCTTTGGGAACAGTCCCTTCTTCTGTACAGTTCAGAGAAGTAACTGGAACCAGCCAGCCCCAGCCCCAGCCCCAGGGAGAAGTGCTCCTGAGTTCCTGCTACCAGGAGCATCTCTGGCCCCCTAAATACCCAGCTTCTCCGCACCTCCTCAGCTGCTAGTGATATTCTAAGTTAAAATCTTTAAATGGCTATTTGGGAATAATACTTGTTCATAACAATCAAGGTCTCCTTGAAGTTTACTGAGTTAGGCAGTTTCTCAAGAGTGTATTTGTCTTTTGTTATTTATTGATATATTGAATCTTCACTAAAAGCTGAAGACACTTGGGTGAGTAGCAGGGAGAGCCTTAGCTAACAGGCCATCCAAGGCAAGCATGTTACCTGTGAGATTGAGTTCTCATGTAACTAAGCTGAGAGATCAAAACTCAAAGGGACTCCTAGGGTACCAATTCAAGGAGTTTTTTGGGTTTTTTGTTTTTTGGGTTTTTTTTTTTTTTTTTTTGCTTTTACTGCAAATGCCCTATTGTAATTCTATAGAATAGTTATATCCTGAAGGGACATCGTTTTACTCCAAAACCCAGGTTTTATGCAGAATCCTGATTTGTCAGAGAAACTAAACCAATTTAGTTTTCCTTCATAAGGCCCATGTGGAAGAACACTGCAGTAAGTCATCTTCTAAAAGACCCCTCTCTGTCCACGCCCAGTCAAAGCTAGAGGCATTTGGATCAATCCATAAAAGGGTTTAAGCAATGCATACCAATTTTTCTAAAGTCCCCAAATAGCCAACTATTGAGCTTACCGGTCTATAATCCCAGCATATGGAAGACAAAGGCAGAGTCAGAAGGATGCAAATTTGAGGTCAGCCTGGGCTACCTGGCCAAATTCTGTCCAAAGAGTCCATCAAACACCATGGGTTCCCTTCTCTAGAAAGAGGAATGAAGTATACAATGTGTCCTTCATTATGAAGGAGACATATTTACATTCCTACAGGCAAAAGGATTCTCACTGCACTGGGCCAGCTTGTGCTGAGAACTAATTCTACATGTCTCCATGACTGCTGCAAAATACTGATGTACAATCATCTGGGGTTTTGGTTTGTTTGTTTATTTGATTGATTGATTTTGTGTTTGTTTGGCAGGGACTGCACCCAGGACCTTGTCCATGCTAGATTAGAGCTGTACCATCCAGTTACCACCCCAGCCCTCATCCGGACAGTTTCTAATGACCAGCCTTTAAGGTTACTGATCTTTCTTCTACTGACGTAAGCCTCCAATGACTTCAGTTACCACCCCAGCCCTCATCTGGATGGTTTCTAATGACCAGCCTTTAAGGTTACGGATCTTTCTTCTACTAACTGACGTAAGCCTCCAATGACTTCAGTTACCACCCCAGCCCTCATCTGGATGGTTTCTAATGACCAGCCTTTAAGGTTACGGATCTTTCTTCTACTGACGTAAGCCTCCAATGACTTCAGTTACCACCCCAGCCCTCATCTGGACAGTTTCTAATGACCAGCCTTTAAGGTTACGGGTCTTTCTTCTACTAACTGATGTAAGCCTCCAATGACTTCAGTTATGTCCTTTTAAAATGATACTTTCATTACTTTTCTAAGAGTTTCACACAAAATCTTTCTTTCCCATTCACTCTCCTCCCCCAGCTCCTCTCAGATTCCCCACGGCCTCCCCACCCACCCATCCAGAGTGTTTTCCTCTCTCGCTAAACCTACTGAGTTCATCTGTGCTGCCCAAACACAACTTGGGTGTGGAGCCTGCACTGGAGAGCTGTCCACCTACCGGGATCACACCATTAGAGAGGACTGTCTCTCCCTCTCCCAGCAACTATCAGATGTCAACAGGTCCCCTACTAGGGGTGGGACTCAGTGACGCCGCCTTTATTCATCCTGGGATTTTGTCTGGCTTGAGCCATTTAGTTCTTTATACCCTGTGTTTATGATAAAATCTATTGTTACCTTTCCCCTGAATTTTAATCACATTATTATAGTATTTATTCTCAAAATCTTGTGTGATAACACAAGGCAGATCTGTCATTTTATGCCAAGTTTCCCCTTCTAATTAAGGATCATACCTTTATGCTTTTTCTGTATTATTTTTCCTTTGTAATTGTATACTGAACATTTTTTTTCAAAGAGGACGGAGCATTTTTTCTTCTAAACATGAGTACTTCATGACATTTCTTATAGAATCAGGTGGGAAGCTGTGAAACTTACGTAGGATTTACATTAGGTCAGGACTGGTAACAGCTTTAGTTAGTTCAGGCACTGCTTTACAGGAGCAGGGCTTATCTTGGTATGACTGGAGCGATCTTTTTCCCCCACATAGATTAGAATGCATTTACTCACTTCCTTAGAAACATAAATAAAAACTTGACTTATGGCAAAGTCAATGCTACACTGTCATCTTATCTGCTTCCTCTTGCAGCCGTGGACCAAAAAAGGACAGCATGCTTCTGTATTGCAGCCATGTGGCTGAGTGACAGGCAGCACAGTGCAGGGAGAAGCCCCTGCATTAATGCTCCACGTCTTCTTGTCCTTTTGATGACTCTGGAAGTCACAAGATAAAAATGGGAGCACTACAAAATGAAATGGCTCTCCCCTGAGCACAACGTAAGCCAGCAGAATGCTTTTATAGTGAGAGAGAGCCTTGCCATTACTGTAGCCTTCGTCATATAGGATTGTCCCGAATGTAAGGATTGTTTCTGGGGTGAAATGCCTTTGCGTTACAGCACCCAGAGAAGAGCACAGTCTCACGCTGGCTGGGATGGTGTACTGGCAGTCCAGCACTGGGCGCCTGACACAGCAGGCAGGGGGTGCATGAGGAAAAGGCTAGCCTGTGGCTGGTCTGACTGACTGATCAGGGTAAAGTCATACTGCCTTTGAAACATTTGGTATCAACCCAACAAAACACTTCAATAATGCTTATATTAATTATATTTTGAAGTAATATTTTAGATATATTGGTTATTAACATGAATTCCAATGTTTTTAATCACGCTACTAGAAAACTTGAGAATCCCCTCCTGACAGGGCAGCGCTGGAAGACTGCAGGAGACTAGTGGAAGGGGAGGGCAGGAAGACGGCCAACGTGTGTAGCGGCGTAAACGAATGCAGACAGAGTGTAAAAATATATATATAGCTTTAATGTAGAAATAGACTTACAGAACCACCGTTCCCGCGGAGACCAGGAAAGCAGAAGCGAGAGCTCGGAGCTTGCTCGCCAAATTTATAGGCAGACATTAGCCCGAGGCGAACACGCCCCTTAAGGGGCGGGACTTATCCCTACAAACGTGGACTCAGATCCTGCCTCCGTTGTTTTTGAGATCTGCATGCCTGACAAGTGACTAAACTATCAACCTCATGAGGAACCCACCAGGATACAGCGGATGAGATGATGCACTGATGTTGTAGAATATTATTCATATGTATCACATTTGTTTATGCTGTGGAACATTGGTTTAATGATGCAAAGATGGACTGCATCATTCTTTGCGTTGCATCTGTTTAACTCTGTGAAGCTGTGTTACTTTGTCTGCCTAAAACACCTGATTGGTCTAATAAAGAGCTGGATGGCCAGCGAGGCAGGAGAAAGGATAGGCAAGGCTGGCAGGCAGAGAGAATAAACAGGAGAAATCTGGGAAGAAGAGATCTAGGAACAAGAAAAAAAAAAAAGAGAGGACATTAAGGGCCAGTCACCCAGATATACAGCAAGCCACAGAGAAAGAAGTAAATAAAGGCATAAAGAAATAGAGAAAGATAAAAGCTCAGAAGCAAGATAGATGGGATAATTAAAGATAAGAAAAGCTGGCAGGAAATAAGCCAAGCTAAGGCCTGGCATTCATAAGAAAGCAGCATCATCCATGTGGTTTATTTGGGAGCTGGGTTGTAGGCCCCAAAGAACTAAGAGTAAAACAACCAGCTACACACTGCTTGCCATGTAGGGAGCAACCGTCTAATGCCACCTTCACCATCTCTCCTAGGACAGGACAAGGTCACGCACAGCACCCAGCACACTTGCTTACACACATATTAAAGGAAGTCTACATGGGAATAAGCAGTTCTTAGAATATTTTAAAACTTCATAATACCTTGGAGTTGTAGACATGGGTCAGAGGTTACAACTGTGCACTTACTGCTCTTCCAGAGGACTCCAGTTCAGGTCCCAGCCCCTCATGGGAGAGGGGCTCACAATACCTGTGACTCTAGCTCCAGGGGCTCTGACACCAACTTCTGGCCTCTGTGGGCACCAGAGAAAACCAGAGCAAAAGCACATGTGCACGTGTTCACACACACATACAAAATAAATCTTCTTTTTAAAATGCTTAATAAATCAGGTGGTAGTGGTGCACACCTTTAATCCCAGCACTCTGGAGGCAGAGGCAGGGGGATCTCTGTGAGTTCCAGGCCAGTCTGGTCTACAAAGCTAGTTCCAGAATAGCAAGAGCTCCATGGGAAAATTGTGTCTCAAAAAAATAAAAACAAAAACAAAAAAATAATAATAACTTCTCATTTGACCCACAAATATCACTGTAAACAGCAGCAATATATTAAGAAAAATGACAATTATTTACAATGTTATTCATGTTTTCTATGCTTTAATAAATCTTTTGCATAGGTAAATACATTCAGTTAAAACTATTTGACAACACGGAAACAGACAAGAAATTGATAGGAATTCTGAATCTTTCCCAAATACACGGAGGAAACCCTTAACCCAAAGTTGCCATTAGAAACTCTCCACTTTTTCACCTCACATTTGAAAGAATCTGGGTAGCCTTCACCTTCGAGGAGCTCACTTTCCAGAGGGGCCGTCTGAAACACCATGCAGGCTTTACAGCATCACTTCAAAACGACAAGTGTTTCTGGATATGCAGAATGTTCTCGAACCTGAGGTAGGATCCATCATCAATTTTTCCAGTAAATTAACACAGCCTGGGACATGGTTATTCTCCCTCACCGGATGGTTTAGAAATTAACATATTTTGGCATCTGATAGAGAGTTAGACATAGGAGATGTAGCCACTCACACTGTGAGTTCTCAGTTACCTGAGCTAACCAGAGGGACATTAGGGCACACGACTCTCATGGATCCCTAGCTTATCTGGGAGCCATGGTCTTGCTTCTGACACCCTTGTCTCGGAGCAGGCCTCCTCGGAGCTCCTTCGCAAGGATTCTCCTTGTGGTCTTTCTCACTGTCCAGGCCACGCTAACAAAACATCCCAGTCTCTCAGCAGGGCCAGGAACTGGGCAAAGTGTTTGGTCAGAGATGAGGGAAAGAGCTTTTGTGGAGGGCCTGGGGCTCAAAACCAAAGCGATGAGAGCTTTACTCTCTGGGATGTAACAGTAGCAGAAGACTGTTGAGATCTAAGGCTGTACAGGCACTGTAAACAGCATTAGCTTCCCTGGAGGAGTGAAAGAGTTCAGTTGTGCAAAAAGAACACGGCTAACGGAGGCTGGGAATAAACGTCCTGAGAAGAACTTTCTCTAGGCAGCCAAGTAGTGTTTTTGTTTAGTAAAAGTTCAGCTATGCCTAAGTTTGGGTTTACTTTTTAAAAGATTTTAACAAAATGGCCAAGAAAGAACTGTAGGCATTGATGTGATCAAGTTCCACTATGTTAGCTGATTACTAATTTGGTTCTTCCATTGGCTTCCTACGTTATCAGCGACGAGTTTCTCAGCAGCAGGTACAATAGCTTTTGAACAGAATTTGTAAAGAGAATAATTAAAACGGAAAACATAAATAATCAGTAAAATAAAACTGCACTGTGAGGTTTACCCTAGTTCAACAGACGTCCACGGTCTGATTGTTAAACTACATCACCTTATTCTAAGTACACTGTGAATCATCATAAAGATTCCAACCTTAGAAACTATGAAAACTTCAGGGTCTTATCAGCAAGGGTAAAAATTCTAGCTGCTGTAGTCACTGACTGACTTTGGTCTGGACTTTCTGGACTTCTTCAGGCCAAGAATAACAATCAGGTAGGATCTGGTCATAATCGGTGCTGTACATCTGGGAGCAGACAAATTCTTCCTTGTTTTGGGGCTCAGGATACACAGTGGCCATCCTTTCTCTGTATGCATCTGTCACAATCTAGAAACAAGGAATAATAGTGAGAATAGTTTTAATAGTGAGAAGGTGATATTGAACACAAATCAAGTTTTTATCCATTTCAAAAATTAATCTTTAATTTGTACTACAGTAAAAGCCACAGACAAAGCAAGATGAAAATGAAAATGCAACTGTAAATCACAGGTGGGGGGGGGGGGGAAATGATACTAGTAACCAGGGAAAGCCCCAGTAGCAGAGATTTAGGCGTGAACAGAGTCAGTTTTCTCAGACAGTCCTGACATGCCTTGCTGCTGGTTAGCCTGGACTTAAGGTCCAGTCTCTCTGTGCTCTCTCCAGCCTTCCGGTCACAGCAAGAGCATCTTCCAGCTCACTGCCCCGTGCACAGCACTCTCTCAGCACCCACAGCCACGCCTGCCGCCCCACTCACCATTTGCAGAGGACAAGCAGATATTTCTTTCTTGTCCCTCTTTATGTTTCTGTCCTCTCCATCTCCACGACAGAATTATACATCTGGATATACCTGGGGACCTCAAACCTGCAGCCCCTTCTAGCAGCTTCCTTCCTGAAACTGGCTCTCCACTCTGAGTGCTCAGCTTCTGTGGAGGTGACTGCCCAGTATTCTAAGTAATACAGATTCGGGCTCCACATCATTCAGGATCCACGAGTCTTTATTCCCTCTACTGCCCCTGCTTTCTTACTTCTAATTGTATGCTACCTCATTTTCATTTAACTTATCAAAATAAACCTAAAATGATAGCATGCTGTACAGCACACAAATAATTGAAACTAAAAACTGATATAGATCAGAACAAAATATGAGGCTGTTTTTCCATAAAATACAGACACTCACACTATCAGCTGAAGTTTTTTGAAGTGCTTATTTTGTAGACTACACCCTCAATCAACAAGGTAAACGACAACATGTGCCTCGTATACGCTGTTATTTAGGTAAACTTGGGATAGTGTAAACTCCTGAAGTTCAAATAGGAAGTTTGGTATGCAAGAAGACCTAACAATGTCCAGCTACCTTTTGACTTGCTTGTTTTTGACTGCACAGTTGAAACTGTGCAGGTGCTACTGACCCCTAGTGGCCAGAGGTTGAAAATGCCAACCATATCCAGTTTAAACAAACTGTTAGGGATCAAGTTTGTTTTGGCCCACATATAAACTTCTAGGCTGGTACCTTCACCAGGAGTACTTCAGAAAGGCAGCGAAATTTTCTCTAGCACAGATGAGTGGGATTGCCTTAGTGATGTGGTTGTACTAGTTTGCCATAGTTGACACAACCAAGTGCCACATTCTGGGTGGCTTAAACAGAAAATTTAAAAAAATCTATCTATCCATCTATCTGTCCATCTATCTATCTATCATCTGTCTGTCTGTTTATCTATCATCTGTCTATAGTCTGTGGAGGCTGTACACCCCAGGTCAAGATGCCAGTAAGTTTGGCTTCTCAGGTCTGTGCCTTGACTTGGTGGCTGCTTTCCTGCTGCATCCTTGGAGTCTTCTCTGTATATGCTCATCTATGGTGTTTTTTGCTGTCCAATTTTTTTTCTTTTAAGAACAGAAGTGAAGTGGATTAGGGCCATCCTAAAAGCTGTATTTTAACTTCAGTTCCTGGCCAAGTTCTGCTGCTGCTCATCTGTCCCCACAGTTGTTTTTGAGTTCTTTGTCCTCACTGTTTTTCCCATGTTAGGCAGCTAATAAGACATTAGCAGGTTTGGAGGTCATTGGGGATGGGCCCTACCTTAATGCTCAGCTTTAAGCTCCACCTCCTATGATCCAGGTAAGGAAGAGGAAAAACATCAAAAGCACCTCCTTACAATTTGAAAAACCATGTGTGGTCATTTGAAGGAGAATGGTCCCCATAGGCTGCTCATATGTTTAAACACTTAGTCCCAAGTTTTTAGAACTGTTTGGGGAGGCTTAAAAGAATGGCGTTGTTAGAGGAGATGTGCCACTGGGCAGGCTTTGAGATTTCAAGACTTGCTCTATTCCCAAACTCCAAAACAATAAATTTTTCCATCTATTTATTTGTTTGTTTGTTTGTTTGTTTGTTTTGGTGATGCGCACCTTTAATCCAGCACTCAGAAGGCAGAGGCAGTTGGATCTCTTGAGTTGGAGGCCAACCTGGTCTACAAAGTGAGGTCCAAGACAGCCAGGGTTACATGGTTACAGAAAAACCTTGTCTCAAAAAACAGCAACAAAAAAGGATTATATAGCTTTGAAGAAAATAAAACATTTCAGTTCCTACTATCAAGTCTGACAGAATTTAAAATGGACACACTCACTCATATACATACAAAAACTAGTGTTTGGGTTAAATAAGCTATTAGCCAACACCAAGAGTGTGTAATCACACTCCAGCAGTGTGTGTCTTCTGTGTATGTCACTCCTGTCAGAGAAGGATTACTAAGAAAGGCAGGGATGGATGCTGCCTTTCAGACTATGGTGAACCCAGCCTGACGCTGTTTCCTTCTAGAGAACAGAGTGTTGAGATCCCAGTGCACAGCCACCATGCCATCCCATCGGAAATACCCTGCCTCTGCTGCCTCACCATGGTGCGGCCAGCATGATGGATTTATGGAGAATTACAAGATGGCCCAAACAATAACTCTTAAAGAACAAAGAACAGGATGAAGCCAGAAGGTGGGAAGAAACACAGCACACCTGAATGCAGACATGCTAGAAGATGGGAGGGTCAGGACCCCTTATTGAAGAAAGGGGTCACTGCTCATCCCAGGAGCCTCTTCCTGGCTGCAGCTACTGACAGAACACTGCTAGGCTGCCTCCTCTCTGAGCTCTGGCTGAGAAAACAGAACCTGTTCCTCTGGCCCTGACACTGCACTCTCCCCGCACCCCCACTAGTACACACACATGTAATTGATCACTAATGCCCTCTGCTGAACTTGCCTGCTTTTTTTTCCTCTGCGTATCTTTCGCTGTCCTGAAACTTGCTCTGTAGATCAAGCTGGCCTCGAATTCACAGAGATCTGCCTGTCTCTCCCTCCCCAGTGCTGGGATTAAAGGTCTGCCTGCTTTCTTGACCCCTAGATGACCAGGTATGGTTTCCTCTCTCATCCAGCACCGCCTCCCACTAAGAGCCCAGCTTGCCTGCCCAGATGTCTTTTCCTCAAATCCCAGTGAAGCCCCCTTGAGATCCCTTTTGATTCAGAGTTTGAATTATTTTATCGTCAGGATTAATAACTTGCCAAAGGGGCCCTATGTCCCCTGACACTGTCTTTCATCATGCTCTAAGTCAGTGGTTCTCAACACGTGGGTTGCGACCCCTTCGCAGTCGGAAAGAATACCGCGGGAAAACACTGATATTTTCACCGCGATTCCTAACAGTAACAAATCATGTGGACGGGGTCACCACAACCTGAGGAACTGTATTAAAGTGTAACAGCATGAGGGAGGTTGAGAACCGCTGTTCTAAGTCCTAAACAGGGACGTGGCAGGAGGTTGCAGGTGTAAATGTCACTCCAGTGAGTCTGTGGAACTATAAACCACTATACAGAGCTACAGTAAGGCGAACCGGAGAAGCCTGACCAGCTGGAATGAAATGTAAGTCGCAGGAGGAAAATGGAGGGCAAATCTACAACCAGCCCCATGTTTCCAGCCATCCCTGAGGATGACATGCAGCTCCCCCAGCGCTCCCCTCACCAGGCCTCATTCCCTTGAGTCCTACAAAATGACCGCACATGCGAGCAGGCATGTAAAATTGCAACAACACATATCTAGGGAGGAAAAACAACAAGGCTACGTGGTTTTTACCTTCACTGCAATTTTCAATGAGACATCTCGAATTGTACTCAGAGGAGGGTAGAGCCGGCCCTCTTCCAGGTGTTTATCTGACACCTGCTGAGATATGACCTTTAAAAGAGAAAAGCAGTAAAAATGATTAGACATCACAGGACTCGTGGTAAATATACAGATAACTAAGGGAATGTCCATGTGCGAAAACTATCACATGAAGTGACTGCCTAATATGCCCCTCTATCAACAGAAAAGCTATGCCATGGCAGCCGTTGCGGTCACACCAAGAGTGAAACAGAGGAGAATCCAGGTTCCCTGCTGGTTCAGTTCTTCACAGTAAACCATAACATACTGGATATTTCCTAGAGGAACGGATGAAGACGAGGGCAGCTAGCCAGGGCAGACCCAGTGCCGCTCATCACTCAGGATTCACGCAGGAGCTAAGAGAGCTTGCTCAGTTATACCCTGCGAAGGGACTTAACTTTTACCCAGACCCTTGGTTATCACCTTACGTAGCCAACCTCCCCAGTTCTCTCCCTAAGCCACTCCCTAGCTCCAGACAGAGTGACAATTAAGTCACTGCACAGGTCAGTCTAGGTCAGCTCGTAGCCGGGCCTTGAGCAGAAATGCTGGGGCAGAGTTGAGACAGAAAACCTTCACTGGCAACAAATAGTTTCTCTCTCTCTCTCTCTCTCTCTCTCTCTCTCTCTCTCTCTCTCTGTCTCCCAGTCTCTCTCTCTGCATTAAACCTGGGGCTTGGTAGACACTAGGCAAGTACTCTACCACTGAGCTACACCCCAGCTCTGTTAGAACCTTAAATATTCTTTAATTTTACTTATTTTTTATTACATATCCAGATTACTATTATAATGGGGGAATCAGAGACAAATTTGGATGTGTCTTAAGCCCTGTGTCATGGCTCTGGGATCAGAAAACCTCCGTCCTATAATCCCAAGTGAACGAGCTGTCGCTCTTTTTGAGAAGGGGCCTCACTATGAAGCTCTGGCTGGTCTGCAACTAGAGAGTAGACCAAGTTGATCTTGACCTCATGGTGATACTCCTGCCTTTGTCCCAGGCAGTTATTTCAAAGACAGCTCACCAATAGGACTTGCTTGGCTCCACCTACAGCACCACCAACAAGCACCTACAGCACCACCAACAAGCACAAGCTTGGCTCCACCTACAGAAGTCTCCAGGGCAGTCAGGTAATATGCAGAACAAAAGGAGATACTAGAGGAGACAGCCTGGGCTGCAGGAGAAACGTGAGCTAATCGTCAAGGTGACAGAAGGCTCACTGGTGAGGCCAGGAGGCCTGACTAAGGGGCTGAGGAGAAACTGGGAGTCACACACACACACACACACAGGGCAGACGCTGCAGATAGCATGGAGATCCCAGATATGTGGAGTAGATGCTGAGACAACCTGCCCTGAGCCTGGGGGTGCACAGAAAAGAGAAATGGAATACACGGGCACTGTGGGTGGCTGAGAACTTCTCACCAGGAACAACCAGGCAAAGCCAGAGTGGGGAGAAGCAGTAATCAACTGTACAACTAGTACTGGATTAGCGCAATTTTATTATATAAAAAATGATAACCTGGCGTGGTGGTTTGAATAAGGATGACCCCCATAGGCTCAAATAGTTACATGATCGACCCCCTGCTAAAGAACTCTTTGGGAGATTAGGAAGTGTGGACATTTTGGAGGGGCTGTGTCACTGGGACTGGGCTTTGAGATTTCAAAAGCCCATGCCACTATGCCCAGTTCCCCAGCCTGCCTATCTACAGAGCAGATGGAGCTCCCCGCCATGATGACAAGGGACTAACCCTCTGACACCATAAACAAGCTCCCAACTGAATGCTGTCTCTTAGAAGAGCTGCCTTGGCCGTGGTCATGGTATCTGGTCACAGCAATAGAACAATGACTAAGACACCCAGACTTAGAAAATATTAACTCTGGTAATATAATAAATTCATTTAACTAATTAATTTCTTGCTTTTGTTACATGGTAGTAAACCCAAGTTTCCCTTTGCCCCAGAGATGGTGACCCGGGTCCCAAACTTTAGCCAGAGGCATTAAATGTCCTACCACCCGAGTGGCTGTGCCATTTCCCACAAAACAAAGCAGGGGAAGGAACCAGTCACTCACACTGACAGCCACTCCTTTGCAGAGCTCAGGCAGGGACAGCTCATGGGTTGTGTGGTTTTCCTCATGTACGGATGTAAGGCCTAGTGAGGAATGTCAGGGAACTCCCAACCTACACACGGGATTAGAACCTAGCTGGGTGTGCTGGTGCACACGTTTACCCAGCATTCAGGAGTCAGAGGCGGACAATCCTGTGAGTGTGAAGCTAGGAAACTAGCCTGGTCTGCATAGTGAGTTACAGGCCAGTCAGTTACACTGAGAGCCTGCCTCAAAAACAACAGCAATGATAAACAAACCAAAAACAAACAAGACAGAAGAAAGGAAAGGAAAGGAAAGGAAAGGAAAGGAAAGGAAAGGAAAGGGGAAAGGAAAACCTGCCTTGACACTACAGCGGTGTCCCAGAGACTGAGAGCTCCAGCTGGTCTTTTGGAGGACCAGGGTTCAATCCCTAACCCCCACATGGAAACTCACAACTGTCTACGACTCCAGGTCCATGGATCCTCTGGTACATGAGCACAAGGCCACACACAGTGTACTTACATACAGCAAGGAAAACACTGAACACAGAAAATGAAAAAAAATTTTTTTAAAGACTCTAAATCACTAAATCACTAAGGACACAAGAACTACCCCAAACAGGAGACAGAAACAATGGAGTGGCTCATTCCCTCTGAGACAAACACACTCTGCACAAAGCAGAACTGTCAGGCCCTGTTTGTGTACAGTGATGCAACTCTGTGTTGTTTACATCCATGTCCGAGACCAAAGTCTCAGAGAGAACTTAGCCCTGTTGTGTTACAGTAGAATTTTCAAATATCTGAAGAGAGCAAAGGGTTCCTACCCACACACCAAGTCAAATGCATGCTAATGCAAACACAACTCTGATGTATTGCTGCACACTACACAGGCTGTGGAGACTGAACTGAGCTGCATTGTTGGTTACCAGCACCAGGAAAGTTAAAAATCTCTTTATAATTAAAAAGAAGATTCAGGAACAGAGACTGGAAAGATGATTTGGGAAGTAAAATGTTTGCTGCACAGTCATGAGAGTCAGAGCTCAGTCCCAGCACCTGCACACACACACACCCCACCCCCTGCCGTGGCACATGCCTGTAACCTAGCACTAGAGGCAGAGACAAGAGGATCGCGCCCACCCACACACCTCTGTCCCTAGCGCCCTGGCCAGCCAGTCTAGCCAACTAGTAAGTTCTGGACTCAAAGTCTCTGGCCTTCACACACCTGCGCACACACACGCACTCACACCTGCCTAAGTACATCCACACACACTACTCACACATACAACAAAAGACAAAATTTTAGGAATCCAGAAATAACCTTTCAGATCTGATCCAGTCTATGAGACTTCCAGTTTCATATGTAACCAAACTAGCATTTAAATTTTTATTATTTTATATTTAACATATGAGTTGTTTTGCCTGCAAGCATGTCTAAGCACTGCATGTGCCCATGCCTGGTGCCCTTGGAAAACAGAAGATGTCAAACTCCCTAGAACCGGAGTTACAGATGGCAGTGAGGCACCATGTGGTGTAGGTGAAGGATGCTCGTCAGTTTTCCAACTCCCCAGACCCGAAATAATCACACAGAAGCTATATTAATTGCAATACTGTTTGGCCAATAGCTTAAGTGTATTTTTAGCTAGTTCTTACATCTTAAATTAGCCCATTTCTATTATTTTATATTTTACCACGAGGCTCGTGGCTTACTGGCAAGATTCTATAGTGTCTGTCTCCTTCAATGCTTACATGGAAATCTCCCTGACTCCACCTTCTTTCCTCCTCTATCTACTTGGAATTCCAGCCTTACTCTATTCTGCACTGCTATAGGCCCAATTACTAACCAATGGTAATAAAGCATATTCACAGCCTTCAGAGGGGAATCCCACATCAATGTAGGCTGAGAATTGAACCCAGGTCCTCCGGGAAAGTGGCCAGTCCTCTTACCCACCAAGCCATGTCTCCAGAACCTTCAAACCAATGTTTTTTTTTTATGTTTTGGTTTTGTTTTGTGTTTGTTTTTGCTATAATACTAAAAGTGATAAGCCTGGGCTTGTCAAATAAAGCAAGTTCATCTGTTACTTCAGTTCGCTGGTTAGCTGGACCAGACCATCCAGACAGCCTTCTCTAGGCCCTCTGACAATGGGCGTCCACAGCACGGGATCTGTTCTTCCTGTTACACTGTGTCTGGTGTTGCTGGACTCAACAGTGTGCATGTACGGCTTCTACTCCATGTTAGCACTGCACTAGCTGTTCCTGGCATCTGGAGAAGCTTTAAAGAGAGCGACCTCTTTAGTTAAAGTGGTTCTCAAGAACAAAGACCAAACAGGAAGAAAAGTCAGTGTCAGCGTTTCAACAGTAACTGCCCAGGGGCTGGGAGATGACTGAGTCCAGAAGAGCCCCAGGAGCACGACGGCCTGAGGCGGACCTCAGCCCTAAGCAGGGGAGGGGCGGCACGGAGCTGCAGCTTATACTAAGGACCCCATTGCTCGGGAGGCAGATGGGTGGACCTTGCTGGACAGCCAGCCCACCCAAACCCAAACCCGGGTTCAGTGAGAGACCTGTCTTCAAATACTAGGTGGAAAGCAAAGTGGAAAACACCCTAAATTGCATGTGCGTGGACGAACACAGACAGACAGACAGACAGATACACACACACACAGGGTCTTAATTAGAAGGGAGATGAAGAAACAAGGAAAACAAGCAGGGGAGAGAGTGTCCTATAAAATATGAGATAACTGGAGGCCAAGACGCAGCCGAGAGAAAACTCGCAGTGAGGAGAGCTCAGCTGAGCACAGCGCTGCTTTCTCTTCCTTTGTCTGGATTTGGTGTTCCCTGTGCAGTGCAGGCTGACCTGGAGCTCTCCACAGCCAAGACTATTCTAAAGCTTGAAATCCTACACCTAGGCCTCCCAAGTGACCCACCACACCCAATTACTTTTATTTCCTTCCAAAAAGAAAAAAGAATATTTGGCTCAGGGTGTCACCACATAACTCTGGCTGGTCTGAAGCTTGGTATGCAGACCAGACTCTCCTTGAACTCACGGAGATCCACTTGGGGTTAAAACCTTTAGTGCATCACTATTAATGAATGAGAAATAAAAAGTATTTACTTGACATTGTCACTAGAGGGCGCTAGAGCTACAGGAACAAAACAGGCTAAAGAGACTCAAGTTCATCTGTTTTGTCCTAAAAGAAAAGGTTATATTTTCCTTTATGTAAAAACCTTAAAATGCTCTTAGTAATTAGATATCTATTTGAATTTAACAATATTTTTGAGTTAAAAAACAGACACACCAGCTGTTGAACTTTTGACCCTGCGAAGGAATGCCTGAGGAAAGCTACAGCATCCAGGCATCTAGCCCGCAGAGGGAGGCAGGTGCTAGCCAGGCTGTGCCCTTTGATCCCGCTAGTGACTGGAATCTGCCCCTGTTCTTGGAGTGCCTCCTCACAGTGCAAAGAACTGCATGCTTGCAGGATACATGCTTTAGACCAATCAGGTTTCATCCGGCTCAGTTCAGCTATTATGTCATACAGCAAGCATTTAATTTGTTGAGAGAAATCGACAAGTTTCTCACTCATGGCCACCCGCTGTCACCATCCTGCGGAGGCTCAGGATGCAAAGGGAGTGGTCACAGGATCTTTGCAGC
Organism: Microtus oregoni; assembly: GCF_018167655.1. Taxonomy (NCBI): domain Eukaryota; kingdom Metazoa; phylum Chordata; class Mammalia; order Rodentia; family Cricetidae; genus Microtus; species Microtus oregoni. The sequence continues at coordinate 1,439,835 of NW_024543091.1, read as the reverse complement.
AGGGAAAACATAGCTCTTCACCTCTGAGCAGAAGCTCCCTGTCTCTGCCAGTGTCTATGCAACCATGGCTAACTTGTTAGCCCGCAGCTGGGTAAAACCGGCTCTCACTGTACACGATTTCCTGGGTTCTGAGAGGGGCCTTTCCTGAAATCCTAGGGAAGAACCAGCATCTCCTATGGTAGTTCCCTAAAACAGTCTCATTACAGTTTTACTTATTTACGAGGGGCGGGGGGGAGGGTGGTACCTGCATGCCACGGCACCCATGTGGAAGTCGGAGACCAAGCTGCAGGAGATACTTTTCTCCCACTATGTCAGTCCTGAACACTGACTGAATCAGGTTTCCAGTACTGATGGCAAGCATCTTTACCCACGGGAGCATCTCAGCAGCCCCTTTAGTGATCATATAAACATGTAATGCCCCGTTTTAATTTCATTTCTGCTTAAATACTAGTGTGGCTTCTACTTTCTGCACTGAAACATTGATGACAGCCACTTCTACTATATTACGTCAGACTTCCAAAGGTCATTCTTTAGGAAGGCTCACAGTGGAGAAATGTTACTTATCACCATTTGGGGAAGAAAATACTTTTGTTTCGCTGATCTCATCAAAGCTTATCACTACCTAAAGGCTCCTTCTGTGAAACGAAACCTGACTCACTATGGCTCCTATGGACCTGCTACTCACTCCTAGTTCTTTACTAAGAGTTCTTCACACTTGACAGACACCCACGACACTAAACAAAGCACGGAGCTGGGTACGCGCCAGCTCCTCCCAGTACCTCGGCAGTGGTGAGGAAGACCTTGTCCGTGATGTGTCTCAGCCCACAGGCCACAACCCCAAGAGCAACTCCAGGGAACACGTAGGAATTGTTGCCTTGGCCAGGGAAGAGAGTCTGTCCGTCTGGAAGAGTGACTGGGTCGAAAGGGCTGCCACTGGCAAAGATCGCACGCCCCTGCAACACAGACAGACAGAGAGCACCAATGGCGAAGAGAACAGCCATCCGCAGGTAGTCTAACGGGTGTCGGTGCTGCCCGCGGGTCAGGTGGGATGCTTGCCACTGTGCGCTGTATCAGTCTGTCTAGGAGTGGGCATAGCACAGGATTCCCTAAGGCTACCACTCTGTTCTCTACAGTGGTCCAACCACAGGCCCAGCAACCACATTAGAGAGGCTTCTAACTACAGACTTCTGAGGACGAAATCAACAGGTTCCTAGAAATTGGAAGTGGTATGTTAGGTTAGACTTACCTATTGTTCAGTCTCACGGTAATTTTCAATGTTTTACAGCGCATTCGGCAAGATCTCAAGAAAATGTTGAGATCTATTTCTGACACACTGAAAGTTTACTACACAACTATAAAACTGATCTACCAGTATGTATCTGTATGGCAAAAGCTCCTATGCTAACAAGGACTGCTGAGATGCATAGAGACAAAATAATTAACTACACACTTGCTTATCATGGGCCTCCTGTGTGCAAGGTACGACACTACAGTCTGCTCCAAAGGCTGGGTTTGCATCCCTTGAGCATTTAAAGCTACTGAAGAATGTAAAGAAAACTCAACCTGTACATGAGATAAAGGTTAAAATTACTTAGAATATTGATGCCGTCCCAGCTAAGAGAGAGAAACCTTGGAATAGCCCCTTGTCAAAACATGACTTGCTCCTGTGATGAGCACTCGGCACGTTCCTTATAGGAAGAGCCTTCGAGCTCTGGCTTCTGCACAGCATCACAACTTTGTGCTATGTTCACCCTCTCTACACTATTTTATATAAATAAAGGATTTAGATGCATAAAACTAACTTCATTTATAATGATATTCTCAAGTATTTGAGGAGCGCTAAAGGCTTTTTGCCAACCTATCAGTCAAATATATGCCAGTACAAGCACAGTATAAAATTAACTTTTTATTTTTAAAACAGCAAACTATTGAGCACCAAGGATTCTATGACAGCCTGGCTGGGTATCAGCATAGCTGCCCAGATCCCCACCCATGGCATCAAAATCCAAACCCGAAATTTAGCTAAGCATAAACTAAACTGTGGTTTCATTTTGTATGCTTCGGTGCTTGAGAACAGATAGTTAAAGAAGACAGCTCCGGAACCATCCAAGACTAAGTTCTTTCCCTTTCATGTTTTATATTTAAGTCTTACTTTCTAAGTCACTCAAGGAAAGTTACCACTAAAACATACAAAGTCGACTTATTTATTGAAGATGCGCAGAGTGACTCCACACTGAGGAAGAGGAGGCAGTCACTCACGCCTTGGGTCTGTTCACGCATCTTTCAGTTTTGATGGACTAAGTATGATGTCAAGAGCACGTGATCAATGCTGTGGGCTTCCTAGGCTTCCTGTAACTAACCAACACATGATGACCCACCTTGGTTGCTCTATAGCACTGCTCGGCAGAACACTCTGCTTTGCTGGTTGGATTACTCAGAGCAAAAATGATGGGTCGTTCGTTGAAGGCAGCCATATCTTTGAGAATTTGTTCTGTGAAAGCACCACCAATTGCAGCAACTCCTAAAAGGAAGGAAGAAACGGGGGAATGGGACTGTCACTGGTCAGTTCATCAAGAGGATCAGGTCCCCAAACAATGAGATATAGCAGCTCCTTTCTACCAGGCCCTAAACAAACTGTAGAATGTACACTGAAGTCTAGTGATGAAAAACATTGCTCAAGGCCAATCTCTTCAGGGTTAACTCAACAAGTGCCCTCGTAAATCACAGGCATGACAACAGACTTACAATACAGAGTTCCTAGTCAAAGCATTTGTATCAGGAAATTAAACCACTAATGCATTAAATCCAATATTCTCTCTAAGCAATCTTGAGTAGACTATGGTATTGTGTCTTTATAGGCAATGTTAATCATCTTATCCCATTGTGAAATCAACACTCGCTGGAAGCAGAATAGAGCAGCTAACATAAGGAAGGTGAAACGCAGGAAGCTGAAAGGATGCACTGCGTAAGACACATCGAAAGCTCAGGAAAGGTCTTTGTGATTCTGGACCATCTACATGGACAGCTATTGCAAACACACTCTAAGAATAGACTATGAAAGCCGGGCGGTGGTGGCGCATGCCTTTAATCCTAGCACTCGGGAGGCAGAGGCAGGCGGATCTCTGTGAGTTCGAGACCAGCCTGGTCTACAAGAGCTAGTTCCAGGACAGGCTCCAAAGCCACAGAGAAACCCTGTCTCGAAAAACCAAAAAAAAAAAAAAAAAAAAAAAAAAAAAAAAAAAGAATAGACTATGATTGAAAAAAGACACGCATACATGGGAATATAAACAAACTGAAATAACTTCCTTCAAGATTTTAAGCACAGAATTTGAACACATTAAGCATGTCTTCTATGGACCATTAAAGCAGGTCTCATATAGCACAGGTGTCCTGTCCTGTCCTCCTGTCTCCACTTCCCAAAGCTGGGATGGGAGGGCAGGTGCACATCACCTGCCCAGATGCCCACTACACACTGCACTGTGCCTGAGTCTCTGAGGAGGAACGACAGGAGAGGTGCAAGCCTAGGAAGTCTCCTGAGAAGTCCTGAAGAGCTCCTGGATCTCGGCATGACTGATATACTGCAGACATGGTTCCTCACGGCATAACTAGTACACTGTGGACGTGGTTCCTCACGGCATAACTAGTACACTGTGGACGTGGTTCCTCACGGCATAACTAGTACACTGTGGACGTGGTTCCTCACGGCCAGGCTACCCTGTGCACCACAGGACATTTTAACAACTTCACTGACCTCTACCCACTAGATGTCAGCTGGCCTTTCCTTTCTTTCTTCATCAACACCCCCTTCACACTGATGACCGCTAAAAACCATCTCATGGCACAGACCAGTGCTCTGGAGGGGAAGGGGGTTTTCACGACACTCAGGAAGGGCTTTCTGCCGAGAAAAGGGCCAACTGTGGCAGATGTTGGCAGACGACACAGCACAAAGGCCACACACCTCAGCACAAATCAGGAATACTAGGAAGGCAGACTGAACTACATCTCAGTGCCTATGAAGGCCCCGCTACTTAAATGTATTTTCTTTCTGGATTCCAAAGGTTAGAATTTTTAAAAAGCAAAATAATGCTAAATAGGCCAAATTAAAGGAAAAGGAAGAAAAAAGCATTTACCTATTAGGGCAGTTGGTTTTATCTTTTGAACAATGGCTTCTAGGCTCTTCATTTCTTCATGTTCATGGGCAAACACCTCTTTCTCTTCTGTGAGAGAAGCACGTCCCTAAGAAAGCAAATGAGAAGTGGAAGTCGTGCAAAAGTGTGCTCCAAAGGCGCAGTACGTATGCCACACTCAGCAGTGAGCAACGTGCGCTCACCACCCTGTGTCCCACACGTAGCATCTACGCTGGAAGCCCCTCTCTAAAGGTCACTGTATTACTTCACTTGTCCTTTCAACAAATATTTACATGGCAGACAGTGTTCCAGACAACGGTGACACAGCAGTAGGCAAAACAAATCCAACGAGAGCCTTGAGACACAGGCCAAGCATAATCACTGTTATTTTACACATGAAGTCACAGGTTCAGAAACTTGAAGTGACCACAACTTAGGACAGGCATTGTCTGGGACTGCCTTTCCAGTAACATCACAGGACTGCCCTGGAGGAGAGGCTCTCCAAATGCTGGATGCCAGACTGAATGCTAACCGTCAGGCCTGAAGCTGGTGCAATCCCCTTGTTTTAAAGTGTGTGTGTGGTCACGTATGAGTTCAGGCACAGAGTGCATGGGAGGTCAGACACAAGTTTGGCTTCCAGTCTTTCCTTCTACCTTGTCCCAGAGTCCCTGTCCACCACCATGTACTTCATAAACCAGAGAGCAGAGCTGCAACTCCGAGGAAACCTCCTGTTTCCACTTGCCATATTAGATGAGTTGCTGGAATTATTGCCATGTACTTTATGTGGGTTTTGGGGATTTGAACTCAGGTCCTCATGATTGTGTGACAACCACTTTACCCACTAAGTCATCTCTCCAGCTCAGATTTATTTGCTTTTAAAAGCAATATACAGAATACTAGAAAATTTAAAACATATGAACCCCTTTTATATCTGCTTCCTTCTCTGTAAACAAGTAAAGCAGGAACTGGCTTCTCACCAGGTCACTGGGGGTTAAAGAAATGATGGGAACATGGGAAGAACTTGAACCCTTACCAACACTGATTAAAAAAAAAAAAACTAAAAACAAAAAAACTTCTGCAAAGAGGAAAGGAGCCCATCTCCAGCTCTTTATAATTTTGAAACATTTTCTCCTAGTCTGCTACAAATTGCTGTTTGTGTACCACTGCTTTTCATTATAAATGTGACATTGGATTGGGTGGCTTCCCAGAAGAGAGCACACCATTGGTCATTGCTGTATTCCAACAAGTTTTCCCCATCCTCCCTGCTCCATGGATCAACACGCTCTATGTCTAAGATACCATGAAAATAAGCCCCTTCATTCACTGAAGCTTCCATTTCACACCTACTGCTAGCAACAGCAATCCATAATCTTATTAGTCATGTTTACTTGAAAAATTGTTCTAATTTCTACTTTAATCAGGAACCACCTAATTGTTCGCTTGTGTTTTGTGATTAATACTAAATCTGAAAGAACTCAGTTGACAGAAACTTCTTTGGTAGTAGAGATTGGGTCCAAGGCTTCACACGTTTTAGATACTAAAAATTATAACTGTCAAATGATTTCAAATCTTTATTCCTCTTCATGAACAGACTGCCTCTTTCTTTACAATAAAGTGAGATAATTTTAGCAACCCTGTTGAATTATACCTCCAGCCCCCATAAATGAATTTTAAACTGATTAATAGAAAGCACACACACAGAGATTAGTTTCTTTTGTGTTCACAGCAAGATTTTTAACCACTTTCTAATAACATAAAGACTACAATACTGGCGATTTTACAGTCCTATGTGACTGGAGGTCCTGGGGGCAATCTTGCTGAGTGCACTTATGCTTACTTCTGCTAACATCGTGAGAGGGAATTTTGTTCTGTTTTTACAGTTCCATCGCGAATGTTAGGCAGCACTGGCATAGAGAGAGTGAGAGAGCCTCACAAGGTTTTCATCATCAACAGGAAAAAATAGGCACTTGTCATATCCAAGAATTTCTCTCGAATGAGTTAGAGATGTAATAAACCCAATTGTTCCCAACTCTGTCCTACCTTCCTGGGTCTGTGTTCTCTGCTAAGTAGCTCTGCAGGTCCATCCACAAAAGCAGACCACACAGATGCTTACAGCTCAACATGCTCACCCACCAGTTTAAAAATGCAGTTATTACACCTAACCATGGAACAGCAGAGCTTATCCTGGCCTGCGTTAAATATACTCAGAATCTGAGCACAAACTCTACCTTGTAACAAATGCAACATCAAACACCAGACAGTGGGGACCAGGATGACCGTGTAAGTGCCATCCTGCATCTGAACGTTGAAAGGTCCTAACTGGATCCATCAAGTTGGGGGTTTCTGTTTCTTCCTTGCCTCTGTTTCTGAACGGGAACATATGCCTCGCCCTGGTCACTAAAATATGGGCTAGAATGACAATTCCTGCATCAGTCTTAAGAACTGATATATCTATCCACCTATCCCCTTGTACCAGTGCCATTGCTTGTAGTCTGCCACAGAGCAGTACGGGGCAGATGTGGACTCAACCTGAAGAAAGCTTAGAGCCACAGGGAAAGCATCAACAGCGCTGTCCACTTTGATGCAAAGATGAATGAGAAGAGACCATGGCTATGTGTCCTCAGGACGTGACTGCTGAGAGCACAGTACTGAGCCACAGCAGCAGAGCGTCTTTAATGCTGCCTTTGTTAGCCTAACACTAGTCTTAGTGACTTTAGGAGCTGATGGCTCCTCGCCTTGAAATGGTTTAATAAAATGAATGCCTTTGCAATCTCTCTGCCCCCTCGGTTTCTGTATCGGTAGCTGGCAAATATCATCCTGCCTTATTAGAAAGAAAAAAGAAACTCTCATCATGGAAAAACATGGAATCATTTGACAGTTACAGTTTTTATTATCTAAACTATTTTTGAACAATTTTTGGAAGCAGTCTGAACTAAAATTCATGGTTAGTTTGAGTCTTACACAGTGAAATTTCCAGTAGAGATACCAAATAAAATGCTGGCTTGGAAATGCGTATTTCCTGGGATCGGTAACTTTGAGCTGCAAACATTCCCAACAGAACATGAGACAGTTCTGGCTCACTACTCCCGAGAAATGCACACACTCAGTTGCGGTCGTAAAAGCAAGGACGCAGCCTATGCTTCCGAGGCCCTAGGAGAAAAGCGTTGCAGGACTCCGCACTGCTTCAGTGTGACCTCCTCTAGGTTCAAGGCCAAACACTAAAGCTGTACCCACCTCAGCTCTCATCATCTGTCCAGAGTTTCTGCATTAAACACAACAGTCACTAAATGATGTGCCCTCACTACAAACTCACACAGGATGAGGAATGAGGATAATGAAGGGGCAGTCACGTGGCTCTTCTGGAAACATGTGGTTGTGGTCATCTGGCTGAGGTGGACATGGCATGCTTTAGTCTGGGAGACAAGCAGCAGTCGGGTGCTGAGTAACAGGCAGAACCACTATATGGGCCAGCTCTCCTGACTGCTGGCAGGGGCAGTGAAGACAGCAGCCTTTCCTAAGGCAACGCTGCATCATGAAAACTGGTCCCCAAAGCTCAGGGTAAGCTACATGTCAGGGATTTGCTCTTCCAGCTCACACAACAGTTAAAGGAACCTGTCTAGCTGCACTACCTTCTCCAATAGAAGAAAGTGATTCCAATGAGCTCTAGCTATCACAACAGAGCATAGTTGTGAAGGATGCTGACTTATCACTCAGATAACACTGAACATTGTACTGTCTGCCCGTCACCATTTTCAAATTACTTTCCACCTGAAAAATGGAAATGCTAAAATCTTCAGTAGAGTGTCTGGATGTCAATTTTACATATTTATTGACTTATTACATATTTAGTTATTTAAGGTCCACACTGTCAGATAATCCCCCTGCCATCTCTGCCACCATGCCTAGGGTTCTCTTGGTGCACAGTTTAATCTAAAGATGAGTTTCTTCATTTGGATATCTGATAACAACAACCCGGAGACTCTGTCCTGACAAGTGCTTATCTTCCAGGAGAGTCACTAATCAGACATCCACAGCCAGGAAAGTGTCTAGCTGAGCTAAAGGGAGCATGCCTACCATTCAGCATGCTGGAGAGTAAGGCAGGAGTAGGAGGCCAGCCTGGGCTACACAGCCATATCCTGGTGTCAAGGACAGAAAGGTGTCAACACAATTTTTATATATATAAAGATATTCAATAATGTAAATCTACTATGTTACTTTATATAATTCTTCATTCTCAAATTCCTTGTCATTATTTTTTTGTGTTTGCTGTTGTTCCATATTGTATCACAACCTTAAATAATTTTTGTACATGAGAACACATGACAGCTTATGTACATGAGAACACATGACAGCTTATGTATGTGAGAACACATGACAGCTATGTACATGAGAACGCATGACAGCTTATGTACATGAGAACACATGACAGCTATGTACATGAGAGCACATGACAGCTTATGTATGAGAGCACATGACAGCTTATGTATGAGAGCACATGACAGCTTATGTATGAGAGCACATGACAGCTTATGTATGAGAGCACATGACAGCTTATGTATGAGAGCACATGACAGCTTATGTATGAGAACACATGACAGCTTATGTATGAGAACACATGACAGCTTATGTACATGAGAACACATGACAGCTATGTACATGAGAACACATGACAGCTTATGTATGAGAGCACATGACAGCTTATGTATGAGAGCACATGACAGCTTATGTATGTGAGAACACATGACAGCTTATGTATGAGAACACATGACAGCTATGTACATGAGAACACATGACAGCTTATGTATGAGAACACATGACAGCTTATGTACATGAGAACACATGACAGCTTATGTATGAGAACATATGACAGCTTATGTATGAGAACACATGACAGCTTATGTATGAGAGAACACATGACAGTTATGTACAAGAGAACACATGACAGCTTATGTATGTGAGAACACATGACAGCTTATGTACATGAGAACACATGACAGCTATGTACATGAGAACACATGACAGCTATGTACATGAGAACACATGACAGCTTATGTACATGAGAACACATGACACATGCAAACTGCTGCAGGTATATAGGTTCAGATAAATTTGCCTATGAACCATGAAAAATGGGAATAAAGCCCTTTCTTTTGATCACAAATCAAAAATAACCATGCATATATAAAAATAGAAGTAATATAAATTCTTAGGGGTCATTTTTGTCAGCAGCTTAGATAACCATATTCAAACTAATATAATTTGCATTACCGCTAGAAGCAACACGTAAAAGAGGAGTAGAGTTATAGTAAATATAACCAGAAACCTGAAAAAAGAAGCTAGGAATATCATAATCTGAGAATGACATAAATCTAATGTAGCCCATATCTTCTTAATGCAGTGCAATGTCCTAGATTGTCCAGGATGACAAAATAAACATCTAACTGTATTTCTGACTGTTTCTCTCACCTCTGTAAACTGCAGTCAGTATGTTAACAGTTTGTGACAATTCATTATCTAGGGACATTAAAAGGGGGCAAGATGCATTTTGACAAACGGTAAATTCATGGCACTTTTTTTGGCACTTTTTGAAGGTTTTTATGATATTTAGGAAAATGAAGAAAAGCTCTGTTTGATACAGAAGACCCTTCATCTCAGAAGAAAGGCAGAGCCGGGGCTGGGGGTCCATCAGCCCCTGCACCCACTGAAGGACTTGAGAGTCCTATAATACTCTCGCTTCTTGCTTTCTCCACCGATAAGTTGGCTGGATTGCTGACAATGGCAAACAGATGAACTGGATTTGAGCTTTCCAAAGCTGAGAGACCACCAGTAACCTAAAGAAAAAGCGACTCCTCAGCTCGGCTTCCAGGGCTAATTCAATGCTAACTTAGACCTGGAGTGAGGCCTAAGAGAGGAAAGGGAGCAGGGACAGTTCCTCACTGTTACTCTCGGCAGCCTTCACGGCTTTGATATAGAAAGAAATTTCAGAACTAACCAATTCTGAAGCAAAATTGAAGATTTGATTATCAAGGTATTTATTACTATTACTATTATTATTATTAGTGTGGTGGATAATTGTGTGCTAGCTATACTACTATAGTACATGTGTGGACGTCACAGAACAACTTGTGAGAATTGGTATTCTCTTTCTACTGTTATACAGATTCTGGGGATTGCAAGTGGTCTTATCTGCTGAGCCATCATCTCCCTGGCCCACAGTTGGAGATGTTATTAAAGCTATTTCATGAGTTTAAGCATGATTGGAGAAAGCCACACCTGAGAGCATGATGTGGGCTTCTGCCAGAGAAATCAGACACCCAGGTGGAGGTAAGTACAGGCTCCTTAAGGTCGAATCACAACTGTATTCACGTTAAGCATTTATACCCTTTAGGCAAATCTCATTTTTCATCTTCTCTCTCCTTTGATAATGAGATTCTGGAGCGGTTCCAGTTGCCTTGGACAGAATGATAATCTGATATGGTAAAATGGCAGATGCTTGGGTTGAATACAAAGTTTGGTATATGTGTTTTTCCTATAAAAAGGGTTTCTGGTTTCCGGTGAGACTTCTAGAAAACTAGTCTACAGTCGGGACAAGGCAATACAGTTCACTGCGCTTGGATTCTTGCTTCTCCACTGGCAGAGGCTTCAGCTGGATGCCTGGGAGAGAGGCGCCCATCCCTTCTGTCCCCAAGATTCCCCCACTCTTCTGTCCTGCCTCAGCTCCCCCTGGGTGATGAGAAATGACTTGCTGGTTTCAGGAATCACTGTTCTAAACGATGCATCACAACCCTACAGGCAGGCTTTTCAAAGGCATAAGTTTCAGGATATCCAACACGGAGACACGAACACACAGCTCTATAATCACAGATTTCTGACACTATTGCTGTGAGAACAGCCCAAGATTAATGAAAAACATGTATGTATTCAGACCCTCTAAATTCCCTAGAATATGAAGTAAATCAAAAAAAGTCATAAACACTGTACCAAGCATCTCCAAACTCCTCCGGTAAATAGTTCTCAGAAAGTTTGTCACTTATCTCCATGAAAATGGAAAGACATGTGTTTTATTGCAGACAGCTTGCTTTATTAATCACAGTAACCACTGGCAGGTCTTGGCCATGAAGCCCAAACTTGGCAGGATACACCCCAACTAGTAAGAAGCATAAATCTCCTACAGCCCAGTCCCCATAGATTTTTTTTCCTGGTGTGACTTACAAATGCTGACTGAACACTGAAAGACAGCCAGGAATCATGGAACAGTAATATTAGCATTGCTGAAGGGCTCTACAGGACACAAGAAGAACCAAGAGACCAAAAAAAAAAATTGCCTGCTAAATATTTTCCATGCCTAACAAGAAATGACCGGAATGGGGCAGCCTTTGTCTGTATCTGCTGACGCTGCAGCTGTTGCCGTAAACTTTCACTTTTATTTTTCTCAAGTTGTGGCTCATCCCCACCTCAACATGAAAAAAAGAGCTGATTTGGACATACTCCTATGCTAGTCACTTCATCTGTATATGGAAACCGTCTCTTTTTTCCTTTTTTCCCCCTTTGCTTTAGGCAGAGAGACTAGAGTCTGGGGCCCAAATAGGTTCTCCTTCCAAGGAACTGGATTAATGACACACACACAAGGTAGAAATAAGACAATTGATGAGGAAAGGTGGCACTTCTCAGCAAGGAATTAGTCTAGAGAGCTAGGCACTCTGTGTGTGTGTGTGTGTGTGTGTGTGTGTGTGTGTGTGTGTGTGTACACATACATACATACAAACATATATACACACATACAATATATGGGCATTTTTTCTTTTTCTGCATATGCTGTTACATGTGAGCATTTGGTGGGAGGGATCTCCCATCTTTCATCCCAGCTATGATTACTGCACACAGCATACCTTTGTTCACGATCTCTTTCTACTGCAAACTGGAAAAACACAGTGAAGTCTATTACTTAGAACAGAAGAAAATAAAACTGAAGTCAAAATCACCTCCAGACCCAGTCTTCTGCTACATGGACGTATGTTCATGCAGGGCTCTCTCTAAGCGTGCGTTGACTTATTAGTGAAAGCCACTGAAGAAAGAGGCTGAGTATGGCCTTGTCTGTGCTGTGGCTTCCTGTCCTGTCTGACCATACTCGGCAGGCGTCACTGTGAGACTCCTCGGCTGACAATCCTGTCCCTCCCATTGTTCTCTGTCGTTTTCATGTGAGAAGAATTTTATATGTATTTTTAGCAAGTACTCGCCTTAAGTGACTAAATTGACACCGATTATTTCTTGCTATATAATACTATAGTAAGGTACCATCAGTGATCAAATAATTGATGCCAACTATACTAGTCTAATGTATTATATTATTACATTATATCACATTATATTACTGACAATCTATAGCACAAACTCCTATTGCACATATGGCCATAGGCAAGTGGTAGGAAGGGTTACAGCCATGACATTAAAAATATAAATAGAAAGCATGCTACAATAAAAACTAAGTCTAATTATGTTAACTCTCAAAGACAGTTGCCATGCCTTTTTAGCTGTGAGGGTTTGTAAGTCTTTAAAGTGTGAAGGAGTAACACCAAGAAAATGTTCTATTTTAAATTTTATGATTCTTTTAATACATTATGAGCAAGCCCACTATAAGCTAATAAAGTTATTATTGACTCTCAGGAGATGCGTAAGGACTAAACTAAAGATGAAAACCAGCACACAAAATAGCTGCGTAAATTTGAAAGCAAGACTAAGCTAATTTTCTAGCTTGTCTACAATTTATTAGTTTCCCAACAAAAATCAGTAAAAGATTTTGAGCTATTTAATGGCATGAAGCATTGATTAATTGAATCTTAGTATGTCTCTTTTATATTAAAAAGTGTACAGGCTATTAAGTGTGCAAAGGCCTTTTAAAACATAATTTCATGTAGATGGAAGTTTCTGCTTCACTGGGTCCTGCAGCCATTCAGTCCCAAAGAAACACACAGAGGCTTATATTATCAACTGTTTGGCCTATTATTCAGGCTTACTACTAACTAGTTCTTTTAACTTAAATTAACCTATAATTCTTATCTATATTTAGCCATGTGGCTTGGTACCTTTTCTTAGTGAAGCATTCTCATCTTGCTTCCCCTGTTTCTGGCTGGCAATTGTGTTTCCGCCTCTCTTCTTCCCAGAATTCTCCTAGTCTAAATATAGGATTTTTCACTTGTATTGGTTTAATAAAATGCTTATTGGTCAGTAGCCAGGCAGGAAGTACAGGTGGGGCAACCAGACTAGGAGAATTCTGGGAAGAGGAAAGACTCAGTCTGCAGTTGCTTCCAGACACGGAGGAAGCAAGATGAGAATGCCTCACTGATAAAAGGTACCAAGCCACATGGCTAACATAGACAAGAATTATGGGTTAACTTAATTGTAAGAGATAATTAATAATAAACTTGAGCTAATAGGCCAAACCATTTATAATTAATGTAGACCTCTGTTGTGTTTTGTTGGGACTGAACAGCTGCAGGACCGGGCAGGACAGAAAACTTAAGTCTATAGTCTGGTTGCTCTGTGTATCCTTCAGTGTTTATTAAACCAATATGAGTGACAAGTCTTTACAGGGTACAAGAGCATCATCCTCAGCAATTTCATCTTAGCAAGTACAATATATGCACCAGGTAATGAACATAAGTAAAAGTTGCCGGTTGGGTGTAGCCATCAACTGCAGTCATTCTGAGTACTGCAATCCATGGACCCTAGAGCCTCAGCTCCACAGACCTATGTTAAAATTATGCTGACAGCTATGATACTTGTGTGGCTTTCACACTAAAATGTCACAGGAAACTAAAGTCATGGATTCCCACTATGCGGGTTCTTGAATGTCATACATTCCTGGGACGTGCTGTTCTTTGTGGCATCTAGCATGTGTGTAAATGGTCCCTGCATTCCTCTCTCCAGTTCAGATCTTCTCCAACCGCTGAAGGGGCATTTCCACTGCAGACTCCACAGGCATCCCGAGCGTGCTTTGTGTCACTTCCTTTCACTGCTTCCCCCTCCAATTACCTTTTCTTAATTCTCCTTATACCTAGAAGTCTTGGGAGTCCAACTAGAGTCCTCCCTCCACCTTATCCCTCCTTCATCTTTCCTAAGCCCTCGGTATGCCAGTCTTTCCTTTTAAACATCTATAGGATCGAGTTTCTCTTACTCAACCCTCTGTTAATTTTTCTAAATTATTGCAAGAGCTTTGAGCCTTGTTTCTCTTTCTCCCTGTACCTTCTTTCAGGCCGTTCTGCACAATGCAGTCAGGACTGAGAAAGCCGTCTTTCTGCTCACCCTCTCAGGACTCATGCGCCATGTCTCCTTCATGTGCTTCCCTTCCACTCTATACCCAGTCTCTCACAGAACTTACTCTTTAGCAGTTGCCCAGTCCTCCACCGACAGCCCTCCCTGGTTCACTCAGCAGACTGCTGTCAGGTGTGGACCAGTTACACGTGTGAAGACCTCTGTCAGGACTCTCCATGACTGTCACCATGCTTCCTCTTAGCTTCATTTACTGGGATGAATTTCAGATCTCTGTGGAGACTCTACAGTAACTCGGAACTCTTTCAACTAAGCCTTAGAAATGCCCATGCTTCGTGGTGCCTCAGTCTTCCTTCCCTCTTCTCCGTGTCTCCATATGCATGATGGCGCCATGACAGCACTTCTGTAACAGCATCTTCCCACTGTTCTACAGCCGCTAACTTGATTTTCCCTTTATGCTGTGAGCACCCTGAAATCAAGTGCCTTACTGCAAACTTACTAGAATCTAGAACAATGCCTGGACAGTGGGAAATTTCAGGCAGTGAACTACAATGCATGTGATGTGACCACAGTATACGTCGTTTACAGTCATTCTGATTCTTGAAAGCAACAAATCTTTAAGTCAAGAAAGCTACACTTGCCGGTTGCCAGACAGTGGTGGTGCACAGCTTTAATCCCAGCACTTGGGAAACAGGGCAGGCAGATCTCTGTGAGTTTGAGACCAGCCTGATCTACAGAGTGAGGTTCAGGTTATCTGGGGATACAGAGAAAAATCGTATCTCCAAAAAAAAAGTTACATTCAACACCTTTAAGCTGATAGCTTTACATATACCTTCTCTTCCTATAAGGCAAAATTTGTCAATGTATGACTATTTTAAACATTTTTCCCTAGCTTTTATGAATTACAATTGCTAAGAACCTGGACTAAAAATCCTACAAAGTAAGCTTTAGGAGCAAGGGGTATAGTTCAGAGGTCTAGCATTTGCCTAGGATGTGCAAAGCCCTGGGCTCAGACTCCAGCATTGTAACAACTGTAGTAATAACCTTGTAAAGTTAAATACAGATGATATTTGTCTTCTGTATCTTGCAATATCATATACTTAAATCAAGCACTATAAAAACATTCATTTTCTTTTTAATCTGATATGTTGAATCATTTGTTTTAAACATACATGTCACATTGTAGCTGTTCTGTAATCTATTTGACTACTACGTTTTGGAAGTATAACAGATCACCATTATAGTTAATGTATGATGAAACATCATTATGGCAAATACTGTCTTAATAATATCCTCACACCTACAACAATATAAGCATACTAATTTTAGGACGAATTTTCAAGAATGGAAACAATCGGTTCAATAATATCAACTTTCGAAAGCTCCGGATACCTGGAGGATGACTTTCCTGAAAGTCAATTTCAGGTCATTTCCTAGCTGTGCTGCAGAAAACACAGCGTATCACCCGTCAGTCTTCACGTAAAAGGGGATTTGTGTGTATTTTATAGTAGTTTAATGAAGAGTAAGTGACACACCAGGTGGCACAAGTCATACCGCAGCCTGTCACCACTAGGTTTTCACATGACCGCACAAAGGAGGCCCTCTGTCACATAAAAGAAAAACTGGGGCTCATTCCAACAGCCCATCTACTAAGTCCTTCTCCTCACGATCCCTTCAACTTCAACAACTGTGGCAAACAGCAGGTATGTGGGCAGCTCCCTCACTCTCTCCTTCCTTCCTAATCTGCTGTGTGTGACAGAGAGCTCTTCCCAAAGTGTGCTGTGTAGGTGTCTCATCTGTGTCTGCAGCCAACTGCTTCAGAGGAAAGCTAAGCTGATGCCAGCAGACTGAGGATCCGGGGCTGTGAGGATTCACTCCCAGTGGAAGCCATTCCTGAGACGGTTTTCTTCTTCATCCAGAGGTAGTCAGTACACCTGAATGGCACCATCATTTGTGTTTATTAGCGTGTGTGTGTCTGTGTGTCTGTCTGTGTGTGCATGTGCATACTATCTGGGTGTGCAGGCGCACATGTATGTAAGGGTATATGTGGAGGTCAAAGGACAACTTCAGGCACAGTTCGTTGTCCGCCATCTACCATTTCTTTGCTTCCGACAGGTTCTCTCGCTGACCTAGAACTTACCCAGCAGGTTACACTAGCTGGTCAACAAGCTCAGGGGTCCATCCGCCTGTGCTTCCTCACACTGGGATTACAAGCTTGTGACACTGCGCTTGGCTCTTTGAAATTTAGGTTTTGGGGATGGTAGGCACTTTACTGACTGAACTCCCAAGTCCATGAATGCTAATCTTTCAAAACGACTTCTTAAAGAGACACTGAGAACACTGAGTAGCCTGCTGAACGGTCATTAGGACAGGCACTTACAGTGACTCTTTCTTACCTTAACTATCAACCCCTTTGAGTCAACCAACCAGATCTTCTTTACAGCTTTCTCCTTCGATAAACCTTCTTTCTCCATGGCCATAACAATCAGGTGAGCAATCCCCAAGGCAGCCTGAAAAGATGGTATAAAAATAAAGACTTCAAAACTTGTTCTGCATGTCTTGTCGAGGGTAACACGTCACCTCATTGTGTCCATTAGTGAGGAACTGCAAAACAGCCCTCTGTCCACTGAGTTTTAGAGCTTTAGTCATGAATTCTCATTAGGAGCTAAGCATTTTTGTCACATTGGGTGTGCAAAATGACCACTATTTACTCCACTTAATTACAACACAACCACTATGATACAGTTTGCTAGTCAGCACAGATAAGCCAGTGACCCCTGACTGTCAGTATATCTGACTGTAGTTAGACAGTCAGGAACAGCACAACAAGAAAACACTACATTTAACACAATCAACTGTCAGCCTGGCTCACAGGACCACATGGCCTGCTGTCAGGAAGCTGCTCCTTCAACTGAACTTGAGTAAAAGAAGCAAGCTCATTTGGATGGGACCTTAATTAGACAGCAACATAAGACTGAAAGCAAATATGTGTTGCCCAGCATTTATTCGTTCTCTTAATTTAGGCAGAGAAAGCACTGCAAAATGTCTCCCAATATTAAAGAAACCATCTTATTTGGAATTTGGTGAAGTCTAGATAATCTGTTACATGCCACAGACCTCATCTTTTCAGGAACAAACCAGGGTCCACAAGTCATACAACCAGGAACACTGCTGTGTCATTCACCAGAAACTTCTAGAAATGTAGAGAGGCTTACCAGAATAGAACTAACATATCAGGGCTATTAGGTAGGTTGGGCTGTAATTTCAGTTTGAAAGTGAATCTCTGATTATATTCTGAATGTTTTCACGTATCTCTAACTCACAAATTTAATTTCAAAATAAGCAAAATGAAAACAGTATGTACACATTCCTACCCATGTAACAAGTTGTTTTGATTATAATCATATTAAGTTTAATTTTTTTCAAAATGATTAGCCATAGTATTTCCAATTTTGAATTCTGTAATTATAGAGAGATTTGAGAGTTTTCTCACAAGAAAATTAATATTTTATTCTGTTTGGGAGATGAATTAGCTTTCTTCTTTTAAATGAGTATTGTCAATGACTTCAAGTAACTATGCAGTTTGGTCTTACACAATTTCTTCCAATTATTTAAAATGTCTTGGTTATAATGTTGAATAGTTTTGATGTACTATGTATCTTTAATTCAAAATGATTTTCTTAAAAAACAATTACAGTTACATATGTACAGGTTGGACTGTGTGGGGCTGTGAACACTTCTGACTGCGACAGTGGGGGATGGGTACACTAACTTAAATTCAGTGAGGTTGTCATATGTAGCACACAGAACACATTGGTACCTTCGTTGGGTATCAAGCCTTAAACATGCACAACAAAGTCAAGGTAACATTTGATAATCTCACGAATTTGAACTGTCAAAATGTTTTACACTTCCAAAGTCTCCTATAACATTACTGTAAGCTGCCTTAAAGCTTGCAGAATCTTCCGTCTACTGTACGGTAACACTAGGAGAGCACAAGACCTTGAGTAAGTACCGAGCTAAAGCTAGCCACTTATAAGTCGGGACGCAGTAAGCAGTACACAAGGCAGGTACCTCTCCAGCTCCCTGGAACAGCACTGTCTGATCAGAGAGCTTGTTCTTGGTTATTCGAAGAGCTGCAAGGAGACCCGCAACCGCAACAGACGCTGTTCCTAAAACAAGTGATAAATATCCTTGAGCAATCCTCAGATGGATCCTGCTGGATTCCAAGCTTCTATCCGCATCTTCACATCACCATATGACAGGGTAACAGGGGACAGACAGGACCTATGTGTTTGTCTCCATGCTGGTATATGAGACAGACATCTTAGGCTAGGGATATCAGTATTTTAGGACCACAGCTTAAATCCTTGAAAACCTCCCAAAGGGGGATCCTAGGATGGTGGGTAACAGCATGGGCTTGGGTTATGTTTGGTTTTCAAATCTGGTTTTAGACTTTTAAGGTAGGGCCTCATGTAGCCCTGGCAGAAGTTAAACTCTATGTGTGCCCAGGATGGCCTCAAACTTGCAATCCTCCTGCCCCAGCCTCCTAAATGCTGGGATTATAGGCATATGCCACCATACCTTGTTTGAATTTGGATATGATGTGGAATTCAGTTCACCCTATCTGGAAGAATTTAGAAATGTTACTTTGTAATCTGTTTTGCTCGTTTGTAAAATGATTTTGTTGTATGATACAGAAGAGTAATTAGTGTTGAAGTTTTTCACCTAAATATTCTTGGGGCTTTGAAATCCACTGGTGATTCCCTCCACACAAAGGAGGCACACAGTAAATGCTTGCTGCTGATGGGGTAGTGGCAAGGGTGTTTCAGATGTATTTGGAATTTAATGTTTAAATTTGAAAATAGCCAATAATAGCAACTGAAATCTTATTTTTTATTATATTCTTTAATTGTCTCTCT
Organism: Microtus oregoni; assembly: GCF_018167655.1. Lineage (NCBI taxonomy): Eukaryota > Metazoa > Chordata > Mammalia > Rodentia > Cricetidae > Microtus > Microtus oregoni. The sequence continues at coordinate 1,420,517 of NW_024543091.1, read as the reverse complement.
ACCTATAACTCCTATCAGAACCCTAGGTTATAAGGGAATGCATGTACAGTAGGGTACGGCTGCTCTCATCACACACAAGAACATAAATGGCACCGTTCTAATCCTAGGACTTCACCACGTACACAGATATGCAGTGGTGCTCTTGCGCTAACATGACTACGCAGCTCGATTCCTGAAATAAAACTGCAGGTTTTTTGCAATGCCTTCCAGCTTTATGGACATTTTACACCACCAAGGAAACAGTCTATTGTTTCAATATCACTCCAGGGAGCAGCAAAGTCTGGCCAAACTTAAAATACCCTTACTTGGTAAAATCTAGACCTGGATAGATGCAAGTACGACCACTGAAATGTTCACGAACTGTCACACATTGCACAAAACCACTATTTTGTGCATAATTTAAAATGGAAGTCTAAGAGCTGACAATGTGACTCGGCGCAGAATGTTTGCCTAGTGCACAGAAGGCCCGAGTTAAATCTCCAAAACCACAACAGAAGAAATTCTGTACAAAACATGGCTGATTTATATAGGAAATATGCCATGATGTCTGTCCCATGCACCAAGATACACTCGTGAGAACTGTTAACAGAAGAAATTAGGGAGGAACAGACGTCAAGTTACCGTATTGATTACTCACAAGCAGCATCTTAGGCTTTCTCTTCCTGGGTTCTTCTGACGAAAGCCAGTCCAAAGTTAGATGTGAGGAATCGTAAGCTCACTTCCAACTCTGGGATCATATGATTCCAAGACACCTACTGACTGTCCCAATGTCACAGGATTTAACTAGTGGAAAAGTCAATGTTGGCACATTACCAGCATCACTACTTGGCGTTATTCAGTTTTTTTCTTTGTTTTTCATGGGATTGGAGACTTGGAGACAGACACAGGAGGCTGTGTTGTCTAAGTATAACGTGCCATTGTCATGTGGTGATGCCAGCTCACTCCACTAACATGCTTTACTGCAGACACGGCTAAATAGGGAGCACGAGCCTCCTCTCTCTGTGCCGGATACTAAGTCATTTTAAGTATATTCCACAGCATTTCCTTGTGACATAATAGAATGTCTAGTCTTTTCTTTATAGCATCAGATGGTAAGATTGAAAAGATAGTTTAGCATTACCAAAACTTTAATGTGAACCTGACTTTTTTAAGATTTATCTTTTTAATTTTTTCATGTATATGAGTGCTCTATCTGCATGTATGCCTTTATGCGGGAAGTGGGCATCAGATCCCCTATAGATGGTTGTGAGCCACAGTGTGGGTGTTGGGAATTGAACTCAGGATTCTCTGGAAAAGCAGCCAGTGCTCTTAACCACTGAGTCATCTCTCCTGCCCATGAACATGATTCCTGTACATAGCCTGTAGCTACTTTAAATTTCTTTGTAGAAAAGCAAGTGCAGAAAATTAAAATTTTATAAAAATGTGTTTGCAAAATAAATCACACAATTGTTTTAATTCTTATATTCATATTAAACTTTCAATCACACAGAGGGAAGGCCTGCCTTGGACTGCTGGAGTTGAATAGGACTAAACACTGCTAACGCAATATTAAAGAGACGGGCTTTCTTCTAAATTTTTACAAAGTTCTATAGGCTATGTGTCATAAAATTCCCATTCTTTCAGATTTTTAATGATTCTTTAAAAATTGTACGAATATGCATGTGTATGTGTCTGCATCTGAGTGCTGACAGAGGCCAGAAGATGGTGCTGCAGTGGCCGGGTGGGTGCTGGGATCTGAACTCTGGTCCTATATAAGAACATCAATGTTCCCAACTGCTGAGCCATCCCTCCAGTCCCCAAACTCTAAGTGCTCTGAGCCCTGACAAGACAACACATCTCTCACGTGATCTGAGTCGTAGCTAGAACGCAAGTGCTGAAATGCAGTGTGACATCACTTGTGACTTGTGTGCATATGGTATACCCTCGACACAAAGGAACTTTGTGTTTAGATTTGGATCCCAGCCTCAAAATGTCTCATTCTCTCTCTCTCTCTCTCTCTCTCTCTCTCTCTCTCTCTCTCTCTCTCTCTCCATATATATATATATATATATATATATATATATATATATATATATGCAAACACACATTCTAACATCAGGAAAAATATGAAATTCAGTGCTCCTGCTACCAAATACTGTGGATAAGAACTGTTCTATCCTGGTATAAATTTGCAAGTAATACGTCTTTAATATCCACAGAAGATTTGCTGTGGCTATAAATCTCTCTGATCTTTTACCAAAGAATGACCTCAACTGCTGGCATGATAATCTCGGTTTACAGCTGGATGATGGAAAATTCAAGGCCAGCCTGTCTCAAAAACAACAACAATAAAATCAGACCTTTACTGATACACTGGTGCAGTGATTTGTTAAATCAAATTAGAACTACAAGTTATGTTATATAACTAACAAGACCAATGTGTAATGAAATAACTATAATCCATATGTGCTATTAATATATCAGATGCCATTAAGATTGTTGAGGAAGAGGGTGGGCTCACATAGGCTGAGCTCAGGGTTAGAACACGCAGCACTGGACACAGCCGCTCGGGACATGGGAGATGCCCACAGCCTTGGGTGGGAAGGACCCAAAGCAGCAGAAGCATGTGCAGGACATGAAGGCAGGGAAGGCTCCCTGTGGAAAATGGCAGAATGTACCACACTAGCATTCCTCTCCCTACAAACGGCACTAAAGAGACAGAAAACAGACTCGAAAACAAACGGACAGGGATACGGACTAAAAAGCAGCAGACATAGTGGAGGGCAGGAAATAACGCTATACTGAAAAAACTTTAGTGGAATTCATTTACTCGATATGGAGGACCACACACATTCTTAACTGGGAGAATACAAACAGGAAGCAATTGCCAGCAGATAGCAACAGAGCAGAATCTCAGCAGAGTAAGAGAACAAAGGCAGGACAGAAAACTCCCCCGAGGAGATGGCCTAAAGCACAACATGACTTTAAAGCAAACCCAGGATCATTTAAGATTATTTTATATTACTAGTATAGTTAGCTATGTTTTTCTTTAATCAAATAATTTCACTAAAATAGTGTCTTTAAATAACACATCTGTTTCAAAAGAAGACAAAACAGTCCCTTCAAGGAGAGGATGCAAAGCACTAATCTGCAGTGCAGGCTGAAATACCTGCACAACCCTTTTCATGGGCAACATCCTTTGGCATAAAGGGGAAAATCAGAGGGTTCAAAAGATAAAAGAGAAATAGAAGGAGAACACCCATCACAGGGATGCAGCTCTCAGAGGGAGAGATGCTCAGGGTGGCTCGTTCATTTCCCCTCAAAACTGGAAGACTCCCCGAAGGCTTTCTCTACCAAGGAATTATATGACTTTTCTCAACCCCGTGTTTTCCCTCCTAAGGGCAGTATTATTCTGAAATCCTTGTGAGGAAATAAGCGAGGGTGGAAATGAGTGGTTTTACTGCTTCCACGCTGGCCAGCATCTTCAGCATTGTGTGGGCGGGCAGGCAGGCAGGCAGGCAGGCAGGTTTTACTGCTTCCACGCTGACAAGCATCTTCAGCATGCCTCACACATTCTCTGGACCTTGACTTGACTCCTGCATTCATTTCTAGACTTTACTTCTCATGTGCCCCAGGCCCTAACCTTAATTACTGGTCCTGATAGATAAAAAATTTCTGTTTTGCTTGGTGATTTAACCTTCTTAAACTGAACTCTGATTCCCATTAATTCTGTATAATGGTTCTCAATAATGTAATGTGTGTCTTAATATCCTTATACATCCTTTCACATATTCTGTGAGAAACAAAATGCGAAGGTATAAAATATTGTACGAGAAGAGGACGGGGGTTTGCTGTGTTGTTTTTGAAATGCTAGGGATAACCCAGGGCATTCACTGTATCTGCTCGGGAAGTGTCCACCACTGATACACACCCCCCAGCCCTCAAAAGGCTTGCTCACCTGTTCACTGGAGGCTGCTATAGAGACTGCCTCGAAATGAATTGATGAGTGACTTACAGACATCAGCCTGCACCGCAAAGAGCAGCATGTGTGGGCATCAAGCTACTCTATCATCATCCAGGGTACCCTAGAGACAGGGCTGCAGCACCTTCCCACCAGACATCCTCTCTATGGCTCACATTCACACTTCTCAGCACCTGGAAACTCGGGATTTCCTTCTGAAACCCTACAAATACTCAATTCCAAAAAACTCTGTAGCTGTCTGTAAAGTGACTATCCAAGAACTATGCAAGATGAGGAAGCAAGCATGCACGAGGATGGACTTCTTAGACCAGCAGCAACAGATAAATCAATGGAAGATACCGACTTCTATGATATGGCGTCAGGGCGGCTTGGTGACAGGAAGCACTTGACCAAAATGATTCACTGGGAAGGAGGCCATAGGGAAAGAAGGTTGGGCTGGGGAGGAAATGGATTTGCTTTAGAATGGTTTCAGAATGAGGTAACTCTGAGATATCCAAGAAGAGTTATTAATAAACAGATGAACATACCACCCTGGAGTTCAAAGAAATCCTAAATGTAGAACTAACCCTGCGAGATGAATGTCAGAATGTGCAATAGGGCCTAGAAGAAGAGTACTGAAGCAAGAAGGGAAGGCCTGAAGTGCTCTACCAAGGGATAGCCAAAGAAACGAGGGAAGAGCCAAAGCAGTAGGGAGGAATCGGCAGGTGCAGTGACAGCAGACAAGTAGCTCAATACGGGACAATGACAGTGCCCAACGCTATGGAGACATTAAGACAAAACGGAAGAACAAGCACAGCAGTGAGATGGAAGCCATCATGGCCTTCAAGTTGCTAGAACTAAGTAACACCCTCTACCTGTTTGTCCTTTTACCTAACCCGAATCAGACGGGCTTTCAGATAAGGCTTGGGTGTCGGGAGGGAGCACAGCGAGGGTCAGAAAACAAGAGCTTGAATAGAAAATCACACACGGCTTAGACAGCCGAAGCATGCGCCTGAACTATCAGTTAGGATTCAGCAGACCATTCGTGTGCCAGACTGGCGGCTCGAGAGATCTTGGCCCACAGGACACTGGGAGCCTGAGGTCCGTGTGTACAGAGTGAGAACCTGTCCCAAAACCCGGAGAAATAGCACTTCCTGGAGTGAGGCTTTGAAAAGGGCTACGGGGAATTACATTTATATCCTTAAACCATGTGCAGCCCATCTTCACAGACCTCCTTTATTAGGTCATAATAGCTGGAGATGTTCTCAGATTTCTGGGAGCTCGTGTATGTGTAATATGGTACATTCTAGGGTGCTTTCTCAAATGTGAAAGAGAACCAGAAATTATGACTAAAAAAATCCAACATAATCCTGGTTTTTTAACAGGTACCTAACATTTACTGGATCTGAATAAAAAGCTGTGGACTCAGATGTTATTATTTTTCATCTGTTTATCTTGTTGGACTTCTGTATGTATACCTTATATACATAAGAACATAATTCTATAATTTCATTAAAATAGTACAATGATACTGTTTATTTAAGATTTAACTTATTGCTTTATTACTGAAGAATTTATATCTCACTGTAGAAATTGTTAAGTGCAGATGAGATTTAAAGCATATATCTTCTCACCACCTATGACAACTTTTCAGAGATTACAATACATCCAGAACAAAAAGATTAATTTTGAAAGTTACTGACCTCCCAAAGTTGTGAAAATATGGAAGTTTCTGATTTGAATAACAGTGTACTGTCTGTAACCTGTCGCATCCCTAACATGCACCTCCTCAGCTCAACATCTCCCTCCCTCTTACAATGCCTCACTCCACAAACCTGCCGGCTACATCAGTGCCGTCTGCAACTTCAGTCCCTCAGTATACTCTCGGTGTTTCAGAATAGTCACCTGCGTGTAAATACCGGTTTTAACCTTGTTCCTCCTTTTCTGATGTGTATGGAGGGGGAGGGGACAAAGAGCCTAGAGCTGCATGCCGAGTTCCTGTGTGTCTTGCACGGCTAGATCACTTTGTGACATGATCTTTCTAGACGTCTTCCCTGTGCCTCTTCCTGCCTTTGCTCAGACGGGTCATCGCATTTCTCTCATCAGCTGGAGACTACCAGATGTTATTTTTGATTCATACACGGTGAAATGTGATTACCTTGAATATCATCATTAAATGTGCAATACTTGTTTCGATACTTGTTCAGGAGACGAAATGCATTCAGATTGGCAAAATCTTCGAACTGAATAAGGCAATTCATCCCATATCTATGAGGCAAAAACATGCATTTTAAAAGTTAATGAAATGACATTTTAAGTAGACATTTAAACCTAGCCTGTATGAAAAGGCACACCAATTTCTTTTAAAAGTTCTTTCTGGATGCTTAGCATAAATGTATAACACATTATCATCAAGGACTGACATCACACTTACCACAAAAAAGGGAGTGGATTGGTACTGTGGAATAATTCCAAATGACAAAAATTCAGTCCAAAATATGATCCATATCCTCAAGGAATTTGAAACTCAGTAGAAACAAAATCTTCTGAGTTAAAGAAAGGTATGTAAAATGTAATAAAAGAAATGTTACATATGAACAAAGGATTACTGCTCTTCAGGAAACCATGCCTCTAGCTACTCTTAGAAGCCAACTGACAAATTAATGAACCTTTGACTGACTATTATCTTCTATCACGACCTATCGCATCCTAACATGTGCCGAACAGACGGCATCTCCTTGCTGTGTGTTTGCACGGCAGAGGCAGCGACACAGTCCTTCCCTTTAACACGCTTCACATGGGCACTAGACCCTCAAAAGGCCCCGCCTCCTCAGAGTTCCACATGGGGTTTAGTCCTAGTGTATGGGTTTTGGTGGGACACAAGCACTCAGATAAGACAGCTTCAACACGTGCTGCCTCCCTTGTCCATGAGTGCTCAACCCCATACCAGTCTCTACATCTCACTAAGGAACAGCGTTCCTTCTTTACGCCTATTCTTTCTGGACCATCTCCGTGAAGCTATGGCTTCTTTCGTCCTCGCAGTGTTAAAGTTCCCACTACAAAGCACTGAAATTTGTCCTTGTTTCTCGCTTCTTTCTACTATGAGGACAACTGAGAGCCCCAGTTGCCAACATCACTGTGGAGATGAAGACTGTCGGAGTTCCCTCTTCCTCCACCTCTTCCGACCACCATGACTAAGATCTCCGTAGGGTCCAGCACGCCATCATTTTCATCCACTATGTTTACTAACATTGCTATTATCTATATTTGTCCCTAATGGTCTACCTCTTAAAAACACTATCATATTCATAGGTGAAGCTGGGATTAAATCAATCTTTCTTCTTTCCCCTTCCTCTACAAAGGTTTTGTTACAGGAAGGGGAGGGGAGAAGAGGGGAGGGGAGGGGAGGGAAGGGAAGAAGGGAAGGGAAGGGAAGAAGGAAAGAAGGGAAGAAGAAAAGAAGGAAAGAAGGGAAGAAGAAAATAAGGAAAGAAGGGAAGGGAAGAAGGGAAGGGAAAGGAAGGGAAGAAGGAAAGAAGGGAAGAAGAAAAGAAGGGAAGAAGGGAAGGGAAGGGAAGGGAAGGGAAGAAGGGAAGGGAAGGGAAGAAGGGAAGGGAAGGGAAGAAGGAAAGAAGGGAAGAAGAAAAGAAGGGAAGAAGGGAAGAAGGGAAGGGAAGGGAAGAAGGGAAGGGAAGAAGGGAAGGGTAGGGAAGGGAAGGGAAGGGAAGGGAAGGGAAGGAAAAGGAAAGGAAGGGACTCAATCCTTTCTGGTATCGACTTTGCTCACAGCCAGGAGACCGCTGTGATGGAGGAAGGTCATTGGCTAATAAAGGCACTGCCCTGGCCCATTTTATTGGTTAGCGGATAGGTGGGAGGAGAAAACAGGACAGAACACTGGGAGGAAGAGGAAGTGAGCTCAGAGACTCCACAGCTCTCTCGGGAGCAGACGCCTCAGAGAGAGACGCCATGCTCCTGGCTCCTGGGCAGACGCACGCTATGAAGCTCCGACCCAGGATGGACTAGGCTAGAATCTTCCCGGTAAGACCAGTTCTCACAGATTATTAGAGATGGGTTGATCGGGATAACAGGATTAGCCAGTAAGGGGTAGGGCTAAAGGGCCAAGCAGTGATTAAAAGAATACAGTGTCTGTGTAATTATTTTGGGCATAAGCTAGCCGGGCAGGCGGCCGGGGGTGCTGAGAACGCAGCCCTGCTGCCCCTATTACTACAGTTGGCGCCCAGACGTGTGGACAACTAAACCCATTTAAAAAACCTGAGAAGGCTTAAAAATAAGGGAAAGAGAGTTTAACACAGATTTTTGCTGTTTGTTGGTGGCGTGCTGTAGAGAGATTTCCTGATTCAGCAACAGTAGCAGAAAAAACGCTGTGTCATTTTAAAGCGCGACTTCCTGGGGCTGTGCCACCATTGTGATCTCTGTCTGGCTCCTGCGGGAGACAGAGCTTTTGAATAGAGCATTTGGAGTAAAGTGCTACGATTTGTTTGATGGCAACTAGACTCGCTGTGTTCTCGGGTCTGCTCTGCTTGTTAGAGGCAAGCATGCGCTTTCATCTAAGAGAGGCTTCCTGACTCAGCTTTAGCTGCAAAGCCTGCAGCTCATTAAGAGGTCCTGCCACGAAACACTTGAACGGTGTTGACGAAAAGCTGAACGCATGCTTTTTGGTTTTCAGCCGTAGCAGGAAAAAAGCTGCGCCGTTTAAAAATGCCGGCTTTCTGGGCCATCCTGCCAGGGCAAACTCTGACTGTTTGAGGCAGGAGGGCCGGCTACCGAGAGAGGACTTGAGTGTTGTCTGTTGTAGCTCGCTGGCTGGCAGGGACCTTGACATGCCATACAGTTGTGGCAGTAAACATGGCTACAGCCTGTATATCCGCCATGAGGCTGGAAAGCTAAGGAATGTACTGAATTAAGCTGGCAAAGCCACGCCTTTAGTCCTACTGAGATTGCTTGGTAAATTAAAGATTCATGTGGTCAGAAAAAGAGAGATATACAGTAAACAGAGATTCAAAGACAAAGAAAATTTCTAAATGGTTTGAAGTGTGTTAAAAATATATGCAGACTAAAATTTAAAGTTCTTAAAGTAACAAAAAAAGGAAGAGAGTTGTCGTGTGTGGTACACACCTTTAATCCCAACACTTGGTAGGCAGAGGGAGATAGACCTCTGTGACTTCAAGGTGTGGTAGCACACGCCTTTAATCCCAATGCCTGGGAGGCAGAGACAGGCGGATCTCTGAGAGTTCAAAGACAGCCTGGTCTACAGAGTTACTTCAGGTCAAAGATACAGAGAACCTGTCTCAAAAAGCAAAAAGTTAAAAGTAAAAATAAACAAAATAGAGGTTAAAAAAAAGCGTACAAAGATGGAAAATACACAGAGACTTTTGATACTGTATGCTATTATGCTCTCTTTGAATTGTTTAAATGCTGAGGAAGGAGAAACAGATGCTAAAAGATATTTGTTTATAAATACTGCTGAACTAATCCAACATAGATATTATGAATTTGGATCTAAGGATATGATACTTTGGAAAGGAGTTTCTTATTTTGTTTTCACAGAGGATGAGACGCTGTTCATTTCTTCTATTCCGATTTGGTATGATGGACCACGCCCTCCTGAAGGGTTGGTGTGAACGCCTTCAAAAAATTGCTTCGCTCAACTGCCAACTGAGATGAAACTAGCACACAGGTTATACCATGAAAGACCAAATTAACGACGCCCCCATTCAGCAGGAAGCAGTTTGGAGAGAAATAACTGCGCCCAAATTCCCAAAAAATGTTTATAAATGTTCTTTTACATTTAAAGGGGGATATGATATAGATATGAATAATTTACATTAGTATAGATTTTGCTTTATTGATAGCGATTTAAGGTCAATTTTGTTAAATGTATATGTATTTCTGATATTGATTAAGGTATTGTGATTGTGTAGTTCATTTAAAAATGTAATGTATATAGGTAGTTAATAGATAATCATAATAGTCAAGTTTGTAGTCATGTTAGTTAGATTTTCTAGATATATAGAGATATATTTTAGATAGACATTCTTCATGTCTTTCAAAGATTACAGAATAGGACATTTAATGTTTTAATAACTGAGGACTTTTCATGACAATGAGACACTCTGCTCCTGGCAGCACCAATCTATTTCAAGAGGAAGATGGGCATCGAAGAGGCTCGTTATGGAGTTTTGATAGCCATTTGGACAAGAAACTGCTCTTGCCTGGACTATTGCATAAACTGGACACAGAGAACCCGCAGAGAGAGGACTACTAAACTTGCCTAAGGTGAGATGATCTTTTGGGGTTCCTGATTCATTTTGAAAGAGTCTGCGAGACATTCTGCAGGACACAACAGATAGTGACTGAACTGACTTTGAATTTTCCTGCTTTATGGAAATGTCTGCTGGATACCATGGGCCTGAAGGCTAAAGATGGATGCCCCAACGGTACAAAAGAACTTTGGGTGACTGTCCAGGCAGCGAGATGTCTTTGTCATTTCTAGAGTTTGAAGTTTCTTAGTTCTTGTTTACTTAGGTAATATATCTTTCTGGAGTCTTTGATGGAGTTAAGAATAGTTAGTTATAGTTTTCCTTAGTTATGATAAAGATTATTGTAACTTTTACTTGATAACTGTTTTGTTATATGTAATTTTGCTATGTTAAAGCCTTTTTTTTTGTTTAAACCGAAAAAGGGGAAATGATGGAGGAAGGTCATTGGCTAATAAAGGCACTGCCCTGGCCCATTTTATTGGTTAGCGGATAGGTGGGAGGAGAAAACAGGACAGAACACTGGGAGGAAGAGGAAGTGAGCTCAGAGACTCCACAGCTCTCTCGGGAGCAGACGCCTCAGAGAGAGACGCCATGCTCCTGGCTCCTGGGCAGACGCACGCTATGAAGCTCCGACCCAGGATGGACTAGGCTAGAATCTTCCCGGTAAGACCAGTTCTCACAGATTATTAGAGATGGGTTGATCGGGATAACAGGATTAGCCAGTAAGGGGTAGGGCTAAAGGGCCAAGCAGTGATTAAAAGAATACAGTGTCTGTGTAATTATTTTGGGCATAAGCTAGCCGGGCAGGCGGCCGGGGGTGCTGAGAACGCAGCCCTGCTGCCCCTATTACTACACCGCTGGGCTCCGTTTGACTCCTATAGGATGCTCATGCTCACCCATGTACTGAGGAACTCAAGTTCCCTGCCACACCGCACCTCTCGGATCTCACTGCACAGCTGCTACTGTGCTTGGTGAGGTGCCCACTACGGTGACTACCTCACCTGGCCAAGGGGCTCGCTCACCTGTGGCCTTGTTAAGACCGTGGCACAAAGACCTGGCTGCTCTTCAAGGGCTGCTGTAGTAGAAAACGGGAGGTTTTTTCTAATTTTTAATTACTAATGAAACAATATTGCTTTCTGTTTCTTTGTATCTTTTATATCTTGGAAATTTTTAATTCTTTGTGAGAAACTGTATGTTATTTGGCTCATTTTTATTGTTGTTGCCCCTTTATTTATTGTCCTAACGAGAAGTTTTTATATTTTAAAAATAGTATCTTCTATGATAGATACCTATGAATAGCTTTCCTAGTCACTACACTGCACCCTTAGTCCCTTAGATGGCATTTGTTCTAGACAGCGTTAACTGTCCACTTGATATGGTGTGAGACCATCTGAGAGAAGAATCTCAACTGAGGCCCGGTCAGTGGCCTGTGGACGTGTCTGTGGGGACTGCTTGACTGTTAATGACGCGGGCAGCTGCAGCTCTGGGCAGCTGGTGTGAACTGTACATGGACGCTGGTGGAATGAAAGCTGCTCTGTGCGCCAGCAACCAGCAACCTCAGTGCTTCCGTCTGTACTTCTCTGGCTGGGAAATGAGTGCCTTGGTCAGAGACGATGCTGTGTGGAACAGCAGGTAGGCCTGCCTGGAATTCCTGCCTTGACTCCTCTCAATAATGGACTGAGGTCTGGAACTGTCAGCCAAATGAACCCTTTCCTCCCCCAGGTTGATTTTTGGTCAAGAGTATTTTTTAATTTCAGCAACAGAAATGAAACTAAAATAGTGATTCTGTTGATTTTGCTACAGAAATTTCAGGTTTTTATGGAATCAGAGTACTTGATGCTTTTACATACGGACTCACCTCTGGATAGCATGCCTATGGCATCCCCTGCATGTGCATCAATTTATAACCCAAACTTCCTTCTAATACCATCATGGATTTAGGAAATGATTAACTTCAAGATCTGTTATTACCTTTGATTATTAGGCGATACATTCTTAATGATGAAAGTATTTATTTTCTACACCATTTCCTCAGTTATACTAGCACTGTTTCCTACTCCATCCTCTCCCTTCACCTCCTAAACCATGCTTGATACAGAGGTGAATTGGCTTCTGTTTCTTGGCTTTTCTACACTACTGCTAATGACAGAAAATGTCTCGCCACGGTTACTCTTCACAACTACAGCATGGGCTGTCACTTTTATTCCCTTCTTACAGATAAGAACACAGGGACACATGATGACAAAGCGTAACAATGACACCTGAGAGCACCCTTAGTCTGCTACTGTGTGTATCCATAAAAAATGCTACCTTGCTGGGACCTATATTGTTCTCAAATACCTTTAATATTGAATATGGCTGGTTACCCCTTTGTTCTTCTTTGAATTTGGCTGCTGCAGTGGTTCTGGACCATGGGCTCGGAGTCAGAGCTCCCACACTGAACTCTGGCACCCTTGCATACTATGTATCTTCATTTTTCTGCCTGTGTTTTCCTATCAAGAAAGATGTGAATTCAATCTCTCATAGATTTGTTATGGGGGCTATATGTATTCAGTTCAATGACCAGTAATAAGTCCTCTATATCAGAGAGTTCCAAAAATATCTAATGGTAACAAAAGTAACTATGAAATGTGAGGTAATGTCCTCAATGACTAAGAGAAAATCACCGCCATCCTATACAGTATAGGTTGAAAACTACTCTTCAGGACTGAAGCTAAATCAAGACAGCTTAGATAAAGCTACTGCAGGAACTTCAAAGAATGGTCTTCACAAAGAAAATAATCCAAGTAATAAAACCTCTTTTACAACTTAATAAAATGGTGAAATGTAAATAAATACAAATTTTCTCAGATGACATAGTTATGACAGAAGCACTTCCGGCCTGAGAAAGTGAAGTGAAAGATTAGATCTTCATATTGAGAGCAACCGTTCTGTTGCTGTAGAAAGTACTGAGGGCAGACAGATAAAAGGGCTGGGGGAAACTGGGAGAGTAGGGACAAGCCATGAACAAAACAACTGTCCTCATGCATCTGGTGCCATTTTTCATATTCCAAGAAAGCTCTTCATAAAATGATGAAAGTGTTATAAAGAACTAAAAAGAAACATTTCCACAGTTATGAATTGTCACTTTTGAAAATGCCAGCAGAGAAGTAAACTCTGTGGTAGCAACTAAGTACCCGAAACACAAGTATCAGTCAGCAGCCTGCAATGTTTGTGATGGCTACTTTGTAATTCTCTGGTTTCTAAGGAGCCTTCGGAAACCAAGAACTGTGTTGTTGGGCAATGCCCTCATACGGCTTGCTCCTGCGGTGCGTCATAGTCCGGGGGGCTAACAGCAGCAGATTCTCTATCATTATGTTCAGAAGAAGAAGCCTGTGGTCTGTGAGGAGGCCTCAGGGCTTTCTCGGTTCTATTCCCGGATCTACTACTTACTTGGTTTGGTGGTCTGGGGCTTGTTACAATTTCTCTGTGGTTGAAATTGAGTCTCTTCAATGTGGTTTGCCTTTAGTGTTCAGGACACAGTGTATGAAGCTATAAATCTACAATGCTTCTGCAGTGTAATCTGGGAACCATCCTAGGTAGTAAATCGGTACATAGGGCACCTTATCATTTTCATAGCCTGTTTTAGAATCATCCTCTGGAAGATGCCACACACCCATTTTAACTTTGTAGTTTTTCTACCTGGTAGTTAGTTCTGATTTCACTTCTAGAGATTTAAGAAGAGGTTTTCTGAATTCATCTTGGGATATGTGCATCTTGCACCATGTAATAAAAATAAAGTCATGGAAAGATATTTTGTTCTAGCTGAAAGCAGCCCAGTCACTATGAAATGAGAACCAATGGAACTCTCGAGATTTGGCCATTTCACCTCTACATAACTGGGAAAAGAACCTACTTTTTACGATCAAAATTAGGCATGATATAGCAGGTATAAATAGTTTTAAAAGCTAACAAAATATCCTAAAACTGACATGTAAAAATTCTGGAGTATGTGTTCTTTGTGGCCATGTTAAGTCTGGAAACCACCTCACTGCAATGACTAATGGCTGTGGCTAGAACTGACTGAGCGCCAGACAGTATGGTCTACATTTCAGGGGGATTATCTAATTTAATTCTCTCAGCAATTCAGCAAGGAAGGCACTGTCATTATGCATTTTACAGATGAAGACACCGGAGTTCCTCATGACTAAGAACTGAGTGTTTAGTGAGCTCATACTGCTCAGAGGGGTAAGGTAGGGGCTGACTGCAGGCCATGGGACTCACATGCTAAGCAAGAACTTTGACCCTGAGCTACATCCTCACCACACCTCTGAATTCGGGGATCAGAACGCTCTCATCACACCAGCAAGGTGGTACCTGTGTGAATTCAACACACCAAGTCCCATGTGGTTAGGTGTACATGGACAAATGTTGGTGAAAACAGTAGTCTTTTTTTTAATATTAAAATACTGAGAGTTCATGAAACCAACTTGACCATGCATGCTTTGACTTTTCCTGAGAAATGGGGTAAAATCATGTTTAGGATATGTTACGTGCATGGTACCACACAGTGTCCGAGGCCTACAGTATGTCATAATGATGAATCCCTCAGTGGTGGGGGGTTATTTTGAATGACTCATTTTGATAATGAACTGAGGCTTGAAGATACTTAATGAATTTAGCAGTAAACAGGAAACATAAAATCTGCTGACTGGGAGCACAAAGCATACAATCAAACAGTCTTAAAAGAAGTTACCATTAAAAGCAATCAATGGGACTGAGAGGCTCAGTGCAGAGAAGTCCCTTACCATGCACAGGGTCCTGGGTTCAATCCTCAGCACCACAAAAATCCAAATCCAGTAACAATCGTGGCACACAGAGAGCCCAGCAAAGGCTTAAGGAAGATAGCTTTAAGTAATGGAGGCTTAAATTTGGCCCTGGGGAGGACTCAAAAAGTGAAGGAGGAATAAATCAGGGCGTTCCAGAGGCTGTACTAGGAGATGTAATAGCATCACACTGAAGGACTTCAGAAGGAGAATAGGGCTTCTTATATTTCAGACTATAAAAGGTCCAGCGGCATGGCTTAGCAACAAAAGGCACTTGCCACTAAGCTTATGACCTGAATTCAGTCCCCAGAACCGGGCATGATAAGAACTGATGCTTGCGAGTAGTCCTCTGACTGCCACACATATGCTGTGCCACATGAGCATCCTCCTCTCCCCGCCCCCCAATAAAAAATAAATAAGTAAAATGCAATGAAGTTTAGTTTCAGATGATGAGTAGTCTTGAGTGCTAGCATAGGTGATCTTAAATTGACTCAAGTTCTCTCTGGCCATTCCCCCTTCACATCCAATACACCCTAGCATGTAAGAACAGAGCCCTATCCACGACTTAGCAAACTCACTATGAAATGCCTCTAGTTTCAGCTACCTTATCCCTACATTGTTTCACAAGTAAGGTATTCTTGTCACATTTCTTAATATTCTTTCAACTATATTATAATGATATCTCTTGATTTTTCTCTGTGACCATAGGCATTATAAAGATTAAACTGTAATCATCTACTCATCAGATGTGATCCTCTTAAGGATTAAGTAATGGAATGGAATGTTTTCCTTCCCCACTGAAATGTGATGGAGGAGGGTCATCTGTCTATGTGTTACTTTCACTGGTTAATTAATAAAGAAACTGTCTTGGCCTTTGATAGACCAGCCCTTAGGTGGGTGGAGAAAACAGAACAATGCTGGGAGAAAGAAGCCGAGTCATGCAGATGCCATGCCTCTCCTCTCCAAGATGGATGCAGGTTAAGAATATTCCCGATAAGACACTACCTTATGGTGCTACACTCATTAGAAATGGGTTAATCAAGATATGAGAGTTAGCCAGTAAGAGGCTACAGCTCATGGGCCAAGCAGTGTTTAAAAGAATACAATTTGTGTGTTGTTATTTCCGGGGCTAAGCTAGCCGTGTGGGAGCCGGGCGGCAGCAATGCAGCCCGCTGCTCCTCACAACAAAAATGTGTTACATTAAATTTTTTTAAAGATTTTTTATGTATTTATTTACTTATTTATTATGTATACAGTGTTCTGCCTGCATGTAGGATTGCATACTAGAAGAGGGCACCAGATCTCATTATAGATACCTGTGAGCCACCATGTGTTGCTGGGAATTGAATTCAGGACCTCTGGAAGTGCAGCTTAACCTCTAAGCCATCTCCAGCCCCCAATTCTTAATCAAGTTACTTAAGTGTAGGCCCTAGTTGTAATAAGACCGCATCTATTTCCTGTTATGCCCCAAAAGAAACCTTATCTTTCTTTCCTCATTTATTCGTTTGTCAAATGCCCTCCAAACAGCTTTCAATACACTCACTTCCCCCCTTAGAGCGCAGAGTGATGGAGCATTTCAATAGGAAGTGTGATGACTGCTACAGCTGGGAACAGCTGGGCACCGAGGCACCCGGGCACCCAGGCACCCGGGCACCCAGGTACCCAGGCACAGAGCAGGCCAAGTGTGCTGAGAAGGTCCCCACAAGGTTACTTTCCAGGGGACTTAGTAAGAGAAAGAATTCCAAAGGCAGAGGAAACATGTTCAATGCTAGAATTAACAAAATCTATGGCACCTTCTAGAAAGTGAAGTCAATTAAAGGTGACTAAAAGCACAGAATTTGGAAGAAAACAAAGCAAACATTAAGAATAGAGAGGTAAACAAGATTGGATTATGTTGTGCCTTTAATCTGTGTTAAAGAAGTTCATACTTGATCCCCAACAGAAGGAAGGAAGCGAAATGTGGCACGACCAATTAGTATCTACACTAGGGCATCATAATCAGGGTATATGTGTATTGGGGACTGGCAAGAGTAGATGTAGGGAGTTCACTGAGGAGGTGGCTGCAGAACTCAAGGCCTCCATCTGGAAATGAGAATGCAGACAGAGAGAGAGACATGGATCTGAGAAACATTTGGAATACAGAATGGACAATATTAGGTGAAAAGAACTAGAATATGAGGAAGAAGAAATCAAGATCAAATTCCAAAATTCCGACCCTGCAGTATGATAGGTGAAGGCAAAAGACAGGAAGCAGAAATATCAAGACAGGAAGCAGGTATGCAATGAGATAGGAAGCAGATATGTAAAGAGATGGGGACAGGTATGTAAAGAGATGGGGACAGGTATGTAAAGATGGGGCAGGTATGTAAAGATGGGGCAGGTATGTAAAGAGATGGGGACAGGTATGTAAAGAGATGGGGACAGGTATGTAAAGATGGGGCAGGTATGTAAAGAGATGGGGACAGGTATGTAAAGATGGGGCAGGTATGTAAAGAGATGGGGCAGGTATGTAAAGAGATGGGGCAGGTATGTAAAGATGGGGACAGGTATGTAAAGATGGGGCAGGTATGTAAAGAGATGGGGACAGGTATGTAAAGATGGGGCAGGTATGTAAAGAGATGGGGCAGGTACGTAAAGATGGGGACAGGTATGTAAAGATGGGGCAGGTATGTAAAGATGGGGGGCAGGTATGTAAAGAGATGGGGACAGGTATGTAAAGATGGGGCAGGTATGTAAAGAGATGGGGACAGGTATGTAAAGAGATGGGGACAGGTATGTAAAGAGATGGGTCAGGTATGGAAAGCAATAGGAAACAGGTATGGAAAATGACAGGGAGAATGCTGAGAAGAAAGCTCAGTTGGTAAAGAGCCCACTTTGCAAGCACGACAAGCTAAGGTTGACCCTCACAATTTACCATTTAAAAAAACCACGTCGATAGCATGTGTTTATAATCCGATGCCATGAAGCATGTAAGATCAGTCGCAGTATTCCAGCCCCAGCCACCTTCCTGAGGAGCCTTTAGGCAGTTGCTAAGCTCAGCAGTGGGAATGGAGCCAGTCACTCCTGTAGTCCTGTAGTGTTTACTAGCCATGTCCTTCTAGAACAGGCTGTATGATCCCAAATAAAATACTTGGTGATAATAAACTGTTCCAGTGGGAATACTTTTCAGTTGCTAATCAGCATGTATTCTGAAATCTTTTGTCTCTATGATTTGTGTTTTCTTGGAGTTTTGTTTCTAATATTCTATACATAGAACTATATGTGTGTGTTAAAGAATCTTGACTGTAACACTGGAGAAACGTTCTCTGTAGGCTTTAGGAAAATGCCTCATTGAGTTTACCGCACATAAAGATTTCACAGTCTGCAACAAGTGGTGGGAAGAAAAAAAACCCAAGCCCTGTCCTGTCTTCCGAGTCCAAGGCCAGCGAGCTGCCACACATCAGCTCAGCAGCACAGAAACTGCTTATTTTAGAACACACTCCTCATCCGGACTCCTCTGCTTCTACTCTGTGTCCTGATCACCACCCGTCATTCTTTCTCAGAGCTGCCAGCTAGCTAACGCGCCAGAACACGGCAACCTCAGCCTTCTGACT
Organism: Microtus oregoni; assembly: GCF_018167655.1. Taxonomy (NCBI): domain Eukaryota; kingdom Metazoa; phylum Chordata; class Mammalia; order Rodentia; family Cricetidae; genus Microtus; species Microtus oregoni. The sequence goes on along the minus strand of NW_024543091.1, from coordinate 1,401,898 downwards.
GAGTAAATGATCTACTCTAGTTCAAGATCTCTTTTTTCCGAAGATCACTAAGAAATAAGCAAAAGCTTGTTATTTATAGCAGGCAAATTCTATTCTATTACTGTCCCCTCATCAAAGTGATTTTTCTATCTTTTATAGCGGCATTTCATTTGTATTTTAAAAAAATAAAGCTTGCCTAAAGATCACAGAGTAAAACAGCGCCACTGATCAGCCTTGCGGACCAGGTAGTGATAGCACAAACCTTTAATCCCAGTAGCCACACTAGTTGTCATAGAAACTGGTCGGTACATGCACCTAATCCCAGTAGTGAGCGCTTTTAATCTCAGCCCTAGAGAGGATTGTAAAACAGAGGGTAGGGAAAGACACCACTCAGACACAGTCTCATTCAGGGATTCCTGGAGGCAGGATCGCCATTTCGGACTGAGGTCAAGGTAAGAGCCAGTGGCTGGCTATTTTGCTTTTCGGATCTTCGGGTTGAATCCCTATTTCTCTCTCCGAGTTATTATTTGTGCTTCAATCTTTCAATGATTGGAATCACCAGAGGACATGGGTGCCCAGAACTGGATGCTATAGTACACTAAGTAGGATTCGGCAAAAACAAGCAATACTGACCAAATGATATTGGAAGCTCTAAGCAAAAGGAAACACAATTCCCCCCATGGGGCTTTTCACATGCTGATCTAAACTAGGAATCTACAAGAAGGGAGGAACAGTATGGGCCACGTCTCATTCTTACTTAGAAAGTAGTTTTTAAGGCCCCAAAGAGTTGAAAAGACCCCGCCCATGCAACTGTTAAAACAGAACCAAAGTCCTAAATTGTTCAGCACTTTATATTAATGATAATGGAACCTGGAAGAGTCAATTGCAGTTGACTGCTACTTCATAAAACAAGAATGTCACCAAACAGCATTCATGTATCACTAAAGCGAAAGTTTTAATTAATTTCGCAAGAATAGAAGCTGTGGCTGGGCTAAGAGAAAAAAAGTTATAGCAAACACATCTAAGCAGGGACTCCACACAAAAATCCGACAAAGAGCTTCTTAATCTTAATACAAAACAAGACCTCAAGAAGGAATGGGCCCTGACTTGAGGACAGTCTCACCTCAGGCCTCTTTATAGCTACAGCTCTCTTTTCAAGACTAGACTTATTACACAGTAATGCCACAGTGTTCCACAAAATTCAGAAATGGACAATTACCGCTCTCATTATCTTTGTTTTTTGTTTGTTTGCTTGCTTTTGTTGTTGTTTTGTTTTGTTTTTAGTGAAGTCAGAAGACAGCTGCATGAGTGGACCAGACTCCCTTGTCCTAGAGACAACCCCTGAAAAGCCCCTCTAGTAATTCAGAAGGCATTCGGGTTTACCAGAAAGAGAGGGAGACAATGTGACAGCCAGTTGCTTGGAGGCTGCACTGGGTCTCCTGCGGGTCAGCAGCACTTCAGTCTGCAGCATATGCAAAGCCCCAAATCTCACTTCTCTCTCAGAAACTGTGTTGGTCACTTAATTTCCCCATGAGCAGATAGCTATATCATTCTGTGGAGTCTGTGGCCCAGGAAGAAGGGTCAGATTTATACTGTCATGCCCCACGTTAAGAAGAAACTTGGCAATAAAAGAACATTTATCATGATCCAGGTCGCACGTCAAAATATCAGTTATGAAACATTCCATACTCTCCACATACCAAGCAAGGTAAAGACAATCTAAAGAATGGAGAAGATTAAACTTATATAAAAACAGGGACATCATTAAATCAACTTGACACACTTAAATATCCTAAATATGTAATATCCTTCATAGAATTACCAAATAAGTGAGAAAATCCATTAAAATTTACTTCAAAATAACAGGCACACACCAGTATTAGCCTTGCCATGAGCTCCTAACTGACAATAGCATTTCCTAAAATATAATATGCTATTTTGAATTTTGATTTTACAGTTATTAACTTTCAAATGAGACCACTTACAAGCGCTTAGAAAACAATTTATGTTTTTATTGGATGTCACTATCATCTATTGTGCCTTTAAACTTTACACATGGCAGACTTTTTAAGAAACTATCTGAAACAGAAAATGAAACATAGCGATTGGCATTGAAGCTGAGGAGACATATTATCCTTTCAAATATCCCATGGTTCTGTGTAGGCTAGAAACTGAGTTTGTGCTTGCTCCTTCTAGAGATGAGCAGAGCGGCAACTGGTAAGCTACTCCTTCTATGTCCACAGTCTAGATTCAAACAACAAGAGCAAAACACAAACACACACTACACACACACACATCATTTTTTATTTTTTATTGTTTTTATTGAGCTATATACATTTCTCTACTACTCGCCTTTCCTCTCCCCTACGCTTCTACCCTCTCCCATGATTTCCGTGCTCCCAATTTACTCAGGAGATCTTGTCTTTTTCTACTTCCCATATAGATTAGATCCATGTTTCTCTTAGGGTCCTCATTGTTGTCTAGGTTCTCTGGGATTGTGAGTTGTAGGTTGTTTTTTCGTTGCTTTATGTCTAAGAGTCACTTATGAGTGAGTACATATGGATATTTGTCTTTCTGGGTCTGGGTTAGCTCACTCAATATGATGTTTTCAAGATCCATCCATTTGCCCATGAATTTTAAGATGTCATTATTTTTTTCTGCTGTGTAGTACTCCACTGTGTAAATGTAGCACATTTTCCTTATCTACTCTTTGGTTGAGAGATATTAAGGTTGTTTCCAGGTTCTGGATATGACAAACAATGCTGCTATGAACATAGTTGAGCACATGTCCTTGTGGTACGGTTGAGCATCCTTTGGATATATACCCTGATGTGAGAATCCCCTATGTATGCTATGGTAGTATTGCTGGATCTTGAGGTAGGTTATTTTCTAATTTTCTGAGAAATCACCACACTGATATTTAAAGGGATTGTATCAGTTTGCACTCCCACCAGCAATGAAGGAGTGTTCCCTTTACCCCACAACCTCTCCAGCAGAAGTTGTTATCAGTGTTTTTGATCTTGGCCTTTTTTTTTTTTTTTTTGGTTTTTCAAGACAGGGTTTCTCTGTAGCTTTGGTGCCTGTCCCGGAACTAGCTCTTGTAGACCAGGCTGGCCTCGAACTCCCAGAGATCCACCTGCCTCTGCCTCCCGAGTGCTGGGATTACAGGCGTGCGCCACCACCGCCCCACTGATCTTGGCCTTTCTTAACAGGTATAAAATGGAATCTCAGAGTTGTTTTGATTTGCATTTCTCTGATAGCTAAGGGTGTTGAGCATTTCCTTAAGTGTCTTTCAGCTATTTTAGATTCCTCTGTTGAGAGTTCTCTGTTTAGGTCTGTTCCCCATCTTTTATTGAATTATTTGTTCTTTTGATGACCAATTTCCTGAGTTCTTTGTATATTTTGAGATCAGCTCTCTGTCTGATGTGGAGTTGATGAAGATATTTTCCCATTCTGTAGGCTGTCATTTTGTCTTATTGACCATGTCCTTTGCTTTACAGAAGCTTCCCAGTTTCAGGAGGTTCCATTTATTAATTGTTTCTCTCAGTGTCTGTGCTACTTAGGAAGAGGTCTACTGTGCCAATGCGTCCAAGTATACTTCCCACTTTCTCTTCTATGAGGCTCAGTATGGGTGGCTTTATGTTGAGGTCCTTGATCCATTTGGACTTGAGTTTTGTGCATGGTGATAGATATGGACCTATTTTCATTCTTCTACATGTTAATATCCAGTTATACCAGCACCTTTTGTTGAATGTGCTTTCTTTTTTCCATTTGATATTTTTTGCTACTTTGTCAAAAATCAGGTGTTCATGGGCACACATATCATTTCATATGCTTAGAAAATCAATTCATGTTGTCATTGCATACATATATTTGTAGAATTAATCTTTATATACTACCCAATTCTATAAAAGCAACTAATGGCTCCTCAGAATAAAGTTGAATATCAAGTATAAAGCAACAATGTTAAGTCTCTAAAATGAGAGCTTCAGAGTATTCCTTTTAAGGACACAAAATACAGTCAGGGCCTTCTGTGAAGCCATGAAGATAAGGAGTGAGGAAACATGCTAAGTCTGAGGTTTGGGGTTTTTTTGTTTTGTTTTGTTTTGTTTTTCAAGACAGGGTTTCTCTGGGTAACAGTCCTGACTGTCCTGGAACTCGTTTTATAGATCAGGATGGCCTTGAACTCACAGGCCACCTCTATCTCCTGAGTGCTGGTATTAAAGGTGTGCACCACCACAGCCCGGCTTATGAAGCATTATTTCTAAAAAGGAAAGAACTGGGTTTTCCCTTGGACTCTTGAGATAAAATTATCCTAATATATCTAGATAAATGATTTTTATAGTGCCACATATGTAAAGTCACTACCACTTTGGAAAAAACCCTTCAAATAAGAGAACATGAACCTACTTCAGGCCCTGTGTTATTATTTAGATGGTATATGGTATCATCTACGCTGCTCCTGGTAGCTCCTTACTTTGTTACACCTTCCCACCAGTCTTATATGTGTTCCCAGTACTTTTTCAATTATTTGGCAAATGTCTTGTAACCTTAAAATCAAGAATTCATTTTCTATAATAAAATACCTAGTTATAATGGAAACTTATTTTATAATTTTTACATGTATTTATTTAAAGGGGAATGTACCTGTCATGGCAATAGTAGGAGTTGCTTCTCCTTCTACTGTGTGGATTCTAGGGATCAACCTCAGGTCATCAGGTTTGATACCAAGGGCGCTTACAAAATGAGCCATCTCCGGTTTCTCAGGAAACTGGGATTCAACCTACCTCAGGACCCAGCAATTTCACTCTTGGGAATATACCCAAGAGATGCCCAATCATACTACAAAAGCATTTGTTCAACTATGTTCATAGCAGCACTATTTGTAATAGCCAGAACCTGGAAACAACCTAGATAGAAGAATGGATAAAGAAGGTGTGGCACATATACACTTTAGAGTTCTACTCAGCAGTAAAAAACAATGACATCTTGAATTTGCATGCAAATGGATGGAAATAGACAACACTTTACTGAGTGAGATAACCCAGACCCAACAAGATGAATATAGTATGTGCTCACTCATTAGTGGATTCTAGCCATAAACAAAGGACATTGATCCTATAGTTCGTGATCCTAGAGAAGCTAAATAAGAAGGCAAACCCAAAGAAAAACATATAGTTATCCTCCTGGATATTGGAAGTGGACAAGACTACCGGACAGGGTTTGGGAGCATGGGGGTGGGGTGGGGATAAGGGGAGATGGGGAAGAGAGAAGGGAGAAGGGAAGGATGGGGAGAGCTTGAGGAAATGGGATGGTTGGGATGGAGGACGGGTGGATGTAGGAGCAGGGAAGTAGATATCTTAATTAAGGGAGCCATTTTAGGGTTGGCAAGAGACTTGACTCTGGAGGGGTTCTCAGGTATCCAAGGAGATGTCCCCAGCTTGTTCCTTGGGCAGAAGAGGAGAGGGTGCCTGAACTGGCCTTATCCTATAGCCAAACTGATGAATATCTTGCATATCACTATAGAACCTTCATCTGGCAATGAGATAGAGAGAGAGACCCACATTGGAGCACTGGACTGAGCTCCCAAGGTCCAAATGAGGAGCAGGAGGAGGGAGAAGATGAGCAAAGAAGTCAGGACTGCGAGGGGTGTGTCCACCCACTGAGACGGTGAGACTGATCTAATGAGAGATCACCAAGGCCAGTTGGACTGGAACTGATGGAGCATGAGATCAAACTGGACTCTCTGAATGTGGCTGACGGTGGAGGCTCACTGAGAAGTCAAGGACAATGGCGCTGGGTTTTGATTCTACTGCATTGACAGGCTTTGTGGGAGCCTAGTCTGTTTGGATGCTCACCTTCTTGGACCTCGGGGGAGCGGGGAGGACCTTGAACTTCCCATAGGATATAGAACCCTGACTGCTCCTTCGACTGGAGAGGGAGGGGGAGGGGTAGAGGGAGGAGGGAGGGGAGAGAAGTAAGTCGAAGGGAGGAGGTGGAAATTTTCAATAAAAAAAAATTAAGAAAAAAAAATGAGCCATCTCATTGCCCCAATGGAAACTTTTAAATCCCTATCTTGTTTGATTCGCTGCTATATGGAGGTAAAGTTGCGGGATAGGGGCTGTTAATCCTCTAATAAGGAAATAAATTCTTCATCTTCGTTGCCACCTCTCCAGAATCTAGCTTCTTCCTTCTGTGAGGCTCAGGTTCTAATGAGATGAATGTATAAGACAACACTCATTCACAAGAAAATAGGCCACACTTATTACTTAAAATATAAATTTTAAGGAATTTTAACCAAATAATTAAAATAAGCTCAGCCCCCAACACACACTATATTAATCTTTCTATAACACCATTTATGCTTTTATATTCATATTTGGCTACAATAAGGCACTCTATATAATACTGACCCTGAACTACAATTGTTTTGTATAGTATAAGGAACTTCCCATAGGAACTTTCTGTCTCCAGAATCTTGCATCAGTTCCCTAGCCATCCTGGCTTTAGCTTCCTACTTAATCAGAACAAGCTAATAAACACACAATTAAAGAAGTCGCCCCCGAAAAGCAGCACCCACGTGTTCACTCTGAGTCTTCAGCTCATGAATACATGGGAAGTCACAGGCCGATGAAGATCACAGAAATGGCTGCTTTGCAGCACAACTGTCAGATCATCGAGTGCTCTATCACAACACAGGGAGAGTTCATATAGGACACAACAGGTCAAGGGCATATTTTGAATGACGAAACTAAAACTTAGAACAAGATTTAGAATTCAACTCAGGATACCATCAGACTTCTCAATGTTCATGAATTACAGACTCCTGAATCTTGGGCCAGGGCTGCCAGTTCTGACACACAAAATCCTTGAAAGGCATTGCTTCTGTCATACAGAAAAGCCCAAACACCCAAGACTGACAGCTCTTCCCAAGCTCATGACCCACCGCTGTCTAAGCTCATGACCCACCACTGTCTAAGCTCATGACCCACCGCTGTCTAAGCTCATGACCCACTGCTGTCTAAGATTAAGACCCACCGCTGTCTAAGCTCATGACCCACCGCTAAGCTCATGACCCACCGCTGTCTAAGCTCATGACCCACTGCTGTCTAAGATTAAGACCCACCGCTGTCTAAGATTAAGACCCACCGCTGTCTAAGCTCATGACCCACCGCTGTCTAAGCTCATGACCCACCACTGTCTAATCTCATGACCCACCGCTGTCTAAGATTAAGACCCACCGCTGTCTAAGCTCATGACCCACCGCTGTCTAAGCTCATGACCCACCGCTGTCTAAGCTCATGACCCACTGCTGTCTAAGCTCACAACCCACCACTTCCTGAGCTCATAACCTGCTGTGCTATCTAAACCAAAATGAAAGGTAAGCAAAGAGGAAAGTCAGGAGCAGAGCCCAGCTGCTGGGGCCAAATGGTGGGTGCACTTCTGACTTACACTGAACTGCAAGAGACAGTTAAACATTATCAGGGGATCTTGCCTTCAGCCAAACTTTCATGAATTAGATGTTTACTGTGAAGATCTGAGGGGGAAAAAAAGGTCCCCTGGTACCTCTAGCAGAAGTAGGAGGTGTCCATACTGAAAATGCTAGAACACTGTTTTCATAAGAACTTCCCTCAGAAGACTTCCGTTCATCCACGACTATTTACTGAGGCTTTACCAAAATCTAAGCAACCTAGGGGAAGAGAAATATTCAACTCAAGTTTCCTGTAGCTCCTAACATGGACAAGGAAATACCCAGCTTAAATCCACCAAAAGACAAAGACCTAAAATAGGGCTAAACAGAATAGTCCCTGCTCAGCACCTCAACAGGGCTCTGGGATAACAGGAGAGAATAGCTCAATGACCTGCAAGTCTCACAGTCTATACAAGAAATCTCAAGGAAAATCCAAAGGCAGACAGTAAGAGACACAAAAAGAAGGGCACTGAGGGACAGTATATAACCTAACCAAGCCAGATAAGCAAAACTGTCAGCAAGATTAGATGTCAGCAAGATTAGCTCCAGTGACTCCAAACACTAGCTTTCAACAAATCACACAAAAATGATACAAGATATTCAGTCACATGAGACAAAGCCAAACAAAGGACGAGATCTAGATGCTCAGCAATTTTGGAACAGTCAGACCGTGAACTGAAAATGACTATGACTCAGCTATGAAGAGCTTAACTCCAAGGAAATCGACGCCGTGCAGGGACATATGGGTAACATCACCAGACATCGAAATCAAAGTCATACTGCTGAAAATTGCCTTTGATGGGCTCATCAGTGAACCAGACACAGCAGAGGAAAGAATAAGTAAGCCTGAAAAAGAGCCAGCAGAAGCTCTGAAAATTGGAACACAAAGAGAAAAGGCAAGAAATAAAGTGGCAAAATAGCTAAGAACTGTGGGACAATCACAAAGGTGTGGCGTCTGCATATGGGACAATCACAAAGGTGTGGCGTCTGCATATGGGACAATCACAAAGGTGTGGCGTCTGCATATGGGACAATCACAAAGGTGTGGCGTCTGCATATGGGAGGACAAAAAAAGAACAGTATTTGAAGCAACAGTGGCTGAGAAGCTTACGAAGTTAATGACAAACACCAATCCACAGATCCCAAACGTACAGGAAACATACAGAAATCAGGACAAATAGCGTCTAAAAACGTATGTAGACACAGTAGAGCGACACTGCAGAGGACTGAAGGCAGAGCAGATCGTGAAGGAAGCCGCAGTGGGAACCCCATCTTCCCATGCAGTGGGAACCCCATCTTCCCATGCAGGAAGAACCCCATGTTCCCATGCAGGAAGAAGGACAAGGTTACACTGGCCTTCCTTTCTGAAATCATGTAAGCAAGAGAATAAAGGAAGAAAACACTCACTACTCAACAATTAGTTAATGCAATTATCCTTCAAAGGCACAGCATAAATAAAACTATCTCAGACACTGAGGAAATTTGGAAATGTTAAGCATTTTTAAGAGAGAAGGAAGACTTAAGATTGAAACTATATAAAACAGCAGTTTTCAACTGGGTCATGGCCTTTTGGGGGTCAAACAAGCTGTTCACGGGGGTCACATCTTTGTACTACAATTCATAACAGCAGCAAAATTACATTAATGATGTAGCAACAAAAGAATTTTGATGGAGGAAGGTCATTGGCTAATAAAGACACTGCCCTGGCCCATTTTATTGGTTAGAGGATAGGTGGGAGGAGTAAACAGAACAAAATGCTGGGAGGAAGAGGAAGTGAGCTCAGAGACTCCACAGCTTTCCTCTCAGGAGCAGACGCCTCAGAGAGAGACGCCATGCCCCGCTCCCGGGATGAAGCTCCGACCCAGGATGGACTAGGCTAGAATCTCCCCGGTAAGCGCACCTTGGGGTGCTACACACAGATGATTAGGAATGGGCTAAATTAATATGTGAGAATTAGCCTAGAAGAGAATGGGCCAAGCAGTGATTAAAAGAATACAGTTTGTGTGTTGTTATTTCGGAGCATAAGCTAGCCATGTGGGCGGCCGGGTGTGGGGGACGCAGCCCTGCCGCCCCATATTACTACCGTTGGCGCCCAACGTGGGGCTCGAACCCACGACCCTGGGATTAAGAGTCCCATGCTCTACCGACTCCACAGCTCTCCACTCGGGAGCAGACGCCTCAGAGAGAGACGCCATGCTCCTGACTCCTGGGCAGACACACGCTATGAAGCTCCGACCCAGGATGGACTAGGCTAGAATCTTCCCGGTAAGACCGGTTCTCACAGATTATTAGAGATGGGTTGATCGGGATAACAGGATTAGCCAGTAAGGGCTAGGGCTAAAGGGCCAAGCAGTGATTAAAAGAATACAGTGTCTGTGTAATTATTTTGGGCATAAGCTAGCCGGGCAGGCGGCCGGGGGTGCTGAGAACGCAACCCTGCCGCCCCTATTACTACAGAATTTTATGATGGGGGGGGGGTCACCACAACATGAGGAACTGTATTAAAGGGCCACAGCATTGGGAGGAGTGAGAACCATCAATTTAAACAAAGGAAGAGAATTGGAAAGGGAATAAGTAAAGGTGAAATAAAATCTTTTTCTTTTCTTCAGTTGCCCTAAATTGTTAAGTTTGTTCAACATAAGTGAAATAACTGGATCGGGACCAGCTGGACATCTGGACAGCCTATAGAGCCATTCCACGTTGTGTGGAAATAGACTTGAAAGAGATATGCTGCGAATTCTCTGTTTATTGCCAACTCTTGGAGCAGCCACTGGATATTTTCTTAATGAAAGATAAAACTGGTAGGCTAAGACATAAGAGAAAATGAATTTACGGTATTTATTCCTCCTTACCCCAAATAACTTTCTTGCCATTCTTTCCCATAATTTACCTAGACTTGTTTGGGGTTTCAAAGCTTTAACCATAGTTGACTATATACCACAGATAAACCAAATATTTCAACAGTTGTTTACTGGGAGCCAGGCGGTGGTGGTACACGCCTTTAATCCCAGCACTCAGGTAAATCTCTCTGAGTTCCAGGCCAGCCTGATCTACAAGAGCTAGTCCCAGGACAAGTTCGAAGCTCTAAGCTACAGAGAAACACTGTCTTGAAAAAAAAAAAAAATGTTTACTGGGACCCAAGTTCAGAGGATACAATAGAAATTAAACAGGCAAGAATTCTTCACAGAATTTTCATTAGACTTGTATGTGATATAAAAATTAAATTATTGACATGGTATGGGTAATCTATAATATACAGAAAAATAAAACATATAAAGCAAATAGTATGAGATATACAAAGAAGCCAAAATTATACAATGGAAAAAAACAACAACAAAGGGGTGCTGATCAAACTGGACGGCAGCATGGAGAAGAATGAAATAGATTCAAGTCCATGTGGACCAAAGACCTCAAGATAAAAGCAGATACACTGAACTTAATAGAAGAGAAAGTGGGGAATAGCCTTGAATGCATTGGCACAGGAGACAACTTCCTGAATAGAACACCAATTACACAGGCACTAAGATCAGCATGGATCTCCCTGGGAAAGGGAAATAGAAGCTATCTCTTGGGTAAACTGGGGGTGGGACAGATGGGGAGAGTAATGAAAGAGATGTCTTGATAGGGGTGCGCATTCGGGAGTTAGGTTTCTCCCTAATGGCATGGGAGAAACCACCAGAAATGCATAGGGATGACCCCAGCTAAGACTCCTAGCAGTAGTGGAGACGTGCCTGAACTAGCCATATCCTGTAATCAGACTGGTGACTACCCTAATTGTCATCAGAGAGCCTTCATCCACTAACTGATGGGAACAAATGCAGAGATCCACAGCCAAGCACTGGGCTGAGCTCCAGGAGTCCTGCTGAAGAGAGGGAAGAAAGACTGTAAGAGCAAGAGGGGTCAGGGTCATCACAAGGAAGCCCAGAGAAACAACTAACCTGGGCTCATAGGAGTCCACAGACTGAACCGACAGCTAAGGGAGCCTGCATGGGACCAAACTCTAGATATGTGTGACAGTTATATTGCTTGGTCTATTTTTGGGACTCCTAACAATGGGATCAGGGCCTATCCCTAACGCTTGAGCTCCCTTATGGGAACCATACTGGGCTCCCTAGCCCAGTCTTAATGCAAAATAAGGAGCTTTAACTTGATATGCCACGTTTTGTTGACACCCATGGGAGGCCTGCCCCCCTCTGAACAGAAACAGAGGAGTGGATGGGGGATGGGCAGAGGAAGCAGCAGAGGGAAAATAATGCAAGCAGAGGAAGGAGGGGAAACTGCCATCAGTATGTAAAATAAATAAAAATTTAATTAAAAAAGATCAACAATTAACAAATTGAAACTGAACCTGAAAAGCTTCTGTAAGGCAAGGACACCGTTGAAAGGACAGAATGACAGACCACAGAAGAAAAGAGCTTCACCAAATCCATATCTGACAGAGGACTAATATCCAAAATATATAAAGAACTCAGGAAACTAGACATCACTAAAACAAATAAGCGAATTAAAAATGGTGTACAGATCTAGATGAGAATTCTCAACAGAGGACACTCAAAAGATCAAGGATTACTTAAAGAAATGCTTAATCAACATCCTTAACTATCAGGGAAATGCAAATCAAAACAGCTGTGAGATTCCATCCTACACCTGTCAGAAGGTATAAGATCCAAAATACAAGTGACACCTCATGCTGGAGGTTTTAACCAGCAACTGATGAAAAGAGATGCAGAGACCCACAGCAAACATTAGGTGGAGCTCAGGGAATCCGGCAGAAGAGGAGGAAGGATGGTAGGGCCCTTGTAGGATCCAGTGATGCCAAGGGCACCACAAGAAAACCCACAGAACCAACTAACCATAAGGGTTCACGGAGACTGAACTGACAACCAGGGAGACTGTAAGACTGACCTAGGCCCTTTGCGTGTATGTTAAGGTATGTAATTTGGTCTTTGTGTGAGACTCCTAGCAGTGAGAGCAGGTTAAGTCTCTGACCCTATTACCTGTTTTTTTGGGACCCACTCCTCCTACTAGATTGCCTCAACCAGTCTTAATAAAAGAGGAGGTGCCTAGTCTGACTTTAAATTGATATACCATGGCTGGCTGATATCCATGGGAGGCCTGCCTGTCTTATCTGAAGACAAACAGTAGAGGAGGAGTAGATGGGGTGGGGGATTGACTGGGAAGAGGGGAGGAATAGGAGACTTTGATTGGGTATAAAAACAAAAATATATATATGAATAAATAAATAAACAACAAAAAGAAATGTAAAGCAAAGCTTAGTAACTTTTTCCTCTTGAGTCAATTGTTTTGCCAAATTTGACTCCTGATCTCAGTGAAAAACTTCAAGCAGCAGGGGAAAGCTGGCATTTATAGAAAGAGTACAACATGCTGAATGAGAATTTTTCTAGGTTAATTATGTATAAATGTGGTAATTAACACTTTCAAATGACTCATAATGCATCAAAGGCTGTGACACCGCCTGCTCCAAGCGTCAAAAGCACTTCCACTGCAGCCCGAGCTGGAAACTGAGCAAGGCTGAATTTCAATCCCTCTTCCCACATCACGGTACCCTCAGGCACACTTACAATGGAGCGAGTGTTGCAGCGGCCACAAAGCACAACAACAACCAGAAATCTCAAGTGATTTTATCACTTTACAGTTTAGATCGTTTCAACCATCGAATGTTCCATCTATATTAAATTGAAGTTTTCAGCCTACTGAAACTAAATTGGCCTTAGCCATTCGTCCTAGGAAATAAAAATTACGGTTGCTATTTACAGCACTTAATAAAGGTAACTTAGTGTCTGTATTATTATTCCAACCATTACAACTCTCCTGTGCACTATTATTATCTGCCTGAAATTCATGGGGCAAGAAACTAAGCAAATAGTTTCCTTAGACTATAAATACAATAGACGGACCTAAGCATTGATTTGGAATCCCAGGTTTCTCCTCTACACATCTTGGGACATGGGCTCTAAAGCCTGAAAGAAAAAAAAAATTCCTAAGAGTCATTGTGTGTCTGAGCACACGTGGGCATGCACGCACATCCTAAATAAAAAAAAAAATCTAAAATCTTCATCTATATGGAGCCTAAAGATTTGGTGCAGAGCCAGGGTGGCAGGGGAGATAACAGTCCTGTGTGAGGGTGAGAAATGCATAAGTTTACAAATGGAGGATTTAGAAAAAAGGGGGTGTTAGCACTAAGAATTAAAAATACATTTGATATATATGTTCATGCTAACTCAAGGGCTATGTACCTTGTTCCTCTGAACCCTGCTGTGTGATCTACTAGACGCTCTGCAATATCTGCTATACTTTATACAGACAGCAACGGCTCTGAGCTCAACGATCACCAGGCAAAGAAAGTGACAGCCTATAAAAACCCCATCATCACACCGTGCAGCAGGTGAAGGTTGATGTGGGAGGTGATGTATGCTGTGAATATGTTTTATTGCCACTGGTTAATAAATAAGCTGCTTTCGGCCAATGGCTTAACAGAGTAGAGCCAGGCTGAAAGAGAAATAGAGAGAGTAGGTAGAGTCAGGGAAAAGCCATGTAGCTGCCCGCAGGAGACAGATGCCTCCGCCGGAGGCCTCTGAAACTTTCCAGTAGGCCACGACCTCATGATGATACACAGATAAATGGAGATGGGTTAATTTAGGATATACCAGCTATCTAGAAATATGCTTAAGCTTTTGGCCAAACAGTATTGCGAATAATATAGTTTGTGTGTGGTTATTTCTGGTCTGGGCGGCTGGGAACGAACCAGCGGCCTTGGACAACAGAAGGTGGTATGACTTCAGACCAAGATTACGTCTCCTAAATGTTATGTAGAACACATTCAATGAAACCCATGAGGAGCCAAGATTGAGGAAGTTTGCTAAATACTGTAAGGATCTTCGCAGGCATTCCCAGTGCTTGCCAGTGACTTTTAATTTTAAACACTTAGAGGACAACTTTTTAAAAAATGATCCTTGGTGAACAATTCTTTTTTATTATTATTTTAAAAATTTAGTAGCTGTACACCATAATCCTACATAACCCCGGCAGGCAGGTGGTTGAGATCTGAGGATTGTGGGTTTGAAGCCAGGCTGGGCTAGAGTGAGACTATCTAATAAAGTCATCCAGACTTTTTTTTTTTTTGAGGTAATCTTTACTTTTACTCACTTAATTAACAATCTTCACCGGGCGGTGGTGGCGCACGCCTTTAATCCCAGAACTTGAGAGGCAGAGGCAGGTGGATCTCTGTGAGTTCGAGGCTAGCAAGGTCTTCAGAGTGAGTTCCAGGACAGGTTCCAAAGCTACACAGAAAAACTCTGTCTCAAAAAAAAAAAAAAAAAAAAAACATCATCATCATCATCATTTTCAGAGAAATCCCATGTAGGGAACACTGTAGAAGCTGTTGCTACTTTTCTATCTATTCTGGGAAAAGAGAGACCTAAGAAGTACAATCACAAAACAAGCTCAAACACAGGCTCATATCTGTGTTAACTTTAATATAACCTTAGCAGTGTGTGCTATATATAATATATAAGAACACTTTACTATTTCTTAAAATGAAGTCATATAAAAAAGATGTCTTAACACATCAGAATTTCTCTAGTCATACCTTTATTTTTGTTATATAAATGAAGTATATCAATTCTATCATCTATCTCACAAACTGAGTACTTACGACACACCAGGTGACATCTAAGAAACTGGGAATAGCAATGATGGAAAGAGGAGGCGCTCTGTTTTCAGGGTGTATGGATCTACTCTGAACATAAAAGGTTGGATAAAAACAAATCTGGTATGGTTTGGTGCAGGGAATGAAAAACCTGAGTTGAGGGTAACATCTTAAGCACATTGGTCTTGACAAGGTTCACTGAGCAAAACAGATCTCTGGAGATTTCAAAGGAAGGACAGCTATTCTAGTGGAAAACCAGGCAGAGACAGACATCGGTAGAATTTCAAGCAGATGACCCGATACATCTTGACCTCACTTCAGTTAGAAGAGAACAGCAGACCAAATTAACGAAGGCAAGGGAAAACAGCAACAAGGTCAGGAAGGCACCAGGAAGCCAGGTGGCACAGGACAAAGCCCCTTTTCATTATGAAGGCAATGGTAACATTTGCCAAGTTCTGAGCAAAGAAATTACTCAACACAGAACCATCTTGGCCTCTGTGTTCAGAGTACACTGGAAGGCAACAAGTGGGGAGGCTGTGAAGCCAGGTAGAAAACTACAATAATCCCAAGAAGAGAGATGAAGTGACAGGCAAAGAGAAAAAAAAAAGATGGTTAAATCTTGGATATACTGAAGTAGCAAGAGCTTTGCAGGCAGGTTACATATGGAGAGGTAATTCTTACTCTGAGGAACAGGAAAAGTGGGTTGTTTTTTATTGAGACGGAAAGGGATGAAGCTCCGACCCAGGATGGACATAGGCTAGAATCTTCCTGGTAAGCGCACCTTGGGGTGCCATACACAGATGATTAGAAATGGGCTAAATTAATATGTGAGAATTAGCCTAGAAGAGAATGGGCCAAGCAGTGTTTAAATGAATACAGTTTGTGTGTTGTTATTTCGGGCATAAGCTAGCCGTGCGGGCGGCTGGGGTGCTGGGGACGCAGCCCCACCGCCCTTATTACTACAGACAAATAAAAAGATCTCCGATTAGACGAGATCACCAAGAGGCAGACATGAATAGTTTATATTAAGGTTTCAGGAGAATGAACAGGAAAAACCCAAGAAAAGTCCAAAAGAGCACTTGGTGAGAAGTAACGAAGATCACAGAAGAAAGCTGTGGAATTCTGTCACAAAGATGCTCAGAGGACAGTCTGGAGGGTAAAGCTTTTCTTTACCTATATTCTGAGTTTTTTATTTTTAATCTCAAATCTGGAATTACTAAGGTCAGGAAATAAAACTGTTGAACAGACAATTTTTTAAAATTATTTTTACTTTATGTGCACTGGTGTTCTGGCCTGCATGTATTTCTGTGTGAGGCTGTTGGATTTCCTGAAACTGGAGTTGCAGATAGTTGTGAGCTGCCAAGTGGGTGCTGGGGATAGAGTCCGGGCCCTCTGGAAAAGCAGCCAGTGTTCTTAACAACCGAGCCATCTCTTCAGCCCCAAATAGACAGGTCCGGAGGAGCAGTCTGTGCTCTACTACCAAAGATGTCAGCTAACACTGAGGCCACTTAACACTTCCTAACTCAGTCACTGTACTAGACACATGAAATGATACCTGGATTACCCACCGTTATGCCAGAGATCACCTTAGCCACTGAGAACAACTCTACCACAGACCCATTTCACTACAAAGCATGGCCTATTCTTTCCCAGGATGACCTACATCCAATTACTCCCTGATACAGAAGCATACAGGATAGGCCAGTGCAGACCAAAGAGCAACAGCCATAGCCGATGGAGTTCTCTGAGGAATGAGTGGAGGCTGTTGTACCTGGAGAACCATTCACACTCTCCTTTTGTCTTTCTTCTCTGGGAGTTAACCTCAAAGGCCCTCTTGCAAAACCCTTAATCCCTGAGCTTCCTCTCAGAATATGCATCCTAGGCAACCTAGTCAATGACCAGGTGATAAGATAGGTCCTTTGACCTAAGTCAACCACTGACAGCCATAAGGATCCTGTCACAGATAGTAAATAATCCAGGCACAAGGTAGCAGTCCAACTGCTAACATGCTCTCCTAGGGTGACCTGCTTGTTCTATCAGTAAGAGAGAATGTTTACTGGAATGTTACTTTAGAGTTTTTGAGAAAACACACTAAAAGGAAAATAGGAAAAGAACACAAGACTTGAGGGCAAACAGCTGTCAACATGGGGGCCAAAGACCTTTGATTGCATATACAAAGAGACTTTCAAATTCTTTGTGTGGTTTCTCAGCAGAAGACTCTGATGATGAGAACAGGGCACTGAGCCATCAGTGAGCATTCAAGATTCCGTAGCAGATTTGGCTACGTCCAAGTCTTAGTAGAGTGATTGGGTTCTTACTGCATGGGGAGGGATGTCCGGCTTGAGCTCCCCAAATCTTGAATCCTCAGAATCAACACCACTCATGACCTTACGAGAGCGGTCTTCTTTTCTCTTCTCACTGTTTTTTAAGATAGAGACTTTCCCTCCAGGAGACAGTATGCACCCGTCTAGCACCTGTCGATTCCTGAATCTCCTCCAGACCCCTCTCAGGTCTACAAGAGCATCTTATCACATTAGAAGTCACGCAGTGCATCCTAGGGCTCAAAAAGGATGAGAACAACTGTATCCCAGAGAACAAATTTAGATAGTTTGTATTAGTCAGGAACAATACAACTGAGTTTAAGAGGGTGTTTGATCAGATGAACCCTAATGTTAGGTAGTGATTTCCTGAAAGTCTCCTGAGATGCAGAATTCAACAACTGGCAAGAATCCCTAGAGATGGCACAAAATGAATATTAAGATGATTGCTAGATAGCCAGGCAGTGGTGGTATATGCCTTTAAACCCAGCACCCAAGAGGCAGAAGCAAGCAGATCTCTGTGAGTTCGAGGACAATTTGGTCTACAAAGCAAGGTCCAGGACAGTAAGGGTTGTTACACTAAGAAACCTTGTCTCTAAACCCCACCCCACCCCCCAAAATAGGTGATTGCTAGATGCGTACCCAAACCAATGGCCCATACTAAATGAAGCCAAGATTCCAGAAGCACTGTCGTGGATGGCAGAAGCAGGGATTACCAGACTCAGAGAAGGATATTCTGGAATGTACAAATTACATACAGAAAAACAGAACAAAACAAAACACATCAGATGACTAGGTTCTATAACAGTGACAAAAAAAAAAACCATACCAAGTACCAAAGCCACATGGAATATGCTGATGAGATGCCCCCAAATTACTGAAAAGTTTACTCCTGGCTCTCAGAAGGGAGGATGGACAGACAAGTTGATCTATAAGAAGGCTCACTGGTAGCAGTGAGAAGGATCATAGGACTCCAGGAAAAAGTCTGGTGGGTACAGCTGGCATTCGGAGGGCAACAACGGTGTGTGTGTGAGATTGCGTACAGTTAGGATACAGCTGTCATAGAGTCTGCCACTCAGTGTTTGCCACCAAAAGAAATCAAAGCAAACAGCTACACAATTGAAAGCAGTTAAGGCAATAAAGTTGCAATTGCTTGTGCAATATCCAAACTTGAGCTAATCTTTTACCCACAAGCCATGGGCAGAAGAGGCCTAGTTTCCAGGAGGCAAGATTTTGCAATACTTTGGCAAGAAAGCATGAAAGTAATCCCCCCCCCCCCCAGTTCTTCAGAGAGATCTACGATGCTTAATCAGGTAGCTACCCTGGGGGAAAGTGCTCAGGCACTTTGAGGACTTTGGCCAGGGTCTACAGTGATATATGGAGACCTGAAACACCATCAGACACTCTTACTCCCTCCCCTTCTATGAAGGCATTAATAAATGGAGCCCCAACCAGGTGCTCAGAAAAGTCAGAATAAGACCACAGATCTATCCTGTGACAGATTTCTCAACTGAGATATTCTGATTTCATGCTTCATTAAGTGTGTCACAACATCTACAAGTCCTTGACTTACACAGAAAGAGTTACCATAGAGCAAACAAAGATGATTTGATACCATTCCACCCACCCCATCATTGCAACACTACTAGTAAGTTAAGAAATCAGAAAGGTTTAGGCAGTAGGGACTTGGGGAAATTAGTGGCTGCTAACAATCTCAGTAGCACTTAGGGTGGTCCCAAATGCTATTCCCCGGGTGTGGGGGCCTGTGCTGCAGCACAGCTTCTCCCTCCTAAAGTGTTAGTCCCCAAAGTACTCAACACATCACATCACATCATATCACAGTCTGGGGCCCAGTAACCCCACCTGTGAATTCAAGTCATGTTTCCTTGTAAAATGACCTCCTCTTCATTAGCCATTATCTGACCGGGCAAAGCTTGGCTTCACTTCTAGACAGCTTCTGCAGGAACAGTATCAAAATGATACTTTTAAGTCTCTGTTACTCTTCTCTGAGAAGGATCAGGAATACAACTCACTTCCTCCGGATATATTCGCATTTTCCCCATTTTTGCTTTTGAGCAGTCTCATTATATAGTGCAGGCTGAACTGGAACTCACAGCAATCTTTCTGCATCAGTTTCCAAATTCCTAGGATTACAGGTATGAGCAAGTATGCCTGGCTAGAAAGGCTTTCCACATTAAAACTACCGTTGAGTCTATTAATCCCCATTTCCTTTTCATATATCTTAAGTAATCCTCCAATTTTTAATGATCTTATTTTATGTGCATGAGTGTTTTGCCCAAGTCTATGTCTGTGTGAGGGTGTCAGATCACCTGGAACTGGAGTTGCAAGACAGTTGTGAGCTGCCTTGTGGGTGCTGGGAATTAAACGTAGGTCCTCTGGAAGAACAGCCAATGCTCTTAACCATTGAGCCATCTCTCCAGCCCCATAATGCCCCAATTTAAAATTAGAACTATAAGTTGTTTTTCTGATCCTACACTGAAAAAGATCATCCCAACTTGGCGCCTCTCTCAGTTTCTCCAGAAAGCTTTCATTGTTTCCATACAACTTTTCTCTGTGCATCATCATTTAGGAGCTTAGGACTTGCTTAATAAATAAATAATGAACTTGTCTTATTTAGGTAGATTTATTACTAGGTAGATTTCACACACTGACAGTGAAGCAAAATGTGTTGCAAGTTTCATTTCCTTTTCGTTGATTATGCTGTTATTTAGAAAGTTGATAATCACAACCTTATATAAGATTTTTGAGGGGCTGGAGAGATGGCTCAGAGGTTAAGAGCACTGACTGCTCTTCCAGAGGTCCTGAATTCAATTCCCAGCAACCGCATGGTGGCTCACAACCATCTGTAATGAAATCTGGTGCCCTCTTCTGGCCTGCAGGAATACATGCAGACAGAATACTGTAAACAAAATAAATAAATAAATAGATAGATAAATCTTAAAATAAGATTTTTTAATAAAACATCTAAAGTTCCATGTGAATAAAAAGTAGAAATGAATGCTATTAGTTAATTTTGATCTTAAACTATTCTCAACTATTTCTATGTATAAATATAGCTTACCGTGTAAGTAGGAAAGTAACAAATTAACCATTTTTTTAAAAGTAGTCCACACCGATTTAAAAGTATACGCTGCATTAACCCCATGATGAACAAGCCAATATAGTTAAATGCGATACAGACTGATGAAAAAAGCATTTTCTTCTGTTTGTTACAATTTTAAATTATAAGAAACAAAAAGACAACTGTAGTTACATGAGATCCCAGTGATAGTTATTTACAAATTTATATATTAAATAAATATATAAATACACTTTTAACATATATATATATATATATATAAACACTAATGGTTTTATGGCTGCACACTAACACAATGAATGACTGTCGCTGGCATGACAAAATTCCCTGAGTATATTACTAAAATTACCACATAATTTTTTTCACAAGGAAAAAGTTGCCACAGGCCCACAATCAAATGCTAACTACATTAGATGAAAATTCAGTAGTACATTTAATCAAATCCTGTAGATTTAAGCAGACATGCATAAACTGAGTGACAGCCTGGTTCTCCCTCTATTATAGGCTCTGGGGTTGCATAGCTCACGCTCAGTCCCCACGTCTTCCTTCTCCGACCACAAGAGGGTCCAATATCAGCCACAAACATGAATGAAGAGCAGATTTTACCAGCAGCCAGAAAAAAGTGCCAAAAATGTAAAAGACGAAAAGGCTTCCCTTTTGTATTTACTGCCACTGGCCAGGCCCCTGTTTCCATCAGCACTTCAGATGCGATCTGTGGGTTCAGTGCAGAACGGACGGGTATCATCATGCATTTCCATAGAGACAATGGCTCCTCCTTCAGGGACAGGAACAGAGGCAGCTTTGGAGGACAGACACAGTGATGCTACTGTTTGGTCAGGGAAAGTTATAGCAGGGAGAGGGGTAGTTTTCTCTCATTCATATCAAATCTAATTATTAAACCACACTGAATCAAACTCGGGAGATTTTAATAGTCATGTAGTTTTGTTACAGACTTTTGAAATTCAAGTCAAATACAGATAAAATAAAGATTGCACATACTTGGAAGAAACTGCCTCCATGAATTCATCCAAAAACTCGTCATACTCAGGACCTCTCCTTCTCCTCTGCCGCAGCCCGATATACAACGGGTCTTTAAGCAACTCCTAGTGTTAAGAAAAGAGTTGCCATAAAAAGAATTAGCAATGAGAAAGTCATTTACTTTTCCTTAGCCTGTTTCATCATCTCTATAAGAGATAGAGTAAGAAATAAAATTTTAGCATACTGATTCATAATTAGCCTAGTCACTACTTAATGCTTCACAGAGTCCATACTGTCCAGATCCAGAATAAGAAAAAAGTTACTAAATTACAACATTCTGGGTTAGTCTGGGGAAAGAAGAGTAATTAAAACATGCCAGTGATGCTCATTAGGAAAGCTCCACTCAGAGTCTGGAGATGAAATTGATTACACACAGAAATAATCTTTAGTTTTAAAGATGTACAACAGCTTATAAACAGAAAGATAACAATTCTTTTCATAGATTTCTATTTCCCAAAAAAATGAAATCTTCAAACATTTTGAGTATACTTGTTATATGACTTCCTTAAGATAGACTATTTTTAGCCTTGACCAGGTTTTTCTAAAGCTTTTTAAACCTTATAGTTTGCTGATTCTTAAACTGTTGAACCTGAGACAGCATTATTCTGTTCAAGTATTGGCATAAATAACCCTTAACATTTTAATAAATCAATTGTTAAATTGAAATATAATATAGTGTAAAACATGCCCATTAGTAGCAAAAATTCTCAACAAATTAATATCTATGAAAAAACATAGCTAATGACATATTTTAAAGTCAAAGACTAAATTATCTTCAGATTCAGAACAATACAAGAGTAACTGTCCTTATCCCTTTCCTTCATCACTACACTAGAGATGCTAGGCATTACAATAAGGCAAGAAAAAGACAATCGCTTAGACTGGGAAGGGAAGAACTAGCACTTTGAATCTGCATACACATAATTATGTAAATAGAAAAAAGAAGTAATCTACAAACCCCTTATATTAATTTAATATAGCCAGAGGATGTAAGAACAATACATAGAAACAAATGTATCTCATCATATTTGTAGTGGACAAATATATGTATCATATATAATATATATATAGTATATATTATAGCTATAACTCTATTTTTCAATCAAAACCACAAAAGGCCCGGGGGAATATTTACCAGCACATGTGTAAGCCTTGAGCACTGGAAACCATAAAGCACTGCTTCTGGAAACCTTCTAAATGGTTTTCTTAGGAAAAGGGAAAGATATCTCAGAGGGCAGAGTCAAGAACTCAAAGGAGGGCAAAAGCAAAACCCCGAAAATAACTAGCTACAGAAACGCACTATGAGGAAACGAATCTGGGCCACACAGGGGTGGCTTCCTGTCCAGGAAGGCTTTACTGGCTGTGGACCTTCTAGAACCATAGGACTCCTAGTCCTCCCATTTTGATTCAGAATGTTGGTCATTTATTCTGTCCCTGACTCACCACTCTGAGTCTGGTGTGAGAAGACATGAAAAGAGCCACAGTTAGGAAGCAAACCCCAAGTCTCATCTAGAACTGATCTGGATGAGAGGACCCTAACTTCAGACCCGTTCCTGTTACTGGGATGAAAACTTGATAAGAGTCTGAGATGGAAATCCTTGTATTGTGTGTATATAATGTAGATAATTTATGAGTAAGAATTTGGATGGAGAAAAGTACACATGTCTTAGCCATCTGAGCTTTCCTAACCATCCAGACCAAACTACAGTTCACAGGGTCATAAACATTATTAAAAATGATTTTAAGCACTGGGTTTGGAGAGACTTTGTTACAAACAAATACATTCTTTCAGGTGTGGTAATGTTAAAGATGGTTCAACTATTTAAATCTTCTGAAGAAGGGTTTAGTTAAAGCCAATAGAAACCACAGCCAAGTGCACACCTGCCGCCCTGGTATAATTATTAACAGCACTCTCTCTCTCTCTCTCTCTCTCTCGTTGTGAAATGCCCTTGCTTTGACCATACATCATACCTGCAATGTGCTGCTGAACACGAAGTTAGGGTTTTTTTTTTTTTTTTTTTTTTTGCTCACTGGAAGCTAACATGTTAAATCACATAAATGTAAAATATAAACTCTGAAACCCAGGTCTGTTGTAAAGCCCAGCTGTTCCTTAATGCATAAAAACTCTTTAAACAACCCATTGGCAGGCTTCTGGGTAGCCGAGGTTAAACTGCCAATGTGCTACTAATGGCTGCCAATATTAAAATACTTTTTCCAAGTCTGGAATATATTTAGACTCCAAATATGAGATTTAGAGGAAAAAAGAAAGAAAAACACAGTTGAAGAAAAATGTGTCCCTTTGCCTTTCTCCAATTCTTTCCCACACTGATAATTGAAGAACATAACATAAAGAAGTGTGATTGAGACAACTCAGTAGGTAAGGCATTTTCCTCCACCAGATGTCCTAGGTTCAATTTCCAGAACTCACAGGGCAGAAGGAAAGAGCCAACTCCTACGACTGCCCTCTCTCTCACACTTACACACAGACACACACACAAATTCAAAAAAGAGAAAAATAATTATAATAGTTAATTTTAAGATTTATTAATATATACAAAATGCAATTTCAAGAGGAACCAGCCAGAGGAGAGCAGGGTTATGGGAGGACAGTGGTGAAGGGGAATAAGTGAGAGCAAGTTATGTCAGATATGTATGAAGACACAATGATGGAACCCATTGCTTTGTATTCTCACCTAAACAAAATGAGAAAAAGAGAGGAATTGGAGATTACTCTAGTTTATAGGCTGTCACGAAAAGAAGCGACAGAATACTTTGCATTATGAAACCCTTATTCAACCTCTGACTTCCACATCCATACACATACATGGGCACCTACACACGTGTGCTCCCACACACATACATGGGCACCTACACACATGTTCATACACATACATGGGCACCTACACGCATGTGCTCACACACATACATGGGCACCTACACACGTGTTCATACACATACATGGGCACCTACACATGTGTTCACACACATACATGGGTACCTACACACATGTGCTCCCACTCACATACATGGGCACCTACACGCATGTGCTCCCATACACATACATGGGCACCTACACACGTGTTCATACACATACATGGGCACCTACACATGTGTTCACACACAAACATGGGCACCTACACATGTGTACTCCCACACACATACATGGGCACCTACACACATGTGCTCCCACTCACATACATGGGCACCTACTCACATGTGCTCCCACACACATACATGGGCACCTACACTCATATGATCCCACACACATACATGGGCACCTACACATGTGTGCTCCCACACACATACATGGGCACCTACACACATGTGCTCACACACATACATGGGCACCTACTCACATGTGCTCCCACACACATACATGGGCACCTACACACATGTGATCACACACACATACATGGGCACCTACACACGTGTGCTCACACACATACATGGGCACCTACACACGTGTGCTCACGCACATACATGGGCACCTACTCACATGTGCTCCTACATACATACATGGGCACCTGCACACGTGTTCACACACATACATGGGCACCTACACACATGTGCTCACACACATACATGGGCACCTACACACATGTGCTCCCCCACACATACACGGGCACCTACTCACATGTGCTCCCACACACATACATGGGCACCTACACACATGTGCTCCCCCACACATACATGGGCACCTACTCACATGTGCTCCCACACACATACATGGGCACCTACACACATGTGCTCACACACACATACATGGGCACCTACTCACATGTGCTCCCACACACATACATGGGCACCTACACACGTGTGCTCACACACATACATGGGCACCTACACACGTGTGCTCCCACACACATACATGGGCACCTACACACGTGTGCTCCCACACACATACATGGGCACCTACACACATGTGCTCCCCCACACATACATAGGTACCTACACATACATGCTTACACACATACATGGCACCTACACACATGTGCTCCCCCACACATACATAGGTACCTACACATACATGCTTACACACATACATGGCACCTACACATACATGCTCCCACACATACATGGACATCTAAACATGTGTTCCCACACACATACATGAGCACCTAGATACATCACATTCATATACATATGCAAAAAATAAGAATACAACAACACTTTTAACACCAAAAGACAAATATGGAAGTTGAAAATTAGATAGCAGGCAGATATGTTCTATACACATAGGGTTTTCATGACAGGCTTTCTCTGTAAATGAGATACATCTTAAAAAGCAGATAATGTGAAAAGTCCAAGGCAACCAGTCAACTTGACAATTCTAAGACCCACTTTCATGAAACCTTTTGTTTCTGACAACTCATGTAATCTATCAATGCAAGAAGTTCTATTGTAGATTCCAGTGATCAAGCTTCTCTGTGTCCACATGATATTGATAACCTTGCAAGAAACAGTCTTGGTGGAGACTGGAGGTTAAGAGCACTGGCTGCTCTTGCAGAGGACCTGGGTCAGTTCCCAGTACCCACATTGTGGTTCACAACCATGGCTCATAACCACCTCAAACTCCAGTTCCAGGTGATCTATCAACTACTTCTAACATCATAGGCACCAGGCAAGTATGTGGTACAAACACATTCATGCAAACAAAATACTCAAACAAATGAATAAAAATGTATAAATGATTTTAAAGGCCCAGCTTTAAAATTGTTCAAATGATTATATACTTATTTCAGTTTTATTCCTCTTCAGTAACACCTAGAATTTTCAAGATACACCACAGATCTTGTAGTTTTTATTTTATCTGACTTCCTTATATCATCTCAGCTTGTTTTAAAATACATAAAAATTAAAATAAAATCTTAATAGCAATATACACATAGAATTTTAAAACAGTATTTTTAAGCAGGTTACCTTTGATAATTAAGTCATTTCTACTAGTATTGAAAAAGAAAATATAAGAGTAGCCAACCACATTTTAAATCAAAATCTTTCCTTGGATAGCATTCAGGCATAGCAGCTAAATATAATTTTGCTTGTACATGATGAAAAATATAGGAGATGTTTAAATTACTGATGGAATTCTTCTAAAATATTAATGTGAAATAAGAAAAGTTAACTCCAAATCATCTACCCCAGACTCAATACAGACTTTTAGAACAGAAAGGCTGCTAGCTAATTAAATTTAATAAGACCTATGGAATTATTTTTCTGCACAACATAAAGATAACAACTAGAAAGAAATTATGGGATCTTGAGTTATCCATTGCTTCAAATAAGAATGGCATCAATACTTATCAAAGCATTTGAGACCACTAAGGCAGATAAACCAT
Source organism: Microtus oregoni (assembly GCF_018167655.1). Classification (NCBI taxonomy): domain Eukaryota; kingdom Metazoa; phylum Chordata; class Mammalia; order Rodentia; family Cricetidae; genus Microtus; species Microtus oregoni. Next base: position 1,374,984 of record NW_024543091.1, on the reverse strand, counting down.
AGATCATACTATAGACATGAGAAAAGCACAAAAAAGTGATTTTCTTATAAAAGTTGAGGGCAGAGTTGAGAGAAGTGGGGTAACCTAAAAAATGAGTATACTTTATAAAGTTCATGAAATACAATACATAGAAATTGACACCACTTTTTTAAAACCGCCAGCTGTTTCATACACTCAAAACACATACCTCATTTTCTGTTCCCACATCCAAAATGACCGGTAAACACTGCTGTGGATTCACCCCTCCACAGGCTGTGTACAGGGCCAGTTTACCCACAGGGATGCCCATCCCATTACAACCCAGGTCTCCTAAGCCTAGGATACGCTCTCCGTCAGTCACCACAATGGCCTAGAAGAAAGAAAAAGACAACAAGTCCATCTTTCCTGCTCTCTAGTCCTAAAGGTAATAAATGCTCTGCAATGAAACACTGAGCTACAAAAAAACATAAATTAAATATACATAACTGAGTGTTTATTCATAGCCATTAGGGAAGAAGAAATATGTTGAGCATTATATAAGGTTGTATGTATGATTAATCATATTACTGTAAAAAGAAGAAGAGGTGTGAAATAGAAATTCAAACAACCCAAATAACCTACTCTTCAATCAAGAGAACAAATGGGAAATTAGAGCTCAAACTGCAAACAGAAGCACAGGGCAGCTGTCAGACTAGCCAATGCCCCTCAGTGCAATTTCAGGCGTGTCCATAACGACATTAAGTAGACAGGATAGTCACACCTCTGCTCCCCGATGCTCTGGCCTCTGACTCCCGGAAATACCTGACACTGTACTGTTATCTCCGCAGCACGTTCAGTATAGTCGGCTACACTAATTAATTGCCTGATGACCTTTCCCTAGAACTGATTAATTTTGCTTAGCTTATTTCTACTTACTCAGAATAATAATGAACCACATGTTACTCATATAGAGGACTTACTTTACAGAATTTAATATCATCATTAGAATTAAGGCACTCAATATCTTCATTCTATGATTCATGACTACAATATAAGTTAAAAGAAAACCCAATTTATTAAAAAAAATCTAAAATGCTGCAATCAAAATATCCATGGAATAGCAATGGACTTAAAACTCTATTTCTTACTTATTTTATTTTTAATGCACTTATTGTATGTGTATAGGTGATTTGCCTGTGTGTACATCTGTGAATCACAGTCATGCTTGATGTCCATGGAACCCAAAAATTGGCACTGAATTCCCTTGGACTGGATGTTTGTTGGTGCTAGGGATCAGCCTGGGGTCTCGAGAAGCAGTTAGTGCTTTTAAATGCTGAGCCCTCATTCCAGCCTGATGTGGAAGGTCCTTCTGTATATGTGTTGCTTTTATTGGTTAATGAATAAAGAAGCCACTTGGGCCTAAGCAGGGCAGAGTAGGTAGGGAAACTAAACTGAATGTTGCGAGAAAATAGGTGGAGTCAGGAAACGTCATGTAGTGACCGAAGGAGAAAGATGCCCATGGGAACCTGTTGGAACCTTGCTGGTAGGCCACAACCTTGCAGTGATACACAGATTAATAGAGATGGGATAATTTAAGATTTAAGAGGTAGCTAGCAATACGCCTAAGTGATTGGCTAAGCAATGTTTTAATTAATACAGTTCCTGTGTGATTATTTCAGGTCTGGGCAGCTGGGAACAAAGGAGCTGTCTCCACCAACACCAGCCCCTCTATTTCTTATTTTAAAAATAAGAAATATGTGCTTTCAGAGTGGCTCTGTTTGCTCACTACTGCTATCCCAGTATCTAAAACAACATTTAGCACACAGTAAACAGCTCATAAATAGTAGAAAACTAGATAGATCCACGGGTACATGAAGTGAAATCATGATATATAAAGAACATACCACAGTACTTGTATTTCAAATTCTAAAAAAATATAAAGGAAGATAAAAAGAAAGAAAGAAGGGAGGGAGGGAAGGAGGGAGGGAGGGAGGGAGGGAGGGAGGAAGGAAGGAAGGAAGGAAAGAGAGAAGCTTCATTCCTACCCTCAAAAAGTCCCAGCGTTTTAATGGAGCACGCTCCTTTCCCTCCTCTCACTTTACAGGTCATGACATAGGAAACGCAAAGCTAAACAACCTTGCCCAGACAGCCACCTCGGCTCCGAGAGAGCAGAACCTGGGTCTGCACTCAGCACTGCTCTCTTCCCATCACACCGCAATGCAGATGCACTTTCATGTGCACTGCTGAGACCTTTAGAATTTTGTGGACTATAAAAGAGAACTATTGGGAAATTATTTTTAAAGTAAATACATTTAAAATACCTTTTGTATATTTCACATACTCCATCTTTGAAAATGTTTCCCTGTCTGATTGCAAGGAGTCACAATTTCCCCTACATGCAATTGGCCAATACATTCATGCTCTTGCAGAGAAGGTAGCCACATACCTTTCACTGCAGTTCTGATTTACAGTAATAGATATGCTATCATTGAGCACTGCGACCTTTTTAAGCTTACGGCACTTCTAAGTGTCCAAATAATTACGGTGTATATTTATAGACACTTTTATCTGATGTGCTGTCACAGCCGGAAGCACCTGTATGCACTGCGGAACAAACACTCCTAAATACAGTCTCAACATGGGGACCCAGCTGGCCTGCCTATACATAAGGGTGTTTTAATGTGCATTCTATAAAGGTAGCAACTTTTTCATATAAATTACCTATAATCTGAGTGATTTATATAATTTAAGACACTGAAGCTGTATAATTTGAACAGTTTCAATTTTTTTGAAAAGGTGATTTAAAATAATATACATTGCCATTCACTTGACAGCACTCTATGTTAAGCTTTTATTCCCTAGGCTCCTCTCCCATCTAGTACCATTACCTAATTATGAAGGCATGTATCTATAAAATTATAATCATATATTGAAACATTTTTAAAGTTGGAGATTTATATCTTAGCTTGGTGTATGCCTTACTGGAAATATTTCAATTAAAGAGTTAACAGGGCAAAAAATAAGCATGTACATTACCATGAACTTTATATCTTAGCTAATCACTTCTCTACATGTGTGTTCAACTACACAGCAGAGACCATAACTTACTCTTCAGTATGCCATTCCAATCAAGCACTGACTTAGTGTCCTATTCCAAACCCCATCTTAAGCTTTGAAAGGGACTCGGGCTTTGAGACCCATGGACAGAGGTAGACTATTAGTGAAGTCCAATGTGAGATCAGCTAATGTTGCCTAAGAGTGGGATGGCAAAGTACCAATTAGAACTCCAGAACTGCTTCCGAAACCACCTTGTTAATTCTTAAAATCCTCTCCAAATTTCTGGTTACAGTAAATATCAAGCCAGGGAAATGTTTCTGCAGGCAAGCACGTGCCACAGAAGCCTGAGCAGAGCTCAGAGCCCATAACCAAGGCTGTGGAATGAATGCACCCACACTCAGATCACAAGTACACATGCACATACAACCTTCAAAAATTATTATACTTTAAATTTCATTAACTCATAGCTCCTAAGTGTAAGCAGAGACTGCTTTTTCGTTTCCCAGATGCCCAGACCCAAATAATCACACAGAAATGATATTAATTACAATACTGTCTGTCCTATAGTTTGGGTATATTGCTAGCTTGCTCTTACATCTTAAGTTAACCCATTTTTATTAATCTGTGTATCACCACGAGGCTGTGGTCTACTGATAAGTTTCCAGTGTGTCCCTCTCCTTCAGCAGCTACATGGTGTCTCCCTGCCTCCACCTACTCTATATATCTCTGTTCAGATTTCCCACCTGACTTTACTCTGTTAAGCCATTGGTCAAAACAGCTTTATTCATTAACCAATAAAAACAACACTTATACAGAAGGACATCCCACAGCCCTTAAGATCACAATGGTAAAAGGATTGATTTGACAGACTTCTTCTGCCTACCTTGAACTTGGTGGATCATTAAACACAGAAAACACAGTTACAATAAAGAAGTTTGCTTAAAGAGATACATAAACATGTGGTTTCTTTTTGGTAAATTATAAGTCTGGTTCCACGTAGTATTCATATAAAAATTTATTGACATCTTCTATACTAAAACTCCCTGTACTACATCCTAAGAAAATAAATAAATAAAAATAAGATAAAAATAAACAATAATAATTTTAAAAAGGCAAAAAGAAATTATATACCCTATATGTTGAATAATATATGTTTATATATATAATGATTTTACAAAGAATGAAACACTAAGAAATTAGACAGGAAAACAGTATCTAAATAGCTTTATAATAAAATTAATATACTGTAGATAAATCAGAGATATTAATTAGGTGACAATCACTGACAATGCTGCTCACAGCAATTAGATTGATTGATGAGACAGAAAAGAGAGCAAACTACCTCAGTGCAGTCACTGAGGACTTACCTTGACAACCTCTTCTGGCCACGCACTGAGGACTGAAGCAATATGCCCTTTGTCGTGGATACTAATAAATAGGCCCCTGGTATGGAAAAAAAAAAGGTTTAATTTACTTCAAACCGGCCAAATGACCATGAACATTAGTAAAAAAAAAAAAAAAAACTTAAACCTATTAATATAGTTCCATCTTTACTACACTACTGAAAAAGTACTTCCTAAAATAATGGCTGGAAATCCTGTAAATAGGAAGCTGGGGATGCAGCTGGATTGGCAGAGTGCCTGTATGCCACACACGAAAAAGCCCTGGGCTTGATCTCCAACACTGCACAAAACTGGACATGGCACTGGAAGGGGAGGGGTGGTAAGAGACAAATGGATCCCTGAAGCTCATTGGCCAGTCACCCTAGCCAAATCAGTGAGCTTTAGGCTCAATGAAAGACCCTTTATAAAGGGCAAAGAGTAAGGAGGATAACCACTGCTGACCTCTTGACCCAGAAAGTATGCGCAGACATGTGTACATATAAGCATCCACATACCCACATAAATATACATACAGCACACTAATATGAAGAGATGGCTCAGTAGTTAGAGTATGCACTATTCACGCAGGAGACCCACATTCACTTCCCAGCACTATTGTCAGGCAACTCACAACTGCCTGTAACTCCAGCTCCAGAGGAGATGATGCCCCCTTCTGGCCTCTGAAAGCACCTGCATAAATTATATTCTTTCCTGGTTTTCTTACTGTCTCATGTGAAGTTGCTGTAAATTGTAAGAAGATTCTAATAAGTTTCGTGAATTTTTAGATCTGACTGATCCAATGAAATCAGCAGAAAGGACATCAATAAAGAACTGGGAAATTAAAATGAGCTATTTGGACCTAAGTAAGAAATTTATATTAGGTTGTATAAGATGTTCTTGGCAATACACCATTAAATTATATTTCTTTGGAGACTGTATGCGGGCCAAGATTTTCAAATAATAATGTTATTGTGAAACAGAATTATTTAAAATAAATAACAAAGATGATACTAAAATTAACAGCAATTAAATGTCAAGATTTATTATGCACAGATCTGGGTTCAGTTACTGTGGAAGAGCCATTTGGCCACCCATGATCTATTGCACTATGTAGAGAGAATCATTCACAGCAAAAATGCTTCCTCTAGGAAGGAGCTCAGTAAGCCAAAGGTCTATAATGTCCTACGAGAGTCAAGCATTTTAGGAGTTATTTGTAATCCTTCCTGGAATGTCCCCATGATTAGAAATCTACAGAGATATCCAAAAGGATTTCTGCATGTCAGTAACTCATACTGCTGGGTATACAATTTGAATATGAAACATTAATCCTACACAGAGAGGAGGGAGGGGGAGAAAGAAGAGGGAGGGAAGGAAAAAGTGTGGGAAGGAAGGATAATGAAGTTATAGAAGCAAAGTTTAGATAAGAAATATGTTTATCTACTTTTTCATGAATTCAATTGCAACGGGAAACTTTGCTGTTCTGGGGATTAAACCAGAGTTTTATGCATGCTATGCAAACTCCCTACACTGAGCTGCATCCCAGCCTTAAACTCTTGCTATCTCTATTCTTACTGGCCAGTTTGTTAAAAATCTCTGAGTTCTGCTCAAAGATAAACAGGCCAACTGTAGATACTCACATTTTGGTATTTAGTTCATGTCAGAACTGAGGCAACTTTAAAATGAAGATCATTTTTTTCATACACATAGTTCGAACTTTTTCCATAACCTCTAGCCCTGTACATATTTCACCCTCAACACAAATTTGGAAGACAAGATAATATTCTCCCTGTTGTCGGCTGATATCCCCATGGAACTACATATCAAAATGGAATTCACTTCATAACATGCAACTTTCTATTGTAACAAGACTTATGTTTTCTTTGGTAAACAAGTTTTATAAGCCTGTTCCTGAGACAATAGAAGAGGCAGCAATTCTTCGATTTTCTATTATAATGCGTTCTTGCATTTGCTATTTCTAGAATAAAGTTATACTCCACTTCCCACAAAATGTGAGCATACATTAGTAAGCCTTGAAAATTAACTAAAGTTGAGGTGTACAACAGGTCCTCAATTGATGGAGAAAGCAGAACAGAGCACCTAGACCTAAAATATGTTACATTTTTTTTAACATATTGTAGGGAGGCAGTACACACTTATCAAGAACACTACTCTGATTTGGACCTTTGGCTGATTCCTAGACTAGTGACATATGATGTAACAACTTCTTGACAAACTGGGCAGCAATAGAACCATTGCTAGTAGTCAGCCATGGCTTCATGAGCAATACGTTACTGTGCGCTGTGTGGCTAAGCGATGATGTTAACCACTAAACCAAAGGTTAGGTACACTAAGAGCATCTTTCTCTTTCTACGTGCTGGGGACAGGCCCAAGGATCTTGACTATGCTATTAAGCCTTCAACCACTGAGCCACATCCTCAATACCGTGAATACATTTTTTTTCACTTATCACTTTAAATTTCAAATGGATTTAGCAGAACATAAACTCACTGTAACTGAGGATCATGTGTACTTAAGAAAGCTAAGTTTGGATAAAATGTAAAATCAGGAGATAAAACAGGATAAAGATGCAAAGCCAAAAGTCTGGAGCTGAAAGCATTAGAAGAAATTATTAAAGGACAAAGAAGAGAAGGCCAAGGGGAAAGCATTAAAACTTAGTGTCACACAGTGAAAAACTGGGGTGATTAAGAGGAGTCCTCATGAATACAGGGGTCTTAGGCAGGCAAGCCAATGCATCTGAAGCCAAAGAAAATTCAAAGGAAAACTGGGCATGGTGACACATGCCCACAACCCCAGCACTTGGGAGGCAGAGACAGATAGCTAGTCATGAGTTCAAGGGGAGCCTGGGCCTGGGCTACATAGTGAAAGCTACAACATGAGACCCTGACTCAAAATCACCTTTTAAAAAAGATGACATCAAGAGGAAAATGTTAAGAAGGCATAATCAATACAATCCTATCTCAAAGTAAATGTTTAAAGAATTTAAAGCATATGACAAAGAATCTTTTTTTTTTTGAAACACAGCCAAAACGATGCTTCATCACTACCAATTAGTTAATGCATTTATGATGTTGGATTCCCCTCCATATGCTATGAATATGTTTTATTACCATTGGTTAATAAAGAAGCTGCTTTGGCCTATGGCAGGGCAGAATATAGCTAGGTGAGAAAACTAAACTGAATGCAGGGAGAAAGAAGGCAAGAGTCAGGCAGACATCATGTAGCTACCCAAGAAGCAAGATGTGAGGAAACAAACCACGAGCCTCTTGGTAAAATATAAAATACAGAAATGGGTTAATTTAAGATGTAAGAGCTACTAGGAATATGCCTGAACCATTGGCCAAACAATGTTTTACTTAATATAGTTTTTATGTGATTATTCAAGTCTAGGTGGCCGGGAAACAAAAGTGCAGTCTCTGTTTACACATTTCCAACAAAGAAAAATTTTCTTCAAAATCACACTTAGAAAATCAGTACTGATTCACTTGATCCTCAGACATCAGCATTTTTCAAACTATCCCCATGATGAACACAGCCCACTTCAAAATCCAGTCTAACACTTGTTGCTTTGGTCCCATCTACCTAGGCTCTTTCTTAGTCTTCACTTAACTTTCCTAGTTGTAATGTTTCCAAGTTCCAAGTGAGATTTTAAAGACTTAATTTATGTTTAATTACATACATGTGCAAGTCTGAGCATAGATATGTAATACACATGTGGTGCCCATGGAGGCCAGAGGTGCTGGATCCCCCTGGAGCTAGAATTCTAGGCAGTTGTTTGCCTCCTGAGTGAGTATTGAACCAAACTTGGGTCCTCAGGAAGAGCAGTACTCACTTTTAACAGCTAGCCCATCTCTGCATCCCTATGAGTGCTTTTAACTTTTTATTCTTTGTGTCTTTCACATCATGCATCTCAATCCCGTTCATCTCCCTGTCCTTTCGTATCTGCCCTCTGCCCTTGCAACCTCTCCTAACCCCAAATAAAATTTAAGTGAAAATAGAAATAAAAGAAATAGAAAAGGAAAAAGGAAAAATCTCATCATGGAAGCTGTAGTGGGACACAGCGAGTCACACAGTATACCCTTTAGTCCATATATCTTTATTTGCAAGTATTCATTGCAAAGAGTCATTGGTCTAGTTTGAGGCCTCTGGTTTCTGCTACACTACCAATGCTGGGCCCTCACTGGAACCCCTCTTGGTTATGCTGTTGTTGCCCTGTGTCATGGAGATCTGCAGCTTTGGGTCTGCAGGACCATTCCCTTCATGTGCTCCAACAGATCATAGATGGGGTGGATGTTCGGATGGGCCAACCCATAACTCTGGTCTGGGCCTGGGTGGTTGCAGGGTTAGTCAGCCTGCCAACTCTCCTTCATCCTCACCACCAGGGTAAGCTCTCCAGCATTGCCCCAGCTAGTTCACCCCTAGCAGTGATGAGCAAGGGATGCAGCTGGCTCTCCTGATTTAACGCCCTCAGGGTCAGCTCTCCCAGACCAACACCATCAGGGCAAGTTCTACTGTGTTTCCAAGGTGAGCTGCAAGGGCCACTCTCCCAAGTGCTGCAGCTGGTGAGGGGCAAGGCCAGCTCTCCTGCTTTTATGACCTCGGGGCCAGCTCTCCCAACCGCCACAGGCAGGATGGAGGGGGCAGGCATCTCTCCCCCATGAGGAGTTGGGGGTAGCTCACCCACTCCACCCCCCTTCAAAAGGGTTAACTCCATTGTGCTGCCCAGACAAGGTACAGGGCCTACTTTCCCGAGTATTGCAGCTTAGATAAAGGGGAGGGTCAGCTCCCTTGCCAGCTGGGGGAAGTAGGGACAAGGGGAGAGGGCATCTTCCCTCATCCCCTCCATCACTACAGAAAAGGGAGGTGGTACCAACTATGCCACTCTACACCCTAGGGCCAGCTCACCTGTACCCTTGTCTACAGGATCTTCTCTACTGAGCTGCCCAGGAGAGGCACAGGGTCCATTCTCTCAAGTACTGCAGCTGGTAAAGGGTTGGGACAGGGGACAAGGGGTAAGGGGAAGAGGGCATCTTTCCCTCACCCACACCACCACATGGTAGACAAGAGGGTCGCAACCCACTCTTCCCATTCTCATGCCCTCAGGGCTAGCTCACCCATGCCCTTTTACTGCCCCCATGAGAACAGGGTCAGCTCTATTGTGCGGCCCCAATAAAGTGCAGGACCTGCTCTCCCAAATGCTGCCGCTGGTGAGGGGCAAGACCAGTTCTCCCCCGTACTGCAATCATTGAGAGGCAGGACCAACTCTGTACAGTCCTATCCTCTCAGCCTTAGGTAGTACCAGGAGCCAGGGACATCAGCACAGACTGTGGCTGAATTAGGGCCATGAATCCAGACATCACCATGGCCCTGGGTGGCAATCAAGCCACCACCTAAGCCCACTTCTCACTACTTTCACCCCTTCAGCTCTGCCTCTGTCCACAGGATACGAACCATTCTGTCTCTCTCTCTCCCATAGCACACCACACTTTTGCTCGCCGTAACAGTGTCTGACTGCTCAGCACCACAGGCGCCAGGAAGGCCCGTGCTTTCTCCTAGGAGCCTAGGGTGGACTGCTGGGCCTGAGTGTGTGTCTCTTTGCCCATCCAGTCCATTATCACAAGTATAACATGTGACCATCCAGAGATTGTGCAATGCTACTCTGTGATGGATCCAGAACTCACACACCTTCGGAAGAACATCACAGAAATGTGTGCTATTTATCACCAGTCCCAATTTGTCGTTACCAAGAATATTAATTCCGATCACTTGATTAAGGTGAAATTATTTGAGTTGCTCTTCCCCAGGATCATCCCTTTTTCTTTTGACAAATAATATGCATTTAGTCAAATAAAAGTTCAAAGTTGTAAACTTTTCTGTTTCTTTATTCAATTAGCAACTTATTCTTGTCCATATGGGCTCATAGCTTAGTATTTATTCAATAGGGTTGAACCTGTTACAAATATAATACATCCAATGCCCAAATGTTCCCAGACATGTCTAGTGGGAATATTCAATTTGGCTTCTAGGTCCATTTTTTAGGGTGGAGGATGTTGTTGAGATGAGGTATTGCTATATACTCAGACTGGTCTTGAGTTCATGGCTCTCTGCCATCAATCCTTAACTCTTTTATCTATTTATGTTTCTATCACACCCTTTCTGAAAACCTCAAAATTCCTATCAATCCATCTGTTCTCTTTTCTTCACTCCTTCTGCACAGTATGTTTAACAAAAGTACTCACCCATGTATATCAAATACACCTAGACCCTAGTCTTAACTACAGCCAAAAGACTCACAACTTATCCTGCCTTCTTCAAGTCCCTCTTGGGCTCTCCATAAAGCTACTGTTTGCCTCCATCCCTCACTCTCACCCCTCCCCCGCACCCGTCGTCTCATTAGATTAGCACATAGCCTGCCCTTGACTACCCTATCCCCATAAATGTTCCTCAGGCTGAGCCCACTATTTCACTAGAGTATTAGCAAGCGCCCACGTCTCCGTCCTCTGGTGCCATTACCTCTGATGCTGTCCTACTTGCTACCCTCGGTCTTCCTCAGTCTCCTTTGCTCCTGCTCACCCTCAAATGTCTCAAGCTTCTGTCTCTTTAATGAACAGCTAAGGCCTCAGGGGTCCATGCTTTCCTCAGCCCTTGGGTTCACATTCAAAACCCTTTATCCAAGCCTCCGCTACTTCAGATGCTTCGCTGTGGCTTTATCTCCCCGTTTGGGTCCCATCCTTACTCTTGGCATTGGATAAACTGATTCAGCCTGAGAACCATGTAGTTTCCAACTTTCAGCTATTTCTCAAGGATTCGCTTGGGCAGACTTCCAGTACCTCTAACTCCTCTTCCCTGCCGGATCAGCTCCCAATCACTCACCACAGCAGAGCAAGTGTCAGCTCCTCTTCCAAACGTTTTTCTGACTCACATTCTCAAGCTGCGTTTGGAATTCCAATGACAAACTCGCGTTTCTCTACTATAATACTTACATATTCTCACAAAAACGTTCACTTCTTAGCATTGTTCCAACTAGATTACAACACCCTACAAGTCAGTAATTCTGCATTTCTTATAAAAATTAAAGAAGGAAATGGAATAATGGAGAGAATCAAGGAGATGAGGTTGGAGCAGTGACTTAAGAGTCCAGATCATGTGCCGCTCTTACAAAGGCCAAGTTGCTTCCTAACACCATACTGTGGGCTAATAACTGCCTTTCACTCCTCCTCCCAGGAACTGGATACTCTTCTGGCCTCTGCAGATAATGCTCTCTTTTGCACACACTCCCATACAACACACAAACATACACATAACTGAAAATGAAATTTAATCTTAAAGGAAAAGAGAGAGGCGGCTAGACTTACTAGTGAGGGAAGTATGACAGGAAAAAAATGACAGAGAACATTCCAGGAGAAATGGGATCCATATTCTAAAACTGACAGGTCTCAGTGGGCTAGATATTTTTAAGGCAAATCCCCAGAAAAGAACAGCAAGAACTATAATCAATGCTGCTTCTAGGACTAAGGACCATGCAATGGGTAATTTGAGATCTCAATGCTGCCACTGTGGTGACAGGTCCCAGTGGTCGCCAGGAATGGAGAAACAGTGAGAAACCAGAGAACAGAGCTACACACTGGGAAAGAATTACAGTATCACATATCAGCTTTGGGAGAAAGGTAACTAAATTAGTCTAAGTACTTTAGACTTCAGGCTTAGAAATAAAAGAGAGGTAGAGAAGGGTTTATTGGAAGGTGCTTGGTAAAATAATTTTTATCTAAGGATATTAGAGGAAGGTGGATTTCCTATTGCTTCCGTTACCTATTTCTAAAGCCAATTCTGTTTTTAAATAAGTAGCAGCTTGATAATGCCAGTGTTTCCTTTGCTGCTTTGGATTGTTTTCTTTTGTTCTGTTTAAGATGAGGTCTTTTTATGTCACTGGACTCAAACTCATGGTAATCTTCCTACCTCTCAAGGGCTGAGATTAGAGATATGCACCACTGTGCCTGGACAAAGTAATTTTTAAGAAAATGGTTTGTTATTCTATAGGTGTCTTAGTTATTTTTCTATTCCTATAAAGCGACACCAAGACCAAGGCAAATTATAAAAGAAAGCATTTAATTGGAGGGTTGCTTACAGTTTAAGAGGATTAGTTCGTTATCATCATAGTGGGAAACAGGTAGGCAGGCAAGGCGCTGGAATAGTAACATCTGTCCCACAAGTTCTTGGGCACTGAGGAAGAGACTGAGCATGGCATAGGCTTTTGAAACCTCAAAGTGTACCCCAATGACACACCTCCTCCAGCAAAGCCACACCTCCTCCAGCAAAGCCACACCTCCTCCAGCAAAGCCACACCTCCTAATCCTTCCCAAACAGTTCTATTAGTTAGGAACCAAGCAAACATATGAGCCTACAGGGCTGTGGTGGTTTGAAAGACAATGGCCCCCTAAGGATGTGGCACTATTAGGAGGTGTGGCCTTGTTGGAGGAAGTATGTCACTGTGAAGGTGGGTTCTGAGGTCTTGTATATGTTCAAGATACCACCTACTGTCTCAGATCACTTCCTGCTGCTTTTGGATCAAGGTGTAAGGATTCTCAGCTCTAGCACCATGTCTGCCTGCATGCTGCCTTGCTTCCTGCCATGACAATAATGAACTAAACCTCTGAACTGTAAGCCAGCCCCAATTAAATGTTTTCCTTTATAAGAGTTGCCATTGTCATGGTGTCTCTTCACAGCATTAAAAACCCCAAGCCAGGCCATTCTCATTCAAACTACCACAAAGGCCATACCAACCAGTCTGAATTATAGACAACACGTATTCTTTACAGAGATGGTGTTTGGTCATTTTATAATATGTAAGTTCCCTATTTGCTATTACTCAAAATAAACATACATACATACATATATACATGCCTTATATTTAGTAACCTCTAAATTTTAGGAACAAAATATCTCCAATGACAAATGGCTGACTAAAGATAAATGATTAAAGATAATATCCTGAGAAAGGAGGTTCTTAAGGCCAGCCTGAGCTCCATGAAGAACTTCTGCCTCACCAAACACTTTTGTCACAGTACGTGGAGAAATTAAGTTGAAAATAACTCCCTGCCAAAGTGCTATGAAGGTTGTAGGAAAAAAATAATAAATAGTAAAAAATACAAGATAACAAAGAGTTTAACTAGCTATGAGCCCTGTGGGTTACAATAAAGATCAACATAAATGTTATAGAAGTAGCCAACCACTTTTTGATTAGATTTAAGGCCCATTCCACAAGAGGGAACACATCTCTGGTACAGTAAATCTGGCCAAGAACTTACGGTTGGGAAACTCACACCCCAGGGATGAACTTACTACTATTATTGTGTTAAATGGACAGAGTGTCAAACGCCCTCTAAGCCCCTATCTCTCTATCCATAGATTACTGTAGCTCTCAAACCTCATCAACGATGTTTCTTTGTGTAATGGACAGTGGGTAACTCAGCAACACAACTGCTCAAAGTGCAGAGAAAAAGTGTTTGCAAGGTGCTCATTCACAAGTAGGACATTTATATCACTCCTTCCCTACAAGGCTCAGCAACCGTCATGGAAGAAGGAGTGGAAAGAGTCTTAGAGCCACAGGAGGCCTGGAGCAAAACAGTGTTTTCTGACCATGACAAGGCCACTGCACTCACGAGCTCATGGGAGTTGTGGCTGCTTCACCATCATCAAACCAGCCACCATTCTAGCACAAAGAGGGAAGGGGCACCCAAGCCTCCACTCCTAGCTGAGAAGCTACTGATAGCAGATGGTTTCTGGGGATGAAGATTCAATTTTCTTTCATGTGTTGTGTCTTGTAAGTGGACCATGCTCCAGTAGACAGACCCACATCCACAAGTATTTGGACAATACAAATCAGACTCAGGAGAGTCTAAAAGTATTTTTTTTTTAAAAAAAAGGAAGACACAAAGTTGGGAGGGGTAAGGGTATATCTGGGAGGACTTAAGGGGAGAAGTGGCAAGTGAATATGAATAAAATATGTCACATGCATGTATAAAAAATTCCAGCAATTAATAAAAACACTGCATTTAAATTTTTTTTAAAAAAAATTCTTTTTTAAATTTAAAAAGACCATCCATCTCAAAAGACCAAAAACAAGAGTTGAGATATAGCTCATAGTACAGTCTCTGCCTGGCATATATGAGACTGGATTTGATCCCCAGCAAACCCCAAATAAATTAATTCATTCAAGACATACAGAAAAGTAATAGTACTTTTAAAATGATTATATGGTTACTTCAAAGAGTATAAAAATTGCGGTGGGGTACTAAGGACTGAGCCTAGTGCCTCCCCCACTAGGTGAGCACTCTGACACTGTAACTCTACTAGACTTCCAGCCTGTTTCTAGTTTTTATTTTCAGACAGAATATCATTAGGTGGCCCAGGCTGGCCTTGTGCTCAATTTGTATCCCAGGCAGACCTTGAATTGTGACCACCACGCATCCCCAGACTCTCAAGTAGGTGAGATTACAGTCCTGCAAGACCAGGCCTAGCTAGAACCACTCTTAAAAAAATAAATCAAGAAAAAAAAACTTACATAAAATATAAGTAACTCATGCTTGCATTTGGAAAACTTTCTAGCTGTTAAAGCAGATAAATTAGGAGGTGTGTTTGTGTTCTCTATAACACTGTCAGTTAAGGCAGCAGTCAGCATAGCCATGTCTTCCACAGTCGGGTCTACTTCTGTTCTTCCACACGATATGGTGAGAGAAAAGACACAATAGATTCTGTGTTTTAACTCTGCAGACGAAAAACAGTCAACCTAACCCACTTTGTATTCAGTCCATTAGATAACATTTTGTTGCCTCTGAACTCCTTTTCGGTACTGGCAGTTGCCAAAACACTAGAAATTTCTAGCGAGACATACTGAAATGTGGGCTGGAGAGGCAGCTAGTGGGTAAGTGCACTTGCTATTCTTGCAGAGGTTCAGTTCCCAGTGCCCACCTAGTGGCTTTCAGGTGTCTATAACTCCAGCTCTAGGCAATCCAATCTCCACAGCATATAAACAGTACACTTACACACATGAAGACAAAATACCCAATACACATAAAATTCATCCATTAAAAAACACATACTAAAAATTTTCAAGTATGACAGTATAGTAAAAAAGAAAATAAATAAAAATGCCCACAGATATGGGGCATTAGTTAAAAATGAGACAAGAGAAAAATGGAGAAATAGCTACACATGGTAGACACCTATACAAAAACAAGTGTATAAGCACCAGCTACTTGTAAAGCCCCCACCCTTTTCTTTCTGTTTGAGTCCCCAAATCCTACCAAAATAGCATAGTTATTTAGTCCCATTTTGGGGTGGACAGCTTAGGTTTCTTTCCCAAAATTACAAATAATAAGAAAATACAGAAGAAAAAAGTAACTCCAGTTTTCAAAGGAAAGTACATACATCCTATCTAACATTTGTTGGCAATGCAAAAATCAGACAACAATCTTTCAGTTACTTGATGGCTATGGAATGCGAGTCGTATGAAGGCCAATATAAACTGTGAGCTGGGGACAAGACAGGAAATGACAGAGACACTCATGATGGAAGTGTGGCGGTCTCCATCACAGCACTGCCAGGCTCTACAGATAAGAAAGGACCAAGAAAGGCTACAGTGGAATCCAGTTACACTTGAGCTGGAGCTCTCTACTTACTAGTTCTTCAGGGTTTGCCCCAGTGTCCACATGAAACCTAAGCACCCTGGCTGGTGAGTCTAAGCTCCAAACCTTCAGGGAATCTCTGAAACTAACGTAGCATCTTCCATTAGCCATGCACCCTTGCCACAGCCTGCCTACGTTTACTCTACACTTATTCTCACTCCAAGGACAAACGGCCTCCTCAGAGAGCAAGTGCGGCACGGGGGAAGCTGTGTCTTCAGGGTCCTTTCACATTACAGAATGACATACACAACAGTGGTAACTCTGGGCCTTTGCTTTGCTTTGTGACTGTGTTCCTCGGTTATCTAAACCCAACACTAAATGATCAAACCATTCCATCAGTAGGTCCAGCTTCGCTGTCTAGGGTTTTAGACGTGACAGAAATCCATGTACATTATGGGGACATGACAGAAGTCCATGATAACTATGGAGACAGTCCCTTATCAGCCTAAATGGAAAAGCCTTGGTTTGATTTGAGTTCTGTTTGGTTTTTGTTTCTGTATTTTCCTTTTTAGAAAAAGAAAATCAATCTATAGAAAAAAGGGGGTAGGGAGTCCAGCAATATATAAATATAAATCACATGCACAGACTTGATGACCTTCTGATGGAGGCCATTTTTCAAAGGATATTTGAGGGTCGCTGCTATTGCTGACTGACCAGTCCAATCCTTGCTCAGGTTTAGGTTACCTCTTCAAAAGTTCACGTCTATACCAGCACTAGGAATCTATCCGTAGTTTTCTGGGTTTGTTTTTATATTAGTATACATACTAAAGTGAGGAGCCCACCATACTACAATAGTTAACTCCAAACCTGCCTCACAGAGAAGAACTTCATCAAACTCACTGGTCACAGAACAAAACGAAGACATTAACGTGGGAAAGAAAGTTGTGTGGGCTGGGGTAGGGAGGGGAGAAAAGGGTGGGAGGGAGACAAGAGAGGGTGAGATGACAACAATCAAAATGTCCTGTTTGTGTATGTCAAATTGTCAAACAGAAAATATCAGAATTTTGAAAGAGGGCTCCATGCCTCCTACATGAGTGCAGGTAGTGCCTCTAGCTGCCCTGAACATGGCAGGAGCGACTGTATAATCTTAGAAGTACGAAATGCATACTGCATACTACCTTTCTGAGCTAGGAACACCTACCGATTTACTAGCATCGTGGGGATGCTTTCTGTGACTGTGTACATGTGAGAGTGTGTGTGAGACAGGGGGAAAGAGAGAGATGTAAGTGTGTGTATGGGGGGGGAGAGAGAAGAGGGAGTGTGTAAGAGGGGGACAGGGAGAGAGGGCAGGAGGATGAGGGAGGTAAGAGTTGTGTTAGTGAGAGAGGAGGAAGAGAGGGAGGGAAGAGTGTGTGTGTATGTGTGTCTGCATGTACATGTGTGTGCAGGCACACTCACTGTTGGCGGAGCTGCCAGCATACAGCAGACATATGTGGAGGTCAGAGGACCTTCAGTGTGTCAGCGGGTCCTCATCTTTCCACTCTGCTCAAGATAAGGTGTCTTTGCTATTGCTTAAGCCAGGCTAGCCCCACAAGAACCTCTGGTAATTCTTCTGCCTTGGCCTCCCATCTCCCCATAGGGGCACACTGGGATTACATATACTATTGTTATAGGTATAAGAGTGTGGCCTTTATGTGGGTTCTGGGGTCCAAACTGTCAGGCTCGTGTGGCAAGAGCTTCTACCTATAGAGCCATCTCCCCAGCCCAAGAATGAAGTTTGTAAACTATAATTTGTATTTGCATAGTTTTTAAAAGGCTTCTGGTCCTAGAAATCTAATTTAATTCTAGCTGATAGTTTATGGTTTTCCTATTTTCTTATATTTTATCATCACAAGTAATTATGCTCCAGTTATAACTGCTATTGTCACAGAGTTAAGCTAAGATTTAATACTTAAAAAATAAATCCTGTTTAATAAAAAGAATTTGATGTTTGGAAACTGTAGGTTCATCTGAACAATTTTCTAAGTTCTGTAACACACCTTCCATGCAAAAGCAGCTTCAAGACGAATTCTTTTTCCGTTTGTTTGTTTTAGTTTTGGTTTGGTTTGGTTTGGTTTTTGGTTTTTTGAGACAGAGTTTCTCTGTAGCTTTGGAGCCTATCCTGAAACTAGTTCTTGTAGACTAGGCTGGCCTTGAACTCACAGAAATCTGTGAGTTCTCTGCCTCAGGTTAGGGATGTTGGGTAGGGAAGCTGTAGGCCACTGTGTGCCATGTAAAAGGAGTGTCCTAATAGTTGGAAACATGTGGAGTAACCATAGGAAGCGGTGGAGTAGAGATGCTGACTTGGAAGCTCTCTGTTTCAAGTTAGTAAGAAAATGTACAGAAGAGAAACCATGACCCTGAATAAAACCTGCAGAACACTGCCCTGACATTTTGGTGGGTGGAGTGGCTCACCAGACTTGTTTGTAAGGATTATAAAAGAAATATATTTTATTGACAAGGGACATATGTTAGATTTAGCTCATGGAAAGAAAATGTTGAGCTAATGAATTCCTAAGGAACATGGAGAAGAATATATGAGATGCAGAGGATAAGGCTACAGTATTTACATTCTTATGCCCACAGAATGGCGAGCCAAAACACAGCTAGTGCTGAACTCCTCATAGCAGAAGGTTCAGAAGGTGGCTACAGTGCTCCACACCCATGGGAATGACATTTTAATCTAAAAACAGGTGCACAGAAGTAAAGTAGAAAAGATTTAGTGTCAGGATAACACATGGTCTAGCTTCCTCTTCCTTGGCAGGGGTAGGTGGGGAGAAAAGGTGGCATACGTGGTGAACAAAGGTAAGATCACAAAGAAAGGATTTGGGTTACAAATCAAATGAACTGCACTAAGCCTCAAGCTCACCAGCTTAAGCCCAGCTGAGCCTCTTATCTGCAGCTGATATACTGGGATTCAACACACCAGTGTTACCCGTTCCTGTCACCTCAGCTATTTAGTGGCCACTACAATAGAACTAAAGACTGACAACAAATTGACACTGTTGGCAACTATGTGGCTTGGTTGGCTTACCTGATTTCCTCCAGAGCCTAAGCGGATTAGGTCCATTCAAAGCCATTAGGTAAGGACAGCAGAGTCAGTGCTGCAAACCTGGAGTGGTCTGTCCACTCCACCCCAGCCTCTGTCCATACAGGAGAGGCCACGTAATCGTCTCAAACCTTACTAAGAGGCTATCGTCCCCTTTCAAACAGCTTAGTAGCTTCCAAATGGACAGAATTACAAAGAAACTGTATCACAACCTGGCCTTTGCCATCCTGCCCCAAGATAGAACTTCTGACTATACAATTTGTTTGGCCTCAGACCCTTTTTTTCTTTTTTCTTTTTCTTTCTTTTATTTTTTTTTTGTATTTTGCAAATTATCACCTATCCTGCATGAATAAACTAAAATATCATCTCAGAGACACAGCTCTAGCTATATCATAAAAGGGACATTACTGTCACGATCCTGTTCATTCCCTTTATAATAAATACATTCTGCATTCATGTACCTCTTTGTTCATGTGATATTATACATCAATTCTTGTCCACAAGGACAAGACATACATCTCTACATACCTAATGCTTAGTAAAGGGCCTAACGTGCAGGACACACTCATAGGATTTCTGGTACAGGAAAGCAGAGAAGAGATAATGGATACAGACCCACACAAAGTTACCTCTGCCAGAACTGAGTATTAGATAATGGTCTATCACAATTAATAGTTTAAATATTAAATTACTGAGTTTAAATATTAAATTACTATCATTAAATGTTAGAAACTTTAGAAAATGAAACAGGGATGGAGAGATGGCTCAATGGGTAAAGGTTTTCTCACTGCCAAGCCTGAAAACCTGGGTTCCATCCCAGATTCATGTGTGAAAGGAGAACCAACTCATACATATTATTCTCTGATGCCCGTGTACACAGTGCCACATGTGGGCATGTGCATGCGCCCCCCCCCACGCCATACAATAAATAAAAGTAAAGGAAACCATAGTAAAGCAACATTCTCATGAAACGCCTATTAGAATTATGCTCTTTGGGGAAGCAACATGTAATAAACACTCTAAAAACTCTATTTCATATGATAATGTTTATTAGCAAATATATCATTTTAACTTTTGAAAACCAGCAGTTAAGGAGATGTCCAAGAAGCTTCTCTGAAGAACTCAGACCCAAGGTAGAACACAGCCCAAAATGAGTAGACCCAACATTGTTTGAGGAGGATATGATAGCTACTTTCACGTGTCAACACCATTCTAGATGTTTCTTTTTTTTTCTTATTTATTTATTTATTTATTAAGCATACAATGTACTGCTGGCAAGGAAGGCACCAGGTCTCATTACAGATGGTTGTGAGCCACCATGAGGTTGCTGGGAATCGAACTGGGGACCTCTGGAAGAGCAGCCGGTGCTCTCACCCTCTGAGCCATCTCTCCAGCCCTTTCTACAAAGGTCGTTTGTTTGTTTGTTTGTTTGTTTGTGAGACAGGGTCTCTCAGCATAGCCCTGGCTATCCTAAAACTCACGAAGTAGACCAGGCTGGCCTTGAACTCACAGAGATCTGCCTGCTGGGATTAGAAGTATGCACACCACATCCAGCTACAAAGATCATTTTAAAGTAAGATTCACGTTACTCAGCTGGCTCTAAATCATAATGCTGGTCATTCCAAGGGGGTTAAAAGTCCTGGTAGAAAAGAACAACTGCCCCTGCAGATGGGGAACTTCTGCCACAGGACGAGTTCAGGCTTCACTCCACTGTGGGACCCGCCCTTCCCTGGCTCTTCAACCTGGACACAAGAGCTCTGGTGCAGCCACTGCCCCACAGGGCCTCAGTAAGTCTCTCCTAGCCTGTTTTCATTCTCATTCCTTCTCTCCCAATCACAGTTCCCACCCCACGCCCCTCTTTTTCTTTCTCCCCCTTCTCCCGCTCCCCTCTCTCTGAAGTCTGGCCCTTAACACCTTGTTGATACTTTTCTAGTAATGATTATTTTCAATTTATAATACAACATTTTAAAAATAAAATAAAAACAACTATATATTATTACTTCTACATAAATATTTTCAAATAACTATGAACTCAAAGTATATATAAAATGATTTTACAACTGTTCTGATGAACTCCAGCATAGCTCCCATAGTTTAAACACAGAACCCTATGGTAAAACTGACCTCATCATATATAAGCATACATCTGACGAATGTCAATAAAATTAATTTCTTTGAATAAAGGTTGTGTGTGTATATACCGATATTTTAAGCTTTTAAAACAAATTACCTCATTTTAAGAGCAAATGTTTTAATTCACATAGGTACACTATTTTAAATATATAATATATGGTACATTTTAAATTATTGTACACACCATTTACTCATCTGCCAATCATATTTAAGACTGAGTTACACAGTTAAAAGGTGACCTTCTTTAGTTAAAAAGAGAACATTTAGTAACTCATAAATTGAATAGCTAATTACATAATTTGGAATATTGTCAATAATCTTAAAACTTTACTAATATGATATAAAATATTAATGAAATATAGAATAAAACAGTATTGAACTAAAATTGTTGAGTTCACTTATGCAATTGTTTCTAAACATTCACAATCATATTTTGAAAGATAGACCACCTCTCTGAATATATTAAATACAGATTATTTTTGTCATGTAATATCTGGATCTTGAGAAACACAGATGGGAAACAAGTAAGAAAGCTAGGCAAAGATGATTACAGCCAGGGTGGACCCTGCTCTGCCTTCCCGCTGCTGACTCTGGTGCAGGGCCGCGGCACAGGGAGGGGCACTGCCGCGGAAAATGCTTCCTGATGCTTCTGCAGCCCAATAGGGAGAACACACAGCAGGGGTAAAAGCATGCTAAGACTAACGGTCCCCAAAGAACACACAAAACTCAGACCCAGAGAGTGTAATTTATACACACCAAGTGAGAGAATACCAACATTTGGCTCTAGTCATCCAAGCATTATAGCCAGGACACAACTAAATAAAATTACACGCTTGTTGTGGCCACATGTTGTTAGGGGGATAGAGTGAGAATTTTAATGAATCAAGTCATTAAATGATTGTGAATTCCTCTTGTTTGAAAGTATACAATTCTTCATAAATCTCAAATTTGCAATCAAAGTTGTAATTGATTTCCTTCAAAGTAATTGAAACTGTTAGGTGACTTCACGAGAGGTTCCAAATCCCTGAAAGTACTAATTTGTGAGCTACCTTTTAAAACATGCACAGAACATTTCAACTCAAAGTGGCCAGCTCTCTTCCTAAACATGGCCCGAGGACATCTGTGAAAACAGTCCCTAATTCTCTTGACATAGAAAAACCCCACAAAATCACGCAAATCAAGAGGTGCAGGTCTTTGCGTTCATTTTAAGAACATGTGTGAAAATGCCTAGGCCATCGAGGTATGCAAATTTAAAAAGCTGATTACAAGCTATCTGAAGGGTGTCACTTTAAAGAGGCCATGTGTGTGGATCTAATGTACACGGAAAATAGAAAGAGACAAGATCTCCTGAGTAAATTGGGAACATGGGAACCATGGGAGATGATAGAAGGGAAGGGGAGAGGAATGGAGGAGTGGAGAAAAACATATAGCTCAATAAAAACAATTTAACAAATCCCCACTAAGTGACAAGACACTGGAAAACACCCACCGAGTCAGCAAAATGGAGACGACACGGCAGAGCTAGATGGAGGCAAGGTGGACCCGAGCTGGCAGTGTGCAACCGCGTGCAAATACTTCCGCTAGTGATTGGTCTATGTGTGCTGTTCAGTGTATAGTGGAAGAGTCACTGTGTCCCCAGGCCAGACAGCGGGGCTAGAAAGAACAGAGAACTGAGCTACGGGTGTAGACATCACTGACCATCCCAGGTGAACAAGTCTCACAATGCGCACGACTGAACTTCCAGAGCTCATGGGCGGATTGACCCTCACAGCTCCCTGCCACATGGACATGACTCTCATGTGGGTAACAAACTGTTCCTAGGCCAGAAGAGGAGGCTGCACAGAAGAAAAGGACAGACCAGAAGGAACTGAAGCAACAAAACCTTATGGCATGAAAATAAATTCAACATAAAATAAATGAAAGCAACAAAGTAACCTTAGAATTTAAAAGTTCCCAATAAACACACGGCTAGAATCCCAGTTAGAGCGGGTACCACCAATGCTTAGCCAAACCGCTCAACTACTCCCAATTTTGACGATAAAAAGTATATTCCAATGCCAGTTAGAAAGCTTTGTAAAGTACTGTATCTCTGCAGGGACTTCCATCCAGCAACTGTAGTTCTCCATCCTATGACTATCCTATGGAGAGGTATGCTGCCTTCTACACGTCTGGAGGCTTGCATCTCTACATCCTCCCGTTTGCTCTCAGGTGACCAGGTTCAAAAGCTGTTACTACTGCAGTCACCTCTGGACACAGTCCAATCTGCCAGGGACCCATCAAAAACACGGTTATCTAATAAATATAATATTCCAAGCATGAGAATATTTAATATAAAATGATCTAAGAATAAATGCCTCTTTTCATTTTTTATTTTTACTAATGCAGACGAAGGTTTAGAATTCTCATCTAAAATATATGCATTCCAGTAGATGGGAGAGTAACTAAACGTATGTGTTTTTATGAGTACTTACCTGAGATAAAACTTGGCAGACTGTTTCTGGATTCTCCATATGTTACATGTAAACTTAAACCAAAACACCTGGAAGCACCACACAGGCTGTAGCAAAATTATTTTTGGACCTGAAACTCAAGCTTTCCACATATCAAGTCTCTAGATGGGCGGGAGGCTCAATGAGCTGTTATTCTATATTTCTAAAGGCTTTTTACAGTAGCAGATAAGTCTCACTGCCTTGCCAAAGAGATTTATATGTCTATGCATAAATTTGGCCAACCCTTAGATCCTGATGTAAAGAACTGATGCTTGACTCATGTCTGCATTTTTTCCATTCTCCACATTTTTCCTAATTAAGGCAATGCTTAAGAAAGAAAATACTTTGGAACTCAAAACTCCTCTGGGCACACACTGAATTCCCAGTTCTTATGATTACAGGAGACTCGACCTCACTCCTATTGAGGACAAATCACGCATACATTTCATAAATGCAGCATTTGTCCTACTCAGGGAAAAGAAGAATTGAACTTGCACTTCAGAGATCATCAACACCTGCATCTCCAGTGCCAATGGCAATCATTTTTTTTTAAATAGTTGCCAAACGATCCACTGCAGTAACAGTTACAAACTACCTAGTTCAGACATTCTCATTTGCTTCATAGCTTTGAAGAAAATCCACCATGATTTCTCTTTCTTAAAACCTTAAAAATGATCAGTGCAAATTCTGAGCTTATTTTAAAGGTGACGAAACAAATTAACGGGAGTGCTAACTGCAGAACCTGTACAAATAAAAAGCAAAGGTGTTACTACAAGTAAATGCCAAAGTTTATTAATATCTAACAATAAACCACTCTTCTGGAAGAGTTAAAAATGTAATCAGTGATTTGATGTTTAAAAGAATTTCTAAAGTTTACAGACTAAGTGAGAGATATATAAAGTTATTATACTTCCTAATATGTTAACTTTTTTTTTTTTTTTTTTGAGACAGGCTCTCACCATGTCCTTCTTGCTGGCCTAGAACTCACTGTGTAGACCAGATGGGCTTCAGACTCAGAGACCCAGCTGCCTTTGTCTCCTGAGTGCTGGGACTAAAGGTGAGCCACCACAACCAGCTTGTGTCTGACAATTCTAATGTGGCTGAATCTAGCCTTGGTTCACCTGGGCAGCTCTGTTAGTCAGCAACGCCTGAATCCTGAAGGACCTCTCCCATAAACACCCATCTGGCCCATTTTCTAAAAGTCAGCTTCACCTGCCTCTGACAGGCAACCCAGGACCTCTGGGCCCTGGCTTGCCTGGGATTTGCATTTTGATGTCTCAGTAATAAGGAGAATAGTGCTAAACTACTAAAGTGGCTGCGAGACACTGAGGTCCACACACTCCCTAAATTTAACTGCTTATATCTCGATCCCGGTACTGTGGCATGAAGAGGCAGGGCATTTTAGAAGTAATCAGGCCAGGGAGCCCATAAGACCAGGACAATATAAAAAGGTGCCTATATAAACAAGTTCTCAGAGGGCTTAAAAACATAAAGATATAACAAGCAACCAGACAGTGTTCTAGTGCTCAGAGGCAATCCTTTCCAGAACCCAACCATGCAGACCTTGATCATAGGATCCCAGACTCCAGGAGTAAGAGAAATAAGCCTCTCTAATGAAAAGGTCACTCTGTTGATGGTGGTTGAATACAGCATCTGATTTGACTAGGACAATATCACAGAGTTATTTCAATGATTGAGCATGTAGCTTGCAAATTATCCAAACTGGCCAGAAAACCATGTATCTTTCCATAAGGAATACATGCTTAATTTATTTATAATCAGCTAATGAGCTACTAAAGTAGTTCTAACTTAAAATTAGTATCGTATACCTATATGGCATATCATTTAAACAATATGAACGCTTCTATTCAATTAAGCATCCACTTCATGGTTAATACAGTTAGTACAATACAGTCCCTATAATGTAACAGAAACATTATTTGTTTGAAGGAATGTTAGTCTCAGGGATTTTTTAAAATATTATTTTAAGCTTTCATTCATTCATTCATTTAAGGCGGGGTTTCTCTAAGTAGCCCTGGCTGTCCTGGAACTCATTTTGTAGATCAGGCTTTCCTCAAATTCAAGAGATCCGCCTGCCTCTGCCTCCTGAGTGCTGGAACTAAAGGTGAGCACCACCACTGGCTTTAGCTTCTTTTCTTTTTGCTATGTCACAAATCAAGTTTCAATTAAAGGTGACACTCTCCTCTTGAGATTCTAGACAAATGCAGTTTCCTATATGGCATGAGTAAACATTTATTCCTATCTCCCTAGGTACAGTGTCACACATAGAGAAGGAGAATAATTTTTTAGGGTATTGCCCCTGGTGGCTTTCTCTACTCTAGTGAATGATCCCAAACCCACGTATAATTGGACAGCATTAACTGGATTATCAAAAGTTGGAGGGTCATGAAATTTGAAGGGAGATGGAGGAAATACGAAAGTAGAAATTGCCAGGCGGTGGCGCTGCACCCCTTTAACCCCAGCACTCGGGAGGCAGAGGTAGGTAGAGTTCAAGGCCAGCCTGGTCTACAAGAGCTAGTTCTATGACAGGCTCCAAAGCTACACAGAGAAACCCTGTCTTGAAAAATAAAAAGGGAAAAAAAGAAGAAGAAATAGAGGGTGGATATGATCATATTTCATTATATACATGTGTGAAATTCTCAAAAATAAAGATAAATGTAATAAAATATTAGAACCTTTGAATACAGCATCTATTAAGTTCCCAGCCCACACATCTTATTGACTTCTAGGCCCACCTATCTGGATGCTCCTCTTTTGCAAACGACTCTTTTGTACACGACTATGGTAAGGCTGGTGAACACTGCTCTGCGTCCCGTCGGATGGCAAGCATCCTGAGGGTGTTACAATGCTTATGCAACAATAACCACGACTGAGGATTATTCAGCTATATCATTTGTATTACATCCAATCCCACCCTCCAAAAACTCACAAAATAGATATTATTCTAAGGAACAGGCTAAGAATTCAATTTAAATGCACTATAGCTTTCTCCAACTAATTTGGAGAGCATTGTTTGCACCTTGACTCTGGGTGGACCAACAGTACTAGTCTGGGCATCTTGGGAAAGACTTGTTTTGTTTTTTAATCTGTTTTCAGCTCCACCTTTTTGCCAAAATCAGTACTCCCCACATAAAGATGAGAAGTGAAAAAAGTATGCATTCAAGCTCTCTACACTCAGTCAAACTTCTTTGTCCTTGTAGACTGACTCATTGGAGTTGCATTTGCTTCAGGATCAATTATTTATGAGGATTTGTCTGTTAAAATAATAAGCTTAAACAGCAGGGGGAAATGATGGATCATCATTACTGAACATTTTCTCTAAGAGTGCACGAACAGGATCCTCCTGAATTACTGTTTCAGTGAGATAGCAGAAAGGGCATATTAACTGAGCACCAGCCAGGCAACTGGATACTCAACAGGACTGCAAGAATAACTTGAAATAATGACGTTTCGGGTCCAGTGTAGTGGTGCATGCCTACAATCCCAGCTTCACAGCTAGAGGCTGGAGCACTGTGAGATTGATGGCACCCTAGTCTACACAGGGAAACAAAGGTTAAACTGGTACATAGAGAGCCCTGTCTCAGAAAGAGTTTCCCTCTCTAGAATCTTATAACCTAGCTATGACTGGGGATCAAAATTATCTTGACAGACATTAAAAATATCAAAAGTAAGAACATGGTTATCAAATATATAGTATAATGAAATGTAGCTTTAAAAAAAGACATGTTTTGGGGAAATGCATGTTTAAAATACAGTAGGTAGGGACTGAGGAGATGGCTCAGGCTCAGGACTTAAGAATACTTGCTGCCCTTGCAGAAGACCCAGTTTGGTTCCCATCATCCATGACTTCTCACAACCATCTGTAAATATTTCCAGAGGAGCCAATGCTCTCTCTCTGGCCTCCACAGGCATCAGGCATGCATGTGGTGCACTTACATGCATGCAATCAAACACTCATACACATAAAATTAATATTTAACATTTTTAAGTTCAAAATATATAGTAAGTAGGAAGGAGAAATACTTCAAAAGAAACTCTTTAAGTCTGCTTTATACGCCTGTATAATTAATTTGTACGAAGCTTTCTGAAACGTTTCACAAGGTATATTAGTAAGTAACTCAGGTAAGATAGAACTCAGTAGAACAGAAAAACAGAGAGCTGTCTCTACCATCTGTGTAAAGGTTAGCCATAATTAAATGTGCTGTGAGAAGCAGACAGAAACACCAAATATGCAGAATTCTATAAAAATTACAGTGCTGTGGGCACATGGGAATAAGACAACCTAAGCAAGCCCAACAACAGTCTGAAAACTGATTATCCATGACATCCTGACGCCAACACAAAGTATCTATGCCAAGGAGACGAAATTTCTCATGAAACCAATAAATGCATATTCCAGCTTTTTCCCTCAACAGTCATTAAGAATAGGATTATTCATATAAGTATTGATCTGGGAGGCTGGGGACACTGCTTAGCTGGCAGAGTGCTTTCCTAGCATGCACATGGCTCTAAGCCATGTCCTTAGCACCACATAAACCAGGCGCGGTGGCACATGCCTGTAACCCTAGAAAAGAGAGGCAGGAGAATTCTATGCTGTCTTCAAATTCCGAAGACACCAGGCATGCATGTGGTGCACATATATACATGCAAGACATAAACATAAGATAGAATAAATGAACTGCTAAGAAAATTTAAAACAGGTAAATGGCAAGAAGTACATGAACATTAATAATCCAACATTATTAATCATCAGTGAAATGCAAATCAAACCCACAGTCAGCTATCACTTGACCTCTGAAATGGATAGCCTCAAAATGATGAGAGACATTCTGCCTGGGGTATGAATGAAAAATAAATTACCTGGTGATGGAAGCAAAGGAAATTAATACAGCCACTATAGAGAACAATGGGGAGGGACCTCAAAAATTTAAAAACAAAACATCTATCAATCTCACTGCTGTGATGGATCCAAAGAAAATGAATCAGTCTGTCAAACTGCTGTCACTGTCAGACTGTCAAATACACTCACAATACACAAGACACAGAGCCAAACTCAATGCCGGGAACAAATGAATTAATGAAGATACACACACAATGGGTTATTATTTGGCCTTAAAGGAGGAGGTTACCCTGTCACTGTAAAACCCTGGGTGACCATAGAGGACAATGTATTAAATGAAACAGTCAAACACAGAAAGTACTGCATGGAAAATCACTAATGTGTGCCATCTCAAGTGGTCAGTCAGTGCAAGCAACAAAATAGGATTTACTGCAAGATTAGGAAATGATTGTCAAGAATGCCAAATTTCAACTAGATAAATGGAGTCCTAGAGACCTGCTGTGTACCAGTGACTACAGTTAATGAAAATGTAATTTTAATTATTTAATTACTTAATGTATATATAAACATGAATGCAACCCAGAGAAGCCAGAAAAGAAGTATCAGACAGTTGTGAGCAGCCCACTGTGGGCACTGGGAACTGAACTCAAACTCAGGTCTTTTACACGAGCAGAATGAGCTAAGCTATAATAACCAGGGAGCCAGTTTTCCATTCTCCAAAATACAAATTGTACTTAAAATAAAAGTTTACATACCTCGGTTTCCTAAATGCCAAACTGTATTGCTGGCACGCGAGACCCACAGTAGGAGTATAAACGATAGGCATGAATTTTTCAATATCAGACATCAGCACACTATAAAAGAGCTTCTCATTTCTATCTTGCAGATCCATCAACAGAAGATACCTGTGGAAATTGGACACAATTTTAGATCTATATCCAACAATCAAAATCTAACTGCAAAAATAGCTATTAGAAATCTAATTCCAATCAAGTACTAAGTACGTCTTTAGTTAAGTAGAAAGCATGAATAATGAAGCCAGGCAGGATGGCATGTGCCTCTAATTCTAACACTTGGGCAACTCAGGCAGGAATGAATACAAGGACAGCTTGAGTTACACAATGAGACCCCGCCTTACAAAAACAATAGCAACAATTTTTAGAAATATCCTTTAAGAAACTGGGGAGATGCTGAGTGGGGAAAGTGCCTGAGGTGCAAACATGAGGACCTGAATTTGAACTTCTGGGGTCCATATCTATAACCTGGTGCTGGGGTTACAGTCAAGCAAACCCCCAGAGCTCACTGGCCAGCCAGGTTAGCCAGTCAGTGTGCTCTGGGCTCATTGAGAGATCCTGTCACAGGTGGAGGACTAGAGAGAAAGATATCCAACACCAACCTCTGACCTCTACAAGTGCAAGCATGTGCATGCTCACAGACACATGCACACATACACATATACACAAATGTATACATACAAAAAACTCAACATCTCAAAGAATGAGGAAACATAAATTGGATTACTACCATTTAAACATCACTACTATTGTGAAATAACATAATTTTGTTCAGTACTTGGACAGACATAGTCCTTATTTTATAATTAAAGAGATGAAAATATCATAGTTGAGTTTAACCACTAACTCAAGCAAACTAATGGCCCTTTGTTTCCTTCTTTCTTTCCTTCCTTTCTTTTTGAGACAATCTCACTATGCAGTCCTGGATGACCTAGATAGCCACTGCGCAAACCAGATTGACATGGAACTTACAGAGATCCACCTGCTTCTGCCTCCTGAGTGCTGGGATTAAATAAATGCACCGCCACACATTTTAACAGCCTTTCTCCATGTAGAGGCAATTCTGGTCTAGTTATCTTTCTATGCATAACCCTTTATGTATTTCAATTCAAACTACTTTGTACAACTAAAAAGTTGTGAAAAACTGTGTTCAGGAACAACGAGACCCTTTGCACTGATCTCTGGTGTGGGTCAGAGATCACTTAAGTGTGTGATTGTGTGCCAAAAGCTTACTCTCTGCTGTGCCAATTGGAATGGGGCTGAGAAATTCAAGAGGTGACATTAGCACTGGGAAAACTGCCCTCAGAAGAGACTAACATAATTTCCACAAGCACTTCCTTCAAAGGAAACTTAACTTGATGAGATGGCGGCCCCTTCCAGCCATCAGATTCCACCCTGCTGTGGTGTGGATGAAAAACCATGCCCTGCAGGAAGCCCTACCAAGGCCCAGACTGCTCAGGACTGAAAGTCTGCATCACTCCGCCATAAGACAGCCATCAGAAACACCAGTAATGACCAATGATCAATTTTAGAAACGAGGAAAGAAATTTTCTTGGGCATTTCTTCCTTTTGTGGAGAATATTCATGTTTACATATAAATATATTAAGTAAATGTGGACATATTTAATTTTCTCATAGAAAAATTATCTTGAAAAAAATAAACTGAGAATTCAAATGATTCTATAAAGACAGTAAATACTTTTTTAAAAAAAATTACTGTATTTGCAAACAAATTCTCCTTAAAGTTAACTATCCATTCCAAATCATGTAATACCCCAACTTTCTTTTATAAAAAACAACAGCAGAGAGTGTAAGAGAAATATGTTCATAAATGTGTTACCTGTCAAAGTCAGAGTTCAGACGCTCAAAATTCTTAACTACCCTGAGGACCTGGATCTCCTGACTGACGAAGCAAGGCGGTAACAATCCATGGATGTTCAGTTGCTGTCTCTCTTCCAGAGTAAATGCCAAATCCTAGGAAGAAAAGGAAAACAATGATTTCCAGAGGAGAAAAAGACAAATAGCACACAAGCACAGATCTGGGGAGGGCAGGGCCTAGCGTTGCTGGAAGTACAGCCAGCCAACTGTGCACTAGCCATCTGCTTCCTTATCTACAGAACCTGAGAGTAGGAAATGGACAGGAAGAAACGACTCAAGAGCACACACGTGAGAGGCCTGAGAGACAGCGCACTCGGCCAGGAACGTGGCTGCTACGCAAACATGAGCAACTGGGCTGTGAGGCCCAGCGCGCACACAAAAGCCAGGTCAGGTACTCTGGCACTAGGGATGGGGAGACAGGTGGGGAGACCTTCAGCTGGCCAGCCAATCAGTGAGCTCCAGTGTCAGTGAGTGCTCCTGTGTCAAAAAAAAAAAAAAAAAAAGATTGAAAGTGATCAAGAAAAACACCTAGTCTATTTCTAGCCTCCACAGTTGTATATACACATACATGTGCATACACACACATACATAATACAGTATATACACCATATGCATGTGTACCCGAAAAATGAAAGATACAATCATTAACATCAGAAAATATGAACGTGAATAGTTATCTATTTTTAAATGCGACTAGAAGTAGGTCAGCTGACACCTGCTGTGCTTCCAACTGTGAACTGGGTCAGGAAATAAACTGCATGATTCGCAGGGACCCTTTCCAACCCTCCACCTCAGGTTATCTCCCACCAGCCTTATGCAATCCTGGTTACACGAATTTCTTCCCAAACCCAGATGCAGCACATTTGTAGTCTTCCATGCATGGCATCTTTATCGAGAGTGATCTTGTTGGCACCACACAGTTTGGACATAAGACCTGTAGACTCAAGCTGGCCCTAACTGGCTATCCATAACCAAATGATCAGCCCTGAAATCATACAGATAACAAGTAATGCTAAATGGCCTGAGCAGGCTGTATTTATATATTCAAGCATGTGTGTGGGTAGGAGGAGAGAGAGACAAGAAAGACACACTCAATTAAAAAAGAGGGAACAAGGGACGGGTGGGAAGGGGGGAACTTATGTAATTACACTCTAACTTTAAAAGTCCTTCTGTTGGGCGGTGGTGGCATAGACCCTTAACCCCAGCACTCAGGAGGCAGAGGCAAATGGATCTCTGTGAATTCAAGGCCAGCCTGATCTACAGAGCAAGTTCCAGGACAGCCAGGGCTATTACAAAGAAAATAAAACAAAACAACCTCCCAATAAAAGAAAGAAAACCTCCTTTTTACCTGCTTCTCCTTTCAAGACTGACCCCAAGTGCTTGATCCTAAGGCATTTCTAGATTCATCACCATTATTACTATACCCATATCAAATTATCTGTTTACATAAACATAGGTACTATAAAGCAACAGTAATTGTAGAAGACTATAGAACTCAAGAAACAAACAAATAAAATAGAAATAAGGAGTTGACACAAAATGGATCTAAAAGATTTGTTGGAGTACACTACAGGAAGTCAAAGCAAAGAGGCCCAACATTCGTTCAGAAGAAGATTGATCTGGTAGACTGGGATGAGGAATCCTCTCTAGAAGATTGCTAGTGGAAATACTGAATCATAAAAGACATCTAATCCAAGACCGGGCTGCTATTTCCTTAGGTCCATTATTAAGTGCTGAAATGGTATGATGGAGGGTTGCCCTGATAAAAATAAGATTAGACTAAGAAAAAAACACTTCAGAGAACCTGTATGTCCTTTCTGCCATGTGAGGATACCAGATGGCTGTCTGTGAAGCAGGAACTGGATCCCTCACCAGATACTACACTTGGGGCTTCCCAGCCTTCAGAAAGGCAAAAATACACACCTTGCATTTTAAAATCCCAGTCCATGATATTTTATCATTGCAGCCCCAAGACTAAGGCCTGGACCTTGTGATGCTACTGTTTCTTGACAGATGGACAGGAACACTAAAGACACAAATGGCTCTGCAGCTGTTCCCTCTGTCCCTGAATGTCCGTACAATGAGGACTAATGATTCCTGAATCCTGCCGTAATAACTCAATTTATTGCATGCACAAAACAGGACATTTTCTCTACTCCCCTCCCTGCCTCTCCCCTCCCCTTCAACCCTCTCTCTTGGTCCCCATGCTCCCAATTTACTCAGGAGATCTTGTCTTTTTTTACTCCGCATGTAAATTAGATCTATGTATGTCTCTCTTAGGGTCCTCAATTGTGGTCTAGGTTCTCTGGGATTGTGATTTGTAGGCTGGTTTTCTTTGCTTTATGTTTAAAAACCACTTATGAGTGAATACATATGATATTTGTCTTTCTGGGTCTGGGTTACCTCACTCAATATGTTTTCTAGCTGCAGCCATTTGCCTGCAAATTTCAAGATGTCTTTATTTTTTCTGTTGTGTAGTACTCCATTGTGTAAATTTAACGCATTTTCCTTATGCATTCTCTGGTCAAGGGGCATTTAGGTTATTTCCAGGTTCTGACTATGACAAACAATGCTGCTATGAACATAGTTGAGCACATGTCCTTGTGGTATGATTGAGCATTCTTTGGATATATACCAAAAAGTAGTATTGCTGGGTCTTGAGAAAGGTTATTTTAAATTTTCTGAGAAATCACCATACTGATATCCAAAAGGGGTGTACCAACTTGCATTCCCAAAAGCAACGCAGGAGTGTTCCCTTTTCCCAACAACCTCTCCAGCAGAAGTTGTCATCAGTGTTTTTGATCTTGGCCATTCTTACAGGTGTAAGATGGAATCTCAGAGTTGTAAAACAGGACATTTTACATGTTGAATTTTAGAAACACATTGCTGAAAAGTATAAAATGCTGTTCAGAAAATTGATTATTATGGTAAAATTACTTTTAAACTTAAAGCAACCAAAAAGGGACATTTGTGCAAGAATCATCCGTAAGATGGAACAAATAATTCAACAGATTTTTCAATTGCACATATTCGTGTGTGTGTGTGTGTGTGTGTGTGTGTGTTTGAAACAGAACAGAAATTTGAACTTTTTTCAAACTACAAAAAGAAAGACTGGAAAGAAGAAAGGAGGGAGGAAGGAAGGAGGGAAGAAAAGGAAAGGAGAAAATATAAGGCAAAAAAAAAACCCTTCAAATAAATACAAATGGCAAGGAGAAACAGTGAAACACTAAATGTTATACACTGTGAGTGCCTGCAAAACTACCAGCCAAAGTATGGTATTCTGAGAATACAGCTTGTGGTCAGAAGTACTAACACACGCTCCTAGCTCAAGTAACAGTGGCACTTAGCCATCTTTACTCAGAGAGTCCACCAGGCCTTTTTACTTATGTTTTCCCCCATCTGTCTGATCGAGCAGACCTCTATACAGTATACCATACACCACGTAAACGAGAATGCCATCTGGAAATCTCCCCAGTCTTTGATGTTTAGTAATTGCAGACTCCTACACTGCTTGCCAAATATTCGCAGACACACTAAAGCACCAAATCATCTGTTAAAAACAAAACAAAAAAATATACTAATAATTAAGGCTTAAACATCTGGTGAAATGGGCCAAGTCAAAAGTGAAAAAAAAAGGTCCCATTATTAAGTTTATATCATTTTGTGACCCTTTAGGGTGTAGAAAAAAATCAGGGAATAAGGAAACTTAACTAGAATCCCTGGAACTTTTAGGATAATACATGATTCAATTTAACCATAGCTTTTATTTACCATATCACTAGAGGCATCATCATTTCAGGACAATTTTACAGAAACTGATAAGTCAGCCATGTCCAGAAGCTGGCAGTGAAGTGTTTCAAAGAAGTTGTACATTCGTGCCTTCCTGCGTGGCCTGCACAACAAATGACGGCTCCGGAGCGCACATGCAGGGTCTGACTTGCACTGGACTTCTCTCAAGTTTGTCATGGAGTTGAGAAGGTTAAATGTCCATACGCAGATCAGGTTTCCAGACGGCCTGTAGAGCTCACCCTCAGAAGACCAGTCTGACTTTCACCCTCTCTTTTCCTTCGGCCTTCAAAACCCTTGCACTCAACCACCGGACAATAGAAGGCCATTCTGTTTCACTGCAAAGGGCGGCCAACAAAACAACGCTTCTTGTGGACTCCACAGAGCTTCCGGAGAAAACACGCCTCCTCTACAGAGATCTGAAGCAAACCACTAGCATGAGGGGTTTCTGTTAGAATCCATATGCAAACAGCCACTGAAGGAGCTGCGGGAGAGAGTTGTTGATTCAGCAGAAACGTATCAGGAAACACATTTTGTCCTTTCCAATGACCATCTTTAATGCTCACAGAGAACTTGTGTGGTTTGGATTCACTTGTCTCAGAATTATAACTAAAATTAAACCACGCAGAAATGCAAAAATTTTAACTCTTACAAAAAAATCTTGAGACGGATAACATACACAGGATGCTAACTGTGACGACAAATTTATTAATGTGCTTAAGACAACTGAAATAAGAGGACATAAATGGGTGTTTGTTTACCTAGTGCCTAGAATGCTACTTGACACTTAACAGGTAATCCACCAATTGTGAATTAACTCAACCATCTTCTGTAACCAAACACTATTTCTTCTTTCATGAAAGAAACATCACAAATCACAAAAGCAAGTGAAAGGTAACAACCACAAAGACACTACTAAGCCAAAAGCATCTCAGTTGTTCTACAGAGAAGACGAGTGAGGTGCAGCCACCCTGCAGTGTTCGTCACACGCTCATGAAGACAGGCACAGTGTTTCTGCTAGCTCGAGCACCCATTACACGCTCATGGCTACAAAGGAGACAACTGCGGACACATGCAGTGTGAACTAACCTCAGACGCATTGGGCCAGGTGACAGAAACCAGACTCCACTCACGTGATGTTCTGGAAAAGCAGGGGCCCAGCTAGAGAGAAGAGCTCACCACAGAGGAAGGGACAGAGAATGTTTGAGGTGACAGACTGGTTTTGGTGGAACTGATTGCATAGCAATGTACACTGACAAAAACTAATAGAACTAGTGATGGAAAGAATACACAACATGTCCACTACACCAATTCTATTAGGCTCTAGTCCATTCAGCAGATGATCTACTGACTTAAAATGAAGAAATGTAGTAAAAAGGACTAAAAGTTTGTTCATATATTGTTAAATATAGTAAAAAAAGGACTAAAAGCACATTACTGATATACTTCACATTCTAATTTTTAAGTATTATTTTTTTGTCTAAATGAGATGTCTTTGACTCTTTTTTCATAGTCTACTGTTTAAACTTATCTAGATTTAATGTTACTGCAAATAATCTGACAAATCAATTTTTAAAAATATTTCCTCATACTTAAAATATTTTAGAATTTTGGAAATTTTTATTGCCATACATATACAAGAGGAGAATTTCTATTTTTATTAGTTATGATTTTAAATTAAATAAGTGAAATTGAAGCTAGGTGCATGCCTGTAATTCTAGCATGAGGGAAGCTGGAGACAGGATGATTATAAAGTCAAGGGTTGCTGAAGCTACATAACGAGATCCTGTCTCAATACAGGTATAAATTTTTAAAAAGGTTAAATTGAGCTTGAATTTTTATTATCATATTTTGAATTTTACAACAGTTTATATACATATTTTACATCTATAAAAAGAAAAGCATTCCTTCCCCACAGCTTTAGTCCTCAAAATTATTATTTAAATAAACTTTTTCTAATTAAAATAATTTTTTTATATTTTTCCTAGTGGCATGCAAATCTTGTTCTTGTGTGTATATATTGGTTTCTATGTGTGTGCAGATGCATGTGGACATGTGGACATGCAGGCATGTGCATGAACAACAGGGGTCCACACTGATCATCGTGTGTGTGTGTGTGTGTGTGTGTGTGTGTGTGTGTGTTGGCTTGTGTCTATGTGTGTGCAGATGTATGTGGGCATGCAGGCATGTGCATGAACAACAGGGGTCCACACTGATCATCATGTGTGTGTGTGTATGTTGGCTTGTGTCTATGTGTGTGCAGATGTTTGTGGACATGCAGGCATGTGCATGAACAACAGGGATCCACACTGATCATCTTGCTTAGCTGCTCTCCACCCTACCGAGCCAGGGTCTCTCTGTGAACCTGGAACTCAAGAAGTCAGCTAGACTGCCTGGCCAATGAGCTCCAAAGATCTTCCTGTCTCCACTCCAACTAGGGCTGGGGTTAGAGACGTGCACCACTATTTTACGAGTGCTGGGAATCAAATGTAACATCTTCATAATTGTACACTGGGCACTTGATTAAATGCCTCCCCGGCCTCTTTTTAATGGGGGGTGGGGGTGGGGGTTACTGATTTAGAATCCAGGATTTAGAGTCCAGGTACAATGCCTGCCTATAATTCCAACACTCCCCAGAGAAGCTGAGGCAGGAAGAGTAGAGATCAAGGACAGACCCAGGTGTGGTGAGTGGTGACTTTTGAGGGAATAGGCAGGTAGGTCAGGCAGGACTTCAAGGTCAGCCTGGTCTACAGAGTGAGTTCTACCTAATCCAAGTAAAGTAAATAAAAACGAAAAGTGTTCAAAGCCACTCTGAGGTATACAGCCTTGGTCTCAAAAGAGAAAAAAAATGCCTAAATATTTTAAGGTAAAATCTAGCCTAACCAGATCCAGCAAGTTCCAGGTCAATAAGAGGCTCTGTCTCAAAAAGAGGAGGATGGTTCCTGAGGAACAACACTTGCAGCTGTCCTCTGGCCTCCACATACATGTGCACGCACACACACACATACACACAGACACACGCGTGCACACATGCACGCACATGCACACACAAATAAAATAACATCTTGCCATGTCTAACTCTCAAAACAGTACACAAAAGACTCGCTCTAAACTGCACACGCCTGTCACACCTGTCAGCATCTCAGGTATACTGTTTTGGTGCAATGAGTCTTTAATATCTTGAATCACAAATTTTTAAATATTTTCAATATAACCGGTTTTGTTTGTAGTATCAGGTGCACTGTTTATTCTACAGGGTGCTTTTAAGGTATATAACGAACTGTAAAAATGGCCTTTGGCATAAAACCTGTCAAGATCTGCTGCAGAGAACTACACTTCAGATTTTAAGGCACCTCTGACATAACGCCAGAAATTCCACAGGCAGCTTCCTCCACAGGGCCACAGCTGACGTGTAGAGATGCTTTCTGACTTAAGCTTGCTACTTTATTGAACTTGTAAAGTTTGTTGTATTGATCAGAATTCATTGTATAGACACACATATATATGAGAATTACTAATTATAAGAGAACTATAATCGACTCACTGGCTGGGGGTCAGAAAAGCCACACTGTTACCTCTAACAAGCGGCAGACCCAGAGGAGTCGGTGCTATGCTATCAGGCCCAAGAAGCCCAAAGTACGAGATCCTTGAAGGGAATTTATGGAAAAGGGAAAACAAAACAAAAAAATAAAAAATAAAAAATCCCTGATGTCCCAGCTGAACGACAGGCAGAAAGAAAACCTCCCTGCTTGTTTCATCCCATTCAGGCCTTCAACTGGTTAAATGCGGCACACCCACACTAGAAAGGAGAATCTGTTTTACTCAACTCAAAGGTTACACTCATCCAGGAACACCCTCTAAGGCACTCCTAAAAAGAAATACTGACTGACCAAATGGATGGGCACCCCTGTGATACATAAAGTTCACATCACTCAGCTAATAGTTCCCAACAAGTTATGTTGGAAAGTCCATGATTCGGTGTTAGGTTAGTTACATTTTGCTGCTGTGATAAAGTACCACGACCATAAGCAACCCGGGAAGGACAGTTTTATCTTGTCTTCCATCTAACGGCCAAGGCAGAAACTCAAGGTAAGACCCTGCGGCTGGAACCGAAGGAGAATCATTGTAGAAATGCTCTTTACCTGTTTGCTTCCTCGGGCTTGCTCAGTTACCTTAGAGATCCCAGACCCTCCTGCCCAGGGACAGGACCTCTATCAGTGTGCCACAGAGAAATGTAATGAGACCCACAAGACAGTAATAGTGGTACATTCCAAATGAGTAGCAAAATCTTAATGCTGCATAGACTATAAGAGTAGTATTTCATTATTTCCAGAACTGATAAAGAAAAATGACTATGCAAAGAGATATGATCATAAGACTTCTAAGTAGACTAAAATACAATTATAAATATTAAAACAATGGAAAAGGAGAAATCCCAGAGTAAATATCAGAGAACAGACATCTAATAATGGTAGCTATAGATCCAAATGTAACGATCACACTGAATGTAAATGGTCTAAACATACAAATAGAAACTGGCAATGGCTGCATAGATCACCCCCGCGTCTCCATATGCCAGCATTTCCAACTTTACATCGTAATTTGATGTCTGTGATCCCTTGAAACCAGCAATAAATACCTTCATGCTACATGTTGTTCTCAAAGAAGGAATAATTGTTTTCCACTTTCCTGATAAACTGAATTTTCCTGAGGACTTTAAAAATCATAAATTGCCTGAGAAATTAAAGTTTCCTATCTTAAGATATAAGGTATTAGACTTCTCCTAGATGTCATACAGTGACTTTTATTTTTTTAAACTTAACTTTAAAAGACAAAATTTAGTTTTAATGATTTTAAATTTGAAAATAGAAATTGTATCTGTTACATATATTAGGGAAATGTACACAGTGTAGAATGAATAACTTAAAGTAATTAACATATGTCACCCCCACATTCCTTATAAGAACACAGAATTTAGGAAGATGTCTTTAATGTGATGGTGGTTGAAAATTACTTTATTTATATTCATAACTATTATAAATTTATTCCGAATTGACCCATCACTATAAAGATTTCCTTCTCTCATCTACATTTTGTTTTTTATTTGGGGTAGGATTTCTAGCTGATTTTTTTGGTCTGATTTGAAGGATATTTTAGGTGGGGCCTCACTGCCTGATCCAGGTTGATGCACAACTCTCCATGCACTTCAGCTGATTTCAAATTTGAAATCCTCCTGCTTCCACCTCTGTTTAATTTTTCAGAACAAGAACACTGCACTGTCTAACAGAGGATCTTCATCTGTATTTCTTGTTTGTGTTTTTCCATACCTTTACTTGGCCATTCTGTAACATTTGGTTCTAGCTATTTGAGACAGCGCATCGTGTGGCCCAGGCTGGCTTCAAACTCAATACGCAGTTATGGATGACCTTATACTTCCAATTCCCACCCCTCCTCGCCGCCTTTACCTCCCGGGTACTGGGTTTGTAGGCCTGCACCACAATGCCCAGCTTATGCCATGCAGGAAATCAAACCCTGTACTTTGTTCAAGATAGGAATGAACTCTATCAACTGAGCTATATCCCCAGCCCGGTTCTGAATAATTCTTCTGCACAGTGTAGTTATTTTGAGCTTTATCAAATAATCAAAAACAAGTTTTAGTAATCTGATTTATTTATATTCACTGATCTGACCAATGTTTGATCATGATCCTATTATTACATTTGAATATACACTTGTATATTCTAAAAATAGGGAATTAGACATCAAATCAGTAAAAAATTAAAAGACAGCAGAAGGATGAGCATTTCCAGTTTCAATTTCATTTCAGCTAATGGCCCAAATCATGAACTTAGTATCGAGCTCACTAACCAGACCTGTCACTATAGTAACACTCACCCTCATCTCAAAATTACTTATTTGTCTTGATGCGGTAGTCTGTGCCAATTAATTCCAACTACTCAAGAGACTGAAGCAAAAGATCAACTAAATTCAAGGCAGGCTTGGGTAATTTATAAATGCAAACTCTGTCTCAAAATAAAAGAGAAGTGGGGAGGGCTACAGTTAGATCAGTGGTAGAGTTCTTTCTGAACCTACAAAAGACCCGGGGTTCATTGTCCAAGCCTCTGATAAAATCTCTGACTTTGACACATGTGCATAGAAAACAGGAAGCTGGGCTAAACTAGAGTCCCATAGGCAACTCTGAGGACGAAGAAAAGAATTACTCTGTAAAGATATTCCTTAATAGCTTTCTAGAATCTCCACTTAAAGGAGCCAAAGCAGGAAGATCTTAGACTATGAGACACTGACTGATTGCTAGCTTACTTTTTTCTCAAATTGAAATAATAGATACCACCAGAGTGTAGTAAACACACGTGAAAGTATTACAATTGAAACTTCTTTAATCACATGTGTGTATTAGATGGTCAGGGCTGCCAACATAAAGGATAGTACAACAAGCAGGGCTGTCTAAACAAAATCAATTTATTTCTCAGTTGTGAAGGCTGGCATTCTGGGATCCACCTACTGGCAGGGTTGGTTTCATCCTGACATTTCTCCTACTCCACATACAGGCTTCTGATCCACCGACTATCAACTGCTCCCTGTGTCCTCACAGCTCTTTCTTCTATAATAAACCTTAATAATTCTCATTATCATGGCATTAGGGCCTACCCTAAAGATCTCCCTTCAATTACGTAGTTAGGGACTTTACCTTTCTGATTACATTCTGAGGTACTGGGAGTTACAATTCCAACATAAGAATTCTGGAGTCATGCAATACATAGCATAATAAGGCTTTTCTAACATGTGTGTGTGTTAATTTATAATATAGATATACTATGTCACAATCAAGTCAGAAAATACCTTTGAAGACTCTGAATAATTTAAAAGATATTGTAACTCTTAATATTGTACTGCAGTCTTTGACTCCGTTCAATCTTCAGATTCCTGTGAATACTCACGATGGAATCACCATCATAAACTCAAGCACTCCTACTGGTATTCTTAACGAGGAAAAAAAATTATATCAGTGACCTTTTAGTGTAAAAGCTCTGGAACTCCTAGTCCTATGATTTTCCAAAAACATTTTCTATTGTTTTAATCCACAGTTACCAGTTTAGACCAGTGAGAGTCC
Source organism: Microtus oregoni (assembly GCF_018167655.1). NCBI lineage: Eukaryota > Metazoa > Chordata > Mammalia > Rodentia > Cricetidae > Microtus > Microtus oregoni. The sequence continues at coordinate 1,332,784 of NW_024543091.1, read as the reverse complement.
AATATAAACTATCTTCTACCTTCAAATTCAAAGGCTCTGGGTGTCTGGGAACAGAAGAGTTGGCGGTTGACTTAGATATATCACAAATCTACGTGCATAGCCTCAGGAAAAATAATGATATCTTTTTCATATTCTCTCTATTATACAAAACAATAATCACTTGTCTTAAACTGCAGTGCTTTCTGCTCCTAATCGTAAGATGTGTTTCTTTCTCTTTTCCTCATAACAAACCAAAGTAGCTCCTGATAAGATGAAAAGCAGGCAGCTATGCAGTACTTCTCAGAAATTCGACTTTTAGATCCCAAAGTTAATAACACGTCCAAATTATACTTTTTTGAGAAACTGTCACTAGGTACAACTGGATCAACATTCCTATAATACCTAAGAGGGGAAGCATGTAGAGATGCATAGGAACAATCACAGATAATAAAGTTCTCAATTAGTGTTTTCCTACAAATGCATAAACAAAGTGAGAAATAATAAAAATAATATTTTATTGTATATATAATTTTAATTTTTGTACATCAGTTTATAAAACATAAATATTGACCACATAAAATTTCTGAAAATATACAAGCCATCTAAATCAAAAGCTATCCTAGAAATAAAAAAATTTAAATTAAACATGCTACATATACATATCTATATGGTGGGCATAGATGAGCATCTTAAAATAGTACTTCAGGCTGCAGAGTACGGTGGCTCACACCTGCAATTGTAGCACTCAAGCGGCTAAGGCAGCAGGATTGCTTTAAGTTCAAGGCCAGCCTAGTCTATAAAATGAATTTCAGGCCAGCTTGGGATATACCAAGTGAGATCCTGTATCAAAAAAAATTATGTGTGTGTATGTGTGTGTGCTATAGTAAATAGAAGATAGTAAATCCCCTAAGCATGAGACAGATGTACTTTCCAGCTATGATGGAATCAGCCTGAAGTGATACACATTTGATTTTTAGCAAGCAATCGGGTTCAGAATTCTGAAGACCCTATGTCTCTCAGGTTTTCTTTTTTACTTCATGTCTACTGTTAACTTTGATTTTGCTGATTTTTACCTCCTCAAGATTATCCATAAGTTGGTGTGAGAGATCCTGCTGTCTGTATGTTGCTTTTCTTGGTTAATGAATAAAGAAAACTGCCTTGGCCTGTTGATAGGTCAGAACTTAGGTAGGCGGGGAAGACAGACTGAATTCTGGGAGGAAGAAGGCAGAGTGAGAGAGACACCATGGAGCCGCCAGAGTCAGACAAGCCGGAACTTTGCTGGTAAGAAATGACCTCATGGTGATATACAGATTAATAGAAATGGGTTAAATTAAAATGTAAGAATTTGCCAATAAGAAACTAGAGCTAATGGGTCAAGCAGTGATTTAATTAGTACAGTTTTTGTGTTGTTATTTTAGGGCTAAGCTAGCCGGGCGGGTGGGATGAATAAGCAGGCCCTCCTACAACAATAAGTGGTTAAAATTTCACAGATTGTAAAGATTAAGCCAAATTCTAACATTTCTAACTATATTCCATTATACACTAACAGACTGAAATGAACTTTAGGCTTCAGTATAAATGTGTGGTAGTTAGATATAAGTTATTTAGTTACATTTGTGAGCATACTGTCTTAGGATGATGCCAGAACTAAGACTTGGGAAGCCACCTGCATCTGTTGGGGTGGTAGCTAATGCCTTTAATCGGAGCATTTGAGAGGCAGAGGCAGGCAGATGGCTATTGAGTTCAAGGCCAACCTGGTCTTCACAGTGAATGTCATTCAGGCCAGCCAAAACTACACAATCAGACCTTGACTAAATAAATAAATAAATACCGACAACATAATAAATATAAGCTAATATGGGACAACCAAATGTATAAGTGTTAAGCATTAAATAATGATAATGGAAATAAGATAATTAGGAAAGGCTTCCACAGGGAAATTATTACTGAATCAATTAATATCCTTTTAATTCTAGGAATTGCACAAAAATGGAAAGAAGAAAATCATCAAATATATTTTAAGCTGAAGGCTAAGTTTGGGAGTTAATCAGATGACTCTGCTATATATAGGAAAACAATAATTTTACTTCAACTTAACAGGAAAAACACTCTGAATACCTGACTAACAGAAGGAGACAGTGAATGGAACGCTAAGTGGTGGAGATGCTGGAGGTGTGTGTGTGTGTGCGCGCGCACACGCGGTGCCTCTAGCTGTAAGCTACCTGATACAGTCTGGGAACTGAACTCAGGTCTTCTGCAAGAGCAGCTGTCACTCCTAACCACTGAGCCATCTCCCCAGCCCCCACAGATGATTCATCCACACCTATATGTAAGGAAATAATACTAACGAAGTGTGTCTTAGTCACCCAAAGGCAGGACCATAAAATTCTTTCTACAACCAGATGACAGGCTAGGCTAGACTATTAGGGGACATTAAGAGAGTTAAAATTAGCATCATCCCTTTGGAGTCAGGTCACCTCAAAGTAAATAAATAAATAAATAAAACAACTGAATTAAAAATCCTGTCCTACTAATGAAGACAGAGGACTCTTGAATGTACGACAGCTAACCGCTTTCAATGACAGGACTTTCACGAGGCACCATACTGATCCTAAGGCTAAATAAATTCATTTTATTGATTGCCCCAGGATGACCCAGATTTTTTTTTTTTTTCTTTTCGAGACAGGGTTTCTCTGTGTAGCTTTGGAGCCTGTTGTGGAACTCACTCTGTAGACCAGGTTGGCCTCAAACTCATATAGATCTGCCTACCTCTGCCTCCCGAGTGCTGGGATTAAAGGTGTGCGCCACCACCACCCGGCTGACCCAGATTTCTACGTCACTGTTTTCTCTGTATTTGATATATTACAGAAAAATGTGTGAATACATTAACGCTACATTTTTCTACCATTGCTTCAAGATCTATGTGACAATGTTATCCTAAACTGGCATCAGCTGTTACAGGACGGGAGCTTCTGAACACAGTGGGGTAAGCATACCTTTGCTAAGGGATGGTCAGGCCTGTCTACCCACTCTTAACAAACACGTCAATCTTAAGAAAAGCAAACAGGTTATACTACTCAGGTGATCTTGTCAAAGCAATCCAGGATTTCGTCATAAATTAGGGCAGGCAGGTAACAGGTGAAAGTCGTAAGTGGATCTGTCACGCCAAAGTTTACCTTTGTTCTAGTGAAAATAAGCCTTGACCTACAGAGTAATAAAGGAAGAAAAAAATCAAACTGGCAATTAAATTTATTTTGAGGGAAACATAAGTAGGAAATGTTAAAATTTTAGAGCATGTACTATAAAATAGCTATAATAATAAATGATAAAGATTTGTAAATGTCACCACCAAAAAATTGGAAACTCAAACTAGCTATAACAGATGAAATAATCACACCTCAGTAAGTTACTAATAATGATCAACAAGTCACCAACAACACGACTAGCAGGGAATGAACAGATGATCCACTTGTTAATAAAAAAGGAGGTTCACTAAACTGATAACCCAAATGAGTGAACAGGTCTCCATGCTGACACTCAGGTCACGCTCCACATACTGAATAAATTGGAAATGTCAGGAACACACACACACACACCAATCTAAAGACAAACCACGCTGTAAAATAAGACCTAGTTATTTTTTTTTTTTTAAAAAAGATTGATTCTAAAGTGTTTTTATTTAGGAGAGTTCTTGGGTGTGGAGTGGGAGAAGAGATGTCACAGCTTGGGGAAAAAAAAGAACTCTGATTAGGGCATACACTGAATTTCCTTTCAATAAAAAAAAAGAGAGAGAGAGAGAGAACGGGTTAATAACTTCCCAAGAGCTAGAATTTAGAAAGAAAAAAAAATGGATAAAATAAACGGCTTTACCACAATCTCACGTAAGTTTCCCCAGCAAGGCATGCACGCAGGGTCCAAGAGAAGCCACCCACCATGCATCCTTAGCCTCTTAACCATACCATCCCAGAAACCAAGAGGCCCTGCATCCCCCCACAGGGTCGATGGGCTCCCAGGCACTCAACCCATCTCTGTTCAGGCTGGACCAGCAGAGCCACTGTCTCCACAGCAGCCTCCAGTCACTGCCAGTCCAGCCAGTCACCTGTACAAGGATGGCACATCGCGGCTGCCCTGGCCGCCCGCCCGCCTGCCACCCTCACAGAAACCGCTCAATGGCCACACTGGACCACACGTCCCTTCCCGGGCTGGGCTCCTGGTCCTCGGGAGAAGGGCAGACAAAGCAGTCCGGGGCACAAGTTACATCTCTCCCGGGGGTCCCCCAGCGGATGCCGAGGGGCGCGGGCGCCGGCTCCTCCGTGGCCTCCCCGGACGTCCCCTCGGTGGGACGCGGGTCCCCGCGGCCCAGGGGCCGGCGGCGGGACCCGGGGCGGCTCTCCGCGGGGCCGCGGGGCTCACCTTGTTGAGATGCGGGTCCCGCGTCAGCAGGTAGCCGCGCTGGTGGGTGTGGCGGCGGCGGGGGGCTCGGGGCTCCATGGCAGGCACGGTGGCGGGGCGGGCGCGGAGTGCGGCGGGCGGCGGCCGCGCGAGGGAAGGCCCCGCGGCCGGGGGCGGGCGTGGGTGGCGAGAGGGGGTGGCGAGGCGGGAGGAGCCCGCGCCTAGCCGCCGCCGCCGCGGCCCGGCGGCCCGCGAGAAGCGCTGAGTCACGGCGGCATCAGCCGAGCCGCCGTGCGAGCAGGCGGGGGCGGGGCGCCGGGCGGGCGGCGGGCGGCGAGCGGGCCACCTGGGCCCGGACGGGTGAGGGGCGGGCCGCCCGGAGTCCTGGCTTCCTCCGCGTGGTCCACTGTCCTCCCCTAACCCCGCCGTTCTGGATGCCAGCCATGCCCCGATGCAGGAGGGGGTGAACTTTGACACAGAAAGCCCAGGCCTCGATGGCACTGGGCGAGGGAGCGACTCCTCGGCTGTTTCAGAGTAGTGTCTAATGGGAAGTATATCTGAATGTGATAAACGGAAAGGTGTTAACAGCGCAGGGGGTCCAGTGAACAGTCCTACTGGGCTTAAGGACGGTTTTCCTGAGTGTTCTGGAAACCAAAATGTTAATTTTGCAAGACTATGGTTTCTCCTTTGATGAAAGAGGGTCAGTATTGAAATTCTGTGGTTGTATTATTGATATTTATACTTGAAGATTCAAGGACTGGAGAAGTAGACAGATCCCATTCCGCCAAAAGGAATGTCTGATTTAAAAAAAAGAAAAAGTAGCCTTCAGACGCCAATGCCTTCCGTGCCTCCTTTCTTTTCTGTAAGGTAGGATGGCCAGATTCTACGGTCTTCATCTAGACACTGCAGGACAGCGTGTGGGGTTATATATTGCCTTTGTACCAATAAAATAGACGTTCCTACATTTCTGATTGCTTTGCTTCACCTATCAATACAACAGTAGTTCTTGGGCTATGTTTGAATGAATACAGAAGTTGCTTTGGCCTACTTTTTAAATAGAATAGAATCAGGTATTTTATAGAGAACATTTTATTAGCATCGCAGAGTTCTTCAAAAACAATTCTTGCATTTAAGTACACCTTTCATTGTGAATTTTATAATCCATAAATGATTAACCTCGTAACATCTGAGAAGAAGGTGTACTTTACAAAGCTCACTCTCCTAAATTAGAGGAGGCGCTTTTTAATTAGAGTCCTTTGTGTGAGCCAAAAACAGTTTAACAGCCAATCTCGAAGATGGTCAAGGAGAGGCAAAATAAAACGGTATTAATGAAGCTGTTAGGACATGAATTTAAAGATGTTACTTGTCCATTCCTGTTTCTGGGACTTAAGGTCTGTAACCAGGAACACAGATACAGAATAACCCGTAAAGACCAAAAGGCCTCTTCCTACTTGCCAACGTAACAAAGGATTAAATAGAACAAAACCCCTCCAGGGTAGGTAAACTTCCTATCTTTTACTTGTATGCTTGCTGCTTTTCCGATGACAGTTCCGGTCTTGCAGCCCAAGGAGCTATTTTGTACATCCACAGGCACTTCCACAAAGCACTCCAAAGAACCAGTTCCCCATGTGTCCACAAGAAACACCACACTTTTCACTCTTTTTAATTGTTTGTAAAATTAGGTTTTATCGCCAAAACATAGATAAACAAGTGCATAGATTTGAAAAAAACAAAAACAAAACTCCTTTGCCTTCACTTCCCTTGGAAGAAACTGTATTTGCAGTGTCACTCTGTGCATAATTGATAATGTTAAGAATGTTAAAAATAGGTGCTGAAGAGATAGCTCAGCACTTAAAAGCACTCGGTGCGCTCACAGAGGTCTCAAGTTCAGTTCCCAAGGTCCAAGCGGTGTGGTTTACAACTATCTGGAACTCCATCCAGTGCCTCAGACACTGCGTGCATGCGGTACACTACATGCATGCAGGCAGACATTTATATGCATAAAATAAATTGTACATAAAATAGAATGTTCGAAGTAGAGGCTGGAGCATTTGTTTAGCATGACTGAAGTTCTTAGTCCAACCTCCAGTGCATAAGGTATTCAAAATGCATTCAAAATATTTGCTGAACCCTTACCATATACTAACCTTCAGGCTGGGTCACCATTACAGCCAATATATAGGAAGAGATGTAGAAAATCCCAACATCTAAACTATGAGAAATTAGAGATTTCAGCAATTAGCAACATGAAGTCGCATTTTAAAATATGCTTTTACTTATTTTATTTATTTATTTTTTTAGCACAGGATGTTTTCTCTTTAAGTACCTGAAAATGTCTTTTAATGCTGGAAGCATTTTCTCCGGGGTAACTACAAGAGAAAACCCATAATGCCTCACTTTACATGTATGTGGCAAATATGTCCTCCACTGAGGTAGCCCTGGAAATATTCCATCAACACAGAATGGGAAACTCTGTGTAGACAGGTCATAGCTGACATACATGTCCATCAAAATGCATTAAAGCGACTAGTTCAGAATCTGGACTCTGCAGTCAGATTTCCTTGGCTTATTCTGGCTTATCTGTCCAAAGCTTGTGTGCCCTTGACAACTTAGTAACCCGCCTGTCTCCCTTACTTTCTTCAATAATACGAACTATGTATTGTGAACTGAAAAGAAAAGAAGTGAGGCACATCGTTCTGGTTTCCTAATTTTATCTTTTTTCCCCCATTTTTGAAGTGGGAACATAGTTCCCCCACTGCCACAAATATGCAGTTGAGTCTCCCATGTTTGGGGAAACCTCAGGGGTTAGCAGACTTGGAGTGGAATGGTGAGCTTTGCCTTAGGAAAGCTGCCTACATGACCATGGTATTTCCCCTGCCAAGTAAGTCTGCAACTTACCTTTACAATGAAAAACATTATCATCTGCCACAACAAAAGAAAATTAATTTGGGTGTTATCTATGTTTTGCTTTTGTGCTTTGGTTTTGGATTTGTTTGTTTGGTTTGGTTTTTGGTTTTGTTGGGTTTGTTGTTGTTTTTGAGACAGTTTCCCTAAATAACCCAAGTAGACCTGGAACTTGTGATTCTTCTGCCTCAACCTCAGTATTGCGATTACAGGTGTATCCCACCATGCCTGACTTCTGAACTTGCTTTAGGAATACAAATTTTACTTAAAATTTTAAGAGTTAGAGGCCTTTGTGTTACAAAGCAGGATGAACAGACTTTATTACGGTTAAGTGTTAACCTTGTGTGATTGATAGCATTGTGCTCAATTTTTCTGTTTGTATTCAATTCTCTTTTATAATAAAGTAAGTGGTTTTTGAAATTGTTTTTGTCTGCATTGTATTTTTTTTTAATTCAGAGAAAAGATATTTGGTTACTTCTCTTAGGTAATATATTAGAGAAAAGATATTTGGAAACAGATTCATGCAAGGATTTTTGTTTTGGTTTGGTTTGCTTTGGTTTTACCAGATATCACATAGCTTCCCCAATATGTAATTTATCTATCTAGGTCTAAGGTCAGCTATGAAGTGTATGCTAAAGTTCGCCTTTCTCATTAGCTTCTCTAGGCTGAAGAGCAGGAGCTCTGTTCGGTCTACAGGAATGAGAAAACGTGTTCCTCTCCAAAGTGGAGAAGGACATAGAGTATCCCAGTCGGGTGCTCTGTGACATTGCCTCAAGACAATTAAACAATGGCAATCACCATGTGCTCTCCGCCTAATGGGAGACTGGTCTAGTTTCTTAGTACCTGGCCCATGGTTTCTCACATGGCCACAGTGAGAGGAACTGACATGCCCATCAAGTTTCAGCTACTCTGAAGGCAGTATGACTTTTAAAGCAGGAATTCATCAAGCCAGCCAAGGGAACATAGTGAGTGAGAGCTTATCTCAAGAAAGAAAGAGGAGGGAAGAGAAGGAGAGGGGAAGTCGGCTTGGAACAAAGTGTATCTGCCTGGCAGTTGGGGCCTGTCTGGTTACATACACATAGGCCCTGTTTCCCTCTGTATCTGTCTTCAGGGAGTCTCAGGGTCTCTTCATACGTGGCTCCTCATTATGGGCTGATTTGAGGTTCTCAAGCACTAGCAAACAATCGACATGGATCCTGGCCTGTATGGATGCCGAGCAAGTATTCCAAAGGACAGGCTAGACAGTGATTTTCCTCCAGAAAACCTAGCCTGGGAAGTCACATATTGCCAGTTCTCTGTGACGCTAATGCGAGGCATGTCAAAGTCACATTGTAAGAAGAGTTCGCTTGTTACAGAAGCAGTTGAAGCGGCTTTGAAAACGCGCTTCCGCTCTGGTCCATGAAGCGCTCTGTTCAGCTGTGCCCATCACTAACTCACCTAGCATATGGAGTGGGTGATAGGCTTGACATAGATTACAGACAGGTATATAAAGTGTGTATAAGTGAGCAAGTTGAGAAGAACCTAGTTCAGTAATTTAAAGAGTGCATATATCAGATTGGTAAAGTACCAGAGCTCATGAGGACCCGAATCAATCCCTAAAAGCCAGGCTTGGAGCATGCACTTGTAACAATCCCAGCATTGCGGCAGCAGAAATGAGTGGGGCCCCTGGGCTCCCTGGGCAGCTAGCTTGGCCTAATCAAGTTCACTGAGCGATCTTGTCGTAACAAGGTGGACAGCTCCTGCAGAACAACACACGAGGGACCTCTGGCCTCCATACGTGTGCACACGTACACATATGAACCCACGCACAAAGTATATCATCATAATTCAGTTCAAATTCAGACTTAAACCCTTAGGGTTATTTTCAGTATATCTGTTGCCATGGTTACTGCTGATCACTGTCTAGGAAGAGGTTTCAAAACGCCTTCCAAATTCCTTTCCTTGTGGATTAGTGAGATGCATTTTCTTTAAATTTTTTGAAAAATAGAAATCCCTTAAAAATATGTTACGACTCATTCAGAGTGTTAAATTACCCACAATACAACATTCTGCAATGTACCTTAAGTATCATAGTTAGATCACTAAATTACACTAGTTTCATAGAAGGTGAACAAGGAGCCATAAAGGAATTACATATTTGAGACAGGCCAGCTTGTTCTACAGAGAGAGTTCCAGGACAGCCAAAGCTACACAGAGAAACCCTATCTCAAACAAACAAACAAAAAATATTTGAAACATGGCTGAGCCTGTTAGAACCATGCATTACTTAGCTGTAATAACCAGTATAGTAATAACTAATAATATTAAAAATAATGCCAGAATCTGAATAGTAATGATAGATAATTTTTTAAGTTAGAAAATATGCTCCAAGACTGTTAACAGTACATTTTGTTTTATAATTCTACCATGTTTGAGGTTTACATAAAGGGCATATATTATTTCACATGCAGGAAAAGCATTTTAAGAAGTTTGCAGCATACTTGGAGGTGGGGGTGTGATCAATGCATTATTCTGTAAGGTTTGGGGGATCACCATCTTTTCTTCCCCGTTCCTGAGATGGTGGAAGTTGTGGGTCAGCAGTCTATTTCATCAGCCTCATGGATAGTGAGAACTCCTGACAGCTTACCAGCGGCCACTTAATCCAGCCACAAAATGCCAGTCTGAGAGGGGCCAGCTAAATTTCATAATACCAACGAGTGCCAAGCACCTGTGCAGATCCACCCGGCTCTCCTTACGCTGGAGTAACTAGATTAAAAAACAAACACAAGTGATCTAAAGGTAAAAACCTAAAATTAAAGAACTTTGCGGAAATGTCAAACTTTAAAAAAAACAAAAACAATATAGATCAAACTTATGATTTAACCCTGATTTATCTAATTAACAGGCTATCATATGGCTTAATTAATTAATATACGACTGATTTTCAAATACAACATGATGTTAATCTTTAAGTAATTATTTTATGTAGATTTTTACTTCTTGGTATCTATATATTCTGAACGTCTTAATTGTAGAGAAAGCCCACTTATAATTTTTTTCAAATCGAAGTTTGCCTTGAAAAAGATGTTAACATTCTTAAACGTCTTCTTGGGATGAGAGGCAAATTCTCGCTTTTAAACTGGCATTTACCTTGAGGGCCATGCTGAACTACTTGCCTTCTTATTTAAAGAATTTTTTAAAAAGTAATCAGAAAAAGTCCTCAAGGACAGGAAGAGCTTTATTAGGTTACTTTATTTCCTTTGAGTAATCTTAACAGACAGAATATTCTTGCTTTTGGAAGCCAACTCGTAACATATAAACTTTGTTAACTCAGAGCCCAGGCGCTATATCTGGTGGCTAGCATCCAGAGCTCCACCAGAAAAACAAGTAAGCGAGTATGAAGTACCAGCTCTCCCTCTGCAATGCCACCAAAAATTTGGCTTTCAGTGTCGTCCTAGGCAGACACTGCTGGTGTAAAGGTGGTGCTCCAGACTTTCTGGTTTGTGGGAGAGGCAGTGTGTTGAGGAAGTTGTGCTGGGAGAATTACACAAGAGATTCATTCATGGTGGACGAAGGGACCTGAGAGGAAGCACGTAGGCCAGAGCAGAAATGGGGAATGTTAAAATAAATTTTGTCATCGTGAAAACAGCAGGATCAAGCTATTCTTCTGAAGACACACTTAGATTTCTGAAGGGGAACTTAGAAATCTTTGGACAGGAACAAAAAATATAATTAAAAATAACAAAAAAAACAATTTTAATTGGTAAAAAAGGTTTTTGTTTGGCTGTTGTGTTTCTTTTTTCTTTTCTTCTCTCTCTCTTTCTTTCTTTCTTTCTGTGTGTGTGTGTGTGTGTGTGTGTGTGTGTGTGTGTGTGTGTGTGTTTTGAAATAACCAGGCTTGGGTCCTTGTTTTCCCTAAGAATTCACTTAGTCTTTGAAGACTTCCCAAGAAGCCTGGAATTTATACAGATAGAGGAATCTTTATGTGTAATTGTTTACAGTCAGCCTGTTTATACTGAGATTTGAAGATATATTTTCTTTGCTAGAGCCCAATGCCAGAGAAACTGAACTCAGTAATCACCTGCCCGGAGCTCCCCAACTCCCTCACCCACCCCACCCACCAGGCTGTTTACCTTCTGTGGCTAAAGGAAAGGGAAAGCTCCCAGTGCATCTCCCTCCCCCGGGCTGTGGAAGCTGCTCTGTCAAGCAGATAATGAAGCTGATAGAAGCAGACCGGTACCACCAGGGTCTTACAGTGACAGGAACTCCAGGGACTGTAGACACTGAAGAGTCCCACCCCCCCTCCTCCACTGCCCCCTCCCCTCATCCCCCCACACTGTTCTTGCATTTCTTTTCTTTCTTTATATTTTAACACCGTAACCCCAATACAAGGGGCAGTGTATGTATGGAAACAAAAAGACTATGCTGAGCTGGAAAGGGAAGAACTTCCCGAACACAGGCAAAATTAGGGCCCAAAGTATAAAAATATTGAATGAAAAGCCCTCGAGTTCTTAAAAATGAGTTCTGTAACCTTTCTAGGTATGCCAGAGAAAACTTTAAGATTTTACAGGTCAGAGTGGGCATGGCGCACGTACCTTTGGTCCCAACATTCAGGAGGCAGAGGCCCATAGATGTCTACAAGTTCTAGGGCAAGCTGATCTACATATTAGTTCCATGCTATCCAGGGCTGCAAAGTGAGACCCTGACTCACAAATTAATTAATTAAGTAAATTAAAAATAAAAGTTTTACAGGTCAAGTCCTACAGACTTTAATTCATACTCTGCCTATCTGTAGGAAACTGATGGTCAATTATTTTAAAATGTATGTGACTTAATACCAATATCAGTATTGGACATTGTTACACATAATTTTCATGGTAATCCCCCTCTAACACCTGTTGAAGAGATACTACCCCTAACTCATGGAGCAAAACTAAATGTGTCCTTTTTTTTTATAAACAGACCTGCACAGATACAAAAAAAAATGGGAAATAAATAATAAAGGCACATGACTTTCCCAGCATTTTCTGGGCAACTGAAGAGCAGTAGAAAGGGACAGCATAGCACTTGAGTTCTACACTTAATGGCCATCTCTACATGTACCCTGCTCCCAGGCCCTCCAATTTGTGACAATAATACATACTGAATTTTCTAATGCTTTTAAATCTCAAACACATTGTCAAGTTGTTCTTTCCCTCAGTGATAGATTCCTCTTGTTTGGTTGCCCTGCTAAGACTCTAGCGTCCATACTTTCTTACAGACAGAAGAGCCCTTGACAAGCTACATGAAGGAGGAGGAGGAGGAGGAGGAGGAGGAGGAGGAGGAGGAGGAGGAGAAATCCTCTTAAAAGATCAAAAATAATGTTTTAAACAGGATGGTTAGCCAAGAAATTAGACTTCTTAAAATACTTAATTTTAATTACATGTACCATGCAAGCATGAGGATCAAAATAGGGATCCCCAGAAACCCACAAAAATGCCAGGTGAGTAAGATGCTCTCATGTAATTCCATCCTGGGAAGATGGAAACAGGAGCTCCAGAGCAAGCTGGTTAGCAAAATTAGCCATATCAATGAGCTCTAGGTTTGATTAAAAGACCCTGCCTGAATGCATAAGGAGGATAATTCCCAACAGCAACCTTAGATAATAAAGAATACAGTTTCTTTAATATATGTTATATTATTCAATAGCTCTCCTCACACAAATATGTTATAACTAAGAGCTCTTACATTGTTTTCTAAAAATACGAAAACACATACACACACTACCCAATTCTTTTCAAAATTTTTCCCTCCCAGCCTAGGTCATAGATTTTCAACCACATATTTTTGTGTATGTGGCCAATGTCAACACTTGATGTATGTGCACATTTTTCTATATATAGAAAGTTGAAAGTTATCATGAAAGTCTCAAAAAAACCAAGAACCCATGCCCTAAGCATTAAGAACCTGGGCACTGAATTGTCAGGGCTTCAGAACTTCCTTCATAGAGCTAAAATGCTAAAAGGTAAAGCAAAATTTATGGCATTTAACTTCAAATCATCCATTTCATCAGTGCAACTAGCATGAACTCTCATTCAGCCAGGAAATGTTTACTAAGTTTCTACTTTGTGCTACTCAGCATCCTAGGTGATAGGAATATATGTCCCATCCTCAGAAAGCTCGCATTCCTGAGAGGAGAAGAGCAAAATAAAAGAGTAGTGTGTGTACAGGATGAGGTGGAAGTTGTGGAGAAAATAACTTTACAAATGGACTTTCAATCTTTGGAGCTGTAATTGAAATATACTGTTCACCTTAAATTATCCCTTCTGATCTTGCACAAAACCTTTTAACATGAGCAAAGTACACTTTGTTCAGTCCAGTAAATATTTGTTAAGCACCTAATATGGGCTTGTCACGATGCTCAATGCTGAGGAGAGACCCAGAGAAGCATGCTGCTGTTGGAATTTTGCTGACAGAACTTAGTGGCTATCATTTTCTGCAGGAATCCCTCAGAACTAGGTTGGGGGTTTTCCCATCTCTGGTCACTCTAAGATAGGACTGTCTTTTATATGCATATTGGTATTTTTGCCTACATGTATGTCTATGCATCATGTGGGTGCCTAGTTCCCATGTATGTCACTGGAAAAGGGCATCGAATCTCCTATCCCCTGGAATTGGAGTTATGGGTAATTAGCCACCATGTAGATGTGGGATTTGAACCAGGGTTCTCTTCAAGAACAACAAATGCTCTTAACTGCTAAGCTGGCTCTCTGGGCCCAAGATGGACATGTCTCTATGGCATGTATCTCTTTCCTACTTTATTATGAACTCACTGAAAGAAAAGTCTGAATTTATGATGCTACTGAGAATTCAGTAAGTGGCTGTTGACCCTGTTTAGGCAGCAAGACTAACCAGAGAGACCATGCCTGCCCCAGGGTGTTCTCTAACTTCAAGACTAAATAGCAAGAAACAAACTTACTAGAATATTCCTCTCTCTCTAGGTCTATGTTAGTTGCTTCACCCATTGCTTTGACAAAACCCCAACAGAAGCAGTTTAGGTAAGTGGGAGTGTTTGGGCTCATAGTTTGAGGTACAGCCCATCATGATGGAGAAAGTCTAGAGGCAGGAGCAAGAGGCAGCTGGTCACACTGAGTCTGTGGTCGGGGGCAGAAGCAATGAATTCAACGAGGGCTGCTAGCTTTCTCCTTTCAGTTCAGGACCGCACTCACACAGGACTTCCATCTCCATTAGGGACTGCCTTCCCACCTCAACCAGTGCAGACGAGAAACACTCACACGAATGTCCCCAGAAGTTGTCTCCTTGGTGATCGTATATGTGGAGTGTTCCTTAGCCATCTCATAGATTCTGTCAAGTTGACAATATCATAACCATCAAAGGTCTCCAGTGGAAATAATAAATGTTGACGTGTGATCTGATATGATGTAAAAAATGTCTTCATCAAGACCACGTCCATTCTTCAGAAGGAAAACTACTTGGTGCTTTATCAGTCAAGAAATGTTCTTCTCTAAGCTCTCTCTCTTCCCTGACCTGAGTATTTGTCAGCCCCACCCCCAGTTCCTGCTGCCATATGCTCTAGTTTGTCCCCAACCTCGCCTCTGCCGCGCTATAGTTCTGCTCTTGTTCTGAAGTCACCCACGGACATCTGGGAAATGGAGAGGAAAGGACTCTTACCAACGTCTTGACCCTTGCTTTTGCCTGCTTTGCGGGCAAATTTTAGAAATAAAAAAGACATAGATTATGTTTTCAACTAAATCTCAAACTCTTGCTCACTCATTCTCCAAGGAAATAGGACTGATAAAAATTAAAACTGAAGCAAGTGTCCCAAGGTTAATGTGTTCTATGGTTTTATTTTATCCAAATAATTATATCATGTAACATTTCTCCTCTGAACAAGGCTAATTCTCTGCCCACACCCACTGGCATTTGGCTGTGGCGGAGGAGGGGAGCTGTTCTCAATTGCTCTCAAAGGCAAATGCTTTCCCACACTTAGAAATGCATCCTTGATCCTCAGAGTGTTTGTTTTATGCCAAGAGTCAAAGTTTTAGCTCTAAGCACTTTTGTTAAAGCATACCCTCTAACAAAAAAGAATATTATTATATTTTTATGCTTGCTTGACTCAAATTCATTTCTATGAGTTCCTGAGGAAAGGTATCTTTAAGCTAAGAAGTGGAAGGAGAAGTTCGGTCTTAGACTTTTTGAGGACAAAGTGAGTACAAGGCCATATATGAAACACTTTCATTTGTCTGAATAATTATGAGGCTAATGTAATACATATTAATATGTTACTACTGGCCAGATAGAAGTGGGTTTAAACTAACAGCCATAATAGGAAATTGAGAGTCCTGATTCAGCCTAGAATAAAGTTGCTAAGAGAATTATTTTGCTGTCTTTAACCTTTTGCCTTGATAGAGATAATTTGAAAAGCCCAGGGGGTATTCATCTATAAGTGTACCTTTTAATCAGAAAATTGTGTGTGTTTGTGTATGTGTTATATGTGTATGGGTGTGATATATATGTGTGTGATGTATGTGTGTTTGTGTATATGTAGTATATGTGTGTGTGTAGTGTGCGATGTATGTGTGGTATATGTGTGTGTGGTGTGTGATGTATGTGTGTTTGTGTATGTGTGATATGTGTGTGGTGTATGTGTGTGATGTATGTGTATTTATGTGTAGTATATGTGTGTGTGGTGTGTGTGATATATGTGTGTTTGTGTATGTGTGGTGTGTGATGTATGTTTGTGTATGTGTGATATGTGTGTGTGGTATATGTGTGTGATGTATGTATGTGTGTTTGTATATGTGTGATATATGTGTGTGTGTGTGGTATATGTATGTTTGTGTAGGTAGGGTGTCATTCTTCAGGACTGAGAGGCAAACATGGGGACTCCTACATTCTAAGTAAGTTCTTTACTAAAAAAACCTACACTGTTAGCTCTATTTGTTGAGTAACTCCCAAGGCTTTGGAATATCTTTGTATTTTTTTGGATTGCCCATTTCACAGTCATATAAAAGAGTAACTGAATTTATGAATGAACTGAGACTGATCAAATAGCTAGTACAGTAGAGGAAAGCATTCAATTCAAAACTTCCCACGACTGATTGAAACTAGTGTGATAAATGGAAACAAAAGGAGAGAGAGAGCTGTGATCAGGAACTGAATATGTCCATAGAGTAGTCTGAGTGGAGAACACCAGGTCCTTCTAGTTGACAACTTACTTGGTGTTGGTCTACAATCTATCACTGAACTCATGTCCCTTTAGTTAAGAATGGAATACAGA